>NC_072477.1:8722572-10206738 GCF_027574615.1 Eptesicus fuscus | reverse complement strand
CATCACATCCCCGAGGCATGGCTTTCTCAGGGCATCTACAGTGCTGAACGCACACCCCCTTTTTTGAGGGGCTCGCTCTACGAGACAGGGAGATACACAGCGTGTGCTTGGCAAGGGGGTGATGGGGGACACACCACTTGGCAAGATGGAAAGAGGCCTCTGGGGTTACTCGGCTGCAAGAAGAGACTATAATGTAGGTCACACTACGCTGGGCACTTGTTCACACGGCCACCTCTTTAGATTCAAGGAGCCAAGGTTCAGAAAGGCCAAGTGTCTTGCCCAGGGTCACAGAGCCAATGAGTGCGGAGCTGCTGGCCAGCCCGGGGCTGCCTGAGGCCCAAGGCCCCGTTCTCCCCAGCATGCCACCGCCGCCTCTGCCGCTTCTGGCTTCTGCCGCTTTAAGAGACAGGCCCGGAGCCCCTGAGGCACTAACCCAGTTACATCTGAGCAGCAGCAGATGGGCAGCTGCCCTGCTGCGTCTTCCCTTTCATTTCTCCAGCCACTGGCTGTGGCTCCTCGGCCCGCTCATGGCTGAGAAGTCGCTCCTCTCCGGGGCACAGGTTTGCTCCGCTCAGGATGCTTGTTGGGAGCGTCCCGGAGACTCGCTCAAGGACTGGGAAGGCTCCTTGCCCCCTTTCGTACCCTCAGACTGGCTGTGATTTTGAGGCCTGGGATGGCTACAGGCGCCAAAGGACTGTGGGGGGGGGGGGGGGTCCTGTTAGCCACCAAGTGGACCAAGAAGATGTGGTCCCAGGATGAGCAGGGCCTCGGCCCAGCAAGAGTGAGACAGAGGCCACCATTCTCAGCAGCTATGACCTGCCCCCCTCACTCCCCCACTGGAGCGGCGACAAGGCCACCAGTCCTTGTGCTGGGCATTTTACTTAGAACGGGGCCGGCTGCTGGATCTGGTACCATGGGGTCCCAGAGGGTATATGGCAGGGGTAAGTCTACCTGCCCCCCACAAGCTGGCTGAGAGTCAGGCGAAGGGCCGGTCTGCCCATCACTCTCAGCGCTGGGCAGCCAGGAGCCTGTGGGTCTCGTGTTCCAGGGCTCCTGTGGGCTTGGACGTCCCGCCCAGGCCTGAACTCGCATGCCGAGCTAGGAACAGGCTGCCCTTTCCGGTGACCCTGAAGCTTCCCGAGCAGCCTGGTTAGCGGGATTAATGCCGAAAGCTGGAGCTGCCCCGGGAAACATCGCAGACTTGCCAGGGGCTGCCAGCGCGGGCTGGGCAAGGGAAAGAAACTCGGCCCCTCCCCAGTGCCCCGGCGAGCCAAGCGCAGCTCAGAAACCGGTCACACGATGAATCAACCAGAACAAGCTCCGGCTGGGGTCTGGCCACTGCTGGGGGCCAGCGGTGCTGGCGGGTGGGCCAGAGCGGGCTGGGACCTGGGCACGCTGGACGTCAGGACTGACCCCACCCAAGCCCCTCTGCTGTGTGAGAGGCTTTCCCTGGCTGTGATGTGCTCTTAGGTACTAGAACCCAGACATTTTTTCCAATTCTACAGGCCCTGTCTCCCCTCTTCTCCAAAGATCAAAGGCCCAATTCCTGAGGCTGGCATTTAACTATTCTCACCACCAGCTCTGTCCAACTTTCTCCCAGTATGAGCTCCTTGGTTCAGACAGCCCAGGAATATCTGGGGGATGCAGCCCCCAGCTCCTTTCCACTCCCCAACCTTAGCCAGTCCCAGCCTGGGCCCCCCACTGGGGGGCCATCTATTCCAGTCCATCTGCCCAGAGCCCTGACAGGGCCAGGTCCCACTGGCTCCGAGGCAGCGCTACCTGGAGCACACGACTCCACTCCCAGCCCTCCAGGCTGGAAGGAGACAGATTTTGATGACCGACATGTCATTACCACAATCACCTGCCCTCCCCCGTATCAAAATCCCCAAACCAACGGAATGACGGCCCGGATCCCAGCCACGTGTTGGGGACACAGAGGAGGGCACGAAGCAGTCCTGCTCTCCAAAGCGGGGGGCCCAGTGAGAATCCTAATGCAGCCAAGAGACTGCTCTGTGCCGGGTGCCGGGCAGTCTCCCTCCTCACCTCCAAGACCTGGCTGAGGCTCGCCTGCAGGGGAAGCGGCAGAGCTGAGATGGAACCTTCCTTTCTCCTCTGGGGCGGGCGAGGTGCCAACCAGCTCCCACCTGCCGCCACCCTGCCTTGCTGGAGCCACTGGGGGTGAGGAGGCAGCCGGGGCCGCCTCCGAGAAGGGGGAGCCACTGAGGAGGTGGCTGTTAGTCCCTTTCTTCAGACACAAACGAAGTCGGCCTCCCCAGCTTAGCCTGTAATTATTATAATCAGGTCTTTTGTACATTAAGCTCTCGGTGCTGCACCAAATTGGAAATAAGGGATTAAATTAAACCTGTTATTTCAAATGAGACAAAATGGACTTGGCTAGTTGGAGGACAATTAGCACCTTCCGCACTCAGTCTTTGTGTGTGTGATAATTGCTGCCACCTGCCGAGGGCGCCCATCCATGCCTGCGGGCTGTCGGGCCCCAGGAAGCCCCTTTGGGAGGTTTTAGACACCCCCCTGGCTGTGCCCAAGTGCCAGTCAGCCCTCGGGGCTCAAGGCCGGGTCACGGGCCACTGCTTGCCCTCTAGATCTAGGCCAGTGGTCGGCAAACTCATGAGTCAACAGAGCCAAATATCAACAGTACAACGATTGAAATTTCTTTTGAGAGCCAAATTTTTAAAACTTAAATTTCTTCTAACGCCACTTCTTCAAAATAGACTCGAACAGGCCGTGGTATTTTGTGGAAGAGCCACACTCAAGGGGCCAAAGAGCCGCATGTGGCTCGCGAGCCGCAGTTTGCCGACCACGGGCCTAGGAGACAGGGAGATGGCATCGCGCATGAAAGCATCCTTCCCAAAGCCAAGCCACGGCTCAGCTCTGGCTGGGGTCAATCTCTCCCTCTCTCCCTCTCTCCCTCTCTCTCTCTCCCTCTCTCTCTTTCTCTCTCCCTCCCCCTCCTCCTCCCCCTCCCCCTCCCTCTCTCTCTCTCTCTCTCTCTCTCTCTCTCTGGCGGCCGCTTTTCCCCAGGCACGAGGCTCTGGAAAGCAAACATTCAGCCGCAGGATGGAGATGAACACCTCCCTCGTGCTCTCCGTGCCGGCCTGGCTGCTGCTGCAGACTCCTCGCGGGCCCTGCTCTGGGCAGGCTGCCCTCGCTGCGGCAGAGCCGGCCTGCGTTCTGCGGAGGCTGCGGGGCCCGCCAGGGCCAGGGCAGGGGAGAGAGTCCGGTGTCGGGTGGGAAGGAGCCCTTAAAGACCCTTCTGTCCCATCCTGGGTTGCAAACGACGCCATCACACCACTGCAGGGAGGGGAGTGGGAATTAGGGCGGGGATGTCAGGAGGTCCTTCAGACATACAAGTCCACCTGGAGGACCAAGGCACGGACCACGGGCTCTATTAACGTACCGGGCAAGGGACTGTAACCAACGTGTCCTATGTCTTCCCGTTAAAAAGGGCTTTCGCGGCTGTGCTGTGTGGTAGGGACTGATTCATCCAGGTGGCTCACCTCCACCTCTGCTCCCATGAGGCTTTGCTGTGCCTGCCTGGAGGGCGGGGCCTGGGTGAGCGGTGGTGTCTCTGCACCCCCAAGCCTGATGCCGCCCAGCAGGGAGGCGGTCCCCAGGGAGCAGCCCCATGGGAGAGCTGCTCTGTTCCCACAGGAGCCCAAAGGGTTGCCATGGCCGCCCCTCAAGCTGTTAGCTCCTGCGCCACAGATCTGACACGGCTCCCCAGGAAAACCCAGAACCACCTCCCGCCCGCTGCTAGACCCTGACGGTGTCAGGAGAGGCCCGGCATGTGGCAAGTCCCCAAGGTTCAGACTCTGAGCACAGTGCTGAACCCCAGCCGCTCTCTGCTTGTCCTGCCAGGGCGACGTGCATGGCACAGGGAGAGCTTTCTGGAAGACTACCAGGCCCCCTAGAGTGGCTTCCAGAAGCCAGGAGGGAACGGGGACCCCACAGAGCCCCTGCCCTCCCAGGAGCTGTGGATTGGCTGGCTGGCCTGGAATGGGAAAACCAGCACACTCCCGCCGCCGTGTCTGTCCAGGTGTCTGCGTTTTCCTTCCTGAGGACGCAGCGGGCCAGAGGGAAGCGGGGGGAGTGGTGGTCTCGGAATGTGCACAGCCTGCAGCCGGTGCCGGTCCGAGGAGACCACGGGAGCTGCGGCTTTGAAAGGCTCTCCCTGGAGCAGCTCCAGGAATGCAGAGCCCCGCGCAGCCCCCCTCCCCCCAGCCCTTGCTCCCGGGCGCCCGTCCCCTGGTGAGCACCACAGGCACCGTCAGTCTGAGCACGAGTGTTTTGTGGGCGCAGCTGAGGGGGGCCTTGAGCCCCGCCCCGCTTTCCAACCGTGCCTTGAAAAGGAACGGGACACACGCAGCGAGGGGCAGTGCCCAGCGCCCCCACCTGGATGCCAGCGCTCCGTGGGGCCTGGCCCACGCTGGGCTCTGTTTTGTGTCTCCCTCTGTTTGTGTTCAGGGCTTAGAAATCGCAGAGCTTGCCAGGTACTGATGCGAGTCCCTGCCAGCTCCGCCCGCCGAGGGGGCCGGCCTCACCAGGCCAGGAGGCCCACAGGAGCTCGGTCCTGGTGACCTGCTGAGGCCCAGGGCGCTGAGCCCCGCACCCGTGCCCACCGGAGCTCCCGGGGCACGGGTTCACACTGCGACTCAGCCCTTCCCTAGGTCAGTCAAGGGCGAGTCAAGGGCGTCCTAGAGAAGACCCCCCTGGGAGTCGGCGCAAGTCCATTTACCTCTCGGCCTCTCTCAAGTGTGGGTAGGGCCTGGAGTGGGCTGGTCTTTCTGTTTTGGCCATTTTATTCAATTTGACACCGTTTCCCCATGGGCCAAGCCAGCCAGTATGACAGCCGCGCACCCATCTAGGCGGCGTGCTCAGCAGGGCGTCCTGGTGCACCGCAGCCGGCACCTGCTGGTCCCCAAGTCCCACCCAGCCTGCCCTTGGCCCTGGGGGTGAGGCGACCGAACATTCACGAAGCCACTTGACCTTCAGAGCAGCAAAGGGCCACAGGCGTCCTGTGCTGGGGACTGGACGGAGAGCACGAGGGGCACAGGAGGGAGGGAAGGTGCGCCGAGCGGCTCCTGGTGGGGGGCCAGCCACATTGGGAAGCAGCTCCTGACCGAGGAAGGCTCCGGAGGAGGCGAGCGGGAGCCAGCCCCATGGTGGCCGGCCGTTCTCCGTCCATGACGCGGCTGGAGACATGACAGGGAACGCTCCCGGCACCCCTGTGGCCTCTGTCCCCCACGACTCCCACTCTCCCTGCTCACATGTCAGAACTAAAACCGGGGTGGCCCCTCCCCTCACTCCTCTGCAAGGTAACTAAACCAAGTGCCCGTCACCTCAGGCAAACATGGGGCGCAGTGCCCAGGAGAAGCCTGTGGCCCCAGCAACCAATAAGGAGAGAGGGTCTGGGGCAGAGGCTGGGCAGGAGCAGGCCTGGGCAGGAGGCAGGAGTCTGGCACTAAACAGACACCTCTGGAGGCGCCCCCTCACCAGTGTGTGCTGTGAACGGGTGCTGAGTATTCCAGAGGGAGGAGGAAAGACGACCCAGGCCCTTCCCCGCCCCCCTCCTCCCTGCTCGGGGTTACTCTGCTCACTCAGGGTATCCGACGCTGCAGGAGGCTGCGCTCTCATGGGGCCCCTTTTCCAGGTCAAATGTTTTATTTGAAGAAATGTGTCTTTTGAGGACCAGACCTTTCCAGCATTGAACTCAACTCAGAAGGAAACAAAACTCAATTTTTCAAAAACCTCTTAGTTTTCTAAGCCAGCGGCCTGCTAGCTCTGTAAACAGAAACCCTCGGGGTTAGGAGGGGGCCGGGCCTCTGCTCTGTGACGTACAAGCCCCTCTTCAGTCCCCGACGGGCAGCCTCCTACTCCTGCTTGCACCCTCCAGTGACGGGGAGCTCACCACTTCCCCGGGTGCCCCCACCTTCAGTGGGCAGTCTGAACTGTTGGTTAAAAACGTGGAGCCCCAAGGAGCCCTTTTATCCAATTCCCACTCTCTGATGTTTGCTGAGGCTTCTGGAGTCGGGCAGCGTCCCCTCCCCCTCCTACCTGACAGCCCTTCAGGGTCTGAAGAAGCTTCCAGAACAGCCCCACACAACCCCTCCCCTCGTGCCAGGGCTGCAGAGAAGTGGCAGACCCAGGCCTGCCCCGGCTCCCCTGCCTCACGGAGCTCCGCTGCTTAGCCTGGCACCCGCAGGAGGCCTGGCCGGGGGTCCGATGAAGGAGCCGGTAAGCCTAGGAAATCCCGCGCCCCCACCCCCTTTTTAAAGCATCCGACTCACAGAACCGGCTACAGCTGTTTCCTTCCCCCAGGATGGTCTGGAATGCTCCGGAGGGTCTGATGCAGCAACCCGCAGAGCGGTGGGCTCCAGGGTGACCACCAGCAGGGAGGGTGGGCGGTCGGCCTCGAGGCCACCTCACAGACTCAGGCCCCTGGGCCCCGCATTTCCTCTGGCCTAATTTCTTCGGAACGGGTGCTTCAGCGCTGGTGCCGAAACATCCCAGGCTGTGGTGGCTTTTAGAGAACAGTCACTGAGGGGGGGTGGGGGGGGGGGTGGGGGGACACTGAGGGAAGGGCCGCAGCGAGCCTGCCAGCAGCTTCCAAGCAGCAAAGACCCACACCGGTCCCCTCTGGGCAGCAGGCACCGAGTGGTCAGGGTGGCAGAGAAGGACACACGGACACTCCCAAGGGCCAGCCTCTCTGTTAACAGGCAGGAAGTGGGGGCCTGGGCGGGGAAGCACTCGCCGGGATCGCAGTGAGCGGAGGACAGCATCCGGGGCCAGGGTTCCAGGGGGTGCCTTCCCTTGGCTACAACCAAAGCTGTTCTAGTTCTTTCCTTCCTCCTGTGAAGCGCCCGTGCCCATTCCGGCACCCACGCGCCGGGCACAGTGCCGGCCCGGGCGCTCAGGGCACGGCTGTCACTCGGCCGGGCTCCCTGCCTCTCTGCCGGGACAGGGTGGTGTGCTGTGAGCGGGTGGGCCGCCTCTCATGTGGGGAGGCCCCGTGTGGGCAGCGGAGCGAGGCCGGCCGGAAGGAGGACAGCCAGGTGCTCCACCCACCCCCTTCTTTTTAAACCGGCGAGAAGGCTCGGGCGCAGAGTCGGGGTGACCAGCTCGTCGCCCCGCAGCTGCAGAGAAGGAGCTGCCACCCCTGCCTGAGGGAGCTTCCTGTGCGATGTCTGGCCCTGCGTGTCCACTTCTTCCGGGAGGAGACGCCTCTTCCGGGTCATTCCTGACGGCTGGGGCCAGGCTCCTACCTCAGCAGCCACACCTGGGAGGGCAGTACCTGGCCCAGGTGCCAAGCCCGGTGAAGGCCAGCTGGGCTTCAGAGCACAGTGTCCGGGCCAGCTCAGGGCTCTGTGCTCCCATCAGGCTGCCCTGCCAGGGTCTCTAGGGAGGGTGTTGGGCATTTGGGGGCCTCGGAGCTGGGTAGCTGGCGCTGTACCCCATGGCTCACGGCGAGCGCCCAGAGAATAACCCTTCTTGGGGGAGAAGTCCTGGGGACGTGACTTCCCCATCCAGCTCTGTGTGGTGGCGGCCAGACTCCAGGGGCGCCAGACCGTGGGCTCCCTAGACCCAGGTGACCACGGGAGGGCCCGGCTGGAGCGGGGTCCCCTCTGATGGGGCCCGGCGGGTAAGGCACACAGAGTGGATCCGCTGCACAGAGCAGGATGGGCTCCCTCTCTGTACCCCTCCCCCCAGCACCCCCCTCCCCCCAGCAGCACTGCCTGCTGAGCTCATCCAAGACAAGCCCCTGGAGACGAGGCCATTTAGACAACTGGTCAAACTCCAAATCAGAGGCGGGGTACACTGTGCCCTTGGTAGTCTCCCACCCCATCTCCAAGCCAGCTCCCTAGAACCCCGAGTCCTTTCAATGTGCCTGCGGGATCAGGAAAGGGGGGAAGGATGGGTTCCCCTCAACACAGATATGTCTGAGCTCCGCTGACTTCAGGGGCTGCTTCCCCCTGGGAACACAGAGCCAAGGCGCGGGGAGCCGCTCCCTCTTTTCACCCCCCCCCCCCCGTCCTCCCGCCCCCAGCCCAGCCCTGGCAGTTGGGATCACTTTTATCCTAGTGCCGGGTGTCCCACAAGGCCACAGCGTGATGGGGTCCCAGCCCCAGGGTGGAGGGGCTCCCTGCAGCCCCAGGCAGGGCACTCAGAACTCAAGAGCGCCCCCAGAATCACCAGGTGAGGACCCCCCCCCCCCCAAGCTCTACGGTGATAACCTCACTGAAGAAAAGTCAGCAAATCCCGTGCAACCTCAGGGGACCCCAGAGAGGACTCTCAGGTCGGCATCTGTGCTGGGCGGGAGGCCCTGGCGGGGTGAAGGGGCAGGAGGAAGCCTTGGGGTCCCAGAAAGATGTGGGGACGCTTGGCATCCTCCTTACTCTGCAGCCTGAGACAGTTGGTAACATTCCCGAGGAAGCTACGGCCTCCCCTCCCCCGCTGGCCGTTGGAATGGCGAGCCGGCGCTTCCCCACGCCCCACTATCCTCGCAGGGGAAAGTTTGGTGCTAACCACCCTCCCAAGCTGAGGCCCAGCCGCCCACCCTCAGGGGACGCGTCCACCCCAGGCCTGCCGAGCCCAGCTGAGAGGCGTGGGCCTCTGGGAAGCTGTGAGCGCCCTCCCCTGGGGCCCGGAACCTGCTTCCACAGGTGAGAACAGCAGCCCAGGTGGCCACATAGCTCCTGCGGGGCGGGTGGGGTAGGCACACACTCCACGGGGGACGGTGGGAGAGAGGACTCAGGGGGGCGGGGGAGTGGAGGTTCTCCATGGTCAGAAACACAGTCCCCTCGTGACCACCACAGAGCTGAGCGGGGGCTTCCCGGGAGAAGCCAAGAGTGTGAGGGCCCCGGAACCCAGCCCCTCTCCCGAGTCCCTTCAAATGACCCTGACAGGCGCTTGCCAGGCCTCCGTGTCAGCCCGTCCTCAGACGGGCACGGGGTGGGCGGTCACAGTACCTGGGTCTGACCGTTTATCACCAACTGGAAGCCAAGGCCTGTCCCAGCTGTTCCAACACAGTGAGAAGTCCTGTCTCCCCCACGCCCCCATCCCGGGCAGGACAGGGCCGGAGAGGTCACACGGGGGGACGCCCTCCCAGGCCTGCTCCGTGGTCCACCACCAACTGCCCGCCTCAGAGCCTGCTCTCAGCCTCGGGACCCAGTGGGCACGAGGAAGTGCCTGCTGACGGAAAGGCAGCCCCGGTCCCTGGCGAGGGCCCCGTGCGCTGTGGGCACTCTGTGTGGCCTGGGTGCCATGGCCCAGCTCCACGTAGCTGCCCACTCCCGTCCAGCCCAGGGTGCCCCAGGAGGAGGGCATGGAAACCCATGGTTTGCACCAGCTTGCACCTCTGGGTGCAGTGGACCCGTGCCCCGGCGGGAGGAGAGAGGGTGTTGTCGGGGTGGCTCGATGATGAGTGTGCCCCGCAGCCAGGACAGCGAGCAAGGCTTCCAGGTCTCACCCCTGAACCCGCCTGGGGGTGCAGGCTCCGTCTGGATTTCCTGGGGAATGGGGCTACACAAGCAAGCCAGAGTGCCCCCCAGGCCCTGCTGGGGGCTGACCCCTGGAGGCCCGCCCTGTGCCCGCCACCGCTGGGGAGGGACAGTTCTCTGTCAAAGGCCGGCGATTCACTACCTGCCAAGGGGAATGTGGCCCTTTTGGCGAGTACCTTCCCCCTCTCGGCCGGGATCTGGCACCAACTATTTTTCCATTTTAAACAGGAACAGACGGGAATGATAAGAGGCTCTGTGATGGGAGGAGGATTGGAATTGATAAGACTTGGAAAATGTTTTCCGCTGATAACAAGAGGACTCACACATGGAATCAGGCAGGAAGGTGGGGTGGGGCTCGCTGGACCGTGCTCGCTCTGCCCGGCACCCCTGGTGTGACAGCGGGGAAAGCTGTGATTTGGACAGGAAAGGCAAAATGGCCGTTTGCTCGGAAAGGGGGGCTTTGGTCACAACCCCCCCTCCCCCGCCCCCACCACACCAGTGCCGGCAGCGGCTGCCGTGGGGAACCGCGTGGCTGCTGCGGAAATGGAACAGACACTGAGCCCGGCACTTTCCTTTCCTGCACAGATGAGCTCCTGTCCTGGCCACTTCAACGTGGAACAAGTCAGCGTGAGAACTGGAGCCATTTCCTCCCACATCCCCGGTCAGCGCCGGTGGGCAGAGCACACGGATGGTCCCTCCTCCGAACAGCGGCGTTGGGCGGGCGGATGTGTGCCGGCCACCTGCCGCGGCTCACGTGAGCACGGAGCCCGCTCCAAGCCAAGCGCCGGTGCAGGGATCCACAATGGACCCCGAGGGGCTGAACACCACTTGGAGGGAGACAGAGGAAATTGGAGAGGAAATTAAAGCCGCCACGAATATTGCTCCTGGTGGCTAGGCCACGTGACGCGCACAGCGTGTGGGCTCAGGAAAGATAACGCCGCACCGCTCGCTGGGGTCCTCCGAGGGGCCGCCTCAGCCGCCCTGTCACCCACCTGGGCACCCCCTGCTCTCTGACTGGGATGCTTTGCTGAGAAGTGACCCTTTCCTCCTCCTCTGCAGAATGGGGGAGGGCCGGACCAGGGGGACCCCGCACGGCACACACGACTCTCACAGCCGCTGGGTGAGAGGCACAGAGACGAACAGCTGCTTGTGTGCTGAGCAGCGGCTCAGGACTCATTCCACCCACGACAGCCCTGAGGCTGGAGAGCTCCTTCCTGCCTGCTACCAGGCCAAGGGCATGATGGGAGGGATAGAATTTAAACATGCGTCGTTTATGCTCCAAAATGGGTCCCAACCGTAAGCCCCTCTAGTCCACCTGCCCGGACAATTCCGAGTCTTGTTCTTTCTCCCCGGGCCTCCACTCAGCTGTCTGTCTCTACCTGGAGTAGCCAGGTGCACTCCGGAGTACCTGTGCCACAAGCACCCTCCACCCCAAAAGTCCTGAGTCAGGGACACTGTTCTTCTCTGTGTCCACTGACACCCGCCGCCCCCCTTCCCCCCGCATTAAACCATCTGGACCGGAGTCCAGTGTGCCGGCAAACTGGCTGTCTGAAAGAAAAACAACAGCCTTGATGGCAGTGTTTGCCAATTTCCGTGGTGTAAACACTCCCACCACAGCTGATTTCAAGCTGGCCATGAAGTCATGCAGGTGGAGCTGGGGAGAGATGCGCAGAGAGGCTCCTGGGCTCAGGCCAGCACTGCCTGCCTTGCCTCTATCTCAGCTGCAGGAGCTGCAGGAGCTGCAGGAGCTGCAGGAGCTGCAGGAGCTGCAGGAGGTCCCGGTACAGCAGAGACCACAGGGATCTGCAGGTGGTACCCTAACGCACGCCCATCCTGTCGGCCGAAGCACACTGCTGTCTTGATGACTGAGGGGTCAGCACAAAAACACTGTTTTCTTCAGGGAGAAAATACAGAAAGGGAGAAAAGAGACACATCTCCTTTTGTCATCCAACAACTCGACTTGGGGAAGCTTAAGGCACCCCTGAAACACCTCCGTCGTCTGGGGCAGTGAGGCTGGGGGCCTGGTCTTCTCCCATTCAGTCTCCGAAGGAGAGGTCATCCAGCGACACAGCCTTCTGAGCTTGATTTCCCTGCAGCCAATTTTCTCACAAACCCGCTGTGTCCCGTGTCCTACTCACTGGTGGGTGTGGGTGCCTGGGGCGGTGGGGTGGCTGGAGGGGGCTGCTGTCAGCAGAGAGGGAAGACCACAGCTGGCTTTTTAAAATCATTCCAAAGGCAGAGGCAGTTTGTCACCTTTGCGTAAGATGCCAGGCAGCAGGGTAAAGAACTTAACAGCTTGTGGGAGTTCCAATTAGAGAGCCAATTATAACTGGGCTGGCCTGCCTGACTTTCAAAGGCCGGAAAACGCATGTTGTCTTAGGAAGAAGCAGATTTTGCTTCTAGTTTGTTCCGGGAGGTCCCCGCGGGAGCGCTTGCGTGTGCTTTGGTCCCAGCCCCACGCATCTGTCTGGATGCCTGTGGCCCCGACACAGGGGATGAGAGAACCTGTGGGGACAGGGGCGCCTGCAGGGGAGAGGCTGTTTTCTGCAGAAGACACGCTCCCATCCTTTATTTATGAAGCAAGACGCAGGAGCATCACATCAGCTAGGCTCCCCTATGGGGGGCGGGCCCCCCGTTTCTGCTTCATTTGGAAGGATATCAGCCAGCATTGCAATTACGGATTTAATCAAGACTGACCCCTAGGCAAGGCCAGATCCTAGCTGTGTGTGTGTGTGTGTGTGTTTTCCTCCTGCAAGATTCCCAGGCCCAAGTCCCCAGTTGGGGTTAGTTTTCTGGACCTGGAAAAGCCTGTTTCCTCATCAGTAAATGTCCCTCCTGCTCCTCAGATGTTGGCGCTCCTGGGTCCTGTCCTAAGCCCCCTCTCTTCCTCTGTGATTCACAGCCAGGCAGCCCCATGCCCTCCCATAGCTCCTGCTACCACCTCCAGGCCACTGCCCCCCAACCATGGCTGAGCCCCAGCCGCACGCCAAGGGGCATCTCTTCCTGAACGGACCCGGGTCACCCCATCTGGGCATGGCCACCCAGACGTGTTGCCTCCTTCTTCACACAGCTGCTCCTCCTCCCGCCTCATCTCCCCATCCAGGCGCAGCACCAGGTGTGCGGAGTCAGCCTGGACCTGCGGCTCCCCCATCAGCTGTGAGCCCGGAGTCCACCTTCTCCACGCCTCCCACCCAGGACTGTCCACGTGTCATCAGCTGAGTCCAACCTTAGTGACTCTTCGCTTCCACTGCCTCTAGAATGGTCTCTCCAAATGCAAACCTGATCATGTTAATTTACTTTAAACATTTTTATCTTGAAAAATGTCAAATGTGAAAAGTAGAAAGGCTAATATAATTATATACCTGTCACCTAAATTTAATAACTGTTAACATCTTTCATATTTGCTTTATCCACTTTTGGGGCAAGGGTTAGTATTTTAAAGTAAATTATAGGCATTTCACCCCTAATCCTTCAGTAGGAATCCCTAAAAAATAAGGATGTTTTCTTACGTAAGCACCCAACCATATCACACCTAACAAAAGCAATAGTGCCTCATTATGGTCTACCACCTGCCCCCATGCAGACCTCCCATGCACCACACTCTCTAGTCAGCAGCACGCACGCTCGCGCCAACCCCTCCCAGTCACGCTCATGGGGTCTCGAACCTGTGCAGGAAAAGGGCAGGCCTCGCTCTACTCATGGCCTCCCCAGAGCCCAACAGCAGGTGCTCGCACACTGAGTCCTTCCTGCGCCCCAAGCCTTCTGGGTGAGGAACCGCTGATGTTCTGAAAGCCTTGAATAGCAGCAACACCGACACAGGTGTTTTCAGAGACAGGTGTTCCATGAACACCCAGCAAAGGAGAAAGGAAGGGATCCGACTGGAGGAGGGGGCGGGGTCAGTATCAGGGGTGAACCTGGTGGGAAGCGAAAGAGGCGAAGTCGCCCCGGGGAGGGGGCATCTGCCGCCAGGCGAAGTGGCTGGGGTCCCAGGAACCCGGGCGGAGGCCGTCCAACCAGGGAGCTCTCAGAGGCTCTCCTGAAGCTCTCGGGGACTGGGAACTCTCTGGACGCTGGGGCCCAGGTCAGAGAGCTGGTAGTGGGGCTCGGACTGTGGTTCTCATCGCTCCCCGGGAGGCTGCCGAGGCCTTGGGAAACACGAGGGGCAAGGCCACCTCTGCCCTGGGCAGTGCTCTCGCCAAAGGTCCCTGGGTGGAGCCTCCGCCACCTGCACCACACTCTCTAGTCAGCAGCACTCACGCTCGTGCCAACCCCTCCCAGACACGCTCATGGGGTCTCGAATCTGCAGGAAAAGGGCAGGCCTCGCTCTACTCACGGCCCCCCCAGAGCCCAAGGTTTGAGACTTGGTGATTCCAGTACAGTTGTCACTGGAACATCTGTCACTCCTTCCTCCTAGGCAAACCCTCACCTCCTAGGTAACAGGAAGGAGGGGTGCCAGAGGCTAACCTAGAAACCCCTGCACCCAGCCGGGCTCAGAAATCAGGGCGGAAGCTGGCCATCCGGGCATATCTGGGGCTTGGGCAGCTGTGCGAAGGGATGCTACACAGCAGGGAGAGAGCAAGGCTACTCCAGCTGGGAGCAAAGGGAAAGGAGACAAGCTGCGTAGATGCTGCTTGACCTCAAGACACAGAGTGGGAGCCCTCCAATCCCTTCAATCCCCAAAGACAGTGGAAAATTCCGCTGCCTTCCCTCCCTGGTTCCCCCGCATGGGGCGGAGCTCCCTGGGCCGAGAGCTGATCAGTGAAAACGGGGATCAGATGACCTGACCCGAGCTGGAGCGTTAGCTGTGGCAGGCAGGAAGGCAGTGGAAGCGAAATGTCAAATGGTACTGGAACAAGGGGGCAGAATCTCTAAGACTAAATGGTTTGGATAAAGTATGTCCGATTTCAAATAATTTTACATCATCATTACTAACAAGACACTGCACGGCACTGCCTGTAATTAGTCATGGAAGACTCCAAGCAGAAAACAGAAATAAACAGAATTCATTTCTCCTTAAGCTGCAGCAAAGCAGCACCCGGGGACACGGCTTGCGCTTCCCCGCCCGCCCGGGGTCTGTGTCGCTTCTGGGCCTGCGATTTCGATTTCGGTCCTGGGAAGGCAGGGAGGCCTGGGGCCGTCTCTCCCTGGCCAGCACTGAGGAGATGCTGCAGTGGGAGGAGAAATCCAAAAATCAAGCAGAAAACGTCTGCAGAGAACATCCTTGCACCAACGATGCTGTTTGGGGGCGCACCTGGGGAGGGGTGGCGAGAACGTGGGCCATGGCCACACGGGGTCCTGTGGACGTCCAGTAGAAGGTCCAGATTCCCCGTGACGCTCCTTTTGCTCCAAGGAGGACTCACATGCCCAGCAGCCAGAGAGTGTTTTAAGCTAAAACTATGCAGTTCCAAATGGATATAGCTTGCATCATAAAAAAACCTTTCAATTACCTTGTTTCCCCCCCAGACAATTTCCCCAGCCCACCCCCCCCTCACTCAGCGTCCTCTCCACTGGGACCAGCCTCTGAGAGCCCACTGCCCTGGGAGGCTCAGTTAACAAGCTCCGGCCGGCCTCCACTCCCACCTCGATGCCAGTTCCTGTGCTCGTGGCCGGAAGGCACTGTGCCAGGGCCAGGCCAACAAACCCACAAAGACACCGTTAACCTGACTATTCAGAAACTGCACGTTCCGAGGACATTGCCTCAACATCTCCTCAAGGGAAACAGCATCCTGTGCTTGGGGGGCTTCGTTTGTCAAGGGGAATAAAAACAGCTGTCAAGGTCGAGTTCACTTGTAGCTGCTGGTCTCCGTTTCCCCTCCCCCACCCACCTTGCCCACCTGCCACCCGTGGTGTCCACAGGCCACTGTGTCGTCTCAGGCCTGACACCTTCCCCAAGGGGCAGGCAGACAGGTCGTGAGCACGCACTCTGCGAGGTTCAATAAGTGCTTCAAGAGAGGGGGGTCGCGGGCTGAGCCCCTCTGCCGGTGGGAGAGGTGGTGACATCAGAGCTAGGCCCCAGGGCAGGCTCTGCCCTTCCTGCCCCCCAGCCCATCTCTGGTGCCTGACCAGCCCCTGCCCTTCAGGCCGAGGCTACCCCCTCCCCCCCGCCACCCACAGCAGCCCGAGCCCTGCCAGAAGAGATGCTTTTGTCTCTACTGGACAAGTCATGCCCCCTGGGGCCTCCACTGGTTCCTTTCAGCCTTAATACCCTGGGATACAGGCTCGACAGAAACAGTAATACTTTAAAGCAGAAGTACCATGCTTTTGGCCAACCACCTGCTCTGAATGACATACTCTTATTTTAGCTCCTCCGGTTGCTAAAATTTGGTCATGCTAGACCAGAAGGAAAGCCACACCCACGGCCAGCTCCTTCGGAGAGGAGATGTCTCGCTCACTGTCACGAAGATGCAGGTGTGGCCCAGTGATGGAGATGGCAGTCCTGCTCGTGGCTGGTGAGGGCATGGCAGGAATGCTCACAGCTGGGCTCACGGAGTGCCATGCAGCCTGCTCATTCACCCTGAGCGATACCACCCCTGGGATGGCACTGCTATTATCCCGGTCACAGCGGAGAAAATGGAAGTACAGAAAGATTAAGGACCTCCTTTCCAGCCCAGCCGGCTTGGCTCAGTAGTTGAGCGTCCACCTATGAACCAGGAGGTCACGGTTTGATTCACAGTCAGGACACATGCCCGGGTTGCAGGCTCCATCCCCAGTGGGGGGCATGCAGGAGACAGCCGATCAGTGATTCTCTCTCATCATTCATGTTTCTATCTCTCTCTCCCTTCCTCTTTGAAATCAATACAAATATATTTTAAAATAAAAAAATTAAAAAAAAGGAACTCATTTCGGGCCACACAGTTAGTGACAAGCCGGGACGTGAGCCCAGCGGGCTGGCTCCGGTGCCACGCTCTTAACCTCTGTGCGGTCCTGTCATTCCGGCTGCAGCGCTTCTCTGACTCCAAACTCTCCATTTCACCTCAGGCAGTGAGAACCAACACACCAGAAAATGATGAACGAGGCTTTACATTTCTCCGTAGAGGTGGAAGGTGTGTTCATGCCAACCATTAATAATTCTTAAAAAGGCCGCCAGCTATCAAAGGAGCTAAAGCGCAGGGTGGACGGTCAGAAGGGAGAGAGGTGGAGGGAGGAAGGAAGGCCTGGATGGCCAGTGGAAGAGGGCCTCCTGTGTGCTTTGCACCGTTAGTCCGAGTCCCAGTCACGGTCAGGAAAGATGTTAGAGAAAGCAAGGCCGGTACGCTTCCCAAGGCGTACTATCCACACGCACACGTACTATCAACACGCACACACGCACAGGAAGGGTGGACCTCTGAATATTTCATGCGTCTTTCTTCAAAGACAAGAATTGTTCTCAATTTTAAAAGCACCTTTCATCCTGAAGGAAAATAAAGCACAATTACTGGATGAAAGACTACGGTGACGTTTTGTTTCCTGCCAATCATTCTTCCCAGGCTCCCTCGGAAAGAAAACGGATACCTGGGATGAAAGAGATCCACTTCTGAAGATCAGCATTTGCAAGGGGAAGGACATCTCCATTCTGTTTCATTAGCTTAATTGTGCCTGGGTCTTGTCCAGAGGAACAGGAGGGACCCACGGCCCCTCTGCAAGACTGGCTGCTCCCCGGGAGAGATGTGGAACCCTGCCCTGTCTGTGCCCGGGGCTGCCTGCGGCCCCAGGTCCCCCTGGCTAGACTGACGGAGACATCAGACAGACACACAGACACTCGTCTCTGGAGTAACCCTCAGAAGTTCATCAACTTCAGGCTGTGTCTCTCCTCCAACAGAGGCACAACTTGGAAAACACGCTGCTAGCTAACCAAATACGAGACAAGCGATCTTGCCCAAATCTCATTAAACAGATTGACACTAAAAGAGGGGGCAGAGAGAAAAACACCCAAGTTTCGTAATTTAGCAGTGCATGCTGTCCCAGGCAAGCCAGGGCTCACCCCTTCCCTCCATCGGACCCTCTGCCTGCATCTGGCTCGTCATGCACCTGGCGGGGGGCGGGGGCTCTTCCCCGTAAACATGCCGTGAGCCTGTAGACAGATTTCAGAGGCTCAGCCTTCTCTCAGAGCAGTGCTGCTGTGATGACCACGGCAGGATCAAACGCTGGAGATGTTAAACTTAGGGCGTAGTGAGGATCCGAGCCCCCTGCACCCGCCCCCTGCACCCCACCCCCTGCACCCCACCCCCTGCACCCGCCCCCTGCACTGCGCATGTGCCTTCAGGCAGATCGCCAATGACTGCACTTTTCAGACAGGCCACGTTCTCTCTGGCAGCCTCTGCTACCGATGTGCTTCCTGGGAACACAGCCCAACACCACTTTTAACATTTTTACACTCGAGGTCAGGCTTCTAATGCTTCAGAAACCCAAGATTGTGGAGAAAACCCTCAAAGACGGCCTGGGGAAGCCTTTAGTCGAAGCCATCCTGACTGAACTGGGGTTTTTCATGTTACCGTCCATTCACAGAGGACACGCTAGCACCATTGGACCCACCGTGCCCCAAACAGAAAGCTCATTGTGTGATGAGGTGGCCCCTTAGAGTGACTCAACACGAGGAACCTCCCCGTGGTCTCCCTTCTCCACCCGCACGCTGCGCCCTCAGCTGGGGCAGGTGGGCCTCGGCCATGCTCCTGGGCGGCTGGCTGGGCCTAACCCATCACCTCCAACATCTCTCCTCCCAATCATCGTCCCCTTTCTTCAGAGCTCCACCAGCGGGGCGGGACTTACCCTCCTGTGCACGGCCGCTCCCTGCCCTTCCCTGGCCTGCCTTGCCTTGGGAACTTCGACATCTAGGGGATGGTTCCTTAACCTTCACTGCCCTCTCTCTCGTCCGCTCTAAAATGCCCTGTGCCTGCTGCGCCAGACTCGCCTGAGCTGCAGGGCCCCCTCATTAGTGCTCTTCCTTCCCCACTGCAGGATGGGGGGGCGGGGGAGGGCGCGGAGGGAGAGTGCCCTGGCTCCCCACTGCCCCCTCCCAGGCTTCTCTGGGCCCAGTCCTCTAAAACCTGCCTCAGGCCTGTCTGCCTCCCTCTCCACCGCTGCCCTCGCTGCCAAGCCCTGATGGCCCCACCATCTGCTTCTGCTGCACACCTGTCACCTGGACGCGGGAGATGGAGCACCTGCTCCTGTTTCCAGGACACACTGTTTCTCAGCAGTGCTCCTCTGTGCGGCCTCAGTGCCCCCCTCGCCCCCCCCCCTCGCCTTCCTGGCTCCCTTCCACGCTCACCTCTCCCCTGAAAGCGCCGGTTCCTTTCTCACCCTCACGTCTCACACTCTGTCCTCCAAAGCCCAGGCTGACGTTACCAGAGGACAAGCAGATGTCCTTGTTTGCGGAGCCTGTCCCCGTCCTGGTAACCGGTCCTTGGCCGCCCGTCTCCGTGTCTGTCCTTGGCCTGGGCAGCGTTGCCCAGGGATGCGGTTCCTCTGCCCTCAGTGCCCCCCCCCCCCACCCCTCCAGCCTCATTCCCTCCCCTCCCCAACCTCCCCTCCTCCAGGTCACAAAAAACTGGTGGGGAAAAGCTTGCTCTCTTTCATGAATTCATTTTGGGTGCTGGGAGCAAAAGGCTTTTAGGCATAGCACGCAAATGTATGTACATTTATCCACGTGCAAACTGATGAAAATATGCCCTTAGATTTTCTGGAAAAAAAGTCCTATCAGCCTATGAATGCTTCCCTTGTCAACACAGCTATGCAATCCTTCTCCCCTAGCTCAGCACGCCCTTCTATCTGCCCACACTCAGCTCTCTGCCACTCTTGTCTTGTGCCAACTCATTATTAACAATAAGCACATTAATTCTCTTCTCCCTTCTCTCTCTATGTGGATTTAAACACATATGAAGGCTAAAACTGTTAGAAAACTGTCAATTTTCATTGGGGTTTAATTCACATTTCTCTTGTCAAGCCTGACCCTCTATTAACTTTAATGAATACCATCTGCCTCCATGTCATTATTGCTTCTTAACAATATTAATGTGTGTGCATTTCTGCTTAAATCACACCTCTCCTCCGAGCTGGATCGGGCGATCTGGCACATGCGCCACTCACCCCCCAACCCCCAAGTTAACGAATAATTGTTCTTTATGGAACAGGCAGGAGCTCTTGACTGCTCACTGCTCTCCCATCACCTCAGCCACCTGATCTCCACCTGTAACAGACGCAGGCTTCCTTCCTTCCAAACAGCGCCCCCCACGGGCCCTCCTGCTCCTCTCCTCCCCTGTGAGCGCTGACCACTTCCCCTCCTCTGTGTTTGTCCACGAACCACAATTGGTTCCTTCCCCTGGAACCTCCTTGGTTGGTTCCCGGATGGTCTCAGGTGCTCACGTTCTTCCAACTCCTTCTAGTCTTTACCTTCTAAGTCCCGCCCTGATCCAGCCTGGGCAGACATTCCTGGCCCACCTCTCATTTGCACACTCCTCTCCAGAGTGCCAGGCACGTGCCCAGACTCTGTTCCCGCCTCCCTCTCCACTTCAGTCTAGAGCCCGGCTCTTCCTTGGCCTTGACCTGGTAGAAAGACAGCTGTGACCTCGCTGCCGGGCCCTCCTCTGCACTTAGGGGCCGAGGGCCAGTCTGGTTTCCATGAGGGTCAGGCAGGGTCTTTGGTGACTCAGGTAGAGATTTTCAGTTCCTCTGGTGCTAACACTACCCCGATTTATAAGCTGAGGAAACTGAGGCACAAAGAAGGTGAGTAACTTCCTAAGGTCCCAACGCTAGTGAGAGACAGAACTGGGATGCCGCCCAGGCCAGTGTGGCCTGGAGCCCCTCCGTGGCCTCCAGAGTGTATGCAAGGCCACTTCCCCCCTTCCTCTGTGCAAAGCTCGGGGAGGGAGGAGGAGGGGGAGGGCTGGGATGCTTCCCGGCCGGCCGGAGGCCTAGAGTTCCAGGGACTGTCCCCCGTGGGGCGGGCTGGGAGCACACAGCCCAGCATGCACTGTTCACAGGGTCACCAAGAAGGAACCCTCGGGCCACCTTTCGGGAGTCCCACTGATCACAGTCCCCGGGTGGTTTCGGACCAGGAGTATCTACACTCCTCGGCCTGCCTCCAGCCTGGAGAGCTTTCAAACACACCCGGATGCCCTGAGAACAGGCTCTAGAGTTCACTGTTGTTATCTTTTCCTGGTGAGACCTCCAAAGCGCCCACGTCCCCCGGCCAGAGAAGGCCCAGGCGGGGCACTATCCCGGGCTCACCAGCCCTGGGTGCTGGGCCCACTGCGGCGGTGCCTTTCACCGAGGGAAGCGCCTGGCATTTGTCAGGGAGCTCAGGTGTCCTGAGGAGCTCTGAAGGTGAAACAGAAAACCTCCCTGGTGCGATTTTCCTATTTGATCTTTGGTCTCATGTGTTCCCCTTGGGGATGGACAAGAAATACTTCTCTGAATAATTCACACGCCCTGAGGCAGAGGCACGCTGCCTCTTTTTAATAAAAAGGCTGGGTACACACCTTGATTACACCTTTCCTGCAATGCTAGAGAGAGCTCGGAGGTCTCGGAAGCTCTTGTGAATGCCTCTTGGAATAGTGAGACAAAAATGAAAAGCCATTTCTAATCAAACAAACTAGTGTTTGGATAGTATGTAAAGTTATAAAGCTGTACTGAGCTACGAAATGTGGATAAAGGGAAGTTGAAGAAAATTAAGTAGCTGTAATTACTATGAGGACTGATTTATTTTTAACACTGAAAAGGGCTGTTGTCAGTTTTCTATTTAATGAGCACCTACTGGGTGCCAGGCACTCTGCCAGGCTTGTTATGTGAATTGTTTCATTCAGGTCTCACAGACGACTGGGTAAGTCACAGCCAAGTCACAGGAACACAGGGGCCCCTGGAGGTCAGGCAACAAGCCGGAGGTCCCCAGGGCTGGGTGCCCGGCTTTCTCTGATGAGAACCAGTCACTACCGATCCGCAAGAGAACGAAGGCTTTGGGCTCCTTCAGACAACATCCTATTTGTTCCTTACAAAACCATATCCTCTTAACACCTGGTAGGAACTCACGGCCTGTCTAGTTGAATGTTTCCATTTGGTGCAGAGAACTTATGAGCTTTTCCCGAAGTTAAAGGGCCAGCAAGCAACCCCGCTGGCGCAGGAACCCCGTCCCTGGAGCTGTCCAGTGCTCGCCCTCACAGATCACACACCGCCGACTGGGGGCCCCGGACTCCATGACGGTGCCGAGGGCACCCCCGCTTCATCACCAGCCTTTCCCTTCCTGTGGCTCACTGTCTCAGAGGTCCTGTGCTGACAATGACACAGACGTCCAGAGCCCCGGCCTGGCCAGCAGACCAGGGAGAGAGCACGGCTTTCCACCAGCCCCGTGGGCCTGGTGCCCCTGCGCTGCCATTCAGATTCTCGCAGGAAGTGGGAGCAGACCGGCGGCTTGTGCAGCGGGCTCAGTGCCTGTCCTTTTTTTCTTTTCTTTTTTTTTTTTTTTGGTAATTTAAAAAAATATATTTTGATTGATTTCAGAGAGGAAGGGAGAGGGAAAGAGAGAGAAACATCAATGATGAGAGAGAATCATTGATTGGGTGCCTCCTGCACACCCCCTACTGGGGGTTGAGCCCACAACCTGGGCATTGCTGTGCCCTTGACAGGAATTGCACCTGGGACCCTTCAGTCCGCAGGCCGATGCTCTATCCACTGAGCCAAACCAGCGAGGCTCAGTGTCTGTTCCTAACAGCGCAGACCCTCCGGAGGGGTTGGTTTGCTCCCCCACCTGACAGAAACTGGGGTACGGGGGGGTCCATTCCACGGCAAGGGCTGGGGGCATCCAGACGAGGGATGTGTGCACACTTGTGGGGAGCAGCACCCCATACACTGTGGACCCTGGAGCGACTCACCTGGCCCTCTGGGTCCTCTGACAGGAGGCCCCTACTAGGCGTTGACCTTGGAGACAAGCTGGAGTCTCGGGGCCCCACAAGGTAAGAGGCGCCAGTTTGTAAAGTGCTCTGACTTTTGTGCTGAAGTCTCTCCTGGGGGGCAGACCCCCCCAAGGTGGCTGCTAAAAGCAGTGCAGAGACCCAGATGACAATGACAGTGCCAGGGCCATCGGACGGTCTTTATTAACCCGGAGCCACAGGGTGGCTGGGAGCGGTGGCCAGGGGACCCTGCGGCCGTGCACGGCCAGCTCCTAGGGCTCCGGCCACCCACCCTCGGGAGGAGCAGTGCCGCTGGCTTTGCCCATCGTGGCAGCCGGGCAGGCGAACCGCCTCCGGCCTCTGGGACCACAGGAGGGTCTGAGGGTCACGAGCTCCTTGCTGCTTCCAAGGGGGAGCCCCACCGAAGAGGGGTCCCACCGGCTGTCAGACTCACCAGTCGCTGCATGCTCTTGACGTGGGTGGGGCTGATGGATAAGGCCTCTTCGTACCACCGCCGGGCTTCGTCGATGTTTCCTCGGAGCTCGGCCACCTGGCCTCGCATGTACAGGACGTTGTGGGACATTGGGAAGAGGTTGGCAGCTTCCTGGGTGCAGGCTGTGGCTTCTGCAGGCTTCCCGATGCCGATGTAGACTTCGGCTGTGGGGACAGAGCAGGGGGATGCTTTTCCGGGTTCCTGCCCTTCAGAGGCCCCGGGACAGTGCGACTCTAGTGGGGACATTTACACACCCCCCACCCAAGAGCCTGGCAGGGGCCCGTCGGGAATACACAGGGCCCAGAGCCAGCCAGTGCCCCACCCCGAGTGGAAACGCTGCAGGCCGACAGTCCTTCACGCCCACTGCTACACACACAGGGACTTGAGCCACTCACATCATGGGGCCTTGAAGGGGACACGCCACCCCCGCCAAGGGGGGAGGGAGGCCTGTGCAGTGTCCCGCCAGGAGCGCAGGCGCTCGAGCCCGCCTCCCGTGCTCACTCTTTCATATAATTCAGCACGAGGGCCAAGAGGAAAGGGGTCGTGTGTCCTGACGAGTGTCCAGTCACCCTCCCAATCCTCAAGGCCGAGGGGAGGCCCTCACCCCTGCGGGCTCACTGGGACTGCCTCTGGGGACCCGGGAAGCGAAAGGAGGCGGCGACTTGGTTTTCATGCGTTGGTCCTACCCTGAGCTTCTCGGGGCCGGGCCCCACGCTGGGCCTGCAGTCCCCCGGGGGGAACACTGCCCAGGTCCTGTCCTCACCGAGGGCTTGGCTGCATGGCTGACATTTATTTCCGAGTCTGCGAATGGCTGTGCAGAGGGGTCCCTCGGCCAGGGGCTCGGTGGGACGGCGAGACTAGCTCCTGGCTGCGCTGGCCATCCACTCTGTCCCTCCCCAGGCCTTGGTCCGGATGCTCTCCTAACTCCTCAACCCTTCCCCCTAGCCCTCCACCCCCAGCCCCCGCTGAACTTGACTCATCATTCAAAGAGGAGACACAAACCAGCTGAGCCGACCTCGAGCCCCTTCTCGCCACTGAGCCCTCACGCCCTTCATTGCCCTCTGTGCCCATCCACGCTGCCCCTTCTGCTCTGAGGGCCAGCCTCTGCCCGAGCCCTGGACGCCGGCGCTCTCTGGCCTTCTTGAGCGCGTCACGCCGGCGCTTGTCCTGTCTTCTGGATGACAGACAGGGTCTCAATCCTGACTGCATCACCCATCAGCAATCAGCAGGCTCCGTGTCCGCCTTCAACCTTCCTCCTTGACCCGCATTGCTCCCCAGCTCCCCTCACATCCCCACTGTGCTCCCCAGGGTTCCTCTTGTGAGAAATGTGCCCTCGCCCTTCTCGCTTCCCTCGCCATCCGCGCCGCAGCCCACACCAGGGTGGCCCGTCTCCGCCACGCCACGACCTGTCTCGTCAGGCCGCCAACACCACAAGCTGAATCCAACAAACACTCTGTCTCCACCGGACTCAGTCGCTCAACAGCATTTCCTACCAGCCATTTCCGACTTAAAAACAATGTGGTGCTTGCTACGCGCTGGGCACTCCACGCACTGTCCTGGGCCTTGGTCACAACTGTCCTCATGTTGGAGAGCAGGGCGCTAGGGCTCAGAGGGGTCGCCCTGCCGTGGACACCATGGTGGGACCAGGGCTCCACTCGTCCAAGTCCAGAGCCCTCGCTCCCCACTGTTGCATGGGCTCCTGTGTGCACCCCTTCTGCGGCCACCCACCGCCCCTCCCGTCCCCTCCCGCCTTGCTGACCACTCCTTGCGTTTCTTTGGCCTTTCCTCCCGGCAGCAGGTTTTATTTTATTTTTTTAATTTTTTTAAAAATATATTTTATTGATTTTTACAGGGAGGAAGGGAGAGGGATAGAGAGCTAGAAATGTCGATGAGAGAGAAACATCGACCAGCTGCCTCCTGCACACCCCCCACTGGGGATGTGCCCGCAACCAAGGTACATAGTTGCGGTCAAGGTATATGCCCTTGACCGGAATCGAACCCGGGACCTTCCAGTCCGCAGGCCGACGGTCTATCCACTGAGCCAAACCGGTTTTGGCCCGCAGCAGGTTTTAAATGTAGGGCCTCAGCTCCTGCCCCAGCCCTCTCCCTCCTCCACCGACATTCTCTTCCTAGCCATTCGCATCGCATCCCTGGCTTGGAACCCCACCCCCAAATCCCTGTGCCTGACACTGTCACTTGCATGTTCTCAGGCACCTGACACCAGTTCTCGTCCCCGCTGACCCCACACACCAGCTCTTCCCCAGGCTTCCCGCTGCAGAAAAGCGAACCACCAGCCACCCAAGGGATGACAGCTGGGCCTCAGTTTCTTCATCTGTCAAATGAGGTGAACAGGGCATTTATGCCCCATAAGGCTATTATGAGGACTAAACGAGGCGAGACATAAAGTTCATGGAATAATGTCTGACACACGCAGAGTCCTTGATAAGTCCTTGCAAGCTGCAGACCATTAATTAAAACCCACCTCCGGGCGGAGGAAGGGGCAGTGGGGCTGACGGAGCAACAAGGACAGTGCATCAGCAGGCAGGACCGGGGACCGATCCGCCCCACAGGCGGGCGCTCCCTCTGAGTGACAGCAGGCCACCTGCCTGGGAGCGGTCTTCATCTTGCCAGGGGGCCAGGGGCCGTGCCACAGGGTTATCCCTCGACTCTGCCCATGCGGCCTGCTGGTGGCTGGGAGGAGCCTGGCAGGGGGAAGGGCAAAGGGCCAGGCCAGGCCAGGGCCAAGGAATCTGTGAGCGTATCACGGCTTTCAGTTCCCAGAGAAATCAGAAAATCTGATCTTGCACATCTAAGAATAGCCGTTGGTTTCGACTGTGAGAGGTGCCAAAGTGAAAGCTATAATTATTAGTAAGTAACAAGCAGAAATTAACCACCTACTGCAGAGTCATTTTTAGCCGCCATCCCAACGTGGAAATTGAAAGATGGCACCCAGGCTGCTTGGCCGGGAAGGGTCCTGGTTCTGCTCGGAGTCACTGGCAATGAATGACTCCAACGGCAGCACCGAGGTCTGCATCAGACAAAGCCGGGGGGAGATGTGTCGCGCATGGAGTAAACATCAAATCCTCTATCCCACCTCCGACTCCCGCCGCAGGAAGCTCAGAGGCGCCTACTTCTGTCTAGCCTGGCTTTCTTTCCTGCAAGAGGGGCAGATAACCCCTCTGACCTTCTTTATAAACGAATGCACAAGTGGCACTGGCAGATACCCCGAACTTCCAGGAAAAGAGACAGTAAAAATGGGTAGTTGCTTTCTAAATGTCAGATGAAGGCCAGATGCCATCAAGAAAAGATGGATAATTGTATTTTTTAAAAACTGGCAATAAAAAGGACAAAAAACATAAACAAAATAAAAACGGGGAGAAATATTTCTAGCACATATCAGACAAGGCAAATTTCTTTGACATAATAAATGCTTACAAGTGAAAAGAACAGCTCAGCACCTAAGCAGATGAATGGGCGGGCAGACAATTGAAATGCCATTCTCACCCATCAGATTGGCAAAGATGGAGAAGTTTGGTAATTCGTTGTGTTGGCAAGGATGCGAGAAAATGGGCATTCACACATTAGTGACTGAATATAAATTCATACAATTCTGTGGAAGGCAATCTGACACGATTTATCAAAATTCGAGTATGCACCCTTTGATGCATCATTTCCACGCTTAGATACAGACACAGGACAATACATATAACAATACTTATTGATGCATTGTCTATAACAGCAGAATACGAGGAAGAATCTAAATGTTAAGTGAGGGAGTCCTGGTGAAATGATGGCAAGTTCATACAATGGGCTCATGCTCTGCAGCTGCGGGAAGGTGTGAGTCAGCCTCGCGTGTGGGGAAGCAGTGACCTCCGCGTGTGGCATCTCAAAGGTGCAGGCTGCTGACAGTGGGTGCCTGTGCGTGGGGGTGACAGGCTCGGAGGTGGGCAGAGTCTTTTCGTTCGATGCCTTTTGTACAAATAAATACATTGTGTACTATTTATTCAAAATTGTATTATTTGTTAAAAAATAATTTAAATAAAACTGTCACATGGATCCAAACAAACCAGGGGAAAAACATGCACAACCCATTGCAGGTCGGCGGCCAGGTATTATGAGGAAGAATCTGAGGAGGTGCTGGCGGGGGAAGGGCAACCAGGGGATGGGTCCCCCCCAGGGAAGGCGGGACCCTGTCCCAAGCACCCCTGGTCGGCCTGGGTCTGTGCTCCCCCTGGGCTATGGCCGGACCCTCACAGAGCAGATGAAGGCTCGGGGGTCCTATTCATGATCTCTCTGCCATTCAAATGGACACATAGGGACCCTCTCCTACAATAGCGGGGAGATCTGAGACCGTCTCAGATGCCCTGACCTGTGACCCTCAGATCTGAAGCTAGCTCCACCTGGTTTCCCATCACGCATTTCCATTAAGCTCGCCGGAAAAACAACCACGAGAGAAGAGACCCACAAAGTCACAGAAACGCCACGCCGTGGGCGTCAGACCTGGATCTAACCAGCTGCTTCTAAAGCTTGCAAAACAGATTCCGCCAGGGCTGCCAGAGCTGATGTGGACGCGGATGTCACCTGGTTCCCATCAGCTGTCAGAGAGCGGGGGTCACGTTTACTGTGCCTCTCAGAGCAGCAGAGCTCCCCTCATGGTAGCTAACATGTCACAGTTTGGGGGAGCCTGCCCGATGAGTTGACCTCTTCAAAGACTATATGAAGACATGATATGAATATACGATAAGATTCTAAATCTTGACTCTAACAAAGCCATTGCTTTGGGTCCCTATGGCACAAACCCTACAAAGGTCCTAATCCACTCCAGCCATTCCCATGACATACACGTTCGCCACGTGCACACAAGCACGATGCATATTCTGCCCAAAGTCGGGCAGATATGGCACCCGATTTCACTCACAGGCAGAAGGTCCACCGCCACCCCTGTTGCCAGCCGTGAGGGCTTTATCCTGCCCTGCAGGCGATGGCAGTGAGACAGGGATGCGACGTGATTATATAAAAACCCCAGGACATCTCCAAACTGCTCTGCAATGTTCCAACAAGCAGCTACAGCATTTCCTCCTGAGAGTCACGGCCAGCCGAGCAAAGAGGAACAAAGTCTGGATAACTGAGTGAGTGGCCGCAAGCCACAGGGGAAGCCATTCTGGGACTGTGGCTCTCAGGCCGTCAACTTTTCCGAGAAAGAGGCAAGAGGAGTAAGCCTCACAGGCTTACTCTGTGAGGTCCACGGAGCTCATTCCAGCCTAGAGGGGCCCCTTTAGCTCTTCTGGTTTTTCAGACGTTGGCCCTTCAAAACTAGACTCCAGCCCGGCCAGTGTGGCTCAGTGGTTGAGCATCGACCTATGAACCAGGAGGTCATGGTTCGATTCCCGGTCAGGGCACATGCCTGGGTTGCAGCTCAATCCCCAGTAGGGGGCGTGTAGGAGGGAGCCGATCAATGATTCTCTTTTATCATTGATGTTTCTCTCTCTCTCTCCCTCTCCCTTCCTCTCTGAAATCAATAAAAATATACAGTATATTAAAAAAACAAACTACGTTGGCCCGGAGTCTGGAGTTGGGTTCTTGCTGCTGACAGGCCTGCATGCTGGGTTTATTTGGGGGGTTTCTAGCTACGCAAACGCAGCCACGGAAACGGAGGAGGGACATGGTGCCTGCCTCCCGGGCTAGCTTCCAGCCAGCGGTGCAGTTCCTGCGTCCTCGCTGTGGACTACCAGGGGCGCTGGAGAGGGGAGCGGGGAATGGGAAACACTGCCCCGCCTCTGCTTTGATAAAGGCACCGTGTCAGCACTATGCCTGCGCCTCTCCCAGGGACTCCGAGTCTCACTGCCAGGATGTGCCAGGCATTGTGCTCATCAACCCTGGAGACGAGCACTATTACTCCCACTGTACAGATGAGGAAACTGAGGCTGGGAGGAAGCATTAGCTTCAGTCTATGCAGCTGTTCAGTAGTAGAGCTGGGACTCCCCTCCAAGCCTGCGGGGCTTCCAGACTTCCGGGTCTGGGCCTCCGTGCCACGCTGTCTCCCGCAGAGAAGCTGGGGCGTAGCTCTGGGCCCTGCTGCAGCACAGCCCACACACAGCAAGCTCCCTGCCACCCTTAGAGTCCAACTCGAAGAGCTTTCCTGGGCGCTGCTCTGTGCCGGGCTCTGGGTCAGGGGAGGGTGGGGAGACAGAGGAATTCATGGCTCCTGCAAAGAAGTACAGGAGTCTCCCCTTCATCGGCGGTTTTACTTTCTCTGTTTCAGTTATCCACGGTCAACTGTGGTCCCAAAATATTACATGGAAAATTCCAGAAATAAACAATCCACAAGCTTTAAATTGCACGCCAACCTGAGCAATGTGACAAAATCTCGCACCATCCTGCTCCGTCCCACCTGGGACAAGAATCCTCCTTTTGTCCAGGGCCGCTGGATACCTGACCCGCCTGCTGGTCTCTTAGTAGCCGGCTGGGTTATCTGACAGACTGCTGGGGAATCACAGTGCTTGTATTCAAGGCACCCTTATTTTACTAAATAATGGCCCCAAAGTGCAAGAGTAGGGATGCTGGCGATTCAGATACGCCACAGAGAGGCCGCAAAGTGTTTCTATTTTAATATTATTGTTGTTAATCTCTTACTGTGCCTAGTTCATATATTGAACTTTACCATAGGTGTGTATGAAAAGGAAGAACAGTACACAGAGGGTTCGATACCATCCAGAGTTTACAGCATCCACGGGGGGCCTGGAACATGTCCTCCGCGGATAAGGGGGGCCACTGTACTAACATTTTGGTGTGACTGCAAAAGCTCTGATTTCTCCTGCTGAGGGGTTGTGGGCTCCAGAGGCAGTGCCCACGGGATCCTGCAGCCTCTGGCCCGGGGCCCACTGTGGGGGGGCGGGGCGGGACCCACAGCGGGGCAGAGCGTACCTGCGTGGAGCCAGATCTGTGCCAGTGTCATCCAGGGGTGCAGCGGGCCCTGCTTGGGGGTGCTGCTCTGCAGAGACGAGGCCACTTCGGACAGCGCCTGCTCCACGCGGGAGGCTGCCACGGATGTGGCGTGGACAGAGCCTGCGAGAGGTTTCCGAGAAGATTACATCAGGAGCGAAAAGATGGATCCAACCAACCAACTGCCACCCCCTCCCACACACAGACAGGGGTGCAAGACGGACACACGCCCCTTTCCCCACGAGGTTTCTAAGTTTCACTGTCTATAAAGACATACAGTCACGACAGCCGAAACCACTTCCTGTCCTCTGCTTTAGCTCATCTCTCAGTCAACAACCAGCGCACATGCTAAGCTCCGAGCTCCCTCCAGAAGCCGTCTGTGGGTGTGCGTGGGGGCAGGAGGGGCGTGGCCAGTGCATGGCTGGGACACACCTGTTAAACACGGCACGCATGAGGTCTACACAGTGAGCTTACAGAGCATCCCGTGAGGGCCTAACCCTAGAAACAGCCCGGGGGGAAGGAACTGCGCTCGCCTCCTGGGTGACCTTTGCAGTCGATGGGGGCCATTTTCAGGACAAACCCAGCAGCTCCCCACTTCATTCCCTGGCCTTTGGGAGGTGGGCAACACCCCCAGATTGGAAACCACGTTCTAGAACACGACTTCAGGCTAGGACTAGATGCGCGGAGGGCGGGTTACCGTGAAGACGCCCGGGCCAGCGGCTGCGCCTGCCTAACCTCCCGGAGGCCCTGCTGTGCTGAAAGGGAGGGAGAGCAGAGGCGCTCGCCACTGGCCCTCGGAAGCTGGTGGAAGAACTGCTGTTTTTTTTTCAGTTCTTATTTTGGTTTTGACCTTTTTATGGAAAAGTGATATTTTAACTTTAATAACCAGGACTTGCTGCAGTTTCCCTGAGGTTTTTAGTGAAATAAAGGAGGTGGCTGCTGCTTGGGCCTGACTTGACCTGACAACGCTGGCTTACCTCCTCGCTGACCTCGGAATGACTTGGGGGTTAAAAAGTCATGATGCCATAGATGCATCCCAGACCGAGGGCATCACTACCTCCAGGGGTGGGCCAGGCGTCTGTTCGTCGGCCACCCCGTGGTTCCAAGGTGCGGCTGAGATGGATGGCACCGCTATTCATCAAGGAAAGCCCGCAGGCGTGTTCTACACATGCCGACGGCCTGGCTCTACCGCTTCCCTGCGGCCCAGCCACGGGGCACAGAGCTCCTCAGCGTCTGGGTCTCACAGCCCCTTTAACCGAAGAGTTGAGACCTCTAGAGAGATTTTGTTTACATGGGTCATGTCTATTGGTATTTATCATAGAAATCAAAACTGAGATATGTTTAAAGAGTCATTAATTCACTTCAAAATAATAATAAATGACTGTGCTAGAGAACTCGTGCAAATTTCCCACCAGGTTCTCTGACTCCTTTGCTACAAGAACTTAATGGCGTTGGGAGGGGCTCAGTTTGCTTTCTGGATGAATTGTTTTGTTGGTTTGGTCCGCAAATGAACGGATCAGAACTTCTGCCAAAGTTCCTTCCCTCGTGGTACCTACATACAACTAAATTAGTGGATTCCTCTCGTTAAAATGTCTCCCTGTGAATAAGGTCTGGCAATGCTGACAGTGGTGGCTACCAGTTTCAGAGAACATTCCATGCTCCAGGCACTGGAATTAGCACTTTACATATATTATCTCACTTAATCTTGAGGCAAAACTGAGATTTAACAAGGTTATGTAAGTTAACCAAAGGCATACAGCCAACAGATGGCAAAGCCCGGACTCAAACACTCGTCGGGACCCAAATGCAGCCTTTAAATCCAGCCCTGACAACACTCCTCCAGGAAGGCTGTGCGAGCCTTCTGTTTCTCCCCATCACTGGCCCGTAGACAGCCGGGCCTCGGTGCTCGGGGCTCCCAGGAGCTTATCACACCATCTTATGTGAAAGCTGAAGTAACGGTCTCTCCTATTGGGCCGTGGGCGGCTCCACCAGACAGGAGCCAGGCCCTCCACTGAGCCATTTTCAGGAGGAGCAGTGCCGGGCACGTGGTAGATGCCTGCGGAACGCACGCGTGAACGAGTGCGTGCTGTCCGCAGACACGGCACTGTACGGGCTTGGACGAGTGGCCCTCTCTTCCGGATGCTCTGCTCTCCTTCCCCGATAACGGCTCACAGCCGGACCTCCCTGTCTCACAGGGCTGCTCGGTGTGGTGGTCGTCATGCCCTGGACTAGAACGGACAGTGGACGTAAACACGGCACCTCACTCAGGGACCCCATCTCGAGTAGAACCAACCCATGTGGGTATGGAGCGTAAGTGAGGTTTATCAGAACTAATTTCTCCTTCCTGGTCAATCCCCTCTTATACACACGTCACAGGGCGGAGACCCTTCATGTTCTGGGCCAGGGGTGGATACTGGAGCATTCAGATATTTATTAATAACAGCAGGGGACTAACAATAATGGTAAAAGTATTAAATAGGTTACATCTATATTCCTGGCAATGGCGCAGGAAATGAAATTCTTCCACTGGATTCGAATTTGGAGGAAAACAAGGGCTAAATATCATTTTGAATCAGAATGAATGTGTCTGATTAAAAAATATAATCCAAATATAATCCAAATGAACTTGTGTCTTACTGTTTCATAGGACTGAAATGTCAAAACAGATACTGGCTTTTGATTTATGTACGTTAACACCGAGAAGTGCTCATCCAACCTACATCTGTTTAAAGCGACCCTTTTCTTTCTCACCAAAGCCAAAGTGTTCCTACAGCGTGCATGGGGTGACGCTTGGAAAGAGAATGGGAGGGAAGGGTATCGGACATATCTCTAAACGGAAACCTATGGCTGGAGAAATAAGCTTCCGCCGAATCATCAGGTTCGACAGGTAGGCCAGGGCGAGTGCGGCTGCTGGGCCTCTTGTTTATCACACTTGCTGGAGAAGTGCTTGTCACCGTGGCAACCCTGAGGGTGAGCAGCTGCTCGCTCCAGCGAGTCCCTCGGTCACAGGACACAGTGGCTCTGAAACCGGGCACTGGGAGCTGCTGCAGGCGGAGGGAGCGTGCCCCCAGATCTGGCCCAGGTTCTGTGACCTAATTGCCTGAATGGTCCAGGCGCCGTAAGAGGCGAAATGGCTGATGAGATCTGTGCTTCCCCAAGCCCACCGCCTTCTCTCTCCTCACCCAGACACGGAGGCAGGGGGCCACTTAAGAGCGGCCCTGAGCCCCGCACCCAGGGCTTTGTCTGGGCTCCCCTCGGACCGCCGTGTGCTGGGGCGGGAGTTGGGGGAGGGGGGCAAGGACTCAGGGAATGTGGGGCCAAGGCATTGCCCTGCGGACCAAGAGGACCAGGAACCAAGGCCACTGACCTCGGAAGCTGTGCGTCAAGCTCTGGCCTCTCCCAAGGACTTCTGACCCAGCTCCTGTCATATGCCGGAGCCTGTTGAGAAACCCTGTCACAAGCAGGACACTGGGAACAGTCAGCTCAAATTGCCTTTGCGGCTGAAGCCTTTACCAAAATCCCTTTTCCGGAGCACATGAGACCTGCGGCTCATTTCACGCAGACCTCCAGTGTGGCAATCGCACACGGCCTGCATGCCATCTCTCCAAGTTCATCATTCAGAGGGATCTCAGAGCCAACAAGTTTGTTGAGCCAAAGGCACGCTCCATTAGGAGGCTGGGTTATGTTTGAGAACCGGGCGTTTTCACAAGCGGGGCGCTGAACACAGAGCATGCTCACGTCCTGCTGTCCTCCGCACGGGCCTGGTGGCACTGAGTGAGTGGCTATGGTCTGAAGGACAGCCACCTCGCCTGTCCCCTCCTATTTTCACAGCACGCAGAAGATAAACTCGCTCTAGAGGAATCCCTGCCCGCCCAGTGACAGGCGAGCAGCAGGGTCCAGGAACAAGGGACAACAGTCACGTGATGCATAGAAAAAAAAAACCCTCCACCGAAGAGACCTCAGTAGGCACATCGCACACACGTGCGCTCAGAATTGGCTGCTCTTTGCCTCCCGGCCCCAGCATGAACTCCGGAGCCTCATGTGCATGAATATGGGACCAGGACGGAGCACAAGCCCCTCTCTCTGCCTGCCATCCACATTCTCTCTGCCTGATGCGGCGGCAGCCACCTGCCCTCCCGCGTTGGTAAGACGCGGAGCTGCTCCAGCCTGGCATTCGGATCACCTGCCGCGCATGAATCTGTTTATTTTCCCTCAGTCCAGACGTCATTCAAGGTTATCTGTCAATAGAGTTTACTCAGCTTCCAGTTCCTAGCGGCTGTGCCCCCCTCCGCCCCCCAAACTATTAAAACAAGCAGGAAAAGAGGAGCAGTTCACCTCCTAAAGACCCTGACTGCCGAGCTGCAATCTGCGTGACTAAGCATCCTGCCGCAGAGCTGTGCTTAACCTTTTTCATTTTTAGCAGGAAGAGACTTTCTGTTTCTCCAGACAGGGCTTGGGAGCCAATGAGTCCAATACTGCAGACTGCTGGCGGCCGGTGACCCCTGACCCTGCCACCTGTGCACCTGTGCACGGAGAACCGGGGTGTCCTCGGGCTGAAGGAGGAGGCGGCTGAGTAGCTAATGATGATTCTCTCTTAGTTTTTGAAGGGGGAGGAGAGATAGAGTCCATGCTCACTTCAAGCCTCAAATCAGGCGTCTTCTCTCTGTACCTTTTTAGGAACATTAAACATTTTGGTCCGTCTCCGTCTCCACCGCCCGTCTTTGCTGGGGGTAGTCCTGTCTGTCTGAGCAGGCGACAGGGGTGTGGCCTCCTGGAGCTGCCTGCCACCGCCCTCCCTCCCACATTTCTAATCCCAGGGTTGCCACCCCCCTCTCTGTAGCATGCCCACTAATGTGACGGGGACATGGGGCTGGAGCGGCTCTAGGGACAGCTGCCTGGTCCTCTCCTAAACCCACTGGCAGGGAGGCCTCCAGCTGCGGGCCCCTCTGACAAGCAGCTTGGTCACCATTCTAGTGGCTACTGCTCCTTTTCACTGAATGGAAGAGACTAGGACAGCAACCCCAGGCCCCAGACGAGGTCACAATTTCCCACCGACTAACAGAATTATCAAGCACAGCTGAAACCTGACAAAACGTGCCTCCGAAAGGGAAGGTTCTCCCGGGAAAGCGTTAGGGAAGGGTCGCACTAAGGCAGGGAGAGGCAGGTATGGTCCCAGGCGGGCATGCGGGGTGGCCCAGCAGGCTGCTGGCGGTGCTGGCCCGGCCAGGCGGTCACACAGAAGCGTGGGGGACGCCGTTCCCATGCATGCAGGGAGATGCCAGCTGTCAGGGCCACGCGGCCTGGGCTGGAGACAGTACCTGCTGGAGGACCACATCCCTGATCGCTGAGGCTGTGTCTCTGGCCTGAGTGCCCTTCTGCCTGGGGAGGGTGTGTTCGTCTCTGAATGCAGCGGACAGGAACAGCCTCCCAGGTTTGGGGGACCGTCTAATTACTGGACACGTACTCCTCAACTTCTACCTGAGAGCCATTTATTATTGACTTGTCAATCTCCTAAAACCCCATTCAATCTTGTTTCAAGAAAAGCACCACAGGACTAATGAAGGAGACTTCAATTTAATCCAATTAGCAAGAAAATATTTATATTTGAATCATTAAAGCTGAACTTTTAAGATGGACACCCCTCAAATGCAATGGGGTCAGCCATAGAGTAAGTTTTTCATATTCAGGTATTTTAAAAAGTGACTTTATTCTATTAGGCAGGAGCAGGGGGTGAAATATACCACCTGACCAATTACCTTCTGATCGTGCGTGATATACATTTTGATGTTAGAAAATTCCAAGTCAATAATAAAATGCTAGCCATAACAAAAAGAGAAAAATCTACTACCTTGAATTTATTTCTTAACCTTATTTCATCTGAGGGTGTGTGTTTTCATTAATCCGTTTATTCTCTTCTCCCGGTTACACATTTCTAAAGAGAGCAGGAGCCGAAACCGGTTTGGCTCAGTGGATAGAGCGTCGGCCTGCGGACTGAAAGGTCCCAGGTTTGATTCCGGTCAAGGGCATGTACATTGGTTGCGGGCACATCCCCGGTAGGGGGTGCGCAGGAGGCAGCTGGTCGATGTTTCTCTCTCATCGATGTTTCTGGCTCTCTATCCCTCTCCCTTCCTCTCTGTGAAAAATCAATAAAATATATATAAGATAATAATAATAAAATTTCTCCTCATCCCTACTTAAAAAAAAAAAAAAAGAAATAAAGAGAGCAGGAGAGTCACTGGAATCTGATATGAAAAACAGAGCCTAGGAGCCAAGGACTCAAGGCGGCATTCTTGATTTTAGCTCGTCCTTGGAGAGGAGAATAAAACGTCAACACACATTCTTCTCCAAAATGATGCTTGTGCGAGTCCTCGCGGGTGGGGGCGCCGAGGGTCCAGAGGTCTAAGGAGGGACAGCATGGACAGCCCTGGGCAGCCCTGGGACTTGGGGGAAGGGTGTCTGGCTGAGGCCTGGAATCAGGACCAGCGACCGGCAAACCATAAAGGCATATGCGAAAGGGAGACTCAGTAAACTGCCATTTACAGAGGAGGAAACTAGGGCCCAGGGAGACGGAGCGAGTTGCCTGGGTTCCTCTGCAGACCTGTCCTCAGACCCAGCTTCCTGACCTTTGAGAGCTGGGCTGCTTCTAGGGAAAGTGGAAAATACAAGTCCCTGGTATAAAAATACCCCCCCCCCCCCCACCCCCCGCCATGAAGCCCCACTGTAACTCACAGGGGCTGCCTGAAGGTCTACTGTCACCTGACTTTCTAAAAATCAAGGCTTTTTCATGTATCCGAGGAGCCTGCTATTGAAGGGACCCTGGCGTGGAACCTTTTTCTTTCCGAAAAACCCTAATGTGAGGATAATTGCAAACATTTGTTTTCTCTTATGGACTTTTAAAGGCAAAATGAAGTCACATGTAGGTCGAGCAAGATTTCAGAGGAAAAATCATCTCCCGGAGGGGTGCATGTGCCACAGGCAGTAGAGGCTCAGATCTCAAATGCACCGGATCATCATGTACCTTAGCATTTCCAAGACGCGGTGCCTGGAACAGCGATTCCACAGGGTGGGGAAAACGATGAAATCGGGCTGGACACACTGGGCCGGAGCTAAGAGAGTCTTGAATTTTTTTTTTTTTTAACTGCAGGACTTCTCAGAGCCTTTAATGTGCTCACGTGAACTGTGAGTCTAAAAACATCTGCCCAGGCAGAATCAGTGTCTAAGAAACAGCCTTTGGAAAACGTGATCATTCACTAGGGCCTTAGAGAATACCACCTGAAGCACTAGTTCTACATCCAGGGAATTGCTTCGTCTCCTTTAAACTTTGGCAGATGTAGTTTACGTTTTATGATGTCTGTTTAGCTCATTTTAGGAAAACGAGTGTTAGAATTGCTTTTCTATGCTGCAGTAATGGCGGAACTAAAAAGGAATTTCGAGATCCGACTGGTTCCCTCGACCCAAAATTTACAGATGGCCCGCGCCTGGGCCACCGGCTGTCTCACTTCTGATCAGCACAGGGGGGCTCTGACCCTCCAGGGCACAGCCTCACTTGGGCGTTTCCCGCTATGCCTTCCTCCGTGGTCCTTTCCAGGCAAGCACTGCCTCCTCAGAATGCACATCCAAGCGGTGGGGGAAGCATTAGCACCTCAGGAGAGATGAGCCCCGGGGGGCGAGTGGGCAAGCGGGTGGCAGCTGAATGTCCACACCATCTCCACAGCCACCCACCGGCAACCACCACACACATTCCATGAGGGAGGGAAGCGTGACTCTGAGGCCCTGGGGAAGGTGAACAGATCGGTGGACTACTTACTAACTGAAAAAAGGGAGGGGAAACCATGAAAGTATACTTCTGGAGAGTTGCCTTGGAACAACAAATCAAACCAAAAATTAAAACCAAGAAACAAAACATTTGAAAAATCAAAATTAAGGCTAAAAAAGCAAATAGAGTTCTAATAACCTTCCAACTGTAAGTCCGGCTGTCTGGAATCGGATTTTAACTCAAGAATGACACAGAGTTTTCCACTAACAATGATTTTTTTTTTTTTTTTTTTAAACAAAGGCCAACTGGGCATTCCCCTCTCGGTCTCAGCGCTCCGGGCGCAGGCAAGCTGACCGATTCATGTGCTGTGTTTTGTTTCCAGGGCAGGAAATTCCAAAGGGAAGGGAAAAATAATCAAACAAGCGGTTTTCAGATTGTTCCACACATGAACCCTGATTATGATTCCAAGAGTTTGCAGGGTTTGGCCAGTTTTCATTTCTATGAAGTCAAAGGATTGGAGGGAGAAATTCATAAAACGTCAGGTCGTGGCTGTCTGTCCTACAGAAAAGACTTGGGATTCAAGTTCATAACAACTTTAATCAGGAAATCCTACACTTACCACCGACGTAGGGTATGCTTTCCCGTCTCTAACTAAACGTTGCATCCATGGGCAGGGAAGGTTCCTGGGCGAGTCAGTCTAAGTTAAAACACCCGGTTACTGGCCAGGTGTTCCCTAAAGGAGGGGGTGGGCGAGATGACTCATAGCCTCAAAAACGAACAACTGAGCACCATTTGGGACATAGACGTTCAGCAGAAAGCCAAGTGGGTGCTCCTCACCCAGCATTTTACTAACTAATCTGCTATAAAGTGCCTCACTAGAGCCAGGATTTCAATTGTCCGGGTTTAAAGGAACACAGGGTCCCCGGGATGCAATGTGATACATACTGGCAGGGAATGGAGGTCGGAGGGCATGTTGTGCAAATGAGTGAATGGGCATGGGAACATTACTGAGGTATTCTAGAACAGTGAGATCCCATTTTATGACCAAAAAACTGGGCAAAAATCAATGCAAAAAACAGTTTTTATGAAAAAAAAAAAAAAATGAAGTTGGCAATTGCTGATAGGCATTGTTTTGAGGGGGGAAAAGTCTATTTTTAAGAAGGGGATTGAAAAAACATAAGCAGTTTATAGTTTACTAGAGGCCCGGTGCATGACATTCGTGCACTGGGGTAGGGGGGTGTCCCTCAGCCCAGCTGCGTCCTCTGGCAATCTGGGACCCCTCGGGGGGTGGGGAGCGGGACTAAGCAGGCAGGTGGACATCCCCCGAGGGGTCCTTAGCGCTGCTGTGGAGGTGGGAGAGGCTCCCTGCCACCACCGCTGCTGTGCTCACTAGCCTGGCTTCTGGCTGAGCGGTGCTCCCTCTGTGGGAGTGCACTGACCACCAGGGGGCAGCTCCTGTGTTGAGTGTCTGCCCCCTGGTGGTCAGTGTGTGTCATAGCGATTGGCCGTTCAGTCAATTTGCATATTAGCCTTTTATTATATAGGATAGCATTATTTCTGTCTTCCAGTTCATGAAACTGGAATTGCCATTCAAGCAAGGTTCAGAAAACCTGGTATGCAGACAGGTAAGGTCTGGATGACTTATTTTAGGTGATAGCCTTGTTTCTGCCCTGGCTGTGTGTGTGTGTGTGTGTGTGTGTGTGTGTGTGCATGTGTAACAAAGCAGGTTAGCCATCCAAAAGATGAGCACATTAGAGAAAGTAGTTTTCTCTGGCAATAGTTCCTCTCATGAGCTTTTGTCAGCATATAACTGCGCATTTGGAACAAAGATGAGCCCTTATAAATCATGGATATAGAGATTAATTTTTCTGGCCCTCCCAGTAAAGTGAACATTAAATAAATGAGTCTAAGAAAACAAGGGTGGATCTCCTCGTGAGAGCCATATTTAGGTCCCATTTAAGGCCTTTACCAACCAGCATTCCATTTAATTCAGGCTTTTTCTTTTCATTGACAGGTTCCCAGACACCCTAAACAGACTTGAAAATTTCAGTATTATTTAAAAGCAAGAGTAGATTAAAATGCTGCTCAATTTTTCTGAGTATTTTCACAACATAAACCCTACATTTCCCTTTCCTGCAAATGGAAAATAATTTATAGCTTTGCTTTTCAAAATGCTGTGCAGAACCCATGGGCCCTGGAATTATATGGGGTATTTTATAAATGCAGCTTCCTGGGCCTCACCTCAGGCCCCATGGACTACAAACTCTGGGGTGGGGCCCAGGGGATCTAATCCACAGCTTTCAAAGCTCTTCATGTGATCTTAACGCACAGGAATGTCTGAGAACCGCATATTTAAAGGGCATATGACCGTTATCTTTAGAGAGTTAGCTTGATTATTACATACTTAGTGAATTAATTTCTAAATTGAAAAACCAGAAATATGTAGAATAAATTATCTGCCAATTGTTCTAATTTACCTTTTTTAAAAACTTCAATTTTAATGCCTTTACATCAATGCCAGGAAAGCACAGAAGTACCTAGAAAAGCTTCTATTTCTTCTGCTCCAAACAGGTTTCTTTACTTTTCACAGAGAAGGCTGGAAATTGGGCACCAGTACCTCCTCCTGCCCCAAATGGCCTTTTGGGTTTTCAAATTAGTAAGATTTTTCTCTCAGATAAATTTGATGGAGTTTCCCATCCAGCTTATCAGTTAGGAAGATTATCAGAAAATGAAACATCAGGCAAATGAAGCAGATCTAACAAGAAAGGAAAACCATGTTTACACCGAGAGGGTTCCTGGCGGGGACCTGGGCCATGGAATGAGTGAGCTGCTGGGGGCCACACAAAGGTATCGGGTTTGGGATGAGAATGAAGATGAGAAGATACAAACAGGTGGAGAGGAGATTCGGTTCTTGAAAGAGAAGAGGAGGAGGAGGAATCTGACACTAAAAAGTGAAAGAGAAAAAAAAGGATAAAAGCAAAAAAACTTTAGAAACACAAAGAAAAAATAAAACTAGCTTTTAATATACTCACATAAGCTGCAAAGAAAACAAGGTCATGTAATACACAATCATTCCTCTACCCGGCAACAGAATACAAGTGTTTTTTGAAGAAAACAAATCTGTTGTTTCCCGTTGGTTTTTTAATTGCTCTGTAGTAACAGCATGGAGTCCACACAACTCAGGTTTGCCTGGGCACCGATTCAGCCACGGACCCACTGAAAAGAACATGTCTGTAACCTACAACACCCAGGGCATTCTGGGGGAAACCACTGGCCTTTCCATCGAAATGGGTCAGAACTGGACTTTCCCTAGGTTTGCTTTCTATGAGAAGCACTTTCTCAGAGTGTACAGTGGAACCTCAGTTCTCGGACTTAATGCCTTCCGGAAGGCTATTCGAGAGGCGATGTGTTCAAAAACCGAATCATTCTCCCCCATTAGAAACAATGTGACCGGAATTAATCCGTTCCAGACCTCCAGATGATTCCCTGTTTTAACTTTTCTTATATCCAGCACCTGTCTAATGTACTGTTTAATCTATAAACAAACACTTCTTTTCTAAAATTTATCAAACCACCCGCTCCTAGCCTCGCTCCAGGGGTGTCCTTCAGGTCAGCCTGCAGCATCTTTGCTTGTTCACATACCTCTGCCTCCGAAATGCGGTCAGCGGCTAACCGCTTTTCATTTATCCAATCAGCATCGGTTTCCCTACCTCTTCAGTTGCCCGTGATCAGGTCCTTTCACACCCTTAGCAACATCAGCACTTCTGATGGCCTTTGTATGTTTTTAAATTGTGCTAATAATCATTGATTCCACCAGCCACAAAAGCATCCTCTCCTTTGTTGCCTGAGAGACGCTTTTTTGTGATGCTAGGGTATCAGCCTGAAAGGGTTGTCAGTTTGAAAATTGAAGTTTGGTTCAACAACCCAGACATGTTTTCTGTGAGCAACTTGGTGGAGAACCGAATTGTTCGAGATGGGATGGGAGACGTTCCAGAAATGAGCCAGAACTGTGTGTATTTACGTTTTCCAGGTGTGGATACTGAGGTACAGGACGTGTCAGTCCAGCCCGGGGCGGTGGAGCGCGAGCTCTCTAAGCTGCCCGGTGGCTGTGCGCTGGGCACTGGAGGAGGAAGCTAGGGCCGTCACCTGCCTGCCTTTCGGCCGGAGAGACCCGGCAGCGGGGAGACCACCACAGCGACAGTTCACAAGTTAAAGGAATGATTTTGCTTAGGCGAGGTGTTGGGTTAGATTAAAGACAAAGCCCCTTACTCTGCATCCTGCTTTGGAGGCCACGGAAAGAAAACACTTTTTTTTCACCCTTTATTTAAGGAACTACCGATTTGTTCCAAAGAAAAGATAGCAATTCGCAGCTTTAAAGTTACGACTGGCACCCCACTGGATTCCTCTAACGATGGCTGGGACCATTCGATGACCGAGGAGAGGCTGGAGGGCCAGAGGTGATGTTAGCTGGGAAATCATGTTCTTTAGCGGGGAGGGCTTTTCAATTTGCCACATCCATTTCATAAAACCCACAGCCAGTCCAAAGCTCCGAGACATGGGTTCCCCTAATGCGACTCCACAGATCTGGGTACGGACAATTTCAGAGGTGGAAACCCATAATCTCAGTGATTAACCACTCCCCAAACCAAGCACCCGAGCCTGTACTGTATAATGACCTGGGTGTATAGTAACGGTTTTGTGGCAATATTTTTTAAAGGTTCTTATCTTTGCCATCTACGCTGATATTTTAACAGGTGAAATGTGATGTCTGAGATCTGCTTTAAAATATTCCAAAACCCAAGTGTGGGGTGGGAGAGATGGCTGGAAAAAGAACACTAGTTCTTGAAGGCTGGCAGCAGGCCCATGGGGATTCATTATGTTATATTGTAGTCTGGTGTATCTGGATATTTCCCACAGGAGAAGATAAAAAATAGGAAGTGAATTTTAGTTCTGGAACAGAAAATAAGGGCTGGAAGCGTGCCTGTGGCTTCACAAGGAGTCGATGTGCCGTGGGCGGCACAGAATCGGCAGGGTCGTGAGGTGGAAGTTCACACGTCCACCGGCCACATGCCCTTGCCGATGCCAACGGGTATGGCTTAGCTTGTGGCGGATGCCAGTGCCCTTTAAGCCAGGGGTTCCGAAGAGCAGCGCGGCCCTGGAGGTAAAGGGGTCTGAGTACGACTGTCCTCACGAGCTCCCAGGGGAGGGGCACAGGAGGAAGACAGCCTGGTCCTGACAGCCGACCTTCCAATTCTAGAACGAGGGGTTCGAGTCCCCGCTAGCAGGACTGGACTAGTCTGAGTCAGAGTCAGAGTCTCTGCCTGGTTTGTGGTCTCCACCCAGAAAGGCCTGCAGATCAGTCCGGGCCGGGCCATTGCAGGGGGAGGCGGAGTGCGGCTTGTCAGTCTGCGTTTGGCGCAGTGGCCACGAGATGTTAAATGTTAAACTGCACCAGTGTGCAATTCAGCCTGCTTCCGAGGCCCGATGTCCTTCTGACCTGGGGCCCTGGGATGGGACTTCCCAAGCCGATTTTCAGCTTAGTAACAGGGAGCCTAGCACAGGGACGCAGCCTTCAGGCCGCTGCGACACTGGTTTGGGTGGGTACCACAGCTGGCTGCCAGAGGCCCTATCCCTCCCATCCTGACGGAGGAGAGGCTGCAGGAGCTGGCTGTGCGTGCCTCAGGCCTGCTCCCTCGCTTCCCCTGGGGGGGCTTGCTCAGGTGTCCACTCGGCGCCAGTGCGTCTTAGCCCTCGCCGCGCAGGGACGTCGCCAGGCACTCAGGCCCAGGCTCCTCTCAAAAGCCAGCCCATGAAGAGCAGGCACACCCAGCCCGGGACTGGCCTCCCGCAGGCCCCGGGGCAGCGGAGCAGCAGCAGAGCCAGGTTCTGAGTGACGCACTGGAACTCCTTGAGGCTCAAAGTGGAGGGAACTTCTGTATATGTTGTGGGTCTGTCAAGTCCTCCAAATTGCCACTGAACAGTCGCAATTATGATTAGAATTGCTTGTTGGGAGTGCTGGAATGACAGGGGACTATGTACTCCTCTGTACCTAGGGGGATGGGGAAAGGCCAAGGAGAGGGAGGCGCAGACATCTCTCAGCCGCGGCGAGTGCTGCAGGCCGCCACGTGGGGCAGTGCAATCAGAGCTCAGCCCCCTGCCTCCTTACAGGCTCTGTGCTGGATGTATGTGTGTTCCCATGTGCAACTGATTAGGAATCAAAACCTGGGTTCCAGCAAGGTCTGCAATCTAAAGCAAGAGGGAGAAACGGGAAAGCAGAGGGGAAGCTGGTGGAGACGGGAACAATCTAATTTTAGTTTTGAATTTTAGGCTCTAAGAGCAAGGGGGAGAAATAGAAAGACCTCAGCGACGTGCTGGCCATGTAACATGACTTCTCCACTGTGCACACACTTGGAAAGGACACAGGCAAAATGCACCTCAGCTGAGAGTTGAACCGACTTGCGTGAGTTGTGTTCCCAACCCCAGCGGCTGTTCGCATCCCTGTCACTCGGGGCCCAGGCCTCACACTTGGAGTTGACACCATTCCGTCCCCGCCGGCTCTTTGTTCTCACCTGTCTCCGGGTCGCTGAAGTCTGGCAAGGTGATTGTATTGAGCTGCCGCCTGTCTGCAATGGTTCTATCTAAGAGGCTGCTTCCGCGTCCCGAGTCACTGCAAAACAACAGTGAGGAATGTCAGTCATTTGAAGGGTGGGCGGGAGGAAACAGATTCCACCAATATGGACTCCTGCAAAGCAGCTTTTGATGTTGGGTGCGTTTCTGATGTTGTTCGGCACCTTTTCATCTATTACAGAGCACCTGCTTCCTGGTTGGGGCTGGGATTGCTTTCAGCAGTTAACATCACAGGGGCTTAAACCACACCCACAGACCTTGCTGATTTCAGCCTCTTTTTGTCATCTACGCTAATAAAAGAGAAACATGCAAATTGACCATACCTCCGCTACGCCCACAAGCCATGCCCACCAGCCAATCAGGAGTGGGTATGCAAATTAACCCAACCAAGATGGCTGCAGCCACGGAGCAAGCAGGAGGCTTGGGTTTCCCTGGCAATGGAGGAAGCCAAGCTTCCCGCACACCCTGGCCGGCCCTGGCCTCCACTCAAGGCTACAAAGTTTCAATTATAGAAGATAAATAAATCCCAACAAAAATGGCGGCAGCCACGAAGTTGCAGAGAGCAGTAGGCTAGGGTTTCCCCGGCGATGGAGGAAGCCAAGCTTCCCCCACCTCCCCCCCCGACCTGCCCTGGCCTCTGCTCAAGGCTACAAAGTTTTAATTATAGAAGATAAATAAATCCCAGATACCAGGGCCTCTGCTTGGGTCACCAGGGGGTGTGGCTGGCCTACAAACCACCATAGGCCCTGGCCCAGGCCACCCCATGCCCCAAGGGAACCCCCACCCTGATCCAGGACACCCTTCAGGGTAAACCAGTTGGCCTCCACCCGTGCACCAGGCCTCTATCCTATCTAATAAAAGAGTAATATGCAAATTGACCATCACTCCAACACACAAGATGGCTGCCCCTATCTGGTCAAAGATGGCTGCCCCATGTGGACACAAGATGGCCACCACAAGATGGCCAGCAGGAGAGGGCAGTTGGGAGTGACCAGACCTGCAAGGGAGGGCAGTTGGGGGCAATCAAGCCTGCAGGGGAGGGCAGTTAGGGGTGACCAGGCTGGCAGAGGAGGGAAGTTGGGGGCGACTGGGCCTGCAGGGAAGGGCAATTGCAGGGGGGGGGGGGGAGACCCAGGCCTGCAGGGGAGAGCAGTTGGGGGGAACCAGGCCTGCAGGGGAGGGCAGTTGGGGGCAATTAAGCCTGTAGGGGAGGGCAGTTAGGGGTGACCAGGCCGGCAGAGGAGGGAAGTTGGGGGCGATTGGGCCTGCAGGGAAGGGCAGCTGGGGGGGACCCAGGCCTACAGAGGAGAGCAGTTGGGGGGGACCAGGCCAGCAGGGGAGGGTACTTAGGGGTGACCAGGCCTGCAGGGGAGGGCACTTAGGGGTGACCAGGCCTGCAGGGGAGGGCAGTTAGGGGCAATCAGGCTGGCAGGGGAGCAGTTAGGCATCAATCGGGCTGGCAGGGGAGTGGTTAGGGGGTGATCAGGCTGGCAGGCAGAAGCGGTTAGGGGCAATCAGGAAGGCAGGCAGGTGAGCAGTTGGGAACCAGCAGTCCTGGATTGTGAGAGGGATGTCTGACTGCCCGTTTAGGCCCCATCCTACCGGGATCGGGCCTAAATGGGCAGTTGGACATCCCTCGAGGGGTCCCAGATTGGAGAGGGTGGAGGCTGGGCTGAGGGACCCCCCCCCCCCCCCCCCGTGCACGAATTTTGTGTACTGGGCCTCTAGTTATAAAATATAAAAATGAGAGCTATAAGCCCAGGGCCCCATCCACCTTACTGGGGAAACTGGCTAGCATTCCGAGTCCATAGATCATCATGCCCGTACACGCCCTCCTCATGTGTCCTCTCGGTGCCAGTGCGTCTTAGCCCTCGCTGCACAGGGACGTTGCCTGGCACTTCTAAAACCACTCATGCCCAGGGCCCACTCCAGAACACAAAATCAGAATTTCTGGGGCAGTCAAAACTTTTCAAAGCTCCCCAGAAGGTTCTAACGTGCAGCTGGATTCAAGGACCCCGGCCCCTACTCTTCAAAGAGGAATCACTGCCATGGCCTCGTTTGTGTCCCAGAACAAGCCTTTAAGATAAATTGGGTGTTCGATACCCATTTGGCACATGAAGAAGAGGAGGTGTGAGGTCACACAGTGAGCGGGTCCTGGGTAGGGCTGGAGCCACAGCCCCGCCCAGTGTTCCTGAGCCGAAGAAGTGGCTGTGGGTGAGGGTGGAGAGCGCAGCTGGGTCGGTGGCCTTAGCCTTTGCCTTTTTCAGTTTGGCAATGTGAGCCACTGACTTTGGACCCAGGATACTGCCTCCCCAATGACACCAGATTTCATCATGTCTGTCATTATAATTGGTCCGGACAGGTTAGCCAGAGTTCCTTTGTCTTCCAAGTTGACCTGTGTGAAGGCGACAGTGGTGCAGGTCTCCCTGTGGACTAGACGCCCCAGTCTTGCCTTCCCCTTGATAATGCAGTAGGGAAAGGCACACAGAGCTAAGGCTGAGCCTTCTTGTTCTCTACCAAGGTGGTGACAGTGTTAAACCCTGCTCAAAGGACATGTGGCCTCTTGGTGGGACATTCCCTTTGCCAGCAGTGTTTTTTGTTGTTGTTGTTCTTTAAATTCTGAGAAGCCTGTAAGCAAAAACAATAGTCTTCTTCTTTTTTCCTCTCATGATATTCCATCAAAGAACCTCCAAAAACAAGCTGATTTGCCTCTTGAATTGTGAGTCTTTAATATGTTCCTTTGTCCATTTGTTATCAATCTGGGGGCTCTAAGGGTGGTATTTTTTGTTAAGAAGTTTAAATTCCACAACAAAGGAACACAATTTCCTTCCTCACTGCAGCTGTTGCAAAAAGTGGCACAAACAAGGTTTGGTCTGGAACTTAATATGGTTTGCAGGCTGCAGTTTCCACGCACAGGGAGGGAGCTAGAGAAATCCACAGGAAACAGGAGGAAACCTGCTTCATTCAGGACAGAGGACCGGGCAGCCGGACGTTCTACATCACTGGGTACGTGTTTTCCGGAAACTGTCCTATTAGTTATTTCCACCACCAAGAAACAATAAATGTCTCTGAACAGCAGATAACATCAAAGGACATGCAAATTTTCATTGAACACATTACTGACGAAATATTTCTAGCACGGGTCTATGTGTTTTTAATGTAAACATTACTAAAAACACTACAAAAATATGAATATTGCAATGGCTCCCCACTTAGGAGTTTTTCAGAAGATGTTATCTCAAAATGGAATGCATTTTCCATCACCTTGGGGATCCCAGGACACGCCCTGAGCTGTTGGCATTGAAAAGGAGGACATGCCTCGGTTTCCATGGACCAAATCCGAGAAAGTGGATCAGAAATGTCCGTTTCAGCCACAATCCTGAAGGCTTTCCATCTCACCACGTCTCGGAGCACAGGGCTGGCTGCCACGTGTGACGCTGGGTCCTGGGACTCAGCGGGCATCTATCCCTACATCTGTCCTAACAAGTAGGTCACGTTGGGCAAGGCCACCTCCTGTGCCGCAGAGACGTCCCCAGCAGATGGAGGAGTCGGAAGAGTAGGGCTTCTAGGCACATCCAGGTGTCATTAGATACACCTACAAACACGCCTCTGAGGGCCGTGTGGTTGGCTGATTTCTGGAGAATTCCCAGCCGTCTGGTGCAACGGGCGGGCGGGGAAGGCGGGTGAAGGACCTCCTCCAACTCCAAATGGTAGAAACCCCAACTGAGGGCAAAATCTTAACCGTGAACTTCACACACCGACAATGACACAGCATTTATTTCCCCTCCACCAGCCGAGGAACTGTATTTGGCTACGTTCCCTAGTTCCTTTTGAAAACAGAATATACGCATACCTATTCAACATGGAGATGCTTGGTTTCCACTCTGAATGTTGTGATGGACGAGAATGTGGAGGAAGGGGCAAAGGGGGCCCTGCCCACCCCGAGTCTCCTTCACCCCCTCACTCTGGCCGGTGTCTCTCCCGGAAGTCTGGAAGCAGCTTCCTTTTTCTCTGGGATCACCTCTGCTCGGACCCCTCCCGTGGACTTCCCAGCCCCCAGGGATTTCACATCTTCTCTGCGGGGCCCTAGGCTGCCAGGCGCTCCCACCAAGGGGAGGAAACCATTCCTGGTCAGTGGTTTGAGAGGGCTCAGGGAGAGAAAACTGGAAGGAACCCCAAATCCACAGCACATAAGCTGAAGACATCCGCTGATGTAATGTGCACAGTGATGATTTCCGCCCCCCCAAGGGGACTGAAATTCAGAGTGAGCTGTAGTGACGGTTAAAGCTACAGTGGCGACTGGAAGCTTCTCTTGGAAATCCTCTATCTCTCATCACCACATGGAGGGTAAACAAGAGACAAGCCGGAGGTGATCTAGGGACGGAACCTGGACTTCCTGTTGCAGCTTTGCCTCCTCCCAGCTCTTGGGGTGCCTGGCACACAATGAGCTGATGTGAGAGGGGGCCTTGGGCAGGACCCCCGAAGGCCTGGCCTTCTGCAGGATGCTGAAGGCTGGATTACCAGAATCAAGGCAAGTTCCCAACATCCCGAACCTCAATTTTCTCATCAGTAAAATGGGTATGACATAGCATGACATTCTCCCACTTTATAGAGCTCCTTTCAAGATGAAATGGGGCACGCTTTGTAAAGGAAAAGTTCCACCAACATGGCTGTGAATAACATGAAATGGGGCCTCCTGTTCCAACTGAGGTTAGAGCAAAGCAATCGTCTTAGAAGAAGAAACCCCAAACTTTAAATGCTACTCATTAATAAGTGACTGAAGTAAGAATCAGGGAGAAAAAGTTTTCTTCCATCACACGGCTGCCTGCTGGGGATGGTCCCCGTGGCAGCGACAGCGGGGGGAAGGGGCGGTTAACAATAAGAATCAGAAATCACAGAAGCTGGCTCCGGCTGGTGTGGATCAGTTGGTTGAGCACCATCCCATAGACCAAAAGGACACCGGTGGCTCAGGTTGCAGGTTCTCTCCCACTCCCTTCCTCTCTCTCTAAAAAATCAATAGAAACGTATTTTAACAAGGAAGCTGGTTGTCCACGCAGAGAGGCAGAACGCGTGGTGGAGGGAGCTGTAGTGTTAGGCCTGGGTTTCACTCAGCTCTACTGCTTACTTCACTGGGAGGACTCGGGCAAGTTATGTAAGCTTGCTTAGCTCCAATGTTATCTTCCACGAATGGAAAGGACAGTGGCGATCCTGCCAGGCTAACAGCACAGGGGCTGAAGACCGCAGGGGAGCCGCCTGCCTAGCGGAAGGCTGTCCTGTGCGGTCCAGGAGGCTGCTGGGCCTCGGGTGGGGCTCTGGTCGGTCAGAGGTCCCACTGTCTTGGGTGGCCAGGTGAAAACGCACAAGCGGAGGGGGCCTTAGAGACGACTAAGAGAGTGAAGACCAAACAGGAGATGGATTTCTATCCAAAACGCAAGCGGAACTGCAGCCCTAGGGAAGCAAGTCCGGGCTTCTGCCGCGACAGACACCTTGCCAAAGGGACACTCTCGAGAGCACACCCACCACTCTGCTCACAGCGAGACACCCGTCCTCGGCGGCAGGTGGGACACTCTGCAAGGGTCTCCGGTGCGGTTCAGTGACCAGCTCAGAGGGACCTTCCTTCAAGCAAAAGAGAAACACGCAGAGAACACGAAGCTGGGTCTGTTCTCATCTGGCCCCGCTACTGCCCGTGGGGTCCTCTGCTCTGCAGGCCTGTGCCCGCCTCAGGATGGAGCTGGGAGGGGCAGGGAGCCCTGGCAGGTTGAGCAGAGTCCCCCCCTCCCCTCTCACTCCCCCCCGCCCCCCGATCAGGCTCCAAACCAAGGGGGCCCTGAGCGGGAAGTCAGCGTGGACCTTCTCCAGGTAGAAGCCAACGGCCTCCCGCCCAGATGCCTGCTGCCCAGTTTTTGTTGTTGCCGCTGCTGTTTTTTCAGCAGGGGTACTTCTCACGCACTTGTTCATGCGATTCCACCCTTTCCTAAAACCCCGTGTGACCCCATCGTAGATTCAAGGCTGCTGCACCCAGCGCTGACTGGAGAACTGCGACGCGTGCCGTCCCTGTCAGGACACAGCCCTCCCCTCTCCATGCTCTATTCTCTTGCCAAGGTCACGTCTCCCCACCATTCGGGGAGGATGTCTAAATTTGCACAATGGTAAAGGGCTACAGGAGAAACATTTATTTATATCCCAGAGAAAATAAATAAAGTGTTTTTAAAAAGAGGAAGCTCCTTAATAAGGGGCTGCCTGATTACCACCCCCTCCCTCAGGCTTTGGGAGTAGCTGGAGGGAGGAATAGCTGGAGGGAGCAGTAGCTGGAGGGTGCAGTTCTGTGATGGGTCCCCCTCTACCCACCCCCACCCCCACCCCGGCTGCGCCTGAAGCGAGGGTTCCTCCAGCTCCAGCCCTCAAAGACCCTTTAGGAAACAGGACGCAGGGACACAGCCCAGGCATTTGGTGAAGTATTTTTAAAAAGCTTTCCAATTCTGCTATTTTTTTTCCTCTTCACATTCAATATTCTTGGTTGCTAAGTGGGAGGAAATGTGGGGAGGTGGGAGAAGTGTGGAGAAACGAGGGAAAACTGGCAATGCGCACGCTGATGGATTTATTTTCTCCTTTCTAAAGGGGGCACAGGCAGAGGACCGTGCTCGGCCATGGAAGGAAGCAGCGGCCAGGGGAGGATCTCCTGCTAGCTGGGCTGGTGGCAGAGTCTCCCCAAAACCTGCTGCTTCTGATAGGCCAGGAGGGAGGGGCTTTAGGGAGCACAAATACGAGCATTTTCTATTTCTGCTTAAAGATTTAGAGAAGGAGAATTTTTTAAAAATTAAAATGATCTTCATTTTCAGAACATACCCTCAAAAGGAAAGACACTCTTCTCATCAAGAGGAGGATTTATGGTTACGAAGGGAACTCTCGTCTAAGTCCTGCCCCCCAGCTCTGCAAGGGACTGCGTGGCTTTCCAGGATGCGCCCCCTCCTGCTGCACCCCCAGGGGCCTGCGGTTGTGTCTGTTAATGTCAGTTCCCAAGGACCCATGCCCTTAGCAGGGCCCTGATCATGACATGTTTCTTAACTACAGAAACTTTTGTAAAACAGAATCTTACCTGGAGCCCCACCTACACTCTGCTGCTCCCTGCTGTCCACCCACCTTTCCTCTCCCCAGGCCAGCAGCTGGGGACCACGGCCACCTGCCACGGGCCATGGCCACTGCCACGGGCCGGCCTCCTGGGGGGCCAGACTGAGCAAGCCACACCCTTAGTACACATTTACCATCTGAGTTGTACATTTTTAGGCTCCTGAGTGTAAGAGCATAATGTGAGCTGGCCATACATCTAGCTACGAGCTTGAAAAACACCCTGAATGGAGGAGCAGTTGTTTGAATTCACTGGAATCATTACATCCCTGTTTGTTACATTACTTGCTTGATAGGCAGGGTGCACTCCGTCACCTAAACATGCAGCAGAAAAAACTGCCCAGGCTTGAAAATGGCCACAGCAGGTTATGGGGTGTCTTTCAGCACATGCGGGGGTGGACAGTGCACGCCCCCAGACGGTCTGCCTCTGTGGGGTGGGGCTCTAAGACTGACTCCCCTGACCACGCCTGGTCCAGATACAATCGATTTCCACCTTGCACAAAAGGTAATCCCAAACAACGTATTTCATTGTCCCACAGGGCAGTGTTTTTGCATTTATTTGCAAATTCGTTTCAGCGAATCTCTTTTTATAGTCTTCTTGGAACAAGCCTTACCATTTTACTGATTCCCTCTTTAGCTAATGAGGAAAATAAAATCTTTGACACATGCTTAATTTCTATTTGAGTCATGATGTTAACTTTTTGAAAATAGCACTTTACCATGCCCACAGCAAGTTCTACTCTCCTTAGTAGGATGTGGCCTGTTGTCTGTGCAGGTCTTTTAAATATTCCTGTAAGAATCCGATCTGGAATATATAACCGACTAACTATAAATCATCAGCTAGTCATCAGTTGTGAGCTGAGCTGAGTGGCCACCGTGGCAGCAAAAGCAAAAGAAACCCATGACCTATGGCCTCCTTAGCCACCAGGAGAAAATCCCCTTGAAGAGAGAGCGTGCCACCTGCTGTGTCGGGGACCCGGAGGGGCACTGCTCAATGCCAGTCAGAGGGTGCTGAGAGGCAGGGGCCCACGGGAACCCCCCACAGAACAGGCCCCGCTGGCCTCTTACCTGGGGTTGGTTAGGTTGTAGCAGGATTTCCATATTTGCAGCATGTGCTTGCAAGTGAGCAGCGCCTCATCCGGGCCCCGGCACAGTGACTCCAGCTTCACTTTGGAGAACAGCAGTCTGTGGTGGGGAGACAAGGGAGGAGAGGACACAGCTTACACCCGAGGGAGTGGCCTCGTTCGGACTCAGGAGCTACTGCACTCACTCAGGAATGGGGTGTCCAAAGGCCTCACCCCAAAAAGGGCTCCAGAACTCCCGGCTCAGCGTGGGGCTTTGTCTGAGCCTCACCACTGAGGCCAATGCAGGCAATGACCGCGTGTGGTCGGGCGAAATTCATCAGAGTGGCTAATTTTATTCAGGACACAGGGATTTCATTAAGAGCATGCTTTTCCAGAACAAAACCAATTTACCTGCAAAACTGCAAAAATTCATTGAAAGCTAATCTTGATTTATCTACAAAATTACACAGAAGATGTGACTCAGTTGATGCAAATATCTGCAATTAACCTTCCACAGTGATCCTCATCATGTGAAGGTGGACAGATCATCTATCTCATGAGCTTCGAAAAGCCTGAGCTGAAGTGCCGAGAGGAAGGGCAACCCCTCCCTCCCCTCTCTGTCTTCCCCAGCCAGGACTATTAGCAGCGAGGACTTCACCAACTCCCTCCACAACCGCTGTCTCTTCCCTATTTTTGTTATCACCAATGGCTTCACCTCCATCAGACCTTCTGAGCGCTGAGCTTAGACCCTTCTCTCTTTCTCAGACCCTCAGAGTTCTCCCACCCAGAAATTTACTGAGGTCTCTCTGTACACCTCAGCTCTCTTGGTCCTGCGCTCATCACGATCAAGGACCTGCGAAAGCCCCAGCATGAGCCCAGGCACCGCTTCATGGTCTTCCTACCCCTTGACCTGCACGGCTCTAAGAAACTGTGTTACAAAGCCCTCCAGCCCTGGTTTCGCTCAGTGGTTACAGGGGTGGGGAACGCCTGGCCTCAGTCCGTACAAGGCCCTCCAAATCGTTTGGTCTGGCCCTGCCAAGGCATTAGGGGTGAGTTAATGAAATGTTTGACCAAATAGAGCAGGCTGATTTTTAAGCTGATAGTTGTGTATGACCCATGAATGATGTTATAAATATCCAAATGGCCCTTGGCAGAGAAAAGGTTTCCCACCCCTGGGTTAGAGCATTGGCCCTCACACCAAAGGGTCACGGGTTTGATTCCCAGTCAAGGGCACGTAACTTGGTTGCAGGCTTGATCCCTGGCCTGGGTTGGGGCACGTGCGGAAGGCAACCAATCAGTGTGTCTCTCTCTCCTATTGATGTTTCTCTCTCTCTTTCTCTCTCTATCACCCTCCTCCCTCCCTTCTACCCTCTCTAAAAATCATTGGAAAAATATCCTCAGATGAGGATTTTAAAAAATCTCCAAAAATAATTCTCATTCCCAGCTCAAGAAACTACAGTGATTCCTTACTGTCTGTAATAATAAGTCAAATCCCTCACCAAGCCCTTTAAGGCACTCTGCCCACTGGCCACGCCTATGGCACATCCCGGTCTGAGCATCCCTCCAATGGACCCTTTACTCCTGCCAATAGAGTTCACTGGCCCAAGGCTATGGTTCTGTCATAATTCTATGAATATATATGCCATGTTCTCAATCTTAATCTCTACTCATCCACATATCTCCTCGTTCTTCCTAAATTCACCTAAAACCTCACCTCATCAAATAAGTCTTCAACTAATACCACTTTCACACTCTCACAGGTCTACTCAGTATGCTGGTGCTTGTTGTTGTTGTTTAGGAGGAGGAGGGGGAGGAGGAAAAGGAGGAGGAGGAGGAGGAGGGAGGGAGGAGCTCCTCTCCTTGAACTGCCTGTGCTCCTGGCCCTGCGTTTGGCCCTTTAAGAACAATGTCAATGCCATCTTTGTAAAACCCCTTCTCAGTGGCTGGTGCTTCTCTCTGTCTCGGGCCTCACCTCCATGGTGCCTAGAGCTGTGCTCGGAGGTCACTGGGCCTGAAATCAGCATTTGCTCACCGACTACTTTCTCTATAAACCAGGATGTAAAGAAATATGTTTCTGGTGATTTAAGTTAGACATCAAGGAGAATTCCTCAGCCCCCCACAGCGTGATGGACTCGTGAAGGCCCTCTGGAGGAGGAAAGTCTCTTTTTCCTCCGTGGTCCCGAGACGGAATGAGGGTGTCCTGTCACTGCCCAAGCTCAGGAGTGAGCTGGCACCGACACTCCCTCTGAATGGAACGCAGGATGCCCAAGGGGACATGGGGGCTCCTGGGGAGTCGGGGGGCCAGCTTCCTCAAGCCTGGGTTTGCAGGAGCCGGATGATGGAACGGCAGCCAGGTAATGCGAGGGATGCGGTCTCTCATCTCCGAGCGGGTGGGCATAAAGAGTGAGCCCAGACAGCAGACCAGGACTCGGTTTCTGCTAAAAACCTTCCCAGGAAGCGGAAATTTCCTGAGGCCTTTCCAGGCCCACCTGACAGCCACTCGGGGGGTGTGGAGGGGTTTTTAAGGGGCCAGATGCTGACGCCTGCTGATGTCTTCAGTGAGCCCTGGAGGCGGTGGAACGTTTCCGCCAGAACCTCCCACCCAAGAGGGTCAACTGGGAGAGGTGTTACCACAGAAGGAGAGGTGCCAAAGGCCACCTGTCAGCTTCTGGTGGAGATCTACCGGAGGCCGAGACCTGCCTGGATGCGGGCTGGCTGCCGAGCAACTCTGGCCACGGAAACCGGCCTAGGATGGGGCGATGTTCTCTGGGAGCCACCCGAGTTCCTCGGGCTCGGCCGGGCTTGGAGGGTGCCTGCCCCAGGGAGGGCCTCAGCTGGTGGGGACGGTGTCCCCGCACAGGCGGCGCTGTGGCTCCGAGAACAATGCCCACGGACCCTTTAATGGTTCCAAAACGCCAGAGCCCATCGCCATGCCTCAACTTGGGGAACGGTTCCGAGCTAGGTTCTTGGCTGGAAAAAGAACTTCTAATTAACATGAAATAACAGCTTGCATGCACTTGACTGAGGATGTGGAGTTGAAGAGGTGTGGGCTGGATTTAAGGGAACCAGACAGGAAGAACAATAGGCGAACTGCCGAGCCCCGCTGACAGAGAGAGGCAGAGGAGCACAGGAGAGAGACACTGGCAGAGACAGGGAGCCCGAAAGCACGGGTGGGGAGAAGCGAAGGCTCAGCCGCCGTCGGCTGTTCCCAAGACAGTGGGCAGGACGCCCCGAGGAGCCTCCCCCTGTGATACGCCCTCGAACGCACAAGTGAAGGTAGGAGACAGAGGCCCTGCCTCAGAGACTGCTCCTCATCACCGTGTCCCCAGCCCCGAGCTCGTTCACAGGCAAAGACAACACCAACAACAGGACAAGGAGACCGTCACCATATCCGCCGAGCCTGCTCCCACACGATAGGGCTGCTGGGGGCCGGTGACCGTGTCACCTGAGCACGCCGCCGCCGACTAGCATTCATTTGTCCAAAGGTATTACACTCAATCTACCGAGGAAACCACGAGGCCAAAAAGCAAGCTACGAGAAAACGTGGGACCAACCAGCATGGACGGCATCTCAGTATGTGGCACCTTTGGGGGGACAGTGGAGAGTGACGGCCAGAGACCGCCTGCTGCCCGTCACCCGAGTCTGACCGTGAATCAAGTGAGATGTTTCTCTAAGAATAGTTAAGAAGTCACCTGGGCCGAAACCGGTTTGGCTCAGTGGATAGAGCATTGGCCTGCGGACTCAAGGGTCCCAGGTTCGATTCCGGTCAAGGACATGTACCTTGGTTGTGGGCACATCCCCATTAGGGGGTGGTGCAAGAGGCAGCTGATCGATGTTTCTCTCTCATCGATGTTTCTAACTCTCTATCCCTCTCTCTTCCTCTCTGTAAAAAAATCAATAAAATATATTTAAAAAAAAAAAAAAAAAAGAAGTCACCTGGGAAAACAGTCCACACTCCTACCCCCCATCCCTGGCTCAAAGTTCATGAACCCAATTTAAACACTTGTTGTTCAGAGACTGATGGAAAACTTACCAGAAATGAATGAGGAACTTGCTAAGATGCCAGTCTGACTGTTACTAACAGCCCAAATCTAGCGTCTCACGCAACACACCTTTCGTGATCTGGCTCCACAGCTCATGGTGCACGTCCCTCGTTCAACCAACATCAGCTTCTTCCACCTGCCACCCTCCTTCACGCCCCTGGGCCTCCGCACACGCTGTTCCTTCTGTCTGAAATGCCTTTCCATCCTTTTCTGCTTTTTAAGCATCTACCCATCTTTCAAGATTCAGGCCAAATAGCACCCCTTTCACTGAAGCCAGCCTCAAGTACTAGGAGCTTTCTCTTGCCAAACGGAAATGCAACTCCAGAAAAGACAAGAGCTCTTTCAACTGTGGAACAACAAGCTACAGGCCAGGAAACTTCTGCTTGCAAGACAAGTGACATAGCAGCAGCTGTCAGACACCTTAAATATTTAATCACCGATTCTTACAACAACCCTGCACGTTAGGCTGAGAGTGAAGTGCGTGTCCAAGTTCACACGGCCAGGCACTGGGGGGACAGCGATGCAAACCCAAACCCATGAGACTTCAGGGCGCTGAACAAACCGAGGAGCATGGCTTCAACTGGTCTAACCACACTACCGACACTAATGATGCCGTGCGGCATTTTCTAATCCACTGCCAAACAGCTCACACCCTAAGATATGTGAAGATCTGTGCTAAGTACCGTGTGGAAGTAAACGTGGTATAAAATACAGTTCCTTGCCCTCAGAGAATTTACAGTCCAACCAGGAGGAGAGACCAGACCACGGGGACAGGTGGTGGCTCTGAGGCGTGAGCGGGCGGCAGGAGAGCCGGAGTCTGGGCTGCGGGGCACTGTCCCTGGGGTATATCAATGCGGGTCTTTAAAATACTTTCCTGTGGCCTGTGCTCTCTGCGACCTGTCTCTTTCACCTAAAAGTCAGGCGCCTATGAAATTCTAGTCATTTGAAGGGTCCAGTTAACCAAGGCTTTCCTTTTCACTAAAAGGAAAGGAAATGTGTGCAGACCTAACGGAACTCTACCAGGAGATGTCAGCTCACAGGCCGCCCGACGGAACCCCCTACACTATGGGCTTTTCAGGGACCGAATCTGAGTACCTGTTCCCTTTGTAAAACCCCAAAGCACACACACGCTTACTGCTGGTCCGATTGCCTGCAGAGCCACCACAGGAGGGTGGGAGGGCAGGGCTCTTCCCATCCATGCGTCTTCTCTAGGATAAAGCCCTTGCCTGGCCAGTATGGCTCAGTGTCCACCCAGGAACCAAGGGGTCGCTAGTTCGATTCCTGGTCAGGGCACATGCCAAGGTTGTGGGCTCGATCCCTAGTAGGGGACGTGCAGGAGGCAGCCAATCAATGATGTCCATCTCTCATCGATGTTTCTATCTCTCTATCCCTCTCTTCCTCTCTCTCCAAAGAAAAGGAATCAATAAAGACATTTTAAAAAATAGGATAAGGCCCCGTCGAGCGACTGACCCGGGAGGCGCACTGGCAAGCTTCCGCCTGGGAGTTTTAGCCGCTGAGGACGTTCTAGACTCTGACCACTTCGAAGGCCCACATTTTCTCAAGAAGGAGGCGCTGTGCAATGTGCCCACAAGACTGGGCAGGCCGCTCAGCACTTCCTCCACCACGGCCTTGCTGTCCTGTGACTGTCCCAGCGCAGGCTCCCAGATCTGCTGGTTCCTGGGGAAAGCCACACCGCACACACTTACGTAGCAAAAGAAAGTCTTGGGAGCAGACGCCTGGCTCTGCTGAACTTAGCAGCCCCTCATCCTTGGTTGAGAGGCTGCTCCTGAGTGGCGGGTGTTGGGGGCCGGTCCATCCTCTCTGAGGGCTGGCAAAGAGGAGGGCGCCTGGTCTAGTCCCGCCTCCTCTTTCTGACAGGCAGGAGCTCCTGCTAGATCCCATATCAGTTACATTTTGCTTCTCATTTCAGTCAAAGTGTCAACAATCTGGACTACTCCCCCATCCTTCTGGTGATATTTTTAGAACAAATAACTGAGATATTTAGCTAAAATAAATCACCTCAAGAAACCCCAGTTTGGCTCTTTTTTTTTTTTCTCCTGCTTTAGCTACTAATCGGATTAGCGTCCTAGAGCCAGCACCGAGCTGGAAACGGCCCAGATTGAAAGCACCCCTGGAGTCACACCGCCCCGTGTCAGGGGCCCCTGGAGTCACTCCGCCCCGTGTCAGGGGCCCCTGGAGTCACACCGCCCCGTGTCAGGGGCCGCCTCCCAGGCCCGAGGGCGGCACCTTTATGAGGGAGCCCTTTCATTCAGCACCGTCCACAGAGCAGCAGCAGGTGGACACCAGCAGGCAGGACGGTGCCTGGGTGCTGTCTGACCGGCGGAGCTGGGGGCAGAGGGTGGAAAGTAAGTCCGAGGCAGAGGACCTGCCCTGGAGTTTGGGGAGCAGCTGGAAAGCAAGTGTCTTTGGCACAGGGGGTGTCAAACACCACTGGTGAGGAAATGTGTGACCAGGAACTATCTGATCTACTCTGGCTCTAAAATAAAATAATCTATTCTCCCTAAACCACAAAGCCATGGGTCATTTCTAAATGGGGAGCAGGTGACCCGCAAGCGAGTCTACTCCCCAAAGGCCATGTCCCTGTCTCCCCAAAGTCCAGGTCGCTGACACGGGGCAGTGTGACTCCAGGGGTCCCTGACGCAGCTCCCTTGGCCGACTTCCCCACATTCCCAAGTCTGAGGATGTGACCTGGACTTGAAGGAATCCACGCAGTCTGCAAGACAGAAATGGCTCCCTCCCCTAAAGTCAGGCAGGAGCCAGGAAGAGAGAGACGTGCAGAGTGCTGGGAAGATGGGAGTGGCGGTTAAGAGCCCAGATGTGGAGGTCAGACTGCCTGGGTTCAAATCACCATTGCACCGCGTACTAGGTACACAATCTTAGACAGACTACTTAACCTCTCTGTGCCTCAGTTTCCTTACCTGTGAAATGGGAATGACACTACCTACCCTGGTTGTAATGATGATTAAATTATTTAAAATGTGTTGAGTGCTGGTAAGAGTTGCCTATGACAAAGCAGTGTATAGATGCTAGTGATCATTATTACTACATGAGTGAATGTTACACATGTGCACTTCTTCCAATACAGTTAGTTCCCACTGGCGTACAAAGAAATGGGTTTGTTGCACAGAATCTGCTTTCACCTGTGCAGGGCAGAGACTACATACAGAGAGGAGGGTGCTGTAGACGAGGGTGTGGTCCTCCCATCAGGCCACTGAGAATCTGTTCAGCATCTCCCGATACATCCCAGTTATGGACCAGAAAACACACTCGGTCCCCTTGTATTTGCCTCCTTCAGAGGTCTCAGAAGTTGCTTCCCTGTGCTTTGTGGTAACAGTTGATGGTTTCTCAAGTGTGCTACTGATTTGTTGACCGCTCTTAGAGCACATGAAAAGGGACCTGTATGCATTCTATTTAAATAGGAAGGAGTAAAATTAAAATCAATTAAAAATGTAGGATGAGGAAAGTTGCTCAACCACAATTTGTTTCAGGGCAAGAACTAAACGCTGGCAGTGGCTGCTCTTAGAAGCCATGTGGGGCTTACTGACTTATAACAACACATATTAGTTACACTAACAAAACGTAACAAACCGTCAGTTCTCATCCCAATATTTCATCTACAAAGGACTCTCCGTGGCAGAAACACAAATTCTTTGAGGGTCTGATCAAGCCCTGGTGGCAGACGGCCACACTGTCTGTAGGAAAGATAAGGGTTCCAGACCGCACCTGGCACTGACTTCTACCTTCTCAGGTCAATGAGGAAAATTACTAATAAAATGTACGAATCAATTAGAAAATTTTTACAAACCTGTATTTCAAAAGAAAGTTCGAGGCTCTTATACCAAGTACAGTAAATAGTGAATCTTTCAGAATTTATTAACACTGTTCAGTATAAAAATGTATGAACTTTGTTAAATTATAGTTTGGGAAACCTCAGGATGTTGTTAGAGAGATTTAACACATAATTAGCAAATATCAATTTTTCATCCATTTGTTTAGGTGTTTAATATTTAAAGGGTTAAAAATACGTGTGTTTTTTTCAACAGAAAAAGAAGGCAGTATAGAAGGAACAAGAAAAAGACAAGACACATATAGAAATGACAAACATAAATTCAATCATATCATTAATTATAGTAAATGCAAATGGGCAAACACTTGAGACAAAGGCAGAAATTAATTAAAGAAGCAAGACCCAGCCATACGCTATCTGTAAGAGAAGAAATCTTTGAAGACATGTGGCTGAGAATTTTCTAGAAGTGATAAAAAAATACAAACAATACCAACCCACAGTTTTAAAAAGTCAGATGAATCCCAGGCAGGACCCACTCTTACCAGTGTTGTCATGAAACATGAAACATCAGCAACCACGGCAAGGAGGCCAGAGAGAAAGACAGGACAAGCAAAACGAACGGAGAGTAAACCCTCAGCTTCCCAACAACAACAGAGCTGAGCACTTGTGCTGTAGAAAAGGCGAGCCTAGAATTTTATATCCGCTTCACAACCTCTGTTTGAGAGTAAAGACAAATCCGTTTTTAGACCCAAACTCAGAAAGCTAGCCAGCCCTTGCTAAATAAAATCTCTAGGTTAATCATCAAACAACCACCAAAACAGCATCTTTCTTTTCCAAACCAGTAAAAGAAAATATGCAATAAGAACATAACTGATCTAAAAGAAAGCGGGAAAGGAAAAGATAAGGAATGCAAAAAGGCAGCACAAATAGAAAGCACAAGTGAGATGACAGACACTAATACAAATACATCAGTATTTACAATAAACGGAAATGAGCTAAATATTCCAGATAAGAACATTGGCCTGATTTTTGAAAAACCAGCTGTACATAATGAGCACAAGAGAACATCTAAAACATAAAATATAAGAGAATGAAAAAAGATATTACACACACACACATAAACACACATCCTTTATAATAAAGAGGTAATATGCAAATTAACCCTTATGCCCTCACAAGATGGCTGCCTACAACCAGGCCAGCAGGGGGGTTAGTGAGGGACGACCAAACGACTGAACAGCAGGCTGTGTGGGGCGACCAGGCCAGCAGGGGGGTTAGTGAGGGACGACCAATGATTGAACACCAGGCTGTGTGGGGCGACCAGGCCAGCAGGGGGGTTCGTGAGGGACGACCAAATGACTGAACAGGTTGTGTGGGGTGACCAGGCCGGTGGGGGGGCCATGAGGGGTGGCCAGGTCAGCAGCGGGGGAGCAGTTGGGTGTGACCAGGCCAGCAGTGGGGGCAGTTGGGGGTGACCAGGCTGACAGTGGGGGCAGTTAGGGGCAACCAGGCTGGCAGGGGGGGGCAGTTGGGGGCAACCAGGCTGGCAGGGGGCGCAGTAAGGGGTGACCAGGCCAGGGGGGGGGGGGAGCAGTTAGGAGTGACCAGGCTGGGAGGGAGGGGGCAGTTGGGGGCAACCTGGCTGGCAGTGGGGGACAGTTAGGGCCACCAGGCCGGCAGGTGGGGCAGTTAGGGGCGATCAGGCCAGCACACAGAGGCAGTGAGGGGTGATCTGGCCAGCAGGGGTTGGGGGAGGCAGTTAGGGGTGACCAGGCAGGCAGGCAGGTGAGCGATTAGGAGCCAGCAGTCCAGGATTGTGAGAGGGATGTCCGACTGCTGGTTTAGGGTATTGGGCCTAAGCTGGTAGTTGGACATCCCCCAAGAGGTCCCAGATTGGAGAGGGTGCAGGCTGGGCTGAGGGGATCTCCTGCTCCCGTGCATGAATTTCATGCACCGGGCCTCTAGTTTGTATATATATGTGTATGCACACATGCATGTAGATATATGTATGTAGATGTATGTCTATGTCATACAAAATAGACTTAGAGGCAAAATGAATTATGTAACCTATTACATAGTGATAAAGAATTGAATTTATCAGGAAGATGAAGCAATTCTTAATGTATATGTACCTAACAACCCAGCTTTAAACCACATAAAGCAAAAATTGCTATAACTACGTGGTGAAACAGGACAACCTGCCATCCTAGTGTTAGATTTCAACTCAATAATTTTTGGATTAATTAGACACAAAAAAATCAATAAGAATAAAGATCTGAATAGCACAGTTAATAAAACCAGTCTCAAATAATTTCAAATATATAGTCTCTGAACACAATTCAATGAACAAAAGATAAGTAAAAAACAACAACAACAAAAAAACACCCCTGCATATGTTTGACAATTATAAAACACAGTTCTAAAATAATTGAGTAAAAAAATAATGGAAATTTAAATATATTTAGGACTAGGCAGTAACAAAAATTTCACATATTGAAACTTGTGGTTTAAAGCTAATAGAGTACATAGCAGGACATTTTTAGTCTTAAATGCTTATGTCAGAAAATAAGGCAAGGACCTAAATAGATACTTTTCGAAAGAAGACAGAAGGAAGGCCAAAAGGCATATGAAAACATGCTCAAAGTCACTAATCATCCAAGAGATGCAAATCAAAATGACAATGAAGTACCATCTCACACCTGTCAGAATGGCTATCACCAACAAATCAACAAATGACAAGTGTTGGCGAGGATGCGGAGAAAAAGGAACCCTTGTGCACTGCTGGTGGGAATGCAGACTGGTGCAGCCACTGTGGAAAACAGTATGGAGTTTCCTCAAAAAACTAAAAATGGAACTCCCATTTGACCCAGTGATCTCACTTCTAGGAATATATCCCCAGAAACTAGAAACACCAATTAGAAAGGATATATGCACCCCTATGTTCATAGCAGCACAATTCACCATAGCTAAGATTTGGAAAAAGCCTAAGTGCCCATCAGCAGATGAGTGGATTAAAAAACGGTGGTACATCTACACAATGGAATACTATGCTGTGGTAAAAAAGAAGGAGTTCTTATCATTTGCAACAGCATGGATGGAACTGGAGAGCATTATGCTAAGTGAAATAAGCCAGTCAGAGAAAGATAAATATCACATGATCTCACTCATTTATGGAATATAATGAACAACATAAACTGATGAACAGATACAGATCCAGAGACAGAGAAACATTGATCAGACCATCAAACCTCAGAGGGAAGGCAGGGGAGGGTGGGGGTAAGGGGGAGAGATCAACCAAAGGACTTGTATGCATGTATATAAGCCTAAACAATGGACACAGACAACAGGGGGGTGAGGGCATGAGTGGGGGGGGGGAATAGGGGGAGTAATGGGGGAATCACCTTAATCAATAAAGAAATTAAAAAAAAAGAAAATAAGGCAGAAAAATTAATAGACTAAACATCCAATTTAAAAGGTTAAGAAGGAAAACCAAATAAAAGAACAAACTCAGAGAAAATGGAAGAAAAAAAAAATAAAAATAGGAAGAGAAATTCATAAAAGAGAAAGCAAACATATAGTTGAGAAGATAAAAAAGCTTCTGGTTCTTTGAAAAGATTGATGTAACCAACAAATATCTGGCAAGACTGTTCAGGGGGAAAAAGAAGATGCATTAAACAATATCAGAACTAAAAAGACTTAACCACAGATGCTGTGTGCAATAAATAAACAAAAACATCACGAGCAACTTTATGCCAATAAAATTGAAAATTGATATGAAATGGACAAATCCTTAAAATATGTATTATGCATTATACATAGCTTAATAAAATAAGCAGAAAACCTGAACATCTCATAATCATTTTTAAAAAGCATCAGAAGTCTTTCCATAGAAAAAAAGACCAGCCCTTGGTGGTTTTACAAGTGAATTTTACCAAAACATGTTATTCTAGGAACAAATAATTCCAATCTTACATGAATGCTGTCAAAACACAAAAAAGAACAACTCCAACTCACTTTAACCTGATGCCAAAAGGTTATACTGAAAAAGGAAAATACGCACTATTTCACAAATGAACGTAAATGTAAATATTCTTTTAAAAAGTATTAAACTGATAACATAAAAAAGCAAATAGATCATGACCAGCTTGGGCTTATTTCAAGAATGTAAGTTTAATTTAACATTTTAAAATATCAATTAATACAACATTCATAGATTCAGGAGCAAAAATCATATAACCAACTCAAAAATATAGAAAAAACACTTGATACAATTTGATATCAATTCATGATTTAAAAAACTTTTAGCAAACCAGGAGAAAGGAAATTCCTTAACCTCTGAAACAGAGGTTTAAGCATGGAAATCTTTTTTCAGGTGGCTAGGAATAAATCTAATTAAAAATTGAGCAAGATCTTTATGAAGAAAATTATAAAACTTCATTTAAAAAGCATTTTTAAAAGGCCTACATAATTAGAGCTTTAATGACCATGGATTAGAAGACCCAATGTCATAAATAACTCTCTCCAGTGTGAGCTATTAGATTTAAAGTAATTCCAATAAAAAAACTCTCAACAAAAATTTTTGTGTGTTACTTGACAAACTCAAAGGCCTGAGGATAGCAAGATACAGGATGGACCTACATCATGTAAAATAAAGTAATGATGAAAGACTGGTCATCACACAGAGAAGGGCACAATGACTAATGAACACATAAGACAAAGGTGGCATTGTGGAGCACCAGGGAAGGGAACCTTTTCAATACAGGATGCTGGGAGAATTGGGGATCCATATGGGAAAAATTACATCAGATCCCTCACATCATCCTATATAATAAAAGCCTAATATGCTAAGTGTTCGGTCGTCTAGTCGGCCATTCAACCAATCAAAGCATAATATGCTAATAATATGCTAAGGCTGCTCAACTGCTCACTATAACGTGCACTGACCACCAGGGGGCAGACGCTCTGACCCATAGGTTAGCTTACTACTGGGGTCCGGCAGATCGGGACTGAGTGAGATGGGCCGGACACACCCTGGAGCCCTTCCACGGTCCCTCCCTGGCTGGTCAACCTCCCGCGTCCCTCCCTGGCCCCGATGGTGCACCAGTGGGGTCCCTCAGCCTGGCCTGTGCCCTCTCGCAATCTGGGCTGAGGGACCCCCTGCCCCCGAGTGCACAAATTTCATGCACCAGGCCTCTAGTACATACATAAAACAACCAATTCCAGATGAACTCCCAGCTTTAAGTGTGAAAGATAATGAGGGAGCTCTCAGAAGGTAACTTAGGAGACTACCTTCATGGTCCTGGAGGAGGCCACGGTTTTAACTAGTCACAGGAGTACTGTCCTTGGATATGACTGATAGATTCAACTACTTTAAAATCAGTAACTTCTGTTCATCAAAAGACATCAGTAAGAGAAAGCAAAGACAAGGCACAGCTTGGAAGATTTTTGCAGCACATATAACCAATGAAAGCACTTGTAATCATAATATATAAAGAAATCTTACAAATTAGTATGAAAAAAGACAACCCAATCAGAAAAAGGCTTCTACTTGTGCTTCACAAAAGAGAGAAGCGAAATGACCAATAAACAAACAGAAAGGTGTTCAATTTCATTAATAACGAAGGACAGGCAACTTAAACTCACACCGTGATACCATTAACCAACAACCACATTACCAAAAATAAGTCTGACAACATCCAGTATTGCTGTAAGAAGCCACATGGGGCCCAGGCACTGCCGGTGGGAGTGTACAATGACACAACCGCTTTGGAAAACAGTTTGGAATGATTTGGTGAAATGGAAGATACACATAGCCTATGGCCCAACAATTTAACTCCAAGGTGGGTGTACAGCTAAAGAAATGCTTGCACATGTGCACAGGGAGCCTGTGCGAGAATGTTTACAGCAGCATTGTTCATAATAGCTGGAAACAACCCACACACCACTTACAGTAGGCTAGAAAGACAAATCTTGGTAAGCTCATACAATAGGTGCTATTCATATGATAAATGAATAAATTGCTGCTGTGTGCAATATGGATGAACCTCAGGGACATAATGTGAAGCAATAAAAGCAAGTACTATAAGGATATATTCAGTATGATTCCATTACAATTTTTTTAAACATGCAAAATTAGAAATTTCCATTACTTAGGAGTAAAACATATATGGCATAGAACCACAAGACAGTTCTCAGCGTAGAATTCAGAACAGTGGTTAACCTGTGAGGTGAGAGGTAAGGCTAGGATAGAGGGTACACAGGAAATTAAAAGGCAATATTAATGTTCTTTTTCTTAAACGAAGAAGGGGTATACACACATATATCAGTTGTATTGTTTTAAATATATTTACTAAGTAGTCTTTTTGCTTCTACTTAATATTTAATATCAATTTTAAAAGATTCTAAAATATCATATTTGAAAACACTGTATCAGTAATAGAAAGAGGAATTCCTACGAATTATTGAGTGCCTACCATGCAATGATTACAACGAAGGAAGGCATTGATTGCAATACCTACAGGCCCTGGGAGTTCTGGCCTCTCTGGTGTGCATCCTCACTGCCACTGGACATGATAGAGGTTTAAGTACCTTGGGTAAGCTTAACAGGGACCAGAAAGTTCTGTTATCTCAGGCTAAGAGGCTGGCTAAGTTGCTTCCCGTTCAACAGCTGAACAGTGGGAAGGGGCTCACCTCCATCCAGCAGGTGCTGAGCACACGTCCACTACGGCTCAGCCTGTGGGAGGCATGGCTGGGGGGCCAGCCGCACAGGGCAGTCCCGCTCCGAGACCCACAGCCGGCTGGAGACAAGGCTGACAAACACGCGGATCATACCCCTGACAGGGGCCCGCAGGAAAAAGTCTTACCCAGGCTGGGAACAAACCACGGGATCGACTGACTACATCTGGCCCAACTTTTAATAAAGTCTTCTCGGGAAGAAGTCTCTCATCGCAAAGGAAGAAATACAAATATTTAAAAAGCAAACAAGTCATGGCTGCTCTCGGACCTGCTGACATATGCCTTGCTTTTTTTGAGCTTACGGCCTAACATTAAAATAACAGGCTTGCATTCCTCAAATATCTCTACTGCTGTTCTTCCTTACACTGCCTGAAAGGCTGTCTGTCAGCTGCTGTCACTTGGAGGCATTACCGTATTAGCCACCACTGTTTACTGCTTGCTGTGTGGGGTGGCTATGGGTCTAAGAAGCCCTCCCCGGGAAGGTCCCCCCCGGGTGTCTCTGCAGGAGCCGCCGGCGAGTCTAAGCTCTAATGAAGGCGCAGGGGGTGCGAGGCGGGAAGGTGGCTTTATAAATATGGATGAGAGAAGCGGAATTTAATTGCATTGGGTTGTACTTTACTGTCGGGTAAAGGACGGGAGACTTTTTCAAGCGCTTTCACCATGGGCTAACCAGCTTCGGCTAAAATCCGAAATATATTCGGTATGCAAAAGAGCAAGCCTGAGATGTGCCAGCAGCAAACACTGCAGCAAAGCCCTTTAGTTCCTCTGCACAAAGTAGCTGAACCTACAAAAGAAATCTCCAGTCGGAGGTTGCCTGGATTATAATGAGAACTCTCTGGATGGGGAGGAGAGAAGTGCTCTTTTCACTTGGAGACAAAGAAATGTTTGTAATGGAAATGTGTGCACCGGTGTTCCGAGGGGAGCTGCTGAAACTCTGATTAAAACACAGTGAGGTGATGAGGCAGAGAAATCAAGCCAAAGGCGATCCACTTAAAATGTGGGCCTGCACTTATTTCTTCCTTTTTTTTTAAAAAATATATTTTATTGATTTTTTACAGACAGGAAGGGAGAGAGATAGAGAGGTTGAAACATCGATGAGAGAGAAACATCGATCAGCTGCCTCCTGCACACCCCCCACTGGGGATGTGCCCGCAACCAACGTAGGTGCCCTTGACCGGAATCGAACCAGGGACCTTTCAGTCCGCAGGTTGACGCTCTATCCACTGAGCCAAACCGGCCTCGGCTGCACTTATTTCTGAAAGTGGGGAGAGCCAGCCCGGCCACCAGCTCCATTCCTTCCCGCCCACCCCCCCTCCCCCCGCCCCCCCCCCCGCCGCCCCAAGCCGCCCCCACCCCATTACTGCCCTTGCCCCTGAGACAGCTAGAACCTGCCAGGCGCAGGGCTGTTGACTGTCTCTGGCCACTGTGCACCTGTTACTAAGCTACTCCCCTGAGGAAAAAGTAGGAGCCGAGGAGCCAAAGACAAAGTCCTGCTCAGCAAAGCCTCGGCGACAAGCCTGGGTTCGGGGATTCCACGGAGACGTGACGATAAGCAGACAATGCAAGCGTCTAGCAGTCTGTAACGACAGTTCTTAGGTGATGTACAAATATTGACCGATTTGAGGAATTCAGTTTCCTAGCGAATAAAACCAAGGCATCTTGTTTGAAGTTGCTGACATATAACAAGCACCTGACACCTGGGAAGGGAGACCCTGGAGTTAACGCAGGACAGACGAGCCCTGACGCTGTAGTTCCCGCGTTCCAGTCACTGCGGTTCGTCCAATACCATGTTTGCCACACCCAGGGCTGCCTATCGGTATTTGCTTAACATTTTTTATTGAAAGTGACTTTAAAGCAACTCATGACAAAAATTTCTTAGCCTCCCTCCGAGCGACCATTTCCTGAAATCACACTTTGATACGCAGTTATATTTTTCTAATGTACATGGAGGATTGCATAACTAGTAAAATAAAAACGTTCATCCACAGCCCATCTAACATCCTCTCCTGTGCCCAAGGGTACACGATGGAAAAAACAGATCACGTATTTTAACTTACTAAGGATGACCTAACAGACTGCTGTGGACCCTAGAGCCATGGTCGGCAAACTGCAGCTCGCGAGCCGCATGCGGCTCTTTGGCCCCTTGAGTGTGGCTCTTCCACAAAATACCACGGCCTGGGTGAGTCTATTTTGAAGAAGTGGCATTAGAAGAAGTTTAAGTTTAAAAAATGTGGCTCTCAAAAGAAATTTCAATCGTTGTACTGTTGATATTTGGCTCTGTTGACTAATGAGTTTGCCAACCACTACCCTAGAGCAATACGGGTTTGAACTGTGTGGGTCCACTTACATGTGGATTTTTTTCAATAAATACTGTAAATGTATTTCCTCTTTCTTATGATTTTCTTAGTAACATTCTCTTTTCTGTAGCTTACTTTATTATAGAGTGAATATATAGGATACATGTAACATACAAAATGTGTTAACCACTGTGTATGTGTAGTGGTAAGGCTTCCATCAGCAGTAGGCAGTCAAGCTTCCGGGGCGTTGGAAGCTCTCCCCAGATCCTCCACCGTGCGGGGGGTCGGCACCCCTAGCCCTTGCGTTAAGGGTCAACAGTATATGTGTTTCTAAATATCATGGGGGAAAAGAGTAAAAGGAGTTTTGTACTAGTTACTCTCAGGATGTCCATGAAGAAGTCAGATTACAGAGAAGGAAGCTGGAAGAAGTAAACGTAATAGCTTTTGCGTGAGGAAAACGCAAGCCCAGGGCCACTCACAGAAAGTTCTCCGGGTACTCGCTCAGGGCCATGTCCACGATGCTCAGCGCGTCGTGGGAATGCTTCTGTGCCGACAGCAGGAGGGCGAGCAGGTGCAGGGAGTTGACATCATCGCCTTGAAGCTGAAGAGCCTGGCGGACGTACCCCAGAGCCTCCGGTATCTGGTTTAGAACAAAACCAACAAGAGTTTTTAAACACACATGCATGCACACATGTGTACACACGCATGCGCGCGCGCACACACACACACACACACACACACACGAAGCCATCTTTATGAAAGCACCGAGATATTAGCCACAAACACGAAAACAAGACGCTCTCTTCAAGCAATAGTCTAATCATTGAAGTAATACTGTTTCTGCCAGTAACCAATCTTTCATTTTTCCCTAAGTAAACACTTCCTCTTTTTCTGCAAAACTGACCTACTGTGGATCATGCTAAAGATAATTTCACTACATGGAGGCACATAGCAATTGCCAGAGGTTTTTAGTGGAATTAAAACTGAGCTGTTCTCATTTTTTAAAGTATTACTGAAATAAAAGTGCTTAATAAGTCACGAACTTTATAACAGCTTTCTAAATGATTAGACACCTGTGATTCCTGCCAAGTTCCTTTGCCCTGGTTCTCCATCGGGGAAATATATAACCACACATACAAACAACCTTCTCCTCCTGACCTTTCCAAACCACAACCCAAATACCCTGATCCAAGAAACAAATGGCAGGTGCCACGTTCAATGCCACATTCAAACTCAAGTGGGACCGGACACAACCTGGACCTTAAAATGCAACAGCTGTTCAAGACTTGCTTTAAAATCGTCCAAGCACGATGGTTGATCAAATGCACAGATGAATACTGAACACCCTGGATTCCATGCAGGTTTAGCAGTCACCGGGGAGAATTACAACCTGAAGCTTTCTCCACAGCTGGCCTGGGACCCCTCCCGTCTCCCTCCCAACGTCAGTCCCCTGGCTGGACCCCTCTCAGCTCTCCTGCTTCTTCCCAAACTTTCAGAAACCTCACTCCTTAGTAGGAAGCCACAACTTTTTTTTTTCCCCCCAAATCTATTAGTTTCCCTCTCTGAAATGTCATTTTGATGAATTTGATTACAAATGCTGGCTACGGAGGCTCTCTGCTTTGAGCCAGAGAGTCGTGGCTAATACAGCTGAAGGGAGACCATCTGCCATTGTTTGGAGGCTCTCTGCTTTGAGACCATCGTTTACGGGAGAAGCTGAGTCAAGGGGTGAAATGACTTGAGCAAGGTCACCCAGCTGTTGAACTTCTGGGATGAGAGTGGCGCTAGATCTTCTGATTCCCCTCCCGCCCTCTCCCCCTACTCAAAGGGCTCTGGCTCTAAAGATAACAGGCCACAAGCCCCCTGCCCGCGTCAGCAGGAAATCCGGCTGCCGGGGTCTGGGGTTGCCATGCTGTGTGCTCACGAAGGCTCTGTGACCTTGTCCATGCCCCAGGTGAGGACTGACGGTGTGAACGGCGCCCCGCCTGCGCTGTGGGGAGGGTCGAAAGGCAGGGTGTCAATGTGCAGTCTGACCAAAGCAGCCAGGGACGACGGACACAGGGTTCACAACGGCATCCTGCAGGGACAGCTGACTTGAAGGAATGCAAGGCTGGCTCCTTCATTCAGCGAGTGCTCCCGAGTGCCTGCCACCTGCCGGGCAGCGTCCCAGCTGCCAGGGCAAAGCGGTGATGATGACAGCCATGGTTCCTGCCCGCATGGAGCCTCCCGTCAGGAGGGAAAGACACCACACAGGAGAGCTGAGCAAGAGGAAGGGGCAGTGCAGGCTGCTGCAGGTAGGAGGCTTCGCGGGGGAGGGGAGAGAAGGTCCTGGTGGGGGAGAGAGGCCAGGTGGCCGTCACGAGCCTGCAGCTGTGAGCCACAGCACGCCAGGTGCGGGGACCTTGGTTTCCGTAGTCCCCAGGTCGCCAAAGGGAGCCGCCTCTCCGAGAAGTCAGATGCGTGCCTGCAGCCGGGCCTGCCAGGGGAATGGCACGTCTGGGGAACTGACCTTTCGTTCACCCTCCAGTCAGCTCTCTGGAATGTGCTGGGGTTACCACCAGTGTCTTGCACCTGGTGGGCAGGCAGGCATGTGGCCAGAGTCTCAGAACAGCTGGGAGGGGACAGGAAGGGACGAGAAGGCAAAGGCGGCCTCTGGAGACTGCTACAGGGAGGATGAAGGCCAGTGAAGGTGTCCCTCCACTGAGGACACTGCTGACGCTCCTACTCCAGGAGTCACCGCGTGTCATGTTCAGACCTCCACGTATTTGAAAGGAACTGGTTGGTGCTTCCGTCTATGCCTACCGGCATCGTCAATCACTGATACCTAATGGCAACCAGGCCCCACCCTAAATCTCCCCTCTGCTGAGAGCTCAGCATGGGCTCTGCTGGCAAGTCACACGGGCTCTTCGATGACCCCTGGGTTTAGGGTGTCTGCCACGTGCTGCGTCCACGTTGCCATCCGACCCCGGGCCGGGCCCTCCGGGTCTATGGACTAAAACTCCTAAAGCAGAGCCTGGCCTGTGTCTACACAGCTGATGCTCAAACTGACCAGAGCACCCGGGTCTTCGCTGTGTGGAGGAGGGCCCCTGGTCCAGGTCAGCCCGGGCGGAGGACCAGCTACTAACTCGAGCGGAGGCGCTGAAGGAACCGCATCAAGACAGAGCGTGCACCCAGTTTAGGAACATCCGAGAAACTGACCTGTCTGGAGATGGCGAGCTGCAGAGCGAGGTAGAAAGCTGCTTGGTGATCTGTAGGCGACAGACTGTGGGCCCTGAAAAAGTATTTACGGCTGTTAGTACCTGGGAGAGGCCATGCTACGTTCCCTTTCCAACAAGAAGCCACATTTGCATTTTTATCATTTGCATTTTTATACCCAGACTCCATATTTAACTATGGAATGTCTCATTTAAACAAAGGTGTACTAACAAGTGTGCTGTGTCCCCCCTTTTCTGTGTACAGGAATGCTAGTGGCCTGCTTTGTGCTCGGTCCACCTCTGAAGCAGCAGCTGTGACCCTGGGCTCTGAGGAGCAGCCTGGAGGTGCAGAATCCGCAGGCCCTGAGCTCTGACCGCTCACCGTCACGCTGGGACACGGTGGGGCCGTGGGTGTCCTGGGCGAGGCAGTTGCGCTTTGGTTGAGTTTGGGCTTGGCCTTAACGCTACCTTCATCCAAATTTCTGGATTTCAGAGAAACCATACAAAAATCAAGACCCGGCTTTGCTGGTAAAACGAGGTTCCAGTTTTTGATGAACTGACTCTAGGAGAGGAGGAGGAGACTCGTGCAGTCCTCCAAATCTACCAAGCTCCATGCAGCTCGCTAGTTTTGTCCACGCAACTCTGACGTGTAAAACTAAACACTGGGCTTAGGGTTACTGACTGGCCTTTGACACCAGCTGGGAAGAGCTGTACTGGACTCCCAACTGCCAACGTGGTCATTCTTGCTCTTATGTGGGAGTCAATCATATTTCACCATGAGCAACTCAAAATGGGGCTGTATACGAGACATCCTCTCTGCTGAACAGTCTGGAGGGAAGAGAAAACCAACTTTACTTTCTTTAAAAGGCATGATGGAGCAGACTCATTAAAAAATGGTGGGGCCCCGATAACAAACAGACTTTCATCCTGTTCTGTCAACATTCTGTGATTAAAGGAGGATCTTCTAGGGACAGAAAACAAATTCAGGATAAAAAAGGAAGCCATATCCCAGGCAAACACTTTAGGGATGGCTTCACGCAGTAATAAGGCCTTTTCATGGACCTGTCCATCTGCTGTGGGGAAAAAGACTAAGAGGTCTTCCAGGCGTTTGCCATCCAGAAAATACGCAGTCCAACCATTGGGGCCATTGTTTGGGCAAATGCGGCAGCTCCTGTGGGGACTGGGGGGGGGGGCAAGGGGAGTCTGTCCTTCTATTGCTCTTAAACCCCCTCCCTGGTTACTCCACCAGGAACTGTGCCTGGGACTCCCCTCACCGTAGGGTAACAGGTTCGGGCTATTTGCCCGCGCTGCCCTTTTAAATCTCTTGCTTCTACCACCATGCTCCAGTTTTTATTATTTCATAAGTATTGGTTTTCCCATGAATTTGTACACGGCTGTTGCGTCAGAGGTGGACTGAACACGAAACGGGCCACTATCATTTCTATACACAGAAAAGGGGGGAAGAATCTTTTTCTTTGGTGTTCCTGAGAAATGAGATCGGGATGTCACGGTTTCTGTCTCTCTCCATTATTCAGGGGAAGCTAATACAAAGTGAGTTATGAAGAGACAATGAATTATTCAGCATTCTTTATTTTATTTCACTTCTTTCCTAATGAATACAAAGCCAGGTTTCTACAACCCTCACAAGAACCCCTCAGAGCTACCGTTTTCTCAGCCCAGGGTAGGGGCTTCGAAGGTGAAGTTAGATCAGACCAGGATTGCCTCCACCCGACACCATCCACGTGAGGAGCTGCCATGGCCTGGTGGCTCTGGGGAATGGGTGAGGACAGTTCTGACACGAGCCCCACCCTGGCCTCAGCAGTGATCACGCACTGTGAGCCACTCACTGTGACAAAAACAACCAGACGTGCCGGGGGTCTCGGCGTTTCTGGGAAGATTGGGGCGGCAGCTGAAGAACTGCAAACCTGGCTAATGATGGATATCCAACTGCCAATTTCTCACGAGGCACAACTTAAGCATACACACTTTAAAAGTCTTATTTTTATACTTTGGCTAACGAGTTAAACTGACTACTTTAGCCCAGGAAAGAAAAAAGAAAATAAGGAGAATGCTCAACAAAAGAAGAAAAAGTACATGGTGTTGATCTCAGGACAGACTAGAGTGCTTGCTTCGGTCACACAGAGCAGCTGGGCAGCTACATTCCCTGTGACACACCCAGAGCCAACCTGCTCGACAGACGTCATCAGGCCATGCAGGTAAGAGGAAAGGCATTCGTGTTCCTGACAACCAGAACCCTGCTGAACGCTGCACGTGAATACAAAGCAGCCCCACAAACCCCATTCCCATACAGCAGCATCTGAGATGTTAGGAGAAACCCAGACATCTAAAAATGTCACCACAGGATGCTCACAAAGCGCTTCCCTTGTCAAAGCAACTCCATGCCCATTAATTTAATGTATTTTCCATAAAAAAGAATTGTTAGACTGATGGGTCACCAGGCCACCTGTCCATCCATCCATCCACTCATTTATTCATCCATCCATCCATCCATCATCCATCCATCCACTCATCTATTCATCCATCCATCCATCCATCCATCCATCCATCCATCCATCCATCCATCCATCCATTCATCTATTCATCTATCTATCTATCCATCCATCTATCCTCTCATCCATCCATCCATCCATCCATCCATCCATCCATCCATCCATCCATTCATCTATCCATCCATCCATCCTCTCATCCATCCATCCATCCATCCATCCATCCATTCACCCACCCACCCACATTACTTAGTACCAATGTGGTGCCAGGCCTGTGCCAGCCTCTGGGGAGCCTGGAGATGAACCATGCACCAACCTGGAGAAGGGAGAACATCCCTTCTCCCCCAGAGCCAGGGAGACCCAAAGTGACCATTACAGTACAGTGGGAGCAGGGCCCCGAGAGAGGCATGCCAGGCTGCCGCTGGAGAGCATGGATGGGCCCCCGAGATCACCTGTCTAGAACCCAGAACACCTTGAGGTCACCCAGTGCTCTCCGAGACTCTGCTTCCAACATGTTCTAGAACCAAGAATATAGAAAAGGCCGAACAAGTTTGACCCTGGTCATTAAGATACATACTTTATAACAATAATAACTACAATTTATGAAAAATCTACTTTTAAGCACCTGGTCCAAGAGTATCCAGCAAAAGAGCTAGAGCTAGAAGTGAAATCCTGAGGCCTGCTCTCTCCCCCATATCACCCGCTGCCTTGTTTAGTCAATTCTCCTCAAAGTCTCCTTCTGTCCAGATTACAATGGACCTGTGATCAGTGTATTTATTAGTCAGTTAAGGGGAAAAAAGTACACACCCGGTTAAATCTATCACTCAGGAGCCTCCCGTTAGTGACACACACAGGATGACCAACTTGTCCTGGTTTTCCCTGGTTTTAGCACTCAAAGTCCCAAGTTCTGGGATGCTGCTCACTTCCTGAAAAACTAGGATGGTCACTCATTCCATACACACAAATTATACCACAAGCAAACTTAATTTAAGCCAGGAGGGGGAGAGAACCATAACGTGAGGTTGTGTTTCACACTGAGTGACAAACACAACCGACACCACACGGAGCAGCCGATTTCTGCATGTGGGGTCGAGTCTCTGCGCCATGCTCTCAGCTTTGCAGACAACATGGTCTTGTTCACTGTACCTCTGTACGGGCCAAATGAATTGGCCCAGCTGCTGGGGCTGAGCTTCTGGACTTATGAACAGTTGAGGGCCTCAATATTAAGATGCAGAAATGCAAGTGGGAGGCCTTCAAAATCCACCTTTTTAAATCTACCCGACAGCAAATCTTCCTGAATTCTGACTCCAGGCATAACTAAGGGCTAATATTTACATGTTATATCTGCATCCCCACCCCTTTTTGAGTTACATTCTTTTCTTTTTAAACAAAAATTGCCAAACAATAGTACAAACAGCATTGCTGGCAGAGGATTTAAATATATATTTTTTAAAAAGTACTTCTCATCCAAGTGGTTTTTAAATATCCATTTATATTTAAGAAGGAATACAAATCATTCATATTTACTTAAAATCTTTCCTTACAGATTGTCAGGTCTACAGTGTACTAGATTAGCTCTCATTAATGTGTACTTGAAACAAAATAATTTATTTCCTTGAAAAATATTCTTCATTTCACACAAATACTAATTTAGATTAGCCTTTGCCAATAAATCACATAGGTTAATAGGGTTTTATTACTCTTTATTTCTGCATGAACTCATATTTTAGAAAATCTCTTTGAATTGGATCCTAAGTGAAAGGAACAAGAAGGAATTCGGGTCAAAGGAACAGCTGCGACCTAACATGAAGTTACGAATTGTGGCAGCTCAAGGCAGACCACCACCACGGCTGTTTTTAGAGAGCCAATGAGATGTGCTGACTTGCGAAAAGGGAAACAGATGTAATGGCCACTTTCTGAGGCATTTGTGTGTTTTACAAGCTAGGATTGGAAAAGTTAAAACTCCAAATCGTTTGAAATGAAAGGCTTCCCACACTCCCAACAAAAGCTCAGCACAGACATAGATGTGTGTGCAGGTGTCAATCTGGACTGTTTGTCATTAACCAGCCTGGGACGAGCAAGGTGAAGGCACAATCGGCAAGCCTGGCAGGAAACAGCAGTGAGATGCAAGATTTCAGACTAACCGAAACCAAGTAATAATGATTCCATGAAGAAAGGGGCGCGAACACTGCGGTAAATCCGTAGGCAACCCCAGTTCTGGGAAAGAAATCTAGCAAAGGGTATTAGTGACTGAGGTCCTCATGAAATTTTGGTGCAAGTAACTAAGTTTCTAATACAATTCCAAGAAAGCAATGTAACTCAGATGTATTTAAAGTGAGAGGATCAATAGCAATTATAGATTTGCCATCAGGCAGCTTTACTTTCAAGCAATGATTCATTTTAGTGATTTATTATAGCTGTGATAAGAATAAAATCAGGGCGGTGAAGTACAGTAGGTACCAGAAGAGCTGCGTTAGAGTCAGGAGATGATGATTCTATCAAAGGCAATGTGGCTCTCTAACTCCCCACTCCTGCATGCGAGTCCCTCACCTGCAGTGAACATCCTGCTTGTCCTGTCTACCTTCCTGGTGTGGGTGAGGATGAGGGGAAATGAGGGAGGTGGGAGAACACGTGCTAATCACTAGTATAGAGCATTCTCCGAATTTCACGGAAGGCACAACGATGGAGGCAGCACAGGTATTATGGAGCAAGGCAGGGCTGGAGGCGACTTGACTGTCTTCACAAAGTATTTCAGAGACTGTCCTAAAACCTGGCTTTTTCATTTCTTAATATAAAAATCTGCAGCTTCACAGGCAATAATAATAATAAAAGAAAGCTAGGAAAGAATGATCCCTTTTCTAGCTGATGACAAATGTCTTTAATAAAAGGATCATCTCCCTACACATACAGAGTATCTGTCTTCCCAGAGCTGAACTGGCTTTATTAGGAAGGAATAAAATGTGCCCGAAGGATGAAGGACGGACAGATGAAGAATGCAGATCTACATGGTGACAAATGATGCGGCGAGCTTCCACGCTGGGTGCTCGGTGCTCGAGGGGAAAGACTCCCGGGGGAAAACACTGTTTACATAATCTTTATAAATATCTCTCCCTTTCACACCCCTCACACTGTGGTGTCATTATGTACAGCCGAGGGAAAAGATGAACTCCCACTCACCTCTGAAATGCAAGGAGCGCCTTCCTCTGCAGGACCTCCTGCATCCCTCGCAACGAAGCTGAAAAGGGTTCGATCCATCAGTGGCATGTTTCGGACAGATACAAAGCCCATCACAAAAACTACACATTCGCAACACATTCTGGGTGGGTGTGTGCTCAGTGCTGCCCTAGGCACTGCGGGAGACGGGCCATGGAGCCCAGGCCAACCCGGGGCCCTGGCACTCGTGGGTGTGACTTGGCATGATGCCGAGGGGACAGCGTGAGTTGAGGGTCATTCTTGGTGCCCCAGGCATAGGGGGCCATCTCTGAAAGACCAGCGGGGAACTGCAGAGAGGAGCCGGCTGTTGCCTCAAGTGCAGGCATGTAACTGGGTGAAGCCTGGCTCTCCCAGGAGGCAGAGCAGACCATCAGGCACCATGGGTGTTGGGCTGGACAGCCTTCAGAGGGCCTCTGGCACCGAGCAGCCCTGGTCCTGGGCCAGGAAAGGCCAGTTTAATTCACATTATGCAACGGCCAGGACTGTTACCACCTTGATACGAACACAAGGGACTGACCTGACCCGCCCAGCACTGAACCGGGAAAATCAGTTTACAAGTGAGCCCGGCCAGCGTGGCTCAGTGGTTGAGCATTGACCTATGAACCAGGGGCCACGGTTTGATTCCCGGTCAGGGCACATGCCCAGGTTGCAAGCTCGATCTCCAATGTGGGGTGTGCAGAAGGCAGCCAATTAATGATTCTCTCTCATCACTGATGTTTCTATCTCTCCCCCTCTCCCTTCTTCTCCAAAATCAACAAAAAAATATTTTTTAAAAAAAGACAAAATGAATGCATGGAGAAAGGGCAGGTCCTGACCAATCCAGGGAAGCTTCCTGGAAGAGGCTGGCCCTGACCTGTCCTATATTCCTGTGCCGAAGACCCCACATCCCTTCACAGGTGGACCGCCCAGCCAAGTGCCGGGGCAGAGGCAGGCCCAGGCTGGGTGGGATGAAGCGGTTCTCAAGGGCCCTGCACCTGCCAGCTGGCCCCCTGTGCCCCACCACCCAGTGCCCCTTCCCTCCCACATCCGAGCAGTACAAGCGACGAGGACCACAGCAGCAGGGCCCCCCAGAACAGCACGTAGACCGGCCCAGCTTATGCGCCCTCCGAAGACAGTGGGCGGGGTCCTGTGTCCCAGGGCCCGCCAGGTGGGGCTTCTCTCACCGTCAGTGGCCTGCAGGCTGTACGTGAGCCCCAGAGCTAAGTAGCCTTTGGCCTTGAACTCGGACGTTTTCTCTCCCGCGTCAACGACAATTTTGGCAAACTTCTCAGCCTCTTCCAACTGAAAAACCAGACACGATTAAAACAATGACAACCTGCAGAATTTCCAACACGAGTTATCAGAAGCATCGACTGCCAAGAACAGATTTCTGATGAGTCACCGTGAAAATGACTCCCAAATCTTCCAAGTCCACTGTGGCAATTCTGTCTCTTTGTCTGAGCCCTCCGACAGTCCTGAGGACCCCACCTCGCCTTTTCCCGCGAAGGTTTTCCTGCTGATCTCTGCCTTCTTCTCCAAAGTCGCTCTCCTCCTCAGTGGGCTCCTATCCTTTCCACATTTCCCTTTTACTGATTGGCTCTGCAAGAGTTTGTGCAAGGTGCTCAGAAGTTGAATTTTATATACAGGGGTGGGCAAAAGCAGTGAGTGTGTGAAACAGAGTTTATTCTTGCATTATTGCTTATGAATTATTGCATTATTTGTATTACAACTGTAAACCAGCATAGCCTACCCATACAGAAATGTTTTGTGTTTTAATAGGGTCTTACCTTATTATTTTTTTTAAAAAAAACCATAATGAATCCATGGAAGCTTGGTTTCTCTTTCTTATAAGCTGTTAAAAATGACAAAACTCCATCTATTTATTCTGCACTGCACAGCACATGGACCTGGCACCTGTAAACTGCACCTGTAAGCTGCACCCATAATGAGACCTTTCACATAGTATATTAGAGGCAGATAATAAGGTCTGTTCCTTCGAACTATGGCGAATGTTGATGCTATTGAGGCTGGGTGACAGTATGTGGCAGCTCATTACACTCTGTGGCATTTGGAAGTTTTAATAATAAAAATGGAAAAAAATATATACAGAAAAGACTTGTTACTCTTATCTTAAAAAAAGGGAGTAGGCTTATTTTAGATGTTCGAGACATGTGTCACAGTAATGAGTAATGTCATGCTGCAGGGAGGGCAGCGGTCACAGCTGGGGGTCAAACGGAGGGGCTGGGTCCACTCCTGTGCCCACTCCTGGCCCCTCCTACACCCACTCCGCTGCTGCCCACACTGCCCCGCACTGTGGCCCCAGGTATCGAAACCTGCCCAGATCTTTACAGCTCTCTGTTTCAGGCGAGAGCCTGCTCTTTCAAAGCGTCTTTTCCTCCCACATTTTACCAAATAAAATTTAACCAAGGTAGAACACTTTCTTCTCAAGGCTTACTTTTGTCCTGTTGGGTGAGAATAAATTGGGGGGCGGGGGGGAGGGCGGGGCGGGACACAAGCAGCAAGGACCATAATGGTAAAAAGCCTTAGCAAGTCTCCCCAGTCTCCTGGAGAAGTTCTTCTTATCACTAATCTGTTATTTTGTTTGTTTTTTGTTACTCCTCACCTAACATATTTTTTCCATTGCTTTTCAGAGAGTGGGAGAGAGGGATGGAGGAAGGGAGGGAAGGAAAGAGAGAGAGAGAGAGAGAAACATTGACGTGAGTGCCCCCAGTGTGGAGCGAACCTGCAACCCAGGTATGTGCCCTTGAACCTGAGACCCTTTGGTGGGAGGGCAGAGGCTCTGGCCAGGGCTTCTTATCACTAATCTTGATGTGCAGTCAAAGAAAAGAAAGTAAAACTGCATTGTATATGGCAGTGACCACCATCTCAGCAGCTAGTCTGAGCTTTCTACTGAAATGGCAGATTTTGGAGGTACTAAAACTGTCACAAATCATACTATTCCCAAATCCTAGTCTGAACAAGAATATCTGAAGAGGGAAGTGGGTGAGAAGGCAGAGGAAAGAAGGAAGTTGGGTTCAGCCTGTCCGGTGTGGCTCAGTTGCTGAGCATCGTCCCATGCACCAGGAGATCCCCGGTTCGACTGATTCCCTGTCAGGGCACAGGCCTGGGTTGTGGGCTCGTCCCCAGTAGGGGGTGTGCAGGAGGCAGCCGACCCAGGTTTCCCTCTCATAGATGCTTCTAGCTCTCTCCCTCTCCCCCTCCCGCTCTTCAGTCCTACGTTAGCTTCCACTGCCAGATGTATCTGAGCATCAATTCCCACTCTATCATTTCTACTTTTCAAGCACATTCCCATGAAAAAGAAAAACTGGAGTCCCCCGGGAACATGCTGATTCCTCACAGTCCGGGGGAGAGGAAGGGAGGAGGAGGATGGATGGTGAGGCCAGAGGAGCCGGGGCCTGGGGCTCTGAGCAGCCTGTGTGTGTGCAGCTGTGCCTGGAGATGCTGCCGGCTGGCAGCCCTGCCCTGGGCGTGGCCAGCTACTCACCCAGTGAAGGGAGCCCATGCACAGCTTGGCGGCCAGCAGCGGGATGGTGGCGTCGTCGGGCTTCAGCCGAATGCATTCCTTCAGCACCTTCACGGCACGGGCAGACTTGGCAAAGGAGAGCATTTCTGTGAAACTCGGAATGTTTGACACAACCAAACACTAAAAGCTCCCCCAGGGGGGTTAGTTAGCTGTCCTCTTAACGCGGTTTTCCAACGGGAGCCCAACCCCGCAGGGGCCTGGGTCAGCAACAACCAGAACGTGGGGCTCCTGAGTGACGGGGGCGTAAACTGGGGTGAAACCCGCGGAAAGGCTTCCCTGGAGTCACCCTCATTTTCTTCCTTCTGCCCTGTGGTCATTTATAGATGAACAGTCAAGTTTAATTATTTGGGGGCCAACACGGAAGTTATTATAAAAACTAAACTGTTTATAGCATACCATCCTAAATTTCTGTCTCCACCCAGCCCAAATAATCTTATGCCACAGACTGAACAATTCGCTAAATGGCAGATTCATTAAATGGCCCAAATTAATTCTCTTTATTGAGTACGTACCACGTGGGGGTACTATCCTGAGCACCTTGTAGGTCTTATCTCATTTACCCAATAGCCACTCTAGAAGTAGGCCCTATTATTACCACATTTCACGGGAAAGGAAAGACACGGTGACCTGCCCTGGGTCATACAGCCCAGACCTCAGCTCTGGCACTTGGACTCCAAAGCCGACGTTTTCCACTAACATCAGACACATCCCGATGTAACAAACTGCCACAGAGAACCACACAACTTCCCCGCCGGGAAGCAGTGAATGCTCCCAAATGAGCGAGAGGGATCATGGGGAGACAGGTGAAGAAACCAGCCTTAGTTCAAGCCACATCGTCACAGGACGAAGTTACAACGGCGAGAAAAAGGCAAATATTTCAGAATTCTTCTTCTCAATGATGTGTCCGTGTTGGCCCCCAAATAATTAAACTTGACTGTTCATTTATAAACTAGTAGCCCATTTGCAGGAAGAATCCTGCAAGTGGTCGCTGCGGCCACATGTGCTGCTGCTGCTGCCGCCATTGCAGCTGCCGCGCCTGCACCCGCGCGCCACTGCCGCCCACCCCGCTCCACCCCGCTCCGCCCCGCCTGGGTTTTCCCTCTGGCAGACACCTTGCTTTCCGCTTTTCCTCCCTCTTCCTTCCAAGGTGTCTTCAGTCTTCACTCCTCCCTCCCTCAACGTATGCAAATTAACCACCATCTTTGTTGGGTAATTTGCATACTCGCCCTGATTGGCTGGTGGGCATGGCTTTGGCTGGTGGGCGTGGCTTGGGCATAGCGAAGGTGCGGTCAATTTGCATATTACTATTTTATTTATAAATGACCACAGGGCAGTTTCCTGTGGCTGGGTTTCCTGCAAGGGATGCCACGGCCCCTGGGATTGGAAGGCATCGCGTGTGGACGCGGAGAACCGCACGCAGACGGGGGACTCACTTTTCCGGCCGCCATGAGCGACAGAGCAAACTGGTACCAGAGGTGGAACTCCTCGAAGGCGAACTTCATGGCTCTCTCTAAGCACTGGCGGGAGAGAACAGATGCAGACCCGTGAGCCTGGCCGCCGTCACACGCCACGCGAGTCTGGGTCTACGCACACTGCGGTGAGACCTACAACTTCTGCTTTCCCTGAATGCTTGAAACACCATCTCCCACCAGAGCCCACGGGGCAGCGTGCACGGTGCCAGACGCCAAGACAACCCACGGCTGACGAAAGCACAAGCCTTGGTCTCGGGGAGTTTTCCCTCCACTGCGAGGAAAGAGGCCGGGGCGCCAACAGCTCCAACACAAGGCCCCGCCTGACACTGGGCGAGATGGGGTAGTGGGGGGAGACCTAACCCAGGAGGGGGAGGTGGGGGCTGGGGATAATGGGGAGACAGGTGCTATGGAGAGAACACCAATGAAAAGCTGACAGTACTTAGAAACTGATTTAGGGAAGGGGGCAGAAATGATGGAGGAGGAACAAGAATAATAACCACATTGGCTGAGAGTGGGCAAAGGAGCCGGGATGCGGAGAGAAAGGGTCGATGATGATTAAAAGTAAGGTGTGTCCTACCAGCTCTCTGCTACGAGGAGTGACAAACATCCATTGCTTTCCGGATGAACAAAAGGCGTGCAGCAGCTGACACCATCTGTTCTGAACCCAAAGCGAGATGCTGCAGCTTTACGGACTAGACTGCTTGTTTTTGTTTCCTTAACAAGTGGTATGGACTGAATGCTGTGACCGCCCCCCCAATTCATATGTTGAAACCTCACCCCCATAGACGGTGCCAGAAGGTGGGGGCTTTGGAAGGTGATTGAGGCACGAGGGCAGAGCCCCAGGAATAGGATTCGTGTCCTTATAAAAGCGGAGAGGTCCCTAGTCCCTCCGGCGTGTGAGCCGCAGCGAGACGCTGGCAGCCTGCCACCCAGAAGTGGGCCTTCGCCAGACAGCCAACCTGCTGGAGCCATAATCTCGGGCTTCCAGCTCCAGGACCGTGAGAAACAAGCATTGGTTGTTTACAAGGCTCTCGGTCTGTGTATTTTGTTGTAGCAGCCCGGACGGACTAGGACACAGCTTTTGGATAACCTGGGCTATGGACCAGGATCCATTCTAGCTGCTGCACCACAGCTGCCTCATTTGGTCGTGCTGACCCCACGAGGTCCAGGCAGGTACTTTCTGTCCTGCCACTCACAGACGAGGAAGCCGGAGCACAGACGGCTGCATGCCATGTGGGGTCCCAGAAGGTTCTGGGGGAGCCAGGATCTGAACCAGGCAGCTCTCAGCACCACACTCCGCTGCTCCGACATGCCACTCCCACTTTCCAGGCCCACTCATGCTGCACGGAGCAAGATACAGCTAACTAAAAGGCCCCCAAAATGCCACAGGGTGCCCGGACTATTTCTGAGATCCAGCAAGATCTTTTACTGTTAATGGGGCATTGCTCCTTTGGCCTTTTGGGGACCCCGGAGGCTACTGAGGACTGAGGTCTTTCCAGCTTGCAGAATTTTCAAGAAGCCTCAGATCCCACAATACCCACCGGCACCACCGCGCGAGGATGCCGCGCCCAGCCCACCTCAAGGCGCTCAGCTGGCGTGAGTCCTGAGTCACGTGTTTCCTCCACATTCACTGCTGAATCTTTCACAGCCCCTTCCCGCCTGGGCCTCTTTCTCGTAACTATAACAACCGATAGCCCACAGTAAGCCACAGGGGTATCATACAGGGAGTTCAGGAATAAAGTCCACAATGATGAACTGGCCCCTCACCCTAATTCAGAGGGGTCTGGGCTCCGGCATCACCACTCCTTCTTCCTGTGGGCTCCTGGCATCGTATATACGGTGACGCGCTGCCCGAGAAAGCGCCCAGGCAGCTGCAGATGCTCCTGAAGTCTCAATGCCAAGCACACCGCTTGGTATATAACCTGCCCTCCCCATGTTCCTGCAGACGTCCAGGTTACATAACTCCCCACGCCGCTCAGGTCAACATTCCTCAGCCACGGAAGGAGGCCCTCTCCCAAAGAATGCCTCCAAGAGAACCAAGAACTCGGGCGGTCACCGGGCATTTGCTATCCACAACATCCGCCCCCTGGAAGGGGTGTCTGCTCACCCCAATTCTCTTTGACTACCCCTGTTCAGCACCTTAATCATATCTGTATGTGATAAAGTAAAAATTTCCAGTTTTAATAGAGCGAGGAGATTGGGAACAGAATATATACTATAAAAACAAAATAAGAGCATTCACATTTTAACGATGGTCCCAGTCTAAAAGAAATACTGATGAAATGGACTTTTAAGACACAGGTGCTAAAACCTATATAATTCTATTGAACAATGTCACCCCAGTAAATTCAATAAAAAAGAAAAAAAAGGAGACACGGGAGTTTTGTGCATGTTGGGGGCCTTTAAGAGGCTGCTTCAATCCCCCAGGCCCAGCTGGCTGACGCCCGGGAGGGGACAGAGAAGGCAGGCATGGGGCGAGGACAGCAGCCGCAGGGCATCGGGGCCACACTTAATCCAAACTCCTGACCCCCAGCCACAGGGTGGTTATGGGGCTACGTGAAGTAATGTTCTAAATGCACACGAAATGCCTAGAAGACTGTCTGGCACAGAATGAATGCTACAAACACGTTACTGGTGATGTAGCTGTTATGAAACAAAGACGTAGCAGATCCTGTGGGCTTGGGGGTTCTACATGAAGGGGGAATGCAGAGGGGAGAGGGGAGCTCTGGGCAGGGGAGCAGGGGATGGCAGAGGGGGGTGGTCTGCAGCCTCTGAGTGGAAAGGAGAGATGAGAGGAGACGCTGGCCCTTCTTCACTTCCGGTGTCCAGTGAAGAGGTGAGCGTGTGGGCCTGGGAGAGGGATCCGGGGTCCTCTCCAGGCCTGCAGATCCCCGAGTCACCCACACAAAACAGCAAGTGGCATCTCCAAATCATCCCCTTACCAGAAGCGAAGATGGATTTGGCAGTAGGATTATTTCTACCAGGAAAGACAGGCCCGTTCGCTGTAATCACCATACTACCGCCATCTCTCCAAAGCCCAGACCACATTCATTTGATGCCACGAATACTTGGTAGGACAAGACTCAGACTCTAAATGGCATCCTAATCATCTGAGTGGTAGTCAAACTGTCCCTTGCAAAAATGTCTCCCGTGGTCGCAGAAGCGTACCCTTTCCCGCTGTCACTGTGGCTTTTCATAAATCAGCCGTCTCCGAGGGGGCACAGGAATGAGAAGCTCTTTGGCATGAGAACGGGATTTAGCAATTACCTTCCTGGTAGGCAAAGCCCAGTGACATGAACCGGGCACATGGCAGCGACAGCTGTACAGCAGCACAGCAAGGGAAGCCAGAGTCTATTTTTGGAATTCGAGAGGGAGACTCAGCATCCAAGAGCCCGTGGAGGAGGGGGCTGTAACAAAATAATCAGATTTTGCCTCAAATTGAGCCTGGAGCTGAAGTCTAAAATTCATCACCATTGAAACAGAATAAATAACACAGTGCACGGTCTTCATTACTCGCCTCTGTGGACAGGTTGGCCGAACCCTGAGAGTTCTCATAACACAGATCCTTTCATTGATTAGGAAGATTTTCTTTCCTACGTCCTTTGTGCTTAATGAGCCAGCTAACAAATGTAATTCTTTGCAGTTGTGTTACAGTGTTTCTTAATTTAACATGGTATATGGGTAATATTTCGTGCCTTTATTTTTAGCAATTAAAAACTAAACAATTTAGACATTGTGGACCATTATCTTGAACCCACAGAATGGCATAATCAGAGTATGCTGAACTCTGAGGTGATGTGGACACATTCTTACTTTATGGACAAGGAAAACATGAGCAAGAGAGGAGACAGGACCTGCCCGGGCCACACAGCGGCAGAACTGGGATTAGAACCCAGGTCTCAGGATGCTCAGTTCAGAACGCTTATTTCTGAATTAACTTTTAAAAAAATAAAGTGGAATTTGATAGATCTCATTCACAAGAGTCCAGGAAACATTTCTAAAGAACATGCTCATGGGGCTCTGGGCTGCAAATAAAAACCCTCCCACCCCAAGTTTTGAGAAAACACAGGTGGTTCCCATCAAATCTTGCTCAGAGTTTTCTCCCCTTGAATTAAAAATAAAATAGAGCAAGCCCCACGTTGGTGTCCCTCTCCCATTTCTTTTTGCTTTAAAACAGCAATACTGCTCCGAGCAGAGGAGCTCACAGCTGATTGCTTTGGCACACGCTTAGATTAACGTGCACCACGGCCTCTGGCCACGGTGGGAGGCGGGGAGGGTGGGCTGCTTCTCAGAGGTCACAGACTTGATTACAGAACTGAATGCTGGTCGCCATCCCCCAGCATGCTCTCTGCTCAACTAGATGATGCATCTTGATCAAGTCTGCACGGCGAGTGAAGGGTCTCCAGGATCGCCCTCTACTACATACTCCACCTGCTGTTTCTGCTGATATTGCTGTTCTTTGTTATTCTTGCAAAATGAATCTCTAAATTCAAGAAATTCCCTGTTCAACGGCCTCTCACCTTTTGGTCTTTTTCTGTTTTCAGTCTGTCTCCCTGGCTTGGGGCTTTAGGTTTGAACCTTCAACCACAGCTGTCGCCTCACCCACACAGTAAGGAGTCGCGGCTATAGCAGCCCAGGGGGGTGTCATTACGGCATAGGTGCTCAGTGAATGCTTGACTGAAGGAATAAATATGGATCGAGTGTTAGCATATCCTTTATGGATAGCCATGGGCAAACAAGAAAGCACTATGAGGAGTGTGGCAAAATGCAAAGAATTTGGAGATGATGCCACGTCAGGTAAACCATGGCCTGAGGGCCAAGTCCGAGCTGCTGCCTGCTTTCGGAGTCCAAAAGCTAAGAACCATTTATAGATGAGCACTTGCCACCAATTTGTAGAGAGGGCATACTGACTTTGAATCCAAACTAAATAAAACGCTACCCCCAAAACAATCCCATTCATCTTAATGCACCTGTACTACAAAAAGGTGTAGTCACTCTTAAATGTTAATTTAATCAATAAAAATTTTGTGGAAATTTGTTTTCTCTCTTGTTATACCTACAAGCATCCTTGATTTTGGTTCTTGGTAATCAAAACCTAAACCATTTAGTATCTGGTCCTTCTTAGAAAAGTTTGTCCACCCCCAGAATAACGATGGGGCACTTGATGCCACTGAGGCAGGACTGATTTGCCCTATTGTTTCGAAGACATAGAACAGGTGCAAGTTACAAGGAGACAATTTCAGATCAATCCTTTCTAATAACCAAAGAGGAATGGAATGGTACGAATTATATACCAAGACCTGTGCTGGCTGTTTTACACCTATTGTCTTGCTGAGCTTCACCATCAGTCTTTGAGGTGGAAGTCCAGAGTGGCTAAGTATCTTTCCCAAAGTTGCACAGCTAGGAAAGGGCAGCATCAAGATTTGAACTCAGACACGCCTGACCCCAAGGCTGAGTTCTTCACTATGCACACTATGCAATGAAAGACACTACTAAGGGTCATTACAGAGGGGATTTTTACATTAGAAAGCAGATTATCAACACCATCAATAAGAACAGTAGCATATATTTTGCATACACTATCTCTTTAATCATCATAATAACCATTGGAGGTAGATCTTAGTATTATCTGTATTTTCCACATACAGGTTTAGAGTTAAAGGAACCTCTTCAAGTTCATAGTTGGCATGTAAAGTAGCAGAACTGAGAAGTCAAACTCAGACCTGATATCAAAACATGAGATATTAAGATGGCAATACTATCCAAAGTAATCTACAGTTTCAATGCAACCTTGATCAAAATTCCAAGTCTTTTTTTGCAGAAATAGACAAGCCAATCCTCAAATTCATATGGAATTGCAAGGAGCCCAGGACAGGCAAAACAATCTTGAAAAAGAGCAAAGTTGAAGAACTCACATTTCTTGATTTCTCAAAGCTCACAACAAAGCTACAGCTATCAAAACAGTGTGGTACCGGCATAAGGATAAACATATAGGGTGATGAAATAGGACTGAGATTGCAGAAATAAACCCACACATCTATGGCCAACTGATTTTCAACAAGGGTGCCAAGTCCATGGGGAAAGAATAATCTCAATGAATGTTAGGACAACTTGATTTCCACATGCAAAAAAAAAAAAAAAAAAAGAACTTGGACTCCTACTAATACCATATACAAAAATTAACTCAAAATGACCAACAACCTAAACATAAGAGCAAAAATTATAAAATCCTCACAGAAAAACATAGGAATAAATCTTCATGACCTTGGACTTGGCAATAGATTCTTAGATATGATACCAAAAAACATAAACAACAAAAGAAAAAAAATTGATATACTAGATTTTATCAGAATTAAAAACTTTTGTGCATCATATGACATCATAAAAAAAAGGCAAACTGCAAAATGGGAGAAAATAGCTGTTAAGGGTTTATTATCCACAATCAATAAAGAACTTCTATAACTCAACAACAAAAAGAGAAATAACCCAATTTGAAAATGGACAGAGGTCTTGAATAGACATTTCTCCAAACATAATACTCAAATGGCCAATAAGCACATGAAAAAACACTTAGCATCATTAGTCATTAGGGAAAAGCAAACCAAACCCACAATGAGACACCACTCCACACCTATTAGAATGGCTACTATAGCAAAAACAACAACAACCAAGTAGCAAGTGTTGGTGAGAATACAGAGACATCCCTTGCTGCTGGAAGGTGAAATGGCCCAGCACTGTGAAAGAGTTTGGTGGTTCTTCAGAAAGTGAAACCTAGAATTACGATATGACCCAGCGATTCCACTCTTGGGTATATATCCAAAAGAACTGAAAGCTGGCACTCAGATATGTTCCCTACATCATTATTCACAACAGCCAAAAGGCAGAAACAATCCATGGGCCCATCCAACCACAGACCATCAGATAAACAAAATGGGCCTATACATCCAGTGGCATGTATTCAGCCAATCCTATATAATAAAAGCGTAATGTGCTAAGTGTCCAACCAGGGGGCAGACGCTTCGACTGGTAGGTTAGCTTGCTGCTGGGGTCCAGGTCAATGGGGACTGGGCGAGAGGGCCGGACACACCCTGGAGCCCTCCCGCAGTCCCTCGCTGGCCAGCCAGCCCCCATCGGCCTGATCGGGACTGGGTGAGAGGGGTCCTTGAGTAGACATTTTCATCCGAGGGACCCCACCTGTACATGAATTCATGCACCAGGCCTCTAGTATAGGAATAAAGTCTGAGACATTCTATCAGATGTATCATCACAAGATGGCAGAACCCTGAATACATTAGGCTGGTGAAATAAGCCAGACACACAAAAAAACAAGTATCGTCTGACCAGAGGTTACCAGTTTATGGGGAGGCGGGAGTCAGGAGTCATTGCTTACTGGGTAAAGAGTTTCCACATGGAGTGACAGAAAATTTAGATAGTATCATGATGGTGACACAACACTGTGAATGAAATTAATACCACTGAATTATATACTTTAAAAAGGTTAAAATGGCACATTAAATTTTTTTTAAGTGAAAAACTTTTTTTTTTTTCATTAAGGACCATAAGAAGAGAGCAATGATGCTTAATTAAAAAAAAAAAATTGCTTTCCTATGGTGGGGCTCAGGGCAGACCTGTCATGTAAAAATGACGTAGCCGGTCCCTCCTGTACGGGTGACCCCAACGCTGCCTGCTGTGGGCCATCTCTTCCTCCGCTGCCCATTTCCCAGCTAAATGACCTCAAAGACCAAGGAAGAGGGAGCGGGATGAGGATGTACGTGGCCTGAAGCACTGGTTTATTCAGCAGGTTTTTACTGAGCACCTACCGTGGACCAAACCCTCGGCCCTGACTTCCCAGGAGTCTGTGGTCCACCGGAGTCAGGCCACACTGGTGCCTTCCACGGACCAGGGCACCGCGGTCAAGGCTGGGTTTCCGCGGCACGGGTGGGGCTGCATTTAAATACCAAACTCTGATGTCAGCTGACACCTGGCAGGCCTGGTAGGCAGATCCAGTCAGATGTTCAGGCGCCTCTCACAGCGCTCCCTGACTAAGAAAGTGTTTGGCTTGGGGATGGGAAAATGTCCCTTTGTTACAAGCACTAGCCAGACAGTTCTGCCCACAGAACTATAATGCTGTTGAGATTTACCATAAACAGATGAAAAGAAAGTCAACAAGGAAAATAAAAATACCATTTCTGTCTTTGACGCTGCCATGTCTTTGCAGAGGGGATGCATGCGTCCTTCGACAAGGACCTCTTAACTTCTGTCAGAATGGAGCCATTAGTAGTCAAATTAAAGAAACGCACCCCTTAGCGGCTTGGGTTCATCCTAGAAAACAAAGGCAGCCGGGCTTGTTGCTTTACTTTTAATAGTGCGGGTTGTCATGCCAACCAGAGCTGCTGCTGAAACCGAAGGGGAAAGTGCTCCTTCCCACACAAGCCTTTCGGGGAGCTCACAGTGAGTCTTTAAAAACACATGCAAGCTCACAGCATGGGAGACACGGTAAACACGGTGCTTATATTTAACCTGACAGAATGAGGATGTGATGCCCCTGGGTGTGGACTGCCTCTGGACAAGGCTCCCTGCCCAGCACCTGGCTGATCAGTGCCCAGAAGAAAGAAAGGCATTGTACATGGGCATACACAGACACAGCCAACCCTGAGGTGGGCAGGAGCCTTCATCCTGAATAAATACAACGGGAGAGAGGCAGGGAGGTCGGCATTCATGTACAAGTAGCTCTGCGACTCCTGCCAGCAGTTCCTAAAAGCCTGGGTCTGCACAGCCCACCCAAGGTGTCCACGGCAGGAGGACAGAGGTGAGAAGGCTTGCTGGGACCCCCAGCACAGGCACCCCCGCCCGTCCCCTCTGGTGCAGGGTGCCCAGGGGCTCAGGTCCGCCCGGGAGAGGGCCCGGAGGAAAGCACGCCGGCCTGGTGTGGAAGTGCTGACGTCGGCGGGGGCAGGAGAGGAAGGAGGTGACACCTCTTCTCCCGTGGTGGCCTGGGGGCTGTCCACCTTCTGGTCATAAGAGGTCCACTGCATAAAGGAAGTGTCGCTGGGCAGTGTGGCTGAGGCACAGGGGACCTGCTCACAGACCAGCCGAGGGGGATGGACCTGCTCCCATCAGCCAGGCACAGTCTGCACCAAGATCCGGGTCTGACAGCCAGGCTTTCTGTCCAACGCCCTGGCCCACACCCCCGTGAGAACAAGCCCTTAGTTCCCACCCTCAGGCCGAACGCCCTCACACCGCCATGACCCTGATGATGAAGGGTGTTCCTGGGCAATCAGACTTTCATTCCCATCAGGCCTTGAGCAGCCATTCATGTCTCAGTTGCTCATAACCTCTTGCTGCTGCCCCCACCTGCCAATTCTGCTGCCAGTGGCCTACTCTGTGCCCTGCCATGACGCTGCCGCACCGTCGTCTTGTCTGATTAGAGGTGACCCCGAGCACTACGGGTTAGGGGTTCTGACCCCTGTGCCGTCGAAAATCTACGTAAAACTTTGTCTCCCCCAAAATGTAGTTGTCCCTTGGTACCTGTGGGGAACTGGTTCCGGGACCCCCTGTGGATACCAAACTCCTGGATACTCAAGTCACTAGTATAAAAATGGCGCAGATCAATGCGCCCAGTCGTCCCTTCACATCCGGGGACTCCCAACCTTGGATGGAAGACAGTAAGGTTGTTATTTTTAAAAATTCATGTGTAAGTTGACCCGTGCAGTTCAAATCCGTGTGTTCAAGGGTCAACTGTAGTCATCTTTTCATGTTTCTATTCGGTCTCTCTAGATTGGAAAATTCTAGAAGCCAAAGACCTTTCTGTATACTTGGTGGCTTCCCGGTGCCTGGCAACCCCTGGGAATACGGTGGTAGGGGCAGTGCGGAAGCACACACTCAATGAGCTCGTGTGCTCTGTTCTGGGTACTTTGCATGGATTAGTGAATGACCTTCACATTTATGAGGCAGGTATGACTACCCTCCCTGTTTTGCAGAAGAAGACCTGAGGCAGTAGAGGTTAATAACTTCCAGGATCACACAACTGGCCAATGGCAGGGCAGAACTCAAGGCCAAGCTCTCTAGGCCTGTGCCAGGATGCACAAGGTGCTGGCCTGGGGTTAGGGGTACGGAGGCAGGGGTACCAATGCAAGGGAGAGCGATGATTGGGAATATCCACAATAAAACATGCACGACACTGCCCCGCTCCTCACACTTCCATACATTTACATTCATGAAGGCATACGAGGAAAGACGGGCAACGGGCAGGTAACGACCCCGGAGAGCGCGATTCCCAGGGACCTTCATTTTCTTTCCCATATTTGTATGTGCTGCTTGGTTCTTCACGGAGCCTGCAGGGCTGCTGCGTATGGCAGACACACAAACAGTGAAGTCAATTTCATTATGGGAGAAAAAGTAAAACAAAACAAAATTAAGAGAGAGGAAAAAAGAAGGGGAGTGGGGAAGAGCCATCGAATGTTTCTGAACAGAAGGGTGGTGTGGCCATTCCTGGTTTAGAAGGCTCACTGGTCCCGGTGCAGGAGCTGCAGGAGGGGAAACAGAATATACGACCACGCCGAGTGGTGATAGTGATAACCACTAACAATCGCAGGCCCAGAGACGTAACACAGGAAGTTTAAATGCCAGTTGCCCCCACAGCGGCACTTTTCACCAAAGCCAAATGCCTGCCGACTGACAAATGGATAAACAAATCGTGATACGATGGAATGTTATCCAACCATAAAAAAGGAATGAAGTACTGACACATGCTACAACCTTCTAAGTGGAAGAAGCCAGACGAAAGGTCATATACTGGATGATTCTATTTATATGAAATACCCAAATTAGGTAAATCCATAGTCAGAAAGCAGATGAGCAGCTGACAGAAACTGGGGGGTCGGGGAATGGAGAAAAATCATTTAATGGGACAGGGTTTCCTATTAGGGCGATGAAAATGTTTTGGAACGTGATAGAGGGGATAGTTGCATGACAGTGGGAATGTACTCAAGGCCGCCGAATTGGACATTTAAAAATGGCTATGTTTATGTTATATGAATTTACCTCAATTAAAAAAAATCTGGTTAGTCTTTTAACCTAAAGTCCTGAGAAAAATGGAAGGAAAAATTAGAATTAAAGAAAAAAAAAAAAGAAAAAAGAAAACCCCAGCAAATGAGGGAAGCAGGACACGCTAAGTAAGATGTGGCCTGAGACCAAGGGAGAGAGGGTCCGAGCTCAGCGAGGGTGACATGCCTGCTCGTCAGGGACCGAGCCTCCAGAGACGGAACCGTGTCTCCAGGTGCCTTCGTGTTCGCCTTCCACCCACAACACCTCCCGTTTCACTTAGGAGATCTGAGACCACGGGGCTTGGGGAAGCTCTAACTGCAAAACTGGCCGCCTCGCTGTAGACTGGGAGCTGCTGATGGGCAGGGACCGCACCTGGCTCATGTGTCCCGGCCTGAATCACAGCCCCTGGCACAGAACAGGGGACACATGTGTTGACGACATGAGTGTCCTCTATTTTATCAACTGACCTATAGGTACAGCACAGATGTGGTACAAAATTCAAAAGGCTCCCAGGGAGACACCCTGATACACTTCCCTGCCCCCACCCTTCTACTGGAGCTCCTCAGGCAGCCTCTGGCAATGTCGCCATTGCTGTAAATGCGACTCCCGTAGTGAAATTCGGAACTGCAAAGGCTCGGACAACCAACGGGACCAGCCAGTGACTTGGGCGCCAGGTCATTGCCACAAGATGGCAGCTAAAAGCGACATCAAGATGAAAGTCATCCGGTGAAAACCAGGTCGCCGCGTTCCGTGCCAGGAGGAAACACAGGCCCCGGAGCGCCACCGGCAGAGGAATGCTGCTAAGGTGACGGTCGCCCCCCTGGAGTCATTCATGTCATGAAGAGAAGTCCGTGGGCAGGGGTCACCCAGCCTGTGACTAAGGCAGCACCTCCGGCGGCTCACACCTGTCCCAGACGCAGGCCATTTCAAGCTGGGGAGAGGCTGCGCAGCCCCGAGATGGCATGAGAGCAGACACGTGCCCACACTCAGCCTGGGACCCAGAGAGACTTCCAGGGGTTCATCTGGAGGGCAAAGGTTCACCTTCAAAGAACTCCCCCTGGGCTAGGGGACCCTGTCCCTGCAGAGGGCTCCGCAGCAGAGGCGGGGGGTGGGAACCAAGCTGGCCAGGAGGGGCGGGTCCCAGGAAGTCAAAGCACCTGGAGCGGTGACGAATCCAGGCCAGCCCCAAGCCTGGGCACGGTCCCAGGGGGTGGGGGGTGCTGAGTGTAACAGGAACATCAGGACAGATCGCCTTATCTAGCTGGATTGTGAAGGGCTGTTTTTGAAGAACGAGTAACCATTGCCCTGTACAGTCACGAAACCAAAGCCTAAAAGAAGATCCAGGCCACGCAGGCTCATCTGCTCTCCGGGGCTCCGGGCAATGTGGCCGCGCTCTGCAGGCTGGAAGGCGAGGAGCGCGCTTATCTGATTTCAGCCAGTCTGTTACTGTATTTCATTCCCTGTCCTCCCGCCCAGAGGCTGCTGCAATGTGTATAAATTTAGAAAAAGAAAGATTCATAACATGGAAAAGTCCATTTTAACCAAATGAGTTGTTTTCTCTCTTTCTCTTTACTTCGCTAAAGAAAATATAAAATGATCTAATCCTTATTTCACCTCTACCACCGTGGAATCTGGTATTCTGGGCAGCAGCTCAGTTATGCATAACCACAGCGCGAGATAAAGTCAAGCTTCCATCCCATTGTTTCTTAGGACGGAGGGAAGGAGATGCCAGCACCTCGCACGAGATCCGGTGCTACGAGCGTCCCTCTGAACGCAGACGCGGTGGACAGGAAAGCCTGTCTCAGCTCGCCGGGCGATACCCTGTGCCCACAGCTGCCGTTTCAGCAGGAGCTACACAATGATGCCTTAAATCAAATATAGCCCGTTTTATGAGGAAATTAATATCACAGATGGGTGATTTGGGGTTATGGTGGAAATTACACTAAAAGAGAAACTGCTGGAGAAATGCTTGCCTTCCCTCCCCCAAAACTCACAGCCAGTGTTTGGACCACTGGTAGGAAGTGACCACCAGTGACTGCCCCCACCTAATCGCTTAGCCCCATTTCCTTTTCACAGAGGAGGAAACCAAAGCTAACCCCAAAGCCACATGGCTGCTGCTGACAGGGGTTCAGGACCAGGTCCCTCAGCTGTCCCAGTGTTCAGACCGCCAGCACCCCCCACCGCCCGGAAGCCATCCGGACTCGAGGGCTGTACCTCCGACAGCATCTCAAACTGGCCTCTTCTCCCAAGAGCGATGGTCAGCAGGTCGTAGACCACCGAGGCGCTCTGCAGACTGATGAGGCGGTCGCTCCTGTGCTCGGGGATCCTGCTCAGCACAGCGTCCCGGTTGGCCTGGAAGCAGCACAGAGGAGAGAAGCAGATGGTGAGCCAGCCCGCGCGCACAGCCTTCACTGTCGGGAGGCCATCTCGGCCTCCTGCCCTAACAGCAGGGTCTGGAGACAAGGGCGGGAATGGGGAAGGGGTCTGTCACCTCTGGTTGTTTGTTCAGACTCCCCAGAGCACCAAAGCTCATGGTGGTACATGGTGTTCTCCAAACTGTGGGGGCCTGGAGGTGTGATCCTGTAGGACACGTGTACCAGTTGGCATGTTTGTGGAGGGAGATTTCAGAGCCAGGGAGTGCAAAGCGGGGTGATTTCTCCTGGGCTCAGGTTCCAGCAGGCACAGCTGTGCTCTGGGGCAGCAGGATGAGAGCAGACACGTGGCTACACATGCTGCTCCCCACTCACAGATCCTGCTCTGCTGTGCGTGACTGGGTGGGAGAAAACTCCCGGCCCCACCCTTCCCGTCACCAAATGGTGGCATCAAGCTCTGTCCGTCCTACAGAGACATGTCACACTTTTCCTCCACCACCAAAGCAACGTTCAGGTCCCTGGGTGACATCCTCGCTGGAACAGACTACAAAGACTAATCCGATCTTGTTTAGGGAAGCACAAAGCAGATGTATAAGTGACAGCAAGAAGCAAACCGATTTTTATTTTGAAGACATTACCACGGAGGACTCAAGAGAACACCTTGCCTATTTCACATCGCCGCTGCTTAGCAAGAAAGACAGCAGGCACCTTCGAGCTTGTTAATCTCATCTATCTAGACATCAAAGGCTCCTTACAGCAACCTGTTTTCATTACCTTTGAAATGTAATTTCTCTACAGATTGCTCCAGACAAACCCATGCGGGAGACTCTAACCACTGGCTCCTTTTCCTCTCTCCCCCCCTGGTAGGGAGTTAGAATCAACAGTTAGATTTTTAAAAAATATAATTTATTGATTTTTTTACAGAGAGGAAGGGAGAGGGATAGAGAGTTAGAAACATCCATCAGCTGTCTCCTGCACACCTCCTACTGGGGATGTGTCCGCAACCGAGGTACATGCCCTTGACCGGAATCGAACCTGGGACCCTTGAGTCCGCAGGCCGATGCTCTATTCACTGAGCCAAACCAATTAGGGCTCAATAGTTAGATTTTCCTGTCTTTCTCCCCTGCTAACTACCAGAAGTCTCCAGATCTACCCGTCCCTGGGAGCATGAAAAGAGACCCCTAGCTCTTCCTGTGAAAGTGGTCACACAAGATGGCAGGCCGCTTCTCCGGGCAGGCTGATGTCTGTCTTCCTGCCTGACATTCAGAAGGACCACGCGCACCTTCTCTCTCACTAATGAGGTAAAAGGGTTTCTTTTTGTGAGTCCGGGGCATTTGCTTTTAGCCACCCATCAGCACTCACTCACTTCAAAACTCCTCGCTCCTAAATGTCAAAGACAAATAAGAATATATAAGTCAGGCCACGTCCTTCAAAGTGAGTCATCGCCTATGGAAATAGCCTGATTCTGAAGGTTTTATCCTTAAATTTTTCTTGTTAGGAGTGGCTTTTAAGGCAACAAAAGAAGCGCGGGAGGAAAACAGGGCTTGCTGTAAGTGGTCTCATTTTACTTATTTGCTATAAATGCTTCATGTTGAGACCAATGCCGGGAAAAGAACAAAACAAAATACTATTTAAGAGAAATTTTCAAGTTATGCCAAATGCATTCTTTTTTTTTTAATTTTTAGAGGAAGTCTATGGTTTTCTTTTGAATAAAAAGGTACAATACAGAACCTTAAACTGATCCACAAATAATCAAGATCCCAGAGTACTGTGCCACTGTCGGTTGTGCAAATAGACTAGTAGTCCCAATGACTCCTTTCTCCCGGGGAAAACTCATCTGAGGCAAGAAAGCAGTACAATTCCCAATGAGTCCTTGTAGGTGGAGAGACAATGGACAAATTATGCTTCTAAGATAAAGTCAGAACCAACAAAAAATACAATTTTCTCAAGTACTGAAAAACACACACAGCAATTCTCATTTTGGTTCTGAAACTGAGCACGTTCTTTTTCTGTCCCAAAACAGGAAAATCAAGGAGTCAAGGAACACGAAAAAGGGACTTCCAAAAGCAACTTAATTTAGGTTTCCACCTACATAATCACGGAGTGAATGGACATGGGGACCTCGAGGTCCTCTCAAGTCCCAGGCGTTGGCCATGCTGCTCGGGTGCTGGGCACACACAGTGGCTTGCCAAGGGGGAACAGAATCATTTTGGTTGGGAACCTCATCCTTCATATTTATTGAAGTCACTGGAGGGATTTCCGGAAATTAAATACCACAGAGACAGATCTGACTGTCTCAGAGGGATCTCCATTTTGAGCCTATGAGTTCCTCGCACTTCAGTGAAGGAGCAGGAGAGATGGAGCCATCATTCCCAAGACACAGCATTTTAGAGAGGGGGCCGTGTTTTCCAGATTCCTAACGAATACATGATTGACAATGGAACTCAGTCTTTTCCATCAGAACCATCCCAGAAACCTAAAATGTGTGGTCACCACGCTTCCAGAACTTTTCCAATGTAACCAACCAGGTTTGCCCCGAGGAAACTGACTGCTAAGCTGTGAAGAGTCCAGCTTCGGGTGCGGGAGTGTCGGCGAGGAGGCCACAGGAGCTGGCCCCCATCGAAGAACTGATGACAAAGCACAGTGAGACTTGTCACCGAGTGCCGCTGCCAGGCCGCCCACATGCGCGCCTTCCCCGACTGCGCCGAGGCAGCGGAGAGAGTGAAATGACACCGTGCTAAGTTACCAGCTGACAGTGAGGGAAAGATGAGCCAACGGGGCAGCCTGTTTCCTTCGGAGGAAGGCAGGCCAATGACGTCAAAGAGCTTCCAAGTAGAGAGAAGTGGTAACTCAAGCAGTCTTGCTCTTGTAAACATCTCTGGGCCATTGCACAGAACAAGAGAACCCAAAGCTTCGAATTAAGGCAAGGAAGCTGTCCTCCCAGACCAAGTCCGACCCTCCTGACCCCTCCCTCCGACACGTGGCACACGCACATTCTCCCACTCATTTCTAAGCTTTTCTCACCTGAGTGCCTTTCAGACCTCCCTTTAAAAGGTGTGCTTGGGCGAGAAGGAAACACTTCTCTCGCTTCGGCTAGGATTCCTTTTGCTCCTCCCCCGTCCTCCTGCCTGCCAGGTGCGGTACCGGGGAGACCACTGCACGGTGAATCCAGGCGCCTGTTCTGGGCCTCGGGTTCCCACGTGTAAAATGAGTGAATGGACATGAGGACCTCTAGGTCCTTTCAAGTCCCAGGCGTTGGCCGTTCTGCTCAGGGGCTGGGCACACACAGGGGCTTGCCAAGGTGTAACTACTATAACCCGTATCACTCCTGAAAGATGCAAGCCAGGGCTGTCCCGCCTGAAGATATACAGAGTGGAAACCCAATAAACGATGAGCAAGGGAATTCCAGACCTAAAATGTGATGTCCTGGCCAAACACGAAGAAAACACCTCAGAGGAATTCAGGGTCTGGCAAAAGCGCCCTCCCAGCAGCAGAGCCCGTGACAGCAGTGAACCCTCCCGGCTGGGCGTGCAGTGCCCGGGAGCAGTGGGAGATTGGGGAAGGGGCCTGTGTAGAGGCCCAGGCAATTTCATCTGAAAACCAGAGGTTCAAGCACACAAGCGATTTCTCTCCAAACTCTCCCTCCCTCCACGGCAAATCGAGAAGGCCCGGGAAGTTTACCCTCGGGGGCTTCTTTCCCCTGGCCAGGATCTTTGATGGTTATTTCAGCCATGGTTTACCTATAGTATATGCTTGTGTAAGTGTTCCAGCAATACTTGGTGGATAAAGGAATAAACTCAGATGCCTACTAATTGCTAGGGGAGGAGAAGCTCCATGCTCCGCGGTGACCAAGGAATGTGCTACCCAGTCCAAGAAGTAAGAAGCATCCCTCCTTTTAAGCCTCTACTGTTTCTTCCCACCCAGGTATCCCATCTATTTTCTCCCAAGGAAAAGGGTCACTGTACTGGTGGAGTAGCCATATCAAAAAAGGGACTACAGGAATAGGGGAGGGAAAAAATGTACAAACACATTCTACTTACCATAGATTCACTAATCAGCAATAACAACAGGGCTTCTTCAGTATTTTCTTGAGGGCAAAAAATGCTGTATAAAGAAAACCAGCTTTGATATAGGGCAATCTCAAAATAACACAAAATCCTTGACTATGAGCAGGACAAAATGCTAAAAAGCTTTAAGATTTTTATATAGAACCCATGGACAGCAGTGTATAATCTGGACACTTGAGTTAATTTGCTTATTTCTATGGTAATCTATGGAATTTGTACGTTCTAACTATACATTTTAATAGCAGGCAGCAGGGTGAAGTAAAGTTGTAAAAACCAATTTGAAAGTCCAAATAACAGTAAGCTCGTGATAGAAGCAGAAATTTAGATTGCTACAAACTGACATTATCTTCATAGCATTCTCCTAAACCCGTTCTGGAGGTGTGATTACAGTAGGCTTTTTTACCTCTTTCTTGCTAACTGGCATATCTTATATTGTCCTTAAGTTGAAATAAGAGATTGGAAGGAATTTTAGAGTTTGAATAATTTCTAGAATTCTGTAAGAGTGTAGTGAGCTATCTTACGTAACCACGTGTTTTATTATGGGGTGGCATGCAAGATCTAGCTGTCTTATTAATCAGTTTTATGGAATTTGGCTGAACTCTAACATCTTGGATTTTATAAAAAGCTCCTAAGCACGATGTTGCTCAGGAATAGAGAACAATAAAAACCAAACAGAACCCAAATATGCATTCTCTATATCCTACATTTTATGCTTGGAGCATTTAAAAACACGTACAGCATTCCCCGCCCTGATCTGAAGCTCTAAAATCCTTTGAGTAGAACTGAGTGTTACCACAACTGGGCCAAACTCAACTCTTTTTCATGGATTGGAAGAGGAGTGCAATAAAGATGAACTTGGTTAGTAAAAACCTCCTAGATGTTTTGGAGAGGACTAAATAAAAACTAAATTTATCCTCTTGGGGGTAAACACTACTATCATTTAACTTAAGAGATGAAATGATTCATACACACACACACACACACACACACACACCATGGCAAAACAAAAAGTTTTCCAAATTATTATAAATACTTGCTCTCTTTGAAGAGTTGGCAACTTTTATATTTATCAAAGGACCATAAAAAGCAAGACAGAAAAAGTATAGCGCCTTGGACTCTTCACAAGTCTGACTTCCCTACAAGTAAGAAAACCACCTGTGGAATCGTTCCTATTGCTCTTGTAGGGCTCAACTTTTAGGAAAAAGCTAACTTTTAGGAAACAAAGAGCAAGATTCTGGAATCGGCAGTGCCATCCTTAAAGAGGCAGCTTGAGGTGATCTGGGATTTGAGAAGATGGAATACTTTTTCCTCCTTAAACTCAGATACAGAGCCTACAGGCTTCGAATCAAGTGTGTGGTGTGTGTGTGTGTGTGTGTCCACTCAGCGACCATTTCCTGATATCCTGGCTTGTGCTTACATGGGATCATTAAGCATTTTTCATGACTAGCCAGTCCTGCATTGTCCAGACTAACTGAAGAGAGAGAGCCCATGCTAATTGTGATTTAACACCAGCCAATTCAGCCATGGGTAATCCCCAAATTCCACTTGAGCCATCCAGACTGCTTAAATGCGCGGTTGTTATTTTTACCAGAGCTGCTAACAAGTAGCACATTGATTTTAATTCCACTTCCTCTACCCTTCCTTCGGAGCCAGGCAAGATGGAGACCCAGGAGCTGCAAAGCTCTCGGGGCTGGTGGGAGAAGTGGGGGCGGGGAGGGAGGAAGGGTAGTTTTAAGAGGCATGCCTGAAAAAATGACACACTGGAATGCTCTCTCAATAACTATTAATCCTCTAGACCCATTTCTGGCCATTCCTTCCCTCTTCCCTGTTCAGGAAAGTATGGAACTCAGAGTTCAAAGTCAAAATTGTTGGGAACTTCCCTTTTGTGACATTCTCTTCTTGGGGCCCACGAGTTCGGGGGCGCTGCGGGGGTGCTCAGACCTCAGAGGAAGTTGATTGAAGGGCAGAGTGGGGGATAAAGAGGGGCAGGGAGCAAATGGGGATCAGTGGGCAGTAAGGACCAGCTCTGGGAGCTGGATGGGGGCTGGCAGAGGAGGAGGCAATGCAGGGCTGCTGGGCTCAGAGCGGGCAGGCTGCGGTCTAGTCTTGGCCACATGACTACCTCACGGGCTGACCTTCAGGCAAGTTGCTCTTTCAGTACTTTAGATGAATTTACCACCTCTTTACCTGATTTTACAGAAGACACAGGGAATAAGGGCGAGAACCCTCATTTATAAACAGTAGTCATGATTACTCTCAGAGGATAACAGCCCTTTCTGAAAAACGGCACTGTATGTGGTAGAAGCAATAGTACAGAAGAAATTAATCCAACTTGATCCAGATGCATGTCATCTTTCTGTCATCTAGCTATTCTACAGCTAATGACAGGGCGGATGTCCTGAGGTCAAGGTCACCTTCCAGGTGTCAAAGCAACTCTATTTAGGTGTGAGGAGGGCCTTGAGCACCTCTCACCCAAGAGAAAGTTGATTTGTAAATAATGACATCAGCTCCCAGGTCCAGCAATGGTGTCTTTACAATTTTACTATGCCTGGCTAAAGGAATTCTGGGGAATTCCTGGAGAAAACTGCCTTTGATCCACAGCCGGCCAGATACAAGCTGAAAAATCAAGGCCAAGGATGGCTGCAGCCCCACCTCCAGCCCCACCCCGAGTCGCACTGTCTGTCAAATACGCAAGGCCTATGATACCCTCAGCCCTGGGTTTGTGTGGAAGGATGAGGTTCCAAGAGAGGAAAGTATTTAAATGAAGCATGGAGAGTACCTCTGGATTATGAGGGATCAGCTGATCCAATCTGGAGATTACATAGGCTTCTACATAATTCTTCCCTTTCCTGTCAATCCACTTGGTCAAAATTCCTTCATAACAAAGACAAAAGGGCCCTTCACTCAGATCAGCCCCAGCCCACTGAGCTGTGCCGTGGGTGGACCGGGTGAGTCCTGCACAGCGCCTGGCCTTGCTCAAGGGCTTCTGTGCTCCTGGTGAGAGGACGGGCCTCTGCACGAAGGTGGGCCAGCTGGCCCGTGTACACGAGAGCTCAGGAGACAGCGGCAATCTCTTCCCAAGCAAAACCATGACAAATAAGTGATTTTTTCTTTAGCATCTTCTATGCACCAAAAGAAGCTATCCAAAGAGCAAAAAGAGAGCCCGGGAAATGCAAGAAAATAGTTACAAATACCTCCAATAGCACTGGTTATCCAAAAACAAGAATTTGTAAAAATCATGAACAAAACAACAAACAACTGAATTTTTTAGATGATCTGAAATAATCCCTCCTCCAGAACAGACACACTACAGACATACCAAAAAGGTGGCAGGTTCGATGACAGGTTACACATACCCAGGTTAGGAGTTCGATCACTGGTTCGGGCATGTAGGTCGCTCACGCAGCTTCGGTTCCACCGTTATGTCATTTTCCTGACCCTTCATATCCCTTATCTTTATACTTAAAACAGCGTCTTCATACTTACCCAAAACCTCTGCACGGCTACCAGGAGGTTCAGACCTCTATTTAGTACTCCGTGATCACTACCTTCTCCTCCTAGGCCTACAAAAAAGTTAAGCAAAATATCTGGCCCTCCTAGCTTCCCATAAATCTTTTCATCATTCACTTCCTGGCAGAATAGTGGCTTTTAATTGCATTCTTTATTTTCTGCTAATTATGAAGTCTAATATGCATTTAATTATCTAAGCCACCTCAAACACTTTTTATAAGGAGGAATACAATGAAAGGAAAGATATACCTGACTGAAGTACACACATATGTGCACTAAGAAACACATATGAGAATGTTCATAGCACTAGTCTTCTTGGCCCCAAATGAGAAACAACTCAAAAGTCCATTACAAGTAGAATAAATCAATATATTGGAGTATATTAATAAAGTGGATACTATGCAGCAATGAAAACAAACTCTTACTATATGCAAAAATATGGGTAAATCTCTCAAATATAATATTAGACAAAAGAAGTTAAGCTAAAAGTTTAATATACGTTTCAAAAATGAACCAGACTGATTCTTGTGATAGAAGTCTGGATAGAGTCACCCTTGGGTAGGGGTAGTCATTGGGAGAGGGTATAAAAAAGGCTTTTTGAGTTCTGGCAATGTTTATTTCTTGATCAGGATGCTAATTACATGCATGCATTCACTTGGTGAAAATGCACCATGTTTTAGGATCTGTGCCACTAAAGTTTGCTTTGTACTCAAGTGAATTGGTGATAATGTCCTTTTGAGAACTGACTGATGAGAGAGTCCTGCCTTGGTAATATAGAAGCCCCAAGACAAAAATAACCCAATAGCTTTTCTCTCTTTACTAATAAATCAGAAGTAGGATTGTGAACATGCAAAACTAGAAAGTTAAAAATTGATGGTGATAACTGAAGGAATAAGAAATAGTACAGACATAAATGAAAAAAGAGTAGATACACAATTAAAAAAAATAAACAAAACCAAAAGTTGGTTCTTCAAGAAGATCAGCAAAATTTGATAAAAACTTTAGCTATACTGACCCAAAAGAGAGAGAAAAAACTCAAATCACTAAAATGAGAAGTGAAAGATAAGACACAACTATACCAACCTTGTAGAAATAAAAAATATATAAGGGTATATTATGACCAATGGTATGCCAGCAAATTAGATATCTTAGATGAAATGAGCAAAATTGTAAAAAGACAAAAACTACTAAAACTGACTCAAGAAGAAATAGAAAGTCTTAATAGACCTATAACAAGTAAAGAGACTGAAGTTATAATGAAAACCTTCCCACAAACAAAAGCTTAGATGGCTTCACTGGTGAATTCTACCAAACATTTAAAAAACAATTAATACCACTTCTCCACAACTCTTTAAAAAAGTAGAAAAAGGAATACTCCCCAACTCATTCTATAAGGCCAGTATTAGCCTAATACTAAAACTAGACAAAAATATCACAAGAAAACTACAGAGCAATGTATTTTATGAATATTGATGTAAAAGTCCTCAACTAATTTTTTCATCACCTCTCTAAACTAGCAAGTCAAGCTTGGCAATAAATAAAAGAAGTATATACCATGATGAGTGCGATTTACCCAAGAATCCAAAATTGGTTTAATATCTGAAAGTCAATTAATGTAATATATCACATCACATCACATCACATCACATCAAGAGAATAGAGAACAAAACCCATACAATTATCTCAATGTATGCAGAAAAAGCATTTGATGAATTTAAAACACCCTTTCATGAAAAAATCCCAAAAAATTCAAACTAGTAATAGAAGGAATCTTCCTCAACCTGACAAAGGGCATCTATGAAAACCCACAGCTAACAACAAACTTAATGGTGAAAGAATGGATGCTTTTCACCTCCTAAGATCAGGACCAATAGAAGGATGTTCACTCTTGTCACTTCTATTCAACATTGTACTGGAGGTCCTAGCCAGGGCAATTAGGAAAGAAAATGGAATAAAAGACATCCAGATTAGAAAGAAAGAAGCAAAACTAATCTCTATTTGCAGATGACATAATCTTGTGTATAAAAAAATCCTAAGGAATCTAAAAACTATTAGAACTAGTGAATATTCAGCAAGATTGTGCTATACAGAAAATCAATAGAATCAACCCAAAAATGAAATTAAGAAAATAATTCAACTCACTATTGCATAAAAAAATTACACGCACACGCACACACACACACACACACACAATCAATTTAGAAATAAGTTTAACAAAAGAAGTACAAACTTTATACTCTGAAAACCACAAATTGTTGAAAGCAATTAAAGAAAACCTAAATAAATAGAAAGAAATTGATGTTCATGGATCAGAAGTCTTAATAATGTTAAGATGGCAATACTTATCAAATTGATCTACAGATTCAATGAAATTCCTGTCAAAATTCCAGTTGCATTTTTCTTTACAGAAGTGAACCGACTCCAAAATTCAAATGCAAAGGAAGGTGTGTAGGGAGGACAGTTCAGGGGTTCTGGGCTGATTTTGGCTGATCACCTTCCAATCACTTGCACATGAAAATGTTGTAAAATTGATTGTGGTCATGTAAGCACAACTATATGACTATATTAAAAGCCACTGAACAGTACAGTTTAAATAAGTGAATGGTACATATAGTATGTGAATTACATCTCAACAAAATGGTTTAAAAAACCCCACATGTGTGTATCTGTCTGAAATGAAACATGTGACTCAGTAACCAGTCCTGGTATGAAGATGGTTCCTTTACCTAGTAACTGCATTTTCTAGATCTGCATGTGGCCTCCACAATTCTCCCTGTACAGATGGGGAGGCTGCTGTTAGAAGAGTGACAGCGTCTCCGTGGCTTAGGAAATAAGGAAGTGCCAGCACCGTGAGCTTTCTGCCTTCGAGGGGTGAGGCCACACTGGAACAGCACCCAAACAGAGAGCGCGCTCCCTCCATCTGTCCTCCATCTGTCCAACTGGATCTGGGCAGGGAGCAAGAACTGACTTCCTCAGTATACCTGGCACCTTATATGCCTGTTTACTAAGAAGCATCTAAAGCAGAAAAAAAAAATGTAGGGTCTATTTTTAAGATATAAATATCACGTTCAAAATGAACCCAAATCTACCTCTAAATAGTTCATAAAAAGGGATCAGCATTTTAAAGTGAGTTTGGGAATTGCAAGAACACATGTTCTATGAATCCAGATAAGGACTAAGGAATAAACAGGCTATGAATTAGGCAAACTCATGGCTCAACAAGGCCATGAAAAAAGGAGGATAAAAATGAAATTGAAATAAGCCCAGGGAAAACGTTAAGAACATGCTCACTTGTCTGAATTTGTACAAGAAAGGCAAACTGATCAAGATGATGAGGGAGAGAGATGCTTAAGAGGACTAAGAGACAGGTGCTTTGAGAAAAGCTGTCCCCTGATAGTGCAATAACCACTTTCAGAAGGTACACGTGTACTAAGAATCTAGTCCCCATCTCCCAACCCCCCGGGGCCCCTCCTCCCCCCCCCGCCGCCCCAACCGTGACTATCGGTGCTTTCTCTGAGACCTGCAATCTCTCGGCCATTTTTCTAATTTGACAACAGCCAGAGAGGGTTTCCCTCTTTATTTATACATGTTCCCTTTCCTTCATGGAGAGATTGTGAAATGCCATCATGCTTTGTCCGTCTAAGAACAGGCAAAGATGGGAAGTAAAAGCTCCGAGGGAAAAGTCAAGAATAAGTCCACATCATTCCTGCCTCCTCACCCTTCTCACGGTCTCTCTCCCTCCTTCCCCTCCTTTCCTGGCCTGGGGAGACCCAGGTAGAGGCTACAGTGGTTCACTAGCCCATTATCCTCACAGGCAATCGAGTCCCAAATTTAAAACTTAATATAACCAAGAAGTTCTAAGGAGACATCACCTTCCAATCACTTGCACATTAATTCTCCTTCATATAGCTAATTCAGTTTAAAACAATTTTAACAAAAAGATGAAGAAATTGAAGAAAAGTAAAAAGTTAACTTGCTGGCTTTACAACTAGCTTTGTCACTGACTGCATTCAACGCTGGGGTTCTTCTGATAAATGGACTGAGAATTCAAAGACCAATAGCAATGGCTGAGATGAGAGCATTTCCCTCACCAGTGTACAGACGTTTGCTGAAAGTGTGAGAAATAATGAGGTACCTCGCTTAAATTGGTCAGTGAGACTTGTTCATCGGGTTTTCTTTCAGAGGAAAAATATCTGCCCTTGAACTTCTACTCATCCTTGAATTTTGCCAAAGTTTCCCTCCCATTCCCTGATATATAAATGAGGAGTCAGCTCCCATACTTCTCTCCTGAGTAGACGCGGGCTTTCCGACTGAGGGTGTAGGTTTTTGTGTTGGCTCCTTTTCGGAGAGGGTCGTCCAGAGGCGACTGGCATGGCGGGTCCTCCAGAGGGTTCCAGTAGCTCTGTTCACACATACCCCGCAACAAGATCTCTGCCAACTGCCTTGCTATTGTCTGGAAACACAAAGGAGCAAAGGCATAGCCATGAATCGGTTTTGTATCATTCATTCACTCATCTACTAAATATTTTTCAGTCATCACTTTGTATTATGCACTCTTCCAAGACTCATAATGAAATATTTGGATGAAATCTTATCAGTTGATGACAAAACGAAGACAGGATACACTAAGATATTTGGACAATTAAAAAAAATAAGTTCATGCCCTTCAAATGCCGCCTGCCTCGTTTGCACTCTGGAACACTAACCCTATTTTACAACTGAAACTTTTAGTTAAGCTCTTTTTCAAAAACCCTTATAAATAACAGGTGAACTACAAATATTTTCATCACCTCCCAAATGATGTCTGCTAAAGCCCACACTTGGCAAAAAGCCACTACTCCACCTAGGTGATGTTATCCCTGAAAAAAGTCTCTTCTTTGATGATAAGATGACGTCCAGCATAGATTTTTTTAGACCATCTTCCTTTCTAGAATGCCACGGGCTGGTCTACATGGCCCCACCCTGGGACCCCGCTCCTGAGAGCCCTATACTCGGTGACCCTAGGCCTTTGCAATGGAGAAGGCAAAGTGGGGAGTATGGCTAATGATCAAGAGAGGCCTTTGTCCAACGTTGGACAGGCATCTCTTTCCGCACTGTGAAAACCCAGGAATGCCTGGTCCTCCTGAATTAGATGCAGATTACTACCTTCTCCAAACTCCAGCTCCACCTCCCAGAGCAGCCCAGTATGATGTATGGGGGGAGGAGCATGTGGCTTCTACTAAGAAGAACACTGAGTGGCCAGATTATTATGATCTCTGAACGCATAATAATCTGGCCACTCAGTGTATATCCTATATAATAAAAGGCTAATATGCAAATTGTCCCCTCAACAGGAGTTTGACCAGTAGGCAGGCCGGCCAACCACCCATGTCCCCTCCCCCTGGCCAGGCTGGCCGGACCCTACCCATGCACAAATTCATGCACCGGGCCTCTAAGTATATATATATATATATATATATATATATATATATATATATATATATACATACACACACACACACATATACACACTGAGTGGCCAGATTATTATGCATTCAGAGATCATAATAATTGGCCACTCAGTTTATTTTGTTGACTAATGCATATTAGTTTGTTTCCAATGACAAAAAAAGAGGAAAGGTAAAAAAAAAAAATAAAATAAGAAAGAAAAAACCCTTCTGAAAACAGAAGCACTGCACCTCAGGTGGGCAGGTGGCCCGTGATCAGCCAGAGGTGGCAAAAGAAACGTCCACCAGCAGGTTTTCCAGGAGGCCTCAGCACTCTGCAGGATGCAGACAAAGGATGCCGATCTTCCCTGAGAAGGAGCCTTTTTAAATAATATGTTCCAGAGGAGACCTCTGCTAGGCTTTCATCCATGTGAAATCTCTTAAAATGCCACAAGGAAACTTCAACGCAACCAAAAAACTAGCTTAGTGGTTTCTGATCATCACCGTGTAAAGGCAAATTTTCTTGATTATTCTCAAGTAAGACTCATTGGCTTTAACTGTCTATAAAAATGTGAAATTAAAGCACTCCTATCATCCCCAACTGAGCCATCTGTAAAGCTCTCTTAAGAACACAATTTCCAGGACCTAAACGATTCCTAAACTGTTTTCTTAAACCTTCCGCTCTAGTTTCACTTTGACTCACTGCAGTCATTAGCTAATGACTTCTGCTGGGAGCATCGATGGGCAAAAATTACCTGCACTCCTGGCAGCTGAGCAAAAAGGATGCTAAAGGGAAAAAATGCACAAGGACCTTCATTTTCTGGAGATGGAGGGATTCTAAAATTACAAAAGCTTCCGCCCTGCACAGTTTGCTTGCTCACTACTAGATCTCAATTCCCTCGGGGCAGTAACCTTCCAGAGAGACCTTTAAAGTAGGTTTTGATGTGTGCATATTCTAAAGGCACCCATCACCTCACCAGTGCCCTACGGATGAGAAAGGATGTCTGCTTGCACTCACTGAAAGCTCAAATGAAGTTCAGAAAGAAGGATTAAATATGAGAAATTATCAGCAAGATCACCAATATCTATTATACCTTTTATTTTTTTATTTTTAAAAAATATATTTTTACTGATTTCAGAGAAGAGGGAGAGAGAGAGATAGAAACATCAATGATGAGAGAGAATCATTGATCAGCTGCCTCTTGCACGCCCCGCAATGGGCATCGAGCCCGCAACCCGGGCATGTGCCCTGTCTGGAATCGAACTGTGACCTCCTAGTTCATAGGTCGAGGCTCAACCACTGAGCCACACCAGCTGGGCTATACCTTTTATTTTTTTGCATGAAAGTTGCATTTAGCTTGCAGTTTAAATGCTTAAAAACTGCTGGTAACTATCAAATGAACTCAGAATTAAAGGAAGGAAAGGAAGAAAAGGGGCCCGAAAGAAGACTCGAACTTTTACATACAAACTCAGTCAAGAAATGGACTTTTTTGTATGTATTTCGAAGTGTAATAAAATTCACATAACATGAAGATCACCATTTTAACCATTGCAAGTGTATACACTAATGGCATTTAGTACATTCACAGTGTTGTGCAATCATCACCATTCCCTGGTTCTAGAACATTCTCACTGAAACCCCAAACCCTTTTAAGTCGTGAGTCCCATTCCTTGTCCTTTCAGACCCTGGAAACTACGAATCTGCCTTCTGCCTCTATAGATTTGTCTAGGTGGGGTATTTTCCTATAAGTGGAATCATATAATGTGTGGCCTTTGTTTCCGGCTTCTTGCACTCAGCATAATGTTTTCAAGGCCCATCCTCGCTGTAGCATGTGTCAGTGCTTCATTCCTTTTTATGGCTGAATGCTATTCCATTTACGGCGGCCCCACATTTTGCTTACCTAGCTGTCAGCCGACAGACACTTAGATTGTGTCCATCTTTTGGCTGTTGTGAATGGTGCTGTTATGACCATTCATGCACAAGTTTTTGTTTGAACACCTGCTTTCAATTCTCTGGAGTATTTATCTAGGAGTGGCACTGCTGTAAATGTACTTCTAAATCCTTCTCTGCTATGGTCTCACAACAGACTGAGTTTGACAAAGCAATTTTCCATCTCATATGAATATCACAAATTTGTAGTTATCAGCTAATCTAAAAAGAATCAAATGTCTATTAAGACCAATGAAAACCCTGTCTGACGAATGGCAGAGGCTTTCTGAGGTCCAGTGTAAGCCAAGACGCCAGTGAATAAGACCCAGGAAGTGTCTCAGTGAGGGTGGGCTAAGAATCACTGCGCAAACTAGAAATAAGGCTCTCGGGTCCTGCCCAGAAGCACCCAGCTGGCATTTCTGAGGCAGGCACAGGGAGGCGTACAGGGTGGGGCAGAAGGAAGATTACAGTTGTTCGTATGGGAAGTAACACAATCACTAATAATTAATAAATACAATAGTAAACTTTGTGTTTCACGTACTCACAACTGTAAGCCTACTTTTGCCCCATCTTGTATTTAAGTGTCTCTCCAAGAATTCTGACACATACCTTTATAAAAATATATATATATATTTTATTGATTTCAGAGAGGAAGGGAGAGGAATGGAAATGTCAATGATGAGAGAGAATCATTGATCGGCTGCCTCCTGCATGCCCCACACTGGGGATTGAGCCCACAACCCGGGCACAAACCAGGGACCTCCTAGTTCATGTGTCGATGCTAAACCACTGAGCCATACCAGCCAGGACACACACACTTTTGGTTAAATACTCAAGGAATTAAAAACAGTTTAACTTAGGTCACATGAGGATCATCAACCAAAATCAAAGGTCTACTCCTCTCATTTTGTTTTGTTGAAATATATTTTTATTGATTTCAGAAAGGAAGGGAGAGGGAGAGACAGAAACATAAATGATGAGAGAGAATCATTGATAGGCTACCTCCTGCACTGGGGATCAAGCCTACAACCAAGAAATGTGCCCTGACCAGGAACTGAACCGTGACCTCCTGGTTCATCAGTTGACATGCAACCACTGAGCCACACCGGCCGGGCTACTCCTCTCATATTAACACTGACCAGTGAACAGCTGAGAATGTCCAGGGACAGCTCCAGTCCACCCAGACTTTCTTTCAAGGCCTCTTCACTGTAATTCTCAGAAAACAAACAAAGAAACCTGTCTTTCTTCCTAACGTATATCTATTTATAAGTTCAAATATATTAATTTAAAAATCATAAACCTTATAATGAAAGATATTCTCTAATTCTGAAAAATAACATTGAAATTAGCAGCAGGCAGATTCCAACAGTGTGTTCAATACAGTCGCTCCTTTTAATGAGAAAAAAAACCATTCATTTCCTTAATGAATCAATATATATTTTTTGAGAGTCAACAATATGAACAAATGCTCCATATTTAAGCAATTTTGAGAGATGGGCTTTTTCAATGTGCTTGAAAAAGTTATAAAAACATTTGTTAATACAATCAGTTACTTACATTATGCTTCCAAATTTTGGAAGAAGCTGTTCATATTGACCAGTTGAGAAGTTTTATGGAATGTTGGGAGTAGATCAATGAGAAAGAAGGCAATGATTTTTATCCATATTTTGCAGTGGTTTCCACTGTAAAACATGGATAAAAATTTCAATTTGTTACTACAATTGTTTGAACTTCTTAAGGCACCTATAAATCACATGACTATGTAAATAAATATTGAAGACCAAGTGAGTTGTTGGTGGGGGAGGCATGTGTGAAGTCCATCTTCTCTCATCCCCATAGTTCCAGGAAAGCCTATGGCTTAGCCATCTGGCCCCATGAGTTATAGTATGTCTGCATCTAAAACTCTGGAGACACCTAACTGAAGATACAGCCTGGTTTCTGTGACAGGAATCCGTTAGCCTGGCCCCAGGGCATGCTCTCCTACAGCATTGAAAGGATTTGTGATAATGGGAGGGCAGTCGCATGGATGACAGAAGACAAAAGAAACTGCAATCTTACATGGGGTTTCTGCATCCGTGCTGACAGGCAGCATTTGCTCCCAGTAAGCACCAGGCCTTTGCCCAAACACTCACTCAATGGCTATGGCTATGAAGGTGTGATGAAGGAATGTCCCCAGGAAGGAAAGTGAAAGGATTAAAAAGGAAGAGAGAGAACTCAAGTCAAAAGGAGAGCCAAGTGGCTGATCAACCAGTTATTTAACTTCTAAGTTTTATGGTCAATATAATTAGTCAGACAACTAGGTACTGCTCAGGGCTAATCTGCTTTGCTCTGTCTGTATGAATCATTAGCATACAAGTGATCCCTTCCCGCAATGGCATCTGGGAGGGCTTACATTCTACCTGCCTTACGGGATGCATTTCTTATGTTTCAAGAGAGAGCACTACAGATGAGCAACTGAAAAGATGCCCAACATCATTAGCCACAAGGGAAATGTAAACCAAAACCACGATGAGACAGCACCTCACACCCACTGGGATGGCTACAGCTAAAAAGACAGACAACAACAAATGTCGAGGGTGTGGAAAAACCGGAAGCCTCAACTTCTGGCCAGAATGCAAAATGGTGCGACCACTTTGGAAAAGAGTTTGGCAACTCCTCTAAATGTTAAAAATAGAGTCACCATATGATCCAGCAATTCCACTCCTAGGTACATACCCAAGAAAAATGAGCACATATGTCCACATAAGAACTTGCATAAGAATGTTCACAACAGCATTATTCATAACAGCTAAAAAGTGAAACAACCCAAATGTCTATCAACTAATGAATGGATAAGTAAAAGCCTATATAATAAGCCTAATATGCAAATTGTCCCCTCAGGTGGTTGTTTGAGAGTTCGACCGGGAGACCAGGAGTTCAACTGCTCACTATGACGTGTGCTGACCACCAGGGGGCAGTGCGGAACATGGTGGGCATCGGGACATGCTGTGGCCTCTCGCCAGCTACCTGGGGGTGAGGGTGTCGGGGATGGAGGTGCGGTAAGACTTCCGGGTGTGTGCTGAGCTCACTCTCATTCCCCCTGTTACCCTCCCCCGACCCCTGGATGTCAGGGCTCGCGCACCGGGGAAGCCCCCTCTTACCCCCCCACTCCCCCACACTCAGGTGCTGGGTGCCCATGAGGAGCCCTCCCCACACCTACACAGTGTCTTCTGGGTGAGCCAGGCCACAGCCTCTGGGACCGCAGGGGCCAGTTGAGTTCCCCGTGGGTTTACACAGGAGCCAGTCTTTGAGGCCAGCTGGGAGAGAGTGTGCTGCCTGCCCGGCTTCCATGCGGCACCGCTGGGCGGCCCAGAGGCCCACGCTGCACCCCGGCCTATGGCATTGAGCCGCACTCACTGCATCTCCACATGGGGACTCGGGCACTGTGACTCAGGCGGAGGGGGGCGTGCAAGGGTCCAGGGGCCCATGTCAGCTGGGACCTGCCCTAGGGCCCAGCGGTCAGCTGGGACCTGCCCTTCCATGCCAGACGCTCACACTTTGATGCCAGCCAGGCCTAGGGACCACACCCATGCATGAATTTCGTGCACCAGGCCTCTAGTGTCTTATATCCATACAATGGAATATTATTTGGTAATAAAAAGGAACGAAATGCTGGTGCAGGCTACAACGTGGATGAACCTTAAAAAAATATCCTAAGTAAAGGAAGCCAGTCACAAAAAGACCACATGTTGTATAATGCCATTTATATAAAATGTCCCAGAGAGGGAAATCTATAGAAACAGAAAGTAAATGAGTGATTGCTAGGGGCTGGGGAACGGGGAGAATGGAGATTGACTACTAATGGGTATGGAGTTTCTTTTGGGGGGCAATGAAGCATTTTGAAATGAACTATTAGCGATGCCTAAAAATCCTGTGCGTATACTAAAAACCACTGACTACAAACAGTTAATTATATGGTATGTAAACTATATCTATTAACATATAGGAGAGAGAGAGAGAGAGAGAGAGAGAGAGAGAGAGAGAGAGAGAGAGAGATTACACTTAGTCGAGTCATTCACCACACTTACCATTCGCAGGTTCTGAGTTGTTCTCGTCTCGACCGCTCTGAGGAGCTCTCTGAACCTTCCCACTCCTCTGGTCAAGTTCCTGTGTGCACACAGAATTGGACAGGGTTTCCATCTCGCGTGTATTAACATCAAATGTTTTATACACATATTTCAATGCATTTTATCTCCATAAAAGCTGTTGGCTAGATTTTAAGCCACAATTATTCCGAAGGCGCCTGTCCATCTTTGTTCAAATCTCCAAAATATGACCTAGGACGGATGGATTTTTGTGTTTCTGAAACCAAGTTTTCTCACGAAAACAAAAGTTGGAAAATCGATTCTGAGGCTCCCTTCTCCCTGCCCCACAAAAGCAAGATATCTTGCCAGAGTTTATCTTCATCCTTACGTGGCTGCGTGGTTTTCCTGCTCAGCTGAGTGGCGCTGAAATCTGTCTTTTCATCTAAAAGGTGGGTGGCAACTGGGGAACAGAAATACCCACAAGGCACCGCATGCAGTGTGGGGAAAGGCTACTTTAACTTGCCACTTTTATGGGCGAGACAGAGAGAAAAGGTGTGAGAAATGGAGGGCTCCACCAAGCAACCCCGCTGCATCTTTGCAAACATAAATTACTGCCCAATAAATCCATCAAATGCTCCCCCACCCCCGCCTCCAACCCCGAGGAGAAGCAAAGGGTCAGAGGCCCCTTCTGGGAGCAGCTGTAAGAGCATGGAACCTGAGCTGCCGGCGGCTCAGAACACATCGCATCCCGCTGCCCCACACACCTCACGGAGACGTGTTTGGTGACACATTTCATTAAGGGACAAATGATTCCCGAGTCACATCCTGGTCAATATATCCAGGCCCCACTTGTCCTCGCTGAAAGCTGCACCCGGCTGCTCAGCTGGCGCACTCCCCAGCCGGTCCCTTTACATTGAGCGCCGCTACCACCTATGACATAACTCGGGGATATTTATAACCTGCTCATTAGAACACATCTCATCTTTCCAAGACGCCGCAGAGCCGGTCAGCCGGTGCAAACCTGTCAGCCAGCCCTGCAGGCTGTGGCAGATGCTCCAGGCATTTGGCCCTCTTCTTGGATGACATTTTAAATTGCACAAAGGTATTAAATCAAACTGAATGTGGGTTCTGTACGTTACAAACCCTCACAAGGGCTATCAATTCGCCTCTTCTACCTACATGCCATCCCAGAACTCTCATTCACAAGAACAGCCCCAGAGCTTCGCTCAGCTTATTGGCACAGGTGCACAAACACTCCCATCTTCCTCTCACCCACACGGATCGGGTGGTAGCGGATCAGAGTTTTATGGGGGCATAAAAAGAGAAGCGTGTGCTCGGGACTCGCAGCAGCGCGGAAGGAGAGCTAACGGAGATGTGGGTAAAAACTAGGTAACGGGCCCTGGGACATGCAATCTCCTCTGCTTTCCCCTTCATTTGTTTTTATGGATCCGTGTTCTCAGGCAACAAAGTACATTTGCTTTTGGACTGAAGCTCAGTTCTCGTAAGTAACGTGGGGGAAGGAGACAGCTACAGCTAAAACACGGACGGGTAGAAAGGAGCAGTCCGCTTTTATTCCAGAACCACCGATGAAGCTCCCACGATGCACGAGGCACAAAACGAATGGCATTTCGAACTGTATGACGGGGTGGGATTGAGACGACACAATGGGAGACCCAGACTTCGAGGGCTGTTTACCAGGGTGGAAATCAGGCCTTGAACGGGCAGCATCAAATCTAAACACTGTAACTCAGGGAAGGCTGCACGATGGGAATTGGTCACTCAGAATGTCCCTGCGTACCCCTCGCAGAAGGAGTGACTTATCGAGGCAAAAGCACAATATTCTAGCCGTAAGGACCTAACACTGTCTACTCATTATGACACAGAAGGGACATGGCTTGCTCAGGTTCCCAGACCCGGCAAGAGAGTGAGCTGGGAGCTCTGTCACCTTCCCGGGCAAAAGAAACGTAGGTTCTCAAAACGAAGTACAACTCTAGGAGAAAGCACAGACTGTGAATGCAAGAGCTCAGGCCTATGTTTTGTAGCATGAATAGGCAAGTTACTTAATATATATACACGGTGCAAATTTCATGCATTCCAGGGATGGCAGCCAATGAGATACTCCCAGGAACCGTTCACAATGGGGAAAAATCTGTTGGCCCAGGTGAAGCGGCCCAGTGCGGAGGGTAATGCCTCCACCGCCTTAAAGGAGAAAGGATGGATCAATTCCCCTCCCCCCTAAGGCGGAGGTGGCTCTCCCGTGCAGGACCGAGGCCCTCTGCTGGAGGACTGAAGGAAGTCTCCCCGACCCAGGGGCAGTCAATCACACATCCGAAGGGGAAAGGAGGGCATATTCCCAAAGCACTGACATTACCTTGGAAGCAGATACAAGTTTTTCTCAAACTGTTTCTAGTTTATTTCTGGAGAGAGCTTAGGATTCAGAATCAAATTCTTCCTCCAACTGGGAGGCATCCTGCTCGTGAACCAAGGATCCACAGTAGCCACGAATGTCTCGGCAGGCCTGGATCTGTGCTGCCCACATGAACCGCGGCCCCATCAGGCCACCCGCGAGGCTGGCTGTCCAACCACAGACCAACTCGGCAGCAGGAAGAAGGAGGAGCTGAAGGTAGAAGGCTGCTCACTTTCAATATTAGAAAGCGAAAAAGAATCCCAAATGCAGAAACATACAATTCTCATGGACGCCTACACCACTCATACATCTTTAGGTCACATCATTTTATTCAGCCAATCGCTTTCACTGTCCGCAGCAGAAAAAATAATTTTTAATCTAGTTGGATAATCATGAGACAAAGGAACAAAAAAGGAAATTAATTTGTAAGAATTACATTCTAAATGCTATGAAATACCCCGATTGGAGGGAAGTGAATAAATGCCACAGGACTGCTTCATGTCTCTGAACTGTGACTTTATCCTTAAAACATTGGGATTCAGCAACTAGGTGGAAGGAACTGCTGCTTAATGACTCTGCTCCAGAATGAGGAGAGGCGAGGAGTGTCCCTGGGGGTGAGGGTTCCCACAGACCCCTGACGGGAGGTCATTCACTCCATTTCAACACCCTCGACAGAGTGCAGTGATGTCCGAATTCATTATGGCAAACGATTCCCAAAAGGAATGTTCTTGCCAACATCCAAGCAGCAGGTGCGTTGGCAAGCTGTCAGAACTTGGGGTTCACACTGCACCTTGCTTTGGCAAGCTCCCTGAGCTGGGTGCCTTTTTACCCAGGTCAGACGGTTCCCAAACAGCTCAGCTATGACCAAGGAGAAAACACCTGAAGGTCCCTTGAGCACCAGCCGGTTTTCAGCCAGAAAAACAGGCAAAACCCCGCTTTCACTTTCCAACGTCACTGCCTGTCCCCAACCCAGTGTCCCATGGCCTTGCTCTTGTTCAAACTCAGGCAGCCTCCTGCTCGGTCTCTGTCCCTTTTCATGGGGACACGGTCTCCCTCTCCCTGACCTACTTCCATTTTTTCCTTCTCTCCTCCCTTTTCTATCTGGTCTCCTCCTCCTCCTCCTGAATCTCCTCCTTCTAGGGCTTGTCCGCTGGCCATGAGGTCAGTGCAAAAGCATGACTTCCTGCGGACACCGGGGGGAGGGGGCCTGTGGCTTGCCTCTTGACCCCCTGGGCCCTGCAGCAGCACTTTGGAAGTCTGGCCTCTGAAGTGCACGTTCTTATGAACAAGCCTACAGCAGCGCCTGGTTCTGTCCTAGGACTCGGAACGGCATCCTCAGCTCCTGAATACCGTCACCTGGGCCTCTGTGTATCTAACCGAGGGGGGAAATGTACACGGAGAGGAAGCAGCGCTCCCAACCCCAAATCAAAACGGAAAACTCAGAGGCTGAGAGCCGCGTCGCCTCGGGATGGGCGCTGCTTCGACGGCAAGCTCAAAATAGTGCTTTGTTCTTCCTCTTCCCACTTCTCGGGAGTGAGAAGGGAAAATACATTTCCCCCCCCCTTAACTTATCCTTCGAAATGACCGTCTGACCTCAGAGGTCGGCCCCGGCCACCAATGCACTTAAAGTCAGTATCAACTGTCACTGTTATGCACACTCAAAGTTCTGATGGGAGTACTTCTGTTGTTCTGGGTGCCAAATCCCTGGTCCCTGACCAACCATCACTTCCGGAACTCCCAAGTGTCAGGTTATCCCAGCCTTGACTGAGCATCAAGGCCCAGGCTGCCCCTGTGAGGACACACTGGCGAGCGAAGGCCGCCCTCCCTGCCTCCGGGGGCCCAGAGGCTCCACAGCCCCCCAAAGAATGCAGGCGCCTTGAGGACCAGGATCTTTGTTTTGCCCATGAACATGCCCCAGATCCCTCAACCAGAGCCTGCGATACAGAAAGTGCTCAGTAAATATTCATGGGATGAATGCGATTCAGAACTGCCAGAGTCAGAGGAAGCGAGGCCACAGCGGGTACATCTCCCTGCTTCTTGTCCCCGTTTTTGGCACTGCTTGGGGTGGGCAGGTAGCACAGCACAGCTCTCCCCTAAACAGAATCCTCATGTGCCCGTGGTGGCCGCGCCTGGGTGCGGGGGAGGGGTGACACGCTGGTACCAAGTGATGTCGCCGGGCATGCCTGGCCTGACAGCTTCGAGACAGCTTTGTAGATAATGAGGATTTCAAGATTTAAAAAAATAAATAAATCTTCCAGACACTTCAGGGAAACTTTCCTTCCCATATGCCTTTACACATGGCTCCTCTCTCTGTCTGAAGTGTCCAAAGAAATTTCAAGTCATCCATCAAGACCCAGGTCAAAGGCTACCCTTGGGAGCCTTCTCCCAGCTTCTCTGGGAGGACCAAGGCACCGGTCCTGGGTGCTCCCAGTGGGTGCCCATGTATTTTGAGCATAGGTGACACTTAACACACTGATTTTCATGTGTATTTAGGCCTGTCTTCCAACCAAACTGTGACCATCTGGAGAACACAGGCCCTCTTTGTACCCGCCTCTCCGTGTCCCAACAGCCTCACAGAGCTAACCAGGCACCCAGTGACACCTAGTAAGCGGTGTACCCCAGAGTGAGCCCAGAGTGAGCACAATATTCTGTTCTGAAATCCCTTTCCCATTCTCTTTGCTGAGAGGAGCTTTCTTGATTACCAAGGGAACGAGTGAATCAGGTACTTCTTACGTCCTAAGACGTGCCCATAGGTATTCTGGACAATGTCCACACTTACAACCCCAGAAACAGAGAAGTGTCCTGACCCTCTAGGCCCATCTCTCTCCGTTCTCAAGCTCGGGAACCGCTTCCCCTCCGTTTATATGACTGTTAGTATCATCAACTGGAAAAGTCTGAAATCAAAACCAGAGACCCAGAGCTGGAAAGTGGGGGAAGGAAAGGCCATCCTTCACCGTCCGAAGGCTCTCCTGGCCGCCTCGGGCTGGGCCCAGCTTCTGTCCTCTGCACACTCTGGCCTGGGATCCAGTGACATGCGTTGTGAAGACAGATGGCTCGCGGCCGTCAGGGCCCATGGATCCGACCCACAACCTTGGCCTCGTTAGCAAAGGACTCTCTCTGACCAACGCAGCCAGCCAGCTGCAGCCCAGATACAGTGACGGGTGTGACAACCATCCGCGCTGGGATGTGAACAAGCAGGCGAAGCTTCCGGAAGTCTCATTTCAAACCTAATGAGAGTTGTATCAGGCTTAACAACATTTTTTTTTTTTTTTTTTTTTGCCTACCTCAGCAACTGAGGCTTCCTCGTGACAAAAGCAGAGGGAACTGGGCATTTTGGTCAGCTGGCCGGGCAGCAGGCAGCAGACGGGCAGGCTCTGTGTGCCGGGTTAGAGGTACAAATCCAAAAAGGCCCGGAGAGTCCTCTCAGGGTCTCCACAGGGACATGCACAAAGGTGCCTCCCACATGGCGTGCGGAAGGCCAGATGAAAGCGGGACCAAACGCTCTGGGAGCTCAGGCGGCAGAGCGACTCAGCCTCCTGCTGTTTCTCCCCACTCCCAAACCCCGAGTCTCCAAGGAAAAAGAAATAGGGACAGGCTTGCCCGGTCTCATGTCCTTCCTTCTTTCCAACCGCTGGGATTGAGTCAAAGGATATCAATCCTCATTCAAAAAATAATTGTTGAGCCCTGGCCTGGTGGCTCAGTTGGTTGGGGCATCATCTCATACACCAAAAGGTTGTAGGTTCAATCCCCCATCGGGGTGAGTATGAGAGGCAACCAATCAATGTTCCTCTCTCACATTGGTGTTTCTGTCTAAAATCAATAAACATATGCTCTGGTCGGTGTGACTCAGTGGTTGAGCATTGATCTATGGACCAGGAGGTCATGGTTCAATTCCCAGTGACAGCACATATATTTAAAAAATTAAATATGTACATCACATATGTTGAGGGCCTACTGTGTACAGGGGAGGCAATAGTGATCCAGCCAACAAACATGCTTCCCCATGAACTTATAATGATGCTCAGCTTAACCCTAGAAGCCAAAGAGTATTCAACACAGTTGGACTGTTCAATCTAATAATATTTTTAACAAATAAACCAGTATCATATAAAGGATTGTTCTTCAAAGTATTCACCTGGAAATCCACATCTCTGTTGATGTACTTAAACTTGGGCAAAACAGAGCAGGGACTCTGGAGCCAGACTGTATGGGCTCACATCCAAGCTTTAGGACTCACTAGTGTTGATCTGGGGAAAGTGCCTGTGCCTCAGTTTCCTCCTCTGTAAAATGGTGATAACAGATGCACTCACCTCATAGATTGGTTGAAAGCATTAAATGAGTTAATACATGTAGTAAGTGCTTTCTCGGGGTTTGCCATTATTACCACTATTATCCTTAAAACTCTGCCATTGCTCAGTCTTGGAATTCTGGAATCTACCTTCTCGTCAATTTATAGCACATGAAAGTCTGTTTTACTTCTTTGGAGTCATTTAATTTTGAAGAGAGAAAAGAGGCATTCCCCAGTTGGACTCATTCATTCACTTTGCTGTATATTGGAAAGCCTACCATGTCCTCAATAGCAAGACCACTGATGTCGGGTGAGGATAGGAAAATGCTCCTTCTTTGGGACTTTGGTCCCTCTCTCAGGAAATCATGGCGACATCTCCTAAGATGCCAGGGTCCATGGGGAGGCATGCAGTGTGTCCACCGAAGGCCACAGGCCCAGGGCAGCCCTGAGGAGCCGAGGACCCGAGGTGCTGGCGACTGGCTCTGTCCTGTTCTATCTCGGTGAACGTAGCTAGCACTGGAGAGAGTTCAATCAACAGGGCCAGGCCAAACTCACACGTGAACTCGGGGTACTGAGCCACGGACGGTGGTTTGAGTGGCTCCAATTGGTGGTTTGGGCAGTTGAACCACCAGGGCTTTGTGAGAGTGCAATTCAAAGCTGACACTGTGATCTACTTCCACGGAGGAAATTGCCTGCGGCAGGTCCAGCCGGAGCTGGAGGACGGGGTGAGGAGAGCAGGAGTGGCTGGGGCTCCGCACGACCTGCCTCACGGGTAACGACACGGAACACGGAGGAGCACCAGGCCAACTTCACATCCATCTTAAACGTCAGTAAGCACGTACGTAGAAGAAAGACAGCCGAGGAGGTAGAAAGGGCCTGCTACCAATATGAGTTCAAACACGAATCGATTCTTAGCAGCGAAGTCACACAGATAAAAGGACGCCTGACTCTCCTGTTCCCAGGCCAGCTGGGCTGTGAGCGGGAGAAAGGCGGAAAGGACGCGGGGGGAGGGCAGTCCTTTCCCACGTGCCACACCCTGGAGCTGACAGTGAAGAGCAGGATAAGAGCAGGAGTTCCCTCCCATTCCAATCAGGAAACAGGAGGCTGCATTTACAAAACCACCTCGGGGACAATGTTTCAAAAACTACGACTAAAAAGGTCCAAGGGACTCAGTTTAAAAAAAAAAAAAAAAAGGCCTTTCAACATAGGGGTCACTGGTCCCAGTGGCTTCAGGAGCCAGGCAGGCGGCAGGCCTGGGTGAGGATCGGCTGGGGGGACGGAGGGGAGCCACTGCGGGGTGCTCAGGCCCAGGCCTGCTCAAGGCGTCCCGTTCCCAACCAGGCCTCTTACACTCAACGGGGAAGGAAGGGGATCTGCTGGGCAACTGGTACAGGGAGCCTCCCATCCGCTCCTGGGGAAACAGGGTGGTTTTGCTCAGTGTGAGGCCTCGTGCCGCCGGGATTCTCATTCTCGTGAGTCGCGCCAGATAACTTGCTTGGGCCTGGGAAAGGCAGTAAGTTGGGGACAGAAAAGAAGAAAGGGGCAAAGGGTGAGCGTGATCATGAGCAGAAGGGGAAGGGAGAAAGGAATGTGAGGCGTGGAGACGTGGCAGAGGGAAAACACCCTGATGCCAGGCACACGCCGGGAGGGGTAGGAACGTGGGCAGCAGACCTCACCTGTGCCCTCATCTATAAAATGGGACTATGCCTACTTCCAACGCCCGATGAAGAGGACACTGGGGAAGCTCCTGGCCGTGCTCAGAATTCCGTCAAACGTCCCACTGCCCAGCCGTCCACTGCCTCCCACCGCCCGCCATCTGGTCCTCCGTCCCACAGATAAACACTTATTGGGCAGAAGCCCAAAGCAGCCACTGGTATGTTTGTGTATCTTTGGTTTAGCAGAAAATAGTGCAAAATCAGAACTGTTTCTATTATATACTATGTCAAAGTTTTCTTCTCAATTAACAAGTATTTATTTAGCACCTCCTGTAGTTTCGTGCGCGAGAAAGCAAAGGCTCGGAGAAATTATGTAACGTGCCCGGGACCATCACGCAGCCTGCAAACAGAAGAGCTGGTGTTTGACACGGGCCCAATCTCATTCCAGCGCCAGAAGAGCTGCCGCTGATTCCTGCCGTGCAAAAGCCCACAAACAAACTGGAAACTGTGACTAACGCCCGTGACACAAACACAAAAGCATCACAGAGGCCGGAGAGAAGCGAGAGGCTGGGGGCAGCAGGGCCCGGTGACGCCTCCACATGGACTCACTACATGGGCTCGAAAGAAGGAACGGGATTCGTGGCCCCTTCCCGTGCGGGTGGATGACAAGGGGACAGCAGAGACAGAACTCGGAAGTCAGACAGTCAGACGAGGGGCTAACGTTGACAAAGTGATAGCGATATGGAAATGGGTCCGTCCAAAGGCCCTTAGGACAAGCTTCTACCTGAAGTCCTCTTGTCCTTGCCTCATTTGGCCCTTCCCAGTGAAAACGCACACCAATTACTCAGACGGTAGTTGGACTGTGCCTGTGAGCCACCTACAGAGAAAAAGCTTTGCTAAGCACCTTAGCGGGGCCAATGCCACCTGTGGGGCGAATATTTAATTTGTGCAGCCCCTCTAAGCCATCTATAAGAGCTGACATCCTATATAATAAAAGCCTAATATGCTAACTGTCCTACTGTTCGACCAGTTGCTATGATGTGCGCTGACCACCAGGGGGCAGATGTTCTGACCTGTAGGTTAGCTTGCTGCTGGGGTCTGGCCAATCAGGATTGGGCAAGACAGGCCGGACACACCCTGGAGCCCTCCCGCAGTCCCTCCCTTCCCTGATAGTGTACCGGTGGGGTCCCTCGGCCTGGCTTGCACCCTCTCGCAATCTGGGACCCCTCAGGGGATGTTGGAGAGCCGGTTTCGGCCCGTTCCCTGCAGGTCAGGCCAAGGGACCCCACCAGTGCACGAGTCCGTGCACTGGGCCTCTAGTTTACCAATAAACCATTGGCAAGACAGTTAACAGTTATTTTACTCTCTCATCAAGAGAGCCCCCTAAGACGTTCAGCTCCCCGAGGACAGTGACCGGGCCTCACATGCCAGGACAGAATAAAACCTGGCTGCACACCTACTGCTCACAGGCTGCTGTGAGGATCACATGAGGTAGCAGTCCTTGCTCAGTGAATGCTAGCCATCATCATCATCTTCTGCTGAGGCAACAGCAGCCAGTTCCAGGCCATCCCCCACCCCATTGTTCCAGATGGTTCTCCAATCAACCTAGTGAAGCATGCTGGACTTCATTACCTCAAGTGGACAGAGAGGGAAACTAGGTCCCAGAGAGGGGAAGGGTGAGACTTGCCCAAAGCTCGGTGAGTGAGCGGCGGAGCCAAGACTAGAACCCGGACCTCCTGATTCCCAGTGCAGTTCCCCTCCTGCTCTCTGCTGGGCACTGTTCTATCCCACCTTTTATTATCCCCCTCCCATGCTTTTTTAACTATTTTATTGTATAAAATATACATACAGAAAACCATAAAAAATCAAATATATTGCTTAGAGAATTATTATAAGGTAACTACCACCCAAATTAAAAAAAAAAAAAAAGACCATTGTCACTCATCCCATCCCAATGAACAGGCCCCTCCCTCCGTCCAAAAGGAATTGCTACACTGCCTTGTATAGGAAACACCTCATTCCATTTTCCTATGGCTCAATCACTCCGGTATGCATCCCTACACTATAGTTTAGTCTTGCCCACATTTTTTTTTCTTACTTGATGAATCTTCCTATATAATAAAAGCCTAATATGCAAATTGTCCCCTCAACAAGGAGTTCGACTGCTTGCTATGACATGCACTGACACCAGGGGGCACGTGGAACATGGCAGATGTCAGTGACACGGCGCTGACAGCAGGCGGCAGGGGAGGCACTGCCAGCCCTGATGGAGGAGAGTGGGACCACGGCAGGATGGTGGAGCAGGTGAGCCGGTGGTGCCAGGCCAAGGTGGGTACGAGCCGATTGCCCCACCTATCACCTGGCAGACAGCGACCAGCAGTGGCAGCAGTGGACGGGGCCACTGCCCAGCACCTAGGCGCTAAGGGAGCTGGGCAGGGGGGCTGGGGGGAGCCCAGCTCTGATTGATCGCCCCACAGGCAGGATGGTGGAACAGGTGAGGGGATGGTGCCAGGCCAAGGCGGGGTGCCAGGAGGGGCTGCAGGGCTGCGAGGCTGGGGGCACGAGCTGGGGCCCGATCTCCACAGGCTACCTCGAGGGACCCCACCTGTACATGAATTTGTGCACCGGGCCTCTAGTTATCTAAATAAATGGAGAGACCTTGGATTGGAAAATTCACTATTGTTAATATGGCAAGTCTCCCTAAATTGATCTCGAGATTTACTGCAGTCCTTATCAAAATCCTGGCAGCTTTTTTTTTTTTTATAGAAATGGACAAGATGATTCTAAAATGTATATAAAAATATCAAGGACTGAGAATAGCCAAAACAATTTTGAAAAAGAATGAAGTTAGAAGACCTACTCTATATACTAGTATTTTAAAAACCTGCTATAAAGCTATATATTCAAGCCAGTGTGGTATTGGCTTAAGGACAGACATATAAATCAATAAAACAAAATAGGGACTCCAGAAATAAACCTTTACATTTATGTTCAATTAGTTAATTTTTTACTAACATGTCAAGGCAATTTAATAGGAAAGAAGAAGACTTTTCAACAAATGGTGCTTAGACAAATGGATATTCAGATGCAAAAAAATTTAACTCAGACCCTTATCCCATACCACATGCATATTAAATCAAAGTAGATCAAAGATCTACATGTAAAAGTAAAAACTATAAAACTTGTAAAATAAAACATGGGAGAAAATCTTTGTGGTTTTAGGTTAGGTGAAAATGTCTTAGATATGACACCGAAAGGATAATCCATAAATAGAAAAACTGAAAAATTGAATTTCATTAAAATTAACTTTTCCTCTTTAAATGACATCATTAAAAATGAATACAAGCCACAGACTGGCGGAAAATATTTACAAATGCTATATCTGATAAAGAGCTTGTATCCTGATAATGACAACCCAAAGGAAAACAGGGCAAAATATTCAAACAGATATTTCACCACAGAACGTGTAAGAATAGATAATAGGGACATGAAAAGCTGCTGAACAACATTAATCATTAAGGAAATGCAATTTAAAGCTATAAACCCACTAGACTAGCTCTAAGTGAAAAGCTGGCAATACCAAGAGTTGTAGAGAATGGAAAGAAACTGGGACTCTCCGATACTGCTGATGGAAATGTAACGTGGTGCAGCCACTTTGGAAAAACAGTTTGGCAATTTCTTAAAAAGCTAAACATGAACTTATCAGATGACCCATCCATTCCATTCCCATGAATCGATCCAAGGGAAATGAAAACATATGTCTGCGGAAAAATCTGTATGCAAATGTTCACAGCAGCATTATTCATAAGAGCCCCAAAATAGAAACAATCCATATGCTCATCAATTGGTGAATGGACAAACAAAATATAGCATATCGATACAACGGAATAACTAACAAAAAGGAGGGGCCTCTGGGTACATGCTACAATGTGGGTGAACCTCAAAAACATTATACTAAGTTGAAGATGCAAGACATAAAGGACTCAGATCCCACTCCTGACACCAAAGGAAAAAAAAAAAAGACATAAAGGACTACTAGATATTCTATGATTCCATTTATATAAAATTTTTAGAAAAGGCCAATCTATAGAGACAAATAATAGATAAGTGGTTGCCTGGCATTGGGGGTGGGAGTGGGGACTGATTGCAAATAGGCTTGAAGAACTCTTTAGGGTAATGGAAATGTTGTAAAGCTGAATTGTGCAGATGATTGCACCGCTGTATAAATTTATTTAAAACTATTAAACTGTAGCCCAGCTGGTGTGGCTCACTGGTTGAGTGTCGATCTGTGAACCAGGAGGTCATGGTTCGATTCTCAGTCAGGGCACATGTGCAGGTTGTGGGCTCAATCTCCTGGGGGGGGGGGGGCGGGCAGGAGGCAGCCAATCAATGATTCTCTCTCATCATTGATGTTTCTATCTCTCTCTCCCTCTCCCTTCCTCTCTGAAATCAGTATATATATTAAAAAACAATTAAACTGTGTATTTATAACATTTTTGCTATAGAAAATATACCTGAATAAAGCTGCTAAAATATATATCAGCTTGCTTTCTGATAATTCCTGGCTATTGCTCCTTTCCCCATTTTTATGTCTACCCTTTCCTTCTTTTGTCTCTTCTTGGTCAATTTTCATCCCACTCTCAGCAGTTTCCCCTCGCTGTGGGGCCCAGTCCCAGAAAAGAGCTCTACGGGGTCAGAAGGGCCAGGCTGCTCCCGCCCCACAGACCTTACATCCCATTTTCAGCTGCTAATCTCAAATTGGCTGGAGGCGCTCTCCAATAAATACTTGTTGGCTATTTTAGGGTCTCCTGTTCTCTGGTCCATCAGATGTCCCATCGCTTCCTTCTGCTCACACCCACACAAATGCAAATTACATGCTAGCCTGTAGCTGTTGGTAATTTGTCCCCATCAGCCTGTCCTTAGGGATTCATGAGTATACCCTGTCATCTAGTTTTATTGTAAATGTTGTTCACGGGTTGTGGTTTTCCTATCTGGTTACTGTGTCTTTTTTATGTGGACATGTGAGAAGATCCAAATGCCACCACTGTTGTTATCATCTTCCCAGATTTCAGTTGCCAATTCTTACCTTTCCATCAGGGAGCTGACGAACCCTTCACTTACTTGTCAAGCCCATGTATAATGCTTACTGTGGGCCAGACACCGTCCAAACACACTATAATTACTAAGTCACTTAATCCACTAACAACACTATGAAGTAGGTTCTATTATTATCCCCAGTTTACAAGTGAGAAAACGGAAACACAGAGAGGTTAAAATAGCTCGCCAATGTCACAGTAAATGTAAGATTTAAACCCAGGCAGCTGGATCCAGAGCCAGTGCTCTTGGACCACTAGACTTACGCTGCTCTCAAGAGCTTATAATGTGTATCTGGTCTGGGAGACCTAGCATTCAACCACGACTACCTCCTGTCCCCAATCCTCCCTAACAAGGGGAAATCTTACCCCTCCCTCAAAGACCAAGTTCAAATGTCAATTCTAAAAAACTTGAACTCACCCAGGCAAGCAGCTTCTTCCTCCTTCCTCCCCTCCTTCCCCCTCCCCCTCCCATCCTTCAGGCTGGTGCTTTTCACCAGGCGTTACACTTACTGTTGACACCCTTGTCTTCCCCATGAGCTCAAAGAACATTGGTATTCATCTCGTGCCTCCAGAGCACACCCTAGTGACTGGCCCCTAGCAGACTCTCAATGAGCATTTGTGAAATTGAGTAGGCAATTGTTTTTCTCCTTAACTAGCTCAAAATGTACTTGGAAAGCAATAAAACTGCATCTTTTTTGAAAAAAAAAAATCTGTATTCAGAGATTTTACCAAGTCTGGCTAATGTTTTTCTGGGTATTTTTTGGAAGAAACACAGCATTGGATTCGTCCTGATATTTTAGTGGCTTGTTTACAACATGAAGAGATGGCTGCTTCTGATGCTTTTCTGCCAGATTCAAAGGAGAACCAGCTACCACGCCCACCAACCCAGCACCTGGCAGCAGAGCGAGCAGCAGAAGAGAGCTACAGCGTGTCAGTGCTGGGCCTAGAGAATTAGCATCAAAGTCACTTGTGAATAAGAAGTCAAAATTCAAACCTAAAGCAGAGAAGGTGGAAAACCCAAACATCAATTGAAAAAAAGAATTCATTAATTTTTTTAAATCTTGTAATTTAATGCAGGACTTTGCTATGAGAAAATACATTATTATCATAGATTTCCTTATTGGTGTACAGATCGATGGCAGACGTTGCTACACAAATACAAAGGCAGGTATTTGTAAGAAAATGTATAGCCCCCCTCATTTTCAATAGAAGGTTCTAGTGTTTCCTTAAAAAAAAAAGTAAGAAATTCTCCAAAGATGTCTCAGTCATTTTCTGGGCTTTAGCTCAATCTCTCTAAGAGTTAACTAAAAATACCTCTGCAAAAAAAGAAAAAAAAAAAAAAAGGAGAGAAAAACAATGATTTAAAAAGAAATAGGTAGGAAGTAAAAAAAGCTGGGGCCTCCACTCCCACCCTTCCCTCATGTAAAATATTAATGCATTTGACACCTAAACCAGAGGAGGAAAGAAGTAGGTTAACCATGAGCCGGAATAAGGATGCTACGCACTTTCCCACACTCCCTCCCGGGCAGCTACAGCATGGCCTGCTCTGCGGCACAGACATTCACCAAATTATCAAGAAAGCTCCCAACAGTCAGAGAGGGCGAGTCTGGCTTCCTTCTGTCCAGACAGGATGTGCATTCCTCTTTCCCAACACACATGTGTCATTTCAATGGCCTGCCCTTGAGGGGCTGCTAAAACACTCTCCTGTGCTTCTGTGTCCAATTTCATTCAGCCCATGAAGGGTTCAACTTGAAGCGTCACATCTCTGTTTAAAACGTGGGTCTGGGAGGCCCTGGGAGCAAATGTTCTCAAACAACTAACCCACAGAAGACAATCATTCTCTTTCCTGTGGTGGGGACTCCGGAATCCCATCCAGATGTGTATGTGGTACACTGAAGTAAGGAGGCCTAGAGCACCAAAATGCTGCCACGCCAGGAGCTTCTAGACATGAACGAGTCTGCCAGGGCCTGCGTAAGGAGTTTCTCGTAATAAAGCCACCATCACTGTAAATACCCCCTCCCCCCAGTCGCAGAGACAGGGCACAGAACAGAGGTCCCTATGACCCAGAAACGCTATTTGTTCCTGAGATCCAGGAAATCATTTGCTACCTGGCCCCCTTCACCCTCTTTTCACAGAAGGACATCATACGCAGGAGGACCTAGATGGTCAGTGACATCCCCCTCTTTTCCACCAAGAAGCAGCGATCAGGGCAGCAGGTCCCATGAAGCCAGTCCAGGTGGTTCTGTTCATCCTTATATCCCCAGGACCTGGCACAGTGTTCAATAAACATATCTAGCTTTCAACACATGTATGTTGCACTAACTAAAGAAAACACACTGCTAGGCATCTGTGAGCCACAACCATCTCAGCTGAAAATGAATTCATTCGTTCATTCATTCATTCATTCATTCATGTCCAACTGTACACCAGACGCTGCTCAAGATACAGATCCCTCCCCAAATAAAACAGACAAAAGTTCCTACCCCAGTGGAACTTATATTCCAATGATTGGAGACAGACAGTAAACAAGTTATATCAGGAAAAAATACAATGTGGACAAAGGGTTAACAAATTCCTTTCCTCTTCTGCTTGAGAATTTGACCTTAGGTTAACTTTCCAATTCTGTTTCCCTGGCAACCTAATAAAGATAAAATGTCAATTATGTTACCAGGCAACATTGCTTCTGTTAAAAAATGACCCTGGAGGGCACCAAAGTGGATAAAGGGGATCAACTATTTGCTAAAGGAAACTGAACTTCCGGTAGGGAGCACACAATGGAGTACACAGATGCCCGCCCCGCCCATCCCACCCCTGCACTTTGGGAGCCTAGAACGATCTCCCCGTGCTTCTGCTGAAGCCAAGGACAGACCATCACGGAGCCACCCACCTTACTGAACACCGACAAAGCGTCCAGGTGGCACAGGACTCTTAACACTCACTAAGTGCTGGCACTTACGAAGTGCACTGAGAGCTGTCACCTGTGCCCCGTGGCTCACCCTGGAAGTGGTCTTGGAGATCCATAATTAACACTGACAAAGATTCCTTTGTTTCCATACTAAAGTTTTGGTGGCATTAAGGGATGAGCCAGACCAATATACATTTAAACAGAGAGAGAAAATTCGCTGACACTTTTTATGACATAATTACATCTGGACTGGCTTTTAAAAGTTCTTATGTTCTAAGTGGAATGCACTCCTTGGAGTTGTGCTACTTAGTACTCCATTTTTAAGAAGAGAGTACTGAGTGTGGGCAACGTGGTCTGAGTGGTTAGAACTCCAACTGGGTGTCAGCGGATGTACAGGTCCCAGCTCCCCCACCCATCAGTGGTGTGACCCTGAGTAAACCATATTGCCTTGTTTATTGACTATTTCCCCAACCAAGATGTCAACCCCATAAAGGCAGGGACTGGTCTGACTTGTTCACTTAGAACAGTGTTTGGCACTAGAAGTAACCTAGTGAGGTTCTTGATAAAAATTTATTGAATGAGCCCATCTGGTGTGGCTCTGTGGTTGAGTGTCAACCCATGAACTAGGAGGTCATGGTTTGATTGCCAGTGGGGTATATGCCTGGGTTGCAGGCTCGATCCCCAGTAAGGGGCAGCCAATCAATGATTCTCTCTCATCATTGATGTTTCTCTCTCTTTCCTTCTCCCTTCCTCTCTCTGAAATCAATAAAAACATTTTTTTAAAAAGGGAATAAATAGCCACTGTTCATTTTTTTAAAAGCACAAGGGGACAAATAGAGACTTTTTAAAAAATTACCGAATGACTATTGAATGTCATTGATTCCTCTGGACCCGATTCCTCATCTCTAAAGGACAGTGACTAACACACATGTGCTCTCATACATTTGAGCTCCTGGGTTATCAGCTATTACAAAAACATTCCTGAGGAGGGAAATGTGAAGTGCTTAGCACAGTAAGCTACACTGATCAACGTCTTCCGGACACACGACTGCCTGGGTGACAGGTGGCATCACCACGTGGCCCTGGCTGGCCAGTTGCAAGGCTCAGCTTGCTCCACGAGCTTCCCTCCTGAGGCTGCTGCAGTGAAGGAAGTCGTCCCCGTACACAGACTCTCTCCCTGTCCCTCCCTCCCCCTCTCCACACTTCCTCCATCACCCCATCTTCCTCTCAGTCAACTGCTCAGGTCAGAATGTCACCACTAGCCAAAACAAACAAAAAAACAACAAGTAAAATGAGCCACGTCCAACTGAAATGGTACAGATGACGGCTGGCATTGGACTCCTGCCAAATGAACCACCTGGTTCTTGGCCCTTCCTGGCCTCTCCACACCTGGGGAATAAATTCGCTATTCCTTAACCTGGTTTTTAGTCTTCCACCATCTCTCCCTCCAGCAGGAACTCTACCTTAGAAATTAAAATGGAAAAGGAAGTAACATTTATTGAAAATGACTTAACCTACAAAATGCCACCACTTCCTCCTGTTTCATTTGCTCCTCTCTTTCCCCAATCTGGCTTCTGCTCTTAAACCATCCACCAAAAGTCTATTCGAGGTCACTGATGCCTTCCATGTTATCCACTCCAATGCTTTGGTCTTTGCCCTTATTAATATCACAGCACCATTCAACACGGACGTGGTCCCTTCCTTCTCCTGGCACATCTTCCCCTGTAGGTTTTCCTGGGACACACCCTCATGGCGTCCCTCTGACCTCAGGCAGCGTCTCCACAAGTTCCTCCCCTTTATTCAACACCCAACTATTGCTGGGTCCTGGGCAGTCTTTGCTTCCCTCTCTACACTCTGTCCCTCATTGATTTCATCCAGTCCAATGTGATGAAACTCCTGATTTATAACTCAAGCTCCAACCTTCCCTCTGTGCTCATACATCTTCCTAGTTGACAATTCCACTCAGCTATACGTCTCATAGGCATCTCAAACATAACACATCCAACGGCAAATCCTTGGTAGCTCCATTTCCAAATCCGACCCTCTCCTTGGCCCCATTCCATCTAACCAATTCTCAAGAAATCCACAGACTTCTATATAAACCTTCACTCCAAGCAGAATAGCCTCTTTAAACCCTGCAGGGTATGTAAGCCTCTAAGCACAGGACCTGGCACATAGTAGGTTTGCTCAGTCGTCCAACAAGTATTGATTGAGTGTGGCTTCCTGCCAAGAACTGTGCTTGGTACTACATTGGTGAATTTAAGGAACATAACCCAGGTTCTCAGGGAAGATATAGTCAAGTAAAGGAGACAGATAATAAACTAGTAAACCAATGTACAGAGTTACAAATTGCAGTTAGTACTGGGAAAGGAATGTGTGCAGTGAGAGCAAATAACAGAGGGCACCTGCTGAGACGGGGTGCTCGGCCAGGCCTCTCAAGGAAGTGACACTGAGACCAAGACTCGCAGGAAGTAAGTGGCATCCCAGACCCAAGCTTCTCTGGCAATTCTGGCTGCAAAGACTCACGGTGTGTGTGTGTGTGTGTGTGTGTGTGTGTGTGTGTGTGTGTGGCATTTCTCTTCTTCTTATCAGGCTGAGGGGATCCCCATGCTGAGGTCGTTTTCCTGCCCAAATAACATCCAATGTTACTGCGTCAGCCCAGTCAGCCCCCCTCTGAAATACTGTTATTAGGCATTATCCTAGCTCAGTGGTCGGCAAACTCATTAGTCAGCAGAGCCAAATATTAACAGTACAACGATTGAAATTTCTTTTGAGAGCCAAATTTTTTAAACTTAAGCTTCTTCTAACGCCACTTCTTCAAAATAGACTCGCCCAGGCCATGGTATTTTGTGGAAGAGCCACACTCAAGGGGCCAAAGAGCCACATGTGGCTCGCGAGCCGCAGTTTGCTGACCACGGCCCTAGCTAACTGCTATGCATCATCAGCAGCATCTGCTTAAACCAGCCATCTAAACAAGTGCCGCTCCTTGAACACTGGTGGTGTGAGGCTCAGCAATGCAATGAGTGACGGATGCCTGCTTCGTGAGCTTCCTTTTCAGCTGCAACCTGACCTTCATCTGGTCCCTCGTCCCCCTGGAAGGTCGGCGTGCAACACCAACATGGGAAATTACCATTTACCACTTGCTGTTTGCCTGCTGCCTCCCCGTGTTTTCACATGCCTTTTCTTATTTGTGCCTCGCCACAGCCCTAAAGTAGGTGGGATTAGCCCTATTTTGCAGATAAAGAAACGGATGCCTGGTGAGGAGAAGGGCTGGTTCCAAACCCAGGCCTTCTGGCCCCGGGGCCCTTGCTGCCCGAGCTCAGTGCCTGCCTTGGGCGGTGCCTGCCGTGGGCGGGGCAATGCGAGAACCCTCGGAGGCAGCCGTCCTAGTCCTCTGAGGCTACAGCTCTCTGACTTCACCCTCTGCAGAGCCTGAGCAGGATTTTTTTCCATCCTTAACAGGCCTGCCGCTGCCACCCAGAGGGATAAGAGACACAGCTGTGAAGCAGATGTGTGTTCCAAGTCAGCCCTGCCCCGGACACTGGGGTGGACAGCAACCAGAAAGAGGTCTGGGGGTGAGAGGAAGGGAAGAGAGGGCGAGGAAAAGGGGGAGCAGAGGGACCAGGAGAGGAAAGAAGGAGAAACAGGTGATCTGTGGCATGTAGATGAGGCATGAGGAAAAGTTGGCGAGAAAACACCAATCAGCGGAGGCTGGGAACCATCCCCTGGGCAGGTCTCGACCAGGGCTCAAGCGCTCCCTCACAGAAGGCAGGCGCTGGACAAAGCCACTGTCTGAGGGTTCAACCAAGCCCCTCCACACGGAGTGACCACAGGGGTGCAGTGCTAAACGATTGAACCCGCAGCCAGGTCACCGCGTGTAGAACTGGGGCCATGCTACGTACACTGACGACCTCAAAGGTGGCAAAGGACATGGAGAGAGGCCACCATGAGGAGTAAGGACGGTGAAGGAAAAGCACTTGGTACCTGAAAGCATCCCTGGGTCTAAGGGATTAGGAGGGGCCCAGGAACTGGTCCAGGGGTCAGGTTCTCTCTGAAGGAGACTCAAGGTCACTAGTTTGGCGCTCACTCTTGAAAAAGATGGGGGATTATGAAAGAATCAAAGTGATTACTATAACTCATTAAATCCTTGGGGATGACAACCAAAAAACTGAAGATCTTTAAGTATATTTTAAAAGAAAAAGATGTGCTTTATCAATTTCTGTCTCTCATTGCAAAACTCTTGTCTAATGCATTTCCCTATCCCTGAAAATCAGTCAGACCCTGTCCATTATATGCTCCCAGATGCCCGTTTTTAAAGTGCAGAAAATCAAAAAAGGTGCGAGACAAGCACGGAGCAGACACATCAGGAGATGGAAGCAGCTGCCCCATCTGCCCCTGCTCTCAGAGATGCTGCCTGTAGGCGTCCACTGATAAGTGATCCCCAGGTGTGGCCCTTGGGCCCTGAGGAACCCTGATGGCACTTGGCTTGACCAAAACTTCCCACAGATTTCTCTCCTTCCGTGAATATTTTGTGGTCTCGAAACTGGCCTTGACCTCCACCTCCCCCAAAAGTAATCCCTTGTTACTGCTGCACAGCCCAGCCTTCAGAACTGGGACACGGTGGAGCAGCTGGCCCAATGCCATCACAGTGGGTCTTCAGAGCCCAGAGAGAAGGGCAAGGACAAGGAAAGAGAAGCAAAGGCTTCCAAGTTGAGCAGTCCCTTAACTCTGGCTACATCAGTGGGAATCGCCTTGAACTTGGGTAAAATGAGAAATGAGCGGGTACGCAATTCCCGGCGTGTAACCCATCATCTAGTGATAAATAACACACCTCTCCGCCTCATTACTCTTCAGCTGGGTTCAGGGGGCAGCCGTGTCCCATGGCAGGAGCAGCTGGCCCTGCTGCTCCTCCTCAACAAACAGCCTTCGGAGATGAAAATGTGTTCCCAGCCCATCCTTATCAATCTCACACCAAGCATTTTCGATGGAAGGGGTGGGTGGCTCCCCTGAGAGCCCCCAGGAAACTGCGTCTCCACCACCCAGCTAAGGTTAGAGGGAGGGAGGGTATTGGTTGGGGGTCCTCTGTGAGGACCACCATTTATTGTGAAAACGAAGAAAAAACAGATCACTAGAAAAAAAAATTCCACATTCCCTCCCTTCTCCCTCTATCTACTAGTAAAACAGCAAAACTCAGCTTAGAGGACATGCACCATCGCTCAGACGATCTCAATCAATGGCAGATGAGATCCAATTTGAGCACATCTTAGTGCCAAAGCCACCAAGCCATTCCAAACCTTGGGGTGTCTGGTGTGGACTATGCCAATCTGAGCCAGTGGCCCGCAGGGCACAGCAGGCCTTGCCCACAGGTTAATAGGGTCTGGGAAATAGGCAAATGGAAATTGGATATGTGTGGCTCTGGGCCCCCAGGAAGATGAAATCCCACTTCCACGAGCTGCACCCCAAGGTTTGAAGCTCGTAACAATGAAGAGGGAGCAACTCCATTGTTCGTGTGTCCAGAGGCTGGGACTGGGTCCTAGAGGAAGGGAACAGGCCTCTGGGCCTCCATGCACAGCCCAGCAGGAGCTACAGAGGAACCGATACCTACTGTTGGTCTTCATGCACATCTATCCTGCAGCACAATGTCAAAACAAGGGACAGCTGAAGAGATGTGGAACAGAATCATGGCATTTCTCATAAGAGCAACACAGAAAAGATCAAACATCAAGTGCATTCGAGAGCTCTCTCCCTTACATTCAGGCTCTCAGACCTTCCTCAGACCCTCTTCAGAGGCAGCCCGGGTAGAAAACGTTCTTGTGTGGCATCACAGCCACGCTCGCTTTCATGAAAACTGTCTGAGCCTGGCCAGTGTGGCTCAGTGTTTGAGCGGCGACCTGTAAACCAGGTGATCAGGGTTCGATTCCTGGTCAGGGCACATGCCCGGGTTGCGGGCTTGATCCCCGGTAGGGGGCGTGCAGGAGGCAGCGATCCATGTTTCTCTCTCATCGACATTTCTATCTCTTTTCCCTTCTCCCTTCATCTATCTAAAATCAGTAAAGACATATTTAAAAAAAGAAAACCGTCGGCGACCTGGCAAATCCGATTCTCTGAACTGGTCAGCCATTCCGAGGAAGACGATCCTGGGTGCCAGGGTTTCCAGTTCACTACCCTTCTCCCTAACAAAGGGCGGGAGGGGGCTGTGCGGTCCCATCAAGCACAGCTCCCGTCAGACTCCCCGCTGGGCTTGGTGCTCCCCACTTGTGACCCCGACCCACACAAGAGCCCCCCGCCCCCTCCTCCCACCTTCAAATCTCATGGGAAACTGAGAGAGCCAGGTGAGGAGAGAAAAAAGAGCCTATGTTTATTCTTTAAAAAAAAAAAATTCCAATTATAGTTCATATTTTAAATACTTTTGTTATAATAACTAAGCTGAAGACAGCGTTATAAGGCTTTCTATTCTCCTGCTTGAGGACCTTGATTAAAAGTAAAGAAGGCTTACCCATTTTTGAAATAGAGGACATGGGCTCTCTGAAGTCCTGTTTCTAGGAAAAAACCTAGTTCTTGATCGTGGGGAGCAGGGCCGGGCTTAGGGCTTCTGTTCTGAATATTAGTAAGTATTACCTAGAAGGGGAGAAAATTGGAAAACTAATCAGATCCACATCCAAGTCTACTTCCTTCAAACCCTATCGCTAAATGCAGTGCACAACTGGAAAACTCAACGTCCTTTTGCAAACATCTGTGCAAAGGCCCTGGTGCAGGTGTGGCAGGATCAGGAAACCAGAAAACGACTGTGAGATAGGAGGCAACCAAGCAACCTGGGGACAGGTGTGGCCCTCCTGGCACTGGGGCCTGAGGCGTGAAGGACGCTGATGCGTGCCTGGTGCCAGGAGAAGCATTAGAGCCGGAGTGGCTCTGCTGAATGCCAGGCTGTTGACAGAGAGGCTGAATGACACAGAAGCAGGTCCCAGCAACGGCCAGAAACAGTCATCACCCACCAAAGGCCGAGGTCACTGGCTGGCAGACGCAGCTTCAGCCGTCCATGAGCCTGATGAGCTCCAGAAAGAGCTGAGAAGTGCTGTGACTGGCGCTGGCCGAAAGTTAACCGGGGAGGGCAAACTCTCCAGGCTACCAAAGTGAGGCCTGTGGGCTGAGCAGCAGTTGGCTGTTCTCAAGGGGCAAGTTGAGAAAAACAACCTAAGCATCAAGTCTCCCGCACTTGACCTCTTGTCAACAGATAAGGAGGCTTTTAAAAGCTTAAGTTTTTAGCTTTGCAGGAAAGACTCCCTACTAATCAGGAGACAGGATTACAAGTTGAGTGGGTCATAGTGATGTATACAGAGGCCACTCTCTTTAAACTCACAAGCCAAATAAAGCACTCATCCAACAGAAGCTGCTGGTGGCTCATTAAAAATCCATATGCCCAGCTGGTGTTGCTCAGTGGTTAAGCATCGACCTATGAACCAGGAGGTCACAGTTCGATTCCCAGTAGGGGCACATGCCCGGGTTATAGGCTCCATCCCTGGTAGGGGAGTGGGGTGCAGGAGGCAGCCGATCAATGATTCTCTCTCATCGTTGTTTCTATCTCTCTCTCCCTCTTCCTTCCTCTCTGAAATCAATAAAAATGTATTTTAAAAAAATCCATACAAGTGCTCTCTAAACACACTGGCCACATCTACTGAAAGTCAGCAGCTCTTTAAAGACCCAGATGTTAGCCAAACCCCCAAATATTCTAGAGGTCTTGAACTTACTCTCCAAGTGGAGTTAAAGCACCGCTAGTTCTCTAACTTGCCAGGTTTGGGGAAAAGAAAAGGAGGAGGCACCCAACTGAACAGTATGTCCTGGAATGAAATCCAGTGGGCAACCCCTGAATTTGAACTGCACCCCAGCATCTTATCAAAACTGCCTGGCTGCTTCACGACTTCTGCAAGTGCTAACAGGTAGGTGTTCCTCCTACCTCCAACAAGCATGGGTGTTTTTGGCTCTAAAGCAGGCCCCTCCCCCACCCTTCCTCCAGTGATGGAGATGCACACAGTGGGGACCTGAGCACTTGTCCTTTCTCCCTTAAGTCTCTCTCAAGATGACTTCATTCATTCCTCTGAGCTTCAAAAATCAGCCACATGCTGCCAACTCCCAAATTTATCATCTCTAATCCAGACTTTCCCTCTGAATTCCAGACTCATATATCCAACTACTTCCTTGGCATCTCCATGTGGAGGTCCAACTCTGAAACCTTTAAAAATGATCCTTCATGGGCTTTTGAGAATAGTTGTTAATGTCAAAGAATGCCATGATTATTTTAAAGCAAAAACAATTCAGTATAGTACAAAAATAAAATCTGAAATCATCTCAAAATTCTACCACAGGAATAACCAGTTAGCATTGATTGAACAATAGTCAGATATCTCTGTTGTCAGGAGAGAACGTTAAAAATCATTTTGCAGAAACTGAGGTTGTGTTCTATGTGTGTTCAAATTTAAACCATTACATTTAATTTTAATTTGATAGAAGAAACTAAAGTGTGACCAAAGTAATCACTCAACTTTAAAGAAAAATTTGTTTTTTTCCCCACATAGTTCATAAGAGGTCTCTCTAAAGTTTAAAATATCTCATATTGTGTGTGTGTTCGTGTGTGTGTGTATGTGCGTGTGTGCAAGAAAAGAGAGAGAGAGATGAAAGTAGGTGATTCTTTTACCTACATATTTCAACTTTATAAAGTATCTATTGATTCACAGTAAATGAGGAAATTAAGATACAGTATTCATATTTCATACTTCATATTATCTTCTTATAATCTATATATATAAAAGACTAAGTGACCAACCAGCCATTCATCTGACCGACCAACCAACCGGTACATATGACGCGCACTGGCAATTTAATAATAATCGTTGACTCACACATGCGTGATACATGTAAGGCTCTCGCTGGTGCCAATTGCACACATGTGTTTCAATCTGTCATTGTTGATCATGAATTTGGTTGACACTTCTATTATAGAGAAAGGGCGAATAGCAATATTAAAATATATCTTCTAATTAATTTCCTTTCAATGTGCACGAATCTGTGCACCGGGCCACTAGTGTTGTAATAAAAAAGAAAAAAAAAGACAGCTAGTAAACAAACAGATGAAAATAATTCAACCTGTCTGATAGTCAAAGAAATGCAAAAACTAAAACTGCAAGGGCCATTTTCACCTAGCAAATCAGCAAAGTAACTTTTACACAGCAAGCCTGTCAAGACTGCACAAAGCCACGCCCCTCTCGCACTGCCAAAGGGAGAGGAGCTTAGCCTGACTTGTAGAGAGCAAGTGAGCACAGTATGTAGTAATGAGAATGTTAAAACACATCCCCACTTCTGGAGACTTGCCCGTAGAAACAACGTGAAGCAAAGGACAACGCTGCCTGAAGGGAGTTCCCATCGCAGCATTATTCCCCGCTACAGGCTGTACCCGACAGTAAGTTATTGACAGCACAGCGGCCATCCACTGATGAACTACGATACAACCTTGAAGACACTTCCAGGTTCTGACATAACGTTGAGTGAAAAAACACAGGTTAAAAATACTTTAATGCTATACAATGATGAGGGCAAAGACTGACTGAGCATATATAAAAATTAAAATGAAACTTTTCCAGACTTTTCTAAGTCAGCTTTAGGGATGTTGCAGCCTCCTCCTCCAGCTACTCAGACGGCAGCCCCCAGGTCCGAGCACACGGCTGGCCGGTCATTTCCTGGCCTTCTCTGAAGCAAGTGTTCACTCAGATATGCTGCCTTAAGCTTTGAGCTGTGACCCGCGGCTGCGGCTTGAGTGCGAAGGCAGGGACGGGGAAGGGGATGGGCAGGAAAACTCTGTCCTCTCCTGTCGTCTCACATTTGAAAGCCAACAGCACAGCCACGTGGACCTCCAGAGTCACGCCCTGCCTTTCTCACGGCTGCACTGAGCACTTGTCCCAGGACATCTGGTTTGAAATCAAGGCACACGGTAACTTTAGTCTAATCCAGTTCCGAATCCAACACCTCAGCTATGTCACTGCACATTCTTCCTGAGGGAGGACAGAAGAACCACAGCATAACAACGACCATGCTGACCGCTGAGCGACTCCTTGGTGAGCGGAGGAAATCTGGGCCGGACCCTACAGCATTGGGGTCCAGTTGTTTCTTTCAAAACCCCAGCACTGAAGCAGCCCAAAGCAGGTCTGCGGATGTCCCATAACTTAGCAGCAGCTCCTTTGCTAAAGGGTGTAAAGGAATGAACTGTCAGCAGAAGGTAGGGTTCCATCCTGGCACAGCCTCTGCTCGAGAAGGAGCACCAGCTGGTGGGCTGATGCTTGCGAAGGACAAGGACAGCATGATTTCATGTGCCAGACGCAGGGCTCGCGCTAGGAGAGTCAAGGATGAAGTCATCTTTATTCCTGTCGCTGCAGCAGCAGAAGCTCCTTGCGGGGCAAATAACATTATTTACTGCTGGCATGGTGCCCCCACCTGAAGGTAAACGAATCAAGGCCGTCCTGTGTCCTTTCTAATTCTATCTGCTCCAATTCAATTTGTTTGATTAAATTATTTTATGTACACAATTTTAGAGCTATTTTTATTCCCCTTTAGAGAACAAATTATCAGAGAAAAATATTAGTAGATGTCTCTGTAACCCTACAATAACAAGGACAATACTGAACAAATATTTAATGCCCACGGCTTTTGTGTATTCACATTTTCCTTGGCCCTGCCTCCACATCTGGAACAGGGTGGGGCAAGCGGGGGCAGGGAGAGAATAACACGTGGGAAGCTCCTTGCATCCCAGCTAAAGACACAGAGACTCACTAGTTCTCTAGCCTCAGACCAGTCAGGCAGCATCAGACCCACCATGAAAACGGAAATCTCGACTCAATGATTGGACCAAGGTCAAAGAGTCAGGGTGAACAGAGGTCCAGAACCCAGGTATCACGTAGGAACTCCAGGCAGAATGTTGTCCCATTATCTCCCACACAAGAAAAAGAAAGCAGCCGGCCGTGTGGTTCAATGGTTGAGCGTCAACCTATGAACCAGGAGGTCATGATTCGATTCCCGGTCAGGGCACATGCCCAGGTTTTGGGCTCCATCCCCAGTATGGGCATGCAGGAGGCAGCTGATCAATCATTCTCTCTCATCATTGGTATTTTTATCTCTCTCTCCCTCTCCCCTTCCTCTCTGAAATTAATAAATATATTAAAAAGAAAAATGAAGTAATTTTTTTCCCATTAACATTCCCCTAAAAATTCTTTAACATTTTAAATAAAACAGTGTGTTTATAATACTCCAGATTTTTACCTAAATATCTGAAATCTCCTAAGATTAGGACAGATTCCACTGCCAGGTGACACAGGAACAGACAGTGACAAGGAAACTAACGTTTACTGTGTGCTGACCATGTACTTATTGGGAAGAACATGAGTCAAATCATTTTATCCTCACAGCAACAGTCTAGCAATTATTATTGCTATTATACTAATGAGGATCCTAAGACTGTACAGAGAGGCTGAGTAACTTGCCCAAAGTGCCACAGCTAAGATCCCAATACCAGCAGTCGCTTGGCCGCTGTGCTCCGCTGCCTCACACAGCTTAAGTTAGCTCCAGGAGAAGCCAAGGTCAGCCCCTCTCTGAAGAGTCACCGCCCTTTAGGGGGCAAACACGTCTAACATCACTGGACATACCCACTTTTAGGGAAGCTCCAAGAATGGAGCTGCCTCGGAAATGCAATCCAGTGTTCCCAAACGAGGGAAGAGTCTGGCCACAATATTCCAACTGTCCTCAAAAGTTCCCCCCCCCCCCCAATTTTATTCTTGCCAGTGCATGAAGTTAAGAGCCAACACTACTAAGTAAAATGCCCAAAGGTCCTGGCAAATAGAAGTTTCTTCACTATAGAATGGCTGGGAAATGAGGGGAAGCCACTGAGGGACGGACTGCCTCGGCCCGGCAGAACCAACGCGGGAACAGAGCACGTGGCATTTCCTACTTACAAGACCTGCCTGCCCAGAAAATCAAAGCACTATTTGCCCAAGCCCGCCCCAGTCTTGGACTTCTTTCAGATCCGATTTCCTTAAAATTTCTGTTTTCAATTTTGCATAATTCTCAAGTCATTTAAGTTAAAAGAACGTTTTTAAGTCCAAGCAGGTATCCTCATTATCTTGTCTCATAAAAACCCTTGAACTTTCACTAAGCCCAAAGGTCACGTACGGAAGGTCATTTTTCCTCTAGACTTCGCATCAATCAGCAGATCGTTTCCTGAGCACCCACTACAGTCAAAACAGATGTCGGGTTCACTCAGTCGCTCTCACTGCTACTATCTCGACTTGCTGGATCTGGGGAGGCTCCAAGTGGTTTCCCATGAAGGAATGCTCAGACTGGAAAATGGAGCCAGAAACGTGCAAGTCGTCTACACACCCTGAGACCGAACCCTGGGCCGAGGCTGCTTCCCCAGCTACTGAGAGCGAGGGTTCGCCTGGCCAAGTACTTAGTGAGCATTTTCTATATATAAGGGTGTGGGAAACCACAGTCGCCTGGGACAGTGGAGCGAGTAAGTGCTGAATTAGGTAAAGAAAAAGCTAAGATCTAATTCTAGCTTCGGCCCCAAATTCCTCTGTGCCTTTGGGCTCTCCTTTTCTGGGCATTTTCTTCTCAAAACCTAATGCCCTATGATCACCATTTCCACAAAACCACCAAAAAAATATATATATTTTATATCCTATGAGTCTCCTTGACAGTCTGGCTAAAGACTTCAGTTGTGAACGGGTGGTTATAAATGAACGTGACAGGAAGTACATCCAGATTTGCCAATTCCCATGCCATGAAAGACATGTGTAACAGATGAACCTCCTTCCTCCCGGCCTGAGAAGGCAGCCCCCCCCCCCCCCCCCAGGATAGGGCTGGGCAGCCGCTGGAGAAAGAAGGTGCAAAATAAGGGCCCGGAGTGGCAAGGGCTGTGGAACCCACAAGAACGGCTCAGCTGGGGTCAGCAGCTTCCCTGCTGGGAGCCCCGGCTATCGAGGAGGCAGGCAGGGAAAACCATGTGATTTTGGAAGCAAGCTGCATGATCATTTCTCTAAAGATCAATCGTAACTTCTGAATAACAACAACACCAAAAAAAACTCCTTCCTCATAGCAGTCTTCAGATAGAACACTTTGGCAAGATGGCCAGAGATCTAGCTGAATTCCCAGATGTGCCGGGCCGTGGCTGAGAGTCCGTTCTGGTGCAGGCCAGGCCAAACGTCACTCCACCATCCTCCCCCCTCCTCTCTTGTGCTCCCATCTCCTCTCCCGGCCTCCCACAAGGCAATTCTGATCCTTATCGCACACATTATTTATGAAGAAATCACTTCCAGTCTGTACACTTATAAAATAACAAAAACTAACCCTGACTTGGTAGTTCCTCTCTATTCCAATCCTCACAGAGACGGAGGACCTATGAAATTGATGGGAAAACAAGATCATGGTCATCTTCAAAGTCTCAGAGGATTTCTAATCATTTCAAAATACCCCACAGGATCCATCTCGGGGTCTGAAGGGGGAAATACCCGTGTGGAGCCTTGGTGAGACTCCAGAAAGCTCTGCTGGGGGCAGATCTTAGTAAAAACAAGTGACATTCATTCAAGAATCCTGGGCTAAGGGCCTTATTTACATGGCCTGTTAACATCCCCACAAGAACACCGTGAAGTAGGAGCCATTATGATGCTCCTTTTACAGATGGGGATGTTGAGGCTGAGAAGTGAAGGAGCTTAGGAACGAGCAGAGCCAAACGACAGAGATCCTTCTAAACAAGACGCGTTGCACACCTCCCTGGCCCATCCTGCTCCAACGCCCCCTGCCCGAGGGGGTGGGCTCGGGGTCTCTTGCCCACTCACTCACTGGTCGGGTGTCCCCGTTAGCTGCTGGTCTCCATTCCCCACACGACAGACAACCCGGGGACTCTGAGGAGAAACCGTCCCGGGGAGTCTCAGGGGACACACGCCTGCTCCGAGCAGGTCGGCTGAGAGTCCCCAGCAGACCTCCGGCATAGAGTCCACCAAGGACACACGAAGATCCACCCACGTGGCGAAGGAGAACGGACATGACAGCCAGCGTCAGGGTGGAAGGGCATAAACGGATGCACACCGTCATTTCTGCTCAGAGCATGTTCCGACGCCTCCCAAGCACTGACCCGTCTACGCTCACGAGGCGCCACGGACGCCACCAGGTTCTCTCCCGGTTAGGGAGGCGGTTAGGGAGGCGTCAGGGAGAGTAAGGAAAGCTTCGCGCCCAGAGGCGGACAAGCTGCCGGTTTTCCCGAGGTTGCCCACAGTCCTCCACAATTCGATTTGACTTGAATTTTTTTTTTGAAGTGTCCACGGGAACCAACGCACGGTCCTCACTTACCCTTTCTATCTCTTGGAGGTACAGCAGCGCGATGTCCCCCGCCTTCTCATAGCAGGTGATGACCTCCTGGTCCCGGTCCGCGTGGAGGTTTCCGGTAGAAGAGGAAACGGGCAACTTCTCTAAACAAAGTCCTAAAAAAAAAAAACAGATCAAACACAAACACTGGGAGAGTTGCTTTTCATGGGGCTTAATTTTTAAACTCTTGCTCTAGAGCAGGCGTCCTCAAACTACGGCCCGCGGGCCACATGCGGGTGTTTTGGCCGTTTTGTTTTTTTACTTCAAAATAAGATATGTGCAGTGTGCATAGGAATTTGTTCATAGTTTTTTTTTAAACTACAGTCCGGCCCTCCAATGGTCTGAGGGACAGTGAACTGGCCCCCTGTTTAAAAGGTTTGAGGACCCCTGCTCTAGAGGTTGAGAAAGTGGTCGCAGGAGACCACAAGCGGTCAGAGACGCAGATCCTCTGTCCTCCTCTCGGACAAATGGAACATCAAGAAGAGCATCTGTAAGTAACAGAGGAAAGAGGTCCCTGTCCGTGCTCAAAGCACCGTCTGATTCTGATATCCAGCTTGAGACCTTGATCACCGTGACCCCCTTCAGACCAAACAGAGCTTCTCAGTCAATCACATCCCAAGGTCCTTAAAGAATGTTAAAGGTAAGTTAGGCTCGTGGAACAAGACTAGCTAAAGGATATTTTCTATCTCAAAATGTACACTTAACCAACTGAACATGAAGACATTTTTAGATGCGCTCAGGAGGCTCAGCTACTAGGAAAATCGTCCAACTCTCACAGCCTTAGTGTTTGGGTTGACAATCACACCATGGACCACCACTCAGTTCTGGGCTAAGGAAACACCCAGAACTTTGCTTTGTGGGCATGTCTTTGCAGATGGAGGTTCGCTCATCTGCCAAGAGATTTCAGGGCTGGGATGTCTGAAAGGCTGAAAAAATAACCATGCTGAGGGCAGCAGCTACAGCCTGAACCCAGCCCTGGGCACCCGGCCTGGAGCAAGTCGGACTCAGGGTTCTACCCACAACCGGAGGCAGAGGGACTCTGTGTGGAGGGTCTCCGGTGCCCCTACATGCAATTGGGCTACTGCGCCAAGTGCCTGGGATGTAGTAGACACACATCCCACACATCCCACACATCCCACACATCCCACTCCATGTAAAAGTGTGACAAGGTTTACTACCGACAGAAACGGGGTTTGCAATGGGAAGGGGCCAGACAGGGTCCCAGGAAAACCCACCCACTGTGCAGATGAAGAAGCTGAGATCTGCCATGGTGTTTTCAAAGTGGATGCCACTACAGAGAGGGGGTCATCAGAAAATGACCCAAAGCCTCACGTGCATCATTTTGAGACTGGCCTCATCCAAGCTCTTAAACAGTGACACTCCCTCCGGCTGCAGAGGCCAGGGGAGGCGGCTGTACTGTGCAGGCAGGAGAGGCCACTTCTATGCACAAGGGGGCAACACCTCGGGACCGTATCTGTCACAGAAGGTGCAACTCAGCCAATTTGATAGGTTTAACAGCTTTATTGGGGGTAAGATTGGCTTGTAACAAACTATATGTGTTTTCAATGTTTCCATATTTTTGTTGTTCTTATTTATTTCATTTTTACCAACCCAAGTCCATAGTTTTCATTCGGGTTCACTCTGTGTTGTGCAGTTCTATGAGCTTTGACAAATGTTTTAATAATGTCAAATATCCACCATTACTGTGCTGTATGCAATAGATTCACTGCCCTAAAACGTCCCCTCCATCCCCTCCTCCTGGTGACCACTAATTTTTCTATTGTCTCTGTAGTTTTGCCTTTTCCAGAATGTCATGCAGCTGCAATCATGCAGTCTATAACCTTTTCAGACTGGCTTCCTTCACTTAGAATACTGATACAAGGCCCCTCCACGTCCTTCTGCGGCCTGAGAGTGCATTTCTTTTTGTTGCTAAACAATAACCCATTTACCCATTAATCTGGTCAAAGGCATCTCTATGGCTTCCAAGTTGGGGCAATTATGAGTAAAGCTGCTATAAACATTTGTGTGCAGGTCTTTGTATGAACACAGTTTCCAACTCAATTAGATAAAATACCAACAAGCACAATTGGAGGGTTGTACAGTAAGAATATGTTTGTAAGAAATAGCTAAATAAATATATTTTCTTTACAAATCATTCGTGTTGTTCCAGGTTCCTCTATCCTTACTGACCATCCATCTACTTGTTCTATTTATTGAATTCTCGAAGCCTAACTGTCAGTGGTTGCTTTCAGGGTTTCACTTAACACAGTCTCTTCAAATGCTGTTAAATCATTTCACATACAGTATAATCCTATCTAATAAAAGGGTAATATGCAAATTAACTGTCATTCCATCACAAAGATGGTGGCGCCCATAGCAACAAGATGGTGGCGCCCAGTCCTTTTAGCCCCGCTGGAGTCCCCCAGTCCTGGAGGGGCAGCCGCTGAGAGCATGAGCAGCCTGGCCGAATGCTTACTTCGTCACCGCGGTGATGAGGCAAGCGTTCCACCCTGGCCGTGGAGGGCCTCTGGGGAGCAGGCACAGAGCGGCCGGTGGGGGGGGTGGAATGCTTGCGTCGTCACCCCAGCGACGAGGCAAGCGTTCTGCGCCCAGCTGCAGATGGGCCTCTGGTCAGGCCAGGGCGCGGATGGGCCTCTGGGCCACGGAGAGCCTCTGGGCAGCGGGTGCGGAGTGGCCAGGCCCCACAGAGAGCTACTGGTGCACAGATTCATGCGCAGGGCTACTAGTACCTTTATAATCACATATTTCCATTTCCCTCTTTCCAGTCTTTATTCTCTTAATATATACAATTGACTGTTACATAGGTTACAAATCCCACCCTATGTGGTTATTGTTTTTGCTGAAATCGTCAATTATCTTTTAAGGACGTTGAAATAATAAGGGAAAACTGGGTCGCCAACATAGTCATGGCGCCCAGCGCTCTTCATCCCTCTGTGCAGGCTCGTGTTTCCTTCTGGCAGCCTTTTCCTTCTCCCTACAGGGGTTCCTTCAACATTTCTTGCAGTGCAGTCCAACTAATGACCACGTCTCTCAGTCACTGTGTGTCTGAAGAAGGCTTTATTTGGCCTTCAGTTTTGAGAAGTATTCTCATTGGTTGGCAGTTTGCTTCTTCTGCCCCGCCTTCCCCAATTACTCTAAAGATGTGCTCCACTATGTTCTCACTCGCATGGTTTCTGACAATAAATCTGCCGTCACGCTCATGTTTGTTCATCCGCCTGTTTCTGGCCGCGTTTATGATTTTACTGATTGTGAGAAATTTGGATTGTGAAGTGCTTTGGCTTAGTTTTCTCCATGTTTCTTGTGCTGGGCTTCACGGAGCTTTCTGGATCTAAGGGCTTATAGTTTTCATAAAATTTGAAAAACGTGCAGTCATTATTTCTTCAAATATTTTGTTAACTCTTCCTTCATTAGGGAATCCAATTACACACATTATTAGGCCACCTGAAGTTATCCACAGCTCCCTCATGCTCTTTCCACTTTCTAACTTATCCTTTCTACTGCTATATCTTCAAATTCACTAATCTTTTCTTTGATGTCTAATCTGCCTTTAATCACATCCAGTGTATTTTTCATATCACACGTTGTAGTTTTCATCTCTAGAAATTTTATTTGGGTCTATTTTTAGCTTCCATGTCTCTACTGACCTTTTTGAACATAAGGATTACAGTTGTAATGACTGTTTTAATGTCCCTCCAGTCAAAGTTGTTTATGCAGTTGCAAAAAATAATCACTCGGCAACCTCACCAGTGTGAACTGTTGCAATCTCTTAAAACTGTCTTTGAAGAATGCAAGATAAACTGAACAAATTCACCACTTTGTAGGGCAGCTCCTGCACCACTCAAGAGCAAGCATTGATTTAAGCTCCCAAAGTGTGCTCTGAGTTCTCCTTTGTGCAAAATGAAAACCACCAGAAAACAGCAAAAAGAGACAAATTGTTTTATAATCTCCCTTCTGCTTGGGTGAGAAGCAACCAAAACATGAGCAAGTTGGTATCAGATATTTAATGTAAAGAAAACAAAATTCTCTAGTGTGTCAAAGGGCCAGGAAGAAAACGGGTCTACTCTTTGGTGCTTTGTACCACTGCAGCTGGGCTCGGACCACTACGAGTCACCAAGATGACCAAGGCCCTCTGGGACCTGCCACGCCCACAGAATCAAAGAAAAGGCAAATCCAGTTTGACTATCAACTGCATTTGGAGTTCTGAAATATTGAAACCCAGTGACCTAGAGCTGCAGTCTATGACCATTCATAGTCAGTAAGAACTTTAAACCCGCTGTAAAACTTAACCTTCCGGGTGAGAAGAGACTGGTATCTTCTGTGGGTTTATGTTCTAATTAGGCAGATATGTGGACCCCCAAGTCTTGGCTGGCAAATGGGTCCCCAGCAAGGAGTCTATCTTTGGGTAGGAGGCTCTTTATGGTAAACGCTGTTTCTTTCCATCTCCCAAATGCTATGCCATTCATCCCACGTGCCACTGGGCCCGTGGGGAATTCATGGCCATGTAGATTGGTTCCAGAATATTTAGTTCTCTGTCAAAAGGTGCTACGAGCCCTCTGGACTAGACTATTTCAAGTGTCTGGGAACAGATCAACATCGTCTGAGCAGCAGAGTCCTGAGGTCACGGCCCGAACTGGCCCTCATTAAAATGTCAGATGACACCTTGTCAGTTTGGAGAGCTATCATCAATAATGTTTCTAGTTACTTTCTTTTTCCCAGAGAAATGCATGACAAAAAAAGCAAAAACCAGACTGGATAAATAACCGGTGTGACAGCAATACCTAAGGGACAGCTCAATAAGATCTGCAGGTCCAGAATCAAAACTTGTACAAAATAGAAATTAAGCCTTTCCTGATCATGCTTGGGTGAAGAAAGTGGCTGAGCACGTGCTGCCGAGTAGCCACTGGACCCCAAATTGATCTCCCTCCACAGGAGGGAATTCCCACAGGTAGGCTGACTTCTGAAAGGTGCTTTCTGTGGAGGGTAAGACATATTAAATAAATTAATGATAAGGAAATCATCCCGGTCACACCTGACTGCTTCTGAAGCTCTTTTGTGAGCATTAACCTGTTTGGTCCTGTTTCACAGGCACTATCTCCTTCCAATGTTGTGAAAAAAGAAAGTCTCAGAGAGTTAAGTGACTTGCCTAAGGTCTGAGCAGGGACCAGCTCTGGATATTATAAGGGAGCGGGAGCCAGGGAAAATGTATCCTGCCCTGGGGAGCATTCTAGCAGGAAACAGATCTGCTGAGTCTGATGCAAAGCGGAGTATCTGTACAGACGCCAGCAGACAGGTGGGGTGTCACCACTGGGAGGGGCACAGGTAGCTGAGGAGCAGGCTGAGGACCCTGACCAGTTTTTTTTTTTTCTTTTTAAATATATTTTATTGATTTTTTTACAGAGAGAAAGGGAGAAGGATAGAGAGTGAGAAACATCGATGAGAGAGAAACATCGATCAGCTGCCTCCTGCACACCCCCTACTGGGGATGTGCCCGCAACCAAGGTACATGCCCTTGACCGGAATTGAACCTGGGACCCTTCAGTCCGCAGGCCGACGCACTATCCACTGAGCCAAACCGGTCAGGGTGCCCTGGCCAGTTTAAAAGTTCAAGTGTGCCCTAGCCAGTTCGGCTCAGTGAATAGAGTCGGCCTGTGGACTCTATCGGCCAGGTACGATCTGGTCAAGGGCACGTACCTGGGTTGCAGGCTCAATCTCTGGCCCTGGCGCATGCTGGAGATAACCAATTGATGTGTCTCTCTCACATCGATGTTTTTCTCTCTCTGTCTCTCCCCTTCCTTTCCACTCTAAAAATCAATGGAAAAAATATCCCCGGGTGAGGATTAACAATAAAATAAAATAAAAGTTCAAGTGTGCTTAGCCTCAAGTGTTCTATGTCGGTGTGACTTACAGAATGGAATTCAGCAAACGGGCCTCCACCTCTGTTTCCCTCCACATCGAGTGCCATGCTCTGTGAAAGGAGCTCCATTTTATCTCCCCAGCGACTACCCATCGGAGCTTTGGCTGAGGAAGTGGAGAGCTGCAATCTCCTGCCAAGACATCCAGTGATCACTCAGGGGTTAGCACCCCAAACTCCTTCAGGAGCCCGATCTGGGTCTGTAGGACCGAACAGTTCCAATAGCATGAGCGGTCCATTCGTCCAGGCCCTACTCAGCACCCTGCACTATGCCTGGGTGTGGCGTGCACCATTCATAATCCCCACAGCCGCTCTGCAAGGAGGTGTTAACAGCTCCTCGTAGATAAGCTTGAACTTAGGGCTGCACAGCTAGTTAATGAGAAAGCCAGGTTTTGACCCCTGGTCTATCTGACTACAAAACCCTGCTCACAATATCCTGCGTCCACTGGGCCGCTGACAGCATATTCAGTGCCTGATAACAGCAATGACAATAAAAATGAGTTTCCAATTGCACAGGCACAGAAATCAAAGTCCAGGGCCCCGGGGCAGTGGTGCCGTTCTTCCACTGAGAGCTGCATCACCCCGGGCAACTCCCTGGATGCGGGCCTCCCACGCCGGCTGCGTCCGCCTTAGGAAGGGGTGGACTCCAGGGATACCGGCGTAGCGGTATAACTCCAGAAGATTAACAGGCAAAGCAAATATTTTGATTTTTTAATCGCATTAAAATGAACAGGGAATTAATTTCTTGTGAAGTTATGCAACACAATAAAAGACCATAAAACATGATTATGTGAACTATGTACCACAACATGAGGCACTGTTTCCTCATTTCTCTTCATCGCATTTCTGGAAGCCAAGCCTGGGACAGGTACACCCTGCTGCTTTGCTGTAACATGACCCACGGGGGAATCTATTACTGGAAGTACCAGAAAAACTTTATTATGACACCACGTCTCTGATAACTGAGCCCTGTGGTATGGACTTCAAAGGCATTGGGACAATTTCCAGGGGATCTCAATTTCCGAGGCTGAAAAGAAACTCGGGAGAAGATTCAAGATCCTCAGAGCACAGTCCTGGCAAAGGCAGCCCGGATTGCCGGTCCTGTGTTCTCACCTCCAGAAAGGCCACACTCCCACAGGTGTCAGGTGTTCCTCACTCAACGAGAAGACAGGCCCTTGTCCAGGGCGTGGAGAGGAGACAGCTGATGGGACCCACCACAGGCCGGGGCGGACGGGGCGGCAGCTGCCCTAGGCCTCCTGGGCAGTCCCTGTCAATCCAGAGCCGCTGTGAGCTCTGGGGTTCGCTGGCTGGGAGCCACGGTTGGCCCTTTCTGGGCATTTTTAGACATTGTTGTCTTGTGCACGTGTGTACACACACACACACACACACACACACACACACACACACTCACACACTCACACACACGTCACTCATGAAAGAATTAGACATTCACCTGCTAGAGCACATGATCTTTCCATGTCCCTTCCACAGTTCTGGGAGCAAATGAGATGCTCATTCGACCTGAAATGCTAAGTGAGAGTTTGCAATCCGAATGTCTGCTCTTTCAGCGTCTACTTAGTAACCACGTAAGAGCAATAACCACATGAGGTGAGTGCTAGCTACCCGCCAGACACTGTGCGGAGAGTGTGACACAATTCTTCTAACCTTCGCAGCGCGAGGGGGATTTACTGTCATCCGTGCTCCAGACGAGGGAACAGGACTCTGAGGTGTTAAGTGACTCACCCAAGATTACACAACTGGTGAATGGCGGAGCTAGGACTCCAACCAGACACTCTGACTCCCAGGTGCTTGCTCTTAGCCCTTACATTACACTCTCCCATACCTCTCATTTATCTGTGTGTCTTTACATGCAAAGCAGTGCTAAGTAGTGGCTACGCATGGGGCCTGCAGCCAGATTCCCTGGCTCCTAGTCCACGGAGGACTTCATCTGTAAAACGCCATGACTATTCTTTGTATCACTGTTATCTTTAGGTAACAGTTGGCTGGGAGGTCTCCAAGTGGGAGCATTTTATTCTTTTGTTATATTATTTTATATAAATTTTAATAACATATTATTGGGAGATTACTCACATACCACAAAACTCACCCTTTAAAAGTATACAATTCAGTGGTTATAGTATATTCACATAATTGTGGAACCATCATCACTAGCTAATTCCAAAATATTCTCATCATCTCAAAAAGAAACCTCGTAGCCATTAGTAGCTGCTCCCACTCCACCCTCCTCCCAGATCCTGGCAACCACTAATCTACTTTCTCTGTGGAATCACCTATTCTGGTTGTTTCATATAAAGCAAATCATATAATATATGACTATCTGTATCTGGCTTCTTTCACTCAGCATGTTTTTAAGGTTCATACTTGTTGTAGCCAGTACCAGAACTTCACTGCGTTTTTAAAAATTGAGGTGAGATTCACATAACATAAAATTAACCACTTTAAAGTGAACACGTCAGTGGCATTTATTACATTTATAATATTGTAAACCTCCACCTCTATCTAGTTTCAAGCAGTCCATTCCTTCTTATTGCTGGATAATATTCTGTTGCATGAATATAATACATTTTATTTATCTGCTCATCAATTGATAAACATGTGGGTTGTTTAAACTTTTAGAATATTATGAAGAATGTTGCTATGAATATTCATGTAGTATTTTTGTGTGGATGTATATTTTCAATTCTCTTGGATACATACCTAGAATGGAATTGGTAGGTCATATGATAATCCTATGTTTTATTATTTTTAATCTTTGTGTTACAATTCACATCTATTCTCCCCTAACTGGTTTGGCTCAGTGGCTAGAGCGTCGACCTGCGGACTCAAGGGTCCCAGGTTCGATTCCGGTCAAGGGCATGTACCTTGGTTGCGGGCACATCCCCAGTAGGGAGTGTGCAGAAGGCAGCTGATCGATGTTTCTCTCTCATCGATGTTTCTAACTCTCTATCCCTCTCCCTTCCTCTCTGTAAAAAATCAATAAAATATATATTTTTTTTTAAATTCACATCTATACTCTAACTCCCAAACAGTTGGGTAAAATATTAAGAAGTGAAAATACATGGTCTTTTGAGCAGGCAGACCTGGAGTCAAACCCTAGCCTCTCCAATTACTAGCTCTACATCGAGCAAGCTCCTCAGCATCTCCTGGCCTCTATTTCCTCAGCAAGCAAATGGGAATAACAGCCTTTGCTCCCACTGACTATTATGAGGTGCAGCTCAGAGCCTGGCATATAATAAATATGTCCTTGACAAAGAGTAACTACACTTACTAACAAACCCCTTTCCTGGGGCGATTCCAATCTTCAGTTTCTTTGAGGGGTACCTGAGAAATCCGGAAGAGCAAGGAGAAGAACACAGAACCCACATCCCCACCTCTCGGAATTAAGCCCAGTTAAGCCCACAGACCCTCAACCTCAAATAATACATAATGCCATGTACACTCCGTCTTGATTCTAGTTTCTTTGCTTAAAAAAAGTGGACTTATCACCCAGGGGGACCCCTACAGTGCAAAGTGTAGCCCCTGATGTCCCAACCGCAGCAAGGAGTGAGAGCTGCCAGCGAAAAGATGTCCTTTCTTCGCTCAACAGATTCTCACGGAGCACCAACTGTGCAGCGCTCCGGCGAGCTGGGCCTCACGGAGCGGGACGGGTCTTTTCCCGCCAGAAGCCCCACCTCTGGTGGGATGAGCAGGCAGGCGTTTTCAACACAATGAAAACAGCACATCACTGAGACAGACGTGGTGTCACAGAACCAAGAACAGCGCCGCCGTGGCCCCGCACGAAGGCTCCAGCTCCAGGCTTTCCTTGGGCTCCGAGCCTCTGCTTGCTTCCAAAGAGAGGACCACTGAGAAGTCTCCTAACACGACCAGCATTAGCCGGGAATATGGGTCAATGGCAGTAAAGGGGCTTGTTGCTCTTCTGACACCATCTAAATATAAACAGGAAGCTCTGGCTAGCAACCTGAGATGAGTGGCTACATGCAACACAGCTCCCACCATTGCAGAACTGTTACATTGGATGGGAAGAGGCCTGGGAGCTCACCAGTGGAGACCTCGGCTGGCACCAGGCTGGCACAGCACAGCGCCTCCCACTCTCACGCCCTCCCACTCTCCCCCCTCCCCCCTCCACCCCTTCCCCAGTTTCTGGGTTTTGCACGCAGGCAAAAGCACTCAGCAAGGACTTGTGGCCCCGCTTCTACCCCATTCCCTCCACTCATGGGCTTTCCAATAAAACTACTTTTTTCTCTGCACCTGAAAGGATCTCAAGGTTTCAAAAAAGGAAGAAAAGCAGCTTCTCGAGGGAAAACCTGGATCCCCTATCTCCCCGCTTCCTCTCACTCAGCAAGGAGGAAGGAAATTCAAGCTCTGAGAGGGTTCATGATGCGCCCAAGTCATACAGAGGCTACGGGCAGAGATGACCTTGAGCCCTGACCTTGAGCCCTGCCGGATGAGCTAACTACCACAGCAAGCCCATAGAGCTGGGCCACAGCCCCCAACAGACTGGGGGTGGGGGTGGGAGGTGGGGGGAGGTTCTGCCAGGGAGCAAGCACTGCCAGTGGTTACTTGTCTGTCCTTGTCAGGATCTCTGGAAGGTCATGGTCATTAGCAAATATCCCATTCAGAAAGGTCAGAATTAGGCTCTGTCCCTTCAAGAGCTGAACGTTCATCTACCAAGAAATCCTCCAGGGAACCCTTCCTGCCCGTCCTCGCAGAGAATAACCAGAATAACCGCGCACATCAGCAGGGGCTCGGCACAGCCCAGGGAGCGCCAGCCAGGCTGAAGGCACAGCTTTCTAGAAACGGCCTGCGCTCCCTCAGGGCCTCACTGACCCGAGGTTAATAAAGAGGGCTGGCAAGTGCACCCTTCTTCGCCGATCCCTGACCTCGAAATTTAAGGGCCTGCGAGTGGTGAGCGGCCCGGGAGGCGGGAGGCGGGAGGCGGGAGGCGGGCGCCCTGGACTGGAGGGAGCGTGCGGAAGCAGGCGCTTAGCGGCTCTGCGCAAGCGCGAACGCGGGCGAGGACGCGGCTCCCGCGCCCCCTGGCGGCCGCGGCCGGCACAGCGGGGATGACCTCGGAGGGCGGCTAGCAGCAAGTCGCAGGTGGCACGGTCTGCAGAGCCTTTAGCAGAGGACCTGCTCAGAGGCCTTCTGTGGAATTCCGGGTTTTGAAGCCCACTGTTTAAGTAAGAAGCCCGAGTGCTGTCAAGGGAGAAGACGTTTCCAAGACCTCCTGCGAGGTGCACGCTGGTTCTGGGAGCCACTGGACACAAACCAGGGCACCTGGCAGCACCCCAGGGCGACTCGGCCTCTTTCAGTCAGCTTCAGCAGTCTCTGCACCGGGGCACTTCTACAAAAATGACACGCCAGCCTCAATCTAGGAAGCAAGCACTTGACAGCAAGGAGAAAAAGCCGGGGCTAAAACAGGGGATCCACCCTTCGCGCCGCCTCTGAAATGGGGAGCCTACCCCCTTTCCCTCTCATAGTTGTTGTCAGGGTTAAGGATGTTAAGGGGCAAATGCTTAGGGGGTGTTTACAAGGAATTTTTGTAAACGTTTTAATGGTTAATCATTTACTACTGTTATTCCAGAACCTAGTACATAGTAGGAGCTCAAGAACCTGAGTTCTCCCTGTGCTGGGAGGCTGCAGTGTGCCCGGGTCTGCCTGGTTCGTGGGTCAAGCGAGGCCCTGGAGGCCCAGCTGCAGCCCAGCCCCAGTGTGGCTGGGGGACAGCCAAGAGAGCCAGCTCTGACGCCCTCCTTCTGCACAGAACAGTCTGTGCTCTGCTCCCACCCCCAGAGCTCTGAGCTTTCCAAATGTGGATACGTTTTTCATTCCCAAAGCATCAGGAACATTTGGGGGAAGAAAATGAGCACCAGACATGATTCGAAAATGATGGGAGCTAAGTCATGGGTGGTGGCAGCCAAGCGCTGTAGTAGGAGTCACGAGTCCTGGTTTTGAAATATCAAACAGGAGTCTGGACTAACTAGGTGCCTTTTTTTTAATAACTTGGCCAGCTTTGTATAAGTCTAGGCCCTAAGAAGCAGCAGCAGCAAGGACCCAAATCCTCAGAGTGCACAATGCAGCAGCTAGCACACAATGCAGGGGAGAAAGCTACATTACAGAGGCCCCAGGAGTCACTGGCTTTCAAAGGAAATGAGCCACAGGAGATGGGCTCTTCAGAGCCAAACAGGCTGAAACCCAGGCCACAGACTGGGGTGACCCAGCCTGAAGCTGAGTGTGGGGAGGGAGGAGTTAGAGACAAGATTACTGCTTTTCTATCAGGCCCAAAACAAAATCTCTTTTCATCTAAAACGGAGAGGACTTCAGAATACACTGAAAACACCGCACTTTTGCGTAACTTGTATGTTACTCAGATACAGTTTATCTTCGGTTGTCTGCCCCTGGATGCCGGGGGGGGGGGGGGGGAATGTCTCCACATTGAAGCAAGCAGCTTAGATGAGACACAGCCCAGAGACCAGCCCAGAGGAGGCACTCACGTATTTGCTGATTTAATGAATCAATTATATGATCTAGTTTGAGAGAGGCAAGTGGCAGATGCAAAAGAATTCAACAAAAACTGAGCACCAAATCGGATGGTACCAACTATAAATAGAGGTGGCTCAGAGGAAGGAGAGATTGACGTGGACAACGGAGCCGGAGAGGGTGGCACTGAGGTATCACTGAGTGTGGCCTCCTCACGGGGAAAACGAGAGGGCGCTGTGCTGGAGAAGAAGACAAGCAGAGGTGGGAATGAGCCTGGCAGCGTGAGGGCAGGTAGGTGGGCGGGCCGAGGGCGGCCTGGAGCAGAGTGAGGGTGGTACAGAGCAGGACACGGCCTCCAAACTCTGGAAAGATGCTCAGCCGCGCTGAGACCTGAATGGTTAGCAGGAGGACGCATCAGGAACCCGAGGGAAAAGGTGACTTCTGGGGAGGGTGTGGGTGTGGGGTGGGGCCCGCTCTTGATTACCTCAGTGTGGACTTTTCCCTGGTGTGTGAAGCCTCAGACCAGACCAACTAGTTCTGGCACTAAGCCACTGTCTACTCACGGCCTTCACCACATTTAACCACAACCTCCTTAAGCGTCTACATCTGCCACCATGTTCACATGCTCATGTGTCCAGGCCCTGGGACCCCCGGGAAAGCTCTGTGTCATGTGCATCCCTCCTCCCCTTCGTCGGCCTGGCAGCACTCTGCCCACAGGTGGAGGTCCCGTTACACACTGGGGCCGCAGTTCTTGCCTTCCTCACTCTCTCCACTCCCGAGGTGTAAGCAAATCTATACAGAGTCAATTCCTTAATCCTGAAACAAACAACAACAAAAACCCACAATAAATAGCCTAGAGACTCTTATGCTGAGCAGCAGCCCCAGAATTAGAAAGTCTCCCTGGACACGCCCTCTTGTGGTCACAGAGGTATCCTCTCACCTTCAGCGCCAGCCCAGCATCTCCTCCCGTGCTCCTTGCCTGTCTTAACTACATCATTACCCGCCCAGTGAGCTAAACCAAAAATCTCAGTCATCTCGATTCCTCCCTCAACCACCTTCCCACACCAACTCTCCAACACACACACTGTCTCAATGGCCTACAGCACTCCAGGCTTTTGCAATATCTGTCAGGGTCCAGCTGGGACAAAGCAATCAATCTAGTTCTTTCCCATACAGGAGACAATGTATGGAGTTGTCTGCATCGGGGATGAAATAGATGAGAAGCCAAAAAGGATGGCATTGCATCCCAGAATTCTGCAGCAGCAGGAGGCCACTAACATCCTGCTGCTTGGAAAGGACAAAGGGAGGAGGCGGAGTTACAAGAGCTCAGAGGTTGGGGCTATCCGGTGGGAAATAGGACCCAGCAGAAGCTCCCTAATAGGGGTCGGAACTACAGAGGAAGGGTTTGTCTGACAGAAGCTGGAGCAACTGAAGACACCCAATTGCTGACAAGGTGCTGCCTCAGGCAAAGAAGGATCCCCTCCCCTCTTGCCCTCTGATGTCCTGCCAGTGCTTCCAGTTGGCCAAACCAGGCAGAAACGAACGGACTTGGGCACCTCAGATACAGCCTGTACAAGTCAGACCCCCTGAAATGCAGAACAGCGGAGGAGAAGGGCTCAAAGCCAGCTCACCTCCCCAATCAGTCTCCTTCACCATGATCTTTAATTCCTTCTACTCCATTCTCCACTCTGTACCAGAAGGATCTTTCCCACTTATAAACTTAATCCGGTCCTCCTGCTTAAAACCTGGCAGTGGCTGGTAGTTTCCTGCAGAAAAAATAGGACTCGTCCATCAGGCTGACTTCGTCGATCAATTGCAAACATAGGAAACGCTGCTTCCCTTGACGATACTGAGCTTACTTTACAACATGGATGAGCTGCTGCTCAAGGTACTACCGTAGAAGAAAATAGAGACTCTTCCTCAAAGTCATTCACCCTAATCCTTTCTGACCAGAACTGTCTGCCATGACTGGGAGGCTCGCGGCTTTAATGAAAAGATGTCATACAGAAGAAAGCGGAGAACAAGTAAAGGCTATTAAACTCTATTAAAGGAACAGAGTAACAAGAGATTGAATTAGTAATCAAAAAACTTCCTACAGAGTAAAGCCCAGGCTTAGATGGTTTACTGGTGAATCCTACCAAATGTTTAAAGAAGAATTAGCACCAATCCTTCATACACTCTTCCAAAAAATAGAAGAGGAGGGAGCATTTCACAGTTCACTCTATGATACCAGTATTACCTTGATACTCAGTCAAAGGCATCACAAGAAAAATAAACCAATATCCATTATGAACATAGATGTAAAAATCTTCAACAAAACATTAGCATACCACACCCAGCAACATATAAAAAGAATTATGTACTGTGACCAAGTGGGATCTATCTCAGGAATGCAAGATTGGCTTAACATATGAAAATCAACTAATGTTATAAACCATATTCAAAAAAAATAAAGCACAGAATACATGATTATCTTAGTAGAAAAAACATTTAACAAAATTTAACACTCTTTCATGATAAAAACACTCAAAAACACTAGTAAAGGTAAGCTGGCTTTGATAAAGGCCATTTATGAAAACCCCACAGCTAACATGGTACTTACTAGTGAAAGACTGAAAGCTTTCACCCTAAGACAAAGACCTCTGCTCTGGTCACCTCTATTCAACATTGTATGGGAGGTTCTAGCCAATGCAATTAGGCAACAACAACAACAAAAATAATAAAAGGCATCCAGACTGGAAAGGAAGAAGGAAAACTATCCTATTTACAGATGACATGATCTTATATATATAGAAAACCCTAAAGATTCTATAAAAATTATTGGAGCTAAAAAATGAGTCCAGCAAGGTGACACGATGAAAGATCAATACACAAAAATCAGTTGTATTTTCTATATACTAGCAGACAACAATTTAAAATCAATTTTTTAATCAATTAAAAAATGATTTTACTATGATAGCATAAAAAAGAATAAATACTTAGGAATAAATTTAACAAAAGGAATGTAAGTCTTGTACACTGAAAACTACAAAACATTTTTTAAAGAAATGAAAGAAGACATCCCATGTTCATGGATTGGAAGACCTAATATTGTTTAGATAGCAACACTCTCCAAATTGATCTACAGATTTACCATAATCCTTATCAAATTCCCAGCAAGCTTATTTTTGCAGTAATTGACCATTAGATTCTAATGGAAATGTAAGGGACCCATAAAAGCCAATACAATCTTTTAAAAATCACACACACAAAAAAACAAAGTTGGAGGACTCACACTTCCCAATCTCAAAATTTACTACAAAGCTACAGTAATAAAGACAGTGTGGTATTAGCATAAGGATAGACATATAGACCAATGAAATAAAATTGAGTCCAGAAATAAACTCTTACTTTCATGTTCAATTGACGTCAACAAAGATGTCAAGACAATTCAATGGGGAAAAATAAAAATAGTCTTTTCAACAAATGGTGCTGGGATAGCTGAAGGTCCACATGCAAAAGAATGAAGTTAGACCCCTACCTCACACTATATACAAAAATCAACTTGAAATAGACCATAGACCCAAATGTAAGCGTTAAAACTATAAAACTAAAAAAACAAAAAATAACACCACCTAGGCAATGGTTTCTTAAATACAACACCAAAAGCACAAAAGCAATAACTGAAAAAATAGATAAACTGAAGTTAATCAAAATTTAAAATTTTTGTGTTTCAAAGGATACCAATAAAACTTAACAAAAGGAATGTAAGTCTTATACACTGAAAGACAACCCACAGAATGAAAGAAAATATTTGGAAAAACATATATCTGTAAACATATATCCAGATTCTATAAAGAACTATTACAACACAATAATAGAAAAACAGATTACCCAATTAAAAAATGGGCACAAGTCCTAGCTGGTTTGGCTCAGTGGATAGAGTGTCAGCCAGGTTCAATTCTGGTCAAGGACACATGCCCAGGTTGCAGGCTTTATCTCCAGTGTGTGTGTGGGGGGGGCGGGGGGGGGGAGGGAGAGGGGCATGCAGGAGGCAGCCAATCAATGATTCTCTCTCATCATTGATGTTTCTATCTCTCTCCCCCTCTCCCTTCTTCTCTCTGAAATCAATAAAAATAGATATGTTTTTTAAAATGGCACAAGATCTGAATAGACCTTTATCCAAAGAAGATAGAGGAATGGCCAATAAGCACATGAAAAACTGTTCAACATCATTAGTCATTAAGGAAACACAAATAAAAACCACAATAAGATAGCACTTCACACACACTAGATTAACTGTAATCAAAAGAATTGATAAAGTGTTGACAAGGATGTAGAGAAGCTATAACCTTCAAAGTAGTATAGCCACTTTGGAAAACAATTTGCAGTCCCTCAAAAAGTTAAACACAGAGTTATCACATGACCCAATAATTCCACTCCTAAGTATATAACCAAGAGAAATGAAAACATATGTCAACTTCAAATTTTATACACAAATGTTAATAGCAGCATTAATGATAATAGCCAAAAAGTGGAAACCACCTCATGTCTATCAACTGATGCATGCATGCATGTGTTAATTAAATGTACACAATGTGGTATATCCACACAATGGAATATTATTCAGCCATAAAAAAGAATGATACCAGCTATAACATGTGAGAAACCTGAAAATATTATGCTAAGTGATAGAAGCCAGACAAAATCTATATATATTTAAAGCCTAAGTGACCATTTGACCATTCGACCAGTAACTATGCTGCATACTGACCACCAGGGGGCAGACACTCAACTCACAGGCATGGAAACTTGGAACAGAATGATGAATCCCAGAGGGAAGGGGGATGGAGGGGAAGGAAGAGATTAACCAAAGATCTTATATACACACTAGAGGCCCAGTGCACAGATTCATGCAACAATGGGGTCCCTTGGCCTAGCCTGTGGGGATTGGGCTGAAACTGCCATGGTGCACGGATTCATGCACTGTGGGGTCCCATGGCCTGGCCTGCAGGGATTGGGCTGAAACCAGCAGTCCGACATCCCCTGAGGGGTCCTGGATTGCGAGAAGGTACAGGCCAGGCAGAGGGACCCCACCGGAGCACAAATCCATGCACCGGGCCTCTAGTATTACATATTATATGATTCCATTTATATAACATGTCTAGAATAGGCAAATCTATAGAGACAGAAAGTAGATTAGTGATTGACGAGGGCTGGGGAGCATTAATCGGGTAATGGGAAGTGACTGTTAATGAGTACAGGGTTCTTTCTGGGGTGATGAAGATGCTCTAAAATTAATTTTGGTGATGATTGCACAACTCTGGATATAATAAAAATCACTGAACTGTACACTGTAAAAGGTTGTCTTTTATGGTATGTAAATGGTATCTCAATAAAGCTGTTTTAAAAAAGCTATAGAGCATATTGGTAATATGAAAAACTGAAACAACACAGATGTTCCACAGGCAACTGGTTCAAAATACCCATAAGGCAACCCGCTGTGCAGACATTAAACAGTGTTTTCAAGCCCTAGCAGGTGTGGCTCCGTGGATAGAGTGTCGGTCCGCAGACCAAAGGGTCCCGGGTTCGATTATTGTCAAGGGCACGTACCTCGGTTGCAGGCTCCTCCCCAGCCCAAGCCCCAGGGCCCGTGCAGGAGGCAACCAATTGATGTGTTTCTCTCACATCGATACTTCTCTGTCTTTCCCTCTCTCTTCCACTCTCTCTAAAAATCAATGGATTTTTAAAAAAGAGATATCAAAAAGGTTTTTAAAAATATTTAATGACATGGAAAATAATTATACACATATATCCATAGAGTGAAAAAGTAGAATATAAAACAATATATACAGAATAATCCTAACTGTGCATAAAATAATGTATGTATGTCTATATATTTATACATTTTATATATTTAAAGATATAAATGTAGTTTAAAGACACATAGATATTTATATAAAAATATATATGTTATAAAAGTGGTTAGCTCAAATGGCTGCATGGAGACAGATTTTATTTTCTGCTTTATGTTTTTCTTTATTTCTCATATAGCCTATACTCAACAAAAAGCGGAAGAATAAATGTTCCCTTTCAGATCAAAGGGATTCTATACAGTGTTGGCCAGAATGAGAGGCGGCCCGTCCCACACACTGCGCAGGAAAGCACACAGGAACAGCCGGTCTGCAGGCCAGTCTGGAAATACCTCCCTTTTGACCCAGAAACTCCACCTCTGGTAAGCCCTCCTAGGGAAACCATGGAGAACAAGCACGAAGCCCAGCTGAGAGGGTGTTCGTCACAGCCGCACTTACATGTAACAGTGAAAAGCTGAAAACAACCGACATGTCCAAAAACAGAGGCTTTTGAGGTCAATGTATTTTAGCTTTCCCATACAATGAAATGCTGTACAGCTGCTGAAAATGATGCACAAATGTGCCGTTTGTCACGGGAAGTGTTTATGACTGCAGTGAAGTGGAAAAAGCAGGTTGCAAAGCAGGAGATGTGATATCATCTCATTTTCATTTTTAAAAATGCACACATATGGTAAGTACAGAGGAATACTCTCAAACGTTAACAGGGGTTCCTGGTGGCTGTGGTCCTATCGTAACTTCTCGCCAAGGAACTGTCAGTAGAACTTACGTGTGTTACTTCCGCGCCCCCTGGATGCCTCTCTCTCTTCCTTTCCAAGAGCTGCAACAGTCCAGCAACCCCGCTTCATCACACAGCTGTGGACTGCGCCCAGCGGGAGGGGGAGGAATGGTAACCTCAGCGCACACAGCCACCACCAGCCTTGATCAGCTGGACTATCAGAGGACTGTAGAGGACTTCCCTCAGATGGGAGCCAATGCCTTTTGGCCTCTTTATTACAACAGGTACATACCAAGGCATTTATAAAGGCCATCTCTAGGAAGGCACGCCACTTCAGCTCCCACTGTCCTCGCTGCAGAAAGTCACCCCATGTCCAGGAGGTCTAAGTTCCAAAGGAGAGAGGCCATGTGTCCACTGTTCCCAAGCCAGGCCTCCCCATTTGGGAAAAGAACATCTGTGGCCACTCGGTGTCCTGGAGATACCAATGGCTCTCTCAACCTGTACCCAGAGCAAAGACCTCTACTCACCTGATTAACCCAGTACTGCCAGAAACTAGAGTTTCTCCACTTCTTCTATTCCCATTCTCTGTTTCTCTACTTAGGCTGAAGAGATAGGAGGAGGGTGTGGGGGCCGATCGGGTGGGGAGAACTGAGATCCACTTAGGAACTCCCTGATAATGGAAATGAACTGAAAGGTACCACCTTCAGGAAAGACACCCATGTCAGGTGCGGTGATGGTGGGATGTCAGTATGATCTCGCAGGTATTCCCATAATTAGCAGAAATGACTCCGAATCATCAAAATATTCTCAGTGTGCTATCTACATGCAAAAACAAACATATAAACAAACAACCCCCAACAAAACCCACACCTCTGACCATGACAGGCTAGAAGCAGAGACACCCAGAATCACCTGAATTACTTGATAGGCATCTCGGTAGAAATACAAGCAAGGGAAGTTTCATACATGCCATTCCATAACTGAGCACCAACTATGTGCCAGACACTGTGCTAAGTTCTGAGAAGGGCAAACAAACTAAACAGAGTTCTTCCCTTAGGGGAACTCCTCACTAGCAGAGGCTAGTCTGGCAATTGTACAACTAATTCTAGGACAATTTTCAGGTGATTCTAATCCACTGTGCTGGGACGGTACTGAGCAGGGTTGACTCTGAAGATAGGACACATGAGCTTGAGGGACAGCAGAACTTACAGGAAAAAACCTGGGCGAGGGCAAGGAGCGAGTGGGAGTGGGGCTGAGGAGAGGGGGTAGGTGCAAATCTAGGACGTTCTCGAGTGACCTGAATGCTTTCTCCCCGAGGAAACCTTACCTGCCCCAGCGAGCTCTGGTCCACAGACCAACAGGGCAAAGCGATCAGAACATGGGCTCTGGAGTTGACCACTCTTCAGACTGAGTCCCCGTCTGCCACTCAGTAGGAGCCTGGGCCCTGGAACCATCCAAGGTCGGGTCCTGCCTCCATCACTTCCCAGCGTTAGCACCCTTGGCTGTTATCTAACCTCCCTGGACTCAGTGTTCTCATCTGCAGAATGGAAAAAATAACAGTGCCTACCTCACAGGGTGGCTGTGGAAATTGGCTCTACCCAAACAAAGGGCATAGCACCTGGCCCAGAGCCGGCTCTGACATGGTTCCTAGAAACCTCACCCAGTCTCATTTCCTTTGTCCGTAAATTAGGGATTGAGAGGGTTAAAGAGACAGTAAAGCCCTGACACGGTGTTGGCCCTCAGGAGTTCCTCCATAACTGAATGACGCTGGCTTCTGATTCCCAGTAAACCACGTTCACGTTACCAGGCCAGGGGGGGAGAGCTCCCGGCCATGGCTGGAAGGAAGAATTAGATGTGGGTGTTCACTGACATTCTGGGCTCTGGCTGAAAGTCCTGGTAGAGTCTGACCTCAGAGACCATGCAAGAGTCTAGGTGACCTATGAACCTGTGCAGGTCAACTCCGCCGCCTACCACTATGCAGGCCACACAGGGGAGGGGTGTGGATGGGGTGTAGCCCATCCAAGGGGCAGCTGTGCTTGGCTCCAGCCTGCTCTTGCCCTGGGAGAATGAGGGGACAGCTCTTCCCTTCTTTCCAAGAAGATGGAAAGCCAAGTTGGTAAGTATTCCTGATTTGGAAATGCCGGCCACTCATTCAAAGCATTGGAAACACTGAACTGACTCAGCACAGCCTGCCCCGGTGCCTGCGGGCCAGGGGTTCACGCCTTCTGATTTAAGAGGCTTTGTACACTGACGTCCCTCCAATCCTTGTTGGCAATCGCCCCTGAAAGATTCTCAAGGACCTGATGAAGAAAGGAAACGCAAAATATTCTGACTCAGAGCTCGGCCAAGAGCCTCTTGAACTCGTGAGAGAACTGGCCCGTCTTTGGGCATTTCTGTGAACTAGAGGGGCAATTTCCTGCTATTATACGTCACCTCTAGTGGTTCTCCCACCAAACACTTACCCTCTAGGCTAACATTTCCATCAGGCTCACTGTGTGCCAGTACTGTTTTAAGCACTTAACATATACTATCTCATGTAATCCTCACAACAGTCCAATGAGAGCCTGATAGGTGGGGAAACTGAGGCACAGAGGCGTTGAGAACTTGTACAAGGTCACACAGCCAGTACAGCGTGGGAGTTGGGCCCAAGCAGGTGACCCTTCCCTGTCCCTGTACACCTGTGACTCCACATGTGCCTACAAAGTTAGAAACTAGCCAGGGCCGGGTCTCCTTGGAGCCAGCCAGTGTGTCCCAGGAGCCAGGTCCTCCGTCCAGGGCTGGGGACCCACTGCTAACCACATATCACCAGGGCCAGACTCAGGGACCAAGTCTCCTGTCCTCCTCGCTCCCTGTGCATGGCAGCCACAAGACTAAGCTGGCAGTGCCACCTGTAGACAGTCTGCTACCACCAGGCCGTCTCAGAGCCAAAACTAAGACCTGAGCTCTTGCTGCTAAGCAGCCCTGGAGCCATCCCCCAACCCCCACTAGCAAAACAACTTCTGGCTACGCTGCACCGGGCCCCACGTCAATCAGGCAGCTGGAAACCGCCAGAGGAAGCTTTGCAGAATATCATTCTTGGCCCAAAATAATACACACACACACACACACACACACACACACACACACACATACACCCCTCCCATAAGCCAAGGCACGTGCAGTGGCTCAGTGAGCATCCGAGAGAGAAGGGGGCAGCTATGTGGCACAGACCCCAGTACACCCCATGACTCAGACGGATGACGGATGACGGATGCAGACACAGGCCGGGCGCTCGCAGGACCCCCTGAGGCAGCCTGAAAGGACTGTGCCCAGTGAACGGCCAGCATGCCCTGTCAGGAGTGACAGCATCCTTCCCAGCCTACGGGACGCTTAGAAGATTAATTAGATGAACCTGGCAGTGTTCGGAGTTCCCCGGGGAACTTGGTGACTATGTCACCCCCATCACAAAGCTCTAAGCGTGTCTGGAGCTGGGTCTTTGTTCAGCTGTGCACAGGACACCAGGTCAGACGGCCGGCTGCACACGGGAGGCCAGCGCACTGCTGCCCTGGAGGATCGCCCGCCCGGGCCGCGGCCTCCGGGCCAGCCACAGTCCGTCACGATGCACAGTGTGAGCTGTGGGTGGCTGTTTCAGACGGCCCACTTCTCACCATGGCCGTCAGAAGTCCAGAGTGTCTCTCCTCCTGCAGGAGGCCTCCTGGCCCTGCTGGCCTGCGGTGACCGCTCCTGCCTCTGAAAAGCTGTCACCCATGCCCAGCTTCCACCATTTGCTGCCTTGTTTGGGGCTGACATTTTAAAATGTCACTTAGTAACATTTAGTACGTGCCAGGTACTGTGTCATGCTTTATGTACAATATGTGATGTAGTCTTCCCAAGTCTAGGACGTGCGTGATTATACCCATTTCACAGAGGAGGAAGTGGCAACGTGAAAAAGTCAAACAACGTGTCCTCCCTCTGTCCTTTCTGTCCACGAGACTACATCCTCTCACAATGGATTACAAACTCCTTCCCCGCCACCAGGGTGACACTTACCCCGCCTTCTAGCCCCCGAGCCCCAGGGCACACAGGTAAACACGGGATGACTGACTGTTACCGTCACTGCCACTTGGAGCAACCACTTAGCCCTTAATTATCACACAGGTGGCATTACTGAATGAGAACGTGGTCAGCCATATGGCCAACTGGCCATATAATAAGCATCCCTATAAATGTTCTGCAGCATCTTAATTACCAAGAACAGTCTCCGCGTACGTTGCATATCAATTATCGGAAAACTGGACTGAGATGTTTGTCTCTCCTCTCCTCAGGGACAACCGAAGACCGAGGCTCTGCGGTAACCTCGTGCTGCTGGGCCGCACATTATCCAACGCCGGCCGTGGGCCCAGCCCGGCGCCCTGCTGGGAGTCCATCACCGGCCGAGGGCCCAGGGGTCAAACCGCAGGCTCCGGGGAGGCTCTGCCGGCTCCAAACAGCACGGCCCCGGGGGACACCCTCCCAGGGACAGACGGCGCAGCCCTCACCTTTGGTAGCGTAGGCTTCCGCCAGCACCCGCAACCTGTAGGGGGGGACGGCTGTCAGCGGCAGGTCATCGAGGCCCACCCGCGCATAAATGTTGAGAGCTTCCTTATAATCTCCTTCCACGTAGTTCAGCTTGGCCATGATCAGATTGGATTCTTGTAGCAACTCTGACTAGAAGGAAAAGGAGAGGAAAGCACATTTTCCTACCATGTTATGAGGGGTGCTGCCTGGGGACCCACCTGCTACCGCATAGCGGGGGCTCTCCACACAGAAACGGGGTGCACATAGTCACAGCAAGATTGCTCACGGGAGCCCAAAGTGGAAACAGCCCAAGCGTCCATCAACTGAGGATGGATAAACAAACGTGGTGGAGCCACACACCCAGTATGACTCAGCCATGATGAGGAAGGACTAACACACAGCCACAGCACAGACAAGCCTCAAAGCATCATGCCAAGTAAAAAGAGCCGGTTGTGAAAGTCTCCTGAATGCGTATGAAATGGCCAGAAAGGTCGAAGCTACAGGCAGAATGCAGGCCAGTGTTTGCCTAGGGCTGGGACGGTGGGAATGGGAGGAGCCTGTTAATGGTGAGGGGTATGTTGTGGGGTGATGAAAAGGTTCCAAAATTCAGGTACAGGTTGCACAACTCTGTGAATAGTCCCCAAACCACTGAATTGTACACTTTAAATGGGTAGATGATGGCAGGTGAATTATATTTCAATGAAGCTGTTGCAAAATGAAACAGAAACGCTGAGGTTCCCCTAAGGCAGCTCGGCTGGACTGGGGCAAAAACAGAAGGAATACTTTATGAACAAAACATGTAAGCGCCCGTCTCAAAAAAGGAAGCTCCACAGGCATCCCGGGGGTCCTGCTCACTGCACTGGGCAGGACCCAAATAACCGGAGGAGAGAGGCTTTCTAAATCAGTGCAAAAACCAGCACCTGCTCTCTTTCCAAGGGCGGCTTTCCTCACGGAGCCATTCCAGCCTGTTGCGGTCACTGCCCCTGGGCCCTCTCCCAGCCAGCGGCTGCACGCTGCACTGCCCTGATGGGCTCTCCTTCCCATCTAGGCCGGCGGTCAGCTTCCCCAGGCCACGCCCACCGGCTCCCCTGCCCCCCTCACAGCAGAGAAAGAAGAGGCTCCCAGCATCTATATAAGGAGACGGGTTTATCTCCCAGGCCTTCCCTCGGAAGCTAAGCTATACAAGGCTGGGTTTTTCCGCTTCCATAGCACGAATTCTGTCATTTAAAGCTGTGACAGGGTCGACGGCTCAGGGAACCAGCCAGGGCATGGCGAAGCAGCTGTGCCAGCCACGACGGCCGCTTCCGGGCACTTGTTGGAAGGGAGCAGAGACAACAGGCTGCGCTGGAGAGGATGGTGGGAGGGGCAGGGCGAGGGAAGGTGAGCTGAAAGGGGATCCAAAGGAAGCCAGAGAGGGAAGGCTGGAGAGGGAGGCGGAGAGCTGAGTCTAAACAGAACGGAGAACGGGCAGATGAATAGAAGGGCGGTGAGGTGTGCAAGGCTTCCTGTGCGGGGAGGAGGGGGGGCCTGGGGTCCGGCTCGGCGAAGGAAGGCGAGGGAAGACGAGGGAAGTCCGGGCCTGGTTCCCTCCCGCAGCACCCCGGTACCTGGTGCCGTCCCCAGTAGGAAACCCCGCACCGCTCTGGGCCACAGCGGCCTGGGGCACTCATGGACCACATATTTCAGGCAGGAAATTGGGTAATAAGTGGCACTCCTGATTTCCTACAGTGGAACAGGGTGGCAGGTTGAGCTCTGGGTCACATGTGACAGCTTACTCCAAGCACTTGGGGAAGATTAGTGCCATTTCCTAACAGCATCTCACTGAAGGCTCTCATCGGAGAGACTCCGAAAGCCCCCACGGGGTCGCCCCCCGGGGGTTGACCCATGGATCACACAGGAGCTGGCGGGGAGATGCTCCAACCCCGCCCAGGTCGTCATGGGCGACGTCCCCAGCCACACAGCTCAGAGCAGGTGGCGCCAGCACCTCCCCATGGCCTCCCCTCACCCCAGAGGCCCAGGGTACCTTGAGGTTCCCGCGGTCCAGGGCGGCGGTCAGGTGCTTGCGGACCTCGGTGAGCTGGGGCCAGGGGCCTCGGGGGCTGGTCCCCTGCCGCAGGGAGTGCTCCTTCAGGTACTGCTCCAGCTTCGACTCCCCAAGGAGGAGCTCTGCCATGTCATCTGTCAAGGACAAAACGAGAGGCTAAGTGGGGGCAAGGAGTGGTCTGTGCTGGGAACCCCCAGGGCCTCAGGACCCCCCCAATGAGGCCCACCTGGAACCTCATAACCTCAGATGGGGTCCAAGTAGGCACCATCTTAGGGTGCAGTCCGGTCGGCAGTAAAGAATGTTCCAGTGTACGCACTCAAACGGGGGGGGGGGGGGGGGGGGGGGGGACTCAAGCACTGTCCTCTTTTGTCACGAAATTACGGAATCTAGAAAGACGGATACAGTAACATGGAGTGAGCTCCAGTTCAGTAGAAAAACATAAAGCTGTCTTGTGATTCATTCAGACTGATCTTTACAAAACACACACAGGACCCAACCCATGTCTTTCCTGAGAGCGATGCCGTGGAACCTCCCAGCCCTGCCGTGTTCTATGGCCTTCGTACCCGGATACAAGCCGGGAGAATGGCTTGTACAGTCAGATTCTTCAGACGAGCTTGTGCCAACACAACCTGAATGCAGGTAGTCTGTTTTTTGTCTAAAAGTCAAAATGATACAAACAGCCTGGCCGGTGTTGCTCAGTGGTTGAGCTTCGAACTATGAACCAGGAGGTTATGGTTCGATTCCCGGTCAGGGCACATGTCCGGGTTGTGGGCTTGATCCCCAGTGTGGGGCGTGCAGGAGGCAGCCGATCAATGATTCTCTCTCATCGTTGATGTTTTTGTCTCTCCCTCTCCCTTCCTCTCTGAAAGCAATAAAAATATGTTTTAAAAAACTATACAGACACTGATCTCGGGGAACGTTTGTGTGAAGGCTTTATTCCCAAGAGTGCAATACGTATAGCAATGGCGTTGCTATTGTCGGTGCTGGCCGGTTAACAGAATAAAAGCTCACTCCAGCAGCGGCTCTTTGGAATCCACACATCCAAGCTGCTGTGGACAAACCCAAACAATCTGTACGCCAGCCTGAGCACGGTCTCTCTCCTCTGTGGTGGGACAGAACCTAGTTGTGTTAAAATATAAAGGCAGCCTTTAAAAGTCTGGAGGGATGTACCTCAAACCCATGCTAACAGCTACCACTGGGGTGCAGGAAAAAAAACCCCAACTGGGGTCAGTGGCCAAAGGGGACTTGAGCTTTATCTTGAGCATGCCGGCCCTGGAGACACCGCCACAGGCAGGTCTGTGCAACCCAAAGTTATCTGAGACGCGGGGCAGGGCCTCCAAAGGCCAAGAGCTGGACCGAGAGCCTTCCCAAGCCCTCTGCTCAGTGACCCAAAGCTGCTGGGCCTCCCATGCCCAGCAGTGCCCGTGTCTGAGTTCTGAGCAGCCAACAATAGCCTGCCAGAGATGATGCCAGAGATGATGGGAGGAGCTAAGCATCACCAGAACGGGCAGAGTTAACTCGGAGATCTGAACTCAAAGGTTCTTCAGTTGTCCAAGAAGAAAAAGGCAATGGCGAGGACATCAGGCAGGACCCACAGCGAGGTCCCCCACCAGCAAACAATAAAGCCACGCCTGCAGAGGGCTCAGGGACGCCCGTGTAACCCTGTGGATGGACCAGCCGCAGCGCCGGTCAGGGACAAAGGTAACAAGCAGCTTCCTCCCAGAACGGAAATCCAGCGAATAAAGAAATCTAGGGGTCAGGGTGAAGGGTGTGTAGGCAAAGGCCTGCTGGTGAGTGCCAGGGCAGTCACACACACAGTATTAAAGGCGTACAAGAAGTACTGCTACAACGGGATCTGACTGTTATACACCAATACAATGCACACGTGACAGATGTATGTTTCAAGGTGGAAAATGTAGGAAAGGCATGCCAGGCAGAAGGAACAGAATGTGCAAAGGCGTGGCACAGCCTGGTTGTTTGGGGAACTCGTAAGTGATTTGTTAGAGCTGAACCATCAAGGGCAGGGAGAAGAAGAGGGGAATGGTCGTGGGAGTTTCCCGCCAGGTAGGCGAGAATCAGTTCCTTAGTTCTGGAAGGAGCCGCCCGCTCCGGGCGAAGAGGTTACAATCTAAGCTGAAATTCAGCATGGCCGCTACAGAATCATTTTTGAACTTTTTTTAATTCCCAGCCTCCAATGAATCTCTCAAGCAAATTGTTTTCTTTATTCCCCTGCAAAAAAAGGTGATTTCGCTGTCATTCACTCTCCCAACCAGGAGGCAGAGATCTTAACCACCGCCAGGAGCTCATGCCAGAGCAATTACACCGAGGCTGCGAGGCTCAGTGCTAACGGTGACGGCGGCTCGGGGGCCTCACGGCCTGACCATGGGCACTGGCTGCACCTGCCAAGGACCTCACAGGTTCCCGGGCAGAATCCACTAGCAACAGGAGAAAAGGGCGCCACCTAGCCAGCTGTTACTGCCCAATCGTGTGCCCGGCTACCGGCGAGGACAGTGGGACGCAAGGAGAAAAGACACCTCGGGGTCAATTTCAGATTAAAGAGTTAAATATAAAATAAAAGAGGATCAAAATGGTAAAAATAGACATTCGCTTCCAGCCAAGACAGACCAAATTTAACCTCCCATCGGAAACTCACAAAAACATGACAGAATATATTTTTAAATAAAAACAATTTTCAAGACACTAGACATCAGGCGACAGAGGAGTGATCCCTGAGAACTGGGTAACAAACCAGGTCGGCGCTAGGATTGCCAGCAACAGGGGAACGGGGACACTTACAGCAGAATTCTGCCTCATGGAAGACTTCAGTCTCAGTATCTCTTCCCCTACTTCCTGTCCCACTCCCCAGGCACCGAGGAGGGCACAGCCGGGCACAGCTGGGCATTCCACAGCGGCAGGCAGAGATGTAGGACTGCAACACGGGGCCGAGACGTACCTTCCAGGATGGAGAAGCTCAGGGGTGCCCAGGGCTGGTTTCCCCCACCCCACGAACATTTTGGGGGGGGGGTATAAGTGAGGCTGAGAAACCAGCTCTCCAGTGACTTTTAGCGAGATAAAGCCTGGCATCCAATAGAGACCACTCCTGAGATTAGCATGGGACTCAGCCCCCAGGAGGGGTCTCTGGTCCCCTGGTTCATCTCCCAACAGACAATCCCCAACCCGGTAAGCCTGGTGGCTGGCACAGTGCAGTGCCCAGGCGGCCTCGGCCTCCCCCATACACCCAGGGAAGGAGGGGTTGTGACCTTTGCCACTTGAGGCGACTGTCCCTTCCTCACAGCCCTCTCCCTTGTGGGATAAGCGGCTGACACACAGAGATTTGATCAGATGATGGAGGGGGGAAAGTTAGGGTTTCTACTCTATTTCAGGCAGTACTTGATATCAATACAAAAAAATCTCTAGGACTCGGTTTTGGATGTCAATAGAGAAGCATTGAGGCCTATTCAAACCATTCCTGCTGGGGCTCCGATCCAAGAGGAAAAAACAAGCCCCTATTCAAGTAGGAACTGGTTCTTCAGCGGCCCCTTTGTTACCCAGCAAAGACAGCCCGGTTCTTGGTTCTCGTGTCTCAGTCTCAGGGTGACCTCAGTGAATTCCATCCCCTGGTTCATTTGGCTTCTTGTAAGTCGCAGGTAACTTAGAGGCATCTTAACGTTTGTGTGCTGGTCACCCCTCCGCCCAGAATAGAGTGCTGACACAAAACAGACACTGTCAGACGCTGTAGGTAGGAGCATAAATTAGTATGAGTGTCTACAGGGGGCAATTTAGCAACATCTACCAAATGACTGATGTACCTGAACTATGTGACCCAGAAATTCCAGTTTTAGCACTTGGAGCACGAAGATGGGCAGATAGGGATGTTTACCACATTCGGCCCCCTGGTCACAGCAGAGGACAGAGATAACAGGTGTCCTGCTAAATGGACTATGGTGCCCCATGCGATGGGACACAGTGTGCCCATTGTACAAAGGAACAGATCTAAGTACAGGTCTGTGGCGGCCGGACTGCCCTCATGGCCCCGGGTCCTCAGCCTCCCTGAATCCACATGCTCTGTGGCCTCTCCCACGGACCCCGGGCGTGGCCACGTGACTTGCTCCGATCACAGGACAGTGGCAAATCTGACGCACACAGCGCTTGGCAAAGGCCTTAGCCGCTTCTGCTTCCCTCTTGCTTCTCTGCGGCCACCATGAGAACATGCTCCGGCTGGCCTGGGCCTGGGAGGCGGGAAGGCCAGGTGAGAAGCCCAGCCAAGGGCAGTGATGACGCGGAGCTGCCCCGCAGCTGCCCGCGGACACACAGAATCGTGAAAACAGTAACAGCTGGCTGTTCTAAGGCACTGAGTTTTGGGGTGGTTTGTTATATAGCAACATAATGTTATAGGTAACAACCTCAGAGACAGAGACCCCAACTAGGGTGTGCAGTAGCATATCACTATTATGTGTAAAAAACAAAACCAACAACAAATTTTCGTATAATGTACGGATATACAGCATATCATCCCTAAAAGGGCCCCTGGAAAGTCCAAAGAGTGGTTGTTTCTGTGGAAGGGAGGAGAGGGCATGGAGACAGTGCAGGAGGCAGTTACCTTGCACTATATACTATTTTTTTTAATATATATTTTTATTGCTTTCAGAGGGGAAGGGAGAGGGAGAGAGAGACAGAAACATCCATGATGAGAGAGAATCATTCATCGGCTGCCTCCTGCACGCCCCACACCGGGGATCGAGCCCACAACCCGGGCATGTGCCTTTGACCGGAATCGAACCCAGGACCTTTCAGTCTGTAGGCTGATGCTCTATCCACTGAGCCACACCGGCTAGGGCCACTATATGCTTTTTTTAACGTTTGATCATTACTACCACATGCGTTCATTACCTGCACAAAACAACCAGGTAATTAAAAAAAAAAAAAAAAAAACTAGAGCAGCTTGGCTGGCCACCCACAGAGAGTACACAGGACCTAGTCCATCACCTTGGAACCAAGTGAAGGAGTTTTAGGTCTGTGGTTACCACCGACAGCCCATCTCCCGCTGTCCCGGGCCACCAGCCTCTCATGCACACACCCTCAGGCCCTCAGCATCCTTCCCGGGCTGAGGGTGCCTGCCTGGGCATGCTATCCTCCCTCCCTTCTCCTGCCCAAATCCCAGGCGTCCTTTGGGATGCATTTCAGGGTCACCTTGGAGAAGCTTTGCCCAGCGCTCTTGGCCTGAGCGAATCATGTTCCTCGAAGCACTTTGCACATGCACACATCAGCCAGCGTTCATTCAGTGCCTGCGAGCTCCAGGGACTACGAGCAGAGACTGACACAGAGGAGGTCTCTGCCCTCATGGAGCTTACATTCCCAGGCAGGTGGGATGAAGAGACAAACAGGAAAAGGCCAGACAGTGGTCAGGATGTGCGGAGAACTGAAGCATGACGGGGTGACTGGGCGGCCACTTGAGATGGGTGGTCAGACCAGGGAGAGTCTCCAAGGAGACATGGATGATGAGATTGAGTCGGCCGTGCAAATGGCTGAGAGAAAGACATTGGCTCAGCGCATGGAGGGCCCTGGGGTGGGAACACAGCTGCTGTGTTCCAGGAACAGCGAGAAGGCCAGGGTGGCTGGAGCAGAGGGAACCATCGGGGCAGAGCAGTCAGAGAGGCGGGTAAAAGCAGACCTTGACATTCTCGTATTTTGTGATACAAAGTGTGGCATCATTTTTGGGGTGGGGAGGGAGGATAAGCAGGGGGATGAAATGATCTGATTTAGGTTTGGAAAAGCTCCCTGTCTGTTGTGAGCTCGAGGCTGGAGCCAGGCAGAGGCAAGAGCAGAAATGGTTAGAAAGCCACTGTAGCAATCTGGTGAGAGGTGACAGACATAGACAGAGGGGTGAGGCAAGAAATGGCATGTAAAGGGAGTAAAAGACTGAGTGAGGACAGTTTGGATCGAAGGTACAGTAAACAGAATTGTCTATGTCCCAGCTGCTGGAACCCATGATGTAATTAAGTTTAGGACCTGGCAGTGGGAGGATTAGCTGGGAGGGCACATGGGGTCCTTAGAAGAGGGAAGTAGGAAGGACCGAGTCAGAGAGGGGATGTGGCGAAGCACACAGGAGTGGTCACAGACACTGGAGGAAACTAAAGTGCTTGCTTTAAAGGAGGAGGAGGCGCCCTGAGCCAAGGGCATGTGGGCAGCCTGTAGGGGCTGGAAACGGCCAGGGCAGGGCCCTCCCCAGAGCCTCCTGCCGACGTCGATGTTAGCCCACTGAGACCCGTTTCCAACTCTGACCCCCAGAACTGTAAGAAAACACATTTGCATTGTTTTAAACCAGCAAATTTGTGCCACGGCAACAGGAAACTAATGCATTGGGGATGAGGAAAGGAGAGGGATTAAAGATGAATTCTGGATTTCAGGTTGCACAATGGTGCGAACAGTGGTACCATTCCGCCATGTACTGAGGCGAGGAGTAAAACCAAGAGTTCTGCTTTGACCAAGTTAAATGACATTCCACACCCAAGTACAGAACTCGTCAGTGGATGGAGGAGACTGAGCAGGAGGCCAAGGAAGAGAAAGCCAGGGCCGTGTCTGTTACAGAAACCGAGATTAGGAAGTTTCCAACAAGAGGGAGAGGTCAAGTGGGTTAAAAGCAACTGGAATACTAAGGCAGAGAAGAGAACAATCGTTACACATGGCAATTAGTTGATCAGAGGGTGACCTTGGCATCAGAAGTCTCGGGATGTGCAAGGGAGACAAGCCCAAGTGGCAGAGGCTGAGGGCGTGCCGAGTCTGAAGAGGCTTTGCTGAAAGGACCAGGGAGACGGGCGGCAACGAGACAGCAGGGGAGGTTAATGAAGGTTTAGCAGGAAAGTCTAGGCCTCTGTGCTTCCTGCAGGGAGAGGTCGGGAAAGAGAGAGGCAGAGACGTGACCAGGAGAGAGAAGAGATGGCCGTAGCAGCGACGCCCTGAGAGGGTGAGGACAGGGGATTCCGAGCAAAGGGGAAGAAGGGGCTGAGGCCCTTTGAAAGGAACTGAAAGCCCCGGCAGTGGCAGGGGGAAAGCGGTGGTCGGAAATGAGCGGGTTTCCTAATTGTTTCTATTTCCTCGATAAAGAATGAGGCAAGGTCATGAGCGAGGAGTGACAGGATGGCATCCAGAGGATGTGAGAGGTCTCGGAAGAGAAAAGGACAACTGAGATGGACATTTTGGAAAGTGGGAATCCAAACAGACTGGAAGAATGGCAGTGCCTTTGAGGTCATTGGTCGCCAAGTGTAAGTGGCCAGCAAGGCCGAGGGCTTTCCTCCGGCAGCAGGGGGAGGGGGGCCGTGGGGAGGCAGAGCTGGGTGTAACCGAGGCACCGGCACTGACAAGCCCCAGGATGGAGAAGAGAAGGGCACACACCGCAACTAGAAAATATCGATTAGTTGTCCCCATACCTGATTTTTTTTAAGAAAAAATATATATATACTTTTATTGATTTCAGAGAAGAATAGAGGGGAGAGATAGAAACATCAATGATGAGAGAGGATCATCGATCAACTGCCTCCTGCATGCCCCCCACTGGGGATTGAGCCCGCAACCGGGGCATGTACCCTTGACTGGAATCGAGTCCGGGACCCTTCAGTCCACAGGCCGACGCTCTATCCACTGAGCCAAGCTAGCCAGGGACCCCATACCTGATGTAAAATGTAAGTCGTATCATGTCACCCTCCCCTCAAAACCCCCCAATGGCTCCATCTCATCCAAAGTGAAAGCCAAAATCCTTGTAACGGATCACCCTGGCCCTGACGTCCATCCTCTCGCTCTCACATTCATGCTCTGCCTGGACTGCTTGGCGCAGAGCAGGTGTTCCCTGTGTAACTCCGGAATGAATCCACAGGGACTTCTCCCCTCACGGACAGGACCCACCCAAGTGCCTTCGCCTTTGGAGACTCGGCCCCTCCTGGAGGTGCCTGTGCAAGGCGGGGGGGAGGGGGCGGGGGGGAGGGGGGTGTTGATTGCTGAGCGAGACCCAAGCCTCGGCATTTCCACCTCAGGGCCTCGCTGCTCCCCCTCCACGACCTTAGTTCAAACTCTGACCCAGTGCGGAGGGCCTGGCCTGGCTCTTTGGAATTCTTGACTGAAAGGCAAAGATGGCAAAAGTCAAAGATTAAAGAGCTCAAAACAAGTTGGCAGGAACGATATTTTGAGAAAATCTTGGTAGTTGGAGTCCAGGCTTCGTGCCAAAGCCTCCTCCCATGTCCACACACAATGCCGACGCTGGAAGGCGGGGACGGGAGAGTCACGTGTGGGACAGAAGACAGTCATTCTGCTGCCCTGGCCACACATGTGCGCCCGCTCGCGTACACACACGCACACACACACACACACACACACACACTTCCCCTAGAGAAACGCAGCCTAAGGAAAGAAAAGGTAACTGGGAAGTCATCAGCCTGCAGTTGGCTGGGCCTGCCCCCAGAGCGAGAAGTGCAGGAAGTGACTCTAGCGGGGCAGGGGGCACGTTATCAGGCCAGCCCAGAAGGCTTGGAAACGGCTCTTTGCGGAAGTCAGCTCCACGCAGGCAAGTTAAATGCACACCCACACTATCACCAAGCATTTTGTGAAAATTCAAAGGCCCAGCCCCGTCCCTGCCCTCGAGAGGAATGGTCTGAGGGGAGATAGGAACCACCGAGCCCCACATGTGGTGCGGAAGGACCACCAGGTACACTCAGAAGGGTGCTGGAAGCAAGTGAGGTCTGAGCTGGGCCTGAGGAATGTCTCCAAGTGAGACTCCAGGCAGAAGGGAGACTGGGCACACTGGTGTGTGTGGTGGGCAGGGGCAGGGGCAGGGGCAAGAAGAAGGCGACCACGGGGAGTGGGGCAGCTGTGAAGGGCCCGGGAGACCTACCTCCCCAGGCCTCCAGGACAAAGACTCAGTACAGGGCTGACTCCCTTGGCCTGGTGGCCAGGGGAAGAAAAGTGGCATTTACTGCAGGTCCCTGGGCTTGGCCCCCCCTGCCAGCATCCTCTCGCCGGCTGGCACTCCTCCAAGGTTGGCTACTTTGGTGTTGACCCTGCAAGGGCCAGAGACAGCAGGTCCCCAAGGGAACCAGGGCTCACAGCAAAGGGGCTGAGCCAGCCATATGCGAGGAGAGAAGAGAGACAAGGAAGGGCAGCAGAGGGGACCGAAATCTTGCCCTGGAAAAGGCCACTCAGCAAGTGTCCACCCTACAGTTCCACAAGAAACAGGATGAGGTCACAGGCAGTCAGTCAGTCAGCCCAAACAGCAGTCCATCACAGCCAGTATTCACGCAGAGTCCCAGCAGGCAGAGCCACGGACAGTCACCCTCAGGGCAACACCAAGACTCCTAGATGTGGAACCAGGCCCTGGGTGGGCACTCCCTCCCATGGGCCTCCATAGCCCTCGTCCCTCTGCCACTCTAGCCCTGACTACATGTATGCTACGTCTCTATGTACTGGACTTGAGCACAGGATGGTCTTAGTGATCACTGCCTTCACAGTCCTCGGGATAGGGGCTGGCACACAGTGGGTGCTCAGTAGGTGTTTGATGAGCGAATGAATCCAACTCAACTCCTTAAGGGCAGAGGCCAAGCCTGTTCATTTAACAATGACTTGAGTACCTACTGTGTTCCAAACATGTTATTGGTGCTTGAGATTTAACAATGAACAAAAGAGTAAAAATAGCCCTATCTCATGGGGCCGACAGCCCAGTGGTCTCATTCATCTTTGCATCCTCATTACACACCTCCGCGCCCCCACGTGCTATCCTGGGCTCACTAAAGTGGTGAATGGCTGGCTGGCAGAGGAGGTCAGGGGAGTCTGTCAGAACCGGTTGAAGCCCTGGTTGTGCATTTACTAGTCCTGTGACCCAGCTTCGGGCCTCAGTCAGAGTCCAGTAGGACAGGAACCCCACCCCACAGCACATCTCTGCTGTTCTTGTTCTTATTGTTACCCTGCCTGCTTCCCCTCTCCCTGTGAAGGACTGAGTAGCAGGACACTCTCCTTCCACACACAATACTCCGGATTCAGGGCTGCTTCCGGTATCGCTGGTGCTGGAAACTTCATTATCTCATTCAATTCTCAAAACAACCTTTGCGATAGAGAGTGGGGCTCAGAGTAGATAAGTAACTCATCCGAGGCCGGACAGCAGTAAGTGGCAGAATGGGAATCGATCCCGGGTCTGACATGGCCACGTCCACTGGCTTCTGCTGCACCAGGGTGTCTTTTCCCTCTGCTACAACACCTGCCTCTGCCTAACAGGGTGAACTACTGTTCTGCTATCCAGGACTGCGGGCGTCCCCCGGATGTGGGACTTGCTTTCAGTGTTAAAACCACGTACGTCTCAGGGCAACTAAGATGAGTCAGTTACCCTAAAGCCACTCTCTGCCCAAGACCCTCCTCCTGGCTCTCTGCCAGGCCTCACCCATTGCCATACAAGCCCACCCAGCTCTCAGCCCCAGGAACTCGGTGCTCCTTGCGGCCTTGTGAGCGATGCCCTCGTTCCCCGCAGGCTGCCGGGTGACACTCTGCCCTGCCCCCTGGACAATCATGGCCAGAGTTTGCTCCTGGAAGACCTTGTGCCACAATCACCTGGTGAACAATCCTGCTTCCTGAACCCAACCCCGCGAAGACCTCCTGAAGCAGAAGCTCGGGCCCAGCCTGGGAATGTGAGCTGCTGAGCAGCGCAGGTGACCCAGCTGCTCAGGGCTGAGTGACTGCCCTGAGCTGTAAGCTTCCTGTGGCAGGTGACCTGTTCACTCTATTTTTTGGGGGGTACAGGGCTCCCCTCACAGGAGGTGCTCATTAAATGCTAAGGATTGAGGTTGAGGGCAGCAGCTTCCAGACCTGCCTGAACACATAAATCACCCGAGGCTTGATTTAAAAATGCAGATTTCACCCTAGCTGGTTTTGCTCAGTGGATAGAGCGACGGCCTGCGGACTGACGGGTCCCGGGTTCAATTCCAGTCAAGGGCACATACCAGTTGCAGCCCCATGCAGAAGGCAACCAATCAACGTGTCTCTCCCACATCGATGTTTCTCTCTGTCTGCCCCCCATCCCTCCTTTCTACTCTCTCTAAAAATCAATGGCAAGATATCCTTGGGTGAGGATTAACAACAACAAAATTTTTTTAAAAAAAATGCAGATGTCTAGACTCCATCTGGGACTCAGGTAGTCACCCCTGAGGATGAGAGGTCTGCGAATCCCTGATGCCCAGGCTCCCAAGGCCAGCTCTCCTCAGAGCATGTCCACGGACCCGCAGCTTCAGCATCGCCCACCCCAGACCGGCTGCGTCTAGAAATGGGGCAATCTGGACTCTAACAAGCCAGCGTGGCGATTCTGGGATCGAGCAAGTTTATAAAAAACGCCAGTGAGATAGAAAGAATAATGGACCTAGACTCAGAAGTGGGCGAGGCTCCAACTCAATGAACATCTCCAAGCCTCAGTCTACTCCATTTCTCCTGCAGCTGCTCCGATGATGGACTGGGGTCCGTGTAAACGTTCACGTCCGGAATCCAGTGCACAGCAGACGCTCGAGAAATGCTTATTCATCCTTCGTACCTACCGGCACTATTTTAACACCCGTGCAGTCAGGAACACTAAGGTTCCAGAGGATCAAGTGATGTGCACAAGGGCACGCAGAGGACAGAGGCCCGGGGATTCTGGCTCCAGGTCTGGCAGGCCTCCGAAAGGACCAGAACACATCTGTTCTGTCTAGTTCTGGCACCCCCACCAGCGCTGCACTTGAGCAGGGACAGACAAACCCGGAAGGCGGCCGAGGCTGTAGCCAGGCCATTAGGTTTCCTGTGGCTTGTGGCTTCTCTTTATATTTTATGTGGCACCAACCTAATCCATCTGCCAGACACTGCTCATTCTCGTCTTGGTGGCTGATGGGGATGGTTTGGGGATGCCTCCAAAAAACCTCTTCTCTCTTTCTGGCTTCTCAGACGGGAGACGCTGGCTTTCACACAAGTCAAAGGCCTGCAGCCCTGCAGCATCTGCCAAGCATGAGGTCACCCAGAGGGGCAGGAATCCACCCACGTGAGGTCAGTGTGAACCAGGAGGAAGGCCTGACCGAGTGCCCAGGGCGGAGCTGCCCGGCAGTTGCGGGTGCTCCGGGGAAGTACAGTGGTGCACCCGTGAGAATGACTTCAGCAGCAAGTAAGGGCCAAACACCTGACTCTGTGGCCTCAACAAGGAGGCACTGATTATCTCTCATAACAGGCAGCCCAGGGAAGGTCAGCAATGTGACGAGGGGCCGTGTTCTTCTTGTCTCTGTGCCACCACTCTCCCTGGGTCGGCCTCACCCCTGGGCCGGGTGCCCTCAAGATGGCTGCAGCTCCAGGCCTCAAAAACATGAACAATTTCCAGGGGGAAAAGAGGGACCATTCTCCTTCCCTCTTTTTTTTTTTTTTTTTTTTTAGTATGTTTTTATCGCTTTCAGAGAGGAAGGGAGAGGGAGAAAGAGACAGAAACATCAATGATGAGAGAGAATCATTGATCGCCTGCCTCCTGCACTCCCTCCACTGGAACCTGCCACCCGCCGGAATCAAGCAGTGACCTCCTGGTTCATAAGTCCAAGCTCAACCACTGAGCCACCTTGGCTGGGCCATTCTCCTTCCCTCTTAAGCAAGTATACATCACTCTTAACCATGAGAAAATCTTTCCCAGAAGCCCCTTCCAGAGCAAATGTACATATCTCATTGGCTAAAATTAAGGCACGTGCTCATCCCTCAACCAATCACAGGCAAGGGGGCGGACCCAGCGCCCACCTCCAATAAAACATATGATACATGGCAGGTGGGGGGCTGAAAGTTGAGCAAACTCTCTGTCAGGAGGCGCAGTCAGGAGGGAGGAAGATGAGTGGAGGTGGAGAATGCTGGATTGACAACCAGGGAGCCCCTGGCTGGCGGACACTCACTGGATGGCAGCAGCCCCAAAGGGAAGCACCCGTCCCTGCAGGACACCACTTCTCAGGGGTAGTCATCACTTGCACTTTGGCCCTCACTGCATTTTGGAGGCCCTTCGCCTTCCTTCCTGAGGCCTGTTCCAACTGCTCAGAGGCCTCCCCTCTGAGTCTGTGGGCCAATTCAATACAGCACGCCAAGAATGGGCTTGGAGCCCAATGGCTCATTAAAGCAGAACCAGGATGCCCTATCCTGTGGAGGCTGACCACCAAAGTGAGGTGAGGCACATGCCCAGGGAGGCGATGTGAGGAGGGCAAACAGCCCTGAACCGGGAAATGGGAGACCACACCCACCACTATGAGACACAGCTAACATCCAATGAGTGCTTACTCTGAGCAGGCAGCAGCCTCTTAGGCACATTTAGGTGGGGTTTTTTTTTGTTTTGTTTTTCATTCAGTCCTTATAACTACCCTACAAATTTGGCACTATTTTTTTTAATATATTTGATTGATTTGTAACAAAGAGGAAGGGAGAGGGATAGTTAGAAACATCGATGAGAGAGAAACATCGATCAGCTGCCTCCTGCACACTTCCTACTGGGGATGTGCCTGCAACCAAGGTACATGCCCTTGGCCGGAATCAAACCTGGGACCCTTGAGTCCACAGGCCAACGCTCTATCCACTGAGCCAAACCAGTTAGGGCAAATTTGGCACTACTATTACAGGTTCACAATCCTTATCCATAATTTCTGAAATCTAGAATTCTCTAAAAACCAAAAGCTGTTAACTTACTGGGCAGCAAGACCTCAACTGAATCAACATGCTGCTATTTATAGGCTATGTATCCCTTTTGCAAGGACTGTTCATAGGTTTTGATGCAGAAATACTGATGTGTTTTACTAGGAAGGGCTGCCCCTGACCCCACTGGAGTGTCACATAATGTCCAGCATATGTACCATATTCTGAAAATTTCTGCATTCTTTTTAAAAAATAATTTTAATTGATTTTTAGAGCGAGAGGAAGGCAGAAAGAGAGAGAAATATCTATGTGAGAGTGAAACATTGATCAGCTACCTACTGCATGCCCCCGACCGGGGATTAAGCCGTAACCCAAGAATGTCTCCTCATCGGGAATCGAACTGCCGATCTATCGGTGCACGGGATGATGCCCAACCAACTGAGCCACACCAGCCAGGGCTGAAAATTTCTGGATTCTGAAACATATGTGGCCCCAAGGGTTTCAGAAAAGGGATTTGGGAGGGGGGGGTGACAACACGGTACATACGGGGTTTCTCCAGTGAAGTTACTCTCGTGGTTAGGAAACCACAGAACCACACTTCAAGCTGACACAACTGAACACTGGGGCCAGACCTCCGACCCACTCTGTCGGCTTCTGCCACTCGCTGGCTGGTGGCTTTCAGGAAGACACCTCCCGCTCGGGGCCTGTTTGCTCATCTGTCACATGGGGAGGCTGAACCACATCAGTGGGTTTCACATGTGTTCTTTAAGCATGTGAGTTGTCCCTTCACGGGAAACGTTCCAGAAAAGTGTCACTGCTCCAGGGAGTGAGGCCTGCCCACCAGCGACCGGGACCCAAAAGCCTGTTCCCGAGGGGTTCCTCCACAGCACAGTTTGAAAACTGCTATACAGCCCTGGACGGTGTGGCTCAGTTGGTGGAGCATCGTCCCACGCACCAAAAAATTGCGAGTTCGATCACCAGGAGGCAGCCAATCGATGTTTCTTTCTCACATCGATGTTTTCACTCTCGCTCTCGCCCCATCCCTTCTTCTCTCTCTAAAATCAATAAAAAAATGTATTTAGAAAAAGAAAACTGCTCTACAAGGTGGTCTCTCAGGTCCCATCTGGTTCTAACAATGTATGATTGTCTTCTTTGAGGCAAACAACCTTTTCTGTGAAGGAAGGACAGCTGGGAAGGATCTGAACCAGACCCTGACAGACGGGCAGGCTCCTGGCCTGCAGAGAGGCCTCCCGAGCCAAACAGCACGAGCACCGGAGGAAAGACAAGGTGAGTGAGAGGATCCGGGAGGCCCTACCAGCCACGGTGAAGGGAGGACGTGCTGGAAAGGTTGGCTGATCAAGGGAAGGGATGTCAGAAATCCTCCTCCCTCCCCATTCGGAGCCTGAAATTCCTCCAAACAGGAGGCTGGGGGGGAAAGTTGAGCAGTCCTGGCCCCACTGTGTGTGGCCACAAGGTCACAACCCTTCCGTCCTGACTGCAGTGACCATGAGCTCCAATGCCCAACTGACAGCCATCCATGTGTTACTGTCGAATTAGTGAGTGTTTTGAATTCAAAAATCAGGCTGTATGATTTGCCACAAAAGCATGTCCTACAATAGGACGGAGATCTGAAAGCGGGATGACTGGCCCGGGAAGGTGAGGATGGAGGGTCACGGAGGTCCTGGTGTCTGAGGGCAGGAGACTGCTATACCCGGGAGTGTCCAAAGAAGGCATTCTAAACAACAGAGCCACCTCCTCACCCCGGACTGTCAGTTAAACCTCATCCTTGTTTCCAAAGGAGACCCTGCGGCCAGCCCACCATTAACTGCCCCCTCTTTTTACATATATGTTTTTATTGATTTCAGAGAGAGGAAGGGAGAGGGAGAGAAAGATAGAAACATCAACGATGAGAGAGAATCATTGATGGGCTGCCTCCTGAACGCTCCCTAACTGGGGATCGAGCCCGAAACCTGAAGCCTGGGCATGGGACCTGACAGGGAATCAAACCGTGACCTCCTGGTTCATGGGTCGACACTCAACCACCGAGCCACACCAGTCGGACCAAAGGTAGGCTTTTAATCCCCATTCTAAGATGAGGAAACTCAGGCTCAGAGTATCTACCTTAATATTATAAACACGGCATTAACTCACTTTCCTTATTCTAAGCAACAGATGCTTCAAGCTTAAGGATTTTCTCAAATCTACCCAGAACTTGAGGTCCAATGGATCTAAGGAGGGGCTGATGCCCCCAAAACCAGGAGGAAGTCCCACCACTGGTTCAGGGGAGCCCCTATCAGCCAAAGGAAGGGCAAGAACTTCCTTCAAACATTTCTCTGAACTCCAAAGGAGTGCCACAATAATTCTGGTTTTACTTCCCTTTTTTTCTTTGCTTTTCTTTTTTAAATCTTCCTGAGCAATCTCTTTGATCTTTTCAGTCTGGTGACCTTTTGCCATCAATGGCTGCTGCTCACCGTGTGGGTTCTGGGGCAGGAATCTATCTCTCATGACCCACTCCGTCTGCTTCTGCCACTCGCTGGCTGGTGGCTTTCAGGAAGACACCTCCCGCTCTGGGCCTGTTTTCTCATCTGTCACATGGGGGGGGGGGGGGGCTGAACCACATCAGTGGGTTTCACATGTGTTTTTTAAGCATATGAGTTGTCCCTTCACGGGAAACTTTCTAGAGAAGTGTCACTTGCACTCAAGACCCATGGATCACAGTGCCCCTCACAACTCACTTCCCCGCCCCAACACCCATTAATGACTGTGGCTTAGGCCACAGGGACAAGGCCCTGGGGAAGGAGACGAGTCCAGAGGGGCGTGAAGGTAAGATGGGCCCAGGCCACCGGAAGCCCTCTTCCCCTCACTCCAGAGACCACTGTGGGTGGAGCTGCTCTTCTCCCCCTCCCCATCCTTCTCAGCTGCGTTAACTCCTCTGTTTTCTTTAAACCGCTTACTCTCTGAAGCTATCCTACTTATTAACTTCTGCATTTATTGTCTGTCTCCTCAAAGGAGGGTAAGTGCACGAGCGTAGGGGCTTGGCCAGTGGTGGGCCCGCATATACTGGTTGAATCAAGGAGCAAGTAAAGCAGGAAACAAGTGGCTCTCGTGGAAAAACCCAGGGGGCCTCACACATGAACCCATTTAATCCTGACGCGGTCATCTAATACCCTCAAGGCATTACCTGCCCACATAGCTGGGAAGCGGCAAAGTAAACCCAACCCCAAGAAGAAACGGGAAAATGCTGCAGGTGAGAAGAGGAGGAGCCACAGGACAAGCCAGTGAGCCCCCCAGGAAGGACAGGGTCACGCTGCCCGGGGGCGCCCACGGGACGGAACACCCTTTCCTCAAATGCTGGCTTCACCGCAAAGAGTTAATTCTTCCATTTCCAGCATGCTGAGCCCAGGCAGGTCTGGGCCTCCTCCATGTCCCTGACTGGGTCCTGACGCCTGCATCCGCCCAGGAAGAAACCTACCCAACGCATGGGGTAGCGCGGCGGAGAGTACGCACCACCAAGTCCTTATTTCGGGGCAAGAAAACCAGAAAAGGCACACATCTCGGCCATTCTTGAAGAGGGCCTGTGACATCCCTCTCTACGTCTGGGTCCTTTGAGGTGAGAAGGTTGAAAATAGTGCGGACGTCCTTCTTTACAGAGTTGTCACTCATGCATTCCTTCCTTCAGGCCTTTGTTCAGCCCACAGGTGTCACCCAGCCTCAGGAAGCCAGAGGTGAGACGGGACAAAACCTCTGCCCTCTCACCGGTGCACTGGGGCCTGTGGTTTTGGCAGGTACTAGAAGACAAGCAGATATCAACAGCACTTGCTTCCAAAACAAATAAGGCCACGCGGAGCGATGCTCTGACCTGGGCTTTTCCGATGCAATTTAGATTCGATTGGGTCCAAGTACCAGTGCAGCCAATGGGGTCATGGGCTAACTCCAGGCACCAGGTTCCTACTCGGTGACTCCCGCAGACCCCGCTCCCCTGGGCACCAAGCCCCTCACCCAGCCAACCCCGTTTCCCAACGTTCTTCAACCACACTCCCACCTCTCTCTCCAGCGCTGTCCCTCCTGACTCCCTGTATTCCTAACCCTGACTCCCTAGGTCCACGGCTCGGACATCCTACTCTCTCAACCCCAGGACCATCATCTCAGCCCGCCTTCACCGCCCCACACACAGCCCAGGCCCGAGCTTCCCCCTGGAGCCCCCTTCACCCCTATGTTTACAGACCGTATTTCCCAGGGGGCTCGGTTCCACACCCCTAGACCTACGGCCTGACCGCCTGAGTACACCATCCACACAGCCTGGGGTCCCAGGCACACGCACACCCATGTCCCGGGGAGCAGCCTTCCCCCCCATCACCTCCAACTTCTTAGAACCCCAAGGCCGGCCGCTGACCCCCTGGCACCCGGGTCAGCACCCGACTCCGGAGACCCCTCCACCGACTGCACAGGAGCCCTCGCCGGCCGGACACCCCACGCGTGACTCCCGGGGACCCCGGCGCCCAAGGCCCTGGCCCCACGCCCCTCCCCTCCGGCGCCCCGGCGGCCCGGTTGCGCCCTGCCCGCGCCCCGCGCCCTGCCCGCGCCCCGCCCGCCCCGCTGCGCCGGGGGCCGGCCCACCCGCCGCAGGCCCCGCTCCCGCAGCCCGGCCCGGCGCCTACCGTTGGCGATGAGCTTGGCGGACAGCTGCTTGACGAGCTCGGGGATCCGCTCCCACTGGCACTCGGAGCGGCAGCGTTCGATCTCCGTCTCCAGCCGCGAGCCCGCCTTCCTGGAGGCCATGGCGCCCGCCCGCCCGCCCGCGCAGGCCCCGCAGGCCCCGCCGCCGCCGGCGCCCCCTCGCCGCTCCCGCCGCTGCCGCGGGCTCGGGCTCCGGCTCCGGCTCCCGGCTCCCGGCTCCCGGCTCCCGGCTCCGCGGCGTAACGGGAGCGCCGGCTGGGCACGGGGCGGGGAGGCGGCGGCGGCGGCGGCGGCGGGAGGAGCGGCCCCTGCCGGCCAGGGCCGGAGCCGCAGCCGGGCCGGTCGGGGCGCAGGCGGGGCCTGGAGAGGCCAGCGACCCCGGGGAAAGGTCACCGCGCAGGCCGGCTCCGGGCGGGGCTCGGGGGGGCCGCGATGGGGCAGGTGTGGGGACGGGCCTGCCTGAGCTTGTGCTGCCGGCTCGGGTGTCCAGCAGCTCCGTCTGGGCCTGGTTGGCGTGCGCCCCTGGGAGGCCCTCTCTGCCCGGGCACCTTGGCCGCCCCCCAGCCGCAGGTGCATGGGAGTCCACGCCAGGCAGACACAGCACCTGCCCAGGGAGGGGCTCCGTGAATGTCGGTGGAGTTGAACTGAGCCGGCAAAGGCAACACTGCCTTGCGCTCTGGGAAGAATGCGGTCACCAGTGGGGTTTCCTCGTCTTGGCCCCGGAGACCCAGGGCGGGGGGCGGGTGCCCCGCTGCGCCCTCTTTCAGCCATTCAGTAGCTATGTTGTGATCACCTGCTGTGTGCCCGGCACTGTGTCAGGTGCTGGGGGTCTAGTGGAGAACCAAACAGACAACATTCCTGCCCCGGCGAAGCGCAGATCCCCTTGAGGGTGGAACTCCGGGTATGAGGAAGCACCAAGCCAGCAGCAGCAGCATCCCTTCCTGGGACCTTCCTCCGCCTCCCAGGAGCTCTCCATGCAGGGTCGCCTCTCTGCCCCTCAGCAGCCCTGGGCTGTTGGGGGGAAGAACAGATGTTGTGGGCCCCGTCTACCAATGAGGAAGCGGAAATGCAGACACTGAGAGATGTGATGAGGGAACACCAGGAGGGGCCTTCTGCTGGGACCAGCATAACCTTCAGGCACCCCCTTCCCCCCGCAAGGCCAACAAGGTGATGAAGGTGGGCCCGATGGACCTCAGACGCTGTGGACAGCCCAGAAAGGGGGAGTCGAATGTGAAAGTTTCAACAGGGGGCGCTTTGGTGGCCTGGTCCCTTTGGTTCCACCAAGGGGGGAATAGGGAGGGGAGGAGAAGGAATCTCCACCGGAGGAATTTCCCCTCCCCCAGGCCCCTATCTTGTCCTCTCTAGCACAGCGGTCTGTCTCTCCAGATGTTCGCCCGGAATGTTCTCTCCCCTCTGGTCCAGGAGGGAGGTACCTGTTCATTCTTTGAGACCCAGCCCAAAGGTCACCACGAAGCCTTGCTCAACCTCTGACAGACCCCGGGCGATCCCACAGCAGTGGTATCTCCTCTGGGATAGGACTTTCTCGTAGCAAACTTTGCCGTCATAGTAGGTAATGTTTATCCGGCCTCAGTTGCTGCACTGTCGTGTACATTGTTGGTGTCTATCTCTCTGCCCAGCCAGCTGGTAAGTTCTAGGACAAGGCCTGTGATTTCACAAGGGCAAAGTGGAGCTTGAACCCTGACTCAGCTTGTGCGGTCTGGGCAGTGGTATTTAACCCCTCCCCCCCCCCCCCCACCCCCGTGCCTTCCAAACCTACAGCTCCTCAGCTGTAAGGCCTACCCCACAGAGCTGGCTGAGAATTAAATGAGCATATACAGGAAAAGCAATAAAATGGTGTTGGTTTGCCTTAAGAGTGCAATAAATATGAGCTGTCATTCCGTGTCTCTGTACCCTTTCCACCCAGTGTAGGAGCTTGAGTAAGAGAGTGACGAATGAATGAACGAATGAATGAATGAATGAAAGAATGAATGAAGCTGGAGATCTCCAGGGTCTAGAATCAGCCTGCAAATGGTTTCCTTGAGGGTTCAGCACAATAATAAACACACAACAGCGACGGCCTGCGAGGCTTCCACCTTCACTGCGGCCACCATGGACTCTTTGGGCCGTTTGCTTGAGCGCGGAGGTTGCTGGGGTACAGGGTGGAGAGCAGAGGCTGACAAACATGGTCAGCCTGACCCAGCAGAGGGCAAGAACTTTCTGAGCCTTCACTGCGTGGAGCCAGAGCGCGGGACCTCTCGTCCTCTGGGCTCCTTCCCACACCTGCGAGGTTTGATCCTCGCCCATTGCCCGGGCTGCTCTGGCAGCTGTCACAACAACGGCAGAGGCAAAGCATGACAGGAGGAGAAGATCCCCCGAATTGGTTTCCAGGCGAGCGTACCTGTAGGTGGCACTGAGGGAGATTCGGGCGTGGGAGGTCATTGGTGCGAAGGATAGTAATTAAGCCAACATCTCTTTTCCAGGCATTGGTGTTACAGGTTTGACAGGAATGTGAGAAATCACAGCCTGTAGCCGAATCCAGCCTGGAAGCCTGGCAACGCCCTGGCAGGAAAGATGGCTTCAGACTAATTTCTTGAGAAAAGCTGGCTTGTCTGGGACAGGGGAGCCAGGCAGAGCCTCAGAGCAAAGGTCAGCGCAAATGGGGGTGCCTCTGTGGTCTGGAAATCTCCCGTTCCTCTTTTCCTGAAAGCCTAGGTTCCCTGTACAACTAGAATAGAGGAAGAGGTGGGCAGCGGGAGGGGGAGGAGAGAGAACTGGCCGGGTGGGGTGGGGGGAGCTCAGGGGAAGCAGACACAAGTGAAAGGAAGGGCCGGGCCTTTGCCCTTGGGCCTCCCTCAGCCAGGAAGGCTCTTCCCCACATACCCACCGGGTCCTCCCTCCCTCCCTTCCATTAGGTCTCTGCCCAAGGTCACCTCCTCAGAGAGGCCCTCCCTGACCAGCTAGCTATACAAACCCTTGGCTCCCTCATCTCTCACTCTGCTATGGTTTTCTTCTTGCCACCTGACTTCTATTTGTTACTTTAGTGTTTCTTTTCTGCCTCCCCTCACTGGAATGTAAGCACCACGAGGGCAGGGATTCTTGTGTGGTTTGGTTTACAGCTGCATCCCAGCACCGAGAATGGTACCCGGCACGTAGCAGGTGCTCAGGAAATATTTGTGGAACGGGTGAATGAGCAGAAGGACGTGGGTGGGGCTGGGTTGGACAGGTGGACTCCAGGCATGCATATCCCATTGGACAGGCCCACGGAGAAGTAGGAGGCAGCTCGCTGAAGCACTTGGGTCAGGTTTAAGGGGGTCCAGAAATCCCGGAGCTGGAAAGGACAGGGGTCTGTGTGCTGACACAACAGCCGCTTCTAACCTTTGACCCTTTGACCTCACCATGCCGAGCAGCAGCCCAGTCATCTGGCTGCCTGAGCCCCGAGCAGCTGGCCCTGTGGCAGGCGCTGCAGCATTGCTCATGGGGAACATGGAAGCCAGGCCCCCAACTTGCAGGCCTGGGGCTTGGGTGACGATAGCTGCGGCGCCTTTGGATGGTTTTAATGATGAAATATTTGATACATGAGAAAACATATCATCAAGAGGCACCTATATAATAAAGTCATAACATGAACACCCAGGGAACTGACAGGCTATCCCCGAGTTAACCACCAGCTTGATTTCTGTGTTTTTGTTAAGCCCTCGCTTTCTAAAAAAGTAGTTTTATCACCCAGCAAACTCACTTGCTGCCACACTTTGTAACATGAGTGTGCTGTGTACCCGTACACATGCTATTGTTTGGTTTCCACTTCCTAAAGATGACACCCTGTTCTGTGACTTGCTTTGTTTGCTCATTATGTTCCGGGATTTGTCCTTGCTGCACGTGGCTGCCTGTGGTTCCTTCCTTTTCTCTGGCGTGCAGGGCTCCCCCTGTGCCTCCACCACGCTTGAGCTATCACCCTCCAGGCTCCTGCCTCCAGTGCCCAGGTTTGTCTTTACAAACGAACCTGCCGTCACAGGAGCTGCCCCCATGCCCACGTTTTGAGCAGGGTTTCCGAGGATGATTTAAGATGACTCTGTGCCCCTTCCCCCTTCAAGGTCTCCTTTCTTCCCAGGTGTCGCCTGCTGCTGCCTGGACCCAGGGAACAGGGCCTCCGGGTATGGGATGCTGGGAGAATGGCTTCCACCACATAGGAAAGTGGGCGTGGAGTGTAACAATGGTCTCTGATGGGCTTCATGGGTGGGATAGTGGAGCACCCGGGAGCACCCACGTGTTTCTGGACTCGCAAAGCTGAAGGCCATCCTGGGAACAGACTCCCCTCGAGGGGCCAGCCAGCCTCCTCCATCTGTCCATCCCTCTCGAATGGCAACTGAAGGTAAATTAGAAACACTGGCTTCAGTGCCTGGACCGAAGTAGCTCTGCAAGGTCCCCACTAGTTTGTCCCTTCGGCGGGAACCTTGGCTCCGTACAGAGCTGAAATGGTTGTTAGGGACTTGTTTTTGGTTTAAACATGGGCGACAGGAATCCCTTCTCTTCATGAGTGTTTTTTTCACACTCAGAGTTCTGGGAACGCTTTCCTGTTCTTATATATCACCTGTCCTACTTTTCCCCAGAAAGGCAAAGAGTGGCTTGTGATAAAATACCCTCTTCTACGTGTAAATAACAACAAAGGAGAGATCATCTGACCAGCTGGGCAGCCAGAGAAGCATACAAACAGTCCTGATTGTTTTCTCAGAATCAGATGCCTGCTTGCGGGAGGATCACCGTGCGGGACCTTTCCCCGGGGAGCCGAGGGCATTCCGTTCCTTCCTTCGGCATTTGAGGTCACCACCGGATGAGAAGAGCAGGAGGCCTGGGTCAAGCCCTGCCTCCACCCATCACCAACTGGCTTATGACCAGGCACCCTGCAATTGTCTCATTTGTAAAAATGAGATCACTGCTCTAGGCGGCTGCTGGGCTCCCTCCCGCCCACGATCCTCTCTTATCGGAGTGAGGCTTGGACAGCTGCTAGAATGTGAGGAAGCCCAGGTTCCCTTATTGATACGTGGGTTCTCCCAAGAAGGGGACTGCAGCACCCCTCTGAGCTCTCAGGCAGCAGATTGGGCGCGGAGGGGGGAATGCCGCCCGGAAGCTGGAGTTAGGAGGCCTGGGTCTGATTTCCATCGCTGTAACTGGCCTGCTGTGTGACCCTGTGAAAGTCATACCCCCTGTCTGGGTGTCAGTTAATTAATTGTGGGGGAGATGATCTCTAGCATTCCACAGTCAGGTCGGGTTTGAGAAATTCATCCACTGAGAAGCAAGATGAAACTCATTTAAAAACATGGTTAGAAATAAGTGGGAAATGCACTGAGTGGCCAGATTATTATGACCTCTGAACGCATACTAATCTGGCCACTCAGTGTATATCCTATATAATAAATGGCTAATATGCAAATTGTCCCCTCGACAAGCAGGCAGGCCGGCCAACCGCCCATGTCCCCTCCCCCTGGCCAGGCTGGCCGGACCCTACCCATGCACGAATTTCATGCACTGGGCCTCTAATATATATATTGAGTGGCCAGATTATTATGCGTTCAGAGATCATAACAATCTGGCCACTCAGTGTAAGTATGATCTGTTAGGTACTTGGGGAAGGAAGGGGGAAGATGATGTTACCAGCTAACCCCCAGTAACACATCAGTTCAGGTCAGCGCAGCAAACCAGTACTTTGGTTGGTTGAAGGAACACAAAAGCCTCTGTCAGAGAGCAGAATGCCCTCCTGCGGGATCTGTTGTTTGAAGAGCAGCCGGCAAGGCTTGCAGACCCGGTTAGCAACTCAATCTTCTTCAGCCTCGGGGGTGGGGCCCGCGCTGATCTCTCCAGCACTAATGAAAGGCGGCGGCAGCCAATGAGAGAGCCGACCGATGAGGTCATGGAGTTCCTCGGCGTTTCATTGGTGGATGCGCAAGGCCTCGGCCGGCCGCGGGGCGGGGTGATGGGTCGCAGCCGGGGCACCGAGTCAGGGCCGGGACTGTCTCCCAGCATTTAGCTACCCCGAAGAGCGAGCCACGCAACGAGTGCGACCCGGTCTCCTCCTGCAGGAAGAAATGAAAATGCCCAGAGGCTGGATTTACTTATTCGGAGCGGGGGGGGGGGGGGGGGGGGGGGGACCCTGGTGTTCCTTGGTGAAAGCGGAGGGTGGTTTGTTATCGTCCAATAAAACGCACTAGCCATTTTGGACGTTGAGCGAAGCCTGTTGGCTGGTCACCTTTTATTTCCCCCACTCAAGGTCGGGAACAAGGACATTTCTGACGTTTTGAAACTTTTTTAAACCGTGATTCTCAAACCCCGATAGTGCAAAGGGGTCCAGAACGCGGGTTGCACACCAGCCTCCATGCCCCTTTCTCCAGTCCTGTCTTTGCAGCCTGCAGTTGAAGAAAATGACAGGGCCAGGGGTGTGGGCCCCACTTTGGGCAACAGCACATTGAAAGAACTATCAGAACTTGTTAGAAATGCAAATTCCTGGGCCGTGCCAGCCCAGACCTACCGCACCTCTAGTAGTAAATCAATAAACCTTGGTTGAAGAAAAGATCACTTTCCCCACCTTCCTGAGGCCCAGCTGCCTTCCGCTCCGAAGGTTGCCCTGTGTTCTCTCATAACAAACACCCCTCCCAGCTGACCCGTGTGGGTTCCTGTGATTTACCAATGTGAACCCAAAAGTAAAAGGCCAAAGCAAGAGGCAACACGTATTTATTTGAGATCCAAATGAATTGCTATTTGGGAAATGCTGATTCAGGCAGAAACCCAAATAGTGTTCAGATTAGTGGGTGAAGGCAAGGAGTCTTTATGAGGAAGGGGATAACCAAATGAATAGGAGGAAGGAATTTCTGTTGGGGTTAATAAGTGAAGGAAGAGATGTCTGCAGGTGCAAGTAAGTGAAGTTATTCTTTAGCTCAACATGGTGGTGTTAATTCCAAGGAATGTCCGTCATTTTCAGTCTGGTAGTCAGAACGTCTGCTTCCCTGTTAACTGTGGTTTGGAACACGATGTTGCTTTCGGCCAGTTCCAAGGTTATTTTGCCCAGTTCAAACGTAACAAAGGTCTGAGGTCTAAGATGTGCAAGGCAGTTCCTCTGGGATGGCAGCTCCGACTCCATTTTTTTTTAAAATAAATTTTTATTGATTTTAGAGAGGGAGAGGGAGAGAGAGAGAAACATCAATGATGAGAGAGAATCATTGACCAGCTGCCTCCTGCATGCCCCACACTGGGGATAGAGATTGCAACCTGAGTATGTGCCAGGGAATTGAACCATGACCTCTGGTTCATAGGTCCACACTCAACCATTGAGCCACACCAGCCGGGCATCGATTCCATTTTGAACTGGCTGCTTTTGCATAATTTTCCACCCACTCAAGGACTCCTAAGGGGTTCAGCTTTGTTTTACAAACAAGGAAACTGGACCAAGTGACTTGCCCAGGTCATGTGGCAACCAGGGACCCCATGGGAAAGTGGGGACAAGAGAAATGAGCGTTCGGGCTACTGCTGCCTCCCCGGGGACTCTCCCTCGTGACCCCGGGTCGCAGCCCAGGGCTCTCTCCACAGCGAGACTGTCAAGTCAACCCTTGTGCCTCCTGTTGCAAAATACTGCTCAGAATAGTCTGTGGTCAGCAGAAAGATGCTGACAGCAATGTCTATTCTAGGAAGTTATTTTATTTTTTGATGAACTACGGTGGACTGGATGGCTTGAATGAGTCTGCGGCTGAAGGTGCATGCCATAACACACTGGTCCTCACCCCACCCAGATTTCTTTTATGTGCTGTAAGAGGACATCTTTTTAAAGATGTCCTTGTGTAACAGTCTCTATTGCTGCAGTCCAGGCAAGCCAACCCTTTGGCCCAGAAGAAAGCAGTCCCAACTGCCCCAGAACGCTCTTCTAAGGAGCATTCCCAAGGAAATGGGGCCCTGGCACTTGGCTTGGGACCTCAACAGATGTGCGCTGAGCGGCCAGCTCAGCCTTGACCACCTGGAGGACTGTTGTCAAACTCAGAGCTGGTGCGGCTCAGGGAAGGCAGGGAGCAGAAAAGGTAGCATTAGATGCCTTTACTCACGGGAGGCAGAATGGCCATCTGTGGGCGTTGTGGCCACCTGGGATCTTGATCTCCTCTCGTGCATTTGGAGAATCCCCCACCTGATAAGGCAGAACCTTCCTCCCGCTGGAGAAGCTGAAATGCCAGGCACTCACGGTGCCAGACTCCCTTATGGCTACGGTGAGGCTAATGACCCCAGCCCTACAAGGCAGACGCCACTCAGAGTCCAGGGCAGCTGCGTTTCGATTCGGTTGCGGTTATCTGGCAGCTGGGGATGAGGTTGGTGCTGGTGCCCGTGGGTGCCCAGGCCCAGGAGTGGCAGCAGCACCCTCTCTCCCTGCCCCTGGGTGCCCAGGCCCAGTTGTAGCCGCAGCGGTCTCTCTCCTGCCAGAACAGCCTCTTCGCCCCGACAGCCCAGCTCCGGCCTGGCCCCCTTCCTCCCGGAGATTATGAAGACCTGACGTTAACCCGTTTCTGCCTAAATGAGCCAGGGGTGGTTTGTGTGGCTTGTAAGGGAGTAGGGTGCAGCGGAGGATTCCCCGAGGAGGGCCAGGCGCTGGCGGGGCAGGAAGAGGTGCGGGCGCCCAGGGAGAGGATGTGGCGGTGGGGCCTGGAGAGGCCCCGCAGCACTGCTGCCCTCAGAGTCACAAGTTGTGCGGAGGGAAGTGAGTCACACAGCGGTCAAGTCCTCCAGCTCTTCACAAGGCAAATCTGGGAGGGTTTTCCTGCCTTTGCTGCTTTCCGAGCAAAGACCCCCGGGCTTCCCCCGGCGGGAGGGGAAGTGGGGTTGGGAGGGAAAATTACTATCTGCCTCATCACAGGCAGCTTCTCGGGTTCGATTGGGAATCTCGGGGTGCTCCCAGGCCTCGAGCCCAAAACGCTGCTAAGTCCTTCACCTAAACCCTAAAGTACTATTTTAACTAGGAGTGGACTTCCTGTCACACTTAGCATCCTGGGCACCCAACCCAGCACCCGCCACCTGCGGCCTTCAGCAGGCCATTGGCTCTGTGCGTCCACTTCTCGCTGTGTCCCTCCTGCGGGCTCTGGATTCCTGGGCAATAAGCGCTGTGCCTTAGTCCTCCGGGCAACCTCCCGGATGCACAGCTGCCCCGTGCTCATCAGCCACCCATCCATTAAAGGGTGCCTTCGGGGAGCCCCAAAAGGAAAGAGAAGGGAAGTCCCTCCCCCTCCCCCAGGCTCATCTCCTTTCCAAGAGGAAGGAGCACTTGGGGTTTGCAGCTCTCTGTCTGTCATTTTGTCTGACACGTTGTGCTTTTATATAACAGGTGCCCACAACTCCTCCAGCTACAGGCATTTGGGTGTTTGCTTCTCTGAATAGATCCCGAGTGTCCGGAAGGCCAGGACTCGGTCTTGATCACTTCCACATCCCTCACATCATCTGGGTTGATGGGTGGCATGCCATCGTTATTGAATGAAGAAACATTCACTGAATGGAATTGTCATGTCAGAGACTACCTACAACATCTGTGGTTTAGAATGTGTAATTTTTAAAAATATATTTTACTAGAGGCCCATTGCACGATATCCGTGCAAGAATAGGCCGTCCTTCCCCTGGCTTCACTCCCAGCTGCCCAGGGGGCTGGCAAGTCCTCACTTCCGTCCGGAGCACCACTCCTGTAGCTCCCTCCGCTGCCCCCCCTCCCCCTCATAGCAGGCGTCCTGCCCCTCCCAGTAGCTCCGCACCTGCATATGCAAATTAACCTACCATCTTTGTTGGGTTAATTTGCATACTCACTCTGATTGGCTGTGGGCGTAGTGGAGGTATGGTCAATTTACATGTTTGTCTATTATTAGGTAAGATTGATTTTTTTTACAGAGAGGAAAGTAGAGGGATAGAGAGTTAGAAACATCGATAAGAGAGAAATATTGATCAGCTGCCTCTTGCACACCCCCTACTGGGGATGTGCCCGCAACCAAGGTACATGCCCTTGACTGGAATTGAACCTGGGTCCCTTCAGTCCACAGGCTGACGCTCTATCCACTGAGCCAAACCAGTCAAGGCAGAATGTGTAATCTTTAAAACCAGTGGAGATATAAGTCACGTAGCATACAGTCTTCATTTAAATGATATCATTCAGTAGCTGTTAATATAATCAGAGTTGTGCAACCGTCACCACAATCAATGCGAGGACTTTTTGTCACCCTCGAAAGAAACCTCGGGCCCACTGGCAGCCCCTCCTCGCTGCCCGACTCCGGCTCCTGGCAAACGCGAGTGGATTTTCTGTCCCTGTGGCCTTGCCTACCTGGCCGTTGCACACACATGGAATCATACTACATGTGCTCTTTCATAATTGGCTTCGTTGACTTAGCATGGTGTGTTCAAGGTCCCTCCACGCTGTAGCACAATACCAGCACTTCACTCAATTTGTGGATAATGGTCAGATCACGTTCCATTGTGTGGACACCACATTTATTCGTCCACTCATCAGACACGGGTGGCCTCCACTTCCTGGCTATTGTGAACTAAGCTCCCATGAAGGCTGGCCACTGGGCTGCCCCCGGTGAAGATTTCCCAGAGAGAAGGTATGGCTCCTATTACAGTGGCTGTCGACTCACGTCTCAGAAAGTGAGGCGCGCCGATGCCGGGGGAACCTGTGGCTGAGGCGGGCGACCTGTGGCTGAGACGATGAGTCACGGCCTGCCACGCTGTGGAGGGAAAACAGGGCTCCAGCACCATAGACTGAATCACACCACCTCGCCGTGATCTGGGTTTCTTTCTTCCGCAAACGTGCAAATCAATATTTGGCATCTAGTGGGCCTTTTCCCAAAGGTTATCTCAGGATAAACCCCTCAGTGTCTTGAAAATGAAAATTACTCCAGTATTCTGCGACATCACAGGGAGTGGCCCGACCATGGGGGCGGGGGTGGGGGTGAGCAAAAAGTAGCTTCCAGGTTAAGAGGCCGCGAAACACAAAGTCAGCTGGGTATTCGGGGGTGCGCAACGGTAGGGGTACAGCTGTGATACAAATACATAGTAACACAACAATAGACTGTGCTTCGCGTACTCACATCTGTAAACCTACTTTTGCCCCACCCGGTATTCAGTCCTTGCCACTTTTCCTAGAAAACAAAAACGTTGTAACTGCCGTGCTTTGGAAAGGTCTGCGTTTCCGTTTTTCTTTCATTTCATTGAATTCAGTTCCATGGGTAGTTATTAAGCCGCTCCTAAGTGTTCAGGATGGTGCTGAGTTCTCTCCCTCCCCACCCCTCCCATCGGAACAAAAGAGGAGGGACAAGTCCCCATCCTGGAGTTCAGGATCTGCAGGGGAGATGATTGATTGAGAAAAAGGCCGGACAAGAAGGCAAGGCGGAGCAGATGACTTGGGGGCGTGGCTCCTGATGTGGTCTCCGCCCAGCACCCCTCTTTGTCATGCACCCCTTCGGATTTTGAGGAATGACCTCAAACTAGCGAGGCCCTCATCCAGCCATGGCTGGCACACGACCCCCACCCCCATGCGCGTGCGAGACACACACACACACACACACACACACACACACACACACACACACACACGGGTGGGGGTCGTGTGCCAGCCCAGATGAAACCATCCTCAGCCCCAGGGCAGTCCAGGTTCCTGCCCTTCCTTGCCACGCCTGGGTCTTTGTTCCTGTGGTTGTCCCACCTCCTGTCACCCATTCCTTTTTTTGCTTAAGTTATTCAGGAGTCGTTTTCACCTGAGTGGGACATAGGTTAATTTTAAGTCCATCAGAGTTGGAAAGGATTTGAGAGTTTGATAGAACTGTGCAGAGCCCCCCCCCCCCCCGCTGCTCCCCACACGCTCAGCATGGGACATCCCACACCAGGGACTCACTGCTCAGAGTGGCCTGTGGGTGCAGTAGGTTCTGAACTTTGTACCATCTGCTCCCTCCCCCTGGGCATCATCTGGGTTAAACTTTTCATCCCAGATTGGCCTCCTCCCACCAGTCAGCACGCTCTGGGCGGACGGTCTCCCTTACCACCCGTTGCTCAGAGAATGTTTTAAAACTTTTGAACAGAACCACTGAAATGCCAACCTGTTGCTGTGGCTCTCCTCTTACTGTATCTCTGCTCTTCCCTCAGGCTGAGACCAAGCGCTGGCTGCTCTTTGCTGGTGGGACTAGGCCTGCACTGTCCTTTTAAAAATCCTTAGGAAATCTTTCCAACATGCAAAAATGCAAACAACTCTGCCGAACACCTGTGTGCTACCACTGAGCTCCAGGAAGAAAGCATTAGAAATACAGTCGGGGCGCCGGTGTAAGTGCCTGCTTAAACCAGCGCTGTGCCGCTTGCTCATGCACGTGGGGTGGACGGCAATTCAACATGGGCCGCAATTCTCAACAGATCGAGAAAATTGCTAGCAATTATTACACCTATTGCTGTATTTTTCTGCCTCCAAAATGGGTCAAGGCAGGCCCAAGCGTTGAGCTGGAATTTTTGTTGTTGTTGTTAATTCTCACCCAAGGATATTTTCCCATTGACTTTTAGAGAGAGTGGAAGGAAGGGGGGGGGAGAGAGAGAGGGAGAGAGAGAGAGAGAGAAACATTGATGTGAGAGAGACACATCGATGGGTTGCCTCCCGCATGTGCCCCAACCGGGGCCAGGGATCAAGTCTGCAACTGAGGCACGTGCCCTTGACCAGCATCAAACCCGAGACCCTTCAGTCTGTGGGCTGACGCTCTAACCACGGAGCAAAACCAGCTAGGGCTTGAGTTGAAATTTTGACCTCAGCCCACTGTGCCCCCTTCTCCTAATAACAACCATACAGTCCAGGTGGGGGTGCAGGTCAGGCCCGAATTGTGACATATCACCCAGGCCCATGACCTTCCCCTCTGCCCAGACCTCCCGCAGAGCTACAGGCCCAGCTTCTTCAGGTCGTGCTGGCTCTTCCCACTCTAGGCTCCCCCTTCAAGCTGCATAGTGTATTCCTGGCCTTAGGCCCTCCCTCAATATTTGTAATCTATCAATATCTTCTATGATGCTGGAGCACTAGGAGTGAATCAGATGCTATAGAGAATTTACAGTATAACTACCCCCGAGTACGCGCCGGTCCTCGGCAGCCTGAGGGCCTGTCCCCCCGAGACAGTGACTGGAGGAGAACAATAACATCATCCCTATTTTGCAGACGAGGAAACTGAGGCCCAGAGAAGTCTGACCCTCCAGTGGGGGGCCCAGGCAGCAGTGAGGGGTGGTATCACACTTGCTGAGAAGATGGAATGTTGAGGCAGCATCTTCCCCAGACCTCCCACCGAAGGCTGATTCTGACGTCCGGCCAGGCCGGTCCAGCCATCGTTCTGGTTGTTTTCTAGCCACTCGTGGGCGCTGCGTTGTTCAGTGAAGGGTCCCGGGGTGCCCTAACTCAGGGTGTCCTCTGCATTCCCCATCATCACCAGCCGCAGCCTCACGCTGCCACGGGGGTGCAATTGGGAAAGCAGACTTGTGATTTGGCTCGGCTGTATCATCTGTGACTATGGAAGTTTGAGAGAATAAGCACGAATAATATTTACCAGAAACATCCATGGATGCTTGACATACATGATTATCTTACAAAAGTGAGGTTCCTGACCCAATCTGAGCACGTGGCTCAGCGTCATCTGCAGCCGAACATCCTGCCACGTCAACATGCAGACGGGCAGCAGCGGGCAGGAGGCGCCTGAGATTGGGGCAGCCCAGGCTGCCCCCAGCCCACGCCTCAGTGGGGCAGCTTAGTCCCGGCCTTGGATATTGCCTGGGTTTACACTGGGGATTAGTTCTTCTTTGTCTTATAAATAGCCAGACACATGCTATTTGTGTTAGCTGTTAATCCGTGGGGCTGGCTCTGAGATTTCAGAATCACGTCTACCTCAGTCTGAGCTGATAGCACACACCACACAGCGACCCACGTTAAAGAAACACAAAAGCAAAGTACAAGTCCCGTTTGGAGGCTGTGCCTGGCTCTGAGGCCCGATCACAGAAGGGAATAGGCTGAGAACAGGCCTCAGGAAGCAATCCTGGTACTGTCATCCCTATCGCCCCCTCCGGCCACAGGCCCTCCCAAGGGGACAGCGGCACCGTTCCCGGGTAATTCTTCTTCTTCTTCTTTTTTTTTAAATAAATATATTTTATTGATTTTTTACAGAGAGGAAGGGAGAGAGATAGAGAGTTAGAAACATCGATGAGAGAGAAACATCGATTCAGCTGCCCACTGCACACTCCCTACTGGGGATGTGCCCGCAACCAAGGTACATGCCCTTGACCAGAATCGAACCTGGAACCCTTCAGTCCGCAGGCCGACGCTCTATCTGAGCCAAACCGGTCAGGGCCCAGGTAATTCTTTTTTGCAATAAACTTCTCCCATTTGGTCAGGAGGTTTCAGGGCCCAGAGAGAGGGAGGGAAGGGGACAGGGATCAAGAACAGGACTGGAGAACAGGAGGGTGGGCTATAGTTTCTAAGAAATAAGAAAGGACTAAGATTGCAAACAGAGCCCAGCTGGTGTGGCTCAGCGGTTGAGTGGCGACCCAAGAACCAAGAGGTCACTGGTTCAATTCCGGGTCGGGGCACATTCCCTGGGTTGTGGGCTCTATCCCATGGTGGCGGGGGCGGGGGGGGGGGGCATTGATGTTTCTCTCTCACCAGTGTTTCCATCTCTCTATCTCTCTCCCTTCCTCTCTAACAATCAATAAAAACATATTTTTTTAAAGATTGCAAAGAGAGCTATGCCACAAAATCACGAACAACTGGCAAGCAGACTGCCTCCTCAGCAAACGAAACCCCACAGCTCTTTCTGTGCATCCAGTTTGAAACGCGCTTCAGAAAGAGGTCCTGCCGTTGGAAACTTGATGCAAATCATGAACAGTGAGCTGGACACAGTCCGGAGGCAGGAAGCCCAAAGCCAGCCGTAAACAAATGGGGCCAAACCACCACCCACGCTGCTGCGTGAAGGGCACATGTATTTCACTCTCAGACGTTCGTTTTAGTTGGTTGAGCTCAGGATCACAATGTCTTGAGAAAAGCTCTCAGGTGTCAGTCTGGGCAGGGCCACTCCCGGAAGTAGGTGAGAAGCAGGAGAGATTTGCTCAACTAAAGGCCCTGGGAGATGGCACTGTTTGGGCCTTTTTCTTTTTTTGGCTTCAAGCTCAGAGGCTGGCGTTTCTGCCCTAACCCCCTTTTTTTTGAGGGGGGGCGGCACAGGAGGGCCCCAAATGCTCCCTCCCCACCAGGTTGGGGTCCCACTCCACCGGTGCTGTTGGCAGATTCCAGCTTGGTTTTCTTCCGGAGCCCAGGTCACAATAACTACCACTAATTGAACGCCTACTGTGCACCACCGTTGGTTGTGCTAGGCGCTTTGAAACATCTGGAATCCATACGTCTACCCTGGGAGGAGATTGTGCTAGACTCGTTGTAGGGATGAAACTAAGGTTTAGGAATAGGACTCATTCGACATCACAAGGTTTGTAGAATGGGGGAGTAAGAATTTGCACCTGCAGAGATTTAAAAATTACGCCCACAAATTCTTTAGTGCCCTTCCCTTCAAAAGGCGGGACCTGATTCTCTTCCCCTTCCGTGTGGTTGCACTTGGTTGCTGGCTTCTAGAGAACGTAATGCCAGTGACACGGGAGGTTAGGACAGCAAAGGATCTGTGGCTTCCTCCCTGCTTCCTCTTAGATCGTTAGCTGAGGCGAAGCCGGTTGTCACATTGTAAGGCAGCCCTATTGAGAGGCCCAGGTGGCACGCTGCCTGCCAAGCAAGCCATTCTGGAAGCAGATCTGCCAGCCCCAGTCAAGCCTTCAAATGATAGCAGCCCTGGGCAGCACCTTCTCCTCGACCGCAATCCACGCGAGACTTTGATCTGAGCAGGGGCCATCCAGCTAAGCTGTTCCCCCCCCACACACACACACACCCATGCTTGACCCATAGGAACTGGGAAATAACAAATGGCTATTGTTTCAAACCTCTAAGTTTTGGGATGATTTGGTTATGCAGCAGTAACTAATACAGCCCCCAGGCCTGTGCTTGTCCCATCAATGGCTGCTGCCTCCAAAACAATGGAATTAGGTGACTATTTCTCTTTGGAAGACTGAGAGGAGCTGGCCTTGGATGGAAGGCGGGGGAGTTTAAGAGGATGAAGGTGAGGGATAACCACGAAGGTAGCGGCAGGAGAGTCATGTCTAAGGCAGGTCTGAGTCCCAGAAGATTGGGTGGGTGGCAGCCAAGGAGACCAGGAGCCAGCTGCCAAGAGCTGAGGCGATGAAGGCCCAGGCACCCCCTCCCTTCTGATCACTCAGGGGCTGGTTTCCGCGGAGCCCTCAGGTCACAGGGCAGGAGAGAGTGCTGAGTGGGCGGCGAGGGGGCAAGACCTTTAGAGGACTCTGCACAGAGGCAGTGTCCGTCTCCTTCCAAGGCCCTGCCGAGGGCAGGCTCCTGAAGATGGGGGACAATGGGAGACTGCGTTCCGCTACCTACACAGTTTCAGGTCCAGCAAGTAGATTTGAACCATTCTCTTAAGACGCAAAATTAACGATACTGATGTGTATCTTTCATAATCTTAATTCCAAAAACGTACTGTAAACCCCTTCCCTCCATAAACCTTCTACACACAAATTCAAATCAGATATCAAGTCTTTGAATGCTGACAGGTTGATTTTTTTCTTAAAGCTTGAACACATACATCTTTACACACAGAGAAGTTGGTAAAAAGTAAACCCTTCCTGCTTTGTTAAAAATAAAACCTGCCCTGGCTGGTTTGACTCAGTGGCTAGAGCATCAGCCTGCAGACTGAAGGGTCCCAGGTTCGATTCCAGTTGGGGGGCACATGCCTGGGTTGGGGGCTTGATCCCCAGTAGGGGACGTGTAGGAGGCAGCCAATCAATGATTCTCTCTCATCATTGATGTTTCTATCTCTCTTTCCCTCTCCCTTCCTCTCTGAAACCAATAAAGAAATATTTTTTTAAAAAAGGAATGTTATCATATTTTTTAAAAAATCAATGGAAAAATATCCTTGGGCGAGGATTACAAAAACAAAATAAAACTCATCCATAAAACTTTCTGGCCAAACTCCCAAAGCAAGAAAACATCGCATTTCTACACCACAGCCATTTTTGGGGTACGTGTGTGTTTCCCGGTCCGTACGACTCATTCAGACCTGCCTGAACAAAGGGAAAACTAAGACCACCAAGGGAAAAAGAAAAACATGCCTCTCATACGTGTTGAAGACAAGTAGCTATGAAAACACTCAATCAATAGTTCATAGTATAAAAATTCTCAATTGCGTATAGTTTACCTGTAACCAACAGCAATTGTCACTGTAATAAAGCATTCAAAGACCATCGGCCTATCGAGGCATATCTACAGCAACAAAAGAAACATGTAATTAGCTCTCCTAAATAAGCCAAGAAGAGGAAAAGTTCAGTATAAATCAATACCTGAAGATTCTACAGGCAAGAATGAGTCCATTCAAAAAATCTACCATAAAGTATTATAAATATGGGTTTCAGGAGATCAGGCCTAGAAAAGCTACTCCTAAGTAAATGCAAAGAAAAACAAGCCACTCCCCTTGGGGAGAATTAATAGGAGATCAATACTAACAAAGATAAAGGAAGATGGCATAAAAGGCAGACATAAAATTGATCTTTGACGTGAGAACGATTTTATTTCTTGCATCTTAAAAATGTCTTCTGTTCCTCCAGAGAGACTCAGAAGAGAAGCCATGCGGATAAAATCGGGATAGCATTCCACGTGAGGGACTTGGACAAAGGTTTGCCCCGAAAGGGCTTTTTCAGAGAGGATAAGAGCCTGCTCTGACTGCCATCCAAATCGCTGTTCTCACCCCACAGGAGAAGAAACCGCCAGCCCCCACGGCAAGCCCCACCTACAGACTTCACGTCGAGGACCTCCCGCTTCTCCCTTTTCTCCAGTTTGACTTTTCCTATTGGAACACGCGGAGTGGACGAGAAAAGGAGACGGGTATGCAGGTGAAAAAGAACCTCGTCAAGCCAGGCAGAGTCTATGGCAAAGACCAACAAGAGGAAAGCTGCAGGCAAGTTTCTGCAAACAGACGCTTCCTCCCTGGATGACGAATGAGCACTCGGTTGGGGCCAGGCTGCGGAGGCAGCCGGTGCGCCTGAGCAGCACAGATGCGCCTCTCAGTCCAGGGGATGATGAATTAGCGGCCGCTTATCAGGCCACGAACAGAGCCAGCCGGGCGGCGGTTGCAATGGCACCTTCAGAGCCAGCCCTGCAGACACTGGAAACGAAGTTTCGGCCAGAGATGAGCATGCACCCGTGTTACGTGTGAAAAGAGAAGTTTTAAGAGGGGCACAGAGGACAGCGCTTTTATGTCAGAGACACACCCGCTCTGGCCGGCGCTTCTTTGGCCGGAAAGGCCACCTTGGGCCGCTAACAGCTGAGGTGGCCGGACCGCAAAGAGCTGTTGAAAACTCTCTACAATCGTTAACTTGGTGGCTGCATGCAGACAGAAGCTGCTGCAGGTGCAGCGTCTAAGGCTGCTTCATCCCAACGGGGTAATAAAATCGGGATTACATACCACGTGAGGGACTTGGTCAAAGGTTTGCCCCGAAAGGGCTTTTTCAAAGAGGCTAAGAGCCTGCTCTGACTGCCATCCAAATCGGTGTTCTCACCCCACAGGAGAAGAAACCACCTGCCCCCAAGGCAAGCCCCACCTACAGACTTCACGTAGAGGACAGGGTGACTCGGACGACAATAAGGTCAACTCCAGCTTCTCGTAGAAAGGTGGGAGAGCCCGACCCCGTTTGGCTCAGCGGATAGAGCGTCGGCCTGTGGACTGAAGGGTCCCGGGTTCGATTCCAGGCAAGGGCATGTACTTGGTTGCAGGCTTGATGCCTGTCCCTGGTCATGCGGGAGGCAACCAATGGATGTGTCTTTCTCACATCAATGTTTCTCTCTCTCTTCCACTCTCCCTTCCACTCTCTAAATATCAATGGGAAAATATCCTCAGGTGAGGATTAATGAAAGGAAGGAAGGGAGGGAAGGAGGGAGGAAGGAAGGGAAAAAAATGGGAGCAAGCAGAAGGAATATCGTGGTGGGGGCAGGGAGACAGAGAGAGAGAGAGAGAGAGAGAGAGAGAGAGAGAGAGAGATCCCAACCCTGCTATGATAAAGGAAAACCCTCCCATGGTTCCACAGCCTCTCACAGGGCCCCACAGGAGAACAGGGCCACGTCTCGGAAGGAGGCTCCTCAGACACTGTTCTCCACTCTGGGGTCCCCAAAGCTCCCAACACTGCCTACCGGGCTTCTAGCTCGGAAGAACCTTAAGGAGGAGACAGTAATTGATGCAGTTGCCATGGTTTGGTAAGAACAGAAGTGCATTTTAAAAAGAGGCTTCCTTTCCCGCCTGCTACCATAAGTACTAAATGGAAGAAGATACAAATAAAAGGGGAAGAAAAACGTGTTCCAATTATTAAGAAAGTAGGGGAAATAACCCACATGCAATGTGTTGTGAAATTTAGAAAATATATAGACCACAGAGGTAAAATACATGGCAACAATAACACAAAAGGAAGGAGGGGTAAACAGATTTAAACTAAAAAAGTTCTTGCACTGTTGGCAAGTGGTAATGTACCAATTTAAGGTAGATTGTGGCAAGTCAAAGATGCATGTTGTAATTTTTAAGGTTACTGCTAAATGAATTTAAAAATTTCCAACAAACTAGCATCGTAGGGAAAAATAGGTAACAGAGAATACTTGGTTTACTAGTATACAAAAGAAGGCAGAAAAAGGAGAAACAGAGGACCAAACTGGAAATGGGACAAATTAAAAACAAAGTATGAGATGACAGATTTAAAACCAGTAACCAATAATTACATAAACTGTAAATGCACTAGATAATCCAATTAAAAGACAACTCAAAAATCTTAAGCCAAATATTAGCACAATGAATCCACTAATACACAAAAAGAATAATACACCATGACAAAATAGGGCTTATTCCAGGAATGCAACATTTGAAAATCAACTATTGCAATTCATCACTGTAAGAGGATAAAGGAGAAAAACCACATGATCATCTCAATAGAGGTATAGAAGCATTTAATAAAAACTCTCAGAAAACTAGGAGTAAAAATCACTTAATTTGGCAAATGTTTTCTATTAAAAATTTACAGCAAACATCACACTAAATGGTGAAATGCTGAATTCTTATTTTGAGTTCAGAAACAAGTCAAAGAGGTCTACTGTCACCACTTCTATTCAACATTTTGCTCAATAAGGCAAGAAAAGAAAAAATGGAAAGGGAGGAATGAAACTATCATTATTTAGATAATACAACTCAAATATCAAACAACTAGAAATAAATCTAATCTCTACATGTAAATCTTAAAACATTGCTGAGACAAATTAAAGAAGACCTAAGTAATAGAGGGATATACCATGTCAATGGATTGCAAAATTCAAAACAGAGAAGATATAAATTCTCCTGAAATATATCTATATATTCAATGCAATACTAATTAAACCCTGCCTCCACAGCAGTGCTAAGGATGTCCGACTGCTGGCTTAGGTCTGCTCCCCGGAGGGAGCAAGCCTAAGTCATCTGTCGGACATCCCCCGAGGGCTCCAGGATTGAGAGAGGGCACAGGCTGGGCTGAGGGACACCCACCCGCTGAGTTCACGAATTTCATGCACCAGGCCTCTAGTAAAATATAAAAAGGTGTTCCATATGTCATTACTTCTCAGAGAACTGCAAATTAAAAGCACAATAAAATACACACTTGCCAAAAATGGCTAAATCTACAATGAAATACAGCCTTCCCAGAATGGTCAAAACTAATAAGGCTGATGGTACCAAGTACTGATGAGGATGTGGAGCAACTGGAAATCTCACCATTCTTGGTGGGAGTGTAAGTTGGTACAACCACTGTTGAAAACTACTTGGCAGTATCTTCTATAGCTAAATACACATCCATGACTTAGGAGCTTCATTGTTATGTATAAACCTAAGAGAAATGAGTGCACATGTCCACTCAAAGATATACAGGGTGGGGCAAAAGTAGGTCTATAGTTGTGAGTCCATGAAACACAGAGTTTATTCTCATACTATTTACTAGAGGCCTGGTGCATGGATTCATGCACCGGTGGGGTCCCTCAGCCTGGCCTGTGGAGATGGGACTGAAACCAGCAGTCCAACATCCCCCGAGGGGTCCTGGAGTGCGAGAGGGCACTCTGCAAAGTTGCTGTCACTCGGCAGCTCCTGCGCTGAGCATCTGCCCCCTGGTGGTCAGTGCATGTCATAGCTACTGGCTGGTTGGCTGGTTGGCCAGTTGCGTAGGCTTTTATATATATAGATTAGTTATTGTATTATTTTTCATACAAATAACTGTAAACTCACTTTTGCTCCACCCTGTATATATGAGTGCTCATGGCAGCTCTAGACATAAAATCTAAAAATCATAAACAGCTCAAATGTTCATCAATAGTAGAATAAGCTGTGATACACTCATCTGATAGAATGCTACACAGTTATGAAAAAGAGCAAACTATTTGTTATTTCTACATGCAGCAACGTAGATGAATTTTACAGACATACTGGTGACCCAATAAAATCAGACACAAAGAGTACAGACTGTAGAATTCCATTTACAGAAAGGTCAAGGACAGGCAAAGCTAATCTATGGTAACAGAACAGTGGTTATGTCTGAGTATGCACAGGGAGCCGCATCTGGATGTACAGGATGGTTACATAGGTGCATACATGTGTAAAAACTCATTGAGCTGTCCACTTAGGATCTGTGCACTTTTCATGTTACACAGAAATACAATTAAAAAACATAATCACTACCTCTATGTAGTCTCAGTGCTCCACTTAGGCCATAGAATGAGAGGTCTGGCAGAAGGCAGTAGGAAAAGCTGAGGAGTGGATAGGGGAACGGAGAGGAGAGAGTGATCACATACGCCTCCCAGAACAAAATAACCACCGTGCAGAGCCTGTACAGACGTGTTCAGAAAGGCCACCTAGTAGACAGAACTTTTCAACACAGATTTATCTGTATGGCCCTTGAAGGGGCATTTTTGTAAAGGAGCCCTACGTTCGTGCCAAATGTTCACGTCTCAGAGTTGGAAGGTTGCTCACTCTCTCACACAGATTGCTTTTTTTACCCCGACATCATATTCATCCCCACATTTTCCTTTCTCCGGTCTCCATCCAGTCTTTACTTCTCTGATCTTAATGACAACCTCTAAACGTTAGTCAAAGCATGGCTACGTTAAGAAGTGGTGAGTGAGATATCATGGTGGGGTACATTAATGTGCGTGGCCACACAGCTGGACCACAGCAGCAGCAATGGAAGAAGTATGACTGCGCAGGAAGCGAAGATGACAGGGGTGGGAACAGCATTCACTTGAACTGTGGCTTGACTGCACTTTAATTCACACAGTTAGAGAGTTGCAGCATGCATCATGCTCAACAAGGCTTCTTCCCACACCTGGGGATGCACACCATTTTAGTCAAGATACCAGCTATACATTAAAATGTCAGTCTTTTATTTTATTATTTTTTTTAAAATATATTTTATTGATTTTTTACAGAGAGGAAGGGAGAGAAATAGAGAGCCAGAAACATCGATGAGAGAGAAACATCAACCAGCTGCCTCCTGCACGCCCCCTACTGGGGATGTGCCTGCAACCAATGTACATGCCCTTGACCAGAATTGAACCCGGGACCCCTCAGTCCGCAGGCCGACGCTCTATCCACTGAGCCAAACCGGTTTCGGCAAAATGTCAGTCTTTTAAAATTTCCTCCAAGTATGTTCATATGTGGTTTTCTCTTCTTTAAAAAAATAAAATAAAAATTCACGTCAGTAAACCTTTTAGGGATATTTTTCAAAATTGCACTACTAAAGAATTACCGTAACTTTACATATAATGTAGCACCTTTATAGTTCCCTTTAGATTCATCAAAGGAATGATAATTACCATACATTTAATCTCCCCTTTTACCAGTACTTATCATTTAAGCAAATAGGATGGTACTATAGTACCTAAAATAAACTGTTGTGAACAATCAAATGTCTACCACAGCAACAGGTCTTAAATGAGAATTATCACATGTCCATTCCTGCAAAACAGTGCACATTTCATACGACCAGCCTCTTTGAAAGTTAAAAATAAAACTGCAGCTAAGAATGTCAAGTTCCTCAATCTTACTGGATTTCAAAATAAAACAAAAACAACAAAAAAACATTATTTTCCAATCCATCTACAAGCAGAAATGCCGGGAAATAAATCTATACTACTCTGTTCATACAACTGAAATTTCCTTTTCTAAGTCATGACATCTTTTTGTCCTGTTTTCATCTGTTTAAACATAGGACTTCAAAGCATAAACGAAAAAGATAAAAAAACTGCTCAAGATGGGAAGGAACAAGGAAAATGTTATATCCTCTTAGTGAAGAGGCAAATTGTGTAAAACTGTACAAATGGAAAATGTTATGCAATGGAACAGAATAATGGGAACAACATAATGCTAAGTATCATCCCGGTTTCCTGTGTCCGGAGGAAAGTTGCTGTATTAAATGCTAACTCAACCCATCTGATGTATTTCTCCTTGGGGTTACCTAAGCAGCACTCTAACTAGAAAAACAGTGCATGTCCTCCCACCTGTCCCCGCAGAAATAATGATCAACCACCAAGAATCCTGTCTCTTAATCCAAGTCTCCTAAATATTAGCTCTTTACCACATGGTCATAAGCAATAATGGAAAGGAAATGGCTGGCTATCAATAGTATCTATTTTGGCCTGGTCGCATGGCTCAGTGGTTGAGCATCAACCTAGGAACCAGGAGGTTCCATTCCCCATCAGGGCACATGCCCAGGTTGTGTATTCGATCCCCAGTGTGGTGTGTGCAGGAGGCAGCCCATCGATGATTCTCTTTCATAATTGATGTTTCTCTCTCCTCTCCCTCCCTCTTCTCTCTGAAATCAATAAATATATATATACTAGTATATTTAAAAAAAAAACAGTACCTATTTTGCACTCATATGAAAAAGCCAAGACAGGTATGTTTGGGAGCCAGTTTAGTTTCTTAATCCTTTTCAGTCAATAGTAGCAGAATATAAAATACCTGCACCTGCTTAATCCACAAATTCATGGACTAAAAGGTGGACAACAGCCTTGGGGAAGGGAAGCTTCAAGGACTTAATTATGTAACAGGGAGCCGGGCACACAAAGAAAAGGGCACAGAAAAAATACAGAAAAGCCACGGGTAAGAAATGCTGGAGATGGCACTGAAACGAGGCAAAACGAATGTTCTCAAGATGAAAATTACTGCCTCTTGAAAATTCACGGAATTTAAATAACTACTCCTAAGGAAAATATTCTAAGGAATGTCATGATTTGGAGTGAGGTCACTTAACAAGACAGAATAAAATCTTTATGGTGCTGTAGCGGCTATTTTCTTTTGGTAGATTATATTTAAAATATTTACTTGATGCATATACTTCCTGTTATCTCAAGATTACTTTCCCACTCTTTGAGTTTTATAACCACATTTAAATTCTGAATTTCATTAGAGCCTGGAACATTCATTTTAGTGCAAAATAAAGGCATTGCATGAAGATGGACACTCATGTGGGGGATATAATTAATTAAAGGCCAGAAATTAGGTGTTAATGGTGTAAGGCTTTTGAGGGGCCCAAGTAATATATTTTAAGACTAGTGTCCTGGTACACAGATTTGTGCACATTGAAAGGAAATTAATTAGAAGCAATATTTCAATATCGCTATTCGCCCTTTCTCTATAATAGAAGTGTCAACCAAATTCACGATCAACAATGACAGATCAAAACATATGCATGCAATATGTGCCAGCGAGAGCTTTATATGTATCGCGCATGAGCGAATCAACTTAGCCTTTTATATATATAGATAAACTTGCTTAATTAGACCTGCTTTGTGATTTAGCTAAACTTTTTCTAGCCCAGTGAAGTATCCCAACTTCTCTTTCAGGTAATTGTCAGCAACACAGCAGAAAATATCAACATGAAGCAGATTATTATTGTAGATCATGCAGAGAACACAGCAGTAAATATCAACATGAAGCAGATTATTATTGTAGATCATGCAGAGAGAACAAAGGGTAAAATATTTAACGGTAGCAGTGTTTGGCTATATTCTGCGCAGTGAGAAAACCTGAAGTCATTTTCAAGTTTCACCATTTCTTACTTCTTTTCAGTCAAGTTTCTAAACTTTCTAAATCTCCATTTTTTTGGTTAATGAAAAGAAACTCTACCGAGTTTCATATCTACCTACTCCAGGATTTACGTGAGGATCAAATGAGATGAGGCATGTGAAAACGCTTCACAGACATTTGGTTAAATTGTAAAATGTTTGCACCTGGCTATAAAGCAAGTTGGGTTCCTGGCTGAAGAAACTCCAAGGAGGCTAGTTGTTAGGGAGAGGAAGCCAGGTGTTACTATGTGACAATCATTACCTGGCACCCACAGCGACCATTTCTGGGCTGGGCTGGGCTGGGCCACATTTTGTGCCATGGGGTCTTGGCAGTGTCGGCTGTGATCTGGTGGGGTGTCGCTCCGGGGTGGTGGCGGGGCCTGTGTCCCACTTTGGGGAAGTCGAGTGTTGGTTTGTGGGTACCAGGTCCGTGGTGCTGTTTATTTTTAAATGGCCAGTGCACGTCATGGCAGTTCCTGCATTGAGCGTCTGCCCTCTGGTGGTCAGTGCATGTCATAGGTACCGGTCAGACAGATGGACACTTAGCCTTTTATATATATAGATATTTCATTGTGTTACAATAAATCATCTAGAAGACAGTTATTTTTGATATAGTGTAAGTGGTATATCCGAATTTCCTTTTTCACTTACCATATTTTCCGGCGTATAAGACAACTTTTTAACCCAGGAAAATCTTCTATATGCCCAGTCGTCTTATACACCAGAAAATACGGTAGATCTTAAAAGAATATTAGAAGTGTGATAACACAAATGTCCAATTATGTTATTATTATTAGTTACTGGGAGAATACCCAAAATAATCAAGTGTTCTAAGGCATGTATAGGGCTAATAATTTAGAAATTTTTGCCATTTTGAGGTACCATGATTTCAATAAATACAATAACAAGTGTTTGAAATGGGGGCAAGGTGAACAAGAAGACTAAATTGTAGACTTCTATAAACTATTTGAGAACATATTTTTAAAAATGGTATATGAAAGGAATTCACTTATTTTTAAAAAGGCACTGCTATCCTGGTAAGTTTCTTAAAAATAACGTACCTTATATTTAAAATGTAGCCATTTATATAGTTCTTGAAGAAATTAGCAGTAATATAAAAAAAAAAAATTAAAAGGCAGTTTTTCAGGGTTAAATGAATCTGCAACTCCAAGACAAACAAACATGTTGAAATTAACTCAGGAAACATGACTTTCTTTTCCAGTGGGTCCGTAGTTTTATTATTTTATAGATGTTTGGAAGAATTAATAAATTTCAAAATAGTTAATTTAATTCAATCAGCCATAGGATCTGGCACAGTAATTAGAAGCTGGTCTTTCAAAATTTCTTTCCTCTATTACTTTCCTTTTCGTAATCTTGCCTCTCACTTAGCCATATATAGTTACAAAAGATACGCTCTGAGCTGGGATTTATGATGGCATGAAAGCTACATTCTTTAGGTAAAATAAAAAAGAAGGGAAGGGGTGATTTGCTTCTATCTCCATAACTGTATAAAGAGAACTTAATGTATGCATTTGTTTTTCTTAGATATATTTCTATTTTACCCCTAATACCAAAGGAGCCCTTCCATTTCACATTTTCATATGAAGTACTTTTCAGTTTATTTTTGATGTGACTAAGTGGAAACTCTGTGAATTTTAAAGTGCATTTCACTGTACACGAACTGCCTGCATCCCACCGAACTGCAGCAACCTGGCACCAGACGCAGCCTCCCCGGTGCTTACAGCAGGGTGAGGATGAAGGCACTTGACTAGAGGCCTCTACTCTGTTTTCTGAGCTCTTCTCAAAAGCCCGTCCCAGAATAATCAGTTGACGGATTACCCTTCTCTTTCCTTCCTCTACCTGACGCTCTGCCCATTTCATTTTCCGCCAAGTCCTCCAGAAGAGACGGCAAGGGAAAGAAATAAAAATGAAACCCATTCATTTTCAATGTTGACAATGAGTCAGTTACATCATCAATCATTAGGGAATACTGACCATTTTTCCGGATCACTTTCCTTTAGCAACAAAATTCTTTTAGTCTATACTTTACAACTAGCATTGTCTATGAGAATGCAGTTTAAAAAATACTTAAAGAGCTAACTTACACATTTCCAAAAATATTCAACATAACTATAGACATAAATGGACATTTTCTTAATTATTATAAATCTGTGCCTGATGGAACCACATTTTGTGAATTAGCTCTATTTGGTAATAATTCATGAAAGATCTTCCATCATTACTCAGAATGACCACAAGCTGGGGGTACAGTTGATTCAATGAGAATTATGTAGTCAGTTGGGCCACTGAAAAGTATTAAGAGCTATTTCCAATAACCATTGTGGACAAAAATGTGAACAAGATAATACAGTATTTTGAAAATATTTTAATATTTGCCATTTTTGTTGCTTGTGCTAATAATATTTACATTGATTTAGCAATAAATATATTACTGTTACATAGAGTGCAATATTTTTAGTATTCATAATTGGTTGAAATTAATGCTGCATTATCGCAATAAATGAATAAATAAATATCACACCCAAATTCCAAACTAATGCTCCAGAGGTTATCATGAACAAAAACTAAAAGAAATGTGTTGGGATTTATCTTTTTAAGCATGATTCCTGTAAACACGGCCAAGATCGCCTTTCTTAGTCCTAACATTTTGTGTGATAGCTTTAAAAGAAAACAGAACATACAAATCCGACCACATCTTTTTTTGCATAGGAAATAAATTAATCGTATTTGTAAATGCAGCAATCTCTCAGTGAAATGTCTTCATCACAAAGCTCTTGTTTTGTGTATGAATTCAGAACGTTTGAGCAATAAAAGTGCTCGGCGTAAGTTTATAAAATATGCTTTCTGGATTTAAAATTGAACAGGAAAATTTCCAAATAAGCCATAGTTATGATTCTAAAATATGATGTAATGATAGCCGGCCAGGAGGAAGGGCCTCTCTGCAGACAGCACAGTATACAAAGAGAAAGCACAGCGCTGAACAGAACTTCCCTTTCGCTTCTCCTCACGTCGGCGCCTGGGAGGCTGCTGGAGCCGCGAGGCCACATGGCTCATGCTACTTGTTGCAAACAAGGTAGAAGGGGGTGTGAGGACAAATTTAAAGTAGATAACGAAAAAAAAAAAAAAAGGCAAAAATACAGTACATATGCTTTAACCAGTGCACTTTATAAAATAGTTCGCTTCATTCATATTCTGTTATAAAGTGCAAAGTTACCTAAAACAGAGACATGTACCTTCATGGCTCGCAATACCATCGAACAAACTGCCAGGACAGAGCAGTGCAAAGTGAGGAACGCGGAGCTGAGCATGCACTCAGATGGGCCCCGAAGACCGAGCCTGGGGCCACGAGTCCTTATAGCTTTTCTTTTACTTTTTGAAAAAGATGAATAGTAGGTTATCATCATATGTAACCACAAAATAAAAACAATAAGTTAAAGTCCTCGCTCAGAAATAAGTATATGCCACACATAAAATTCATTACAGAATCTTTTTTAAAACAGACATTTTTTTCTCTGATAAATTCCTGTTGAAAGGGTGCAAATCTCTTAAAAGCCCACATTATCCACAAGGCAAAGCAGAAGGTGTCGCCACAGTAGGAGCAACTTGCCGGCAGACAGCTGAAAGGCCTGTGACTTCTCTGCAGGCAGTTCGAATCCGGCCAGCCCCTCACTGCATTTACGGGGCCTCTGCCCCTTCCAGAATCGTCCTGCTGGCACCAGGTAAGTCATAAACCGTGTGCTCTGTGCTTCATTCACAGTAACATGGTCTGTCCAGTGCTTCAGGACAAGGATAACCAATGGCTTTTCCTGAAAAAATTCCCCAAGAGGCAGATTCCAATGAGACCAGTGGGACTTGTTTTTCTGTTTGGTTGGTGGTTTTCGTTTTTGTTTTTTTGGCTCATTCAGGGTATTTTCTTTTCTTAAAGTAGACAAGCTTTGACTTAGACGGAACATCACCTCAGGCACTGCCGAGGGAGCCAAGGTGCCAGGCTCCGGGTCACAGCCCTCCGCCCCCGTGCCGTTCAGTCCGAGAACTGGAAGAGGGGCTCGGGGTTACTGCCGTCGGCGGGGTTGCTGGGCTGCAGGGCCTTCGTGGGGGTGGTTTTGCCGTGAGAGTGAGAGGACGAGGAGTGGGAGCTCTCGCTGGAGCTGCTGCGCGTCTCCGTGCTGGTGCTGGTCTTCTTCATCTTCCTCCTCTTGGCCAGAGGGGCCTTGTCCACATTCTGCAGGCAAAACCCCTCTCTCTTGTATTTGTTAAAGGCCTGGGGGAGAGAAACAAGGGAACCCCGGTGAAGGCACAAGGATGGAAGATTCCCTGGCAATTATGACTTACAGCAGGAGGCGACTTTGGTTGTCAACCCACAGCTCCACGGTGTCTGGGGAACAAAGTCCTAAAACCGTTGTATCCAAACCTCCTGTGGGGTACAGAGTTCACGGGGTGGCGGCTGAGGATGCTGCTTACACCAAACCAGCTTGGCTGTCCGGGAGTCATGATCCTCATACATCATTTGAAGAAGTGAGCGCTACCTCTCAGTAAGAAACACTGACTGAATGGAAATTGCTGAAGACTATCAGCAATCCAACACACCCCTCCCACACCCCACTCCTGCTACCCCCTTTTACTCTACTAGTTCTGTGTCTGAGATTTAAAATCCTGACCACAAAGTCCCAACGCAAAACAGACTTAATCCATTATGGGCCCCTGCTCTCCACTTCCAAGTCAATGCAATTGGGCGTCATCTCGGCCAGTGAATCTACACACAGGAGGTCAGGGCTACACACCGCAGGCCGCGTTAGCCTGTGGGCAGCCTGTCTTCACTTTTCTTAGCCTCAAGCTCTGGCACGGCTGCGGTTGCCCCTGACAACCTTGCATCACCTCACTGAGAAGGTATGGATCATCTGCTACAAATTCTTGCAGTTAATCTCTTTACACCTCACCATATCCTAGTTCATTAACTTTTAAATCAATGTCTGCAGCTGAAGGGGAAGCGCTATCCCTCCTTTCTCAAGATAATCCCTTCAGAGGTAACTGTATTTCTCCTTCACTCATTTACCCCTTCGCCAACTAGCTGAATGTGTTTGCATCTGCTGGGCACGGATGTGCGGCTCCTGCAATGCAGGCTCAGCCTCTCAAACACAATCAGTGCCGAAGGCCGCGTACCTACTTCTTACCCCTCACGGTCTTTAGATTATAGGAGGCCCAAAACGGTTGCCGAATGAACGAATTTTCAGGGGTGCCTTAGTTCCTAGGGTTTATTTATCGTTTTAAAAGAAAATGATTCCACTTATTTGAGAGAAGAAAGTCCTAGTAGTAGGTAGTACATTGTTTTCATCACCTACAGGAAATCTTCAGCTATTCCAATACCGCCCACTGCCTGATCTCACACACTCATTCCACTCGTCTAGGAAGGGCACTGTGGGTTCGCAGGGACTCTGGACCCAGGCACTTGCTGTTTGTAAATGTGTTTGCATCCTGACATTAAAAGAACTCTTATTTCTTATTTTAACTGTTATTACTCAGAGTGCGTCTCGGAGGTTATGGGGTATCTGATTCCTTTCAAACCCCACACTGCAGAGCACAGGCCCTTACGTGGAAGGTGGCCTTCACACAGGTGTGCACGGCGGCTCCTGAAGACCCCAGGATGTCGGGAGTCATCAGAGGATTGGAGGACAGCTGACTGCCGTCTTGGAGCCATTCATTGTACCTCAGGCCAGACATTTTAAGCCTTTTATTTGGATCGACTGTGAGAAGTCCTGTGGGAATAAACAAGACATTTTTTATTTTGTGATTTGCCATTTCAAACAGTTTAAAATCAACCTCAGATATAAATCTCAATTATGTTCACATGATATGATGGTTTCTATAAGGCTTCAACCTCCTACAAAAATAATTACCCTTTCATATGCTCTTAAGTGCCCTAGTGAGCACTGGATGCTAATGAGAAAGCCCACAACAGCCTATTTCTAGGAGGCTGTGGGCTAACCGACTTTTCAATCAGGAGAAAATAGCCACCCCAACTAAGACTCCCCGGGGTGACCGGGTAAACTCCGAACGAGGAAAGAGCTAGGCCTACTTCACGCCCGTACCAGCACCTTCTCTAAATCAGGGGTGCGGTCAGGCCTAGAGAAGTGGAAGTGGAGACTCCAGAGGAGTTCTGAGGAGACACGAAGACAAGCCCCAGCTCTCCCACCACCAGGGGGCCATGTGCTGGAGGCGAGGGGAAGGGCTCAGCCGAGGGAGCGTGGGCCCCCTGGGAAACTTCCAGAAGACGGGTCCTGGGGGATGAGAGAAGTGGGCTCAATGAGGAAGGGTGCCCAGGGGTTAAGAAGAGCTAGTGCACAGGAACGTGGGGTGCAGGAACCCGGAAGCTCGGCACAACTGAGGAATCAAGTGTTCACACGGCAGAGGCAGGCAGGGCTCGGTCGTGAAGGGCCTTGAATTTGCAATGTGCTGTGCTGGGGCATGACCTGAGGTTCGTGGACTCTGAAGGATTTGTAACAGAGACATGAGCATCTCTGGACGTCAGGAAGGTCACTCTGCCGATCGATGATGGACAGGAAACGTGAGAGGAAGTGAGGCAAGTTGAAAGAATGTTGTCGGATCTTAGGAGAGAAACGGTGACGAGGACTAAGGAGGCGGCCACGTGAATGGGGAGAGGGGTGCGAGGAGGGATGCTGAACCCGCAGGAAGCAGTGACTGGCTGTGGAAGGCGAGGAAGGCTGGGAGGTAGCAGGTGTCCGGCTTTCTGATTTGGTGGCCTGGCTTCTTGGCAGTGCCAAAGAGGGAGATGTGAGGAGGCACACGTTTGGGGGAAAGGAGAGTAAGAAAGAACAGGTTTGGCTCTGGCCGGTGCGCTCAGTGGTTACAGCACTGGTCTGCACACTGGAGGGTCTCAGGTTTGATTCCCAGTCAAGGGCAAGTACCTGGGTTGCAGGTTCAATCCCCAGCCCTGGTTGGGGTGCATGCGGGAGGCAACCAATCAATGTCTCTCTCTCATATCAATGTTTGTCTCTCTCCTTCTCCCCCACTCCCTTCCACTCTCTAAAAATCAATGGAAAAAATATCCTTAGGTGAGGTTTAACAACAACAACAAGTACAGTTCAACGTGGAGGTGCCAGACTAGGATGCTAGTGGACCCAGGTGCTGGTTCCTATGGAGACAGTGGACAGGATCACTGAGGGAGAATGTTCTGGTAAGAAGAAATGGCACAATACAGCAGCCTGGAACCCTTTTAGAACACACAGACTCCTTGAGTAATGAACAAACATATGTGTAATGGCATGACTCCACTTCAATCTCTGCACAGCCCATAACATAAAATTTCCTTAGATTCTTACCTTGGATCAAATCTTTAGCCTCTTGGGATACATTCTTCCAGGCTTCTCCTTCAAAGGAGAAATCTCCCTTTTTGATTTTCTTCATGATTTCCACTGCACTGGTGCATGTCAAACTTTTGTCATGAGATTGGAATGGAACTTGCCCAGACAACATTGTATACTATCGAGAGAAAAAGAAACAAAGAATGTTTCAACAGTTTATTATGATTGGCATTATTGGGTTTAAAAGATTATGTGGCTTCTATTGCTGAAACAACCAATACCTTTCAAAGACTTTTAAATAAAGAGGAATGGCTTATTATGACATCAAGATTTAAAACCATCTACACTAATAAAAGAGTAATATGCAAATTAACCACCACTCCGCCACACCCACAAGCCACGCCCACCAGCCAATCAGGAGCAACTATGCAAATTAACCCAACCAAGATGGCTGCAGCCACAGAGTGAGCAGGAGACTTGGGTTTCCCTGGCAATGGAGGAAGCCAAGCTTTCCGCACACCCTGACGGGCCCAGGCCTCCACTCAAGACTACAAAGTTTCAATTATAGAAGATACCGTATTTTCCGGTGTATAAGATGACTTTTTAACCCAGGAGAATCTTATACGCCAGAAAATACAGTAATTGTTTTTTTTGCTATACTGATGGATGAGAGATGATAGTACCGTATTTTCTGGCGTATAAGAGGACTGGGCGTATAAGATTTTCCTGGGCTAAAAAGTCGTCTTATACGCTGGAAAATATGGTAAATAAATCCCAACAAAAATGATGGCAGCCACGGAGCTGGAGAGAGCAGGAGGCTTGGGTTGCCCCTGGCGATGGAGGAAGCCAAGCTTTCCTCAGCTCTGGCCTGCCTTGGCCTCTGCTACAAAGTTTCAATTATACAAGATAAATAAATCCCAGATACCAGGGCCTCCGCCTGGGTTGCTGGGGGGCATGGTCGGCCTGCAAACCACCACAGGCCCCTAGCCCAGGCCGCCCCACGCCCCAAGGGAACCCCCACCCTAATCCGGGACACCCTTCAGGGCAAAGCGGCTGGCCCCCACCCGTGCACCAGGCCTCTATCCTATCTAATAAAAGAGTAATATGCAAATTGACCATCACTCTAACACACAAGATGGCTACCCCATGTGGACACAAGATGGTCGCCACAAGATGGCCAGCAGGGGAGGGCAGTTGGGAAGGACCAGGCCTGCAAGGGAGGGCAGTTGGGGGCGACCAAGCCTGCAGGGGAGGGCAGTTAGGGTGACCAGGCCTACAGGGGAGGGCAGTTAGGGGTAAACAGGTTGGCAGGGAGCAGTTAGGCATCAGTCAGGCTGTCATGGGAGTGGTTAGGGGGTGATCAGGCTGGCAGGCAGAAGCGGCTAGGGGCAATCAGGAAGGTAGGCAGGTGAGCAGTTGGGAGCCAGCAGTCCTGGATTGTGAGAGGGATGTCCAACTGCCCGTTTAGGCCCGATCCCAGTAGGACATCCCTCGAGGGGTCCAAGATTGGAGAGGGTGCAGGCTGGGCTGAGGGACACCCCTCAGACCCGTGCATGAATTTTGTGCACTGGGCCTCTAGTCTATATATAAAAGCCTAAGCATCCAAGCAGTAGCTATGACGCACAATGACCACCGGGAGACGGACGTTCCAGCTGGTAGCGATGACACACACTGACCACCAGGGGGCAGACACTCAACGCAGGAGCTGCCAAGCTGTGGTGACTTGGCAGCTGTGGTTCTCGAGTGACGCAACCAGAACCAGAAAGGAGGGAGCCCAATTCTGGGGTGTGTCACCCGAGAACTGCCCTCTCACAATCCAGAACCCCTTGGGGGATATCAGAGAGCCAGTTTCGGCCCAATCCCCGCAGGCCAGACTGAGGGACCCCACTGGTGCACGAATCCGTACACCAGGCCTCTAGTTTTACATGAAGAAGCTTGACCCTCTGAGGTTGTTACCTGAGACAAGGGGGCTTTGGGCGAATTTGGACTTTCTGAAAAAAAGCTATGCCCAAGAAGGAAAAAAACTACACTCATGAGACTGGAGAGTTTGAAAATAGCAGACAAGGAGAAGACACCTGTTTCTAATTTTGAGCAATATAGTAAGAAAAATATTTGTTCTAAGGAGGGAAATGCTAGGACATCTGTAGAACAAAGACAAACAACTTAAAAAAAAACAAAACCTCCTAAAGCTTTGGTATGGAAGGAAGCCTACAACTGGATCGGACTGACCTGGAGCCCACAGGTTAGGAGAAACTGCTCAACATCCCTCTCACAGTCTCCTAACTGACACCAGGGCCTCTACTGCCCCCTTCTGACTCCTGTCCATTATCCTTCCTGCAGACACAGAGCAACAGGTAAGCAGTGGAATCCCTTCCAGCACGGCCCTATGCAAACTCCTTCCCTGGCTCCCCACACCTTCCCCTGGGCCTGGGCCTCCGCAGTTCCCAGGCTCCACCCCCACTTTCCCTACCGACAGCTCTTCCGCCTCCCTGGCTTGGCACAAGCTGCACGTCTCCTTAGACCACCACTTGCTTTCTTCAGCTAGCAAAGCCTGCTCCCCACCCCCATCTAACTAGGGGCTCCGTCCCCTGTCATCATTCTTGCAGAGAGAAGACACAGAGGAGAGAAATGAGTGTTAGAGTCAGATGGACCTGGCTTCAAACAAGTGCTTATCTCCTAGCTCGGGAAGATCAGTTAACCTCTCAGGCCAGTTCTTCATCTACAGAGTAAAAGCAACAAGATCAAGCCATCCATTGCGCTTGGTAAGCAGCAGCAGCCTGCTCAGTTACACACCCACGCTCCATCCCGGGCTCGCTGCTGACCCCTTCCTCCTCTTTCTCTGGCTGGATGGCAACAGGGACCCCACGCCCTATGGAAAGGGGGACACATGCAATTTCCAAGCCCCTTTGTGGTCTGCTTTTTAGGACTGCTAGCACCAACCACCTGAGCCTGGGTTCCCCAAAAAGCAGAGTCTGAAGCAAAAGCTTATACACGATTACGTTACTGAGGAGCACAGGCTGTGAGGAGGAGGAATTGCAGCTGTGGCTAAGAGGGGCCAGCAGGGACCAGCTGCCGTGCTGATGGGGTACACGGCATGTCAGCTGATGGCGCTGATAAGCACCTATTGACCTGGTCGATGGATTCTTCTTCATTCCCTTCAACAGGAAAGGTCAAAGCAGGAAGTCCTCACATGGCAAGGACGGCATTCACTCTTACCCAAGAGCTATGCTGACTTTCCTGCTCTGCTGTAACGGTCTGTGGGGGCTCCAACATCTTGACACTCGAGAGAAGCCATGCTGGTTCTCTGTATTGATGTCCTCATTACATGAGGTCCATGGGCAGAAACTGGCAGGTATCCTAAGTGCCCTATACATATGCATGCCAGAGGGTGGAGATAAACTACAAACATCCGGGGACTGTCACCTGGGGAAGGGTTTAGAGCCAACCGTCAGGGCATAGAGACATTCCCCTCTGAAAGTCGGGCTGCGGTACCTCGTCCCATTGGAGAGTAACACAGGGCTCAGCGGGCTTCCCTGGGTCTGGATGGAGGCATATATTGCAGCTGAGAATATGGCTCCAATGGTTTTGTCAGGCGACTTGGAAGGCTACCAGTTTAAGTGAGGCCCAGAGTAAAGAAGGTGTTGTTGCAAGTGCAAGCTGCAATACAACCCGTCCTGGCACTTCGGCTACAGGATTTGGTAGACCTGATGCTAAAGTATCTGTGAAAGGGGCTCCAGCAACTCCACTGAAGAGCCGAGGAGCAGGCCTGAAGGGTTCTGTGCAAGGCCACGCCCTCTGTGACTACTCTCTGAAAACAGCTCCGCTGAGGCAGGACAGTAAGAAGGTAGGACTATTCCCTGGCAAGTGGAATGAGGGAACAGGAGATGAAATAGTTAAATAAGGCTGAGCAATTAACAGCCTGCTAATAAATCGCAAGATCTTCCCTAACCAAAGACACCTGGGAACAAACAGTTTACACCTCTCCTCCCCAGACAGTGAGTAGCTTAGATCACCCTGGTCAGAAAGAGAGATCACAGAGACCCAGTTGGTGCCATTCATGCCAGCCAAACCCCAGGATGGACGAAGTCAGGGAAATAAGTATCAAAAAAGCCCAGTTAGAGACAGACAGATCCCAGATAAAAATAAAGCAGTGAAGCTGACCAGAAAAGGATCCCTACTCCCCTACATGCTCATTTTGATGCATCAGCATATTAAAGGACACACCTGGCAAACTACTGAGTATTCTGCTGAGACCCTCCCCTGAGAACTCCCCTAAAACTCCCACCTTTAGAAAAGAGATGAGAACCTCAAGACCAAGGGCCCTGTGTGCTCTCTCTCGAGCACACGGTGTACCCCTTTCCTCAGGCGTGTACTTCTGCTTTCTTTCTCCTAAACTCTAAGGGTCCCCGTGAGACTTGCAACCAGGGGAGCAGCAGGCAGCAGCAGCTCATCCTGTCCTACATTTTCTAAATACTGTGTCATACACTGAGTGTGTGTGCCTCCAAAATTCGTATGTAGAAGACCCAACCCTCAGTGTGACTGTATTTAAAGGGCCTATATGGAGGTAATTTAAGTTAAATGAGGTTATGGGTGGGGTTCTGACTGAACAGGAATAGTGTCCTTTCCAACAGACGCACCCAGAGCTTGCTCACTCTCCCCGAGAACGAGAGGAAAGGGTGTGTAAAGGAAAGGGCCCCTGGACAGTGCACTTGCCAACCTCAGAACTGTGAGAAAATAAGGGTCGTGTGCAGTACTTTGCTATGGCAGCCCCGAGCAGATGAGGCAGTGGGTAAGCTCTATGCTAATTAACGTCCTGCACATCCATGAGGTAGGCTGGGTTGCAATCAAAGCCACATGATACTATGTGATGCGCCTTCCTGAAGTATTTGTTTTAGTCAGTGGGGGTAATAGAAATTATTTTCATATTAAAATATCCACATCCATGTTTGCTGGATGCAACATGCAAAAGGACCATAGATTTCTAAGGCAAATCAGGAGACTCCAAATAAGCTTTGGGCTTGCTATGGGATAATTCAGGCTTTGTCTCGGATCTGCTGGCGATATGCATTCATTTATGTGGAAACGTTTGCAAAGCACTCTTTTTTTCTTGACAATTTAATGCAGGTGTTCACTTAATTTTCATCTGTTTCATTATGCATCTCTAAAAGGCAAGGATTTTTAAAAACCACAATCACAACACCATTATCTACCTAAAAGAATTAGCAGTCATTCCTTTGTATAATTCCATATTCAAATTTCTCCAATTATGTTATATGCCCTGTATATTATAATCACATCTGTATGAATTAGTTTTAGGTTGAATTTAATAAATAGGATTGAAATTAGAATTTGCTTGAATCAGAATTCAAGTAAAATGGAAACAATGTATCTTAAGTGTCTTTTTAAAAATCTTTATTGTTGAAAGTATGACAGATGTCCCCTTTTTAAAGTGTCATTTAATCTATAGGTCCCCACGCTATTTTTTCTTATAATTTATTTGCTGGAGAAACTGGGTTGTGTGTCCTGTGGCCTGCACACAGTCTGGATATGGTGACTGCTTCCCTGTGGCATCATCCGCTTCTCTGTCCCGATTCTCTTAAAAACCTGTGAGATCTAGAGAGAAGCACAGCTTCTGTCCGTACCATCACACCCAGTTGTTTCCATAGAGACAGCATTCAGAAGCTCTAAGACGATATTTTAGAACCATAAAAAGGATGATGGTTTAATTGGCTTATATTTAAAGTAAGGGTTCTTTAACAGGGGGTAATCTTATGTTATTACAAAAAACGAAAGCCTCTTTTTTATTTAGATGTATTTTTTCAGGAGAGTGCTACTAATGTTTAAGTCGCTAAATAAAACTCTCAAGTCCATAGAAGCTAGTTGTTTATTTTTATTTTAAAAATATGATTCATAAATTTTAGTTTGAAAATTATAAAGATGACTTAGAATTACTGAAATAAAAACCATATGAAACTTAAACCCAAAGAGGAGCCATCCTGCAGGGACACCTGGCTAGCCATTAGGGGAAAGCAGGCTGACACCAAAATACACCCCAGATGGAGTGCTGGTTAACATGTAAAAATAAAATATAATTCTAGAGGGAAGTTTAGGAGGATATTTTTATAATCTTGGGTTGGGGTAGAGTGACAATCTGAATCAGAGCAGGTTCCATAAAACAACAGACTGACATATCTTACTACATAGAAATTAAAAAAAAACACAACCTTTTCTATTTAAATCCCTCTGAAAACAAAATTAAAATCCCATATTACTCTAAACAAAGTTGTGGAACAAAGGACAAACCAGAAAAACATTTCCAATATTAATGGCAGACAAGATTAAAATCCTTAACAGAGCTTTCAAGTCCAGTAAGAAAAATTCCCCATAGGAAAGTGGGCAAAGCTCACACACAGAAACTCCTAAAAGAAAAGTACAAATGTCCAGATACATGAAAAGATGCCGAGACAATATTCATCAGAGGAACGCATGCAAATGACAACAGCAGGAAACAATTTAAGGCTGACATTGATAGTCTTCCATGTATTTGCATATAGTTCGGAGAAGATACGAAGAACCTTCTAGAAGGAAATCCAGGCATAGATTTCAAAATAAAGATGTGTATACCCTTCTCCTAGAAATCTATTCTAAACAAATGGTGAGACAAATGTAAGCACATATATAAACAATATTCATGTGTATCATTTAAAATTAGTGAAAAACTGGAAAATGCTAACTTCTCATTAGTAAATAAACTTTTGAGACTCAAACTACATGTATACTATACTCTCATTTTAAAAAACCCAAATATATATGCATGTCTATAGAAAAGCTTATAGAAAGACATAAGGCATACACAGCATGGTGGGATGGGGGCGAGGGATGGGAGTGAGAGGGAGACGGTCTCTATGATGAGATTACCAGTGATGTCACTTTTTTCTTCTCTCTTCCTGTAGCCTCTGAAAATTTCTCCCTAGGATCACGCATTACACATTATATGCATAAAAAGTAAAGTTATTTTGAAGAGAAAACACACCCAGATCTTGCTAGCTTAATGTTCCCTTTCTGATCACTGCAGCCAAGGACATTTTGTGAAAAGCATGCTGACCAGGATCACTATCAGTCACTAAAAACATTTATAATTCTACTATTAACTTATAATTTCTCCTAAATGATATTTTTAAATTACATCTTTAGTTTCAAAACCTCAAAAATATTATATATATGTATATATATTATATAAATCTATATATTTTGGTGAATCCTCTCTGGAGAATATTTTTCTATTGATTTTTAGAGAGAGTGGAAGGGAGGGGGAGACAGAGATAGTGAAACATCGATGTGAGAGAGACACATCAGTTGGTTGCCTCCTGCACGTGCCCCAACTAGAGTTGGGGATCAAGCCTGCAACTGAGGTATGTGCCCTTGACAGGAATCAAACCCAGGACCCTTCCGTCCGCAGGCCACTGCTCTATCCACTGAGCTAGGGCTCAAAGAATATATTTTTACTCTTTTTTTCTGGAGTCACTTTGCTTATTTTCACATTATATCTAATATGCATATCTTTTGAAAATACACTATCTTTCTAAAACAACAACAATATATAACTCTTTCATTCACATAAAACACAGCTGCCTTAAATATTTCAAAATAAACCAAAACCAAAATTCCTACATTTTCTCCAATGCAAATTTTAAGAAAAGCAAACTGTCTTCCGTCAGGCCTCTAACCGAAAAGAAACCAACTTGCCAATTTTTCCATGAATTTAGGGAAACCAGCTGAGAGAGACGGGTACCGAGGACATCTAAGAACTGACGAGGTTCCAGGTGCTACCGCAACCAACTCACCAAAATGACGCCCAGGCTCCAGAGGTCGCAGGACTCGTCGTAGCCGTTCTGGTTCAAGAGCTCGGGGGCAGCGTAGTGAAGGGTGAAGCACGGCGTCTTGAGAGGCTGATTGTCAGGCGGCTTTAAGCGCGCAAACCCGAAGTCAATTACTTTAATTTCCAAGTTGTCATTCTCATCAGTGAACAGTAAATTCTGCAAGATACAAGCACTCACGTCGGTCTCTCACTAAAACGTCGCGGGACTTGGCGATGCCATTGATGTAAATCATATGTCAACACTGGACTCAGGCACAGAGAGGGTCTGATCGGGAGGGTCTGGGAGCTGGACACCAGTGCACTATTGGTCTCTGCTCCGTCATGTTTTGTGTTATTTCAACCTGACAATGTCACGGAAACATTTGTCGACTGCATTGCATCCTGTCTCCTCTGACATCAGCCTCTTCTAGGCTTTTCTGGAACTCTGTGTGTGCGTTCTACTTCCTCCACCAACCTCCCTTCCAAGATGGCTCGTGTGAGCCTGCTCTCCATTCAGAGACACCACCCAGTCGTGAATTTGAGATGGAAGGAAAACGGGAATATAATTAAATAGTTACATGTAAGGCTTCACCACAATTGAAGTCACGGGTGGGGTTCCCGGGCTTGTACTTGAGAGCCATCTTCAGCAGATGACTCCGGAGCTCCTCGCCGGGCAGGCGCTGCGCCTCCTGCAGGGCAGGGAGGCAAGCACACCTGGCCCCTGCTCACTGAGCCTACTCCACCTCTGAGAATGACTTCAGTTTATTCCTTATCGAGAATGGCAGCGGACTCCCTTGATCTCAGCCCTGGAAATGGAGGGGATGTGGCTGCTCCTCTCCTCTCCTCTCCCAACTCTAAGAGGAGGGGGGTGTCAATACTCAGGAATGGGAGGGAATAACAATTCAATCTCATTGTACCTTCGTCTCAAGCTCTGCCTGAAATGAATTTGATAGAATTTTTCTTAATCTTTTAAGACTATGGGAACCAATTTCAGAAATACAAAGCAGCTTATAAGAATGTCAGCCAGTTTCTAAATTTATCTGATTCTCACCTAGAATTTAGGATTTTGCCTATGCAGAAAATGAGTGCCACATAAATATCTACCAAGAGATACAGAGTCAGATCTTAAAACGGTACATCACTGGGAAAAGGATTAAATGTTTAGTTTGGAAATAATATGCTCTTCCATTTAAAAGTCAAAGTGAAAGCTCTTTTGTTATGAAAATGTTAGTACAAAGGCACATTTTCTTTTAAAAAAAATACTTTATTATTGATTTTTTACAGAGAGGAAGGGAGAGGGATAGAAAGTTAGAAACATCGATGAGAGAGAAACATTGATCAGCTGCCTCCTACACACTCCCTACTGGGGATGTGCCTGCAACCAAGGTACATGCCCTTGACCGGAATCGAACCTGGGACCCTTGAGTCCGAAGGCTGACACTCTATCCACTGAGCCAAGCCGGTTAGGGCACAAAGGTACATTTTAATTTCTCTAAAAAATAATTTTGATTTAGAATTACAACTGTAGTAGAATATCGTAAATAATCTGACAAGCCTTCATTTCAAACGACTATGTGAGAGGAAAGTTTTTTAACAAAAGAAGAATTAAATATCAGTAAACTAGGAAGGCAAACTGAATCCTGCTGGAGGGACAGTTGCATCGTTTGAGGCTCATGAGATAACAGATGGCCAGTTATCAAAGAATAAAACATGTGAAAACGAATTCTATAGAGTCATGGAACAGATCTTTTCAACTTAAGAAAATTACATGCTTGTTCCTTGTCTATCAAGAAAACATTTAAGTGGTGTGCTTTCACATTTAAAAATAGCTAATCTCCGATGCACAGAGTGCCATATTTTCAGTGGGAGTTCTGTAGGAGAGTGAGAACTATGATGAAGGAAGCAGAGGGGTAGCTGTCAGAGTTGCAAGTTCATAAAGCAAATGTAGTTTTGATTAACCACTAGTAACAAGAATAACAGTAACATCTAATACATAGACTGGCCCTGGCCAACGGGGCTCAGTTGGTTGGAGCACTGGCCCGTACACTGGAAGGCCACAGGTTCAATTCCCAGTCAGGACACAAACCTAGGCTGTGGGTTCAATCCCCAGTCGGGTGCGTACAGGAGGCAGTCGATGCATGTTTCTCTCTCACATCGATGTTTATGTTTCTCTCTCTCTCTCTCTCTCTCTCTCTCTCTCTCTCTCTCTCTCTCTCAAAATCAGTGAGCATGTCCTCAGGAGAGGGTTGGGAAAAAATACACAGGCTGAAGTTTAAATACGTTAGAAATTGGTCAATTATATTTGAATGCACATAATTCGGTTTTTAAAAACATCCTCTTCCTTCCAATAATTCAAGATACTCAAATAAAAGGCAAAACTGGTACTTTTTGAGAAATATTCTTTTGTGGTTTAACACAAAAAATAAACACCAAAAAAAAATTTTTTTAAATATACTTGAAAATGCATTATAACCACACGGGTAATAAAAATGATGTTCTATTTTAAAGAGAAACTATGTATAATTTTGCATAGGGTAAAGGATGACTCATTGTTATTCTTTTATAAATTACTGGGTTTTGCTTTTAAATTTTTAAATTATTTTGATGATTTTCTAAAAGGGAGGAATTTCCTTATTTTTGATACTAAAAAGGGATCATTCTGTAGCTAGAACCTTCTTAACCTTTCAAAGAAAAATTATGTGAAAAAGCTGCTATTTCTGCACTGCTACACAGTTCTATAAGTAAGTACATGAGCAAAGAAGAGGACATATAAGGATGGCATAACTAATTAAACCAAGATAATTCTTTGTGTTTAGTATTTAGAACAGAATTATATACATTCCTATTCATGAGCTAATTGATTTGATTGCAAATATGAAAAATAAGCTTTCAAAATATACCACTAATAAAACCCCTCTAGGCCGGCCAGTGTGGCTCAGTGGTTGAGTGTTGACCCATGAACCAAGAGATCACTGGTTCAATACCCGGTCAGGGCACATGCCCGGGTTGTGGGCTTGATCCCCACTAGGAGGTGTGTATTGATGTTTCTCTCTCATGGATATTTCTGTCTCTCTATCCCTCTCCCTTTCTATCTCTAAAAATCAATTTAAAAAACAATATATATAAATATATATTGTTTTAAAAAACCCTCTAAAATGGTATACATATAGAGGGGATGTTATTTTCTGCTACAAAAATTTCCATTGCTATTTTTAATCCACAACTGTTGCATAAAGTATTTCTTCCATAAAAGGCTCTCACACTTACAAATATAACCTCAAGATGATCAGCGGGCAAAAAAAAAAAAAGAGAGAGAGAGACTAATTTATTTTAGACCAAAATAGAAAACAAAAAAATCCAAGAAACATGGTATTTCCAGGTATGTATTTAGCAGGAAGCCCTGACAGTAAGAAAGCCCACACATTGGGGGAGAGTTAATGATGAGGCTGGATGGAGCGACGGGAGAGAAGGTGCTCTCCGTACCTCGGGCTTCAGGTCCCTGTGCACCACTCCGACGTCGTGCATGTGGCTCACAGCGGAAACCAGCTTCCGCATGATGTAGCTGGCCTCGGTCTCACTGAAGTGCTTCTTCTTCTTAATGCGTTCAAACAGCTCCCCGCCGTTCAGAAGCTCCATAACTAGAAAAGTGTGAAGCTACGACACAAAGAAGAAGAATGTGGAGGGCCTTAATGAAGAAAAATGTATTAACACGTAAAACATTTATTGACTATAAACTATCACCAATAAACTTAAATAATCCTTTGTTAAAGTCATCAACAGCAATCCTTGTGTTTTAGAAAAAAGAGCTGATGGGGACTGTGGCTTTTTTAGAATTCTATTTTGGTAATGGAAAATTTCAAGTACTGCAGTGCAGTCTTTATCTATGCTTTTCTTGATGAATTCTTTCATTTGAATTTCATTCTAACCCTCTCTATCAAGTTTACATATCTTTCTTGTTAAAGTGTGATCTAACACGGATAATGTGAAATTGGCTGCTTTAAATAATATACAAGATTCCTGATAAAAGGCATTGTTTGATGATGCCACTTTAAACCTCCTGTTAGGGCTTAACAGATAAGTTTTAGGGTTCCTGTCAATACCGATGGCCAGTACCCATAACTCACTGTAGGTTGTTGTTTTTTAAATAACTGCTTTTGATCCAAATGGCATTATTTTAATTAGTTTAATCAGTTATATACTTACTATGTTTTCCATAAAGAAAATAACATAGCTATCAAAAAGCAAAGGAATTATATTAGCTCTCAAATTAACACAAATGGTTTAAAAAATATATTAACTCAATACTCATAGCACCAACATCACTCAAAAACCAAAATATTTATGTTTCCCTTTGAATTAGAAAAATCCAGAAAACTTGCTTCATAAAAAAAGACAATTATAAATACATCATCCTGTTCATATTGGGAAAAATGTAAAGAGTGGACAACCCGCCCTAGCTGGTTGGCTCAGTGGATGGAGCGTCAGCCTCGGACTGGAGGGTCCTGGGTTTGCTTCTGGTCAAGGGCACATGCCTGGGTTGCAGGCTCAATCCCCAGTGGGGAGAATGCAGGAGGCAGTTGATCAGTGATTCTCTCATCACTGATGTTTCTCTCTCTCTCTCCCTCTCCCTTCCTCTTGGAAATCAATAAAAAATATATTTTTAAAAAGAGTGCACAACCCTTTTAGTAAGATAATTGTTCTCAGGTTACTAGCTATCAAGCCAATTTGGGTTTGTACATCAGACAAATAAGGTCAAAGTTGAAGTATATGCCTCTGAGCTTTTAAAAAAATGGAGGGAAGCCTGGCAGGTGTGGCTCAGTGGCTGAGTGTTGACCCATGAACCAGGAGGTCATTGTTCAATTCTGGTCAGGGCATGCAGGAGGCCGCTGATAGCTTACTCTCTCTCACCTTTGATGTATCTATCTCTCCCTCTCTCCTTTGCTCTCTGAAATCAATAAAAACATATTTTAAAAAATGGAGGGCAATACCTACTCTATAGTGGCTTAAAAGATAGGGATTAAGAGTCAAACCTGGATCTGAATGCCAGTTTTCTTACTTATGACACTGGGAATATTACTTTACCGCTATGAACTAACTTTAGGATCCTTACAAATAAAATGTAGATAACAATGAGAAATGTTTATGTGATAGCTTGACAGCCCTCCAGAGATGCCTCTCGTCTACTCCGCAGACCCCGTGGCTGTTACCTTGTGTGGTAAAGGGACCCTGCAGTTGTGAAGAAGGATCTGGAGATGGGGAGACTATCTCAATCATCCATCAGAGTCCACAGTATGAGATGGGGTTATGGAAGCAACAGGTGGACGTGATGCGTGGAGGGTTACAGGTCGAGGAAGTGGGCGCTCTCTAGAAGCTGAAAAAGGCCACTGAATGGACTGTCCCTTAGGGCCTCCAGAGGAAACCAGCCCTGTCAGATGATAAGTCTGTACTGTTTAGGTTCGTGGCAATGTGTCACAGCAGCAATAGGAAACCAACAGAGTGGTAAAGCACGAATCCTAGTGCATAAAATGAACTATACCCTAGCACAACCAAGGGTGCAGTCCCGCCCTCAATCAATTTCACCCAGTAGTAGAAAACAAGACCGCGTGGATTGGGGACAATCTAGCCACCTGTCACCACCAAGGGAAAAACAACCCAAGATATCAACTGCATATTGTTATAATATATTTATACTACTACCTACAGGATTATACCATGAGATAATTTATAGTCTAGTAACTCTTGAATATAAAAATAGCACCTAATAAATACACTTGAGACTTAAAAAATTCAGGATGCAGTTCCTGAGATTTGACATCAGCTGGAAGGTCAGAGGTCGCATGTCTTGGCTGGGAGGTGGCTGGGGGACAGCTGCAAAACTCAGAGGTGGATGTGGAAGGCCCTCGACCAATCCCATGATTGATGTGTGAATCATCGCCTTCAGGAGATGGTCCAGGCTCTTCCCAAGCTCCCCCAGGGACAGGGGTCGCACCACCTCCACTGTAGGTGACGAGCCCAAGAGGTGGAGCAAGGAGAGGAGCAGGAAGGGCATTCCCTACTGAGTTCTTGCTACAAAGATGTTCCTTTTCTGGCTATGAGAACAAAAAGCAAGAAGACAATGGGATTATTTTTGCTTACCCTCCTGATGTGAAAACCAGCCCGTGTTTCTGCCTCCCCTTGGGCAGTAGAGCAAAGTAATTAAAAGCTTGCTCTGAAGTTGAGCTGACTGAGTTCCGATCCCAGCATTAGCACTTACAAACTGTGAGACCCTACCCTGTTCCTTAGCTTCTGTGGGTCTCCGTTTTCTTGCCTCATGGAGTTACTGCAGGGAATGAATAAGATACTCCCTGTAGGGTGTCTGGTACAGTGCCTGGACCACATGAGGTATGACAGCACACAGCTGCAGTTTTTACAGTTAGGATGCTGCTGCTGCCTGGTTTCACCGGGATGTTTCACTCTCGGGTGCAGCTCTAGGGGAAATTTCAATGTGGAGAGAAGTGGGCCACAGCTGTCCTAGGACAGGGATGTTACAGCAGTACAAGGAGAGAGCCCAGAGCCAGAGACCAGGTTTTCCCAACGAGGTTTTCACGGACTTGCTAGGTGATCTTGGACAAGTCTCACGACCCTTCTGAATCCGTTTCTTCTTTGGTAAAACCAAAGTCTATTTCCTTAGATTTATTAAATTTAAAATGGAGTTTTAGCTGGATTTAAAACTCTTGTGCCCAGCATGTTGTCTTGAGCAGGGCTGTGTCCCACCCAGTCCCAGAGGAATTTCTGCCCTGGAAGGTGGCAATGGAGGAGCCGGGGAGGAGACAGGGGCCTGCCACAATGGTGCTCCGCCTGTATCCCAAGGTACGTGCGTCTGTCAGGTTTCTGTTAGAAATCGGAGCTGGGAGCAGAAGAGGGAGCAGCATGGCATGGCCTGGAATGGGAAGGTGAAAGGGAAGTCTCTTTGCCTTTCTGCTTCCTGTTTGTACTTTAGCTTGCTCCAATTAGGCTTACGGTTTTCTACGTTCTATTCTAGAAGTAAAAGGAAATTTCTGAGTCCTGAGAGGTCTGAGCGACTGAGCTCTGGTGGGAGCAGCTGACCTGTATTAGCACAGGGCTGCCGGGCGGCAGTGCCCTCGTCCCCCTGCCATATTATCTACCGCTGCCGCTGAAGGAGAAACGCAGAAGCAAAAGGTCGCACTGATTTGGGGGTGGGGAAGAGTGTGTGTGGAGGGGTTGGTTTCTCTGCCCTCTGTAGTGGCTGGTGATGTCCCATATTTTTAACTCTGACCCAGGAGCAGCAACAAAGCTGGTAAAAGAGTAAAACCTCGAATGTGAATTAGTACGCACAGAAAAGGACTGTGGACTACCTGATCGTGAAAAACTTCGTGCAATTTCACAATATTGGGGTGTCCTTCACAGAGCTTCAGGGCTGTTATTTCTTTCTGAGTATTGGCTTCCATCCTGCGAGATGAAACAGTTAGTCTCTACCAACCTCTGCGCCAAGTGTTATGTCAGTGTTGCCCCAAACCTCATTTTGTTTTTATTTACAGAGCATTCAGAATACAAGTGTCAAAGTATGAGAATGAAGCTTCCATGAAATACTGAGTCATGCTACCCACCAGAACAAGCAATGCATTCTTCTCAGAAAAGACTGCTTCTGAGTCAGAAAAGAGCGAATCACAGGAAGAAATGGATGCCCTTCTTGCCCGACAATTTGGTAGTAAGAATATATAATTATGGAGGTAATGATCAGTTACCAAAACAACCTGCTGGCTCTCAATGCTACCAGCAGATTGCTAAATTATTATTTTTTAAAAAGTATTTCAAATAAACAACGAATAGGAATGACAACAGCTGCTGAACGCACTAAGCCAGTTTGATTAAATATCACTGCCACGGGAGTTTTCTCACAGGAAAGGCAAAAGCCCATCATACTACGATTTATGTCTGAAATGGACTCCTTTACCTGGAAGTCTCTATTAGAGTTAGAGGTATAACGGATCAACTGAGGAGCCGAATGGCCAAACCTGTGGGCAACAAGCCTTACAATACACTGTTGATTTCCTTTTAAATAAAAGTCTTAATTTATAGAATCCACCGACTAGGATGAATACATAAGAGAAACTGCCAGAAATGGTCATACCTTTTGCTGATTATTTTGACTGCAAATGCTTGGTTACTTTTTTTGTGTATGCACTTTCGACAAATTGAAAAACTTCCTTCTCCCAATGGCTTGTCTTTCAGATCTAGGTCATAGTGCTGATAGAATGGAGAGTCCTGATAGGAGACCAACATCATTTAACTTAAGAAAATATCAGTAACACACACGGGGTAAATAAAACTGTAAAGTAATAGGACATCACTAATGTTAATAAATATAAATGGAATATATGCATGGATCATCTTCTAAAATTCATCTTACTTTAAGCTCATTTCTATGTTCATCTATATCCTTGATTTAAGTTATATAATTTTCGATCATTGTAAAAAGAGCTCATTTACACTGATGATAATAATTCTCTGGGGCAATTATTACTATTCCATTTATTCATTTCTTAAAACCGCATCTTGGTTGAATGGTAAGTCTATTAAATTTACTGGGCTTGAGAATGTTAATCAGTATTAATACTTAAGCCATAAATATGTAATTTAATTAACCACATCTATATACCTTGATCATTGCACTCCTGGCAACATTTGTCGCCCCAGGACGTTCCACTCCCACGTGACATTGAAGAGGATCTACAACGGCTGCGTTGCGCTTGAAGAGAATTGAAGGAGCAACGAAGGAATAGCCCTAAAAGACAAAAGCAGAGGTGAGAACACAGATTGGCAATTTTCCAGTTTAGCATGGACTAGACTGTAATAATATTTTCTTAAGTCAAGAAAAAAATAATAAAAACCACTCAAATGTTCGGTAAGATGATTCTAGTTTTATTTTATTTGTAATCTAAAATGCAAGATTATTTCAAATTAATGGAAAAATGCTTTTCAGAAGGAGATAATGCCATCTTCTGGTAGAACTAAACCAATTCAAAATTAAAGGCAGAAAAATTCATCTTTTTTTTTTAAAAAAAAAAAAACCTCTTCTCTATTTCACCCCAAAAATCTGACTCATAGCTGTAATTCTTTTGCATTGATGATAAAAATTTATTTATAAACACAACTAACTTCTCAAAAAAGGTCGAGTTAAGGGATTAAGCAAAGTGGTTCAAGTGCCACTGTTTTCCAAACTAGCAAAAAAACAAGTTACATTCCAGTTGGTTTCTAAGTCAGCAATTTTTTTTGACTCATTCTATTTCTTTAGACTTACTAAATTTAAAATTGAGTTTTAGAAAAGGAACAAAATCAAGTGGAAGAATGATGTCCTGAATCAAAAGTGACATAATGATGGATGATTAATCTGTTCAGGCTAGAACATTCACTAGTTCAATGAACATTTTTCTAAACACCTACTATGTGCCCAGGCAAGGGCTAGACATTAGTGTCATGAATGTTCACAGGCATTGTCTGGATGGCCAGGTGCAGCCATACTTATTTGTGGGAGTCAAAGGAGAGAAGCTATGATGCCACTTAACAGAATATTTCATCTTAAGTCTGAGAAAGATTCTTTTCTAAATATACTAGTACAATCCTTTCTAAACATTTTTTGAGCAGGTAAGATTATTCACTGAAGACAAAGAATCAGATAACATTATTTATGAACTAAAGAATTCTATATAATAAAAGGCTAATATGCAAATAGACCGAACGGCGGAACAATCAAACAATTGGTCGCTATGATGTGTGCTCACCACCAGGGGGCGTGTGTGGAACATGGTGGGCATTGGCTGCGGCTGGATGGTGGAGCAGGTGAGTGGGGGTGCCAGAACAAGGCGAGCCCCTGGTGGTTACTGAAAATTCTTTGCTCCTACGTGTCGTGGTCCTGCCCAGCGCTTGCACCTGCTGCTGGCACCGGATCCACTCACACCCACTGCCAGCGCCGGAGCTGCCGCTCACACCCACTGCCAGTGCTGGCCTTGCTCGCACCCCCTGCCGGTGTCCAGCGCCAGTCCCAATCACTCGGCGCCATCAGCGGGTGCGAGCAGCGGCTACTGGCCCTGATTGCCCCTGAGGGTTTCTCCACCTCCCCCTGCTCCTGAGGGGCAATCGGGGCAGCAGCTGTCGCTCGCACCCGCTGCTGGTGTCAGCCCCAATCACTCCGCGCTGTCAGTGGGTTCTAGCAGGGCCAGCGCCGTCAGTGCGTGGGAGCAGTGGCAGCGGGAGCGGGGCTGCCTGCAGACAGGAGACCAGGGGCTGCAGTGGGAGGGGCCGGGCAAGGTCACGGAGGATGGGCCGAGACCCGCCCCTGTGCCTACCGCAGCCTCGTGGCCCATAGTTCCTTTCAAGGTGTATGAAGTTGTGCACTGGGCCCCTAGTGTTTTATATAAATAGGGATAAAATAAAGTAGTATTATGTTTTCCATAAAAGAGCCTGAACAGAAATAAAATTTCAGAGATAAAAATCAATAGTTTTCCTATCAAAAATAAGCACAAAAACAATGTCTGCTATTTAACAAACCTTAAGCTCCAGTTAATAATTTTCAAATGTCTGTATTCAAAATTGTTGAAGATATTAGAGAATCCTGCTTTATAAATGCCAAAATAAATGTTCACACGGGAAGTTAACCTTTCCTTTCAAAGCATGCATGGCCAACGCACACACGCAGCCTGGAGCTCACCTGAAACAGCCGCTCGGAGTTCTGGGGCAGCGCCGCCGGGGAGTAGGTGGGATCCATTTCTGTGAACTCTTCCGCAAAGTTACTCACATCTAATTCATCTCGGATGACTGGCTTAAAGGGTGCGGGCACTTTTTTGGCAGCTAAATCATCCCAATTTATTTTCTAAAACAGACGAAGAAAGTTAGTACAAAATAGAAATCAGCAATGTTGAAATGTATTTTCTAAGAATAACAAAGCCAGATTAGGATTTTAATTAATCACAGAGAGGCGTATATTTCAAATTAATGATTAAACACATATCTATATACATAAAAAGCCAGTGTCCATGACAACCGTGACGACCCAACGACCAGTCACCATGAGGTATACTGAGCACCTCTTGGTCCCTCCCCGCCAGACCACGAGTGGCGCTGGTGAGTGGGCTGAATGGCTGACCTCTTGGTCCCTGCCCCTGGCCTGCAGGCTCCAATGGATCAGCGATGGTGAACGCGGGAATTGGGGTGGGTGGCGGGAGGACCCGGCTGGCTGTCAGGCTGTTGGGGTCACCAGCTCATCCCCCGCTGCTCGAGGGCTCAGGCCTGCAGAAAAGCAGGCGCTGGTGACTTCACCTCCATGTGTGTGCACTGGGCCGGCTGCTGATGGAACATGCTTCCCGCTTGGGGGTGCTCACGCTGGGGTGGGTAGGTCGTGGGTATGCCCTGCAGCTTCTGTCAGTGCCTCAAGCCCCAGCGGCAGTGGCAGTGGCGGTGGGAGCGGCCCCAAGTGGGCAGCGCGTTCCATCACCAGCCGGCCCGGCGTACGCGCATGGAGGTGAAGTCACTGGCGCCTGCTTTCCCACAGGCCTGAGCCCCTGAGCAGCTGGGGATGAGCTGGTGATCCCAATGGCCTGACAGCCCTGTGGTGGAGGCGGCATCTGACCTGGGGACTAGCGAACGGGCAGAAGATGGCCCTGATTGCAAAAGGCCAGGCCCTAGGGACCCCACCCACACAATTTCGTGTGCTGGGCCTCTCGTGTACTTATAAGCATGAGCACATTTTCTGACCGCAGCTTAGCAGGGCCTGACATGGGAGTCTCATCATGTCCTCTAGGGGGCACCAGGACACCCTAGTTTACTCTTAGGGACAACAGAAAAAGTAACTTTTGTTCTGAGCCTCCAGGGAAAGGTTAAGCCAAAACAAAACAAAAAACAAAAAACAAAGCAAAATAAAAGGAACTCTAACAAAGGGCTTTAAGATGCCCGGTGGCTACGGCTATGAAGTCTAAAGGCACATTCCTATTCTCTAGAGGCAGTGTTACTTAGCTTTCCTCTGGTCATCTGGACAGATCAGAAAATAAACTCAGCAAAAGGCATGTGTTTACTGACATCGATAAGCTTAAAGGATACTATCATACTGATGAATCACTCTTTCTCATTCAACTGTATTCATGCCTTTTAAACACTGCCGCTTCTCTTCCCATGGGATAATCCAAGCACCCTTTCCACACATAGCAGACACTGCCTGATAAATCGCTGCTTTATATTATTCAAATGCAACCCTCTGCTGTTTTTATATGCTCCTTCTGTCATTTATCACAACATCAGATAATGCTTTACTGAACTGAGCCTTACAGATATCCTATTCAGATATGTCTTCAAGTCTAAGATGTCATCATTGATAGTAAGATATTATTTTATGCACCATTAAGAAAGAAAATGCAGCCCTAGCTGGTTTGGCTCAGTGGATGAAGCGTCGGCCTGGGGACTGAAGGGTCCCAGATTTGATTCCGGTCAAGGGCACATGCCCGGGTTGCAGGCTCAGTGCAGGGGATTGGTGATTCTCTCTCATCATTGATGTTTCTATCTCTTTTTCTCTCTCTCTCCCCCTTCCTCTCTGAAATCAATAAAAAATATATTAAAAAAAGAAAAGAAAAAGCATTACCAATTAGAACGGTGAGATGTTGTCCACTGTAAGATATATACTGATTTCAGAGAGTGTAAAATGTGAAACCTGCATTTCTAGGTTGATGACATTGTGTAAGTTTAATCAACCAACATAAGATGTTTTTATTATGCCCTCTTGTGGAGGCAATGGAGATAAAATCATTAAGTTGCTCAAATTTTTCAGCTAGAATGGTTTTAGAGATCATTTAATTTATCTCCTTTATTCGACCCAGATGGGAATGGGGCCTGGGAATAAGAATTAACCATTTGACTTAAACATCAGCCTGTGGAAGGGTCAGGATTTGAACACAGTCTCTTGACTTCCTACTAGTGCTCTTTCCTCTGTGGCTGTAATGTTTTCCATTTTATGATTTGTGTTTGTCTAGTGCACATACATTAGGAGAAACTTCTAGAGTAAGTAGGTAATTTAAAGAAATATGTTGTTAGCAGGAGAATATTTAGTATATAGAAAATTGAATGCTATTATAACCCTTTCCACCTCTACTCCATTTAGGTCTTTACAAGTAAAATTCTGGTTTTTCCTTAAGTGTCCTTATCATTTAAAAAGTCAAGGCAATTAAATAACCTAAGATTACTATTCCAAGCTACAGATAAAAGAATTTTCTCTAATATAAAGGATATATTGTAATATTCACAAATACAGGGAATCGTGGAGAAAAAGAATTCTAGGAAAATCTGATTGAAGATATTTCATTTGAATACTTTTTTGAATGTTATCTTATTAATTTTTGAGCCAAACTTCTGAACAAGATATATGAAATCGTTTGTTCAAACATTAACTTTTCTATGACTCTATGAAATGTGCATACTGATAAATTAATTTTATTTTAAATGTATTTCCCACTATGTACGGAGACTGAAATAATTGCACTTTTTTTAGCACAATCACTATTTATTCTTCTATATTTAAAGACAATAAATAATGCGAAAGCTTACTCTACAGCAGAGTTTTTTCTTTGCCTTGGTAGCTATTTTCGTTTGTTTTGGTGCTAATAATATAAAAGTTCAGTTTGCAGAATAAAAATAAAATCTGGATGTCCCTTTAGACCAGAAATATTTAGGTTATGCTGTTGATATGATGAAATTATTTAAAAGCCAGAAGCGTGGGGTATTAGAAATCAAGGTCATGGTATCCCAAGTTGACCATTTAGACTGAAATAATTGAAACAGCCAACTCAGTCAATTCAACTTTTTTTCCCCCCCAGTTATCTAATATTTTGGGGGGTTTTTTTGGACAAAATTGAGCAAACTGAGTTGAGCAGCTGTGTTGGCATCCTGTGGTGTGGCTTCTTCAGAAGAGGAAAAGCACTGTCTCAAGTACAAAGAAAATAAATGAGTGATTCTCTATGTGCTATAGACATGTAACTAAGAAATAGGGAGATTTTTGAATTCTCTGAGATTTCTCCTGGGAAAAGAAGAGATAAAATCACTATCTAAAAGTTGTAACACAGTGGATCATGAACTGAGAGAGAAGCAAAGCATATAATAAAAGTCTCCATAGTTCATATGCCTAAATCTTGTGATCATAAATGGAAACTAATACTCAGAAACCCTAACCAATTAGTATGTAAAGAAGCAAAATGTTATTATGACACCACCACCCCCTCCTGCTTCATCTAGGGAGAAAGAGACCACTTAGGTCTCTACCAGTCAAATTTTGATCCTTCCTAAAGGGTCCTTGTGATTAAAAAATTAAAATAAAAATGGCCTTTTACATGAAAATAGGGAGAAAACAACTCAAAAAGACCATGTTCATTCATTTCACATTTGAACAGTGGAATCAGCAGGGCATAGATCTGTTCAATAAATTTCACCTGAAAAAAGAGATGCTCTTTGATTTCATCTGCATCACGCGGACCACATCCCAATCTTTTCTTAGGATCTTTCATCAGAAGACGCTGAATTAGGTCTTTAGCTAAAGCACTCATATCTTGGGGGTACGGAGGCTCACTTTTTAATATTCTCCTGTAGGCAGATAAAACTTGTCGTTAAAACAATCAGAGGGCGAAGTGATAGTGACAGTATTCTTAGCAAAAACAAGAAAAGCACAACGCATTTGGAAATTGAACAAATGTGAAAAACATAGACAAGGATATTTCAAATATGAAATCAAATTTCAGAAACTTAAATAAGCAGAAACAAAAAGTACTGGATCCTTTTTCAACATAAATCAATCCTAACAAGAAGCCACCATCCCAAATATTTAATTGGGAAGAAATGAAAAGGAAAGCGTGGGGCCAGACAAGACCATCTACCTATGGACTAAACCCTACGATGAAAGATTTCACCATGGAAGCAACTCTTAATAAATTCAGGGAAGTGAGTTCAGTATCCAGATTTGAGAGGACAAAGGAAACCCCGAACCACACCCGCCCCGCTCGTCTTTCCCTGTGTGCCAGCAGACAGAAGGGGCCAGCGGGAGTGCAGGGGGAAGGAAGACTGAGGCGGGGAGTCAGACCACCTGGACGCGGCTCTGCTCTTGATATCGGAACAACCCGGGCTTCTGCTTCCCTTCCCACCACAATGAAACAGACAGGCAAGCTCTGGAAGGCAAGTGCCACTCAGGGACAGAGTCAGTCTGCTCCTTATGATGGAAAGTAGAACATGAAGATAATCCAGCCCCTTGATGAAATATCTGAATTTATTCTAAGGTCACAGAAGAGATCAATCCAATTCAAATAAATGCACTTTTGCGCCGCCCCCCGCCCCCCCCCCCTGAAAAGCCAGATCAATAATTTCATGAGAAAGAAAGAGTGGGAGGGACATAGAAATTCAGAAGCTTAACGCAATCAAGGAGATACACAGTTACTCCATTATTTGGGTTTACAAAAAGGCCCCCTGTTGTGCATTAAAATATGAATAATTGTTAGGGGTCAAAAACAGATAAGAAGTTTGTAAGACAGTACAGTGTGGTAAGAACATGGACTTTGCAGCCAGACTAAGTTCACTCTCAGAGTTAAACAAATTCTGCTGCTTACTGGTTATGTGACCTTGAGGCAGTTCATCTCTTTGTATCTCGATTTTATCAACTATAAAATGGGGATAACAACAATATCTACCTGAAATGGGTATTATGGCGTTTAAATGAGCTAAGATAGGATGTACAGCTTGAAGCACAGCAAATGCTTGATAAAAGAGCTCCTAATATGTTAAGTGTCTGGTCATCCAGTCAGCCATTCAAGCAATCAAAGCATAATATGCTAATGATATGCTAAGGCTGCTCAACCGCTCGCTATGACATGCACTGACCACCAGGGGGCAGATAGTCGACCAGTCGCTATGATGTGCACTGACCACCAGGGGGCAGACACTCCTGCTGAGCTTGCTGCTGGGGTCTGGCTGATTGGGACTGAGATGTGCTCGACACGCCCTAGAGCCCTCCTGCGGTCCCTCCCCAGCTGGCCAACCTCCCGCATCCCTCCCCAGCCCTGATCGTGCACCGTTGGGGTCCCTCGGCCTGGCCTGCACCCTCTCGCAATCTGGGACCCCTCGGGGGATGTTGGAGAGCCAGTTTTGGCCCGATCCCACAGGCTAGGCTGAGGGACCCCACAGGTGCACGAATTCGTGCACCAGGCCTCTAGTACTTCCATAAGTGGAGACTGTGGCAGGTAGCCCCCGAGAATCTGTGAAACAACAGTGGACTGTAAATTTTTACTAAAAACTCCAGCAGTGCTGTTCATTGCAAAGCTACTTCCATTTCTAGCACTCCATCTGGAGAACGTAGGGGATGACGGTAGAACAAGTGAAAAGATGAGCGGCGCCCTCTTTTCATCTCGATTCTTTACATTCTCCTATTGCTCACTGCTCAGCAGGATTTTCAGCATCAGAGACAATCCTCTCCTCAGATCGGGCGCCCGCATGTCTGACAGAGAAACAGGGAGCCCTGTCCCTCAGGGAAAAACAAGCACTGCCTTTTCTATTTCCCCACCTGGAATGGGCCTCTGCTCCACAGGCAGGAATGTGCTGTGCCAAGAAGATCAGAATAAAGACACATGGTTGCGGGCATTCTTTCCTGAGCCCTGGACCGACATCCTCTGACTCTATCCTATTACTTCCTCAACCCAGTCATCTGCCGTTGGTCACTAGGGAAAGAAGTGGTCAGTCACGTGGACCCATGGTGGGTTCAGCCACAAAAGGAGGGGCTCTGAGAGAGCAGTGAGCGCCTGAAAACAGGGATGGCCCCCCGAGATGCCAGAACTGGAGGGGCAGCAGAAGGAGACCTGTGTACACCCAGGGCACACAGACCGCACACAACCAGGGTGGCTGGCAGGTGCAGGGAACTAGAGTTCTAGGTTCGGACGAGGCAGGGATCAGGTCGGGAAGAAACTGAGTAGAAATCTGAAGGAATTCCTGTTGAAAACATGCTGATGAGGGAACATAGAGAGCAGTATGGTAGTCCCAAATCCTCGCCTTTCTTTCCCAAGTGAAAATAATATGGCCAGAACCAGCAGCAGTAGAGCCTCGCAGATGAGGCACAACCACCCCAGCTCAGAGCAGGGAGAGCAGGAGCCACGCAAGAGACTCCTCCTCGATGTGGTGGTAAATGAGTGGCCTGGGGTCTCCTCAGCAGGTGCGGGGGGCTGACGCCTGTTCCTGGTAGGACACTGCCTACCAGGAAGAGAAGCAGAAATTGAGGTGGGGTGGTAGAGAGAGAGGGCTCCTAGCAGACTTAAACCTTTTCTCCTAGGAAGATGACCTTGGATTTACCTTCTTTCACAGTTTCCTGAAATGGATGGATTGACATCATGTGAAATGTCAGCCAGGCCTGGTTATTGTGAAATAACCCGAGAGGTGACCTGCACCTGGCCGGAGAGGGGCGAGGAGGCACGTAAGCCGTGAAGGTTGTCTGGCCCAGGGCTGTTAAGATACTTTCAGCAAACCGTGTGTTCTCTCTTATCCTCAAGGGTGTCCGTGTCGGGGCCTGGAAGCTGTGCTCATGGGAGATGCACGATGCAGTTTCCATGTTGAGCTTCCCATGCTGGGGGGGGGGGGGGGTCCACACCCACCCACTTGATCTCATCACTAATGGCCGAGTGTGCCTTTCTGGGCTGGGAAACCAGGCTGAGGTGGTTGGCAGGACCCTGATGAAGCCGTGTCTGATGTTATGCTGATTCACTCTGCTTTCCCACCTGCGTCCTGCTAGAAAGCTAAGTCAAATGTCTGCCCTGTGTTTTATTCAGGGCTCTAAACCCTCCACCTTCCTAGAGAGTGCTTCAGAGGGCAAATGAATAATACAGTATGATCCAGTTCTACGCCACAGCATGCGAGTAAAGCAGATGTAAACGAATCTGAAGGATGATGAAAGAAAAAGAAGGCTGAAGAATATGAGTACCAAGGGAGGGTCGTTTCTCTCTCGTCTGCAGCTGCTGCAATGGGTTCATGTGCAATAATGTGTAGACGAATAGCTACTGTGACACACCTTAATAGACTTGGGAATAACGAGCAAAAAACAAACAAACACAAAAACAAAAACCTGGGAACACAGATGTTGCTATTGGGTACATAATACCTAAAATGAGGAAGAAAAGAAAAGTTGAACAGCACACTGGGAATCAAGAAGGCCTTATAAAACATGCCAATAAAGGATGTGATCATAAAGACATAAGAAGGATAAGAAATCCAAGGAAAAAGGAAATATAGTCTCTTTTTAAAACAGGGTAAAATATAGTAATATTGTAATTACACTATATATAACTCTGAAAGCAACACATCTATAAACAGAAAAATTTTTTATTACAAACTAGAGGCCTGGTGCACAAATTCGTGCACCGGTGGGGTCCCTTGGCCTGGCCTGTGGCTCTCTGACATCCCCCGAGGGGTCCCGGATTGCGAGAGGGTGCAGGCCAGGCCAAGGGACCCCACTGGTGCACAATCAGGGCCGGGGAGGGACCGCAGGAGGGCTCCAGGGCGTGTCCAGCCCATCTTGCCCAGTCCTGATCAGCCAGACCCCAGCAGCAAGGTAATCTACTGGTCGGAGCATCTGCCCCCTAGTGGTCAGTGCATGTCATAGCTACTGGTCGGATGGTCGCTTAGGCTTTTATATATATACTAGTAGCCCGTTTGCACGAAGATTCGTGCAATAGACCTTCATTCACCTGGCTGCCTGCACCAGTTTTCTGCCGGCACCGGGGACCCAGGCCTTGGCTGTGGCCACCGCCTTCTGCCTTCTTTCAGGGTCCAGGCTTGGCCCTGGGCGGTGGCCTTGGGCTCGGCTGCACCCAGTGTCCCTGCTACCCGATCGCAGGAGCCGACCCCCAGTGGTCTCCTGCAATTGGCGCAGGCACCCCGCTGGCGCCCAAGGCCGGGAAAGCCTCGGGCGGCTTTCCCGGCCTTGGGCTCTGCCGCAACCCCAGCGTCCCTGCGACCCGATCGCAGGAGCGAGCCGACCCCCAGCTTCCCTGCAAGGGTTTCCTGGTGGGCGTGATTGATGGGCGTGGCTTGGTTGGTGGGCGTGGCTTGGGCGTAGCGAAGGTGCGGTCAATTTGCATATTTGTCTATTATAAGGTAAGATAGATGAGCTAATTCGTGGTGTTATGAGTAACATGGATAAAATACAAAAATTCAACAAATTACTGCTTGATTTTGTTTTAGAATATTATACCATCACATGCAAAATCAATTTATTAAAATAATCACCTAAAAAAAAAGCACATCTTGGGAGGACAAATAAGTTAATTACCTAAACCTTTTGTAAAGGACACATGGTAGACAGACTTCTCAGATGGTCCCCAATTACCACTGTCTCCTAACCAACATCAACAAGAAAGACGACATGGTGCCACTTTCATGATCAGTTTACAAATTCCATCTTCCTAGCAGACTGCCTCTATTGCCTTCCTAGCTTGCATGCTCTGAAGAAGCAAGCTACCATGTTGGACAGGCCAACACGGCAAGGAATGGAAGGTGGTCTTCAGCCAATAGCCAGCGAGAATCTGAGGCTTTAGGCCAACAAACCTGTGGAACCGAATCCTGCCAACAACCCATGCCTTGGAAGCAGCTCCTTTCGCAGTTGAGCCAACACTTTGCAGCCTCGGAGTGACCTTGAAGCAGAGGACTTAGCGAAGCTGATCCACAGAAACTCTGAGATAATAAACGTTTTTAGGTCATTTGTTTCCTAGCAATGGATAATGGATAACTAATACAAGGCCAGGCAATAAATACTGTAGACTTGGAGAGCTATACGGTCTCTGTGGCAACTATTCAACCCTGCGGCAGTAGCAGGAACGCGGCCAGAGATGACAGCAAATGAATGAGCACGGCTGTGTTCTGATAAAATGTTCCTGTGGGCACTGAAATTCCACTTTCCTATAATTTTCACATGCCACCAAATACTGTTCATCTTTTGACTTTTTCAACTATTTAAGAATATAAAATCCATTCTCTTTTCCCCAAAACTGTAAGAGAAAATTTAGAAAGTTACAGAGGCAAAAGAAGGGCCCTGGGAGTTTAGGAGAAAGGTGAAGCTAATGCGCCTGGGGGAGGAAAGGGAGTCGGAAAGGCACCTTGTGCTCCCAAGAGGGGGAGCTGCTAAAATCTATTCTTGGCTCAAAGGCCACACTCAAGAAGATGGGCAGCAGAATGGGTCTGTGGTCTGCCAAGCCCTGACCTAAAGAGCACAATTAGAACTTCTGTTTAATATCATTGTTTTGATAACACTTAGACCTGAATTTAATAACGTTATGTTTATAATAGTACAATGAACATATTAAGAAAGCATGCCTTATTGATAGGAAATGAGGAACCAAATAAACATTTCTTGGCAAACATCTTCTACATTTCAAAGGCAGAGAAAGTGAGACAAACAACCCTGTCAGAGATGATGGAAGAGCCACGAACAGAAGCTCTGTGTCCTGGTTCCTAGGTGAAGGAATATTCAATTATCATGTTTTACAAAGCTCCAGTGCTTGGAGGGGCAGGCAGAAAAATCGAAGGAAGTCCCAGTGACGGGATGGGTGGACACCTCCCCGTGCAGCAGTAACATACACCCTAAGAGAAGTTCTACACGAGGCAACAGAAGCTAGTAGGAAACACGTTAGTAAGAAAAAAAAAGATGCTACAAACATGAAATAAAGATAAGAGCCCAGCCAGTGTGACTCAGTGGTTGAACTTCAACCTATGCACCAAGAGGTCATGGTTTGATTCTCAGTCAGGGCACATGCCTGGGTTGCAGGCTCGACCCCCAGTGAGGGAAGTGCAGGAGGCAGCTAACTGATGTTCTCTCTCATTGATATTTCTATCTCTCTCTCCCTTTCCCTCCCCCCCTCTCTCTAAAAAAAACAATTAAAAATTTATTTAATAAAAAAAATAAGAGACTCACAGAAAGCTAAAGAGCAATCATTCAAATCTATAATATTGTCAATTTAGTATTGTCCAAAATGGTACCAAGATATGAGGAGTCGGGAAATGATTTCACAGAAACAGTTAAGAGAACTAGAAAGGTAACCCTCGGTAAAACTACTTTCAAATACCTAAAGCAACGTATGGGAGAAACAATAGAACTTCCCTCTGTTTTCAGAGGACAGAACCAGGACTGACATGCAGAGGTTAGAGGAAGGTAATTCCACTTATTTTAAGCGGGGAAAACTTTTATACAACTAAAGTTGTTCTGTTGTAGGGGCTTCCTTGAAAATGCCTATACAATCATGCCACCCATTCATCGACGGCACTCAGACAGAGGAGATGACTATCAGGGACACTGATGAAGGATTCTTACATCACTGAGAAGGTTTTATTCTCATTTTAAATTCTTTTATTTTGCAATTTGATGGACCAGAAAAACAATCTTGTTCTGATTTTAGGCTGCCTGTAGACAACAATAGGCAAGTAGATAACTTGAAAAATACATTGTTTTGAAACATCTCAAGTAAAAACTATAAAAAATATGCTGAGTTCAGGGAAGATCACAATAATTAAGGAATGAAATAATTAAATGATGAGAAAAAGCCCTGGTTAATTAGGACATTTGGGGATAAGACAATGATACATTATTTTTAAAAGAACAGACGGAAAGATTTCACACCAGGAAAGAAAATCAGAAGGATTATCTTGAAAGGGAAAGGTAATGTAAGATAACTTGGTTGTTGCATTGTTTATAAATTTGAGGAACAAAATATAAATGCCACAAAAAACCACGGAATCATAAGTTAACACCAGGGCTTTAAGCAAAACATTAACAACATGACAAAGTGAATAATTAACTAACTAAAGGGGAAATCCTATCTGAATTCTTGAAAAATCTGCTCTAGTTTTAAGATTTTAAGAATTTGACTCAGGCTCTCTTTCTCTTTCTAAAACCGAAATGCCAACTGATTGAGCTAAAGGCAGTTAAGAGCAGTTTAAATTTGAACAACACTTGGTTCAGAATGTTCCTGCCATCACAACCAGCAATATACTATTACTCTACAGGCAGCCCTGTGCTGGAGAGAAGAAGCACAAAGAAGATTGCTTGCGTCCTGGAATCCAGAAGAGGGGACTCACTCAGAGGAGCCACTACTTAATGCTGTCAGGCTAAGCCCACCCTTTGCACCTGTCACCATGACAGGTATGACCTTGCAAAGGGACCCAAATTCTCAAGACTATAGGCAAGGTTTTATAAAATTGTGAAACATTTTCAAACCATCAAAAAGCCCATTTAAAATAAGCCAAATCATATCTAGTATTTTTAATAACTGACGATGATTTTAACTATGAATTTAACAAGAAATAGTCCTATCCCTTAACTTCGGTATTAACTAGCTGGGACAGCAAGAAATTATTTATACGTACTTCCTAATCTTTCCTGTAAAAGGTTCATTTAAATTATTTATACGTACTTCCTAATCTTTCCTGTAAAAGGTTCATTTAAAATTCAATTGAAGTAGAATTGATGTACAACACACTTCCCACATACAAAGTAGACAACTTGATCAGCTCTGATGTATGTGTACACCTGTGAAGCCATCACCACAGTCAAGATCACGAACATACCCATCCCCTTCCAGAGTTTCCTTGTGTCCCTTTGTCATCAACCTTGCCCTCCTCCCAGTCAACTGCCCCTCAAAAAATTCCCACACCTGAGCCAGTTTACCTTCCCAGTACCTCTTGAATGAAGAGGGTGGGTCAGTTTGAGAAAGGGGCCCGGAAATGTATGCTGTTAATCTTTATCCCAGACTTCCCCAAAGGGACCGACAGCCTGGTACCAGACTAACTGTACTCTGGAAAAAGGAAATAATCAGAATGTAAAAGGATTATTAGACACTGGTTCTGAACTGACACTAATTCCAGGAGACCCAAACGTCTCTGTGGCCCACCACCAATCAGAGTAGGGGCTTGTGGAGGTCAGGTGATCAATGGCATTTTAGCTCAGGTCCATCTCATGGTGGATTCAGTGGGTCCTGAACAATCCTGCGGTTATTTCTGCAGTTCCAGAGTGCATTGGAACAGACATACTTAGCAGCTGGCAGAATCCCCACATTGGTGCCCTGACCTGAGGAGTGAGGACAATTATGGTTGGAAAAGCCGGGTGGAAACCATTAGAACGGTCTCTGCCCAGAAACATAGTAAACCAAAAACAGTACTGCATTCCTGGGGGATTGCCGAGGTTACAGCCACCATCAAGGACTTGAAAGATGTAGGAGTGGTGATCTCAGCACGCCCCCATTCAATTCGCCTATTTGGCCTGTGCAGAAGACAGGTGAAGCTTGAAGAATGACAGTGGATTATGGTACGTTTCAACCAGGTGGTGAGCCCAATGCAGCTGCTGTTCCGGGCGTGGTTTCATTGCCTGAGCATCTTAACACATCCCTTGGTACAGGGTATACTGCAGTTGACCTGGCATATGCCTTTTTCTCCATCCCTGTTCATAAGGCCCACGAGAGGAGTTGCTTTCAGCTGGCAAGGTCAGCAGTGTCCTACCACAGGGGTATGTATATCAACTCTCCAACCCTGTATCATAACTTAGTTCTAAAAGATCTTCATCACCTTCCCCTTCCATCAGATATCACACTGGTCCATTATATTGATGACCTTATGCTGACTGGACCTAGTGAACAAGGAGTAGCAACTACTCTAGACTTATTGGTAAGACATTGTGTGTCAGAGCGTGGAAAACAAAATTCAGGGGCCTCCTACCCTAATGATTTCTAGGGGTGCAGTGGTGTGGGGCAATGTCAAGATATCCCTTCTAAGGTGAAGGATGAGTTGTTGACTCTGACCCCTCCGACACCCAAAAAGGAAACACAATGCCTAGTGAGCCTCTTTGGATTGTGGAGGCAACATATTCCTCATTTGAGTGTGTTACTCCAGCCCATTTAACAAGTGACCCGAAAAACTGCCGATGAATGGGGGCCAGAACAAGAGAAGGCTCTGCAACAGGTCCAGGCTGCTGGTTGAGCTGCGGTGTCACTTGGGCCATAGGATCCAGCAGGTCCAATGGTGCTTGAGGTGTGAGTGGCAGATAGGGATGCTGTTCAGAGCCTTGGCAGCCCTGATAGGTGAATGCAGCATAGGCCCCTAGAATTGTGGAGCAAAAGCATGCCATCCTCTGCAGATAACTACACGCCTTTTGAGAAAGAGCTACCGGTCTGCTACTAGGCCCTTAACAGACTAAAATACTTAACTATGGCCCCCAAGTTTCATACAGCCTGAGATGCCCATCATACACTGGGTTTTATCTGATGCATGAAGCCATAAAGTTGGGAGTGCACGGCAACAGTCCATCATCAAATGGAAGTGGTATACATGAGACTGGGCCGGAGCAGGCCCTGAAAGGCACAAGTCAGTTTCAAAGTCCATGTGCCCCACTCCTGCTACACTGCCTTCTCTGTGCCAGTCTCATGGGGAATGCCCTATGATAAGATGACAGAGAATGAGAAGACTCAGGCCAAGTTTACCGATGGTTCTGCATGATAACGCAGGTGCCACCGGAGTGGACAGCTGTAGCACTGCATCCCTGAAGAGCAGTGAAGGGAGATCTTTCCAGGGAGCAGAGCTTTGAGCAGTGCACCTGTGTGTTCAGTGAGCACTGGAGAAATGACCAGAGGTGTGCTTTTATTCCAATTAAAGCCAGCAGTTTGACTAGATGGTCAGGGGCTTGGGAGGAACATGATTGAAAAATTGGTGACAAGGAAGCCTGGTTGACAACAATACTTGGAAGAGGTATGTGGATAGACCTCTCTGAATGGGGAAAAAATATGAAGACATTTGTGTCCCATGTGAATTCTCACCAAAGGGTGACCTCAGCAGAGGAGGATTTTAATAATCAAGTGGATAGGATGATCTGTTCTGTGGATACCTGTCAGCCTCTTTCTCCGGTCAACCCCATTGCCACCCAGTGGGCTCATAAATAAAATGGCCATGGTGGCAGGGATGGAGGATACACATGGACTTCTACTCACCAAGGCTGACCTGGCTATGGCCACTGCTGAGTGCTCAGTCTGCCAGCAGCGGAAACCAACACTGAATGCCCGATATGGCATCAATCCCCAGGTGATCAGCCTGCCACCTGGTGGCAGACTGACTACACTGGCTACTTTCATTATGGAAGGGGCAGAGTTTCACTCTAACTAGAATAGACACTTATATTCCACACAGCATTGCTTCTGATCAAGGAACTCAAGTCACAGCAAGTGAAGTGCATGAATGGGACCATGCCTCTGAAATTCACTGGTCTTACCACGTTCCGCACCAGGTGGAATTATGACTAGTCACGGTCTCTGTTTGGAGATTAAGTATGGTGTAAGGCAGGGGTGGGGAATGTAGCCCACGGGCCATACAAGGCTCACGAAATCATTTGGTGTGGCCCTGCCCAAGGCATTATGGGTGAGTTAATTAAATCCTTGACCAAATATAGCAGGCTAATTTTTAAGTTGATAATTTTGTATGGATCTCGAATTATATTATAAATATCCAAATGGCCCTTGGTAGAAAAAAAGATTCCCCACCCCCGGAAGGAGATGCATATGGCTGCCAAGCCGACAAGGAGTGAATCTGCAATGATTAATTTTTAAATGTCACATGACTGGGCCACAGGTTGCCCAGATTAAACATTATTGCTGGGTGTGTCTGTGAGGGTGTTTCTTCCTGAGATTAGCATTTGAATCCCCTCCTTAATGTAGGTGGGCACCATCCGATCCCTTTAGTGCCTGAATAGAAAAGAGAAACCAAGAGCTTAACTTGGGACACTGGTCTTCTGACCTCGGAACCACTGGCTTCCCTGGTTCTCCAACTTGCAGGAGGCAGACTGTGGGACTACTCAGCCTCCATAACTGTGTGAGCTGATTCCTTATAATAAATCTCCTTTTATATGTCTCGTTGTTTCTGTTTCTCTGGAGAACCCTATGATAGACTCTTTATTTTTAGCCATTCCAGTGAGTATACAGTGGCATCTCCTTGTGGTTTAGTTGCATTTTTTGCCCATTTTTTTTTTTAATGGAGATTTTCCCCCTTGAGTTTTGATTTATAATTTTATTCCAGGCTGTGGCTTGTCTTTCCATTCTCTTAACAGTTTCTTTTTGAGACCGAAATTCTGATGATGTCCACTTTATTAGTGCTTTCTTGTATGGATTGTACTTTTTGTGTTGTATCTAAGAAATTTTTACCTAACCCAAGGTCATAAAGATTTCCCTTTATGTTTTCTTACAGAAATTCTATAGTTTTAGGTTTTACATTTAGGTCAATGATTGTTTTTAGTTTATTTTTCTATATGGTGGAATGTATTTATAGAAGTTCATTTCTTCCTCCTCCACCCCCCACGATAGCCAATGGTTCCAGCATCATTTATTGAAAAGACTATCTTTTCTCTACCAAATTGACTTCGCACCTTTGGGGGGGAAATCAGTTGCCTATATCTGTGTGGTTCTATTTCTGGCCTTTCTATTCTATTTCATTGAATATTTGTTTATCTTGATACAAACACCACCATGTCCTCTTAAGTATTATAGCTTAAAAGTCTTGAAATCAACTTTGGACTACTTTTTCAAAGATGATTTAGCTATTCCTGGTTCTCTGCATTTCCATATGAATTTTAGATCCAGGTTGTCAATGTCTAGCAAAAAAAAAAAAAAAAAGGAAGAAGAAGAAGAAGAAAAGAAAAGTCTGCTGGGATTGTGACTGTGGTGAATCTATGTATCAATGAGGAGAGAAACAGCAGCTTCACTATACTGAGTAGTTCCCGCACTGTGTGTGTGCTTCTCGCTACTTCACTGAATGAATACTTCCACAAATCTCGGAACGTCTCTCTCTGCAGCTTTCTCCTCTCTGACACTCTGCCCTCAAACTCTAGCTGCCTTTGTCTTCCTGCACTCTCAGCTCCACCTCAACTCTCCCTGTGCCACAGCCTGGACACCCTCTCAAGGCAGTAAGCTGGGCAATCATAGGGCTCACCTCATAGATTTTCCATCTCTCATTGTTCACTGTCCTTCACTGCTAGATAGCCAATATCTTCAATATTGTTCTTTCAGATATTTTGCCCATTTTAAAAACTGTTTCAGGCAGGAAACTAAATCTGGTTCTTATTCCATTTTGATAAGTAGTGGAAGTCTCAATTTTTAATTTTTAATGTCAAATCTGCTCTCAAAGTTATAAAATTCAAGTAAGAACAGGACAAAAACATAACTAGTAATTAGTATAATGTTTTATAATTGTTGTTTATTTGTTCATTAATTCATTTCATTCCAAAAGTATATATTGAATTCTGCATAGTAAAGCACTGTGCTGGCTGGCACCTGAGCACACAGTGCTAGGATCAAAGCCAGACGTGCCCTTGCTCTCACAGAGCTTACAATCTAGTGGGACAGACAGACATTAATCAAATAATTGTAAACGAAAATGTAACAATGCAATTGTGATAACTGCTCTGAAGGAAAGGAATAGAATAATTCTATGGTAATTTACAAGAGGGTGATTTTATGGTATTTGTTTCTATTGAGCCTCTATACATGAGCTAAAAAATATCAGTATTTATGTTAAAGTCACAAAGAAATTATAATATGTATACAGTGGGAAGAAAGTGTCCATCATATAAACTTCAATATACCATGTATTAAGACAATATGCTAAGTGCTTTGGGATACACAAAAATTATGACACTCTCCCTATGAAACAGAAGATCAATCCGGGCACATAAGATATAAAGAAGTATAAAGGTTATATATCTACATGCTATATGATTTTAAATGGAAATTAACTACTTAAACCTAATTTTGTCTATGCTCATTTTTTAAAATTATTTTTTTCCATCAGCTGAATTACAGAAATTGGATGAGTTCCTTTGAGATAACAATACATTCATTTTATTTTGTTTAAGTCTTACCTAGATATCTCAGCTTGGGAATTCTTTTCCCCATCGACAGTGAAAGGAGACGCTCCAGTTAGTAGTTCATACATTAGGACACCTAAACTCCACCAGTCAACTGCCTACAAAACAGCAATTTCATTTGGTAGAATATTAACTAACATGTAATGTATAAGAAAGAAAAATGAACAAAATAAAGCTGTATATTTGGCAAATATTTTAAGAAAAAGATTTTGTACATAGCTTTTTGTGCAAGGAGTATTAAATTAGCTCATGCAAGAAAGATATTTAGAAAACAAATATCCAGGTATCCTCAGTACAAAATTTAAACATGTTCTAATCCTATCTAATAAAGAGGGAATATGCTAATTGACCATCACACCCTCACAAAGATGGCAGCACCCACAGCCAATAAGGAGGGAATATGCTAATTGACTACCATGTCCTCAAATATGGTGGCGCCCACAGCCACAAGATGGATGCACCCAGTCCCCTCAGCCCCGCCGGGGCGGCGTGCCTGCCTCCATAGTCCCCTCAACCGCCCAGCCGCCCAGGGCCGGCCTGAGGTGCAGGCAAGCCTTGGATGGCGGCTGCCCAGCCGCCCATGGTCGGCCCAAGGTGCAGGCAAGCCTTGGATGGCGGCTGCCCAGCCGCCCAAGGTCGGCCCAAGGTGCAGGCAAGCCTTGGATGGCAGCTGCCCAGCGACCCAGGGCTGCCCAAGGCTCAGATAACCAGGGCCGCCCGAGGTTTGTGCTGCCAGCAGTGGCAGCAGCAGAAGTGTGATGGGGGCGTTGCCTTCCCCTGATTGCCGGGTTGCCTCCCGCCCCTGAGGGCTCCCGGACTATGAAAGGGGGCAGGCCGAGCTGAGGGACCCCCCCTCCAGTGCATGATTTTTCATGCACTGGGCCTCTAGTTATTTTATAGATAGTAATGGTTTTACTTTGGTTAATTCAAAATAAAAACTTTAATTTAAAATAAATTTTAAAAATCTTAAATAAGTGAAATCTTTGGATTTATGTTAAATGGGAAAAGTACCACTTACCATTTTGTTCACCACTTATCATTTTTATTAATTATTCAGCTCCAATAAATATTATAAAATTACTTAAAGTCAAAGAACAGAAATAAAAAAAATCCTTTCTAAAGGGATTTTTTCATAATCACCTAATCAATTCCTCTTATAGAACCTATCACATAAAGCTAATAGTCTTCATTATTGGAAGCATGATGAGATTTTAAATAATATAAAACAAAATGTGACCTAAATTGGAAACCAATTTATATGTGTAGTTATCTGAACTGAGAACACAACCAATTATAGGTAATTTAAAGAACATTGATATACTGAAAATTATTTCTTTTATAATTATGCAAATCAAGATTTCAATAATGGTTGAATATATGGCTTATGCCAATGAAATATTAACTAGTTGCTAAAACTTTAAACTCTCTGCTTCCAAATTTGAAGGGTAAGGTTTCAGAAAAATGATGCAAAATGTATGAGCCTAGAGACACTTCAAGGAAAATTCATAACAAAGATACAGAAAACAGGCTGAGGCCGACTGAAACCACAAAAGAGTGAGTGCCAGCCCGGCACAGCGATGAGCATGTTGTATACATTATATCTCATTTAACCCACTCAAAGTCATCAAGGTGTTCCATGAACTCCCACTGACTTAGCTGTATTCTAGACCTCAGGTATGTAGCAATCCTAGGAATAATATAAGGTTTTGTTTCCTACAAATTGGTTCCATTAGGTCTTAGAAGTTAATTTTTAAATTTTAATAGCTATATAGGCCTACCAAAGAATACCCTGACATGAACTAAAATAGCAATTTAATTCTTTTATTTATATAAGCAGTTTTACTGCCATCTGAGTCAGGAACCTCAGAATGTTCTGGGTTGTTTTTTTTAAATTTGAAACCAGGCTCTTAAATCGATACGGCTCTACACTAAGATGTGAAAACTTGAAGAATAGGCTTTAAACATATGGTAAGTCATTAGCAAATATTTTCCACATTTAAGATAGTTGGACTGTATATTGGGGTTTTGAAACAGGATGAGGGAAAGGGGACAGTGAGAAGCAAAAAATAGTCAGAATCCCTATTTGGAGAAAGTTATTAATAAAGCAAAAGTATTAAAAAAAGAACTGAACAGGTAATACAGGAAGAAAAAATATGTGACCTAGATTTTATAGCATAACTACTTAGAAAGCCTCTTGATGGCCTTCATTTTGCACATACAAAGGAGAGTGAGGAGGGAAAAATTAAGCTGGTTAGAGGGCTTAGGAAAACAGACTTAGACTATCCTGAATGCTAAAAGGACGATTTTCTTTCTCCACGGATTGTCACCATGATTATTTCTGTTGAAGGGATAACCAAGAAAGTCTCCAGTGTTTCTACAAAGTTAAAAGCAGAAACCGGGAATAAGAAAGTAGGAAAGATTCCCTTCTCAATGATCTCTTAGAAAGCAATCTCAACATAAGGTGAAACAGTCAACTACATGTCCCAGATATTTTCTAACAAAAATCAATAATGCCAATAAGCACTGTCCAAAATCACCCAGCGCGACTCCGACGGGAACGGTGGACAGTTTGTGCCTCACAGACACCTCTGCATTGCACTGTGGCTCAGCTGTGTCCTAAAAGAGCAGGTGCCATGCAACGGAAAACGAGTGATTTTTGTTTTTAATAGTTACTGGTGCTTTGCTCAAGGTATAGACTCTTATTTGAAGAATTAGTTACTTTTGAGGCTTCCTTTTAACAGTTACCCTATAAAACAGAAAATTATCCTCACCAATAAAACCTAAAAAAAAGGAAATCTAGAAGAACGTCTTAACCTTTCTATTATCTTTTTCCTCTAAAACACTAGATATCATGATGTGTTCATGTATACAAAGCAAAGGAGAGAAAAAGTAAAAATAAGACAACACCAGCTCGAGACTCTGTTGAAGAGACTATACCTAAGTTATAAACTAGGATTTTTATTATATACTTTATTGAGATATATAAAAAGTGTCAAAAATAGAACATACCTTGTCATGTCCCAAATCTCCTCCTTTGATGATATCTGGTGCCATGTATTCAATAGTTCCACAAAATGAATATGCTCTTTCAGCCTTAAACAAACAATCAAACAAAAAGGAATTTGATTTCAAGCTGGTATGCCGAGTGACAAAAAGAGAAGGTTCATAATACATGTCAATGATTGAGGTTAATTACTATGTACAACAAAGCAACATAATGGCAGAATCTACTAGACAGACCCTCTTCTCACCAGGATAGACCATCACTTACACAGTATGAGTCCTGGATAAATGAAGACTTCCCATGCCTGAAACCTACCACCATTCATTCACCCGTGCATCCACCATTCATTCACTCTTCTTCTTTTCTTTATGTGCATAGATTTCAATTATTGGTTTCTGAAGCATTCTTTTCTATAAGACTGCAAACAGTCCAAGTAAGACAACATGAACTGTCTAATACTTTATTATGGATGACTTTATTTCCACACTAGAGGCCCGGCGCACGAAATCGTGCGCAGGTACGGTCCTTAGGCCTAGTCTGCAATCAGGGCCGTCTTCCCTGGCTGCTGGCAGCCAACCACTCACCGCCGCCACCCACCCTGGTTCCCCGTTCGTCATCCAGCGATGGGAGCCTGACAGCCGGGGGAGGACTGAGAGGTTGGCTGCTCCCATCCGCTCACTGGCCCTACCTGCTCGCTGGCTCCACCCCTGCCGTCCTGTGTGTGTGGGGTGACCGGCGGGGCAGGGGCCTTGGCCTGGCACTGCCTGCATCCCTCACAACCCACCCCGATTCCCTGTTCGCCATTGGCGGTGATCGGAGCCTGCAGGCTGGAGGGGAGGGTCCAAGAGGTTGGCCCGTTCTGCCTGCTCGCCAGTCCTGCCCCCCACCACCACCCACCCCAGGTCCTCATTTGCCATCAGCGATCAGAGCCTGCTGGCCGGGGAAAGGGACCGAGAGGTGGTCAGTGCACCTCATAGTGACTGGTCGAGCGGTCGTTCTGCCGTTATGGTCACTGGGCTTTTATTATATAGGATAGGCAAGACTGGGAGAACACCAGAAAACTTGGAGGGGGAAGGAGGCCAAATGCTAAGAAAGGGAATACTAAACCCAAAGATAAAAAAAAGAAGGAAATTTTTCCTACCTTACCATCTTGTCTAGTTTGGCACTGATAATAGACTGTTTAGTGATGATGAACAAACTGTTTTTAAAAGATTTTCTCACCCTAGCCAGTTTGGCTCAGTGGACAGAACATTGGCCCTTGAACTGAAGGGTCCTTGATTTGATTCCAGTCAAGGGCATGTACCTTCATTGCAGGCTGATCTCCACCCTGGTCAGGGCACATGCAGAAGGCAACCAATCGATGTGTCTCTCACATCATTGTTTCTCTGTCTCTCCCCTTCCCTTCCACTCTCTAAAAACCAATGGAAAAATGTCCTCAGGTGAGGAGTAACAAAAATGTAAGTAAATAAAGGAAGATTTCCTCTAAGTTGTTTCTCCTGTGTAGAATTTTAAAAAGGACTAATTTTACATATCAGCCTAAAAATTAATTTAAAAAACTGAAGCAATTTTAAAAATGACCAACTGTGTCTTAAGACTCATCCCAATGTAAAAAGATCTAAACTAATGGCAATTACATTAAACGGGGATAAAGAATTCCTCTTTAACAATACACATTTGTATGGCTATATCTGAAACGTTTAAAGGCACTTGGGTGCCATTAAAATACTTTTTAAAAATTACTTTAGAGCAAGGTCTTCGATTTATACTTTACTCTTCTTTCACTAACAAGGGTTAAGAAAAAGAAGCATTCCTCTTATTTACCATTTTCTAATGTAAAAACCTCCATTCTGGCAATGCTGTCGAAGTGGTAGAAGTCCCCTACACTGTTGGCTGAAAGTTAAGCCCAGAGATAATGAATGTAATAAACTTATTTAAACACTGTAATAATAAATGTATTAAAACTACTTAATACTTAATTATAATACATATATAAACAAAAATAAAATATGTTCAATAATTCATTTATTTCTTTTTAGGTGCTATGTAAACTGAAAGATTACTATCCACCTAGAAACTAAAAGAAATAATTCCATTATGCATAGATCTGAAAAAAAAATTTTTTTTAGCTGGCAGAGTGCTACTGAATAGCTAATATAAATCATATATCAAATGTCATTATCTCTCTGCTTCATCATTTCAATACCAAATGTTAATTTTGTATCAAACTATTGGAAAGAGTAAAGCTAAATAAAACATATTTCAAAGCATTAATCTGTTCACTGAATTACAAAATATTAGAAAATTATTTTTTAAAAAACAAACGTCATAAAACTACAGAGTGGTTTGACTAGTAGTTAATATACTATTTACTATGTAATAACCCCTTTTTGTGGGTATTAGGCAAACATCACTATGTAGATGACATAGAAAAACATAAATATTACTAAGCCATAGTATTTTCATTTGATCTCATCTTAACAGACACCTTTAAAACATTATATGCTAAACCCTGGCTGGTGTGACTCAGTTGGTTGGAGTGTCTCCCATGCATTGAAAAGTTGCATATTGGATTCCCGGTCGGGACACATACCCAAGTTGTGGGTTCCATCCCAGGTCGGGGTGTATGCGGGAGGCAACTGATAGATGTTTCTCTCTCTCTCTCTCCCTTTCCCTCTCTCTAAAGGAAAAAAAAATCAGTAAAACATATCCTTAGGTGAGGATTTTAAAAAACACACAAAACATTATATGCTATAACAAGTTTAGTTATACAGAAAAAATTCTCCATATACTTAAGTGATCAGCTGACCAAAGAGGCATATCTTTTTGTGAATGAAAAGATAATGGGTTCTGATTTATTGACTTTCTAAACTTTTATTTAGAAAATAGTCTTTTTAGCAAATATACATTTTCATTTATAGGCAACACCATTTTGAAACTGTATGTCCTTCTAAGTATGAGACAATGATTACATTTCACAAACTGAAAGTTATGAAAACCTGTATTCTCTTCTTTAAAACACTAGATATTCACAAGCTTAGTGCACAAAGGGATGGAACAGACAGATGTTATTGTTTGGTGCCAGAAAGACTCCGTGTCTTACTTTTCTGACAATGAGGACTATGCAGCTCAGTTCTTTCCTGTCTCGACAGAGAGGAGGCTGAGAACCACACTAAATGCTAGAAGGTATTTCCTCCACCTTCCAGCGCTCTCTGAATTCACTTTAGCTTTTGTGTTTGTTTTTTTAATCATCACCCTAGGATATGTTCATTGATTTGAGAGAGAGAGGAAAGGAGAGGGAGGGGAAGAGACAGGGAGAGAAAGAAAAAGAGAGAAAGACATCGATATGAGAGAGAAACATCCATCAGTTACCTCCTGTTCTCGCCTCTACTGGGGATTGAACCCACAACCTAGGTATGTGCCCTGACTGGAATCGAACCTACAACCTTTGGGATGATGCTCCAATCAACTGAGCCCCCTTACCAGGGCCAGCTTCTCTGTTGTGTGTGTGTGTGTGTGTGTGTCTCTCTACATTAATAAATAATTAATACATACTTGTTTATTTGATGGAAATTCTAGGAGACAGAAAAATTAAAGTTGTAAGTGTCGGGAAGTTCCAATAATGGAGGAATAAGTAAATAAAGACAAAGCACTTCTTAAGTCTCTCAGTGTTTTTTTTCCTTTTTTTTTTTTTAAGCACTGCCATTTTAGCCCCTTGCAATTCTGTATCTGCTTCCTGTTCCTCTGCCTCAATGGAAGTGCTACTCCCTCTGGGTTCTGACTTTCAGAATAATTCCAGTCATTCGATAAGACACCAAACTGAAGAGGTGTGACAGGTGACAGTTTCTAGTGGGAGGCAGGAAAGACTACAGGGGCATCCGTTAAAGCTACCACCAAGTTAAAATACTGTGAATGAGAACTGCCTTCATGTGTGTGTGCACCATCCTGGCAGATAATACGGAATAGTTATACTTAAGTGACCAGCTGACCAAAGAGGCTTCACTCTTCCTTAGACAGAAGAATCAGATAACATTGGATAAAAAGCTGCTTTCCTTCTAATGAAGAATCCAAATAGGAACTCAACTGCAAAACTCTCAAGTATTTCTCAATAAACACTAGATTAAATTATTCTTAATTTCTATTTGCTAATATTTTATCCTGCTCTTACCTGCTCATTATTGATAAATGTGTGAGTTAAGTGTAAATTACCAATGAAAAGAAGTTTTTCCATATCCTGTGTGTTTTCCACCCTAAATTTTAAAACTCTCACAACTATCTGGAAATGTTTGATTTTAAGTGACTATCCCATTGCTAATCAATCATCCATGACTTTGTTCACAATACTGTAAGGGTAACCCTCAGGTGTCAGCCATGAAAAGGGAGCTGAAAACCAGCAATACAGGCATCCGACCTATGCTACCTGGCACAAAGGGAGAGAAGGGAATTCATTATAGGCCTCAGCAATCTAGAAGCTTGACTCTGAATATTCTTATGAGGACAAAAGATGAGGCCCTCAGCCGAAATGGGGTGGACTGGAATTAACACCCTTGTGTAAACCTTGGAACCTGAGAAAGCTGAACCCTTAGTAAGTGTGAAGTCTACAAAAATGAAATTCACTGCCAGCATAGGTTTGTTTCAATTTGGGCCCTAGCTTAAAAAACAAACATTCCTCTTGTGGAATTAAATTGCTAGGCTTGTATATTTTGTAGATTTGGGACATGAATTTACTCTCCCCCCGCGGTATGGGGAAAGTGAAAAAATCTGGTGATACTCTGGAACACATAACAGAACCAGAGAAATTCCCACAACTTAGCTGGTCCAGAATTCACATGAATAAAGCCCTGGAGGCACAAAATTACTAAACAAGTAAACTAGACTCCATAAATACAACAACAAGAAGAATTACTTTAAACAGAACAATAATCTATAAAAGACCAGTATGTTGTAAAAGATGAAAGATATAAATGAAGGTAAATATCCATACAACAATATAGCAGCACAGGAAAGATTAGAAGATTATGAAAAGAATCAAATAGAATTATATAATTGAGAAAATACATAGTAATAAAAAACAGAGTAAACATAGTAGATGCAATTAAAGAATTTGTAAAATAGTATACCTGAGAAAATTATCCTGAATGTTTCAAGAGTCCCTAGCAAACTAAATAAAAATATATTCATAGGTGATGCATCTCTATAGTGGTTAGAAGAGTGTTTGCCTTATAATAATTCACTAAACCATACTTTTGGTTTTTGTTTTGTTTTACTTCACAATAAAAAATATTTTTAAAAACCTAGTCTATTCCTAGATATATCTATAACCAGTTAAATAATCATTAGATATGCAGGGCAAAGTGAAGGCATATTAAGACAAAGACAGAATTTACTATTCACTGCTCCTTGTTAAAAAAAAATCTAAAGGTTGCACTTCAGAAATAAACTAAACTCACAAGCTAAGAGTAAGATGTAAGCAGCAACAGTGAGCAGAGGAAACAGGTAAATATGTGAGAAAATCTAAACAAGTATAGAATTATAAAATGAAAATAATAATTACACAATAATGATTTGAAGAAATAGAATATAAGGTAGGACTAAAATAAAAGATAAGTAATAACATGTAAAATGAGATAGATAACTGAAGTTAAAACATTCCAATGTTCTTGAAGTGGTCATGACAATCATAGACATAATGGTTCATTTTAGACTCTATTAAGTCATTATATAATTTTAAAAAGTCAGGGTAATAACCACTAAAAGAACAGAAATAGGATATATATAACTTCCCTCTAAGGATGAATATGTAAATTTATCCTCTTAGAGGGAAATAAAAGAAAGCAATCTCAATCATTTAAATAGAAGGCAGGAAAGGAGGGGAAAGAGCAAAGAGAAATTATGGTAAAAAGAAAAACACAGGAAAATGAGAAAAATAAAAAATATATATCAATAATCATAATATACAGATTTAACTCACCAGTTAAAAGACAGAAACTCTCTGGATCAAAAACAAAATCCAGCTATATGTTATTTATAAAAGGCATACCTAAAACATAATGACAAAGAAATATTGAAAGTAAAGAGATGGAAAAAGATATATCAGACCAGCACTAACCAATAGAAAGCTGGAGTATCTCATTAATAGCAAGAAAATAAACTTTAAGGTAAAAAGAATTATTAAAATTAGGTAGAGTTATTACATAATAATAAAAGGAATTCACTAGGGGAATAACTCTATTCCAAATCTGAATACCCTCCATTTTTTTTGAGGAGACTTAACTTATATAAGCAAAAATGGAGAGATCTTCAAGAAGAAATGGACAAATCCATAATCACAGTGAGCATTTAAACATATCCCTTCTATAACTGGCTGGTCAAGCAGGACAATAATTAGTGAAGCTATGGAAATAGCCCAATGTTCATAAATATACACAAAAATTTTGTATCTAACAATTAGCGAATACACTGTCTTTTCAGATAAATGTAAGACATTTATAGAAATTAACCAAGTAGTAAGTCACAAAGCAAATATCAAATACCACAAAAATAAAATCATATATATTTTGTTCTCCAAACAGAAAGCAAATTAGAGCTCATTTACAAAAAGATAACAAAAAATCCTATGTATTTGAAAACTTAAAAACCTATTTGTAAGTAATTCATGGCCTAAAGAAGAAAACCACAATGAATATTAGACTATTAGAATAACAATTAAAATGCTATATATCAGGACTTGTGAGCTACATCTAAAGCTATTCTTAGAAATTGAGTTTTACTTTAAAAGATTAAATATTAATGAGCTAGCTTTCCAATTCAAAAGTTCAGAAAAAGATTATGAAAGAAATTCATAGAAAGTAAAAGGAATGAAGTAACAAAGGAACATCAGGAAAGAAATAGAAAAAATAAGAGGCTTGACTAAGTTATTTTTGGATGAGAAGAATAAAATGGACAAATCTCTAGCAAACTGATCAAGAAAACACAAGTAAAGTTAAACTCCAATTTAAGAAGTTTCTTCCTTGGTTTCCAGTTTTGAGAGAGAAATTATATATCTCTATCTCTTTCTCTGACTGACCTCTCTCCTTTTCATCCTCTTCCTCTTGGACCCTTTTCTCTCACCATTTTGTATGCTGTCTCTTCTGCCTTAAAATTTTTTTAATGGAGAGACAAATGGATGGGTGGACTGACTGATGAACAGATAGATTAAAGAAAAACAATATCAGAACCCCACATTCCCTTCTAGCTAGTGTCCTGTGCTTCTCCTTTGTCAATGTTGCTTGACACACTCTACTTACACACGTCTCCCACTTCTGAGACTACTCCAATTTGGCTTGCACCCCCTACCGACTGACTAAAACTGTTCTTGTCAAGGTCACAATTGATCTCAGTTTTAGATCTTTTAGTCTTCATCTTACTTGACCACCTAGTAGTGTTGAACTGGAGATTGCCTCTCATCTTGGCTTCTGCATGCCACGCTCCCCTGACACACACACACACACACACTCTCTCTCTCTCTCTCTCTCTCTCTCTCTCTCTCTCTCTCTCTCTCTGTTTTGTAGGCTTTTCCTCTTCCACCTCACAGTTCAATCCTCAGTTCCTCACAGTTCCATGCTAGGTATTCTTCTGTCCTCTGTGTGGTAATTCCCACATACTAGTCTATATGGCCAACTCTGAGCTATCTCCTGGGCTCCAGACCTAAACATGCCAACAATGTAATTCTACTTGACTCTCTCATAGGCTCCTCAAATTCAACATTTAAAAACTGAACTAATCTCCCCCCATTTAAATTCTGTCCTCATTTGCTCTGGGAAATATATTTCTATTTAATTTTTAGGAATTTATTTTTATACATGCTTGAAGTTCCTGCTCCTGGTATAATATTCATCTCTGTATATTTCTTAACTTAATAATTTAATAAATATTTATTGAGTACCTGCTATGTGCCAAGTATTGAAAGACCCCAGAAATATAGTGGTGAACAGCAAATTCCTTGCCCTAATGAGCCTGTATTCTAGAGGTATTCATCAAATATTCATATAATTACTAAATGGCAAGCTATTTAATTATAACTTATTTATAATATTTAATTTTGAGTTATTTAATTATGAATTATTCCCAGATTACATTTTGCTAAACTGGATTATATATAAGGATAAAATTGATTTTATTTTAGAAACCTTAAAAATCTTTTGTATGATAAGGAACACTTTACAGATTTGATACTTTTATGGATGTATTCTTTTCTCAACAACAGATTTTGATAAATCCCTTCAGGTTCTGAGAAGAAAAAAAAACATTTTTTACTGTCTGCCAGCTAATATATGTCCTTTAGAGGATTTTTTGAGAATACAGTCCAGCAAACATTTGTTGAGTTCTTCCTGTGAGTCAGTCTACTAGGTATTGGATATATGATTCTAACTGAAGACTTTACAAACATTCAGGGCATCTGTTCTTACCTATATATAAACTAGAGGCCTGGTGCACGAAATTCATACACTTGGGGGGCGGGAGCGGGGTCCTTCAGCCCAGCCTGCGCCCTCTTGCAGTCTGGGAGCCCCGCGATTGATCGCCCCGCAGAGGGAGGCCTCACCTACCGCTGCCGGCAGGGTAGCCTGGGCCTCCCTCTTTGGGGCAATTGCGGAGCCCCCCCCCACCCGCTGGTGGCCTGTGCCTCCACCTGCGGGGCGACCGTGGGGTGATGGCGGGGCCCCCCTGACCAATCGCATCACACCCGCCTTGGCTGGCCTGGCACCAGTGTGTGTCACAGCATGGTCATCGGGAAGGTTGTTCTGCTATTCAGCCGTTCAGTTGATTTGCATATTATACTTTTATTATTACAGATAATGCCAAAGTGATTCATTTATGTGTTATTAATTACCCTATTCTTAAATATGGTACGTACATTCTCTGTTTTCATAATTTAACATTGAGCGCTTGAAAGTTTTCATAACAGATTACTAAAATGAATCTCATGTAGTTAAATAAAACTATAAAAAAAATAACATCTGAAACAACTCAGTGCTCAAAAACTATGGCATCTGGTGAGAATACCTTTCCTTCCCCTGAAGAGCAGCTGTTGACATGACCAGCAGAAACACAAGGCTCTCTTGTGAGGAGTCACTTGATTTAGCCACATAGCATAGCTGACTAATCTGTATTAAAATCCAACAACTCTGATCCATGTTTGATTTTTGTTTTTCTTTCTAATATTTTGCTGTTCCCTAGGGTCAACATCTGCCAAATGATCAAGGGTACCAATAAATGTGGGATTATTAAGTGATTCTTTTCCTCGTATTACCAGAACATAGCTAATGTCTAGCACATAGAAGGCCCTCACCAAACTCTGAGGGAGTGAATGAGCGAATGTATGAATGGTTCATTGAAAAAAGAGATAGAAGATATAAACAAGTGGAAGAATATACTGTGTTCATGGATTGGTAGAATTAACATCATTAAAATGTCTATACTCCCTAAAGCAATCTACAGATTCCCTATTAAAACACCAAAGGCATATTTCACAGATCTAGAACAAATACTCCAAAAATTTATATGGAACCAAAAGAGACCCCGAATAGCCACAGCAATCTTGAGAAAGAAGAACAAAGTTGGAGGGATCACAATACCAGATATTAAGTTATACTACAAAGCCACTATAATCAAAACAGCCTGGTACTGGCACAAGAACAGGCATATAGATCAATGGAACAGAAACCCCAGAAATCAATCCAAGCCATTACAGCCAAATAATACTTGACAAAGGAGGCAAGAACATACAATGGAGTCAAGACAGTCTCTTTGATAAATGGTGTTGGGAAAATTGGACAGATGCATGACAAACATGAAACCAGACCACCAACTTACACCATACACAAGAATAAACTCAAAATGGATAAAAGACTTAAATGTAAGCTGGGAAATCATAAAAATCCTAGAAGAAACATATGCCTCTGACATCTCTTGTAGCAATATGTTTACAGATACATCTCCTAGGGCAGTGGTCAGCAAACTGCGGCTCACGAACCACATGCGGCTCTTTGGCCCCTTAGAGTGTGGCTCTTCCACAAAATACCACGTGCAGGCGCGCACGTACAGTGCGATTGGAACTTCGTGGCCCATGCGCAGAAGTTGGTTTTTGGCTCTCAAAAGAAATGTCAATTGTTGTACTGTTGATATTTGGCTCTGTTGACTAATGAGTTTGCCGACCACTGTCCTAGGGCAAAGGAAACTAAAGAGAAAATAAATAAATGGGTCTACATCAAAATAAAAAGCTTCTGCACAGCAAAAGAAACCATCAACAAAAGGAAAAGGAAGCCCACTGTATGGGAGAACATATTTGCAAATGATACATCTGATAAAGGGTTAATATCCAAAATATATAAGGAACTCATACAACTTAACAAAAGGAAGACAAACAATCCAATTAAAAAATGGGCAAAGGACTTAAATAGACACTTCTCCAAAGTGGACATACAGATGGCCAAGAGACATGAAAAAATACTAAAGTCATGACAATGAGATATTACCTCCCACCTGTCAGAATGGCTACCATCAACAAATCAACAAATGACAAATGCTGGTGAGGACGTGGAGAAAAGGGAACCCTAGTACACTGCTGGTGCGAATGCAGACTGGTGCAGCCACTGTGGAAAACAGTATGGAGGCTCCTCAAAAAATTAAATATGGCCCTAGCTGGTTTGGCTCAGTCAATAGAGCATTGGCCTGCAGACTGAAGGGTCCCAGGTTCGATTCCAGTCAAGGACACATGCCCAGGTTTCGGGCTCTATCCCCAGTAGGGGGCATAGAGGAGGCAGCTGATCAATGACTCTATCTCATCATTAATGTTTCTCTCTCTCTCTCTCTCTCTCTCTCTCTCTCTCTCTCTCTCTCTCCCTCTCCCTTTCCCTCTGAAATCAATCAATATATATATATATGTAAAATATATGGAACTGCCATTTGACCCAGTGATCCCACTTCTAGGAATATATCCTAAGAAACCCAAAACACCAATCAGAAAAAATGTGTGCACCCCTATGTTCATTCATAGCAGTGCAATTTACAACAGCTAACTAAGATCTAGAAACAACTCAAGTGCCCAACAGTAAATGAGTGGATAAAAAAGCTGTGGTACATTTATACCATGGAATACTATGCAGCAGTAAAAAAGAAGGATCTCTTACCCTACAAGACAGCATGGAAGGACCTGGAGAGTATTATGCTAAGCAAAATAAGCCAGTCACAGAAAGACAAGTATTATATGATTTCACTCATACATGGAATCTAATGAACAAAAATAAACTGACTGAACAAAATTGATCCAGAGACAGAGAAGCATGGAACAGACTGCAGAAATCTCAGAAGGCAGGAGGGCAAGGATCGCTGGATGGGAAGAGATCAACCAAAGAACTTGTCTGCAATATATGCATAACCCAAGGACACAGACAATACGGGGTGAAGGCCAGGGGTAGGGGGTGAGGTGGATTGATGTAGGTTAGAAGGGGCCAATGGAGGGGGGGGAATGGGACATATGTAATACTTTCAACAATAAAGATTAAATCCTAATATATAAAAACCCTGGGTCCATCACATCCACAACTACCGGAGGCTCGACCTAACGCCCAGGCTGCGTGCGCTGCAGGCTCTGGTGGGTGGGGACTTGTGGCAGAGAAGATGGGGACGGGGGAGGCGGGGCTGGCGCTCACACTCACTCACAATCGCACACACGCACAGACACACACAGCGCCCACCAGCTCACAGCCTTTTCTCTCTTTCTTTCCCTCCCTCCCAGCTCGCTCTCGGAGCCTCTCAGAATGAGAAAACAAAACAGACTGGGCCTGAAGAGGCCTGGATGGAAGGGAGGGAGGGCAGAGGGTAGAGCAGCCCCCACTGGCCCTGCCCCCTCCCAGCCGGGAAAGAGGAAGAGGGAGACAGGGAGGCAGGGAGGCCTGCTGAGAATAAAAGAGACAGAGACTGGGCGAGATCAGGCCGGCAGGGGAGGGCAGTTGGGGGAGAGATCAGGCCGGCAGGGGAGGGCACTAAACCGGCAGTCGGACATCCCCCAAGGGGTCCCTGATTGAAGAAGGTGCAGGCTGGGCTGAGGGGAAACCCCCCTCCCTGCCCCCGTGCACAAATTTCGTGCACCGGGCCACTAGTGTGTGTGTGTGTATATATAACATACTTCTGTGGCCTGGGCTGGGTTTGCCTGATCACAGGCATCTGTAGGCAGATGTGGCTGGGCCAGCTCACTGGTTAAACCACCTGCTGACAGTCTCTGCAGACTTCTGTTCTCAGTTTCTCAGAGAGGAATCCTCCTGTCTAGGAAGCCACGGTTTGCAGAGTGAAGGGCAGAAAGAAGCCCTGGGAGTTCCCCAGTTCAGTTTGTCAACTTTCACTTCATCACTAGTTTCCACATGGTGTCCTCACCCTCAGCTGTGCCTACTGCCCCAGAACCCACAGTCTGTCCATTTACCTTTTCAGTCTTCGATGAAGGTAAGAAAAGCACACTTGCCTCTGTGAATGGGGTAGACATGAGATCTGGGGGCTACCTGTTCCTCATACAGACTTCCAACCAAACCTCCTGTGTTCTGTTATCACCTGCTCCCCTACTTTGAGGGGTACCTGGTGTCCCTAATTCTTGAGCCTCTCTGGTGGTCAGAGATGCATTAGCCTGCTTTGGGGCTTCTCACATTACTGGCTTAGGACTTCAATGTGATTAAAAAGGCCAGTTTAAGCTGAAAACCAAGGAGAGAGAATAGAAATGGACAAAAAAGAAACCCATACCAAGAAAGACAATATTTTAATACAAATGAATATTGGTTACAACTAATATTTCTGCTGTCCATCTTCCAAAATCTGATTGGTATTTTCTTCTTTCCCTTCTGAGTGCACGCCTATTTTACTCCTTGACTTTTACTTATAGTAGGGTTTCATGAGGAAGCAAATGTTAATATATTTAATCAGTCACACTTTACTGAAGTTGCCACTAAAATTTTTGCAAAGGAGAAAAAGTATTAAAAATCACTTTGAAGTAAATTTCTCAAAAATTCATCTAATCTATTTTATAACTATGATTTTTTGTCAAATATATTATTTTAACCAGCTTCATGAGGGCAGACACTATTTCTATTTTATTCATCACCATATTATCTAGTACCTAGCATAATAAGTGGTCAACAAATATTTATTAAATAAGTAAATTGAGTGGATATGGATATGATTTAAAAATTGGGATCTTTAGATTCTATAGTTTCAGAACTTATCTAATTCACCTAGGGCTACTTTAGCAATATTCCAAAAAGCAAGCAATCAGAAGCAGAAACACCTAATTTGGAACTCAATCCTTTACTGCAAAAATTTTACTGTGATTCTGTACTCTGTACCAGTAATTTCTCAGATAGTAATGAATTGGCATTCATATTTACTTAGTTATCCCAAATAACTATTAGTGTAAAAATAAAATTTTTATTACAACTGCTACACAAATATTTAATTACAGCTAATAGATGTACAATTTTAAATATCATTAAATGTACTTGTAATATTGAACAAACTCTAATCAATACTAAAAATGCAAAGTCCTCCATATTTAAAATCTGCAGATGAGCTATTACATTTTAGTTCATATGAGAAAAAACAAAACAAAACAAAACCCAGTAAGATTATTAAAGAATTAAATCTAGTAAATTCTTCTCTTTCTTGTCAAAGAATTCAAAGGGCCATCACAACATGCCATGTCCTCCTCTGTAATTACAATGTAATTAATTGTATGTGCTTTGTTTCCTATTCTCTATTGGCTACCACCTAAACCAGACTTCTTCTCAAGTCCCCGATGGGTTATTTACATTTTTTAGTTATATTTGATGGGGAAAGTTAAATGCATAGTTTTGTTTTGTTTTAAACTGGAGAATTTTGATATATTCATCAAAGATTTACTGCAATTCTAACAGGATGGTTCCATGGTAATTTTGAACTAAAAATCTTTATAGTCATCTATGCCAAATGCTCCTCGAGGCAAATCTGCACAAAGATCCATGATCCATATGGTACTATCCTGTTAAATGCTTATGCTACAGCTAATTTTTCATCACTGTTTATATTGTCATTACTAACTTTAAATTAAAACATCATACTCACTTCATCAGCCACAAACTCCTTACTCAGACCAAAATCTGTCAGCACCACATGGCCATTAGAATCAAGCAGAATATTCTCAAGCTTAATGTCACGGTATATAATCCCCAACTGTAAAAACAAATAAATATGCATTTAAAAATAACGATTTCCAAAAGTCTTGCTTATCTACCTTAAAAACAAATAAACAAATAAACAAATAAGGCATTCTCAGGATGTTATAATGGGTCCTCGTCACTGAACAGGGCAAATGTAAGTCCCTCCATCTCGGGCTCATCTGCGGGGTTCCCCGGGACCCTCCCACAGGTCTCCGTTCTCTGTGTAGTGAGGGTCTATCCCTGCTGGACCTTCTGTAGAGTCTCCCTGGTGACCGCTGCTGCTTCCTGTTTCTATTTTTGTCACAGCTCCCATCCTCACCCCAGATGATGTGTGGGTGCTCCCATCCTCACCCCAGGTGATGTGTGGGTGCCCCCATCCTCACCCCAGGTGATGTGTGGGTGCTCCCATCCTCACCCCAGGTGATGTGTGGGTACCCCCATCCTCACCCCAGATGATGTGTGGGTGCCCCCATCCTCACCCCAGGTGATGTGTGGGTGCTCCCATCCTCACCCCAGGTGATGTGTGGGTGCTCCCATCCTCACCCCAGGTGATGTGTGGGTGCTCCTATCCTCACCCCAGGTGATGTGTGGGTGCTCCCATCCTCACCCCAGGTGATGTGTGGGTGCCTTCTTAGCCAGTTCGTGTCCTTCACCTCCCTAATGGCATCAGCAGGTTTCCAGACTAACCGGATCCCACAATGGTCACTCCTTTGTTTTTATTCCCCCAGTTCTTCCAAATAAACTCCCATTTTTGTCTCTTCCTGGGAAAATCAGTGCTGGCAGCTATATCAAGACTAATAAAACTGGCTTTGTGTTATACTTCTTTGTATTTACCTTTTTAGGGTAGGAAGATTAAGAGAAACTTAGCTGAGATCTGACCTGCTAGATTATTTCCACTCCATATCAAGTACTTTTATATTCAGTATTCATCATGTTCTCTTATTTCTGTGTTTCTGATTACCCTGTTTTAATGATAATGAATGTTCATGGATTTTCCTTTCATAAACAAAATTAAAGCTTTCACACAAATTAAAAACTCAATTTACTAAGCTTTCCCATCAGAGCTCTGTATTTTGTTAGTTTTTGCTCAGGAATTTATGGCCATCTCCACCATAATTTTCATGCCATAAAAAACTACATCTAATACGCCTAAACATAAAACACAAAGATCTTTTCTGCCTATTCCTGGGCCCAATTTGGTTCATGTATAAAAAGATGTCCTTCATGAAACTGCTCTATTTTGTGTGTATATAATATACCCCATTTTTAAGTGTTTAGGCACTAACTGAAAGTTTATTTTCAGGAATAATTTGGAAGTCTTTTTTAAAACTTTATAATCGCTAGAATATCTTGCTGAAAATTTACTATAAAAGTTTACTTCAGTGCTACTGAATAACTCTCCCTCTTTTAATATCATTTGAGAGAGAAAAAAAGGTGTCCTAACTACTTTATATCCCACAAAAATAATCGCAGGCATAAAGCTTGTCACCATACCAACAAGTCTACCAAAAGGAACAGAGATGTCAGCTCCCATCATCTCAGCTCAGCTCCCTCCCTTCTCGCTCCCCTCTCCTCAATCCAGGGCACTGCCGCCTTCTCTCGTTCCCCCTGTTCTTACATATTTTTCATTCACTCCCCATAAGATTCCTATTTGAACCCCATCTCCCTCCACCTGCCCAACCTCATTTCTGTTCTGGGCCGGATGGGCTGGATCTACCTTTTTCTTGATTCCCTCACTCTTTTCTTACAACTCCTCATTTTTTCTCAGAGCCTCTGCCATCCATTGCCACCGTCTTGCCATTTTAACCTCCCTGCCCCTTTAAAAATTCCATCCTTGGTCCTGTCTTTTCCTTCGATTCTCTCCATTCTTTTCTATGGCCACCTGTCATCTAGTGTGGGATATGAATACAAAACAAAGAAGAGTGGCTTTATGTTGTGCCTACATCATCCTAGTTCAGTGACTCAAGCCATGCCAGTCTCCTTGTAGCCTCACAGGCCTTTGGTAAAAATTGCTCTAGTGCTTTCTATTTCTGAGGCACAGGCTCATCAACATAATAACCGCTTCCACAATAATTCTTCCTCATTAAGTTAAAAAAAAAGTTTTAAGTCAAAGTTTCTTGGATCGAGATTAATAGTATCTGAAACAATGTTTTTAAAAGCTTAAACTAATTTTATAGAGTTCAAACTGCATCACAGACATGAATTTCATGTAATGTTTTTAGTAACTAAGTTCATGCTACATGAAGGAGGGGTGTGTGAGAGGATCTCAGAAACAAAACAATGAAAAAAGCAAGCTAGGGTGGGAGAGTGAGAAAGCTGGGTAGCACAGGTAGATGCTTCTTTCAAATAACTCAAATAACTCATCTTCTCCAACCTCAGCAGGAAATATACCGTGAAGATGTAAAGGGAAGTGAGTCTCTACTAAGGAATTACGTATTATGACTTCTGGCTTTATTGTAAAGGTTATTTTAAGAATAGAAAAGTTATTGTGATAACTATGTATGATGCCAGGTAGGTACTAGAAATATCGGGGGAATACTTTGTAAAGTATATTATTATCTAATCACTATGCTACACACCTGAAACTAAAACAAAATAATACTTAAGAATGAACAATTTTATTTTGATGATACTTTGTAATAAGCATTAGGATTTTTCATAAAAAAATAAAGACAGAATATTGCTCAGGCTCTGCATTTTAAATCTGCATCACACGAACTACTAAAGAAAGCAGATTTTAAAAAGGAGAACTATAGCCCGGCCTGTGGGGCTCAGTGGTTGAGCACCGACCTATAAATCAGGAGGTTATGGGTTCGAATCCTGGTCAGGGCACATGTCTGGGTTGGGATGTGGGCTCGACCACTACTGGGGGATATGCAAGAAGCAGCTGATAATGATTCTCTCTCATCACTGATGTTTTCTCTCTCTCTCTCCCTTTCCCTTCCTCTCTGAAATCAATACAAACATATTAAAAAAAAAGAGAGAGAACTATGAAATTGAGAAATGAGGTTAATGGTCTACAAGTATGCTTTCACAATCGCCACAAAGACAATGACACGTAAAAACATTAGCTGTCTTAGCTCCATCATGACTTCGGTTAGTAGATTTTTCAAAGAGAGAAACCTCAAAGGTTGAGCATCTTACCTTGTGGAGATGTTCGAGGGCGAGCACAATCTCTCCAATATAGATCTGCACCTCGTGCTCTGTGAAACGCTCTCTTTGAGAAAGATGAGTAAAAAGTTCTCCACCATTTATATAATCTAAAAATGAAATATATTTTTCTTTCTTTGACTTGTGTTCATAAACTAAAGGAAGAGTTTCCTTTTAATCAATTTGGATTAACCACAAGGCACTAACTTTAATATATGATTTTTGGTATAATTCTTAGTATACAGCTTCATATGGAATATATTTCTAAATTCATATACAATACAGTTTCATAAGATAATGACTAGCCTGAAGTACAATCAAATGAATTTGCATAGAGTATTGCCGTTAAAACTATTACAGGAATTCTACATATATTTAAATAGTTTCTCAAATACAGCATATCAGAACCCTCAGCCATCACCAATGAGTATTGAAAAATCTGCCACTTCAACAACTATAATAAAAAATTAACAGAACAAAACAAGATACAAAAAAAAAAAAATCCCAGCTTTCCTTTTAACAGTCACTATTTTTAAGCCGGTTCCCTCTTTTCCAGGATTTCCTATGCACCCTTCCAAAAATGTATATTAGGTAGCAGATAGCTTTCCTATTGCTCCTCAGAGCCCCAAAGTAAAAATAGCACCACACGGTCCGATCAAAACACCTGAAACTATTTCTTACGCCATTCCCCTTTCAATTGGCCTATTTATCTCAAGAGGAATCTATATCTATAAAAGCCAAGCAACCAGAATGCAGGAACAACCGGTTGCTTTGATGTGCACTACAGACCCGATTGGCCCCCCCACCCCGATTGGGCGGGGGGGGGGGGGGGGGGGCCGGCTGGCCAACCACTCGCGGCCCCTCCCCTTTGGCCAGGCCTGATCGGCCCCAATGGGGGCAGGCCAGCAGGATCTCACCCGTGCACGAATTTGTGCACCAGGCCTCTAGTAATGAAATAAGAGACAAAAAGGCTACAGTGAGAAATAAATAAGGAAACAACAATAAGAAACATGACAATTATATTCATGTCTGGCTCTAAGAAGGCATTTATTGGTATACTGATAAGAGTTTCATCAGAAACTAACCACTGCCACCTTAACACACATTTGTGTGTGAGAAACAATGTAAACATAGAAAACAGTCACAGATACAGTTTAAAGCTTTTCTCCTAAAAAAATAAAAATAATTGAAAAGCATGTATCACAAGTATATCCATTTGTCGAGTTCACCAAAATCTGATAAAAGAACAAAGCAAAATCTTGGTAAACTCACAAATTTTTGTTTTATCTTGCCCATTTAACTTTAAATTCCAAAAAGCAGATACAAAAGCAATGGCTGGTTGTTTTGCAATGCATTTTACAAAGCACATGCCAGTAAAAAGCATTATCCTCTAAGGCTGCATCTTGCAAGGGGTTATAATTATAGCTTAACACAAAGCTAGTATTAAAAAGGTGTAAAGGAACACAGCATTCCTGCAAACCGACAGTGGATTTTTTTCTACCTTTAACTAGTCATTTAAATCTAATATGGTATTTATGCATAAATACTATGATTTATTTTTGACTCCGGGAATCTGGTTCTTACTCGTAAGGCATGGCTCTTCTAGAATTTTGATGAAAATCTTGTGGTGTTTACTAAGTCCCTGTACCTTGGGAGGAAATGAACTCCAAACTCTGTCTCCACTGAGGTGGGAGCTGCTGAAATCTTTATTCGGCTCCTGCAGCTACTGGCTACTTAGATTCTTGCCCCATCCACTGCTGAGGAGTCCGTCAGTGGACACAGATTTCCGAACTACCTCCCCCATGGGTGCCCTCTTCACATAGAAGTTTTGGAGGTCTCACTAGAATGTCACAGTTCTCAATAGCAGACATTCGGGACGGCGGGGGGGGGGGGGGGGAGCTATACTGAGATATTTTTTTGATGGCCACAGTAAACGATGTGTGAATCTTCTGGAGAATGTGCCAAGCTAAAAGGAACACTGACATCTTTATGGCACAGAATTTCAGAGCAAATTTATGTCTTATAGGAGTGAACCCAGGGTTGTTCGCTCATTAAAGTACTTGGCCTTGCCCACAGGAATATCTACACTCTTTTCTAAGAGATCATGACCTTAATCTACCTGCCTGTTAAAGCAGAAGCATCTGAATCTGGCAACCTAGAAGAGCTACATTCTAAATTCTTGCCAGAGATTAGAACCTCGAAGTATCTGCAGTCCAAATCTCATCAAATGTTCAGTCATGAGAAATAATACATACATACATATGAAGGACAATATATGTAATCGATAGGTCTTTCTGGATATGCCGCAACAGCTGGAGCAAAGTCAGAGCAGGAGAAAGCTACAACCCTAATGCTGTTTTGGAAAAATTATACTTTAATCTTGTTTCACAGGCTAGGATTAGAGGGACAGTGGCATGAAACCTGGCATTAAGTCTGGGAGGGCTGGTGAAAACTCCTTCATATCTGGGCCCTATTAATTTTCTGGGTCACACTGCCTTAAACTTGGGTTTTTAAGAAAATGTATCTTGGTAGAATTTCAAGCTTACAAAAATGTTTGCAAAAACAATACAAGAAATCTCCATATTCCTATTATGCAAATCCACCAATTGTTTATATTTGATTCACTTGCTTTAGTAGACAGTCTCTCTGTTTTTACATATGTGCTTATTTTTCCTTTGCTGTTGAAAGTAAGCTGGAGACATCATGTTCCTATCCCTAAATCCTTCAGTGTGCATCTCCTAAGAAAAAGAACATCCTTTCATATAAACAGAGTACAACTATCAATGTCAAAAACTGTAACTATGATTAAAAAAAATCTAATTTACACTCTCTAGTCAAACTTTGTCATTTGCCCCAATGACTGCTCTTTGTAGCTGCTTTTTTTCCAGTGCAGGACCTAGTTTATGGTCCCACTGGCTATCACAGCTCTTTAGTCTGGAACCGTCCTTCTTTCTTCCTTGACCTTGACATCTTGAAGAGGCGAGGCCAGTCATTCTGAGGGCCAACCTTCAATTTGGGTTTTACCTAATGTTTTCTTATGATTAAATGCAGGCTATGTACTCTTGGAGGGAACATCAATGAAATGGTTCTCGCCTTAATCTACCTGCCTGTAAAATATATCAGGAAGCATGTGATGTTAATTTTTCCAGTACCGGTGTTAATCCCGATCATGTCATTAATGTGGCGTCATTAAGGTGGTGTCTGCCAGGTTTCTCCACTACGAAGTTACTAAGTTTCCCTGTGTAATTAACTGGTAAATTGTGGGGAGACGAATTAAGACTGTGTAAAAATACCCTGTTCCTCATCAAACTAGCACCCACCCGTTTTAGAACCCAATGGTGACTTTCTAACCCCGCCGTCCTTCTCTATGTTGGTTGGCATTCTCCCATAGGAAGGGCTTTCCCTTCACCTCATTCATTGCACTTTCTGACTTGGTGCCACAAGATGTTCCAGTTTCATCTTGTACTTTTTCTAGGCTTCATTTTAATGCAGCCACCACTATGGATCACTACCTGCCATGGGTGGTACTCAACACTTCACATGTGTCAAAATTTATGACAGAGACCTTAACCAAGACAGGAATAGGGAGGGCTTGTGGGAGGGGCTCTCACACCCTATGTGGGTTTCAAAGTCCTACAGGAAGAACTCATGGTTACAACAGAGCTGGACGGTTTTAACAGCCCCTCCCCTTCACTTCCTCTTCCCCTCTGAAAAGAATGTCCTTCTTGCACTTGTCTTGCCTGGCTGCACATACCACAACTGCAATCCTTTCTTTGCCCCCAATAAATACTTTTTGACAGAATACCTACTCAACTTTTTGTTTCTAGTCAACACATGCATCATCCCATTTAAGCCAAACAACTCCAGGCAGATGGGAAAGCAAAGGGTCAGAGAGAGTAAGTGACTGGTCTGTTAGGAAACACTGAAACCCAGAGTTGAACGCAAGCTGGTACTTAATCACAGAACAGAGGGAAAAACCTGCATGTTCACGGGAGAGTGAGTGGGTTGTTCAGATTGGCTGGAGCACAGGCCTCAGAGCACAACGTGGGAGACTGGGTGAAAAAGGCTGAGGCTGGAGTGTAGATTATATCCTCTTCAAGTAAAATGGGAGGCTCTAAGCAGTGGAATGACCCAATCATGGCTATGTGTTAAGAAAAGTAATTAAATTGTAATATAAATTATGAACTGGAAAGGATCAAGAGAGGTAAAAAACTGAACATCACAACCATCTAATTTTCTGCTATTAAAAATAATGAAGCTGTTCCTGACACACCAAAGGGGACAATATACATGGGCTGAGCTATGTAAAGAAATGAAGTCACGTGGTTCTTCCAAATACCAGCTATGAGATCTTGGCTACCTCTCTTGATTCCCTGAACCCAGGGTACCTCATTTGTAAAACAAAGATGGTAATCCATGCCTTGAAGGGTTGCTTGCAAAGACTGAATGAAATAATTATAGAAAATGTCAAGAGTGGAGCCTGATAGCAAACAAGTACTATAAAACTAAATATTACAATTAAAAGTATTTGCTACCTTCATCTCAAACTCCTCTGGAGTCTGGGATTTTCTGGCCCTCAACCAACTTTACTTCATACTGAGATTATCATTCTTTTTCTTTTTTTAATATATTTTATTGATTTTAGAGAGGAAGGGAGAGGGAGAGAGATAGAAACATCAATGATGAGGGAGAATCATTGATTGGCTGCCTCCTGCATGCCCCCACTGGGGATCAAGCCCGCAACCCAGGCATGTGCCCTTGGCCAGAATCGAACCTGAGACCCTTCAGTCCGCAGGCTTACGCTCTATCCATTGAGCCAAACCAGATAGGGCGAGATTATCATTCTTATAATAATTAGAATAATAATAAAAACAACAAGAAAACAATGCCACAAGAATGCCCCTTACACATACATTTTGTCCACTTGGGCAGGTAGAGATTAGCAGGACAGATTCCTAAAACTGGACTGTTGAGTTACAACATACGTACATATCAAATCTTGATAACTGCTGCAATTTTTAATAAATGTTTTCCTCTAAATAGCTATAGCCATCTATATACCCTATCAACAGTGAATAAATGCCTTTTAAAAAATGTTTTCACTAACTCATTATCATTATCTTTCATCTTTACTGATCTGATAGGCATTTCCAGGACACAGAAATTCTAACGGTGCAAAGGAAAGAAGAGAGAAAGAAAATATATCAAGCAGTTGGACCTGATATATTTTCAGTGGAAGTAAAGACTTATTCTGTTCATAACTGAAGAACAGAAGGGGACCGTCCATCAATATTCCACATTCATGACAACAATGATAAATAAACAAATAAATAAATCTGATATGTTCTCAGAGGCTGTGAGGCACATTTCATCAACATGACTCTTCCAAAAAAGTTATCAACTTATAATTATACAGAGATTTACTTACAGTCCATACAGTGGAATACCTTACTATGATGCTTGCATAGACTACTGGTTTCTTAATTAAATTAAAAATGTTTTTGTTATATGAAAATGATTGTATCTCAACTCTTGTGTTTTGCTAAATGGTCTTCTTTAAACAGAGAATGGTTCATATCCTATATCTATAAAAATGAATAGAAATAATTCCAACTGCCACATAAGATTGTCATGAGGATTAAATGACAATTTAATTGAGGGTTAATCCTGGGCCAAAGACTAAGCACTAATTACATGGTGACTATTAGCTATTATTATTGATAATTGCTGCAAATTTAGACATCAATTACAATTTATAGAATTGAAAAATACTGCTAAGTTCAATTGTAATAATTTTAAAATAAAATTCAAATTTATGATATCCTGACTTAAGCTATTCTCTCAATATAAGCATAAATTTAAGGTTTTCTATAAAGCACTATTAGGGTCTAATTAGTTTTAATCAGTAGTAAGCTAAAGAAATTTCCTTACATAACTGATATTTCAGTGCAACATTCAAGAGATATCTGGTTTTTATTCAAATGCAATTAACTTGCTTTTAAAGATTTTTATGTGACAGTAGCTGGAGTGCCAGATGCAGCACTTTGATGCTGTGTCTCTGAAGCATAAAAATAACACAGAAATCACACAAATAATGTGAAATTTCAAAAACACACTATCTCTCTGATTTTCAAACACTACCATCCTTCCTAAATCCAGTATGTCCGGTCCTTTCTTTCCACTTCCTTTCATGGCAAAACTTCTTTAAAGAGTGGTCTGCATGTCTCATCTGATTTCTTTCCTTACTTATCTCTGTTCACTTCCTATTGCTGCTGTGACAAATGACTACATACTTGGTGGCTTAAAGCAACACAAATTTATTATTTTATGCTGCAGATTAGAAGTGTGATATGCATGTCACCAGGATAAAATCAGGATGCAGCAGAGCTGCATTTACTCTGGAAGCTCTAAGAGAAAGTCTGTTTTCTTGCCTTTTCCATCTTTAAGAGGCTGCCTGCACTCCTTGGCTCATGGCCTCTTCCTCCATCTTCAAAGTCAGCAATGGCGGTTGAGTCACTTCTCACATTGCATCATTCTGACCTCTTCTGTGGTAACAACTCCATCTGACTCTCCTCTCTGCCTTTCTCTTCTTCCACTTTGAAGGACCACTGTGATTACGTTGGGTTCACTCAGATAATCCAGAATAATCTCTTTCTAATAAGGTGGTAAAGTGACTAGCAATTTTAATTCCACTACATCCCTAATGTAGCCAAATTTTGCAGCCCCTCGCCCTGTTTGAGATGAACATGTGTGCATTGACGTAATTCACTGATAGCCACCTGAACTGCTGCGGGTACGAAACAGGCTTTAAAAATGGGTCCTGACCAGCTAACAGGGCTCGCCTGTCGAGACCACCACAAAGGCACGTCCTTTTGTCAGCTGGGCAAGCGACGCCGCTCCACGCTCCTCTCTCTGCCAGACGACAGAAGAACAGCTAGTACCTGCTGGTCAAGACGCGACCGAGCTCTCAGGTGAGGAACGCCAGCCCCCTGCATCCGGACCGGACCAGCCCAGCTGCCGGACCCCAGAGGACAGCACCACCAGGATCCCATCAAGCCTGTACCAGCAGCATCAGGAACTTGTGTGAGTAATAAAGTGCTGTGTGATTTGCAATTGCGTATGTTTCATGTGGTGTAATTCCTCCGGCAGTGAATGGAATCATTTTGTGTCCGCTTAAAATTGAAATTAAAGCTTCTGGTCTTTTCGGTCCTAGGCCTGCCCTTGGTCCTGCTTGCATAGAGTAGCCTCTTCGCTAGCAACTACTTGAATGTCCCAACAACTGCACGGTTAAAGTTTATCTGAAGGGACGCCTTAGATAAACACCCCAGATCCTTCCCAGGGATCTACTTGGGACAATCCCTAATGTAGCCAAATTTTTCAGCCATACTGGCTCTCCAAATCCCTAACTACTAAGTATGTTATAAGCAGCCCAACCGCAATCAGAGACTCTTTCGGCCTTAGGAGTAGCAGCCTTAATTATAGCTGTTACAGAATTACTACCACTACCACCAACCAGACCAGGACCACTTCTCAAGTCTATGATCCTTATTTTCAAGAAGTCCCTCAATCAAACAGGGCAAAATCTCTGCCATAACTAAGCACTTCTTGCTGCAAGCAGCTTAGCCAGAGGAAAGGACCTAAAAATATATAATACCATCTCTATTAACTAGCTCCTCTCCTCAGACCTTGGTTTATACTGTTTAATTATTACTCATCTTTAACCATTGCTTGTTACGTTTCATATCCTCCCATTTAGAAGCCTTAAAGCTACAAATGGTCCTCCACATAGAAACACAGACCAAGGCCGCTACATCCATCATCTGTGGACCCTTAGCCCACTTCCGATAGGACCGACTACTGCCCCAAACTACGACCCCTTTCCAGCAGGAAGCAGTCAGACAGACCGGCATCCACTGTCCCCAATGGCAGTTGGAGTTTCCTAATTGGAGGGGGGACTGAAACAGGAATTTTTAGGGTTGAAAAAGATAGGTTTAGGAAATTCTAGAAATTAAGGGGACCATGGAGGAAGCACAGGGCTGCAGAGCAGCAGAAGGTGTATCTCCATAGAATAGGGAAGCTGAAAAGCTGCAACAGATACATTGCCATAGAATGAGGGAAATGGGAACAGCAGAAGGTGTATATTTACAAAATAAAGGGAAGAAAGGAAGCCCTTCATCCAGAAGGAGGAGAAGAAAGCCCAAAGGGAATAGGAAAACAATAAGGAAGGAGGGGGAGAGAACTGATTAATCTGACAGTTTCAACAGTCATAGATCAGCTGGAGTTTTGACAAAATTACCACTAACAGAGATGAGAGAACACCAAAAAAATAAATAAATAAATAAATGTTTTTTTACAGACTTTTTTCCACATAGAATTCCTTCCCATTGTTAGTTGAAATGAATACACTTTTAAGAAAACAGAATAGGCGAAAATATTTTTATATTTCTTATGTAACCATGCAGAGGTACAGAAACAGTTGTAAAAGGAGGTAATGGTGCCCATGTTATAAGAGTTGGAAAGGCTAAAAATATATAAGGGAGAAAATCCATCAGTTATATGATGCCATTACATAAATTAAAATAGAGCTTAAAAAGATATTAATGATATAGGATTTTCTTTTTTTAAATGTGACTTACAACAAATGGGTCTACAGGAGGGGTCAACGAATTATAGCTAAATCTAGTCCCCTGGTGCCGAGCCCTGACTTAGAGGAGAGCAGAAACAATGTAAAAGAATGGAAGGCAATTACAACTGAATGAAGCACATTGCAGGAAACAACCACAAATGCCTAGTTCTGATAGAAACGCAATATTCCACATCTGGCAAATGTCAAAGGTAAGCGTCTGTCAAGGTAATACTAACATTATCACCATCGTATCAATTTGAGAAGCCTGTGCCAATCAGGCCAATTTTATCGTGAAGAAACAAGCCTGGTCAAACATCTAGTGAGCCATGAATCCGAGTAGGAACATGACAGCAACTGAGAACTGAATCTCCACATCTGCTCCCAAAATATCTCAGACAACAGCAGGAATGACTGTAAACCGCCATGATCTACATTTTCAGCAAAACTTAGAGACAAATAAAACCCAACCACACCAAACAGCATGCTGTGGAATGGCTCAGAAACAACCTAAGTGTCCACTGGCGAATGAATGGATAAAGAAAATGTGGTACATGTATACAAGGGAATTATTAATCAGTCCTAAAAAAGAATGAAATCTTGCCACTTGCTGATGGGGAAAAATAGACATTTTGGGGGGGCTAGCAATCTGAATCTAGTCACTGCCCCTTTAATTGTCTGGTCCTGCAAGACCTGTTTACTCCCATTTTAGAGAGGCCACAAACCATCCCCAGACGAAGTTATCAGTGCTGGCACCAGGCCAGGCCTTTGGTTGAGGTCTCAAAGCCCCAGCACATGGGGCTCTTTAAGAACTTGCAAAGGGGACTGGAAAACCCCATATTTGGGAGACAAAAGACTGGGAAAGATATAAAAAAGGATAGCTTCCTCCCTGTTGTTGCTCAGAAGTTGAAAGACATTTTTTTCTCTGAGCCTGCTGGCGTAACAATAAAGTGTAACCCCATTTCTAAGTGTTGCTTGGTTTTTCTCTGGTCTTCTGTAATATTTCGACAACATAGGTGGACCCTGAGGGCACTATGCCAAGTGAAATAAGTCAGACAGAGAAAAAAGGCAAATACCATATGATCTCACTTATGTGTGAAATCTTAAAAAGACCAACAAGCTCACAGATACAGAGAAGAGACCGGTGGCTGTCAGAAGTGAGGGGAAGAGGCAAAATGGGTGAAAGGTCAAAAGGTACAAACTTCCAGTTACAAAATAGGTAAGTCATGGGGATGTAATGCATATAGTGACTATCCTATCTAATAAAAGAGTAATATGTAAATTGACCATACCTCCGCTACATCCATAAGCCACGCCCACCAGCCAATCAGGAGTGGGTATGCAAATTAACCAAACCAAGATGGCTGCAGCCACGGACAGAGCAGGAGGCTTGGGTTTCCCTGGCAATGGAGGAAGCCAAGCTTTCCGCCTGCCCTGGCGGGCCCAGGCCTCCGCTCAAGGCTACAAAGTTTCAATTATATAAGATAAATAAGTCCCAACAAAAATGGCGGTAGCCACGGAGCTGGAGAAAGCAGGAGGCTTGAGTTGCCCCCAGCGATGGAGGAAGCCACGCTTTCTGCCTGCCCTGGCCTGCCTTGGCCTCCGCTCAAGGCTACAAAGTTTCAATTATAGAAGACAAATAAATCCCAACAAAAATGGTGGCAGCCATGGAGCAAGCAGGAGGCTTGGCTCCGCTCAAGGCTACAAAGTTTCAATTATAGAAGATAAATAAATCCCAGATACCAGGGCCTCCGCTTGGGTCGCCGGGAGGCGTGGCCAGCCTGCAAACCACCACAGGCCCCTCGCCCAGGCCCCAAGGGAACCCCCACCCTGATCCAGGGCACCCTTCAGGGCAAACCAGCCGGCCCCCACCTGTGCACCAGGCCTCTATCCTATCTAATCCTATCTAATAAAAGAATAATATGCAAATTGACCGCCACTCCAACACACAAGATAGCTGCCCCCATGTGGTCAAAGATGACTGCCCCCATGTGGACACAAGATGGCCACCACAAGATGGTCAGCAGGGGAGGGCAGTTGGGAGGGACCAGGCCTGCAAGGTAGGGCAGTTGGGGGCAATCAAGCCTGCAGGGGAGGGCAGTTAGGGGTGACCAGGCCAGCAGAGGAGGGAAGTTTGGGGTGACCGGGCCTGCAGGGAAGGGCAGTTGTGGGGGACCCAGGCCTGCAGGGGAGAGCAGTTGCGGGGGACCACGCCTGCAGGGGAGGGCAGTTAGGGGTGACCAGACCTGCAGGGGAGGGCAGTTAGGAGTGACCAGGCCTGCAGGGGAGGGCAGTTAGGGTGACCAGGCCTGCAGGGGAGGGCAGTTAGGGGCAAACAGGCTGGCAGGGGAGCAGTTAGGCATCAATCAGGCTGGTAGGGGAATGGTTAGGGGATGATCAGGCTGGCAGGCAGAAGCGATTAGGGGCAATCAGGAAGGCAGGCAGGTGAGCAGTTGGGAGCCAACAGTCCTGGATTGTGAGAGGGATGTCCGACTGCCCTACCCGGATCGGGCCTAAACGGGCAGTTGGACATCCCTCGAGGGGTCCCAGATTGGAAAGGGTGCAGGGTGGGCTGAGGGACACACACCCCCCTGCCCCCCCGTGCACAAATTTCATGCACCAGGCCTCTAGTAGTTAATAATACTGAAGTGCAAATATGAAAGTTAAGACTAAATCCTCAAAGTTCTCAGCACAACAGCAACAAGAAAATACTGTAACTGTATGGTAACAGATGTTAACCAGACTTATTTTTCAATATATTCAAATATCGAATCATTATGTTTTACACTTGAAACTAATATAATGATGTTTGTCAATTATTCCTCAATTTTTTAAAAATCTTTTTTAAGAAGGAAAAAGAAATGAAGTCTATTTCTTCACCCATTAAATCTCAGCTGGCCTTGTGTTAGAAGTGAGGCTGGATGAGTTCCAGGGTTCCCCAGGAGGACTCGCAGCCTCTGTTGGCAATCTTCATGAGCTTCCCGGAGACTGCCATGCTAAGGAGAAGCTGGTCTGCTGCACTGGAGGATGAGAGGCCACGTGGAGAAGAGAGATGCCCCAGCCAACAGCCAGCACCAACTGTCAGACACGAGAGTAGAACCATCTTGGCCCTTCAATCCCAGCCAACTCTCCAGCTGACTACCACATGGGTGAGTCCAGGCTAAACCAGCAGAGATCTGTCCAGCAGAACCACAGAATCACGAGAAAATAACTCAATTGTTTGGACAACTAAATTTAAGAGTGGTTTGTTATCCAGCAATAAATAACTTGTACCATTGGGTATTATGAAATAAAAATGCATTAACCAGAAAAGGTAGATATCATTAACTGAAAAAAAAATCTGGTTACAAATTTTGATAAGATATTCATACACGCAGACACACACACAAAAAGAGCTAGATGGACATATACTAATTAATAACAGAGGGAAATATAACAAGGTAAATTCTGGGTAGTGAACATAGTTTTTTCTTATTTTTTAAAAAAATATCTTTTACATGCATATAGATGCCTTTGTAGAAATAAAGTAGTTTTTTAAAATATCGTATTTGTTACAAAGGTCTATAGAGTTTTTTATTCATCAGACAAAAAGATCAGCTAGGTCCCTGAAGAGCTCAGTAGTATCTAAATTCGTGCTATTAATCTCTAATAATACACAAACCTGAATAAGGTCAGTTAATCAGTCTACCTTTAGAGACAGTTACAGGCTGAACTGTGTCCTCCTGTCCCCAAAATTCACACATTGAAGCCCTAACCCCCAGGACCTCAGAGTGTGACTGCATTTAGAGACAAGGCCTTTAAAGAGGTAATTAAGTTATTAAAATGAGGCTCTTAGGGAAGGCCCTATCCCACCTGACTGGCGTCCTCATAAGAGGAACTCTGAACACAAAAGCAACACTAGGGGTCTGAGTGCACCAAAGACCCACCACATGAAGAGGCAGCAAGAGGATGGCCATCGCGAGTCACGGGAAAAACCCTGGAACAGACCCTTTCCTTGTGGTCCTCAAAAGAAACCAGCCCTGCCGCACCTCGCTCTTGGACTTCCAGCCGCCAAACTGTGAGGAAATAAATTTCTGCTGTTTAGCCACCCACGGTGATATTTCGTTATGGCAGCCCTAGCAGACTACCTAATGTACTTGGGAAAGTGACCTAGTGTGTCTTCTAAGCACAGCAAACAAAACCCACAAAAATAGTGTATAATAAAGTCCTACTCTAGATTTCTGGCCATTTTTGCCTTTGAAGTAAAATAACAACTATAAACATACATACACAAAGAGAAATTACATTAAACTTTATTAACCAATGTCACCCCAGTAAATTTAATAAAGGAAAGAAATTATATTAAACAATCTACGTGGATAGGAGGAGGGGCACGCTTTCTGGATGCGCTGCCTCACTTACAATGGAACAACAGTCGCATTCTACTCTCGAGCTGGCACGAGAAATGGGTTTTCTTGTTTTGTTTTGTATTTATTTATGGGCCACTGGCAAAGAACAAAACCACTGGAGAACCAAGAACTAAAAAGCAACATTATTAAGGACTATTGTTTTTTAATCAAATACAAGATATTTCATTCTCCTACTTTGAAATTAAAAACATTATTTATAAAAAACTACACTCACCATTTTCAATAAACAAACAAAAAATTGAGTGGTTATGGTAAGAGAACAGAGAAGACGGAGAAGCCATGGTGTGGTGGTCGAGTCCAGGAGTTGGGGTTTAACATTTATGAGCTGGTTTATTGTAAAGGGAGAAGACTGAACAGGGTAATCATTTCTGAACCAGCCCTCATGGACTCCCGAGGCTTCCTGGGAAATTCTGGGAGGGTGAGGAACAGAAATAAACTGGCAGGGCTTGGTGCCCTTGAGCTCAGATCCGAGCAGAGCGACTCAGTTCTATTTGTTTTCCATTTGAATGTTTGTGCTCTCACTTGAGAGAGGTTTCTGCTGCTAAAAATGTTTGAAACCATTGTATTAAAATGGTCTGTCCCCTACGGCCTAAACATTCAGAAGGAAAGCATTTAAAAATCAGTGAAAAACATAGCTGAGCATGTACACTCAAGATGCAGAATGAAGGGCCACATGGTAATTAATTGCTGGAACAACAGGCAGATACAGTGAGTGGGGACTTGGACAGGACAGGAGAGACAGCAGCCTATCTATACTAACATCTATACTAATAAAAGGGTAATATGCTAATTAGACCGGATAGACCGGACATCTTCTGGACAAAGCTGCGGTGGCTGCGAGGGCCGAGGAGGGCCGGCAGTGGCAGCAGCAGCGGGGTCATGGGGACAGCGCCTTCCCCTGTTCGGCCTGGTCGCCTCCCGCAGAGGAAGGCCAGACTGCAGCTTAAGCTGTCAGTAGGACATCCCCTCAGGGCTCCCAGACTGTGAGAGGGGGCAGGCCGGGCTGAGGGACCCCCCCCCCCCCACCCAATGCACAAATTTTCATGCACCGGGCCTCTAGTCTATCTATATAAAAGCCTAAGTGACTGTCCAACTGCTCAACCAGTAGCTATGATGCACAATGACCACCAGGGGGCAGACACTCAATGCACAGGCATGGAAACATGGAACAGACTAATGAATCTGAGGGAAGAGGGGAGGGTGGGAAGAGATTAACCAAAGATCTTATATGCATACTACAGGCCCAGTGCACAGATTCATGCACCAGTGGGGTCCCTTGGCCTGGCTTGCGGGGATCAGGCCAAAACTGGGTGGGGTCCCTCAGCCTGGCCTGTAGAGAGTAGGCCAGTTTTACCTGTCATGAATCCATGCACTTGGCCTCTCGTATATGTATAAAAGATTCAGGATTGCCCTAGCTGGCTTGGCTCAGTGAATACAGCATTGGCCTGAAGACTGAAGGGTCCAGAGTTCGATTCCAGTCAAGGGCACATACTGGGGTTGCGGGCTCGATCCCAGTTGGGGGCATGCAGGAGGCAGCTGATCAGTGATTCTCTCTCATCATTAATGTTTCTATCTCTCTCTCCCTCTCCCTTCCTCTCTGAAATCAATAAAAATATATTTTAAAAAAAGGACTCAGGATTGCAAGTCTATGGTAAGCATTGCAAAATGAACCTGAAATGTAACTTCATGAACCAAAAAGTGAATGAATACAGCTTAAGGCATCATTAATAAAACTATAATTTCCAAAATGAAAGCATTCAATAAAATTGCCAAATATATATTTAAAAACCTGTCTGACTACCAATAATCAAGAGTATAGACAGCACTGTTCGGCAAACTTTCGTATGATTCAGACCTGAGTTCCAGTCTTCATTCTCAAGCTTACACAACATATGTAACATCAAAAAAAGCAGCTTCCAGACCTTCCACAGCATGAATGAGGGGATGTGGGCAGTGTTGTTGTGAGGGTTAGTGATGCTATGGATAATACCCGGTGTAGTGCTGGCACACCGTAGGCATCAAGAACAGCTAATGCTTACAGAGCATGGTGTGAATTCTGTCTCAACTCATTGTCAGAATAGTTAGAAAACAGAGGATCAAAATACACAAGTGCAAGTTATCACAAGAACGGGACTGAAACGGTAACGGATGAAATAGTAAGCGATGGCCTTTACTTCTAGCAGGAACAGAAAAGGGCGCGACTCCTGCACAGCAGTCTAGCAGTGCGTGCAGAGGGCATTCCAAAGTTCGTGTACAACGCTCCAGGCCTGTTTGGGAAAGGCAAGGATTCAAAAAGTGCCTGTGGGTGGAAATGGGCGTGATCAAAGGGGTGACTGGGTATCTCCTTTTCTCTTTTTTTCCCAATTACTGATTTCCATGAATATCCCTTTGTCAGTCCAAACCAGTACATTTCCTGAGAACTCCTGAAGCAGACACTGTGGCCCACCTCACAGCTCAGTGCCCAGGGAGGCGGATGGCTCGGTGTTTCCTCAGATTAACAAAGGAGCGTGAAACAGAAGTAACATTCCTGCAGGTTGGGAGGTCCCAAATCCAGTGCAACTCAGGATGTTCACGGAAATGCCACCACAAAGAGAAAAATGAAAGTCAAAATATTTGTTTCTCTTAAGTTCGAAATATGCTACCCTGTGACTGCATTACAACACAAGACCCCCTTTCCCCCCAGTAAAGTGTTTCTGTGAAAAGTCTGATGACAAAGGACACTTACCTAAAATGAGATGAAGTTTGGTTTCTGTCTGGAAGGCATAGTGCAATGTCACCAAAAACGGCGACTGCCTGATGTGCTCCAGGACCTGTCGCTCCGTCCGCGTGTGCTCTGTGGTTTTGGCCTTTTGAACTATTGTTGCCTTTTTCAAAACCTTCATGGCATACAGCTTCCCAGCATCATGACCACTTATTTTACGAACCAGAAATACTTTTCCGTAAGCTGAAGAAAAACAACAACAACAATTGAAATGCTACACAGGCAGAATGTAAGTTATTGGAAGCTGAAAGTCACAAAAAGGCACACTTTGAATGAAAAAGTATCCCTAGTACTGTTCCAAATAGTGCTCTGACAGATTTCTTCAATTTTATGCCAAACATGTTTTCTAAGTCTAACACTCAGCATTTATGTATCTAACCACTGCTGACAAAGTTATGCTTTCACTGTTACTGTTATTCTCTCCTCTGTATTTTTAGCTCTAGGAAACTGGTCCATTAACCCCAATCCAATTCTGGGACAACTAGGACTTTATACCTCAGCTAAAACCTCTAGGTTTTGCTACTGATGTAAATGAATAAAAACAGATCTTAATGAGGATCTCATACACACACACACACACACACACACACACACACACACACACACACAAGTGCCTCAAGTACTCCTCTACACTCATTTTAAAAGTCTAAAGCAATAGAAACTGACATTATATAAACAAAAGAGATCTTCAGGTTTAAAAACAAACATTAAAATATCTTAAATTTAAAGCAATACTGAAGACGCCCCTCTACATCCCCGGGCAGTAATTTTCAGTTTACTAGGTCAACCTCACCACGTTTTCCCTAAGTAAGGGCTCAGCTGGGCACATCTCTGAGCGGTACCACGCCGCCAGGTGAGGAAATGGGGCCCGTGGGCACTGTGCCTCTGGGGCAGAGCAGGTATCTGCATTTGCTTAGAGAAGGGGGGAGAGGGCCGGAAGAGGTGGGAGGAGGAAGGAGGAAGGGCAGGCAAAAATACCGAGAGGGAAGGGGTAGGTCCCCAATCCATCCCTACAAGGTGTAATAAATGCTCTTCCCTTTTAAAAATGCAAACATCTCCTGGGACAGTTAAGCCCAATCCGGCTTTTGAAGTTAAACCTTTTAATGAGACCACTCTGGAGCTGGAGTTGTGACCCATACCAGTGCTCCCCTGCTCTGCCCACACCCCTCCAGTATTGAGCACATCATTCTGCTCCAATCCACCCAACGAAATAAGAGAGCTTTAAAGGAAGGCTCTTGTACCCTGGATGTTATTCAGTTCAGTGCTTCGGGAAGTGTTCAGTACAGACACGTGATCTAGAATGGATCAGTGAATGTAATACTCCTGAGAAGCAGGAAAACCATCACTTATTACAGACTTGTCTATGCCAGGCTCTGTACAAACGTATTCCATGTATAGAGTCATGTAATCCTCAGAACAGCCAATGTTGTGCTTTCAGTAATTCCGCTTTACAGATGAGCAAATGGGTTCAGAGTACTCAAGGAACTGGCCCAAAGACTCGATAAGAAGTGGCAGAACCCACTCAAACGCAGGAAGTGTTATGCCAGAGACCATCTTCACCATAAATGAATGAAAAAATAATCCCTCACACATACCAGAAATCAGATTCTCTGGATTATAATAAAATCAGCACCATGAACACATTCTGGACTACAGAAAAAGTTCACCAAGTGTTTGTGTCTCATCTCATTACAAATAAAATAATTAAGATTGAGATTTTAGTAAGTCAGAAGTGAATCAAAAGAGAAAACACAACCCCAACAAATTAACTTAAAGTATAAAAATGAAAAAGTTCGTCTATTCAGAGTATTGAAAGGAAGGTAAACATCTTTATAATGAAGTGTTTACCTTCCATGGAGCAGCCACTTACAAACTCAGGAGCAAGTCTTCAACTGGTATGGGCCTTTGTGTGTCCCACATACACAGCACCCAACCTCGGTTCCAATCTCCCAGGGCTGATGCTCTCCTCTCCCTCTGCAAGACACGCTGCCATGCACTGCACGCCTGTAACTGGCTCACAGCGCACTTCTGTGCCCGTGCGGTGCAGTCATCTGCTTCAGATCAGTCACTGATACTCACTGCCCTGCCTGTTAGTGCCTGCTCATACGTTATTATTATAATTTAACTAAATATTACATAACCACTGAAACGTAAATGTGAAAGAAGAGAGAACATCGAGGTTGAATACTTTGGATGAACTAGATAAAAGCAAGGTACTTCAAAAGAACTGCTAGAAAGTTAGGTGTGGGTGAAACAACTATAAAAGGCTTGAGGGGGGGATTATGAAAATCTAAAAGAATTTTGTCCTCAGATTACTTCAAATGTGGCTGGATCTCACCCCACTTTAAAGAATTCAAAACTTAATCTTAGTGGGGTTTATACAAAATAAACCATCATTTAAGAACCTAGTCTTGAAGAACGAGTGTTGTGCCTACATCCAAAGACTGGCAAGTGAATATGTATTTATCCATTTTAAGTGAAAAGTAGTATGTTCTAAGTATGTGTTTATATATAACCTTTTAAAACATTTTTCCATTTTACCCAACATTTCTTGATTAACCACAAGTACCAATCATGTCATATGAAAGTTTGCACTAACAAAAGGATCACTCATATTCATCACTGCTGAAATTCATCCCCCTCATCCTTCCAGATACCTGCAGTCTTGTAAAGGCTGACTCAGCCATCAACCATACTAGCTGGGCCTCTCAGCTTACCTTCCCCCTCAATCTGGCAAACATACCTTTTGTGCTGTCATCTAAATTGTTGATAAAATATAACCCTTCCTGTCCAGCAGAGTGGCTCAGTTGGTTGAGTGTCATCCTGTGCACTGAAAGGTTGCCGGCTCAATTCCTAGTCAGGGCACACACATGGGTTGCAGGTTCAGTCCCCATTGGGGGCATGTATGAAAGGCAACTGATTGATGTTTCTCTCATGTAGATATTTCTCTTTCTCTCTCTCTAAGGATGTTCTTGGATGAGGATTAAAAATAATAATGATAATAATACTAAAATAACCCTTCCAGCTCAAAACAGTTGATTTCCTATTGCTCTTAAAGAGAATCCCTAATATAACTTAAACTATCTGGCTTCCACCTACCCTCTCTTCACCTTCTCACCATCTCACTGAGCTAATTTCTTCAGCCATCCAGCTTCCCGACTTCCCAGACTAGTAGTACAAGTCCCTAATTTTATGCTCTCATAACACCATGCATGCTCTCTCACAGAAATTATCAGAAACATTAGTTTTCATGTATTTGCATGATTGCTTCATTATCTAACTTCTACTGGGGTGTAAATGCCACAAAATTATGTACTTGTCTGATTTTACCCACTTTGTATCATTAGCAAGTAACACTGAAGCTGGCAAATCACGGAAACTCAATGTTGAATGCATGAAAAAACAAAAACAAAACAAGAACAAACAAGCTAACAAATAGGAAAAGGCCAAAGAAACAGCTCTGTAAACATACAGCCAAATACCCTCTTCTCAGCTGACAATTTTGACACAAAGGTGAAGAAACTAGCAATGCAGATCCACAGTACAGAGCTACTGCTAGCCAATTCTTTCCCTGCAGGGAAGGAACAGTGTGGCTCCTGGCAGTATCTCCTGGTGAAAGTGAACTCAGGAACCCTAGCTGTCCCCATGTCAGAACAGGAAAATAACAGCGACATCCACATATGGCCACTGCTTTCTCATCGGCCACAATTACGTGAGAAGGAATGAGAATGCTTGGCCACATCCCCTTCTCATATAGAGTTTAACCTGGGGAAAGAGTTCTATCTTTCCACATGCGGTATGTCCTGAGCACTGACAATCAATCCACCTGCCTCCCCTCTGTCTTCCCTCGTAGAATTTCATGCAGTGCAAGACATCAGTGTCAGAAATGAAACCAAACAAGAAATACACCCCTGGAACTTGACATTTCACTTGTCCTGCCCTTGGAAACTGGTATCCTTATTAACAGGCCAGCTGAACATGTATGGAAAGTAATGCTGGAATAGCATATATCAAGCCCCTGTAAAACCACCACCCTCGAAAAGATTCTCCACAAAGCAGCTCATCCCAGCGATACTGCCACACAATCAATACTGAGAGTTCAATGGTGAAACTGACCATAACCTGGAACTTCTAAAGACTCATCGGAAACATCGGATTAATTAGACCTCAGCAACACTGCTCTCCATCCCAGTGATTCTCTACAAGCTACCCAGTGTACAGTCAGACCAACAGGGAGCACCTTACTGGGACAACAGGAGTCGCTAAGGAAGACTACTCAGAAAGACTCTAGTAAATTGAGGTTTAATCTTCTGTGTGACACTTTTTAAAGAGACTACCTAAAATAAAATTAGTTTTTTTCAAGAATACCTCTGGATCTTTTGTAAAAAGTGCTGTTCTCATAGTATTTAATGCCATGCTATAGGAGCCATTTGATAACCGCAGTGCTTGTTAAAGTCTCTGTAGACCAGTTTTTTCAAACTGTGGGCCATGACCCAACAGTGGATGATGTTATTAATTTAGTGGTTCCAACCAGCATTTTAAAAACTAAAAGAGAACAGGATATACTAAAAGTGTTTAATGAGACTTCTGTCTCCTCTTTATATATATAGTAGAGGTTCAGTGCACAAATGTGTGCATGGGTGGGGTCCCTCAGCCTGGCCGGTGATTGGGGCCAATTGGGCCGCGGGAGGTTGACCAGGGGGGAGGGGCCACGGGATGTTGGCTGTGTGAGTGCAATGACCACCAGAGGGCAGCTCCTGCGTTGAGCATCTGCCCCTGGTGGTCAGGGTGCGTCATGGCGACCAGTCATTCAATTGGTCGGTCGCTTAGGCTTTTATATATTTAGATAAATATATGCACATGTATATGTACATATGAATATAAACAAATCTGAACACATGGGAGGGGGAAAAAAGAGGGCAATATAGGATAATGGCTAAAAATAGATTGGTGCCAGACTGCCTGGGTTTGAATCCTAGATGTGCTATTTAGAAAATGTGTGACCTTGGGCAAAATAGTTAAGGTGACTGTCTCAATGTCCTCATTAGGGACAGTAACAGTTCCTCCACCGTTGTTTTGGGGGTTAAATAAATTAATATAGAAATCTACAATAAGGCCTGGCAGATAATAAACACTATGTAAGTGTCAGTGGAAAAAGGTTTGTGTCTGTATGTCTACACACATACAAAAATACACATACTGAGTTGCCATATAAAAATGTACCTATTTCATCCAATGAGTAATAATCAGAAAAGCTTGAAAGCCACTGTTCTAGAAGAATTCACATGCCTTTCCTTTAAAATATATATATTACATAGGCCAAAGAATTTTCCCTTTATATTCACCTCTTCTTAACTTCAGAGTTAAATTTAAGACTCAGTAACAACAACTATCTCATTCCAGGTGTCTACATCTATTTCACTTTCTCTTCTTTTTATTTTTTTAGGTTCCTTTTCCTCCCCTATCTTTGAAAACGCTACTAAATCTCTTTCAAAATGAGTACATTTCAAAACACATTTAAAATAAAATGTACCTGACTTCACAAATTATCAAACGGAAGCACTAATTCCTAAATTCCTTTACACAACCGATATCTTAATTAGAAACTAAATTCCAAATATTAAAAAAATACCAATTAAACTAAATATTTCAACATAATTTTAAAACAAAAAAAGGAGCATTTGAGTCATTTAATATAATTATTTTTTTAGTCACTGTTTGCTAGGATTTGTAAAACCATAAAAACAAAATTTCTAAGATTAATAAAAGTAAGCTTATTACAATAGATTAATCCTCTAATACAAAAGATAAAGATGTGAATGCAAAATATGCTTGATTAAGAAAACAGATGCTAAAAGTAAATAAACCAGACTTAGTAAACGCATATGAAATCATGGGCAGTAATTTTTGTGAAAGAGACTAAGGTAGTCCATTGCTTTAGGCATAACACATCCTCTAAGATATATAATAATGAAGACTTGGAAATCACATAAGAAAAGTATCAGCATTCTAGATTTAATCAGACTTTAGTTTCTAAATTAACCAAGGGCCACTGGACTCATTTGCTTAACTACTTCAATGGTCAAAAATAGTTGTACAACTGAATCAGGAATACAAATCAGCACGTTTTCTCATGAAGAGTAACAGCTTCTAAAAAAGGATTTAGTATGTAAGAAGGTTGAAAAGTTTTAAAAAATCATTACAGGATTAACTATCTATGAGTTCAATATTGCATTAGCTTGAATATTCAAAGACTGATTGCATAATAATCTTCTAGATCCACATAAACGATAGGCCATTTCTTAATCCCAACCTCAAATGACTTGAAAACTAAAGATTCTGGTCCAGCAGGAAAGAAGAAAAAGCCACAAAGGAAATGGTGTCCTACTATGAGGTCCACACTTGGAAATGACTACCCCTGGATCTGATCACCAGAAGATCTTACTAAAAGAAAATACAGGAAAACAAGGAAACAAGGACGACGAAGAAGTACATTCATAAATCATCCTCTGGTTATATCTAACTAAGCAGTTTGCCTAGCTAAACAGTTATGTCTTAATAGCCAGTGTTAATGACCATCCCTAATAGATGCAAATGGTGCCCTGCCAAGTAGCCCCTTTACAGGCTGGTGCCCCCATACTGCTTCTGATCGCCACAGCTGTCCTCTTCACAGCCGCACCTGAGAGGTTACAGCCACCATTCCCTACCCCACCCCAGCCAAGCAGCCTGCAGCCAATGACTAACATGGGTACAAAAGGCTTGCCTCCTCCCTCTTGCTCTGAAACTTCCCATAGGTTCCGGCTGAACCTAGGCCCCAGCTGAGACCACATGCTGCTTAGGCTCTTCCCCTGCCCTGATTCCTGTAATAAATCACGTGCACCACAACCCTGTCCCGGGCTTGGCTTCTAGTGGACAATTCAGTAATACACGGAACTGAATTTATACTAGGGAGACAACGTCAACCAACATCATCCTATGGAATCACCTTTCGATTATGGCGTGAAACATCACAAACTTTTAACCTCTCTGATTTCCATACACACTGTAGGCTCACACTGAAGCACAGGGTATAGTGGGTATGCACAGATGCAAGATTATAAACACTTTTGAATGACAATTTTGACAATTTAATAAATATATGCTTTTATAAAGGTACTATTTTTAATAGGGATACTTTCCAAATACCTAAGAGAATAAAATGACAAACGATGACTAAGTCATCATACTTTTTTAAAACAGTCTTCTACATTTACATAACTCAACCAAAGTTTTTTCTATCACCAAAAAGTAGCTGTCTTTAAGTTGCCTAGTGCCATGGTCGGCAAACTGCGGCTCGCGAGCCACATGTGGCTCTTTGGCCCCTTGAGTGTGGCTCTTCCACAAAATACCACGGCTGGGCGAGTCTATTTTGAAGAAGTGGCATTAGAAGAAGTTTAAGTTTAAAAAATTTGGCTCTCAAAAGAAATTTCAATCGTTGTACTGTTGATATTTGGCTCTGTTGACTAATGAGTTTGCCTACCACTGGCCTAGTGCAATGTCTAGCACCCTCTAGTGGCAAGTTACCAGGAGAACTAGAATTACGTCTTATTTAATAAAAATGTTTTTTGAAAAGTGTGCAGTAAGAACAAAAACATTTTTTAAAGGGTGCCCTGTCAGCGATGATTTTCATAGAGTCTGGGGCCAATGAGTAAAGAGAACATTTCAAAGATGGCCCTCAAGGCTGGGGTGAGCAACCCACCGGGCAGTCTACTAAACAAGTATTTCCACAGAACAGTTTGCAAGATCTGCTGTAGATTAGGTGACAAAACAACAAAACAACAACCCCTACATGATAAAGAAAAACTGACCTTCTTATGAGGGCACCAGGGACTGAGGCACAAACGGTTACTGCTCATTAGACATTACAGGAGGCATGGCATTTTGAATTTCTATGTTCTGCCAAGGTTTCATAAACCCAGAAATAATTCTATGTTAAACAGAGACCAGGTTAATATTATTCAACTTGCAATTTTTTATGTAATACATATATTTTAAATGCTCACTACTCTATTTCAGTACCCAAAGCAATTCTTGCCTCTTGATAAATACATATGAAAGAATGAATTCCAACAGCAATGGGATGGACTGAGAGGTTTTAAATAGAGAAGTGACATGCACTTAAGAAGGATCTTTAAAAAGATCACTCTGGCTGTCGTGTGGAGAATGGATTAGGAGAGACCAGCCTGAAACATGGAAGATCTTTTGCTGGCTGTATTTCCCTCCTCCTGGATATATTTTAGGCTAATAAAATATTTGCTAAGAAATGACATTCACTTACATAGTAAGCTAACCTGAGGCCTTGGTGGTGCATTACATTAGCTCTTTTAGAAACACGCTTCTTTCCCTTACAGCCATATAAATAGCTAACGTTTACATCGCATTTGTTATGTGTCAAGCAATCTAAATGCTTTATTATTCATTTTATGTATATTTTAGCATAAGACTGTTAACCCAAAATACAAAAAGGTTAAGAGCCTAAAATGTCTGAATAGTTAAGAGAAGACAAAGAATAAGAAAAAAATACATTTTCATTTGACATGTATTTAAGGTAATTTATAAATCAACTTTAGAAATTATAATAAAATTTCAACATGTTATTTATAAAACATTTTTGTTAGATTTTTATTATTAGAAATATAACTTTAGCCCTGGCCAGTGTGGCTCTGTTGTTGGAGCGTCATCCTGTACATCAAAAGGTGGCAGGTTTGATTCCCAGTCAGGACACATACTCAGGTTGCAGGCTTGATCCCTGGTCAGGGCACGTGTGGGAGGCAACAGATTGATGTTTCTCTCTCACATTGATGTTTCTCTCCCTCTCCCTACCTTTCTCTAAGATGAATTTTAAAAAAAGAAAAATATAACTAGTTGAAATTACTCCCAGATATGCTAACAGTGATTATATGAAATAACTAATAACCTATTCTTATGAATAATTCCTAAATCATTTTTAGTTTTCTAATTTAGGATACAACTTTATGGAGGACTTCCCTGTACAATAAATAACCACAACTGATAGTTATCTAGCAACTGACAATTCATATCCATTATCTCATTAATCTTGTAACAACATTGTGAGATAGGTATTATTAACTTATGCCAATAGAGATTTAGGCTCGAAGAGTTCATTTGATGTTTCAAGGAAGGCAAATAGGCAATGATAATGTCAAGATTCAAACCTGAGACTTCTAAGTCATCCTCAATACCCAAGAACCTCACAACCAAAACTGGGAGGAGAAACCAACCCCACTGCCTCTTTACAGTCACATGGCAAATTTTACCTTTTTGTCATAATGACCAAAGATCTCCAAAGTATGGATCATGTATGATGAATAAAAAAATTCAAAGACAATACTAAATTCTTTTAGCTGAGAACTTCATGCTCCATTTAAGCATCAGAATTAGTAATAATGCACACAATGGGTATGTTTAAAGACTTCTATACTTAGATGTCTCGAAGAAAGAAAAATGGTCAAAAGAAAGCTGCAGAAATAAAAATAGAATCATTGTTCCCACAAATAATCCAAAATTTCATCATGAAACAATAATTCTAAAAGATGAACCAAAGACATTTCCTGGATGTGGGAGTATCAACCGCAAGAATAATGCAAGAGACAAGAGCATAAATTATATACTTGGTAGACTTATACTTCATACTGTTATGGATATGGGAATGGGACAGGGCAATAGGGTTGGAAAAATTTACAGGGGTGATCTTAAGTGCTTACCATCTGGAAGAAAAATAGCAAATGTGAAGGAAAATTCAGAGAACCACTCAGTGCTGTGTTTCTTTAAAAAATATATATTTTTTTTAAAATTGATTTTTAGAGAGAAGAAGGAAGAGGAGAGAAACAAACATCAATGTGAGAGCAGAAACACCAATGGGCTGCCTCCTGCACGCCCCTATTGGGGATCAAGCCTAAAACCCGGGCATGTGCCCTGACCAGGAATAGAACTGGCAACTTTTCAGTGCACAGGACCATGCCCAACCAGCTGAGCCACACTGACCAGGGCAGTGCTGCGTTTTCCACAAAAGAGCTTCAGTGGCACAATTCAGAGAATGAAGCAACCTGGGCAGGATCTGGACGGGCAGAAAAGAGGAGGAGCATGAAAATGAGAGAACAAGACAAGGCCGGACATCAGAGAGTGGGAAAGTACGTAATTGTAGGGGAGTAAGGAAAATTAACTGAACTAGAAAGTAAGCAGAATATGATGGTAACTGGAGAAAAGACAGGAGAAAACAGAGCTAGCCTGAAAGCAAGGCAAGAATTTGGACTGGAGCCCTGGCCGGTGTGGCTCCATTGGCTGGGCGTCATCCAGTGCATCACAAGGTTGCCGGTTCTGTTCCCAGTCAGGGCACATGCCAGGAGTTGTGGGGGTCAATCCCTGGGGTCACTCGCACACTGATGTTTCTCTCTCCCTCTCCCTTCCTCTCTAAAAAAATAAAAATCTTTAAAAAGATTTTGGACTTGCCCTAGCCGGTTTCGCTCAGTGGATAGAGCATCCCCTCCTGGGTTCAATTCGGGTCAAGGGCATGTACCTTGGTTGCAGACTCCTCTCCAGCCTGGGCCCTGGTTGGGGCTCATGTGGGAGGCAACCAATCAATGTTTCTCTTACATCGATGTTTCTCTCTGTCTTTCCTTCTCTCTTCCACTCTCCCTAAAAACCAATGGACAAATATCCTCAGGTGAGGATTAACAACAACAAAAGATTTTGGACCTGAATAATTAACTGGAAAAAAATGGCACTGTGAGTTCTGAAAACAGGAGAATAGAGCAATAATGTTGAGTTTTAATGTGGCTGTATATTATTTTATAACAGGATATATGTATAAAGTACAGGCAGTCCTCAGGTTGTGTAGGTCTCGACGTATGTCGTTTAGTGGTTAAGTCACCATCTCCCATTTATTTGTAAAAAAAAAAAAAAAAAAAAAATGTTCCATCATTTCGACGTATGTACATATGTGCTTTATGTTTTCTATTATTTATTTACCACAAGTAAAGATCAGGAATTGTTATCTTTCTTTTAAATTTTTTTTACTGTTTCACTTCATTACTGCGGTGTATGTGCTCCGTGTGAGTGACGTAGGTGCTTATGTAGGTGGGTTCCGACTTACGGCGAAAATCACGTTACGTCGCGCCGTAGGAACGGATCTCCAACGTAACCCGAGGATCTACTGTACATAAAATGGAAGAGAAAATTTGCAGGAAGGCAGACCAGTTAAGAGAACACTAAAAACAATGCATATATAAGGTAATATGAGTGATGGCACTAGGGACAGAAAAGAAAAGGTTATTCTAAGGGTCATTTTGATGGAAAAAAATTATAAGATTCTGTGGAAAACAAAATAAATAAGGTCAAAATAGAGAAGAATCAAAAGTTATTTCCAAGTCTCTTGCTTTGGAAACTGATCAACCAATTAGTGATAGACCAAAAGAAACAAGATAAATAAATCAATACTCTGAGTAAAAGACAATTATTTTTCATGAATATTACATGCATTTAAGTATCACATCAAAAAATAAACCTTTTCTATTCCAATATTCCACAAAGTCTTCAAGATATTGGATGAATAGCATTTTTTCTAGTGTAAAATTTATCAGAAGTTTCACTTCCATAGAAAACCTGACATGACACAAAGACTTCTATTATTCTAAATAGTGCTGTAAAAAAATTATCTTAAAAAGGTAATGAAACTGAAGATCAGTGGTGAAATATTTGAATAAAAATTAATATTTTATTAAATTCATAATAAAAGTTTCCACCTACTCCATTTACTCATCAAAACTGTGATTTTAAATATAGGAATACCTACAGTGACATTTCATAATTTCCCATCGTCTTTAAGCAAGTATACTGCAGGTGACAAGAAGAGCAGTATCCATGGCTAACAGTAGACAAATTATAAATAGAACAGCAGAGAAGCATAAAATGGAAATACAAAAGTAAAATGTTATTGGTAAACTCTTTCCTCACCTCTGAAGAATTACCTTTAAGACCTGTGATCAAACCATTCAAAAAGTTGAGGTAGATAATGAGACAGAGCACTAAATGTGTTGAAAGAAAATACACACGAGGCTGGATTTTACAAATTTTATATTAAACTGGCCTATAATATTCCTTCCTCACACTCCCTTTACCTGTTTTTTGGAATCAAGGTTATACTACTGGCCTCATACAATAAATTGGAGGAAATAATCCAACTTTCTGTTCTCTGAGTTTGTAGATTAAAATTATCTATGTCTCTAATGTTTGGCAGAACTCATTCTTAAAACTGTATCAAGTGTTTTCCTATTAGGAAGACTTGCTTACTGACCAATTTCTTTAAGAGTTATAGGACTGTTCGGGTATTTTATTCTTTTCTTAAATCAGTGTGGTAATTTATACATTCAGGATTCATGTGCATGATAAAGCTTGAGGAACACTATCTCAGAACATCACTCCTATCATATACAAAATTATATGCCACTTTTGTCTAATATTTCAGTTTGCTATTTTTACCGCCACAATTTCAACATTATGACCATGCTTTCACACAGACAATATTTAGATATTCTTTGCTAATGAATCCTTTCTGCATCTCAGAAACTCTCCTGAGATCACTTTTCTTCTCCTTATAACTATATCTTTTAGAAAAAATTTTAATGAGGACCTACTGGTAAGAAACACACCCAGCTTTTATATGTCTGAAAATGTCTATTTTGCTCTCACTTCTGGAAAAGTTTTGCTGAGTATATAATTCTAAATTGACAGTTATTTTGTCTGGGCATTTTGCAGATATTCTTCCACTCTCCTATGGCTTTCGTGGTCACTGTTGTAAAGGTCATTAATTTAATCATTGCTCCTTCATAAATAAATCTTCTCCCTGGCTATGCTTAGGGTATCTGTCCGTCTCTGGTGTTCATCAGTTTCTCTATGATGTATCTATATAAGAACTTCTTTAGCCCTGGCTAGTAGCTCAGATGGTTGGAGCATCATCCCGTACACCAAAAGGCTGCGGGGTCAATTCCCAGTCAGGGCATAAACCTAGATTTCAGACTGATCCCTGGTTAGGGCACATATGGGATGCAGCCAATGGATGTTTCTCATATCAATTGTCTCTCTCTCTCTTCCTCTCTCTCCCTAAAATCAATAAAAACATACCCTTGGGTGAGGATTAAAAAAAAGAATTTATTTATACTTGTCTGCTTGTGATATGCTCTGTTTTTTAAATCTGCAAATTCACATATTCAACCAATCCTAGTAAATTTTCAGCTATTGTCTATCCTTTCTATCTTAATCTCTTTTATAGATGCCATCTCTTTTTTCTCCATTCTATGTTCTGCATACTTTCCTCAAATTCATCTCCCAAATTGCTCTTTCTCTAACTATATCTCAGTTGTTAATAAAACACCTACTAAGTTTATAATTTAAATTGTTTTTTCACTTCTGGAAGCTCTCTTGGTTCTTTTTCAAATCTGTCTGGTCATTTTTTTAGCATGCCTTTTTCCTTAATATTACTGTCAAATCTCAAATTTTAAAACCATATAAACATGTATATTATATTTCACATCTAATAATTCCAATAGTTCCCTGTGGGTCTAATTCTGCTATTTATTGTTTCCACTTCATTCACTCATGGTGCCTTGCTTCTTCTTCACAGTAAGATCATGTTTGTAAGACTTTCTTTGGTACTTCTTTCAAGCTAAACTTCAGTGGGGAAGAAAAATGGTCTGCCCCCAAAGGGAGGGAAAGAGACTACAGGCCTGCTATGGATGAAAAAAAGAGAGGTAAAGGCCTGCTTTTCACTTCCACCTGAAGGAAGGAAAAATGAAGTGGCAAGTTCTCCAGCAGAGAAGCACATTCCAAGGGGAGGGCTAAAGAGACACAGTGCAGTTCTGACAAGCTACGTGGTGGTGGTGGTGGTGGTGGGCGGGGGAGGAGAGGCATGGGAGGGGGGACAGTGCAAAATGAAAAAGTGGGATGGTTTGTTCGTGAATTATTTAGAATTTTACAACAGTGAAAGCAGAGCATTAAACCAAACATGGGGCTCTTCTAAATTTAAGGATCTCAAGACACCTATGAGGCCCTGACTTTTAAGCAGGACGAACAGCAGTAGTAAAAATTCAGAAGACACAGCAAAGTATAAAGCAGAAAATCAGTATCATTTAAAATCCCACCACCCAGGGACAACAACCACTGTTATCAGTCTGGTATATATACCAGAGATTTTTTTTTTACATACGTACACACATGTAGATATTGATATACATAATTTTTTAATATTATGGAAATGGTATATTGTACATTCTCTTAACTTACTACATTATGGCAGGTTTAAAAATGTTAGTAAATACAGATCTTTCAATCTTATTATACTAACTAGAGGCCCAGTGCACGAAATTCATGCACGAGGGGTGGGGGTTGGGAGGGGTCCCTCAGCCCAGCCTGCACCCTCTCCAATCCAGGACCCCTCAGGGGATGTCCGACTACCGGCAGTCGGATATCCCTCTCTCAATCCAGGACCACTGGCTCTTAACCGCTCACCTGCCTGCCTGCCTGATTACCCCTACCACCTCTGCCTGCCAGCCTGATCACCACTAACTGCTCCCCTGCCTGCCTGATTGCCCCTAACCGCCTCTGCCTGCCGGCCTGATCACCCCTAACTGATCGCTCCTAACTGCTCCCCTGCCTGACCACTCCTAACTGCTCCCCTGCCTGCCTGATTGCCCCTAACCACCTCTGCCTGCCGGACTGATCACTCCTAACTGCTCCCCTGCCAGCCTGATCGCTCCTAACTGCTCCCCAGCCTGACCACCCCTAACTGCTCACCTGCCAGCCTGGTCGCCCCTAACCGCCTCTGCCTCAGCTCCGCCACCGTGGCTTTGTCCAGAAGGACGTCTGGATGGATGTCCAGAAGACGTCCGATCTAAATAGCATATTACCCTTTTATTAGTATAGATTATTAGTTTAGATTATAGAACATACAGATCCATGTTCCATTTAACCAAACTCATATTGTTAGGTTTCTAAAGGGTCTTGAGCTTTTCATTATTCAAAATTATGATCATTGAATATCAATAAAGTTGAGGATTGAATGAGTCAATCAGTATAAAGCACTTAATGGAGTACTTGGCAAGTAACAAGTTCTTTTTAAATGTTAGTGATTTCTTGAATATTGTCTCCTATGTAAACATTGAATTAATTTACATTCCCAACAGCAGGGTAAAAGAGATTGATTTTTCTAAATCCTTGCTAATTCTTTCAAATTCTCCTTTTGTATTTCTTCTATGAATCATTATTCAGGTTCTTTGACAGTTCTGTTGAATTCCTTATGCTTTTTAAATTTCAACTGATTTCTATACTGGAAATATCAATCCTTTGTCATAGAAATAACAAGTATTTTTTTTTTTTCTTCCAAAAATAATTAACTCAAAACTTACCTCCAGTTCCTAGGACTTTCAGAAGCTCAAAATTTTCAATCCCCACCTTCTCTGCATGTCCTGTTAAATTTGCTAAAAAAAAAAAACAAAGAGAAAAAAAGAAATAATTAAAGGGATCAGCAACAGGAGGGGGCCCCACAGGGGCTTCTGAGACACCAGCAATGTTTTATTTCTTGACTTGAGTGGTTAAACCTATGTTCACTTTATAATTGACTAGCGGCCCGGTGCACTAAAATTCACGCACTGGGAGAGGGAGAGTGGGGTCCCTCAGCCCAGCCTGTGCCCTCTCGCAGTCTGGGAGCCTTTGGGAAATGTCCAACTGACAGCAGTCAGAAATCCTTAGCGCTGCCACGGAGGCAGGAGAGGCTCCCGCCACCACCGCTGCATTCGCTCACCAGCTTCTGGCTGAGTGGCCCTCCCCCTGTGGGAGCACAATGACCACCAGGGGGCAGCTCCTATGCTGAGCATCTGCCCTCTGGTGGCCAGTGCATGTCATAGCAACTGGTCCTTCTGCCATTTGGTCAATTTGCATATTACCCTTTTATTATATAGATTATATAGGATTTTTAAAGTGTACAGCTATGTTTTCTGTAATTTTCTGTATGCTATACAATAAAACCTTTTTTTGTTGTTGTTAATCCTCACTCAAGGATATTTTTTCCATTTCTTTTTAGAGAGAGTGGAATGGAGAAAGGAAGGGGGAAAAGGAGGGAAAGAGAGAGAGAAAGGGAAACATCAATATGTTGTTCCACTTATTTATGGGTTCATTGGTTGATTCTTCTATGTACCAGAGATTGAATCCACAACCTTGGTGTATTGGGATGACACTCTAACCAACTAAGTTACCCGGCCAGGGCTTATTATTTGTTTTAAGTTACCTTTTTTGTTGTTTGTTTCCACGTTCTTACTTTCCTGACTTTAAAAAGAATCATCTGAATGCTTTTTAGAATTTCATTTGTTTTCACACTGGCATTTTAGCTCTACCACTTTGATTAGTGTAGTTGTTTCTCTAAGGATTATAACATGTTTCTTATAGTTAATTCTGTACCATTTTACTTGAAATATAGAAGCCTCACAATCATCCTTTATGGCAGTGATGGCGAACCTATGACACGCGTGACAGCACTGACATGTGTAGCCATTTCTGATGACACGCGGCCGCTGAGGCAGCCGCATGCCGAGGATGAAACACTTGCTGCTCCTGAGGATGAAACATTTGCGAAATAATGTTTTTTCCTCAAAGTGACACACTACTGAGTTATGCTCAGTTTTTTGGCGAAGTTTGACACACCAAGCTCAAAAGGTTGCCCATCACTGCTTTATGGAATAGTTGTTATCCTATATAATAAAATCCTAATATACAAATCGACCAAACGGCGGAATGACTGGTCACTATGACACACACTGACCACCAGGGGGCAGACACTCAACACAGGAGCTGCCTCTAGTGGTCAGTGTGCTCCCACAGAGGGAGTGCCGCTCAGCCAGAAGCCGGGCTCACGGCTGGCAAGCGCAATGGCAGTGGCGGGAGCCTCTCCCGCCTCAGCTGCAGATGGGTGGTAAGGAGTGAGGGGTCCCAGACTGCGAGAGCCCCGGACTGCTAGAGGGATGCCTGACTGCCAGCTTAGGCCAGATGGGGATTGGGCCTAAGCCAGAAGGCGGACATCCCCCAAGGGGTCCCAGACTGTGAGAGGGTGCAGGCCAGGCTGAGGGGCAACCCCCCCCCCCGCCCCCAGTGCATGAATTTCATGCACCAGGCCTCTAGCATAATATATAGGATGATAACATATTTTATATGTTACACATTGCACAAGACAAAGTCACAAGTTTTGCTTATATGATACAATTTATAAAGAAATTAAGAGGAAAGATTGAGACTTTTGCATTTCTTCAGATATTTATCATTTTCTGGTGATCTTTTTCTTTCAAGAATCCAAAATTCCATCTGGTATCACTCTTCCTCAACCTTAAAGAACTTCTTTTGACATTTCTTGCAGTGTAGAAATATCTGAGTTTTCTTTTATGTGAAAAAGTTTTTTTATCCTTCATTTTAAGAAATTTTGAGATATAATTCACATACTATTAAATTCATCCTTTTAAGGTATATAATCCAGTTTTGTGCTTTTTTGCTTTTTTCAGTATATTCACAAGGTTGTGCCATCATCACCACTATCTAATTCTGGAATCATCTTGATACTTGAAGGATATTTCCTTTTAATACAGAATTCTGAATTGACAGGCTTTTTTCTTTTCTTCCAGCACTTTACATAAACATGTTCTTCCATTTACTTTTGGCCTCCATAGTTGCTGAGGTGAAATCATTCATTAAATGGATCCTTGCTCCTCTGTTTGAAATGTGTCTTTTCTCTTACTGCTTCCAACCTTTGCTCTTTATCTTTGGCTTTCAACAGTTTTGCCATCTGTGACTTGATGTGAACTTCTCTGGGTTCATTGAGTCTGGTATTTATTGAGCATTATTTTATCTGTACATTTCTGGTTTTCATCAAACTTGGGAAATGTTCAAAATTTGTTTTCTATCCCATTCTCTCCTCTCCTTCTGAAGTTCCAATTACATATATGTTGTATTGTTTGATATTACCTAAGAGGTCCCTGAGTCTCTATATTCATTTCCTCGCCCCACCCCAATATATTTTCTCTGTTCTTCACATTAAGTTCTATTGTTCTATCTTCAAGTTCAGTTACTTTTCCTTCTGAACTGTTAAATCCATGCGGTGAATTTTTAATTTCAAATATTGTATTTTTCATTTCTAAAACTTCCATTTGATTCTTTTTTTTCATTGTTTCTATTTATCTGATTTATTATTTTTCATTCACTGAGAGCATGTTTTACTTCATTGAAGATATTGTAAGAGCTGCTTTAAAATTCTTGTCTCTTATTGCCAGTATCTCATTCATCTCAGGGTAGGGCTCAGTTGATTCTTTCCTCTTGGGATATGTTCCATTTTCTTAATTCTTCATATGTAGGGTAATTTTGGATTGTACCCTTAACATTATAAATGTTTATTTGTGAAGACTCTAGATTATTATTTTTTCTCCAATGAGAGCTGTTTTTTTGTTTGTTTCAGCAGACAAATATCTTGGTTTGGCTCCTGTTTCTTAGGAGGCAGCTCTAGCCCAGTACAGATTTTTTTTTGTCTTTAGATGGGCTGTTCTGAGTCTGTTGTATTCATGCTTAATTCAGAAGTCACTCACAGATGTGTATACACAAAATTTGAGAACTCTCCCTTTTCTAGCTCTTCTCCTTCTGGGATTCCTCCACTATCTTCAGTGGTCAAGGTTGGCTGGTTTCAGTTTTCTAGTTTCCCTAGCCAGAGAGACTATTGTTTTTTCACCAGAGTCCCCACAGTTATGGACTGTACTTAGCTTGAAGCTGAAATCAGGGAAAAGGCAAAGTTATTTTCTATTGCTCCCTTCCTCCACCTGGACTGTATTAAATTCAGATTTTATAGTTTTGTGTTGTGTGTGTGTGTGTGTGTGTGTGTGTGTGTGTGTGTGTGTTGTTTGTTTGCTTTTTTGTTTTTTTTTTTTTTGCAAATGAGTTCTCTGGTAAGGGGTTTTATTCTGACATTATAAGAAGCAAAAGTCTGCTTATAATCAATAATAGTAGTTTCTACTTTAACTTCAACTACTGCAATAGCAAGTTAACTTCAAAGAGTAAAATAAAGTTTAAAAGGTGTATATAGGCCCATCTCAGGGATCTTGAACTTGATATCCATACGATTATTTCTTTTACATTACAGCTGTTAGGCAAGGTAAGTGCTTACACATCTATAATAATAAAAGCATAATATGCTAATTAGATCAGATGTCCTTCCGGACGACCTTCCAGACAAAGCCGGGGCTGCGAGGAAAGCCCGGGTTCCAGGTGCCGGAGGGAAGGAAGAACTACTCTTGGATGAATATCGTGAATCGGGCCTCTAGTATAGAAATAAATCAGTAGGTAGTGCTATTATATTTAGGCCTGGGAGGAATATTTATTAATTATAAAGGTTTTTTTCATTGTGTTAAAGACAAAACACATAAAAAGAAATGAAGACAGGATGCAGTTTCCTCAAAAAGTTAAAAATGGAACTCCCATTTGACCCAGTATAGTACTCCCACTTCTAGGACTATATCCCAAGAAACCAGAAACACCAATCAGGAAGGATATATGCACCCCTATGTTCATAGCAGCACAATTTACCATAGCTAAGATTTGGGAACAATCTAAGTGCCCATCAGCAGATGAGTGGATTAAAAAACTATGATACATCTACATAATGGAATACTACACTGCAATACTATAAAAAAGAAGGAACTTTTACCATTTGCAGCAGCATGGATGGAACTGGAGAGCATTATGCTAAGCAAAATAAGCCAGTCGGAGAAAGATAAATATCACATGATCTCACTCATATGTGGGGTATAATGATCAACATAATTTGATGAGCAAAAATAGATCCAGAGACAAATGGCAGGGGAGGTGGGAGGGTTAGAGAGCAACCAAAGGACTTGTATGCATGCATATTAGCATAACCAATGGACACAGACACTGGGGCAGTGAGGGTTTGCCTGGGGTGGGAATGGTTGGGGAGGGGGGTGTCAATTGGGGAAAAAGTAGACATATGTACAACTTAAGATAATTTAAAAAAAGAAAAAAATGATACCATATAGAATCCTAACAATGAGAAAAACATATTAAAGCATGTGAGTCTAGATGTCCAAATGGTTCTCATTTCTATGCTAGTATTATTTGCCATTGTAATTAGAAGCCTTCAAGCATGAAAGTCTAAAAATAAACCACATTTCTCTTCATTAAACTGTTAACCTAAGATCAAGAGCTCAAACATCCTAGCAACAATACTAATATTTATTAGAACAAGACTTAAAATATTTACATAATCTACTTCACACTAGAGGTGAAATAAACATCAGCCAATTACAGAAATCTTCTGCATGTCTGAGTCATTACACGCCTTAGTAAAGTCCAAACGAGTATTTTGATCATATGACGTGGAGTTATTACCTGCATGCCTTGGGCCTGTACTATATTGAGAAATAGAAGTTTCCAGTCTTTCTTCATACATGAAAGTGAATGGTATTTTATTGTGGTTGTAGGAGCTCCTTTTCTTGTGCCAGGTATGCCTCTGCCCATCTCCTTACCTAGTTCTCCCTAAAGGTAAGAGAGGTTACTAATCTGAGTACACGACAATACAAAATTCTGACTGGGTAGTAGCTGGAGTCAAACAAGATCTGTTTTTTTGCCTCAAATTCTGGCCTGGACTGAACCCTGAGGCCGAATGGCCATTCTCTTGCACTTCTCCACTATATACAGCAGTCAGTTAACTAAGCAGATTCAGAAGCTCTTTGGGGACTTGGTGTTTACTCACTAGTTTGTTCTCTCCTCTAACTTTCTAGCTCAGACACCTCAACATGCTGGTCCCAGGATTCTAAATGGTTGGGAGGGAAGTAGTCCTCACGTAGGGCTTAAGCCTAAACTGCACGTACCAATGCCACTTAAATTTACGAAGAGTTCTACACTGGGGTGCTGGAAGCTGGCACAGCTTTCATGTAATACTCCGAGTCCCACTGGATACTGTTCCTTGCAGACAGTTCCATTATGACTCTTGGGGGCTAAGAGTAGATTGGATGGGCAGGGTTTGGGCATTTCTGGATTTCTGACTATAATAGCTTAATTGGCACTAAAACCATACCTTCAACCCCTATATCCTAACTAAAATGATTAACTCCTTCCCACAGAGACAATGCCTAATGAAAACTCTTCACAAATGTATAAAATAACAAAAAATATCAACAAACTTTAAAAACTTAGACTAGAGCTATTTAGTTGGGTGCATAGCAGTATGACCATATCAGTTATTTATATCTGACATCTATTTTGAAGTCCACATCAAATGAGTTGTTAAATATTAGTAAACCTGGACTAAAACAAATATTTTTAAACTTTTCAAGGTCTACTTTAGGCCTATCTCTTATTGTTAATCAGCTTAGACAATCTCCTCCCACGAAAAGTATTTATAGTTCCTTTACATTAATGCATTACTAAGTTTATTCATTTAGAAAAGATAGGTGTGAACATTTTTAATGCTTTCACAAAGCAATTTTAACCATTTTTTCTTAATAAAGTATCAGAAACTATCCCATTGAAAATCCTTCACTTCTTAATTAGTGTTATCCTATAACACATACTTTCTGGTTAGGAAATCACTTTTAAGATTAAATTTAAGCCCTTTACAAGAAGTTAATAGATATTTTTTTAAGTTTGTCAAAACTCAAACAAATTTCAATATTTAGATAATTCCCTTTAGAAAAGTCTGAATTATTAATAGTAGAAAATAAAAAAATCTTGTATTATCAATAAATATAAAATACTTGGTTTCTTACACTATAACTAGATTCCTTCGACTGCATGTATAATATTAATAGGGTTATCTGCAATGTGGGAAAATATGACTAATGTAATTTTTAAAATAATAAATTTAGACTAACAGGATAATTGTCTTTTCTCCCAAATTTAAATAGCTTTGTTGTTTGTATTGTTATTGTTGTTATTAAATAATCTAGGTTCATGGTGGGGTTTTTTAAATAGACAATATGAGTAGGCCTAAAGTAGACCTAGGAAATCTCCCATATTCCTACCATTAAAAGATAGTTATTATTAATCTTTAGCAAATTCTTCCAGGATCTTAGCCATAAATCTATGATTAATAAATGGCTTCTCATTCAATTTTCTAGGCAATTCTATTACCAAATGTAATTCATAAATGCATATTACTTATGATCAACTTACTAAGTTGTGAGATATTTAACTTGGAACTTCCCACTCTTATGGAGGAAACAATCAGTAAAAACACATGATTAGATCTAATGAATCACTCGTGTTAAAACTAAGAAAAGGCTTAATTAAAAGCACTTTTACAATTAAAGTAGAAATAAAGAAAATGCTTTTGATGCCATTTCAAGTAAGTTTTTTATTATATGAGTAAGGCACTCACATACCAGATTTTATTCAATAAATTAATAAGTTATTAAACTTACAATGAACTATGAAAAATATAATTTAATACAAAGGAGTGTGGCTTCTGTGGACATTAAGGGGAATATCATTATTATGCAAAGCTTGTTAGAAATGCTCATTGAGAATACAGGCTCTCATTCAGTCATTTCACACATACACGGAGTGCTTACTAACACCTGAACAGGTGTTAGGTCTTTAGCAGTACAAGATTTGAAATGGCAAAGGTGAAACAACAGCTAGGGAATTCTGAGCTAGAAGAATAGCTAGAGCAAGAGCCTAAGTACGGTAAGTATTTTAGTTAAGTAGGGAATAATAAGAGGACTGTTCTAGTTGGCTATTATTGGTTTACTAGAGGCCCGGTGCACGACATTCGTGCACTGGAGGGTGAGGGGGGGGTGTCCCTCAGCCTGGCCTGCGCCCTCTACCAGTCCGGGAGCCCTTGGGGGATGTCCATAGCCCTCTCGTAGTCCAGGACCCCTCGCTCCTTACCGCCCGCCTGCTCATTGCTCCTTAGCTCGGCTCTCTGCTCCTTAGCGCTGACGGGGAGGCAGGAGAGGCTCCCGCCACCACTGCTGCGCTCATGAGCCGTGAGCCATGAGCCCGGCCTCTGTGGTAGCACACTGACCACCAGGGGGCAGCTCCTGCGTTGAGTGTCTGTCCCCTGGTGGTCAGTGTACATTACAGCAACTGGTCATCCCACTGTTTGGTCGATTTGCATATTAGGTTTTTATTACATAGGATATGGGGACATCAGTACAAGTAAAACATCAAATAAGTACATAAAACTTGCTGATTCAAAACCTGGAATGCCAAGTTAATTAGTTTAATTGAATCCCTAAACAATGCTGGGTCCTGCCAAGATGAAAGTAAGGTTTTAGAAAAACTACTCTGGCTATAAGGTGCCATGTGGACAGAGCAAGGAAAGACTAATGCTAAATGATGGTGAGGTTACTGCAATGAACTAGATGTGTGTTGAGAGGGTCTGGTCTGAGTAGAAACAACAACTGACAGAATTTTGTTGAAAGGGGAAGTTGAAAGGGAAAGCTGAAAGGGAAGTTGTGGGGTTTCAACACTGATTTGGAGGTGAAGGCAGGACATCCTGAAAGGGCTGCCATGCAGGCCGTTCTAGACAAGGAACTTAAGTTCTTCGGAGAAGACAGAATGCTGATGGGGTTCAGGTCAGGCTACCCCAAAGAGAGCACCTTGGCATACTGAGTTGTTTTAAGCCAAAGGACTCTGAGAACAGCATGTGCAGGAAGGACTCTCTGACCTTCGCCTGAAGCAGGTCATAAGCCCTTCCTGTGCCAGCTGCCCTCCCTCTACCCAGAGGAAAAAGCATCCTTATCTCTGAAGACAAGGGACACAGAGAGGAGTCTGAACAAACAGGCCTTCCTAAATGTCCCCCAGTTTGCTACATTTACCTCAGACCCTTTGTCCTATCATACCCCTTTCCACAACTTTCCACTCTTAAGCAAAGCTAATATGAAAATGCTCAGGTTTAACCGTTTCTTCGGGTCCTTTCCTTATGAAGGCTCCTGTGTCACAGAAAACTGATATTATATAAATTAGTGTATTTCTTCTTGTTAATGTCTTTTGTAACAGGGATGCCCATTGAGAACTTAGAAAGATAGAGAAAAAAGTCATTTTTCTCCCTTAAAATGCACAAGGATTTTAGGAGATGGACAATGACTAAAACTTGTAGAAGAAAGGCCCTCAGGAGACCACCGGAAAAGGTAAGTCTTAACAATGATGAGGAGTGGGGATGCAAGAAGAAAAAGAGCCAGAGAAATGGTTAGAGAATGAACAGGACATAGAATCTAAGAAAAGTCAGGATGTCTGATAAATGATTATCAATGAGGTTAAACTGTGGTACAATGAGACATGTATAGCGTGCCCCCAAAAATGTATACACACACTTTGAATAATTATAAGAAGCAGTGTTTATTAAAATACATTTCATTTTCAAAATTGAACTATCAGCTGTTACAGTGTTTATACATTTTTTGGGGAGACCTTGTATATTTTATCTCTGTCCCTAATTCCTAGCATACAACTCCTGAAGTTTAGGAATCTCCAGAGTGGTGTTGTGTCTTTTGTATGCTAGTGAGATAAAGGGTGGCTTGGAGCCCAGCCCCTAGATAGCTTCAGGATGGGTGGCTGGTTGCTAGAGAAAAACCTAGAACTTTCAGCTCCCCCCCCCCCGCCCCCGCTCTAACCTTCTCCTGGGGGGGATTAAACTAATCAGCAATGGCCAATGATTTAATCAAGTATGTCTCTGCAACTTGTTCCCTGAGCCCATGCAGCTCAACTGGCTCACTTCTTCCATGGCTCACTTCTTCTACTTCTGTGACTTTCTAAATAAACTTTTGCTTGTATTTGAGTCTTGGCTTTGAATTCTTTCTCAGCCAGAACTCAAGTACCAGGGTTGCTGAACCAAGATCTGGTATAACTCCACACAAATATTTCATGTACTTATTTGTATTCCCACTGTAAGTTGAGAAAGTGTCACTTGGGTTTCTACATCAGTCTTTTGTGATTATAATTATAGCTATATGCATGAAATCAGAGCACAAAAAGAAACCAACAACATAATGATCCAGTATTAAATCCTATTTGCTATCATCAAGGAACACATCATTAACAGCAATACATATGATACTGCAGTAGTATACTGTTACCTTGTCAATGGTTTTCTGATTATTTTTTCATTTCAGAAGAAAAGGAGAACAATTACAAAAAGCGACATTGTGAGATTTAGTTGTAAATGCAACAGGAAGAAGATAAACTTACAGCTGTTTCAGCTGAAACCAAAATAAGCCATAATTTGTTATAAACCGAGGATCTACAGAACACCATCAACTTCTAAAACTTAAACATTGTCTACACAAAACCTCGTCCAATTTTCAGGTATTTTTTTTTCTCTTTGAAACAGTAGCTCATCAATTGAAAAATAAATAAGTAAAAGGAAACAAAACCTAACAAGATAATCAAAAAGTTCCTGTTTTTGGTAAAGAAAGGAGTTTCAGTCTTGGCCCAAATTCCCTATTCCTCAATAATTAGTTTCACCTTCCCCTTTCTAGCACCTTCAGTATTGATGAAATCAACATTAACCTCTAATTTCCAAATACTGGTGTGAAAAAGATCACATTTATCTTTTTAAAACTTTTCTTTTATTATGATCTATAACAGAGGAAGTCTCAGGGGTGGAGCGATTGTAACCCCACACCCTAATACTAACTATCCTCCTCCTATGCATTCATTTCCAGTTTTTTCTTGTGCATGTATTGTAGTTATTAACTGGGACATGTCAGTTCTTTAAAATCTAAGCTAAATGGACTCAAAGCCCACAGAGCCAAAGCCTCCCACTCCCCCAAGGTTCCTATCAATTCCTAAGAGAAGGGAATTAGAGGTAGGATTATTCTTTTTAAAAAATATATGTTTTTATTTATTTTTTTAGGGAGAGAGGACGGGAGAGGGAGAGAAGGTAGAAACATCGATTGATTGGTTGCCTCCTGCATGCCTCCTACTGGGGGTCAGGCCCGCAACTCAGGCATATGCTCTGACCAGGTATCAAGGCAGGGACTTGGTGCATGTGCAACAATCAATCCACTGAGCCACGCTGGCTGGGCACAAGTAAGGTTATTCTTCATCTCTCCATCTTCCACTCTTGGGGGAGGAGGTCATGACCTCACCTCGCTCTGGGCCTCTCATCATTTTTCTGACTTTTCTCCTTTTCTCTCTCCCCTTCCCTATTAGGAACAAAATCAACTAATCTTTCCCCTTGTTTCCTGTCCAGCAGCTTCCCTTTTCTGACCTCCTGGCCACTGCTACCATCCACACTCACATCCCTAAGTGAAGTTGATATTAATGCAACCCCCAGGGCAGTTCCTGCCATATGAGGAATTCTGGTGCCCAATGCTCTGATAATACTTTTTTTTTTTTCTTCTTACCTATTTCATAGGTTTTATGTAATCATCATACTCTACATATTACTACAGAGTCTACTTATTTAACGAGTATTCTAAATGCTGACATGTATCTGATATTGTGCAAAGCACTGGGCAAGACGGAAGCAGACACACTCGGTGACGCCAAGCAGTGTAGTGCAGGGTCAAGAGAAGACACTCAGGCCAGTGAAAAAGCCCCAAGGTATAAGCTCTATGAGAGAGGTAGGAGGAACAGAGAGACCAGGAGAGCACAAGAGAGCATCTTACCACATCTGAGGGTTTGGGGAAGTTAAGTGCTAATGGACAGCAGGGCAGGAAAAAAAGCCTGAACATCAGAAGGAAACACATACAGAGAAGCACCAAGAAGAAGACGGATCGCAGCATGCCTAGGAATCTGCCATTGGTGCAGGCGGGTAATGCAGGCGAAGGAAGGGGGAAGAAGGCACAGAAAGACACAGGCAGGAACCACTTCGTCAAAGACTGGGTCAGGTCTGAAAAGTGCCTGCTTTGTTCTGAAGGCGATGGGAGCAACGGAAGACTTTAGGCAGAGGATAAAGATGAGCCATTCGGCACCTTAGAAAGACCACCAGCAGTAGTGTGGAAGGAGAACTAGAAAGGAATCCACATGGGAGACAGCAAAGCCGAGAGAGAGGTTGGTGCATTATTCGAGGCCAGAAACAATAAAGACGCTACACAAAGGTACTGAAATCAGGGAAAGAAAGGAAAAAGTAGGTTCCCTGATACATTATTCACTAATACTACTAAGAGCAAAGTGAAAACATTGGAAATTTCTAAAATTATTAAATTCTAAAAAGCTATCATGCAATCTTTAAAGTTTAAAATGATAGAAACCGTGAGATCAGAAAGTGCTCAGAGTAAAAGACAAGTTAAGATCAATTTTCAAAAAGTTTCACATGAACTGTATTCATTGGCCAAAACTCTAAACTGTATGCCAAAAAGAATGAATTTTACTGTACATAAATTATACCTCAATAGAAAATAATTACTAGTGCTATAAAGAATCATGAAAACATTTTAAACATGAATATTATAAAGAAACTAGAGGCCCGGTGCACAAAATTTGTGCACTGGGGCAGGGGGAGGGTCCCTCAGCCTGGCCTGTGCCCTCTCGCAGTCCAGGAGCCCTCAGGGGATGTCCGACTGACAGCTTAGGCCCAAGTTCTGCAGGGAGCAGGCTTAGGCTGGAAGTTGAACATTCTTAGCGCTGCCAAGGAGGCAGGAGAGGCTCCCACCACCACCGCTGCACTTGCCAGCCATGAGCCTGGCTTCTGACTGAGCGGCACTCCCCCATGGGAGCGCACTGATCACCAGGGGGCATCTCCTGTGTTGAGCATCTGCCCTCTGGTGGTCAGTGCATATCATAGTGACCAGTCGTTCTGCTGTTCAGTCGATTTGCATATTAGCTTTTTATTATATAGGATGTTCAGATTCAACAAGGATTTTCTTAATGTTTATTTGGTTAAGTAAATGTACTTACTTATCAAAATTAATGCTTACTGTTTAAAAAAGTCACATACTTCTATTTGGCAATATAAAGCTTCTAACATTTATTTTTCAAGATGCATGGATTTTGATACATCTTACACTGCATCAGCTAAGCACATTGTTCTTCAACTTTATAACAACAGATTATTTATGTATTCTGAAATGTTACAAGTCCTTGCCATAATAGCAAGTGATTTAATAGTGTATCATTAATATGAAGCTGTGTATGTATGGACTTGGTGAACATAAGCTTTATGAATTAAAAATAACTATGTGAAATGTCTGTGAGATTTTCAAATGATGATGGCCAAAGGACAATAAAGAATTTTACTATAGTCAGATTATTTGAAAATCCACTGTTTATTATAAAATATAGCTTTAAAAGAATAGTCAACTAGAAAACTTCATTTCCAGGCCATGCCATATGACTGAAGTTAATATACACAAAAATGTGAAGAAAAAAATAATTCAGGGAACAATATAGCACATTAAAAGTACTGCATAGAAGTTTTTATGACTTATTTTCAAAAGCAAGTTCCTTTAGTGTTAGTTTATAATTATGACATGATAGTTTAAAGACAATTATGCTTCAAACCAAAATCTAGACAAAGAACAGAACGGCATTATTTACACTCGCATGGCTTTCCTTATTCTTAAATTGATACCTTCATTTACAATAGAAGTCATGCTTCAGTATTTTGGCAAGCAAAAAAACCAATAATAAAAACTCAAACCATTACAGCATGGCAAAATTATTTTGGTATTTGTTGATATATTTTAGATTATACCTTCCATGCAAGCAATAAAATAGTTTCTAATAGTCCAAAGTAACATGCCAGAGGATCAGATTTCAACGTGATGTAAGAAAACAGAGCAGCATTTTGTTTCTCCATAGTCATAACCTCATTTTCCCACTGCAATTCTATTGTCACCTCCACACTTAATTCTATTGTGAGAAAGTACTTTATCAACACCCTTTCCTTTTCTCTATTTCCCAGACTACATGCTGCTAATAGTGCCAATTTGGTTTCTATTAACACTTAAATGTAGCAGCTTTGAATCAAGTATCAGTTTGCAATAATGTGTGCTTACAACTATAAACTTTCATAGGGCTACTGCCAACTCGTTTTACAAGAATAATCCTACTCTTTAAAAATGTTAATAGTAACTCGGAGTGAACTATCTAATTTCATTCTATGAACACTGGGGACCAGAGAAACTAAATTCATCCTGTCTTGTCCTATTCTTCCTCTTCTACTTCAGTTTTAACTATGTTTTCTCCACCACAAGTCTGGGATTAAGAAGAAAAAGGTCAAGGAGTGCCCTGGAGGGAATACAAGCCCTAGAGCTCTACAGCCCCATGCCACTCCCCTTCTGTCCCCTCCTCTGCTTATTTCAAACATGAATTGCGTAACCCATTCCCCTGAAACCAAGTTAAGCAATTAACACTTCTAATTTTATGACAAGGGTATCAGCACAATTATGTTGCCATATAAAAAGTTACAGCATCTTTTGTGCTTCTAAACATAATTATAGTGTTCCCTGGCCATTTACATTTTTTGTTTTATTTTACAACTAGAGGCCCAGTGCACGAATTCATGCACGGGTGGGGTCCCTTGGCCTGGCCGGCAATCGAGGCCTATCGGAGATTTGCCAGCCAGGGGAAAGGGCTGCGGGAGGTTGGCTGTGGGAGCACACTGACCACCAGGGGCAGCTCCTGCTCTGAGCGTCTGCCCCCTGGTGGTCAGTGCACATCATAGCAACAGGTTGACAGGTCGTTCGGTCGTAATGGTCGCTTAGGCTTTTATATATATAGATTATTTCAAAGTTGCAAAAATAACAGACAACTTCCATATTCATAATCAATTTTTAACATTCTGCCATATTTGTTTTCTCCTACTCATACACTCAGACACACACATACACACTCACACTCATAATACTTATTTTTTCTTATCTACTTCAGAGTACTTTGCACACATTATGCATCTGTACCCCTTAATATTCAGTATGTATTTCCTAAAAATTCTCTTACATAACCTCAGCATAAAATCCTGCGGGGATCGGGTTGAAACCAGCTCTCCAACATCCCCTGAGGGGTCCCGGATTGCCAGGCCAAGGGACCCCACCGGTGCACACATCCGTGCACTGGGCCTCTAGTATGCCTATAAAATCTTTGGTTAATCTCTTCACCCCCTCCCTCCTTTCCTCTAAGATTCATCAGTCTATTCCATGTTTCCATGCCTGTGGTTTCCACTCCTGTGTTGAGAATCTGCCCCCTGGTGGTCAGTGTGTGTCATAGCTACCGGTCAGACAGTAGCTTAGGCTTTTATATATATAGACTAGCAGCCCGTTTGCACGAAGATTCGTGCAATAGACCTTCATTTACCTGGCTGCCTGCACCAGTTTTCTGCCGGCACCGGGGACCCAGGCCTTGGCTGTGGCCACTGCCTTCTGCCTTCTTTCAGGGTCAGGGCTTGGCCCCAGGCAGCGGCCTTGGCTCTGCTGCACCCCAGCCTCCCTGCTACGGATCGTAGGAGCCGACCCCCATGGTTGCCTGCGATCCATGCAGGCTCCCCGCTGGTGCCCAAGGCCAGGAAAGCCTCCGCCCCAGGCTTTCCTGGCCTTGGGCTCAGCCACACCCAGCGTCCCTGCTACGGATCTTAGGAGGTCATTGCCTGCGATCCGTGCAGGCTCCCCACTGGTGCCCAAGGCCTGGAAAGCCTCCGCCCCAGGCTTTCCCAGCCTTGGGCTCCGCCACACCCCAACGTCCCTGCAGTGGTTTCCTGGTGGGCGTGGTTGGTGGGCGTGGCTTGTGGGTGTAGCGGAGGTACAGTCAATTTGCATGTTACTCTTTTATTAGTGTAGATGTTCTTTACATTGTAAAAAATAAATTAATTAATTAAATGAGACATGCAAAATGCTTGGCAGAGTACCTAACACATAAAGCTCAATAAATGATAGCTACAGTCATTAGATTAGACACTGAACTAAGACTATGTAGTGGTGATGGTGAACAAGACACAGATAAAGGAGATATTTCAGAGTTAGATACACAACTGGAAGAGCAAATTGGTAGGCAGGGAGAAAGTAAGGTAGAGGAAGGGTCCTGGCAGGATGGAGAATGGCAATGACACTGAATAAAATACAGAAAGCTGGAGGAAAAAGCATTATTCAACTTGAGAGGGCAAGGTACCTGTGGGCTATCCAAATGTTTTATGTTCAGTAGGCAGTTGGACTTTACTAATAAAAACTCAAGAGATCTCAGCAAAAACAGAGACTTGGATGGTAGTCAAGCCTTGATAATATCTGATTCCCCAATTATAAGAAAAGAAGGTGGACAGTGTATTACCAACATGTGAGCCACAGCAGAGGGATGAAGGGCAGTGAAAGGGAGATGGGGCAGTCAGTGACAGAGAACCAGGAGGAAGAGCAGTGTCACTGAGTAAAGGGAGGACAGGACCTACACTTTGAGAACCAACTGCCCTAAAGAGGTTAAGAGCAAGCAGGGGCATTCCCACCTGATTAGGAAAACAGGGAGACATTAGTCATTTTAGAGAACGGTTTTGGTGGAGTGACTGAGGTGAAAGCCTGGTATCACAGCATATTGAAGAGTGAATGGGGAGATGAAAAGTAGAAACAGCTAGTATAAACTGCTCTTTCAAAAACTGGTGAAAAGGGAGTAACAGCAAAAACTAGATTGTGTTTGTGGGAAGAAGAATTTGAGGATCGGAGGAAGGGGAGAAAAAGCAAGTGGAGGATTTCAAAAAGAGATGTGAGCACAATCTGACTCAATCATCTTTATTTAATATGTTTGGATCTGTTTTTAATATACTACCTAGGAAATATGTGTTTAGCATCTAATTTGTTGGACCAATCTAATAAAGCTGTAAAATGATTTTTCTTATAAAACCTTGTCTTTTCACTCTGGCCAGTAATTCAGTCAGTTGAGCATCGTCCATTGCACCAAATGATTTCCAGTGAGGGCACATACCTAGGTTGCGGGTTCAATCCCCAGTTGAAATGCATCCGGGAGGCAACCAATCGATGTTTCTCTCTTTTCATTGATGTTTCTCTCTCTCTCTCTCACTCTCTCTCTCTCTCTCTCTCTCCCCCTCCACCACCCACCTTCGTCTCTCTCTCAAATCAATAAAAACATATCCTCTGGCAAGGATTTAAAAACCCTTGCCTTTTCTTACTCAACATTACAACAACATAAGTTTCTTGAACTAATTTAGTTTTAGTCAAAAGGTGACAATTGCATGCAGTGAGAAAAACAACCTTTCCTCTGCTAGTTTAGCTTTTTTTCTTTTTTGTCAGGGGGAAATACATTTACAAAACAATTTACCAGACAAGCTCTAATTTAAGGGTTATCCTGCATAGTTTGGTCAGCACATACATAACTCTGAAATCTAAAATCTTTAACCCCTGTCTGCAGGCTCCAATTAGCTCAATTCTAGGAAATAAACTTGAAAATAAGCTAAATAGCTAGCACATTAAGTTCCTTTTAACTGCCAGGTGGCAAGCTATTCTGAAGCTGTTTAGATTTGTGGTTGAGCCTCAAACCATGTCTCTGGACAGCATGCTGCTGTGGCAGAACAAGTTAAATTTAATATCTGTGACTTTAAAACAACGCGGCCCACTTTTCTCTTATTGCCAGGGTCACCTACCCTTAACACTCACTGTACTTTTTTGGTGTATGAAACAGCAATGTTTACTTAATCCAACTGGTTTTGGGAATACATGATTGAGCCAACGTGAAAACTGAGTCAATAAGAAAACAAATGCTTATAAAGCGGTAACCAACAGCCTTCCCCCACCCCACCCCCAATATGTGTACCAAATAAATTTAACTTCGAACTGAACTAAATATAAAACACTTTGAAAAGAAGAAAAAGAACATGATGCTTACTAAGATTTCTGGCATGATCTGGAGAACATGTTCAGGAGCTGACCTCTATAGAAAGCACAAAGCATTGCAATGGCTGTGCCTGGAAACCTTTCTCTAAGCTGTTCTGCAACATTCTATGAAGTTTCACTTGGTAGCATGTAAATTTTGTGTCAACTTGTGTGTTTTTCTATAGCTAATAATTTTAAAAGGCCAGAATAACAATTTTTAAAACAATGAAGGTACTTTTTTCTTCTTGAATGAAGAATTGCCTTTTCTTCACAATTCATAGAGAAGAAAAAAAAAATCCCTAAGCTCAAAACTCCCCTATCTTCCTGCCACCAAATCTACAAATGCACTTGTACCCTCTCCCTCCTCCCTCCTGTTACAATAGAAGCAGTGGGCCTTCTCCATCTGAGGCCAATCTCACCACCATCACACCACCACCACCACCACCACCACCACCATCACCCCGCTCCCAGGATCCCCTTCCCAGGGCCCTTGATGCTGTCAGTATTCCCCTCCTGTCTGTGTAGTTTCAATCTCTCTCTCATGGATCCAAACTAGTGGTATTTAAGCGTGTTCTAGCATCATTTGTCTTAAAACAACAATAAGTAACACTTCCACCCCCAAGGCCCACATTCATCTCTGGCTAAGTCTCTCTCTTTAATCCTCTCCAGAACCAAGTCTCTCAAAAGTTATCTTCACTTGCATCCACTCCTCAACCCATTCCAGTCTGGCTTCTCCAACCAAAACTCCATCAAAATTTCTCTTGACAAGGATACTAGCTGATCAGTCAGATGTGACAAACACCACTTTAAGGACCTGCTCTCCTTGGCTTCCACACCACCACATGTTCCTAGGTTTTCTCCTGGTTTTTCTTCTGGCTGTTCCTCCTCCATACCCTTTCTTAGCAACCCCTTTTCTAGCCATCCTCTAAGTTTTAGAGTTTTTCAGGTCTCACTCTTCCTCTCTTTCCAGTCTACAATCTCCCCTAAGGTGATCTCTTCTACAACTGGTCATTAAACGTCATCTAAGTGCCAATGACGCTTAAGATTTTTATCTGCAGTCTAGACATCTTTTCCAAGTTCCAGACCCATACCCCATTGATGACAAAATAGAGGTTTACATGAGCGTAGGGGCCAGACTGCATGGGTGTCAAAACTACTTCTTCTACTTACTTCCTAGGTAACCCTAATCAAGTTGGTGATCCTAAGACTCAGTTTCCTCAGCTGAAAACTGGAATAATAATAGTACTCACTTCATAAGCTTATTGTGTGGATTAAATGAGTTGATGAAAGCACCTATGTAGCATATAGTAAGCTTTCATTATTCATGATTAATATCACAAGATATGACCATTAAAATATGTCAAAGACTTTATATAAAACTGGATCCTTATTTTTCTTGCCCACCTCATATGCATTTTCTGTGGTTTGCCATCTGTGAATTCTAAGGCAGATTTCTAAGATGACCCCAATGACCCTTTGCATGACCTCCTGGCCCTTGAGTGAGTGAATATAAGATGCCACTCTTATGATAAAGGAACTTTGTATATGTAATTAGATATAATTAAGGTCTCAAATCAGTTGACAATTATGAGAAAGATTATCTAGGTTGACCTGACCTAATCACATAAGGCCTAGAGGTCAGAGGAGGGGATCTAGAAGTCAGAGAGTCAAAGCATGGAAAGGATTTAACACACATTTGCTGGCCTGAATGAGAGAGGAAGGGAGAGGGAGAGAGAGACAGAAACATCAATGATGAGAGAGAATCATTGATCAGCTGCACACCCCCTACTGGGGATCAAAACCGCAATCCGGACATGTGCCCTGACCGGGAACCGAACCATAACCTCCTGATTCAAGGGATGATGCTCAACCACTGAGCCATACCAGCCAGGCCACAATCCTTAATTTCTAATTGTTACCTAACCCAAACCTGCATATCCCATCTGTACTTCTGCAATAGCCTCCTATGTAGTCTCCCTTAATCTTTCCTCCTTTTCTCTTCACATCAATGGCAGTCATTTTTTACGCAAAGCACATCTCTAAAAACTCCTTCAATGGCTTAGCTCTGGGCACTCAGGGCAATGCCCAAACACCTCATCATAATCTACAAAACCCTGCATGAAACAGCCCTGGCTACCTTTCCCATCCCATTCCCTGTGATTCTCAGGCTTGGACATGACACTCAAGCCACAGAGGCCTTTCTTCTAGTAACCCCGGTGTGCCGAGCCATTTCCCCTTCAGGACCATGTGTGTCGCTTCCTTTGGCAGAAATGCTTTATTCCCCCACTCATCACCCCATAACAACAAGGACATTACTTGAACATTACTGCTTTAGAGAAGCTTTAGAGTGCCAGGTCACCCTGTCAGAAACTCAGAGAATCCTGTACCTTCTTCATAGAGTTTATCACAATTGCCATAGTGGACTCCATGATTATGTCTGTAAAGTCTTTCTGTTAGGTATCATTAAATGAGGTAGAGCTATGCCTAATTTGCTCCCTGTTAAAACCCAACATTTGGTACGGTGCCCGAATTCAACAAATCTTTAATGGATGAAAAAAAAAAAATGTGGCTGTTTTGCCCAACTTATACATGGCAAAATTAGGTCAAAAGTATGAGTTGATATGTGCATGACCCCATTAGATTTGTCCTAATCTAGCCCTAATTATGGTGTTTCCTGACAAGCAAATGCCTTTTATACCTAAAGGAAAAGCAGGTGCAGGTTCATGGGAAAGGACTATTGCAAATCTACCTTTAAGATTCGGTGTTCGTGTCCTCCTAATGCAGCATCATATTTAGATATGAAGGGAAACATTAGCTTTCATACATATTTTAATTAGCTTTTCCTCTTAGAAAAACGGATATAACTCCACCCCAGATTACTGATGTGGCTAGAGGACAGAGTGCTTCACTCGACTGAATTTTCCAGTTAACGATGGGCTATTCCACTAACGTAGAAACTGCCAGTACAGGCCGCCCTGTGTGCACGCTCCAGCTCTGTGGCACTGGAATTCTTCTTTAAAAGCAGGCCTCTATTTTACTGATGTTTCATTATGTATTTTTTTAAACCAAAAGTGCTATTAATTAATTAGAGAGCTCACTTTTTTCCATTTTTGGAGAAATATAAAAATAGTGCAAACACCATATGACAGAGATTTTATTTAAGAAGCAAAACACCGGATAGAAGGTCAAGTATCTTCCCATATTATCCATGGTATGTACATAGGTATTTATATGTGTATTTATTTAATTATATATTTACCTAATCCCTACCGTGGTCCAGAAGAGATTTAAGGCCAATTACTTAGATTAACTAAAGCATAACAAAAGAAGGAAGAAAGAAAAATAAAAAGAAAGTATTGGCACATAAAATGGTACCAGGAAGAGGCTCAAGATGCATGCCAGGCCACAACTTTATGTGGTGTAGGCCCGAGATTTGGAGCTTTCTAGCCACCAACGAGATAAAAGGGTTCTGCTCAAAGACCCACTTCAGAGGATTCCTATGAAAAAACAGAACAGCTGGTCAAAGCAGTTCAGGCTTGTACCAAGATCAGCAAGGAATGTCTTCTTAGATTCCTTTAGAGAGCACAGCATTGTACTTCTACTAAGCACAACACTTGTCATCATTTTCTACTAAAATAGTGGTATAAATAACTAACTGCTTTACATTGCTATCATATTCAGTTACCAGGGCCTGGGGTAAAATTCTCTCTTGGCTTATCCAATCTTAATCAAGATGTATTAGTTGCCTATTGCTGCTGCAAAAAAATTAACATAAACATCATGGTTTAAATTTGTTTTCTTACGCCCAGCCAGCGTGGCTCAGTGGTTGAGCACTGACCTATGAACCAGAAGGTCATGTTTCGATTCCCGGTCAGGGCATATGCCCGGGTTATGGGCTTGATCCCCAGCAGCTGATCAATGATTCTCTTTCATCATTGATATTTTCATCTCTCTCTCCCTGAAATCAATAAAAATAAATAAATAAATAAAAAATAAATAAATAAATTTAAGAGAGAGAGAGAGAGAGAGAGAGAGAGAGAGAAACATCGATGTGAGAGAGATATATCGATTGGTTGCCTCCCTCAGAGAGGCAACCATTGGTTGTGAGGCAGAGAGTGGACCCACAACCAGGGTACATGCCCTTGACCAGGAATTGAACCCGCAAACCTTCAGGGCATTGGCCCATGCTCTAACTATTTAGGAACACCTGCCAGGGCATGTGGCTTTACTTGTACTCTGTAGATTTGGCCTTATAGTGCTATTTTCTGATACCATCCTTACACCTTTGAGGTGCATAGGGCAACGATTTTCAAGCAGGGTGCTGCAAGAATTTGTAAAACATGCAATACTTGACTATTTGTCAGGGACATTGACCTCTTTTCCCTTAGACTGTCAAATTTAAAAAATGACAACAGCCAATACAATAATAGTCGTCCCGTGTGAATGAATCAAAATTACACCCTTTTTCTTTTTTTTTTTGTCAGACTGGCAAAAAATAAAAATTTTAGTGTGCCATGAGATGAAAAAGGCTGAAAATCGCTGGCATAAAGAGATCTATAAATCATTATGGAGATAACTATGAAAACGCCTCCCTCCCGCTGCATTTTAGGATTGACATCTCTCAACAGTGTATTTAATTGTAGGCTTCAGTCAACACATGATAATATGTTAGATATTCCCTAGATTTTCACCAAGCATCATCTTTTTTTTCAATCCTGCCCACCAAACCACTCATGTCTCCAGGAATCTGTGGTTTCAGATTCTTCCTTGCATTATAATAGAGGTTAATAAAGAGTGTCTGATACAACAGAAGACACCACCTGAGAAGGTTTTTCATTATGGACTACAAATACAAAATATATTTGACTCTTCCTTGATTTAAGAGCTAAGATATTACATCCTTTGCCCAAATAGATCATTTTCTTAATCTCTAAAACTTGTGGTAGAAAGTTAAGAGATTTTTCTTTAAGGTCTAGAGTCTAGACTCTAGGGAATTAAGCTAGGATACTATCAATAACCTATTTATATTTTTAACCTTCTTAGTGTACCCTATAAAACTAAAGATAGAGCACACATTCTGCCTACTCTTCTCATGCAAGCAAAGTGTGAGAATAAATGGAAAAGTACTATAAGAATATTCACAGGAAGACACAAATACATATATTTATGCTTGTATAATAGAGTTGTGTTCTCACAGATAACTAAGATTGTCACTAAAATCTTTCAAAGTGTCTTTTGTTTTGTTTTTTTTGTTAATCCTCACCCGAGGATGTTTTTCCTTTGATTTTTAGGAAAAGTGGAAGAGAGAGGGAAAGATATAGAGAAACACTGATGTGACAGAAACACACTCACTAATGGGTTGCCTCCTGCATGAGCTCTGACCAGGACCCGGCCCAGGGAGAAGCCTGCAACCAAGGTGCATGCCCTTGACCGCAATCGAACCCGGGACCCTTTGGTCCGCAGGCTGACGCTCTATCCACTGAGCCAAACCAGCTAGGGCTCAAAGTGTCTTAATGTAGGCAATCATTATGTTCCTAAAGAGCTAATTTTAAATTAAATTGCTATAAACAGAATTATATTAAAAAAGCATCAGGTAACTGTTGTTTTCAATGGGATTCAATCATGAATCTTTTAGTAAAACAGAATTATCTTTTAAAGTAAATCCCGAGAAACCAAGATGGCGGCATAGGTTAAACACCTAACCTGCAGCCGGGCACAACAATTTCAAAAATACAACTAGAGGTCAGAACGGACATCGTCCAGAACCACAGGAAAGTTGGTGGACTGAATTGCCCACAGCTGGGGGGAAGGAGAAGGCCACGGGGACAGTCGGGGAAGCCGTAAAAGCCTGAGGTATGGAGAAACGGGCGGAGACACGAGCACACGCGCCTGCGGGGAGGATGGAACCGGAGAGGAGGGGGCGGCTGATGACCTGGCCGGAGTTCACTGGCAGGAAGGAGATAAAGGCTCCGGAGTGCGCTGAGCACCGGCTCCGATTGCACTGAACCCCATTCCGGGCGAAACCCTGGGAAACTCACTCACTTTCGCAACTCCGCCGCCCCCGCGGCCCGGACCGCTGGGGACGCCGCCGCAGCGGCGGCACCCGGAGCCCGGCGGCCTCCCAGCACCCGTCCCCGCCGCGCAGCCCCCGCGCGCCTGGTGCCGCGGGCCGCGCGCCCCGCACACCGGACGGAGGCCCGGGCGCCCTCTCCGTGCACCTCCCGGCGGCGCTAGACTTCAGTAGAGTTGACTGAATTCAAGGGATTAAGAAGTATAAATTGGGGGGACGCCGCGGCGGCGACGTCCGGAACATGGTGATGGCGGTGCCTGGAGCTCGGCGGCCGCCCAGCGCCCGTCCCAGCTGCGCAGCCCTCGCGCGCCTGGTTCCGCGGGACGCGCGCACCGGACGGAGGCCCGGGCGCCCTTTCCGTGCACCTCCCGGCGGCGCTAGACTTCAGTAGAGTTGACTGAAATGAAGGGATTAAGAAGTACAAATTGAGAAGTTTGAAAAAGATGGCGGCGGAGGTTAAAGGCTGTTCTGTTGCCTCGCACCCAGCGAAATCGGAGGGGATGAGGTGTGGAGGCGCGTGGGTCTGGCTGGTGGCGGGGGAAAGGGGCTTTTGTTCCAAACCTAAGGGAGATTAGCTCTCCATCACCCTGAAACCCATCTTCTGGCGAACCCCGGGAGACCCAGATGCCTGCGGGGAGAGGCGGGACTCTTGCAGAGGTGCGCCCAGCAATCAGTGTTTGCTGCGCTGGAGTGCGGAACGAGGGGACTTAGATACATGGAAGGCAGAAGGACCAGACTCACAGCCATCGAGGCTCGCGCACCATGGCCTGTTGGCGCCCTGAGACCCCACCCCGCCCTGGGACCCGCCCCGCATGTTTTGAAGACCTGCCCCGCAAGTCTTGCAGGCACACCTGCGCCCCAAGCAACGGCTTATGCATGTGGGTGGCCTGCCCTCTGGCAGCGGACCAGATGATCTGCTGTTCTAGTCGGACTGCTCCAGGGCCACTCAGACAGGAGGAAGAAACTACAGTTTTTGCTGTAATCCTTGCTGAGTGCCTAAGGCAGTAGCTGATCTACACCCCATTGGAGACCCAGAAACGAGGGCATCTAGTGGTCTGTGGGAGATGACACCAGATTTCAACCACGTGCATAAGGGACACATTCAACGGGAATATTCAGTGAGCGCCAAAGCTTTGCTGCACCAAGACCCGGCCCATAAACGTGTCTCCTGCACAGCAACTCTTCCTTTATAGACAAAGAGAGCCCCCCCAGTGACACCAACAACAATCAAGACTTAACTATACAAAGGAGGACCAAGATGGAGGCATAGGGCGGAAGCCTGATTGTTGCCTACCACAACAACTTTGAGACTACGACAAGAGAGCAGAACAGACACCATCCAAGACCACCATAGGGCTGGCTGAGTAGATGCTCTACAACTAGAATAAAAGAGGGGTATGTGGGATGATGCTGATGCCGGTGACCCAAAGACCACACTTTAAGAACTACGGCTCAGGCGACACAAAAGAACTATGGCTCAGGCGATACAACAGCGGCCTGGAACGTGCTCGGCGCAGTTCCCCCGGCGGTCTCCGGCTGAGGGGACGGCTCCACTGGCAGCCAAGCACGGACAGACGAGCCCCTATGAGACATGGGGTGGGAGACTCCGCGCTTGCTGACCTCTGAGTCCGTCAAGAATCTCAACACCCCGGAAGCGGCCAGGTGCGCATGCTCGGCGACCGGCCACCGATGCAGACCCAAGGGCTGACGCAGCGACGCCAGACTGGCCCACCGCCATGCACCGGGCGCACCGGAGCTTCGCCGAGCCGCCGCCCGACGAGTTCTGCAGCAGCCATACTGGAGCTCTGGAAGGATGGCCAGGGGAATTGCTGAGGGGGGATTGACCGGCAGGAATTGGGATCGGGAAGACGGGGCCCCGCTGAGACCCGGGTGCGGGCGGGGTTGCGCGCCTCTGGGCTCGGGTGTGGTCACACGCCTCTGGGTATAAGTGAGGCCTCACGTCCCTGGGTCTAGGTGAGGCCACATGCCCCTGGGTCCAGGTGAGGCCAGACTCCGGGTCCGGGTGAGGCCAAGTGCCCCTGGACCCGGATGACGCTGGATCCCGTGCCCGGGCGAGGCCAAGCGCCCCTGGGTCTGGGAGAGCCCACACACCCCTGGGTCCAGGCGAGACCATGTGTGCCTGCATCCGGGTGAGGCCGCGTGCACCTAGGCCCGGGTGAGCCCAAGTGGCCCTGGGTCTGGGAGAGGCCAAGCGTCCCTGGGTCCGGGTGAGACCATGTGTCCCTGGATCTGGGTGAGGCCTCGTGCACCTAGGCCCGGGTGAGGCCACGTGCCCCTGGGTCTGGGAGGGGCCAAGCGTCCCTGGGTCCGGGTGAGCCCATGTGTCCCTGGATCCGGGTGAGGCCTCGTGCACCTAGGCCCGGGTGAGCCCAAGTGGCCCTGGGTCTGGGAGAGGCCAAGCGTCCCTGGGTCCGGGTGAGACCATGTGTTCCTGGATCCGGATGAGGCCTCGTGCACCTAGGCCCGGGTGAGCCCAAGTGGCCCTGGGTCTGGGAGAGGCCAAGCGTCCCTGGGTCCGGGTGAGACCATGCATCCCTGGATCCGGATGAGGCCTAGTGCACCTAGGCCCGGGTGAGCCCAAGTGGCCCTGGGTCGGGGAGAGGCCAAGCGTCCCTGGGTCCGGGTGAGACCATGTGTCCCAGGATCTGGGTGAGGCCTCGTGCACCTAGGCCCGGGTGAGCCCAAGTGGCCCTGGGTCTGGGAGAGGCCAAGCGTCCCTGGGTCCGGGTGAGACCATGCGTCCCTGGATCTGGGTGAGGCCTCGTGCACCTAGGCCCGGGTGAGCCCAAGTGGCCCTGGGTCTGGGAGTGGCCAATCGTTCCTGGGTCTGGGTGAGACCATGTGTCCCTGGATCCGGGTGAGGCCTCGTGCACCTAGGCCCGGGTGAGCCCAAGTGGCCCTGGGTCGGGGAGAGGCCAAGCGTCCCTGGGTCCGGGTGAGACCATGTGTCCCTGGATCCGGGTGAGGCCTCGTGCACCTAGGCCCGGGTGAGCCCAAGTGGCCCTGGGTCTGAAAGAGGCCAAGCGTCCCTGGGTCCGGGTGAGACCATGTGTCCCTGGATCCGGGTGAGGCCTCGTGAACCTAGGCCCGGGTGAGGCCACGTGCCCCTGGGTCTGGGAGAGGCCAAGCGTCCCTGGGTCCGGGTGAGACCATGCATCCCTGGATCCGGATGAGGCCTCGTGCACCTAGGCCCGGGTGAGCCCAAGTGGCCCTGGGTCTGGGAGAGGCCAAGCGTCCCTGGGTCCGGGTGAGACCATGTGTCCCAGGATCCGGGTGAGGCCTCGTGCACCTAGGCCCGGGTGAGCCCAAGTGGCCCTGGGTCTGGGAGAGGCCAAGCATCCCTGGGTCCGGGTGAGACCATGTGTCCCTGGATCCGGATGAGGCCTCGTGCACCTAGGCCCGGGTGAGCCCAAGTGGCCCTGGGTCTGGGAGAGGCCAAGCGTCCCTGGGTCCGGGTGAGACCATGTGTCCCTGGATCCGGATGAGGCCTCGTGCACCTAGGCCCGGGTGAGCCCAAGTGGCCCTGGGTCTGGGAGTGGCCAAACGTTCCTGGGTCTGGGTGAGACCATGTGTCCCTGGATCCGAGTGAGGCCTCGTGAACCTAGGCCCGGGTGAGGCCACGTGCCCCTGGGTCTGGGAGAGGCCAAGCGTCCCTGGGTCCGGGTGAGACCATGCGTCCCTGGATCCGGATGAGGCCTCGTGCACCTAGGCCCGGGTGAGCCCAAGTGGCCCTGGGTCTGGGAGAGGCCAAGCGTCCCTGGGTCCGGGAGAGACCATGTGTCCCTGGATCCAGGTGAGGCCTTGTGCAACTAAGCCCGGGTGAGGCAACGTGCCCCTGGGTCTGGGAGAGGCCAAGCGTCCTTGGGTACGGGTGAAGCCAGATCCTGGGTCCGGGTGAGGCCGTGCGCCCCTGGATCCATCTGGGTGAGGCTGGGTCCCAGGCCCGGGTGAGACCACGCGCCCCTTGGGTATGGGTGACGCCGTGCCCCTGGGTTCGGCCAAGACCAAACCAGAGGGAGTCAGACCTCCATTACCACCATTTGTCCACCATCCAGAGCTGAGGGGTCAGTGCTGACATGTACACATAAGGAACTACTGGACATCGAAATTGGGTCTCAAAAGAACTGTTGGTCCAGGGGGAAGCTCGCTACAGATTGATTCATTTGCCTGTCAGCATAAATATTATTGCTCGTCTCACATTCAGTTCTTATTAGTATATATCTAGTGACATTTGATCTCGTTCATCTAGAGGAAATGATGAACAACATAGACTGAGGAACAAGAACAGAACCAGAAGCAAGGAGGCATCGATCGGACTATCGGGCCTCAGAGGGAGGATAGGGGAGGGTAGGGGGAGGGTGGGGGGAGGGGGAGAGTTCAACCAAAGGACCTGTATGCATGCATATAAGCCTATCCAACGGTTAAGTTCAACAGGGGATTGGGGCATGCGTGGGGAGAGGGGTGGGATGGGAATGGGGGGATGAGGACAAATATGTGACACCTTAATCAATAAAGAAATTAAAAAAAATAAATAAAATAAAAAAATAAAGTAAATCCCCACTCCTCCTGACTTTTGTCTATACCAAGATTTCCATAGTAATTCCAAATATTTAAAAAACATACAGGGTGGGGCAAAAATAGGTTTACAGTTGTTCGTATGGAAAATTTTACAATAATAAATACAAGAATAAACTCTGTGTTTCATGTACTCCCAGCTGTAAACCTACTTTTGGCCCCAGCTTGTATATCTGATAAGAGACTTGTATGTAGAATACTTAAAGAACTTTCACATCTCAACAATTAAAAGACAAATTAACCAATTGAAAAATAGGCTAAGGATCGTAATAGACAATTCCCCAAAGATATGCAAATACCCATAAGCACATGAAAAGATGCTCAACATCATTAGTCATGATGGAAACACAAGTCAAAACCATTGATACCACTTCATACTCACTAGGATGGCTATAAGCAAAAAGACAGACAATAACAAGTGTTGACAAGGATGTAGAAAAATTTGAGCCATTGTACATTACTTATGGGACTGTAAACTAGTTCAGCTACCTTGGAAAACTTATAAAGATAAACACAGACTTACCAGGTAATGCAGTAATTTTACTCTTAGTATCTACCCAAGAGAAATGGAAACACAGGTCCACAAAAAACTTGTACACAAATGTACAGAGCAGCATCATTCACAAAAGCCAAAGGTGAAAACAACCCAAATGTCAATCAACTCTTGAATGGATAAACAAAATATGGGATAGCCATACAACTGAATACTACCTGTCAATTTAAAAAAGGGTAATGCTGATACTTGCTGCAACATGGGTGAATCTGGAAAACACTGTGTTCCGTAAAAGAAGCCAGTTGTAAAGACCACATACTGTAAAATTCCATTACGTTATATTGTCCCTAGGCAAATATATAGAGAAAGTAGAATTATCGGTTGCCTAGGGCTGGGGATGGGTGGTGGGAATGTCGAGTGACTGATATAAATAGGTAAGACATTTCTTTTTAAAGTGATGGAAATGGTCTAAAAATCAGATTGTGGTGATGGTTGTATAACTATAAATATACTAAAATTCACTAGATTGTACACTTAAAACAAGTAGATTTTTCTGTTATGTAACCTAGAGGCCCGGTGCATGAATTCATGCACAGATGGGATCCCTTGGCCTGGCCGGTGATTGGGGCTGATCGGGGCCGCAGGAAGTTGGCCAGCCAGGGGGAGGGGCCACGGGAGGTTGGCTGTGGGAGCACACTGACCACCAAGGGGCAGCTCCTGCGTTGAGCATCTGCCTCCTGGTGGTCAGCATGTGTCATAGTGACCGGTCATTCGGTCGTTCAGTCACTTAGGCTTTTATATATATAGATATAGATATCGCAAAAAAAGCTATTTAACATAAAAAACATTGTGGCTTCCACCTTGCTCTGTCTTCAATCACTTGTTCTGAGGGAGTTAGCTGTCATATCATGAGGACATTCAAGCCGTCATATGAGGAGGTCCACATGGCAAGGAACTAAACCACACACGAGCGATCTAGAAGGGGAACCTCCAGCTCCTTCATATGCCTTCAGGTGACTTCAGTCCTGGCAAACACCTGGACTGCAACCACATGAAACCCTGAGTCAGAATTAGCAAGCTAAGCAACTCCTCAAGTCCTGACCCACAGAAATCACGTTGCTGTATATACCACTAAGTTTGGTGGTAATTTGTTACACAGCAATAGATAACGAATACTCCTTCCTTAACTCTCTCCTTGGTGTTAGGCTCTCTCTTAATAATAGACACCTAAGGAAATGTTTTCCCAGCAACCCTTCCTCTTCTAAGAGTTTAGTTTCACCCTATCAACACGTTTATTGTAGTATTTTCATGTTAGTAGAACTTGATCCCATTCCCTGGCCTTAGTGGAATAAGCCAGAATAGGGACTGAGCCAGGCCAATAAACTCCATCCCTGAGATTTTTAATATCGGAACCTAAGTAAAAAGCGGTGTCTCTCCAGTATCTGAATCTGTGAGATGTAAAACTTGGGGTCTGTCTGCAGCCGTGTTCTTTCCCAAGTGAGAAAAGTGGGACTGCAGAACAAAGTCATCATGTAGAGACAAAGATTCAAGATGGAGGGAGTAGATAAGTCTCTGGTTCCAGTGGGAACCCTGTTTTTCCAGTGGGGAGAACATATCTGTAGAAGGCCATATCTGTCTTATAAACCATCATCTAAAATCGCACTAGAAACATAAGCAGTAATAAAATATTTTTTTATTTTCTTATATATTTTACTAGAGGCCCAGTGCACGAATTCGTGCACAGCAGGGTCTGGCCAGCCCGGCCCCAATCAGGATGGATTGGGGCCAGGCCTGTCAGGAGGAGGAGATGGTGGGAGGTTGGCCAGCCGGCCCACCCCAATCTGGGCCTGATCAGGGCCGGGCCGGCTGGGGGGAGGGGCTGTGGGAGGTTGGCCGGCCAGCCCCACCCCTGATTGGTGTGTGGGGGGGCAATCAGGGGCAGAGTTGGCTGGGGGGAGGGGCCACGGGCTGTTTGGGGTGGTGGGGGCTGATCGGCAGTGGGGCCAACCATGGGGGGGGGGGCTGTGGGCGGTGGGCTGGCCAGCCCCACCCCCAAATTGGGTGAGGGGGCCAATCGGGAGCCAGTGGCCTGGGGGAGGGGTCAGAGGTGGTTGGCCGGCCCAATCCTGCCCCTGATCGGAGGGGGGGGCCCATTGCAGGTGGGGCTGGCCAGGGGGGAAGGGCTGCAGGTGGTTGGCCGGCTGGCCCTGCCCCTGATCGGGGTGGGGGTGCCTATCTGGGGTGAGGCCAGGCAGGGAGAGGGGCTACAGGAGGTTGGCTGGCTGGCCCTGCCCCCTATTGGGGTAGGGAGGGCTATCAGGGGCTGGGCTGGCCGGGGGAAGGGGCTGCAGGCCGATCAGATGATGGGGGCCCATAGGGGGCAGGGCCTGCCAGGGGGGAAGGGCCAAGGGAGGGTTGGCCGGCAGCCCCACCCCCTGATCGGCCCGTCCGCTGGCTGCAGTGGGCGTCATAGCAACTGGTCATTCTGGTCCTTACAGCGTTCTGGTCACTGGCTTTTTATATATATAGATTTTTTTATTACTATTTTTTCAAATCCTCATCCAAGGATATTTTTCCATTGATTTTTAGAGAGAGTGTAAGAGAGAGGGAAAGAGAGAGAAATATCAATGTGAAAGAAACACATCAATTGGTTGCCTCCTGCATGAGCCCTGACTAGGGCCTGGGCTGGGGTGGAGCCTGCAACCTAGTTATCTGCCCTTGACCTGAATAGAACCCGGACCCTTCAGTTTGCAGGCCAACATTCTAGCCACTGAGCCAAACCAGCTAGGGCAATAAAATATTTATTGAAAAAATGAATGGGTAAGATAACCCAGAATTCTTCCAATAATGCCCCCTCTTTTTGTTGATATTGTGCAAGAGTTAAGATTTGATTATTTGAAACCTAAAAGTCCTAACCTCTTCTTGCTACCTTTATACTCTGCATAATCCTTTATTATTATTATATATTTACTAGAGGCCTGGTGCACGAAATTCGTGCACGGGGGAGGGGGGTTCCCTCAGCCCGGCCTGCACCCTCTCCCAATCTGGGACATCCCTCTCGCAATCCAGGACTGCTGGCTCCTAACTGCTTACCTGCCTGACTGCCTGATCATCCCTAACCACTCGCCTTCCTGCTTCATAGCCCCTAACCACTCTGCCTGCCTGCCTGATCGCCCCTAACCACTCACCTTCCTGCCTGCCTGATCACCCCTAACCACTCTGCCTGCCTGCCTGATCGCCCCTAATCACCTCTGCCTCGGCCCCCACCTGCCATGGCAGCCGCCTCTGCCTCGCCCCCGCTGCCGTGGCTTCATCTGGAAGGACGTCTGGAATGACATCCAGAAGATCGTTTGGCTGTCCGGTCTAATTAGCATATTATGCTTTTATTATTATAGATGATAATGTATCCTAATTACTGGTTTACATGGTTTCCTCCCCTAAAATCAGAGAGCAAAACATTTTCTTAGTCATTTTTGGTATCATCAGTACCATCTAGTCTAGAAAACAAAGTGCTCAAGAAACGCACGTTTAACTGGTCTAATCAATTCTTTACTCTTCATTCTTCAGCTTTTATGGTCACTGACACCTAATATGTCCAAGGTACTGGGAATACTTAGACTTAGTCCTGGCTTTTCATCCATTCAATGGATTCATTCAACAAATGAATACTTACCTTATGCCAGGGGCTGAAAATTGATGTGGGATATGATCAAAGAACAAGGTCTCAAGGACCTTACAGGATAGCACAGACAAGTAAATTGATTGTACAGCGTGTGTGTTAGATGGTATTAAAGAGATATGCATAGGCTGCTAAACAGCAGCAGGGATTACGTGGAGTTCACACTCTACTCCAGAAGACATGTACAGAAAAAGATGATAGCCTGGCAATGTGACACAGCCTAAGCACCAACTGAGTAATTTGTTTTCCAAGTTACACTGAATTAATTCACACACTTAAAGAAAAGACACTGTTATGGAGTGATTTTCAAGCTTCTATTCAACCAACATCTCCTCAGTGCTTAATATGTGCCAAGCAACCCACTTAGCATTTTCCAACGGGGTCTTATTCACGTTTCACATTTTGTAGACGAGAGAAGTGAGTCTGACAGAGTGAAGAGACTCGTCGAAGGCTACATAGCGAGTAAGCTGCAGAGCTGAAATTTAGAGTGATGTCTTCCAATCCCATGTCCAGGCATACTATGCTGCTTCAGGCTACAAAACCGAAACAATTTCCATGTCCTTGCATGTGACTTTTATTGCCTTTTCACTCATCCTGTGGCACACAGTACAGTTTTGGGGCACAGATAGGCAATCACCAACTGCTGACTTGATATGGCTATATACTTGTCCACATTTTGAGAAGCAAGGGACCACTGTCAGATCAGATTACTTTGGTGCCTATGTAGCATCACGTGCCAACAGGAGCACAGTTGGCTGAAGATGAGTGAATTTTTCAAGTCATATTTGAGCAGTGTTTTTGACCACTATATCCGGTCAGTTGTTCCAATGTTCAGCACGAAGTCAAAATGAACTGTTCATTTCCTTTGACAGTTAACAGCACTAATGAATTCAGTATAATCTCACCATCCATCAGAAAAATTTCTGAAATGCAAACTTAAAGCTGATGATTCACACAGCAGAGAAAGGGAAATAAAGCAGTACTCATTGTTTTCTACAAAACTAGCATTGTTTGCAAAACCCAGAAACGGAGCAGTTGGTTGACTACTAATAACAAGTAGGTTGCTCTTTGGTCATTTAGCAAAAAGCTGCTTGTTGTACCACGGTCAGTGGCTGAGGAGCATATGACTTCAAGTAGCTTTTGCTTGTACAGAACAATCCTACATATAAAAATCAGCAAATTGTTATGTAAGGTACGAAAGAGAAATTTAAAATCTTCACACGAGAAAGCACATGACACTGAGCCTGGCACGAATCAGACATTAATATTGAATAAATGCCTACTGAATGAATACTTTAATAGACATTTGAAAACATCAGTTGTCTATTAAATCGAGAGAGAAAAATCAAACCAACCAAACCTACACAGGTTAGGTTAGGAACTCAGATTATAGAGTAACTGGCTCAAGATACATAAAACTCACAAAAATGTATGTATAAGCAAGCACCCATTTGACATCCTCGTAAATTAAGTCACCACACTGGTGCACGGTGGAAGGCTGACTGGCAATCAAATTAGAAATAACAAAAACTAAAAGGACTGTGACAGACCTAACTTTAAAATCTGTTCCAAGCAGCAACAGGGTGAAACCTGCTATAGAAGCAGTGTCTACACAATGAAAGAATATCCTGATATGCCCACAAAGTTGAATCAAAAACCTTTATACACGTCCACAAGAACATTTAATAGTAATAACGAACAACTTATTCAAGTAGAATCTGTTCAGAAATGGAAAAAAAAAATCTCTAATTACGAGATTGGGCTCCACAAATATAAATCTAAACTTGCAGATTCGTCCAAATACACATTTCCTAAGATGAACAACCGGGACCCACACAACGAATCAAGCACAGTAATTTAAGTATAAAGCTTGGGGCAACTCTAGCGATCTCAAACAGGAGAGCATCAGCGCTTCAGCCGGCTAGTGCGTCGCTTTGGACTCGAGCTTTCCATTTGCAGAGCCTTCACTGCAAGAGACCTTTGAAAGAAATTCAAGGCCAAGTATAGGATTTCATGATCATTGCAAATAAAAAGCATGCAGTCCCCGGAGCCCGCGATCCCTCTGGATCTCACTAGAGACCGCACTCATGAAAAGCCACCCTTTTACCTGGTCCAGGACCCCAGCACCTTCCGGGGCTGATGCCACAAACCCCCGCCGGGACCCCCTCTTGCCCAGCAGGGGAGTGGGGAAGTCACGCTCCAACACAGAGCAGCGTTCACCCCACACTGAGGAAGGCGCACCTTTTACCCCAAACAGGATGCCGTGACAGATGTGTCACCTGCGCGGGGAAAGGGGCCCCCGAAGACATCCTCGCAGACCAGTGCCAACAGGCAGTCATCTGCTGCCCCGCGGGCCCCGACGTCCAGCGCCAGCCGCTCCTTCCCCGGCTCCGCTCGGGAAACTTTCGGACCTCACCCCCTGGGCGCGCCCCTACCTCTCGGGACCCTCCGCCCTCTTACCCACCCCCCCTCCCACGCCCGTGAAGCCCCGCCCCGGCCCCCGCCCCCCGGCCCCCCGGCCCCACGAGCACCCGCGTGCCCTCCGGGCGCGCCCCCGCGCTGGACCAGGCCGGCAGAGGGCGGGGTCGCTCACCCGTCCGCAGCTCGTGCTTGACAGTGAGGAGCTGCTCTCCCGCGGCGCCGCCGTCCCCGCTGGTCCCCGCGGCGCCGCCGCCGCCGCCGCCGCCGCTGCCACTCTCCTCCTCCATCTTCTCCCTTTCGGATCCCGCAGACTTCTCCGAGGGGACGCGGGAGGCAGCGGACGCCCGGCCCCTCGCGGCTCCCGCTGCAGCCCCAGGAGCCGGGGCGCGGCGGCTCCCAGAACTCGGACGCAGAGCGGAGTCGCTTTCCCGCTCTGGCCGCACGGCTCGCTCCTCCGCCTCCTCCCCCTCCAGCTGGCACCGCTAGTACCGCGCAACCAACCCGCCCCGAGCTCCCCCGCCTCCCCGTCCCAGCCGCCCCGCCCACAGCCAGCAAGGGATCGAGCCGCCAGCGCTGATTGGTCCCGAGGCGCGCGCATCTCTGGACGGCGGCTCCCATTTGGCAGCCCGCTGTGACGCCTCGGCACCCGCCCCGCCCCGCTCCTCGAACTGCTGTTGCTTGGCGGGGAGGCAGCCGGGGCAGGAGCGCGACTACTCCGATTGGTACGACCCGAGAGTTTGCCCCGCCTGTTTCCCCCGGTGCGCACGCGCCGTCAGGATCTTCCCTTCCCTTCTCTGACCTCCCCAGAACGGTCACGCCCCCAGCCCCCCCAGCTTCTATCTGTTAGTAAACAGTGTCTAGTAGTCCGGAGGCGCTCGGGGTGTGTGATTGGCTATTGCTGAAAGAGGCGGGAAGGCTGATTGGACCGTTTGGTCCGCCAATCACTGTGGACAGAAGAGGGGCCTGGAGGGTAGCGCTTCTCATGCACGTGTTGGCAGGAAGAACCTAGGAGCCTAGGTACTCCGCACGGGTGTGTGATCAGCGGGAAGACAGCGTTTCTTAAAAAGGTGTTACTCGCGGTAGTGAACCCTTAAACAAGTGAAGTGGAGTTTGTGCTTACATACAGGGAGTTCTTAGCAAAAAGCCTTCCCCAGCTCTAGATGAGGACTTTGGCAAAGGATACACATTTCCATTTTGTACAAGACACGTAGTAGGCACTAAAAGGATGCAGAGGTTAATAAAATATAACCCCTCTCCCCAAACAGTTTTCAATAGAATATGAGAAAAACAAATCATCTGTGTATATACACAGCAAGCTAAAAAGCAGAATTTGAAATAAAACAGTCATACAAACTGTTAGAGAATCGAACTGATGGCAATAATTATTCGCAGTAGAGATGCTGCGGAAGGCTTTTAGGGTGAGGAGGCATTTGAGATAACCAATTTAAAGGATGGGAACAATGGAAATACCAGAAGCGGACATTTCATAGAAGTGGTAACTGTGAGCATGTGGGGAGCCGGCAAGGCCATGGCATACTCAGCCCCACGTTGGGTGCCATATGTGCCGAGCCAGCTCAGCCAGGTTCAGTGAGCCTAAGAGGGGGCGGTGAAGGATTGAGAAAAGACAGACAAGAGAAAAAAGCTGGGTCTGGGTGGGACATTGTCCTCTCTGATAGAGAGCTAGTGACAATGCCACAGACTACAAGCCGAGTCTTTATTTTATAGCCAGATTCCACAAGGCAAAGTAAGGGCGTGGTCAAGATATTTACAACATTCTCCTGGGTTTCAAATCTACTCAATTACATGCACCTGAACTCTATCAAGCCCACATCACTCAGCCATGTGGGACCACACGTTCAAACCATAAGTTCAAGCTTACAACTATAGCCTTTGGCTATAATTGTGCTGGGAGGGCTTTGCCCTCCAAGCTAGGACTTGCACATGGCTTTGCCACGAAAGGATTGTGCCCTCTCATTCGTCCGAGGCTTGAACCTGTCCAAACACTAGCTGCTCTCCACATGAGCATAAACCTGAAGGTACGTGATAGCTAAGGCTGGTGGAGTATGACGTAAAAGATACAGCTGAAAAGGTAAGGTGTGGAGGACGTTGACTACCATGCTAAGCAATGCATATTTTATTTAGTTTAAATGTTTCAATCATTTAAAACATTGAGAAGGATGGACCGAAGGGAGAAGGAGAAAGATAGCAGGGTGAGAATACTGTTGCAGGGATAGAATTTGTGGGGCCTAATTTCTGGCAGTGGACATGAGACTGGACAAAGGAGAGAATTAAAGATGGATACTTGGACATCATTCACATAGAAGTGTACTTTTAAACTAAGCATGGATTAGGTCAGAAGTCAGCAACGTTTTTCTGTAAAGGACCAAATAGTAAATATTTTAGGTTTGCTAACTATGTGGTCTCTTTCACAACTACTCAGCTCTGCTATTGAAAGCAGTCATAAGCAGTAAGTAAACTAAGGGATATGTCTGCGTTCCAACAAAACTTGATTTATGGACATTGCAATTACATTTCACATAATTTTCACGTGTCATAATATATTCTTATTCTTTTCAGCCATTTAAAAATATAAAAACTATTCTTAGCTCTTGGGCCATTAAAAAACAAACAGGCAGTAAACCAGATTTAGCCGCAGGCCATAGTTTGCAGACTCCAGGGTTAGATCGCCAGGGAAGATTAAGCAGAGAAGCCTCCCAGCCCCTTCCAGTTGCCCTCAGCTCCCTGGGCTTATCCACCTGAAACATTTATCCCACTAAACCAGCCATTTTCAACCTTTCTCATCTCATGGCACACATAAACTAATAACTAAAATTCTGCAGCACACCAAAAATATATATATATTTTTTGCCGAGCTGACAAAAAATAGGTATATTTTTTATTCATTCAAACCAAATGGCTGTTGTTGGTGTTGTCATTTTTTTATTTGACAGTCTAAGGGGAAAGAGGGCAGTGCCCCTCACTAAATAGTCAGGTATTGGATGTTTTTGAAATTCTTGTGGCACACCAGTTGAAAATCACTGCACTAAAACCATTCCTGGCTACTTGTCTTTCTCCTCCACAAGTAGTGTGCTATTTGTAGCTAGGGGATGAGGTTGTACAATTGTTCATTTGTTCACTGAATCACTTTTACACCAATTTTATACCAGGTCCTGTGGTAGATACCAGAGGCACAGCGGGAGCAAAACATGCAATCCTTGCACGCATAGAGCCTACAGTCTAGAAATTGAAAGAAATCCTAAGTCATTACATAAGGAAATATAAACTTTCCATTGTGATCATGCTGTAAAGGAAAATTACAGGGTGCTACAATAGAATTTATCAGGGTCCTAATTTAGGTGAGAGGAGCTTGAAGATCTTTATAAGGAAGTACTATTTAAACTGATTCTTAAAGATGAGTAGGTTTTAACCAGGATGTGGCAGAGACTGGCCTGATGCTCACCAATCTCATTTCCTCTTCCTGGACACACAGGAGAAATATGATTTTTTTTTTTTCCTTTACAGTTAAGCTAGAGTCATGTGATTGTGATGTGGCCAATGGGGTGTGGGCCGATGTGATGCGTGCCATTTCTAGGCCTGGCAAAGAAAACCCCGTGCATAATCACCCACACTTCCTTCTCTTTCCACAGCATTGCAAAGGCCATATGTTGAGTGTGGGGGTGACACAATTTAGAAGAACCCTGAACCTCTGGGTCTCCATTTGAAGAAGAGCCACCCTGACCTACACTAGACCTACTGTCATGTGAGCAATAAGTAAATCTTATTAGACATAAGCTACTGCAATGTTGGGGTTGTTTGCTACTAAAGCATAATTGAGCTATCCTGGTGATTTCACAAGTGAATTTTTGAGGAGAGAAAATTCTAGGACGATGCAGATGCAAAGTACTGAGACAGGTAATGAGCCTATTGAATTTTAGTGATTGAGAGAATGACAATAGGGTAATAACACAGAAAGCAAGTGTTGAGGTGTGAGAAGCAGGCAAATACCCAGTCACCAAGTGTGTGGTAGGACTTATATTTTTGGAGTTTTTCCTGTGTGGAGTTAAAAGCAATGGAAGGAATTTAAACAGTGGGATGATATAATTGGGATAGTATTTTAAAAAGGTCACTGTGGTTAGTGGTTAGTGAGCTGGAGGGAGCAAGAGGGAATATAGGGAGACCAGATGGGAGATTATCACTGCAGTCTGGGAAACAGATGATAACGGGTATAGTTGATATGGAGAGAAATGGAATGTTTCTAGATATACACAGGATGTCCCAAAAAATGTATATATACTTTAAATAATTATTAACTCCAGTGGGTTAAATCTGAAAATAAAGAAACATTGGAATTAATAATTGTTCAAAGTGTGTACTAGTATATATTGTTTTAGATTGTCAAAATACCTTGTATTTGGGACTTCATGAATTATTGGATTTGGTGGGTAAGGGAAAAGGGGGCATCTGAATTGACACCAAGTTTCTAGCATGAAGAATTGGGGTAGATGGATGAGGATAGGGGTAAATTTAAGTAAAAGCATATATCAGAGAATATCAAAAGTTTAAATTCAAAATATCCAATGCCAATATTAAATAGCTATGTGGATGTTAAATATAAGACCGACCACACACTCTGTGACTGGGTGTTTGCCTGCCTCCCACACCTCAACGCCTGCTTTCTGTGTTATGACCCTATTGTCATTCTCTCAATCCCTAAAATACAATAGGCTCTCTGCCTGCCTCAGTACTTGAGAGCTGCAGAAAAGTCTAGCATTGAGTCTTGAGAACTACAGAAGGGTCTAGCACAGAAATATAACTTTAAGAATCACTGGCATATAGATGATACTTGAGGCCAGAGGTATGAATAAGATTAATTAGGGAGAGAATGAGCAGAAGGAGGGAAGAGGAGCCCAAGACTCCAGTCTAAGAAATTTCAAAATTGAGATGTAGGAATGAGAAGGTGAAGCCAGAGATGTCGGAGGAGTTTTGTATCTTGGAAGCCAACGTTTTTCAAGAAGGAGGGAGTAGTCAGCTATGTCACATGCCCTGAGAGGTCACATAAGATGAGGTCTGGAAAGAATCTTATGAATTTGCCAATTTTGGTGCCACTGGTGACAATATCCAAGGCAGTTTGGGTAGAGCAAATGGGAAGTGAAATAAAAAACAGTGTGTGTGGACAAATTTTTCAAGGAGTTTGCCTCTGAAGGAAAATAGAGAAGGAAGGCCCCAGCTGTAGAGACCCAGGGAATGTTTTTTAATTTACTTTCAAATAATTTTAAAATTTCAGAAGAGTTTCAAAAACAGTACAGAATTTTACACAACCTCCACTGAGCTTACTCTAATATTAATATGTTACATACCATAGTTCAGTCACCAAAAACAGAAATTAACATTGGTGTAGTACTATTAAATAAACTTCAGACTCTATAGATTTCACCACTTTTCCATAAAAAAAATGATTTTTATATGTCTAAATGGTTCAAAAAGAATTAAAAGAAGAAGAGTATACTGTGACATGTGAAATTTACATTTCAATGCCCATAAAGTGTTATTGGAACACTAGAGGCTCAGTCTGCACGAAATCGTGTGCTAGTAGCTCGCTTCCGCTTGCCTCAGCTGGCCGCCCTGCCCATCGGCACTCATAGCTCTCTGTCCCGCCCTCCGCTGCTCCTAGCCCTCTGCCGCTTGTAGCTCTCTGCCGCTAGTAGCTTGCTGCCCCACCCTCCACCACTCATATCTCTCCACCACTAGTAGCTCACACCCCACTCTGCCCATTGAGAGAGCCAGGTTGTTTGCTGCTCATTTGGTCATTACAGCATAATGGCCACGAGCTTTTATATAAGAGACTAGAGGCCCGGTGCACGAAATTAGTGCATGGGGGGGTTCCCTCAGCCCGGCCTGTACCCTCTCCAATCCGGGACCCCTTGGGGGATGTCCGACTGCCTCTCACAATCCGGGACCACTGGCCCCTAACTGCTTACCTGCCTGCCTGCCTGATCACTCCTAACCCCTCTGCCTGCCTGCCTGATCACCCCTAACTGCTCCCCTGCTGGCCTAATCACCCCTAATTGCCTCTGCCTCGCCCTGCACCTGGGACCCAGAATTCCCTCCCTCTGGCCAGCCCCAGGCACCCAGGACCTGAGCCGGCTTCGCCCGGGCCAACCGCAGCCACTGGTGCCCAGGACTGCGGGGCATGCGGCTTGTCCCTCTCCCAGGCCGCAGCCTGGCTGGTCCCCATTCCTCTCTCACAAGCTCATTTGTTCCTGGCTGGTCCCCATTCCTGTCTTGCAAGCTCATTTTTGCCTGGCTGGTCCCCATTCCTCTCTCCCCAGTGTTGAGTGTCTGAGCCGTTATGACGTGAGGGTGTGACAACCATTTGCATATTAGCTCTTTATTATATAGGATAACCATGTTCTTTCTCTGCACCAGGTTGCAATCCAGGATCCTATATCATATTTAGTTGTCATGGCTCCTTAGTCTATTCCACTGTGAGCTGGCTGAGAGGTTTGCCTTTGATGGGAGGAGGCCCCAAGTCCTTCACCAAGGAAGGAGAGAGAGAGGAGGGGCTGGAGGCAGGCATGAATCAACTTGTAGACAAGAATATCTTGGTCATCTCATATCGGTATCCCTGACATTTAGAATAGGCTCTAGCCCAAAGAGGGTTTTCAGTAAATGTTTGTTGAATAAATTAGTGAATGAGAGAGTTGGAAACCTACATTTGAAGAGTAGGTATAAAAAAGGGAGCCTATTTATGGAGCCAGTAAAGCAGAAATAAGTCCTATGAGCTGATCCTATCTGTAGATAGTTAAAAACATTCAGATATGCACATGGGTAGCAGAGAGATTATTTCAGAGATGCAAGTCCTGTGCTGAGAGATGGGAGGAGATGGACTTGGGAATTGAGGATAGTGGAAACAGTTTGGAACAGTGACTAAGGAAAATAAATATAGTGAGCCAGCTTGGATAATTGCTGACTAATACTGAGGGCCCAGGTGGAGTTAGAAAGCCTGAATCAGAAGAGTTAAAAGCCTTCCTCTTGCAACTTACATTCCCCCTCGGGGTTGGAGACAAGCAGCTGGGCAGCAACCTCTGTTGCAGTGAGTGACCTGGGGCCCAAGCTGGGTGAGCAAGCAGTGAAGCCAAGAAAAAACTGCTAGCCTGCGGGAACAGGCCGGAGTCCAGGAGCCGGAGCTTATTAACATAAATGAGTAGAACAGCAGTTGACATCCTTGGCTGCGCACTGGAGTCACCTGGGATACTGTAAAACAAAAACAAACCTCCCACCCCGAAAAGGGGGACTTAATTGGTCTGGGGCAGGGCCTGGACTTGGGGCTATTTTTTTAGTTCCCCACGTGATTATAATGTGGAACCAGTTTTGTTACAACTCTAATGTACAACCGACAGAGGAGAGGATGGGAGGTAGGAGCAAATTGGAGTTTTGAAACAACAGCAACTTTGCAGAGGTAGTGATGATGCAGGATAGGGTCGGAAGAAAAAATATAAATTGGGGGCTGAACACACCGAATAAAATGAGAGGGAGCTTAACGGATCAGATGTTGATATGCAAGCATGGCTTGGAGTCAAAGGAGGAAGAGTTTTTAAAAGGGCAAGAAATGGCCGAAACCGGTTTGGCTCAGTGGATAGAGCATCGGCCTGCGGACTGAAGGGTCCCAGGTTCGATTCCGGTCAAGGGCATGTACGTTGGTTGCGGGCACATCCCCGGTAGGGGGTGTGCAGGAGGCAGCTGGTCGATGTTCCTCTCTCATCGATGTTTCTAGCTCTCTATCCCTCTCCCTTCCTTTCTGTAAAAAAAATCAATAAAATATATTTAATGAATAAATAAATAAATAAAAGGGCAAGAAATGGACAGTGGTCCGGATGTAGTTGCTGGAATTGAGGAAAACATCACTCGTCCCCCGACCCCCACCCCGACCCTACCCTGAGAGATGGGCAAGTAGGGAGGGCTGCTCTGTCCGTGAAGTGGAAAGAGAAAGTCAGGTTTCTGCTAAGGCCAGGAAGAGTAATAGAGAAAAAAGCTTGAAAATATATGTTTGTTCCCTTTAGAAACTGCCTTTTGCCAGGCCTGCTGGTACCCGGTGCCAGAATAGGGCCCCCTGCTCACCCCTTTATCTTGTGGGCCTATGTCTGTGGCACCGTGCCATGGGGCTTCATTGATCCTTGGCCGGGAGGGGAGGGCTGAAGCAAAGTGGGGGAGGGCCGAGTCTGTGTGAGCCTTTAGGGCTTAATGAACGCGTTGGTCATGCAACATGAGCGAGAAGCTCCTCGCCTTTGGATTTGTAAGAATTAAGGAACGTCAGAGACTCGCCACATCACACTTCCTCTCCACCCCCCCAGCCCCCCCTCCCCCCGTCCCGCCTTTAACTGGCTCCATAAGAATACTCAGATGTACAGTCAGATAAGAAAGAACTTCTCTCAAAAAGTCAAAAACAACATTATCAACATCTTGATCCTGTTTTTGACCTGGTGAGGCCCTTCACTGTGTGATATAGATCCAGGAAGGTTAAGAACATGCTGCAGGCTGCAGGGACCAGCTGTTAGGGAGTGTGAAGTTCATCCACTGTTGAAGTTAACATATTGCCGCTCTTCCCAAAAAGGATGTTGGGAAGGCACAGACACACCTTGAATTCACAAACAGGGAGGAAACTCCGTGGTGGGGAGTGGGGGCAGCAGCATTTAGGCATTTTCTCCCCTCCCTTCCCCCCCCCCACCCCCCCCCCCCCCCCCCCCCCCCCCCCCCCCGCCCGCACCGTTTTCTGTTATTCCAGAGAATACCTACAAAGCTTAGCAACCCTCTGTACGGGGCGGAGTCAGAGCACTCAGCTGAGTGGGAAGATCCAGTCTAGGATCTGGCTGTGTGGACCTGGGAGAGACTATAGAGGCATGCATATGACAAATACATTCAGATAAAGGTAGTAGAGACATTTTTATTCCCTGCCTCCCCACCCCCTCCACCCCAAAATCTTCCGGAAGCAACAAAAAACAAAACGAAGCAGAAACACAGAAAAAGTCCCATTTTTAATGAAACAAGGAAACTCGCAAAACCTCAGACCACAAACATGAAGTATGTCTGCTAAATACTGTAACGTCTGTCCTGAAATTGGTGAACTGCTGAGAGCTCACATACACTGCCTCTAGCCTTGTGCAGGAAACGTATTTCCTTGGAAGTCAGTGTCACAGTCCCCTGGGATTGATCCTTGGATGGCAGTGGGGTTTCCCGAAGGCGAGGGGGGCAGGAGAGAAGTTGAGATGTCACACAGACAGTTGTGGAAATTGCAGCGTAATGAAAAAGTGGTTCATTCCGAGTTCTCTTTCATTGGTGACTACATCAAGAAGAAAGTCTTGGTTTGGCGCCAGTGGTCTCTAACTTACCTCTGATTTGCACTTATCTCTCTTTCTAACCAGGAAAATACAGACCTCAGACTCAGCGTCTAGCAGACAACTGTATCTAGCTAGAACTTAGTATCGTTGTTTTGTTTTCATTGCGGTTGACTTTAATAGTTACTTCCTATTTATACCAAGTGATTCTGGCTTTTTCCTTTATAAATAAGTAAACATTGGGAATCGATTCAAAGAAGAATATGAATTATAATAGAGGTGATATGCAGAAGAGGTAACATTGAAGAAGTGGTTCCCAATTGACTAAAATTTAGAGTTACAGGATCCAAGGATCCTGCAGGAAAAAGTGTTCTTGCAAAGAGCTAGGATGATAGCGGGGAAGGCCAACATCAAGGAGAATCCAGGCTGATGGTTATTTATTTCTCTTGACCATGGCCTGGCTTCCAAACCAAAGGCACCTACTGGAGATGAGTAGGTGAAAGGGATAGAGAGGCAATTGCTAGATTATCACCCAGAGAGACTGGATGAGAGGGCCTCGCTGGGGCCTCAGCAGCCTCCTGAGTGCCAGAACCTGAGCATCTCAGAGAAGGTCTCATGGGAAGGAAATGAGCCGATTTGGAAACAAAATAAAGCTGCCAAGTGCCTCGACGTCCTTCCTTCGCCCCTCCCATGCTGTTCCTTAACGAAGAATTCGCCATCTCACCGGAGAAATTTTAAAATTATCACTCTTGAAAAAAATCCCAAAGAGTAGACTCAGGGGTACAAATAAGGGATGACAGAGCAACAAGAGAGGACAAAACGGAGAAGCAGAGCAACAGAAAGGAAGGCTGCTAAGCCCAAAGGAGGATGAACACAAGTGAAAACATGTGGAACAATGCTGAAAAGAACAAAGAAATGTTAACAATTATAAAAATGTGATGGTTACAGAAAACAGACCATGGAGATCCAAGATATGAAAAATGTCATTTCTGAAGAAGCTCCCGGAACAGATGGAACAATAGAAGAAACTTAACTGCAGGGAAGACTTGAGTCAGCAGGTAGAAAGCACACCCTGTGTCAAGGTGAAATTTGCACCGAGTGATCAATAATAAAATATGCCAGATAAAACAATGTCAAGGAAGCAAGCTCTACAGAAGTTAAGAGCAGTAAGGTGTGACTCATTAATTTTATACTGCACCCAGTTGTCCCGTAAGTGTGAAGACTCTTGGCAGTCATTGGCAAGCACAAAAAGAACTCAGGGTTTGCACATTCTTGAAAAAAAAATTCTTTATACTGAAATCCGGATAAATCCAAATCAAAAGGAGAATTGAGGATTTTTTTTAAAATACTGAAGATGAGCTTTGAATTGTTTTAAATACAGAATGAAAACTAAACAAACTGTGGGATTTATCGTTTAAGAACAACATGGAAATACCACAAACCCTTGCCCTGTCAAAGTAATTATATTCCCAACAAAAATTGGGAAGTGAGGGGGCAGGGCAGTGGGAGAGGACTTATAAATTTACTCATCTTTAATGTCAGAGACACAATCACTCTGAATAATAAAATGCGTGAACTGTAGCTTTTTAATGCAAGCCTGATTTCAATTTCTCTACAGTTTTTATATTAGTTTTTTTTTTAAGGGGGTAATTTTTGTGGTAGAGAAACATTTAACTGAAGTTCAGCATCTTCTGTTTTACTTCAGTTAGATTTTCTATAAGAATTCATCTTAGTCATTTTACTGAAAAGTAATGTGCAGAGTAACCCCCCCTCACCCCCCCCCCCCCCCCCCCCGTTGTCCATTGATCTTCCTACTCTGTTTCCATGCACAAGGACCTGTTGAGATGATATATTCCAAATGTTGGTAGCTATTTCTGGGGAGCGAGATTATGGTCATGTTTTTAAAAAACTTCCTCTGCGTCCTTTTCGGTTATTTTTATCATAAAACAGTTACATAAAAATGGTAGTCATGTTTCTGAGTAATGTGGTAGGACAATAAGATGGCCTGTATGATCTTTGTTCCCAGGTGCTACTGCTGTGGTAATGTTATGTTACATGATAGAAAGGGTTTTACATGTAATTAAAGTCATTAATTAGTTGACTTTAAGCTTGGGAGATGATCTGGGTAGGCCTAACCACATGAGCACTTTATTTTTTTATTTAAAAAAATATTTTTATTGATTTCAGAGAGGAAAGGAGAGGGAGAGAGAGATGGAAACATCGATGATGAGAGAGAATCATCTATCAGCTGCCTCCTGCACGCCCCCGTCTGGGGATCGAGCCCGCAACACCAGCACGTGCCCTTGACCAGAATCGAACCCGAGGCCCTTCAGTCCGCAGGCCGGAGCTCTATCCACTGAGCCAAACCAGCTAGGGCAAAATATATATTTTTTAAAATGGATTTTAAATGAATAAATAGACAAGTTGGGGCCAGAAAGCTAGAGATGAAGGGGGGGGCGGGCGGGTTGGGAAAGGGCAGGATAGAGGATAGGAAAGCAACACAGTGGAAGGGTGAGTAGATAAAAGTAATGAAAATACCCCCTCCCCACCTCCCCTAGTCTGATTCCTCAGAAACAATCATTTTAACTCTAGATATTAGATATTCTGGTGTCATCTCTATATCTTTCAGTAATATACTCCTATCCCTATTAATTGATTGATTTGTTTTATACCTTATCTGTCTTCCTCCTATGCGATAAATGAGGATAAAGCTCATTTTCACCAGCATTCCCTCTTCACTTTCTACAGTTACATAACTTCAGGTTACCTGTGTTACGTTCATACACCTTCACTTCTTTCCCCTCGGCTAAGAGCAGCATCTCTTGACTGCTCGCTTTCTAAGACGAATGCAACAGCATCCCTAACTTCCCTTCCGCATCTGCCTCCCAGCTTCTGCCATATGCAATTTTAAGGCTCAGAATTTACATTCTTTTTTATATCATAGTTAACTCTTCTGTAGACGGGTCCTTAAAAAAATGAAAATCCCTTGAACGGACTCTGACACACTCAACACGGACGGGGCGAGAGGCTGGGCGTCGAGCCCGAGAGTGTTCCATCTCACAGGCCCACAACACGTCCAGACGCCTCTCAGTTTGCTCAGAAATGTGAGGTGCTGAGGGGTGTTCCAGCGGTGGGGATTCCGTGTGTGCTGCGAGAAGATCATTGCAGCAGGAAAGCCCTGGCACAAAAACCGCTTCCCGTGTGCCAAGTGTGGGAAGAGTCTTGAATCAACAACGCTGACTGAGAAGGAAAGTGAAATCTGTTGGGAAGGATGCTCTGCAGGGAACTTTGGGCCCCAGGGATTTGGCTATGGCCAAGGAGCAGGAGACCTGGTTCACGTTCAGGAAAGGGGTAAACCCAGAACCGAGATCACATGCTGGGCACAGGTAACCTACAGCCTAGGCACAGATCCCGGGCCACGAGCTGCTGTGAAGCCTGCCCGCACTTACAGACGGCACGTGGCCCTCTGCTTGGACAGGCTGGCTGCTCCGTAGGGAGACAGCACTGTGTCCTTTTGCTTTATTTGTCAGCATTTTCAAGAACCATTTCTTTTACATTTTAAGTAAAACTTCAGCTTGAAAAAAAAAGAACAGAAAGTCCCTTAAACAGCATTTACATTGTTGTGACTCTGTACATACTGTTCTCTCAAGAGACAAAATGTCTATAAACGTTGTTCTTCCTTTAATGCTACAACTCTCTCCCCACCCCCCATACCCCCGACCCTGGATTTTCTACTTGCCTTTCTTTTATCTTGTTGCTTTTTTTCTTTATCATAGCTCATTCCCCCCTACACCCCGCCCCCCAGTTTCTTCATCCCATCAGGTATTCTTCAGAGTTTTTAAACCCCCTCCCCTGCCCCCCCCCCCAAATTCCCTGAGGCTCCCCCATCCTTCTGCTGTAGAGCTGACATGATGGGATTTCCCTTTATGGCTTTTCTGGGTCAATTTCAGGTTTCCCAAGATCCAGGACTTCCTACTTCTTCTTTTTTTTTAAAAAAAAAAAAAAATTGATTTGAGAGACAGAGAGAGAGGAAGGGAAAAAGAGAGAGACATTGATTTGTTGTTCCACTTATTTATGCATTCATTGGTTGTTTCATGTATGTGCCCTGACCAGGGATTGAACCCGAAACCTTGGCCTATTGGGACGATGCTCCAACCAGCTGAGCTACCTGGCCAGGGCCCCTACTTCCTAAATTATGCCTTTGTTTTGCTGCTGCACATTTTAAGAAATGGCACATGAGAAGTCCATTTTCTAAGTCCTATTTGTCCCCAAAGGTCTTTGTTCCATACTCACACTCGGATAACAGTTTGGCTGAGTGTGACATTATAGGTTGGAAATCATTTTCCTACAGAATACATGACCCTATTGCCTTCTTCCATCCAGTCTTGCCAATGAGATATCTGTTTAATTTTCATTATTATTTGCATTCCCTTATAGATGACTTTTTGTTTTATTGGAAGTTTTTCAATTGCTTCCTTCATCTTTGATGTTATAAAAAAATCAGATTATGTGACTAGATGAGTATTTTTTTCAAACTCTGTGTTTACCACTCAATGGACCCTTTCTGTGTAGAGATGTGTGTCCTTCAGTGCTGAATAACTCTGTTGTAGCATTTTTTCTCCTTGGATTTTCTTTATTCTCTCCTTCTGAATCTACTGTTAATTCAATGTTGGACCTCCTGTATTTGTTTTCTATGTCTTTTTTTTTTTTCTTTTCTAATACTTTTTATTTTAAAAATATCTTTTTCTTTTGGTTCTATATATTTAGAGAGAGTACTGTAATTTTATCTTTCAAATTTACCATTGATTATTTTATAAGTTTAACACTCATGGTTTTAATTTATAAGAGCTCATCTTGTTTGTCTTTTGTCTTCTTTTATGAATGAAATAGCTTCATGAGTCTTCTGAATATATTAATTGGAGCTTTTTAGTTTAGTTTGCTTTGATTTGGGTTTTCTTCCTCAAAATAACTGCTTCCTTCCGGGTTGTTCCCCTCCCCCCCCCCCGCTCCTCCCCCCCTCTCATTTATTTTAGTGTTTTATTTATTTATTTATTTATTTATTTATTTAAATATATTTTATTGATTTTTTACAGAGAGGAAGGGAGAGGGATAGAGAGTTAGAAACATCGATGAGAGAGAAACATTGATCAGCTGCCTCCTGCACACCCCCCGACTGGGGATGTGCCTGCAACCAAGGTACATGCCCTTGACCGAATCGAACCTGGGACCCTTCAGTCCACAGGCCGACGCTCTATCCACTGAGCCAAACCAGTTTCAGCTATTTTAGTGTTTTAGTGTCTCTCTTTTATTATGGAGTATTTTTCTGAAGTGTATAGAGATTCTTCATTGTCCGTTGACAGTGAAGCCCAGCCCTGGCCAGTTTAGCTCAGTGGTTGGAGCATTGGCCCTCGGATGGAAGGGTCTCGGGTTCAATTCTGGTAAAGGTGAAATACCTTGGTTGCATGTTCTATCCCCACCCCTAGTCAGGGTGCAAGCAGGAGGCAACCAATTAATGTGTCTCACATCGATGTTTCTCTCTCTCTTCTCTCTCTCTCTCTCTCTCTCTCTCTCCTGCTCCCTCCCTTTCTTCCACTCTCTCTAAAAAAATCAATGGGGAAAAAAAAATATCCTCAGGTGAGGATAAAAAAAAAAAAGTGAAGCCAAAAGAATTGATTGGGAGTTCTGTGTGTCAGGGCTTGTTGACCAGAAGGCTGCAAATGCCTGGGAGTCCTGGATACTAGAATGCGCTGATTTCCCTCCTTTGGAGATATTAATATTTTTAAAGAGAGGAACCTGACAGTTCCTTTCCTGGGTGATAGAGACCTAGGGATGGGGTGAAGGGGAAAGGCCCAGTTGTTCCATAGGCAGACTTTCCATTCATTCGCCTGGTTTCAACCCTGTACCTTTAGTGTTGCCACAACTGAGTTTCTCTGAGATTCACCCAGGAAGATCAGCCTCCTCCTGTCTTATATCTCTCCCTGTATACTCCAGACAGTGGTCCCCAACCTCCTGCCATTCTTTGGATGGTGGCATCCCACTTGGGGAAACACCCATCTAGACTGGCTTTTTCATTCCTGGCATCACAGAGCTAGTGAAGGCCAGGGCCTGGACACAAACCCACCCTCTGATTCCAAACCTGAGGTTCCTGCCAGTCACCACCGTGTTCTAGCAACTGCATGGTTAAGCTCAGATAAAGAACGATGAGACATTGGAGTCTATTTTTCAATAGACATCCAAGATTTGTTGACGATGAAGTGCTCACAGTGCCTTAGGATCATATTCTTTCCTTCATATGTTTGAAACGGAAATACTTGCACAGGCCAGAGAGAGAAAGTGTAGCAGTCCCTGGGGGCGGGGGGAGGGGATGCACACACCTTGTTCCAAGTGGCCGTCACTCTTCAGAGGCAGCCGGCTGCCGCCACGCAGGGATGCTGGCCAATCATAGCATAACCACCTTCCAATTTTTCAAGAAACATCCAAATCCAGATTGCTAAGTAATATTGTTTGGTAACGATTTAGAAGGTTGGCAGATAATTCAAGTTCAACCCTGGCTGTAGGCCAGCTGCAGGGACCCAACGTTGCCTATGGAAGAGAGAACCTGAAACAAGTCTGTGGAGGGAATAGAAAGTGAAAGCCATGGCAGGACCCGCCAGGCAATCACAGAAACCTGGGTTAAGACAAACCAAGGATTTTGTCATCTTTGAGCCCCGACACTCTGGAAGGTGGGTCTGGTGATCATTTCCAACTTCTCTTAACATTTGGCCCCACTGCCTCTCTTACATCCTAAGCTATCTAGTTTCTCTCCCTTTTTTCTCTTTCGTCATTTTACTTGAAGAAATCTTCCTCCTTTTGGATGACAGAGCCACGAGTCCATCTGAAGGACTCTCATGCAGCCCGGCCCGGCGTGGCTCCGTCATTGAGCATCAACCTAGGAACCAGGAGGTCACGGTTTGATTTCCGGTCGGGGCACATGCCTGGGTTGTGGGCTCGATCCCCAGTGTGGGGCATGAGGAGGCAGCCAATCAATGCTTCTCTCTCATCATTAGTATTTCTATCTCTCTCTCCCTCTCCCTTCAAAAAAAAAGGACTCATGCATACTATAGACAGGTATTGAAGAGGGTGAGGAGGGAGGCTAAGATCAGGGTTTCTGAGGAGTGGTTTGGTCCTTGCATAGCTACTATGCTATGTTTGCATACTCTGGTGACAAGGGACAGCTTTTAACCATAGGCCTGCCTGGAGGCTGGGAAATGGACCAGAAACCATTTAACATCATTGAACCTGAACGTCTCCATCTATAAAACTGGGATAATAAAAATAGCTGTTTGTACTTCAGGGTATTGTTCCGAGAATCAGTGCGATAATGGGCAAGGTGTATGGTGACAGCAAATGAGCCGTCGCCTCTGTTGGAGAAATGAAGGATGTGTTTGGATTGTACAAGGTGAGGACAGGGAACAAACCTCAGAAATATCCCACGGTTACTCTGTGCTGAAATCTCCAGTCATTTCAGGGCTGATGTCATCCCACCTGAAGCACGGGACTGCAGTTTATTTTATTTGGTTAAAAATCTACTTAAATAACCAGACACCTAAAATCACATTAGAAAAGAAAGGGAGCTTGTCATTGGAAACCCGTGAACTATGCTGACTCCTGTATCCAAACGACAGCACTTCCAGAGGACCTGGGTCCTCCTTGGTGTCCAGGAACTCCTTGAAGTGCTGGTCTCCTCCGCGAGAATCCCCTTCACCCCTTACAATCTCTTGGGAAACTGACTCAACTGTGGCGACAAGGCCACACTGAGTTCTAATTCAACTCAACTATCAGAAGACCAGGAACGTCTACATTTCCTTTGGTTGGGAGGTTACCTGCTACTCAGGCAGTGTCTACTTTGTCATTCGGTTTCATCACGATGGTGCACATTTCACATGGAATGGCACAAAGACTCGTGTGCAAATATGTTCACTGAAGCGATTTTTATAAAAGCAAATAATTGGAAAGTGACACTTGCTTAACAACAGGGGAATGGTTCAATAAATCACAGTTTTTATGATAAGGACTGTGCAGGCATTAAAAGTATATGTGCACAGTGGTTCCCACTGGGGGATGGTAACAACCCAGATGGGATTCTGCCGGACTAGACCAGGAAGCTCTACTTCCGCCCAGTCCAGGTCCGCTGAGACCACACAGAAGCAAGACTTGAAATAATGCAGCACAGCTGCGCAGTGCTGGTGAGCATCTGCAACCTTCCAGCAGGTGAGGTCTGGAGCCGAAGAGGTGGGGCCGTTCACATCAGACAGACACATCTGGCAGCCTTCTAGAGGAAATGGATGCCACAGGCCCTGCATAATCTGTGCACACTTGCACCTGGGAAAAACCCTAGAAGTCATCAGTGCATATGGGGTCACTGCCCCCTCGAGCCGTGTCATCCCGAGTGAGAAGAACCAGGTCACCAGAACTTGGAATGAAAGGTCCAGGTAGAACTCAGCTGTATGCATCAGTGGAAGCAGACTTCTGTTTGCTTGCTCTAAGCTGTCATTTAATGCACAAGGAAGTTGCAATTGAGTCGTTGCTCTTATTCTTGACCCTGGAAATGTAATGGGGGAGGCGGGGTGTCTTACCTCAAATCCAAGTGAATGGGTTGGATAAGCTCACAGAGAACTGTTTATGGAGGGGCTAAACAGCCTTTGGGAGGGATATTCTAGGAGAAGAAGCATCTCAGCCAGGCAGAGATTTCCTTGATAAAAACGTCATGGTCCTCAGAAAAGCAGGGTGGTTCCCGCATTAGTCTCCTGGCTGGGCCTTTGAGCCTTCTCTTGGCTCAGGCCCCAGTGATCTCCTCTCTGAGTTTGGTGGGGTGGGGGCTGACGTGGAAAGGATTATTTCACCAGAAATTCTCTTAAATATTGGGCCACAAGTAATATTCCTCTGATGCCCCCACGCTGCCCCCCGCAACAATGAACTATAGACAGAACAAGGCAGCCTCTCTCCCACATCATCCAAGAGGATCGACTGAACTTCTCTGGTGTCATGGGTGGGTTTTGGCCCAGGGCATTAGTGACAACTGGACAATGGTGGTGTCCAGCAGGCATGGGCTTATTCGGGTGGGACCCCCAGAAGTCACTGAGGAAGGCTTCGTCTGGGACCAAGGGCACTGTAGGAGAAGGTGGGACAAGCATCAGGAAAACCAGTGGCTCCATCTCTGCCCACAGCATGTTGAAGCTTGAAAACCAGGTTACATAGAGATGGGGAAACTGAGGCACAGAGAGGTTCAATCACTTGCCCAAAGGCATAGAGCTTTAAAGTGACAGAACCCAGATCTTCTTGACTTCTCATTGTTCTATTGGACAATGAGGACTTTCAAGAAAAGACCAGAGAATGTCCAAGGAATACCAGTAATAGAGTTGGATTTTTAAAAATATTCATCAAGGGAGCAGCAGTGATCAAAGCTGGAAAGGTATTTGGGACTGTATTGTGGAGGAGTTTGAGACTAATGGCAGAGTCCAGGTATCAGCAAGCTATGGCCTCAGGCCAAATCTGCTCACTGTTTTTGGGCCACAAGTTAAGAAAGATTTTTACAGATAAATAATCACAGTTTATCAGATGATAGGGAACACTAACTGAGCCCCATTTAAGTGAAAATATCCTATTTCCCATTGGAAGGAATTTCATTCTTCTCATTAGTAGACAGATATGACAAAATATTATATTCAATTATGATTATTATATTTTTATTTCATCAATAAAATTTGTGAAACTTTGTTTTCTCTCTTATTACATGAGTATCTATATAATAGCCTTTATTTTGCCTCTTGACCCTTTAGAGAAAAATTTTGTTACCCCTTGTCATAGTCAGCAATTGAAAAATGTCATGGAGTATAATTTATTGTGCACTCTTGGCAATAAAAGTCTGGGCATGCATGTCCTATCCCAGTTGTTGGCAAACTCATTAGTCAACAGAGCGGCAAACCACGGCCCACGAGCCGCATGTAGCTCATGAGCTGCAGTTTGCCGACCACTGTCCTATCCTATATAATAAAAGGCTAAAATGCAAATCGACTGAATGATGGAACGACTGGTCGCTATGACGTGCACTGACCACTGGGGACAGACACTCAATGCAGGAGCTGTCCCCTGGTGGTCAGTGCGTTCCCACAGGGGAGTGCCACTCAACCAGCGGTGGCAGGAGCCTCTCCCCGCTCTGTGGCAGCACAAAGGATGTCGGACTGCTGAAGGCTCCTGGACTGCAAGAGGGCGCAGGCTGGGCTGAGGGACCCTCCCGCTCCAGTGCACGAATTTCATGCACTGGGCCTCTAGTGTATACATATTACTTAATACACAGTCTATTGTACACTACACTACTAATGTATACAAGCAGTATAGTTAGGGCTATGAATATAGTGAAAGCTATGAAGTCAGACTGCCCAAGTTCAAATCCCAGACTTGCCACTTACAAGCTTTATGACATTGGGCAAATTTCCTAACCCTATTTCTCCATCTAAAGAAATGGGGGTAATAATATTATCTATTTTATTGGGTTGTTGTGGAATTAAATTAGTGAATAGATGTAAAGTGCTTAGAACAATCCCTGATACATAGTAAGTGCTAAATAAGAGTTGTTAAAAATGGTATGAACATTGTAATTCACACACAGCAAATAAGAATTTAAAATGAGGGATGATAATGAAACCCCTAAGCTTTTCTTTTGGCATCCTCGTGTATTTCAAATCACTCCTGGAGTGTGCATGGGACAGAGCATGGGTGAGCAGGGTGACTTGTCAGGACACAGAGGCAGGTGGCAGAGGGACTAGTTAGGAGACAATTCATTGATTCTCGGAAATAGGATGGCCTGACTATGGAGCTGGCTGACCGTGGGAATGGAGAAGAGGAAATGGAGTGAGGGCTGCCCCGTTGTCCTGACCAAATGTGCCTTATAATATCTTCTTCTAAGTCAATTCTTTCTACCGGCAAGGGAGCAGTTGGTATTGGCCCGGTGGTTAGTTTTCTCATTCATTCAACAGACTTTCCTGAGCCCTCTCTGTGCTCCAGGGTTACAAGGAGCTATAAAGACGAACCACAGATAAACCTGCATTTAAAAAGCTCATGGCTGGGCAAGAGGAGACAGGCATGAAAACAAGTGTGTGCAATGGTGTGTTAGGGGTTCTGATAGGAGCCTGTTTAGAAGCTGAGGGAGGTGAAAATGGAAGAATGCTCAAACCCATGGGGGCATGGAGGTGAGGGCTCAGACAAACTTGACAGAGGTGGGTTCACTTGGGTTAAGTATTGAGAGATGAGTGGGCATGGGCAAGGGGTGGAGAGGGCATTCCAGGCATGAGCAATGATAGCGAAAACAAAGAGGCACAGCACAGCTGGAGGAGTTCTGGGGACTGTAAATGCCCAGATCCAGGAGGCTGCACAGTGGGGGAGGTCACGTGCTAGGTCTCGGGTCAGGGTGACCCCACAGGAGCTGGGAAATCAGTGGTGGGAGAGTAAAGTTCTTTTTTCTAACATCTTGCAAAACACAGAGTCTGTTTATGGTGTCTTTCTGGTGCATTAAACATTGGCGAGCCTTAAAAAACTAAGCTCTATTGCTTTAATTGCTTTTTTTAAAAGTCAATATCAATGGCAATAAAAGCTACTTTGAATGGTATGCAGTTGAGTTGCCCTCAAAAAAAAAAAAGGAATTTAATAACCTTGGCCTCCATTTGCTTTGAAGGGATTTGGTTGTCTGCTTTTATCCTGAAAATGAAAACTTGTGGTGTTAGAACCTCGTTTTTTATGGTGAGATTACTGTAGTAGGGGAAAATGAAACCACCCCCCCCACCCCCTCCAGTGGGTCCTTTAGTCCTTTTCTCCCTCTATCCTTTCATCCATTCATTCACTGAATTGGTCAGTCTGTCTTTCTGTGAACAAGCATATACCTCTTTGTTGAAAACGCTAGATTAACCTCAACAACTAGGATTAAAGTAGCAGTTGTCAGAAGAGAAGATAGCTTTGTACCCTGGAGAATGTGGCAGCCCCAAATGAGCAAGAAACATGCCACACTGAAGTGTTTGGGTTGGGACATTTTTGGGTTTTGGGTTTCAATCTTTAAGCATTACATGTCCTCTGAATAAAACTGGAGAGTCCAGAGAAATAATAAAGAAATGGGGGGAAATAACCTTCTTTCTAACCATTTAGGGACAACCTCTGCTGCTATTTTGGAATATTTTCTTCTAGTATTTTTTTCTTCTATGTTTTTTATGTGTCATGTACCTGGGGACCCCAATGAAGTTCATGTTCAGTACAGGCTTCATTATCCCCAGCACAGGCCTTTGGTTAGCTTTGCTAATAAGTTGTACATCTTTTATTCAGAAAGATCCACAGGCATTGTGTGCTGAATCCCCTGTTCCAACCTAAATCTACACGTTGGGAACAGTCTAAGAGAAAGAGCCCTATTTGTGGGCCTGCTCTCAGCACATTTACACCTTCACCACTTTGAGGGTTGTGGTCACTTCACAGCTATAGAACAAAGAGAGAAAGACCCAGAAAAGAGTAAGTCTCCAGGTCCAGATGTCTTACTATGGGCAAGCAAGAGTAGAAGGAGCAGTCAGTAGAATAAGTCAGAGAAAGACAAATACTATATGATTTCACTTGTATGTAGAGTTTAAAGAACAAAATAAACAAAATTGAAGCATTCATAGACATAGAGAATGGACTGGTGATTGTCAGAGGGGCAGGAGAGGCTGAATGAAAAAGGTGACGGAATTAAGAAGTTCAAATTGCTAGTTACACAATAGTCATAGGATGTAAAGTATAGGGAATATAGTCAATAATATTGTGATAACTATGTATGGTGTCAGGTGGGTACTGGAACTATCAGGGGGAACACGTTGTAAAGTATATGATTGTCTAACCTCTATGCTGTACACCTGGAATTAATATAAAATAATATTGAATGTTAACTATAATTGAAAAAAAAAATTAGTAGAAGGAGTAAGACAATGTGCTCCTTGGAGTTCCTTCCTGGGAAATAGAGATGTCTCCTTGCTTCCATGTCAACTTGAGAACAAGGATGCCAGCAGTGTTTTACTGTAATATTTTTTATAGTATGTGGGAAATATGGGTTCCTGCCTTGAGGTCTTAGATGTTTGCCTCCAGGTCTTCCCATGGCTCACTGCTGAAACATTGTTCACGTTTCAGCTGAGCTGTCGCTTCTTAGAGTCACTTCCATGACCCCCAAGGCCTCCTTCCACCCCGCCCCATCCCACCCCTATCACTCTCCATCTCATCACCCAACTTTATTGTCTTCCTGGCATGGACCACTATCTAAAATGATCTTCTTCACATTCTTCTTTGCTTGTTTGTGGCCCATCTTCCCCCTTCTAGAATGCAAGTTCCATGAAAACAGGGGGCTTCCCTGCGCTGTGTTTTGCTGTATCCCCAGTACTTACCACAGTCTCTGGCACACAGTGACACTAGCAGTGCATATTGTGGAATGAATGAGTGGTGCAGTCCTGGCCAAGGCCCTGCTCTCCTGCCTGCCCCACATCCATTCAGTCCCAAGCTTTAATAGTTCTTTCCTCCATCATCCGTCTCTGATCCATCCCCACTAACCCGCAGCACTAATGTTTAGCCCCTACAATAATTACAATGTTCCTACCGCTCTGTCTGCTCCAGTCTCTATCCCACCCTGCCACCACGTGTTCCTCCTGAATCTCACGTGCTGCTTTCCTATTTATATTCCTGCCCCTCCATGCAAACCAATGGGCTGATTCCCGGTATGGTAGCAGAGAGGGGTACCCCAGGGCAGTACATTGGAATTGGGGGTTGGAGTAAGGATGTGCAGATTGGAAGCAAAGCAATGCTTCTCTCACTAGCTTTGCTTCATTCTGTACTCACATTTAATTTTGTGTGTCAGATATTGTGAAGGGAGGGCCTGAGGTTTTGAGGTTATCGAGAAGGCTAGGATGTGGTTTTAAAGTTAAGAGAACTATTGATGGTTCTTTCTCCTAAGTAGGTCGTGAAACCTCGCCCTTCATGGTTTCCCGCATGCAGGTCCTTCCTCCTGATCTCTGCTTGGGAAACACCAGCTCCTCTTCACGGGCTAGTTTAAAGGCCACTCCTGTAATGCCCACCCACATATGTTCCCCTTCCAGTAGAGCTAACTGTGCACTGCCTAAGCCCCATAGCACTGTGACCACAGCTCTGATGGGTCATTATCTTATACTCGTTCAGATTCCCCCAGCAGACTGGGTGCCCCTAAGGGCAAGGCACTCAGCATCGTAATCAGCTTGGGCTGCCATAACACAACACCATAGACTGGCTTAAGTAACATCGCCTTTCTCTCAGTTCTAACAGCTGCAAGTCCAAGGTCCAGGTGCTGGCACAATTGGGTTTAGGTGAGGGCTCTCTTCCTGGCTTGTAGTGGCTGCTTTCTCCTCTATGTCCCCACATGGTGGAGAGGTAGCAGGCTCTCTGGTGTCTGTCCCTTCTGATAAGGACACTAATCCAGTCAGACCAGGGCCCCATCCACATGAGCACATCTAAACATAATTACTTCCCAAGAGCCCCACCTCCAATGTATAAATTCAGGGGGTGCACCAACATTCAGTCCACAACACTCAGTAAACATTTAAAAATAAAGAACCTTAAATTCCCCCTGACCAAGGGCAGGACTGAACCCAGGGTCCAAAACAGGGCTGTACCTACAGGTGGCTATGGTACACAGGACCCACCTTTGAAAGTCCAAAGCACAGAGGGAGTCTAGCAATTTGCTACAGAGTTGATGTAAACCAAGCACGTCAAACTCATTTATTTAAACAAGGCATGCAACCCGCCCCCCCACCCCTGCCCGGCCGCGAGTTTGACATGCTTGAACGGATTTGGTCACCTAGTGTCCTTGTTACAGATTGAGAAAGTCAAGCCCCAGAGAAGTTCAAGGGATTCGGCAAATGTCGTATTCATCTGAGCTATGCCTAGAACCAGGCATTGCTTACAAAATCATCTTTGGTCCATTTAGAAAGCATTTATTGGTCGCCTACTGTGTGCCAGGAATTGTGCTGCCCTCCAGAAGCCGCCTGCCTGGGTGTGAGGGGAGACAGACCTATCACCCCGCCAGGACAGTGCAGTGTGATCAGGGCCTCAAGACAGCTCAGGGGAGGAGCCTGTAACCCGCCTGGGGGTGGGAGGAGGTGTCTTGAATAGGGGGTGGCTGAGTGGGGTCTCCAAGGACGAGGAGGAGTTAGGCAGGCAAAGGGCCAGAGGAAGATGTTCCAGGCAGAGGAGGCAAGCTGGAAGCCAGGGAGAACAGGATCCTGCTGGGACCTGCAGATAATTACTGAGAGTTCAGGGTACCTGCCAAGCGCTGTTCCCAACTCTGGGGTTACAACAACGTAGAAAACAGGGTCCCTTCCCTCAAGGAAGTTACAGCAAAAGACACGTGAAAAGTGAGACAAATAACCGTTTGACACACGTGCTCCACTTCACCTCTTGTGTGTGGGGGCGGGGGGACTTCAGGTGACAGTCGGATGCGCTCCTGAGCTCCCCGCCCCTCGATATTTCAATGCATTTCTTCCCTTCTTGGGAACCTCCTTCTCCGCCATAAGCCCCATATCCCGGGGCCCTGCTTGGCCTTGAGGGGCAGTCCTGGTGTCGCTGCCTCTGCAAAGGAGAACCAGGAAAGCCGAGGAGCCCCGGAGGCTTGTGCTCTCCATTGTTCCTGCTGCTGCAGCCGCTGCCGGTGCCTCTGCTGACACGGGAGCCTGGGGCAGCACTCGTCCCAGGAGGAAAGCACTTCCGCTTCCCTGAGGGAGGTGTGGACTGTGGTCAGGGAGGGAGGGAGGGGAAGAAGAGGCCTCTTTCCACAGGGTCACCCCCAGCTGGGCATGCTCCAGGTCACAGAGGCCTGACTCCCAGCGCCTCAGATCCTGTGAAGACACACACACACACACACACACACACACACAGGCACATCCATGGGCATTCTGGGAACCAGCATCTTTACTCAGGAACCCCGCCCTCCCAAGCAAGGCAGCCCTCTCGCTGTGCTGTGCCAAGGCCAACTCCCCGCGCCACCCCAGGATGAAGGACATCTCTCCTCCCCGCGACACACATAACGACCAAGCTGTCAGATCAGTGCTGCGGGGTCACTCAGTCACTACTGATGGTGACTGAGTTGGACACTGAGGGCCTGTCTGGTCTACACCCTTCACCCTCCTACAACCTGCCCCTCCGTCCCTCCCTCCTCTCACTGGTTCCCTAGGGAGTGCGAGGTTCTGCCCGGAGGGGGCCGTGAGTCTCTTCCTTAGGGTGTTCCAGGGGCTGTGACTGACAAAGCCAGGGTCCCTCTGCTGAGGGAAGCGGTCAGACGTGCAGCTCAGGAGCTGGTGGCAGCTGTGTCGTGAAGACAGGGTGATGGTGCAGAGAAAAGGCAGCCGACGCCACAGAGCAGAGAGCGGAAAGAAGCGGAGAGGAGAGACAGGGAGGGCCGCGCGGGGCCGAGCGCCTGGTTCCCACGGTGCTGGACCGCCCTGTGCTGCTGACAATAAAATCCTCCCTGTGCTTGGGCGACGTTCCTGCTTTATGCAAGCCTGTCCCTCATAACCAGGGGAACCAAGTAATTTATTGTCCAAAGCAGGACATTTTCAGAATGGAAGAGGTCAGACGCTTCATAATTACTCTGGGACAGCAGGCATAACCTGGGACGGCTGCATCTGGGGACAGACCAAGACCTCTGTGGCCCTCCTCAGAACCCGCTAATACGATGGGACAAATCAGTCGTCCAGGAGGAAGGTGGAGCAGGCGGGCCTTGGAGATGGTGGGGGTGCCTGACGGCGTGGGTGTTTCCCCGGCAGCTGCAGACCGTGTGCTCAGGTAGCTTTCCCTCCTCCCCTCCGCGGGACCACGCTTCCACTACACCATAGAGAGGAAGATGCCTCCTTCCAGGCTTGTTCCAAAACTTCACGGGGTTCCCTTGGGGGAAACCCCACAGATGACGAACTAGACTGGCTCCATCCTAGCGGTGGACCTCAGTAAGGACCCCTTACTCTCTCCGGACCTCGGTTTCCCCAACCAGAGAAGCAGAGGGAGGGAACCTGTGGAATGACAATGTTTCCCCCACCAGCTCTGCTCTAGTTTCAGATGTTGCTGCCTCCTGACTGTGTGACCTTTGAGCCTTTCCTGCCAGTTGCTTTGACCCTGAGCAGCATCCCTCCTCAGCTGAGCTGAGGGCAAGGAGTTCCTGAGGGTTGGGCGGTGTCTCCTGCCGAGGATCTGGGGGAGGTCTGCCCTAGTTGGGAAACTGGGAGCCACTGGCAGGAGCTTTGTGATGTCCACAGGGAGCCCTGGGTTAAAGACTCAGCCCTGCAGCCACATCTGGTGCCATGTGAGGTCACACAGGTCCGCTGTCCAGGCCAGGTGGGGGAGGAGGAGGTCCTAAGGGAGATTCCCACGCCTTCTGTGGAGCCAGGCCGTCTCCTCCACGCTGTCCTCATCAGAACCCCGGGGAATGTGCACAATGAGAGTGGGGATGGTCCCGTCTTCCAGGGTCACTTCCTGCGAGCTGTCAGGGACTGGTCAGGGTTGCCCCAGAGGCCGCATCCTCAGGTGTAAGTCCACCAGTTACTCTGGCTTCTCTAAACATCTGGCCTCTTTGTCGTCTACCCTTTGCCCTCGAGAAGACTGGGAGGAAGGTGTGGCCAGTGGAGTTTATCGCATGGAGGGCTATTGCTTTGAAGGAGCGTTGAGTGCGGAAAGACATCTATAAAACCGGCGTGGCAAATTTCCAATCCACTTGCCCATTCCCAGAAGGCATAGGCCTTTCCTGAACCTGGAAATAGTGCAGCTGGGCAAAGGCCCAAGGCCTGTCTGGGCAATATGCATGTCCAGTGTAGAAGGTGGTTGGTTCAGAGGGCAAAGGCACCCAGGTGCTGTCATAAGAGACCACTGTGAGTACAGACCTCTGTTCCATCCCTGGCGGAGTCCCTGGAATGACTGTAGCCTGGAATAAATGTCCCTGAGCCCCCTGAACTCATCCCTGGCTCCAGTCTCTCCTGCCCCAGCCTGGCTGAGTTTCCAGAGATATGCCTTTCATTTAACCCTCTGCTGCTCTAAAATTTCAATGGCTTTTGGCTGCCCATCAGTCACCCTTGCAACTCTGGTGCTCTGTCTTCTGACCTCGTACCCATGGAAATTGACCATATTTGTCAAAACAAACCCCACACTCCTGTTCTCCTTACTCACTCCTGTCTCTAGCTGCCTGGAGCCCCCTGCCCCTTACAAAGCCCACCTCTCCTCCAAGCAGACTCTTCCTTGAAGCCTTTCCTGAGGGCTTCAGCCCACTCGAATTTCATCCGTTTTCCAATGAATAAATTTAACAGTTGCTGTCACGTGGACACATTACTATTACGCTGGCCTGTGAGTCTGTTCTTCCCTGTTAGAGTATTCAGGACAGAAACTACCCTTTGGCTTATTCCTATCCCCCACCATGGTGCTTAGGATAGTGCCAAACTCATTGCAGATGGTCAGTAAGCTGGTTAATGGTTTGATTTCCCTAGTGAGTTGGAATGCTTTGGTTTCTGTTAGTTTTGCTGTGGGCCAGTGGTTTCCAATCTTCTCAAACATGAAGACCTCCCTAGGAGATGAGTGGTCCTCTGAGTGTGGCTACATTGGGAAGACACAAGATGAAAGAAGGATTTGCATTGACTTGCCTTTTATTCATTCCAACAACGACTACACCCATCTGAGAAACAGTCCAGGCTGCGTGTGCGGGAGAGGGAAGAGCAGCCACTGGAGGACTTGCTGCGGATGTGGGTCAGCGACTCCTCACCGTGACTGTACAGCTGAGGCCCATGGCTCCGTGGCCCCCAGTCGGAACCACTGGATACACATTCAACAGAATCCTTGCAAGTACCTCATTCACACATCTCTCTGCTGCTGTCAAGCCCTGGCTGCATTTAGAATATGTTGCGAAACGAACGGATAGATACAGCAGGAAAGGGGTTGGGAGGAATTCATCTACTCGCACTATTACCATTAATAATATGGTACTGCGCTGTAACTGCTAGGTGCTTCGGGTCACTTTACCTATCGTGCGTGGTTTGACCCTCACGGCAGCTGTGGAGTATTATGCCCACGGGGAAATGGTGAGTGGGGGTCATTGTGGAAATGGAGGAAGGGGACGAGCCCTACATGTGGGTAGATGTGATGCAGAGGACAACAACAGATAAACCAAATGCAGTCTGTCCATGCAGTGGAATATCCTTCAGAGGTGAAAAGGAACGAAGGATTGACCCATGCCGCCCACGCATGAACCTTGAGGCATTACACTAAATGAAAGAAGCCAGGCACAAAAGGCCGCATGTTGTGTGATTCCATTTATATGGAATGTCCAGAAGAGGCCAATCCAGAGAGAGAGTGAGCAGATTAGTATATGCCAGGAACAGTGAGACTGAGGGGAGGTGGGGGGAGGCACATGAGTGACTACTCAATATGTAAGGTTTTCATTTTGAGAGATGAAAAGTTTTGGAACTAGACAGTGCTGGTGGTGGCACAATATTGTGCATATACTTAACGCCATTGGATTGTACACTTCTATGTTATGTGTATTTATTTACCACAAGAAGAACAAAACAAAAATAGCAACAACAGCCCATGTGGAAACAGGGTCCCAGAGGCAGGGGTGATGGTTCAGGAAGAGCATTAGGAGCCTGCAAACACAATTGGGAGAGCTCGGAATCTCTCAGGTCCGGAGCGAGCGGCCAAGCTGTGACCTCGCTAGACTGGGTTATCATCTGGCCCATGTGGGCGTCAAGGTGAAGGATAACTTTGTGGCAGGACCCACCCCAAGTTGTAATGAAGCCCACTCACTTTGAGCCTTGGGCACAGGAGGTGTGCACTCGCCCCTCACCTCTCCTTGTCACGTGAAACTTGCCCATCTCCTCCCCTTCCGAGATGGCACCCATGACAGCTCCCCCTCCAGTTCTTTTGCCAATGACGTTGGCCCCGAAGGTGGACAGACACGCAGCTCGCTTTTCTTCTCGGAGGCAGCAGAGCAGATGCCACTCCTCAGCGGTCCTGCCTTCTAGAACTGCTTCCCATAGCATCACAAACAGAGTGGTTATGGCTAAGAAATGAATCTACCGCTGCCTGAAGGGCCACCAGGAGAGATGGTTGGGAAATCCTGTTTCCTGGGGCGCACAAGGGGGGGGGGTCGCTCTCAGGACCCTCACAGGGCTTGCTCTCTATGTCTGGCCCCCGCTTGTTACCTCACCCCGCCACCCACCACCCCTCGCCTAACAAGGCACATGGGGAGTGTGCTTCCCGCTACAGCTCTGCGTGTGAAGGAAAGTGACTAGTACTGGATGCACTGCGTGTTCTGTCTTTTGCAAGGGAGTGCTTTTCTCCTAATGAAGTCAGATGTCTTTTAAAAAATACATACAGTTCAATCAATTTCTTTTGTGGGTTTCAAAAGAGATGCTTTATTCAGTTCAGAAATGTGGCAGCTGGAGAACAAAGGCGAGGAACAAAAACTTGCAATTATCCGTGGTGTGGGATGGGAGAGAGAAATGAAGACTATGCAAATGAGGGAGAGAAACTGGTGCCCCAGATTTCCCTCAGATGCTGGGGCCCTCTCCCTTCTACATCGCTTCAGTGGTCCCTCCTTCTAATCTGGTCCCTCCTTTTCCCGAAAGGCATCCTCTTATCTTTATGGTCTAAAACTATCACTACTGCTCACCATCTCTCTCCAAGCCTAGCTTCTCCAGCATCCCACCACACAAGAGATCCCAGACCTGTGTCCCAAGGTGAAATCTTGCTGACCTGAGATTCCAACCTGAGGCCGTTTATCGACAGGTGCCAGTGCCCCTTCCATCCAAGACCCCATCACAAGAATCTCACCTGGGGATAACGGCATAACTCAGAGGCTCTATGACGGGGGTTTCAAGTGCTGTTATGGGCTGGTGGTGGGCATATTTTGAGATAGAAGGACATATTTTTGAGTCTCCATCATGCTCTTTAACTTATATAGCCTAAATAGCCAACTGAACCAATGGAGTGATGCATTGTTGGGAGTGTGACCTTCTCTCTACTCCTCCCGGGCCACTGAGTCAATGATGGAGCAGTTTGTACAGCTGTACAGAGTCTGGGCTTTCTCAGAAATGCCTGGGGGCTGATCACAGCACAGTTCACCAGAGAGACTTGTCTGCCCTTGGAATGTTCTGGGGCCATACCCACTGCAGAGGTGAGCACCGTTCCCCCCCTCCCCGCTTGTTCCTCTGAATTGCTCAACCACCAAGATTGTAGCTTGCACCTTCAGCCTGGGGCTAGAGCTCACAGGTATGAATTTTCCCTCTTTGATCTTTCTCAGGGGAACCAGTTTTCCCACTGGGAGAAGATGGGTCAGCAAGCAATTTTATTGAGCTCACACTGGAACAATTGGATAAAATGCTGGACTGCAAACCATGAAACACTCTCCAAGATTACCTCATACAATTTCTGGTTTCTGTGTTAGCTTTAAAAAATAGCCTTAGGTCTATGGAGGCAAAAAAAAAAAAAAAAAAAGTAGATTAGTGGTTGCCTAGACTTGGAGGGAAAGGGGAGGGACTGAGGAAGGGGTGGATAGGAAGTGACTGCTAATGGGTCCAGGATTTTCTCCCTGGAATGATGAAAATGTTCTAAAGTTTATTGTGGTGATGGTTGCACAACTCTGTGAATATACTAAAAATGATTGAATAGGTGAATTGTGTAAGCTAGACAAGAGTGTAGACATAATTGCCTCACCCTTACCCTCCCTCATCTCTCTCTACTTAGCATTGAAGGACCAATTCAGAGCCACCCCCTACAAATATTCTTAATTACTCACTTGGTTCCTCTACCTCTTACTATGTCAGTTGTATGTAGTGATGTGTTAATATATGTTTAATAACCAGCTCTCCAGGAAAAAGGAAAAGGAAAAGCCGTAGTTCATAACATTTTCTGATTTCTGTGATGGAAATACGCCCACCATGACCAATGTCAAACTATCAACGCAATGGCTGAACCCAGAGCTAGGAAGTGCCCAGCAGGGCAACATTAGGTAGAATTTCCACCTATAGATATAAATAGCCTCAAGAGCATAGTAAAACATTATAAAATAACTAGAGGCCCGGTGCATGAAATTTGTGCATGGAGGGGGGTCCCCTCAGCCCAGTCTGCACCCTCTCCAATCCGGGACCCCTTGGGGGATGTCCGACTGCCAGTTTAGATCGGGCCTAAACCGGCAGTCGGACATCCCTCTCACAATCCTGGACTGCTGGCTCCTAATCGCTCACCTGCCTGCCTGCCTGCCTGGTCGCCCCTAACTTCCCCCCCTGCTGGCCTGGTTGCCCCCAACTGCCCCCCCCACCTTCCTGGTCGCCCCATGCAGCCTGCTGTTCAGTCGTTTGGTCGTCCCTCACTAACCGCCCTGCTGGCCTGGTCGTAGGCAGCCATCTTGTGAGGGCATGAGGGTCAATTTGCATATTACCTCTTTATTATATACTAGCGTTCCCGTTGCAGGAAAAATCCTGCAATAGGGTTTCCTGCTGCACTCTACCCCACCCCGCCTGCTCGCCTCCCTTGTCCCCTGCCCTGCCTTCTCCGTCAGCCCCCCTGCTTTTCTCCCTTCCCTTCTCCCCCACCCCGCCTTCTCCACCAGCCCGCCCGCTCTCCTTCCTTCGCCCCCGGCCCCGCCTCCACTCCTCCCTTCTCCCCCAGTCCCACCTGCTCTCCTTCCTTCTCCCCCGCCCTGCCTTCTCCGCCAGCCTGCCTGCTCTCCTTCCTTCTCCCCCGGCCCCGCCTCCACTCCTCCCTTCTCCTCCCCCCCCGGCTTGCTTGCTTCTCTGCAGCTTTGCTCCTTTCTGCAGCTCTTGGCTTCTTTCTACACTGTCTTGATATGCAAATTAGCCGCCATCTTTGTTGGGGTAATTTGCATACTTGTCCTGATTGGTTGATGGACGTGGCTTGGCTAGTGGGCGTGGCTTGGGTGTAGTGAAGGTGCGGTCAATTTGCATATTTGTCTATTATTATTATTAGGTAGGATGATTAGGAAATGATGAGTTTGAAGTATGTGTCACCTTTGTCTATAATTTATTTTATTGTAAGTTTATATTATTTAATTTTTAATAATGGCTGTCCTTAACCACCAGGTCACAAAATCCCTGAAAATTTCACCATAAGCTCCTACAAGCTTGTGTGAGCCAGCTCCAGTACCCCATCCATCTCACCCTGAGCGTGCCTGCCCTGTCGCTGAAGAGACATCATTTCTTAGAAGGCAGCTGGACACCCTTCAAGGACAGGGACAGTGCCCTTTGTTGATCACTGAATCATCTCGCGGCCCAGTGGCCGGCAGGCGCTTGGTGCGCTCAGCACAAGCTTGTTGACTGAGAGCAAGGGGCCATCCTTGTAACCAAGGCAGCTGATCAAGAGCGCTTGGCGCACAATAGGCTCCTGGAAACATTGGCTGCTTCCACCGGGGAGAAGAACGGAATAAGAGAAGATGTAATGCAAACAGGGCATTAGCTTACTCGTCTTTAGAAGCTAAGTAAAAGGCAAAGATGCCTCTTCTGCCCTGGGCACAGGGCTAGCTCTCTTTGCATTGGGGGTGCAACGTTAGAGGAGCATGAAGAGGAACCCGCTTGAAGCAGGAAATCGGTTTAGAACAGTGGTCGGGGCAAACTCATTAGTCAACAGAGCGGCAAACCGAGGCTCATGAGCCGCATGTGGCTCACGAGCCGCAGTTTGCCAACCACTGGTTTAGAAGAATCGAGGCAAAGAAACGAGTCTACCTTCCCACCTGCCAAATTAAGAAGGGAGGTGATACAGTGTGGGGTCAGTGTTTCCAAATTCTTTTTAACACACGCCCTTCGCTGATAAGCATAAGAATCTCCCTTCTTTTTCAGAGATGCCAATACATCCTTCTCTGAAGGTTTAACCATTGCTTCAGGATGAGACTCATTCTTATTCTGTAGTTTTGGGTCTCCCCACCAGCCCAAAGGATATCCAGTTTCATTTATGAAAACAGACATTTTTGGTGGGGTGAGCTGGAGTTTTTTCCCAATGACCTTCCCCTGCTGTCACCTCCCAGGCTGAGAGTCAGGCTGTGAAAGTCTGAGAGCTGCAGGTCTGCAGCTGCCATTGGACTTGCTGGACCAACCACCTCCGGCTGACGGCGGCCCCTCTCTGAGCCTCGGCTTCCTCAGCTTTAACCCTCTCGTCTTTGACGGAAAATTAGATCGTTGCGAAGTTTCCTCTCAGCTTTAACAATCTGTGAGCCCAAGTTCATTTCTCACCCTGACCTAGATTTGAATGATCATGTACTTAAAATATCACAAAGTTTGAAAGTGATCAGTTATCTCCTCCACTTGGAAATGTCATCGCCGGCAGCGCCTTGGTGGGTGTTGGGGCTATTTTGGTGCCTGGGTGTTCAGAAAAGAAGGAAGAGAAGGTGGAGAGATTACCAAGTCAGTCACCTCCTCACGACTCCTGGGGCCAAGTCGATGCTTGTCTTGAGTGCCTCACCCGAGTAGCGATGAGCTGTGGAGGTGTGTTGGATAGAATACCGACAAAAATAGCTGCCACTTTCTTTACTGAGTGCCTACGGGAGCCTTGGGCTTGGCACGATTTCCCTCGGATTTTCACAACCAGCTCTCGGGGTGTTCAGTCTGAGCCCCGTGTTAAAAGTGAGAGTGAAGTAACTTGCCCAGGCTTCCACAGCTTGATGGAGCCCGGATTCAAACTCAGATCTGCCGCCAGCACCCATCTTCTGCCTCAATGTCAGTGGTTCTCAAGCAGGGTTCCCGGGCCAGCAGCATCAGCAGCCCCGGGGAGCTTCTAAGTCAGTGATGGGCAACCTTTTGAGCTTGGTGTGTCAAACTTCACCAAAAAACTGAGCATAACTCGGGTAGTGTGTCACTTTGAGGAAAAAACATTATTTCGCGATATTTATAGTTTAATAACATAAATGTATAATTGTTATATATAATTGTATTTAATAAACCAAAAACTAAATATTTAACTTACCTGCTTAGTGACTTCTTTTTTCATCCGTCAGTCGGTTTCTTTTGTTGGTCTTGATATTATTTAGATTGTGTGGGGTGCCAAGAACTAAGATAAGTGAGGGTGAGGGGAAAATCTTTAACTAACCTGCCTATTAGTGACCTTTTTGTTGCTGAATTTCATTGGCTAAATCTTCAATTGAAGGTTGGTATTTTGTACACTTCAGGCCCAAGCAAGCGCTACTAACTTCATCTGTCAATCTGTTTCTTTTGTTGGTTTTGATATTATTTAACGCTGAGAATAAGGCCTCACAAAAGTATGTAGAGGGAAAAATTGTGAGTAAAGCCATTGCTATAATTTTCAGGGTGCTCAAAGTGTCTGGTAGTCGGTTCCAGGCACTCCAAATTTCCTGTTCGTAGTGGCACTCCTCTTGATTCTCCAAGCGGCACCTTTCCAGATTCTCAAGCTTTGACCTCAAGTCAACAAACACCTGAGCCCAGACACTGTCTTGAAATTCTGCAAGTTGCATCTCCAAATCATCAATTTGCATCTATTGGAAACCATTTAATTCCAAACTACTGTAGACTACTATATCAGGATACTTAATTATTTTCATGGTCTGTTCTAGACTTCTAAATTGACTAAATCTATCACTAAACTGGTCAAGTAACGAGTCTAAAACATGCTGGTACTTCATATGCAAGAGTTCCATTTCATTTTGTACAGCTGCACTGGCCTTCTCAAAATACTTTGTTACTCGAGGAAAATACTTATAAGTTTTAGTTTCTATATCTCGCTTGAAAATTTTAACTTGACTTTCAAAAGCTTTTATGTATCCAAACATAACGTCAATACTTTTGCCAAAACCTTGTAACTTTAAGTTCAGTTAATTAATATGAACAGAGAGATCTGTAAAAAACATCAGGGTGTTGACCCACTTATCATCATTAAGCTGAGGAAAGTTTCCCAGATCCTTATCGTCAAGAAATACCTTAATTTCTTCAAAGCACTCCACAAAGCGCTCAAGAACTTTGCCTCGGCTCAGCCATCTTACATTATTGTACATCAGCAGTCCACTGTAGGTGGAATCAACCTCCAGTAAAAGTGCCGAAAATTCTCGCTTGTGAAGGGGGCGAGCAGCTATGAAATTAACTATTTTTGTAACAACTGACATTAAGTCGTTTAAGTTGGTGAATCCTGCCTTGGCACATAAAGCCTCCTGATGGATAATACAATGAAAAGGCACAGTCGGATGTCCAATAGCTTCTGTAAACAATTTAACAAATCCGACTTTTCCCCCCACCATATTTGGTGCCCCATCTGTCGTCACTAACACAACTTTAGAGATATCAATGCTTAGGTCATGAAATGTTTGTATAACAACCTTACATATTTCACTTCCTGATTTACTTGTTGACACTGATACTAACTTTATCAACTCTTCTCTCATTGTGAGACCATCAGAATATCGACCAATAATGGCCAACTGAGCATGTGATGTGACATCAGTAGTTTCATCAAGAGAGATCGAAAAATATTTACACTTCCTTATGTCTCTCTTTAATTGATGTTGTACGTTTGTGTTCAGTCTCATTATTTGGTCTTTTATGATATTTCTACTGAGTGGTGACTCAGATATTCTCTTAATAATTGCATCTTTATTCTGCATATCGTGAAATAGAACTGGAGAGTTTCTTTAATAAATTCTCCCTCACTGAGCGCTTTTCCATGCTGAGCTATAGAGTGAGCAATGCTCAAACTTGCAGATGTTAAATTTGTAGAGCCTTTCATAAATTTAAGGATGGAATTAGATTGGCTCTTATAAAGGTGTAGCTGCCTGGAAATATATTCCTTCCTTTCATCCTCACTTTTTTCCAAGAGCTGGGAATGATTAGTTTCAAAATGTCTATTTATATTCCACGTTCTGCTTACTACCGTTTCAGTACATAGAACGCAAAATGATCTGCCATTTTTTTCTATAAAGCCATACATCTCGGTCCCTGTCTCTTGAAAGTGTCGGCCACTGCTACTACCACTTCCTTTACTTAACCTTAGTTTTTTATTTTTTGGGTTCTCCATCAGGGGGGCAGTGACAGAAAATAGAATTATAGATAGCTTGTTAGGCCTGCAGGCAATTAGGGGTTAACTAACCACAAAATGGTGCATATAACTGTCTTTTAGGAAAGGGCAGGGTTAATAAGCAGAAATAGGGATTAATAAGGATGCACAACAGTAATAGTGGTGAAATGGAGTCTGCACTATGGAGCAAGATGGTGTTCCTTATGTGAATTAAAATGGCTGCCGCTATTTCTAATGGCGGGAAACAGCACCCATAGCACGCCACAAACCCTCGCCTCTTCCCGCCTCCACCTCACTTATCTCCGTAATGATGGATTAGAAATCCATGACACCCCAGAACAGTAGATAATGGTTGCTGTGGTTAACTGTTATTTGGTTACTGGTAATGGCAGGGCCCCCAGAGATGCGTCCCCCGCTGCATTCCGCTGCTCCCTGCCTTGCCGGCGGAAGTGAGGGCAAAGATCCGGCTTAACCGGAAGTCCCAGAACTAGACGCTCTGTGCCAGACTTCTGTTGTTTTGGCCTACAGACCTCCGGCACAGAGTGTCTAATAGGGGAGGATGAAACATTTGCGACTAGAGTCTTGGAGTTCAAGACTCTAGTCTCAAATGTTTCAAGACTCCAGTCGCAAATGTTTCATCCTCAGGAGCAGCAAATGTTTCATCCTCGGCATGGCTACACGTGTCAGTGCTGACACGCGTGTCATAGGTTCGCCATCACTGTTCTAAGTATACGTTCTTGTCCCAACCCCCCCAACTTGGCCTACTGAATCAGAGCCCAGCAAACCCTGGGTGGGGGGATCCTGATGCCCGTTCACCAGTGAGAACCCCTCTATGGTGTTAGGCGGCCTCGTGGCCGTAGCTTGGTTAGCAGTCACACTACGGAGATCCTCAGAAAGCCAGCATTCCCGATGTACTCACAATGGTGTGACATTTCCACCAGGATGTTAAAAACTGTCCCCTCCTCACTAGGGGGCAGGTGATCTCCGAACACTTTAGGGATGTTCCAACGCCACACAAATCATGGAGGTGGCTGATGGAAGCGTTCTTGAATCAAGTGAAAATAACCCACAACAGGTGGCTTTTCTGATTTGACTTTCTGGCTCCAATGAAGTGTCAGTGCTTGAGACCTCAGGCATCTTGCTTACGCTTATTAACGTTCCCTGGGAGAGGAAGGATGGATCCCCGGAGGCTGTGTGGGGTGGATGGAAATTTCCTTCTGTTTCATATCTGGTAGAGAACTTGCCTCATTTTAAGATGAGCAGATGAGGCCGGCTGGCGTGGCTCAGTGGTTGAGCATTGACCTATGAACCAGGAGGTCACAGTTTGATTCCCAGTCAGAGCACATGCCCAGGGTGCAGTCTCAATCTCCGGTGTGGGGCGTGCAGGAGGCAGCCAACCCATGATTCTCTCTCATCATTGATGTTTCTATCTCTCTCTCCCTCTCCCTTCCTCTCTGAACTCAATACAAATATATATATTTGGGGGGGGTTAAGATGAGCAGATCTTAATGTCTGGAACTTTGCATCTTGATTCCTACCCGGAATCATTGCTCGTATCTGCTGCCTCCTCTCTAAGAATAGGGACAGGAGCCAAAAAGGCAGGTGTCATTGGGAGCGGGAGGCAGGCAGGACTTGTAGAGGAGCTGGGGCCCCGTTGCTGGACCGTGGAGGATCAGCGGACTTTGGTTCCAGCTTGGTGGGATCCTGGGGAGCTCACAGGCGCATGCACAGAGGGCTCCACGGGCTCGGGTGAAGGCCAGGAGATTTGTGCGTCTGCCCCAGGAGATGAGAGGCTGCTGTGGCTCCCCAGTTCCTGATCTTGAAGGTGCACCGATGCCACCACGTTTCTCTCTGGCTGAAGGAAGAACAAGCAAACCTTGGGGCCCCGCTCCTGCAGGCTGCCTGGGCAAGCTGCTGCCAGTCCTCGAGGCTTCCAGTGCAGACCAAGTGGCCGGAGGATGTTCACACCACACAGACCGGCTTCGTTTCAAATTCCTGGCCTCGGACTGCAGAGGGGCTGTCGACACTGCTCACAGTCCTCCCTCTTCTCCCTCTAGCTCGCTTCGCTCCACCACAAGGATTGTGCCTTTTCCCTCCCCTCCTCCCCGCTCTCCATCCCAGCCCTGCTGCTCACCGAGCCGCACGCTTGGCTGGTAAAATAGAAGCCAACAGATGGGAACTCCCTCCTCTCGCCACCACCAAATGTACACACCTTCCTACACCTACTCCTGCAACAGGCCTCTCTTTCTTCTCTTACACTGGGCCGAGTGTCTCCACGCCTTTCAGAGGCGAACCCCTCAACGTGTGGTCTGGATCTTATTCCTTCTTGCCCGTCCCAGAATATCACACCTACTGTCAGTCTAGTCTCTCTCCCTCTCCCCGCATCCCATCAGCCAAGTTTTACTTTGTCCTGGATCATCATTGGCACCAACCTATAGGCCTGCTGTTTCTCATTTTATATATACGTGTGTGTGTGTGTGTGTGTGTGTGTGTGTGTGTGTGTGTATTTAAAGCTTTCATATATGTATATACTAGTATACATGTATATGTAAGTATATATGCATAGTTACATATATATATGTATATATATATATATATATATATATATATGTATATATATATATGTAATAGAAGCATAATATGCTAATTAGACCAGACATCCTTCTGGACAACCTTCCAGACGAAGCCGGGGCTGCGAGGGAAGCCTGGGTCCCAGGTGCTGGAGGGAAGCCGGTGCCAGCAGCTGGGGAAGTAAGGCCTACTCTTGCACAAATTTCATGCATCAGGCCTCGTGTGTGTGTGTGTGTGTGTGTGTGTGTGTGTGTGTGTGTGTGTATATGAGTTTTCAAAACAACAACTAATACCACCCTTGGCCCTGCCTCCCACCTCCCACCTCCCACCTCCCACCTCATTTTTGGCTTTCTCCCCCCCCCCCACCTCTCATTCTCCCCCTCCCTGTTCAATCTAACGTCTGCCCTGCCCTCTGCAGAGCAGTAGTTCTCAACCCAGAGCACTTGTGTGCCCCTGGAGACAGTTGGCAACGTCTGGAAACATTTTTGGTTGTCACGGCTCGGGGGAGGGGCGCTATGGCGTGTAGCAGGTGGAGGCCAGGCTGCAGCTGGACAGAAGGACACGCAGGACAGGGAATTATCCGGCCACACGTTGTGCAGCAGTGGAGAAAGCCCGACACAGAGCCTGCTCCTGGCAGGGGTACCGGGAACTTCCGCGAGGCTGAGTCTGAGCCACTGTCCTCCCTGCTCCGCACACACAGCCGCGCTCTCGGATCCTGGGACACCTCTCGGCCTTGGTTTCCCACCGAACCTTGGGCCGCTCCTTGGCACGGCCCTCCTCTCCCTGCCTCAGCCCTGGGCTGCCTTCTCCTAGTTCTCTTTCCGCCCTCCTCCCTGTTGGCCACCCAGTGGCTTCATGTCCTTCCCAGGCTGGCTCTGGAGCCAGCCAGTGGTGGGAGCCCTAGCTCTCAGCTTCACGGCCGTGTCTGTAGCAACAATTCTTCTCAGTTTGTTCTCCAGCAAAGTGGGGATAATAACAGCCCTTACTGTGCAGAGGAAATCCCAATAAATCTCATGGGATAGCGTTTAATTCATTCAGCCGTCATTATTGTCATTTATTACTGGTGACCTAAAAGTAGCATATCTTTTCACTTTTCACCGGGGAGCTCCAGAATGGACATCGAGGACTCACTAGACCAATATAGGTGTAAAGTTCGGTCTAATTTAAACACACACACACACACACACACACACACACACGCGCGCGCGCGCACACACGCACACACACATGCACACACTGCCTGAGCATGAGCCAGGGGCCAGGCACTACACCCGAAGCTTCGTGAGGTGCAAGGAGGAATTCCTGCCCCAGGGAGCTTATCCGCAGTGAGGACACAGGAGAGAAACACAGAGGAATAGAATGGACCGTGGACCAGGCCTGCCTCAGGCTCCAGAACCGGGTCACGAACAAACAGACACCAGGCCCCGCTCTCATGAAGCTTAGAATCTAGCTCAACACTTGGGGAGAAATAAGCTAAAAGTGGTCCATCGGAGGGTGAGAAGTGCCATGAAGGGCCAGGCGTGAGGGGAGGAGGGAGGGAGGGAGGGAGGGGAGGACGGGGAACAGGCCAGCGAGGTGAGCAAGCAAGTGCAGGCTCTGACCCTGTCTTCATGTGAAATTTCGTTACCTTGCTCACCACGGATCTCTTTTTGCATTAATTTCTATTTTTAAAAACAAGTTCTTATCCTGGTGGCTGAGTTATTTGGTTCCCCCTTACATTCTGGGCTGGTTTCAGCGCCGGAAGCAGAGTCTGTGTGAAGTGTGGTCGCGGTCAGCGCAGGAGGACCTTGGGTGCCTGGCTAAGTCTGCAGGCTTCACTCTGTGGTCTGTGGAAAGGCCACTGAAGGGCCTTGAGCACGGAGATGATGTCACCAACATACCGTCTGGGAACAGTTGGTCTGGAAGCCTGTGGAGAACGAGGGGAAGAGACGGGAGCATCAGGACCAGTTGGGAAATTGATTGGGAGGATCCAGGCCCCGGGGGCTGGAATAGCAGGCCGTGGAGGCAAAGCTGGCACCCCTGCCCCACACCTCGCATGTGTCTGGTCGGCCTCTGAACCATCCCAGAAGTCAGCATTTCCCAAACAACCGAGCAGTTGCCGTGAATGCCAGCCTTTTGCCTCTTTCTGTTTTAAATCGGTTGCTTTGTGTAAAACAGGAAGTGCCACCGTGACAATGGCATTGTTTGTGGCTGAGAAATGTGCTTTTGAAAACTCTGAAAACCACTGGCCCCTCATGCAGAGTGAGGCTGTGCTTATGGAGTCTCCCCGTGGGTGGGCCCCACTCCACAGCCATGGTCTCCCTCTGCCCGACCAGCAGAATGGACTGGGAGCTTCTCTGTTCCGGAGACTGCGGACCAGGCTGCCCAGCCTTCAGGAATTCCCAGCTGTGTGGGGCCCCAGCACCGTGGAGGGAGAGGCTGGCCCAGTGCCCGCCAGGCCCTGTGAAGCGGGGGAGACTGACAGGGAGGTCACAGGAAACCCTCCCCTGCCCCAGGCTTCATTCTTAGATAAAGGCTCCAATCCCAGGTAGTGGCTCCGGGCTGGGAGAATTCAGAGGAAAGGTAATTTCCTGAGCCTGAGTAGGACAGGAATGTGCAGTGGGCACCACGCTCGAGTGGGGGAAAGGGGTGCCGGCAGCCGCTTCAATGGGAACTTCTGTTCAATTGAATCCAGATTTCTGGTTCTAATTCCCCCGGGTGGCCTTTCTCAACAGACTTCTCTAGTCGTTTTTTAAAATGACATTTTCTACTGAGCCATGAAGACATTCTTTTTGAGAGCAGTCTTTCGGATCAGAGCCTGGTTTGAAGCTTGGCTGGCTTTCTAACTGTGGAACCTTATGCGGGTTGCTTAACCTCTCTGGGCCTTATCTCCTAGAGTTCCCATGAGGATGAAGTGCAGTTATATGTATGAAGGACCCAGCAACAGTCAGATCCCTGCTCTGCCACTTGATATCTATATGGCCAACGGCAAGACACTTACCCAACTTCTCAGAGCTTCAGTTTTCTTATCTTTTTTTAAATATATATTTTTATTGATTTCAGAGAGAGAGAGAGAGAGAGAGAGAGAAACATCAATGATGATGAGAGAATCATTGATCGGCTGCCTCCTGCATGCCCCACACTGGGGATCGAGCCAGCAACCTGGGGAATGTGCCCTGACCAGGAATCGAACCATGACCTCCTGGTTCATAGGTTGAAGCTCAATCACTGAGCCATGCCGTTTGGGCCAGTTTTCTTATCTTTGATATGGAATTATAGTGTCTGCTCCAGAGCACAGCTTTCAGGGTCAAATGAGACAACCCCTAAAATAGATAAACCATGAACATGGCATATAGTAAAAACTCAGTAAACGGTTACAGTTTCGAATATGGTTGGAAATAATAGCTGTTATTAACATGGGAGCAAGTTTAATTTTCAGGACTCAAAGGATATATTTCAGAACACCCTTTCCATCTCCTCTGGCTCCCACTGATTCATGCAGTCAACAAGAATTGATTGAGCACCTACTATGCTGATTGAACACCTACTATGTGCTGGTGACTTTGTTAGGCACAGGAGACACGGCCGTCAACAAAACAGGTGTGTTTCCTGCTGTAGAGCAGCTTGATATCTAGTGGGAGAGTCAGACAACCTAATAATTTTATGAATTTAGAATTCCATAAAGTAATGAGTGCTTTAAAGGACAAAATTTGGGAGCTCAGAGAACTTGTAACAGGAAGTGCTGGTTTGGTCTGGGGCGGGGTGGGGGAGAGGTCAGGTAGTTGTCTGGAAGAAGTAAAGCTTAGAGATCTGAAGATAGGGAAATGACTAAGCCTGCCCCTATATCCCTCCCTGGACCTGTAGGGGCTCTGAGGCCTGTTTGTCTTTATGCCTTGGCTCCCCTGGACTCTGGGGGTCTCATCCCCGGGGGGATGAGGTTCAGACTGTAATATTCAATGAACCCCCTCCCTCCTTTCCCTGAGAGAGGCCAGGCAGACAGGAGATGAGAAGTGCCATTGCACTTGGCTGAGACAGTGGTATGACCCTGCGGAGGGGGAGATCCCGCTGGAGGCCCAGCCTGGGCAGGAGACAGCTGGAAACCAGAGCCCAAGCCCTTCCAGCTACCTTTGCGGATGCAGCTGACAGGAACCTGCATTTTTCCTGCCCTAAAGTAAACTTGCTGCCGAGTATTGGCCGATGGCTGATGGTTTCTCCTTGAGGTGTCAGGTAGGGCCTTGGACACGCCCGCACCATGGAGCTGAGACAAGAAACAGACTTTGCTCTCTCTCCCGCAGTTTGCAGAAACCTGATTTCAACTAGAGGACAAATCAGCTTTTGAGGACTGTTCCCTCAGCCCCACCATTACCAGAGGTGACCCAATCTGGACATTTCGTCTCTAAATCAGATTGAGGCACCTCTTTGGAAAAAACATCCTGAATTCTTATTTCTGTCCCCCACTGAGTCCCTTCAATTGCCTTTCCTTTTCTTAACTTTTAAACAGCCACGATTACCTGGCATACAATAGTTACCCGGGTTTAATTTTTAATTTTCGAGGGGGCCTCATTTTAGCTGAGCAGTTGCAAACAATAGCTTGATTATACTTCTAAATTCTCCGGACACAAGCAATTGCTTCTTTCCCCAAACACGCTCTGATGCTCTCTGACTATTTCTCCCTTAGCAGTTTTCCCTGGATCTCAGCCACTGAAGAAACCAACTGTAAACGTTTGGCATTCCTGGTGCCTCTGGCCATCCACACAACTTCACCTTCTGGGGCTCTGCATTTCAGCGTCGGGCCTCGAGAAACCAGGAAGGAAAGGCCAGGCGTATTCCAGGCCCGGAGCTCTGCTTCTTTATAAACAGTCATTCTCCGAAGGTGCAGGTTAGGGTGTGGCCACAGGTTTCTATAAAGTGGTGTGTGTTTGTTTTTTCATGGTAAAATATGCATGCCATGAAAACTAACCATTTTAATCATTTTTAAGTGTGCAATTCAATGGCATTAGATACATTCCTAATGTTATACAACCTTCACCATGATCCATTTGCAGAGCTTTTCATTACCCCAAACAGAAGTTTGTTTACTTATTTTTTAAATATATTTTTATTGACTTCAGAGAGGAAGGGAGAGGGAGAAAGTGATAGAAACACCAATGATGAGAATCATTGATTGGCTGCCTTCTGCACACCCTCTACTGGGGATCGAGCCCGAAACCCAGGCATGTGCCCTTGACCGGAATCAAACCTGGGACCCTTCACTCTGAAGGCTGACGCTCTATCCACTGAGCCAAACCAGCTAGGGCCCAGACAGGAGTTTATACACATTAAGCAGTAACTCCCTATTCTCCTCTCCTCCAGCCCCTGCTACCAGTGGGATTGTTATATTGTAAACCAGCAAACTAACACAGGAGACACCTTAATCAATAAGCCAAATTAATTTGGAGTCCTTTTATTATGCTAGTGCTAGCGGGCTCAGAGTAGAATATCTCTGTCAAATTCTGGGCCCCAACGTGGTGGAAGTCTTCCCTATTTATACTTTTTTCAACTCTTTGTCTTCCAAATTTGGAACGAGACTTCTGGGCCTTCTGGGAAAGAAGGCCTGCATGCTGGGACGGGACCGTGAGATCATATCTCAAGGCCTGGCCTGGCGCCAGCACTGACAACTCTGTCTGGGGCATAGTTTATGGCCTCTCTGGAATGGGAGTAGTCTTATTTTTCCTTATTATTTAAGCAAGCAAGCGTTTACAGAAGCCAAAATAGCAGGGTTAAAATTTCAAACAGCAGTTTTTACACAAGATGGAGGTTACTATGCTTCATTATCAGGTAACATTTGTCCTTTTGTGGCTGGCTTATTTCACGTAACATAATGTCTTAGAGGTTCATCCATATTGTAGCCTGTATCAGAATTTCGTCCCTTTTCATGGCTGAATAATATTTCATTGGATGTGCATACCATCTGTTTATCCATTCATCTGTTGATGGACACTTGGGTTGTTCCCATCTTCAGTACTTTTCTAATAAAATTTAACATGGTAGATGGGATCTGGCTCCTCTGTGACCCAGGAACAGTTTAACAACTACCTTTCACTTCATCTCATTCTCTAGAAATAGGCCATCACTCAGGGAAAGCTTGACATCAGGGCTCTGTAGGCGAGCTGGGGCTGGTGAGGGCGAGGGATGGGTAGCTGTGGTCACTATGGACCTTAGCAGAATTATGCCTGAGGGGCCAGCTGGTCAGAGACAGCACCTGGGTGGGTATTGCACCACCTAAGGTTTCTGATTCTATAGTAAAAGAGAAAGTTCACTCATTCATTCTATGAAACCCACTCCTTTCTTTAATTTTTATTTTTCAATGACAGTCAACATTCAATGCTATTTTGTATTAGTTTCAGGTATACAGCATAATGGTTAGACTTTTATATTTTACAAAGTGTTCCCCCTGACATTTCAAGTACCCATCTGGCGCCACCCATAGTCATCGCAACATTATCGACTATTTTCCCTAGGCTGTACTTTTACATCCATGTGACTATTCTGTAACGACCAATTTGTACTTCTGAATCTCTTCCCCTTTCACCCAGTCCCTCCAACACCACCACCCCCCCACCCGCCACACACACACTTCCCTCTGACAACCATCAGTCTGCTCTCTGTATCTGTGAGTCTGTTTCTATTTTGTTTGTTCTAAATCCATTTGTTTTATCACTCACTCATTCCAATATTATTAAAATGGCGGTGGTAAGAAAATGGGCCCTGTCCACCCTGAGCTTGCAGCCGCTAGAGGCAGAGAGAAGAAAATCTGTGCAGGCGATGCCTGTGGGTAAGGGCTTTAGGAGGAGTAGCACAGCGCTCTGTGGGACACACAGCGGCCACCTCACCTGCTCACGGGAGCCAGGAAAGGAAGCCACCCCTCGGCCAAGCCATATGGGAAGGGAAGAAGTTAGCCAGACGGAGGCAGAGGGCAGAAAGAAGGAGCCAGACACAGGTAGGGACATGGACGGGCCTGGAGCTGAAGGGAGGACCTGCAGTGGACTCAGCTGTGGGACTGGTGCTGAGAGCCAGGGGAGGCGGGGCAGGGAAAGCCACGGGCTCGGGCAGGGACCTTCGGTGAGTGACTTCGGATGGTGTTTGGGCGTAATCCTCGGGCAAAGGAAGAGTCCTGAGGCTTTGAAGCAGGAGCCAGAGCAGCAGAAAGCAGGTCCTGCCTTCCCCTCGAAGGAGGCATCCCTCTGAAACGCACGAGAGCCACCGTCTATTGGGCATGAAACGACCAGGAAACAGAGGCCTAGACAGACCCGTGGTGCCCAGACTGCAACCCTGGCATCAGATCTTTCAAAGTCCCCGGGGTGAGGCCAGCCAAGCCTTTGCATTACGTGTCCCTGTTTCCAGAGAGGGCAGGCTAACTCCTGCAGGGAGGCTGAGGTACAGGCTTGCAGGGTCCGCCCAGCCGCTCCCTCGAGGCTCTGCGGCTTTAAGAACTGGGGTGGCTACCTGCCAAGGAGGCCACCTCCCCCCCCTCCCCCACCAAGCACAGCCCACGTGACCACGTGAGCACAGGCTGTGGACTGAGGCTGTGACAGTCTCTGGGGCTGGCCTAGGGGCGCTGACCAGGCCCTAGCAGGACAACCCGGGGATGCGGGCCAGCGAAGAAAGAGGACCTTTCTGCCTGTTTGAGGGAAGCACATTCCGCAGAGCTGTGGAAACAGAGAGGAACTGTGTGTAGCCCTAGGCCAGCCGTCCCAAACAAACAGTAAGTCAGGAGGGCTGGGAGCACAGCGCAGACCCGCCCTCCCGGCCCCCAGAGGAGCGGGTCTGCCCACAGCCCGCCCCGGGGCTGGCAGGGCACAGCCAATGAGCAGGGCAGAAAGTTTCCTGAAATCCTCCAAGGGGGGTGGGCGGGGGGGGGGCGGGGCGGGCTGGGGTCTCTGTTTCTCTCTCTGAAAAATCTGAGGCTCAGCTCAGCACAGGATGATTGGCAATAGCTCAGGTGTGGGAAGCGTTTCTCCCCTCTGTCCTCCCTCCTGCTGGGCCTTGTGGTCCCTGTCTTTGCCCTGAGAGTCCCGAGGCCACGTGAAGGCAAAGGAAGTGAAACTGAAACCCGTCTGAGGTACCTGGCAGCTTTGGGACAGGAGCTCGCTGCGATCGATCGATCGATTGGGTGATGCAGCTAAATGACCCACCTGGGGGGTGGCCGTGGGGGTGAAGGGACTCCAGGCTGCCACCGACACTGGGGCAATCGGCCGGTCAAAGTTTCCTGAGCGCCCAAAGGACACCAGCAGGGACCTTAGAGAAGAGGTGGCGGTAAGGCGGCACCCAGGTCATGACCTCCACCTGGAGGCGGAGTTCAGTCTATTTTCTTCAAGGCTTTGTCCAGACCAAAGGGCTGCTTGTCTCCGTCTCCACTGGGGCCGGGACCGACTGGGCGCAAGTGACCGCAGTGGTGTGCTCCTGACTTGTACGCCACCAAACCCCAAAGGCAAAAGCACGTGGCTTTGGGTTGTCTCCTCTCTAGCAGTATCTGTGCCTCCCTGCCTCCGCCTTCATTACAGACAATTGAGAGCTTACCTGCCATCCACCTTACTTCATGAGAACACAGGCAAAAGTTCGCATGTTGCAGGGGGAGGGGGAGCAGGTAGCAGGTTGAGATTACGTTGGCAGAAAGAAGAATGTAGGCATTGATTGGCAGGCAGAGGAGGGAAGCTCATTTGTGTCTGCCAGATAGCTTGACATGTTTTATTTGTAAATTGGAGCATCCCTGGAAAATGGGGACATTTCACATGTGATTCTGAAAGGTCTAGCAGCACCAGGCTCTCACGGCAGCAGGGCGGCTAAAGCTGGAGCTCCTGGTCCCCAAAGTCCCCATTCACACTGGAGGCACTTTGCCTTCCCCACCCACTCCCCAACCTCTGCACCTGCCTGCTTCCCACAGGCCTTGAGGATTGTTGCTACTCCTGCCCTCCGTAATAATGAATCTCTTCTACTGGGAGCCTGTGTGTGTACGTGTGTACGTGTGTGTGTGCGTGCGTGTGCGTGCACATGCACACCACAAACACAGGTAGGCTCTCTTTCAATTCGTTTCAATTAATCTCTCCCTTTTTCAGTTGAGGACGGCAGATGCACGAAACCAAACGTACCCCTCTCCTTAGCATATTTCAGCAGCCTTCCCAGGCGACCTGCCAAATTGCTAGATGGTATTTGCATTTTTTTTAAAAACTGAGTGCGTTTTGTTATTTTGGTTTAAGGATTCCCCAGCCTTCCTTAAGGCGCTATTTAATTTATGCCACACGTACAGCTTTCAAAGCATTTCTTAAATGCACATGAGTTCATTTTTATCATTCCAGCAGTTCTGTGAGGTCCGTAGTGTGGGCCCTCTTCTGTACTCTCTTGGGGAAAACCAACTAGTAAAGAAGCTAAATGACTTGCCTTGATCCTGCAGTAAATTGCAAGACAAGTTAATATTCAGGCACAGCTCCCTGGAAAACTAAGTGTGTCCTTTTGACTGCACAGAATTGTAAAAAGTTATGCTTTGACTAACATAGTGACTAAGGGTATGATCTCCAGCATACTTGTCTGACTGCTGGTTAGGCCACTCCTTAGCTACAAGTCTTTAGGAAAAGTCTTGAATCTCCCTGCGCCTCCTTTCCTGTAAAATAGGGATAAAAGCCCTCATTTGCGAGTGTTGTGTGGAATAAATGAGATGATACATGTAAAATGTTTGGAACCATGCCTAGCAGAGTAAGCTTTCAATAAATATCACGATCTGTACAAAAATGATTATTCTCTGTGCCTTTGGGAAATACTCTGTATTAGGTAGGATATGGGCTAAGTTGTAACCAAAAGCCCCCAAAATACATTTGCTCAAAAAGGATAGAAGTGTATTTCTCTTTCACCTAATAGCTAAGAAGAGGTAGATGGTCAGGACAGATAAACAGCTCTACTCCACAGGGTCACTCAGGAACCCAGGCTCCTTCCATTGTGTTGTTCCCCATCCCTACAATGTTCTCTTCTGCATCGTCAAAGCTGGCTCAACATCACGTCCACCTTCTGTTCTGTCTGGAGGAAGAGGAGGGATGGCAGTGGAGGGCAAACAGCCCCGCTTAAACGATATTATCTATAAGTTGTCCATGTCCTTTCACTCAAAGGCCATTGGCAGAACTTGGGCACACTTAGCTGCAAGTGAGTCTGGGAAATGGTAATGGCTAGCTGGGCCAACTAAATACTCTACAACTTAAGAGCTCCCTTCCTAAAAGGAAGAAAGGGAGAGCAAAAATTGGGAACAGCGTATGTCTTTGTGCCATCTTACCACAGACGTGTGCTCTGGACCTGAATTTGATGTCACTAATGCCTCCTCGGTCTGCCAGTTCCTCAGCCCACCTGTGCTCCGCGGCCTGTCTTCTGGATGCCTCATGTACTCAGATTTCTTCTTTTGCAAAACCCAGGGCAGCTCCTGGCTCTGTGTTTCAGAGGAACACCTCTGGTGACAATGTGATCATCGCCTGCAGACCAGTCAGACTGTTTACTGGGTTGGGCAGCCTCTTCCTTTACTGCCCAAGCCTCCCAGCAAGAGTGGTACTGGGCTCCGTTGTTGTTGTTCTTTTTCTTTTTCTCCCCCCCCCCCCCCCCGGCTCCTCCTCCTCCTCTCCTCCTCCTGCTTCTTCTCCTTTTTCTTGATCCTTGAATCTCTGTGGTCTGAGGGTTCAGCCTCCATGATGTATACTTTCCTGAAATCACTAAGTAACAGCCTGGCTCAATGAAAGGAATTACAGATCAATGTTCCATTTCATTATGGCAATAATGGAGATTGAACAGGTCAGGGAAGGGAACACCAACCGTCTCAGGGGAGCTTGTCCAGAACCAAAGAAGGAGATTTGATGAGTACAAGAAGGGGGCCCACACTACCAACCTCACCAGATGAAGAAGGACATTTGTACCTGTTGAAGGCCTACTGTGTGCCAGGCACCTACTAGAAGCAGAAGTTAGAGCACTAAATAACAAGGCAGGCACCTGGGAAATGGTAGTGTCTAGCTGTAGTACTTTATATTAAATTATTTCATCACATTCTTACCAGTTCTTCAAAGCATGTATGTTTTTCACTTAGAGAATATATTTTTATTTATTTCAGAGAGGGAGAGGGAGAGATAGAAGCATCAATGATGAGAGAGGATCATTGATCAGCTGCCTCCTGCAGGCCCCTTACTGGGATCAAGCCCATGACCCTGGGCATGTTCCCTGACCAGGAATTGAACCATGACCTCCTGGGTCATAGGTTGATGCTCGACCACTGAGCCACACCGGCCAGACTATTTTTCACATTTTAGAGACAAAACGTTATTTTGGGAAATGGTAAGGATGATTTTGAACCCACATCTGTCTGATTCTAAAAATCCTGCTCTTTCTATTATCACCTCATCTGCCTCCAATCACTTTCTTTGCTGGAGAGGGAATCTACTCTATATACAGAAGTGACCTTGACCCCTCTGCTGGACACCTTGAACCAGTGACTACTGTTACCTCTGGGGGCACCTTCCTCTCTATCCTGCATCTCTCTCTAATCGCTCTTGTCCACTTATCCTTCTTTGTGGACCCACCGAGCTGAACCCCACTTCTGGAGCCTGCTCCTCCCTGGCGTGCTGGCTGCTGGAGGAATTATTCAGTCCACCATGTCTATCTGACCCATCACAGTCCTGGGTCCCCAAGGCTGCCTAGAAACCCTTGCAGATGCCCCTAGATACTTCACTGCCCCCTTGCCATCGGCATATCCTCTAAACTGTCCCTCTTTCCTCGGCCCTTCTTTTAATCGGTTTTATTGTCTCTCATTGTCATTGATAGAGAATCCATCCTTTCCATTGATAAAATGGAACAAAATTGAGGCCCCAGGAAACTCTCAAGGTCCTCCCTGGCAACCACCCAGCGTACCTCCTCCTCTTCTCCCCCCTCCCATGCCAGGGAAGAGGCGTGCTCCTGCCACAGCTGACCTTCCCTTGTGTACCACATGCCCTCCCATCTCCCCCGGAACCTCCCTCCACGCGTTCTTCTCTCTCGCTCACACCTTCAGCCTCTTCTCTACCAGCATTATTCATCAGTACCTGAACACGTTCTTGGTGCCATGGTTCCGTCTAACTTCTCTCTTCAGTTTCCCTTCCTCTCTCCCTTCACAGCCACGCTTCTTGAAAGAATTATCTACACGGGCTGTTTGCACTGCCCGCCTGCCCCTTCAGTCCTCCATCCCCCGCTGGCTTCTGTGCCCACGATCGATCGATCGAAGGCCCAGGCAGAAGTCAGGAAAGAGAGCCACATCCAGGACAGTCGACACTCCTAGTGCCTCGTGTCGGTACTGTTGTCACGGCCGCGCCTTGAGCTTCTCCCCCGTGGCTCTCTGCTCTAGGTTTCCAACCTCCTTCGCTGGACATATTTTTTTCCATATCCTTCACAGAGGCCTCCTTTGCTACCCACTCCCTCTCGGCACCCCTTTAAAATGTAAAACACATTCGTAATGTAAAGGCTGTACACAAAATTTGCCAACCCCTGGCTCACTCTCTTCTCCCGATATCTACATCTCAATGGAGTTTTGTTGTTTCTTATTGTGATGCTTGTGTCATTTGCTAAAGTAAATAAGCTATGAGTTGGACCAAGGGTCAGATAACCATACCCACCGGTGACCCGTGCAGCCACTCCTGCACCCAACACATTTAGTGCAAGTGCCCCGGACCCCTGGGCATTGTGATGTGAAGAGCTGCTGGGGGAGACTCCGCTCTCTCCTGCTGCCCCCTCCTGGCTGGCGGTGGTTGAGTCCGAGTGGAGTTCATGCGGTTGCTGGTGTTATTGATGCGTCAAAACCTGTGCAGTGGAAAGTGCTGTAGCACGAATCTTAACCCTGGTGGGGATGGCCACGTTTATTATTTCTTGTAGGGTCCTCAGACTGTTTGCGTACAGGTATTATATAAAAAGAAGAATTATCCTGCACTGAACACGTACCATGTGCCAAGCATGGCTAAACATGTATCATTTCATTTCATCCTTGTACCAACCGCATGAGCTCCATGTTCCTTGACTGTTGGCCATTCCCTCTGTACAGCAATCAGACTGAGACCCATGGAGGTGAAATACCTGGCCCACGGGACTCAGGGCTCAGGGAGCTCATCCGTCCTCCCAGCTCCAGCTCTGACTCTAAAACCCACGTTCTTAACGGCTCCCCGAGTCTAATTCAGCGGGAATTGTGTGGCACCAGGAATCTGCACTTTTACAAGGGTTCCGCTGCAGGGGTTCTGGAGCGCTGCACTTTGAGAACACGGCCTCCCATAAACAGAAGCGAAACTGCTCCCCGCCGAAGGATGGAACCGTGCATGCAGCACCAGCAGCCTCATTCTGGGTGAAAGGAAATGCTGGGCCTGCAGCCTTCGGTGAGGAAAGCGGAGATTAGAAGAGGTGGTCAGATGTGAAGGCATCTGACCTCTCGCTGCCGCTCCGGCTTCCCTACCCCTACCCCTCCTAAGCCCCAGAAACGTGCCGCTCAGTCAGAGTCACCCGGGGAGGCCTAACTTTCCCCCCTCCTGAGAGGGGCCCCGAGCAAGTGTCCCCCGCTGTGAGAGCGCTCACCTCTCAGGGACGCCAGCTGCCCAGGGGAACAGCAGCGCATCTTAACCTAAACGGTTTGTCCTCCTGGCAAACCCCTTTCCTCTCTTAGTCAGTCAGACCTGGTGCTCAGGCTCGCAGATCAGATCTGTTTGCGGCCCGATAGGCAGAGACAAAAGGAAAAAGACTTCGTTATCCTCTAAACACAATGAATCTGTAATGAAACAAGGCAGCCCGGGCTACAACCATTCCTTGGCTCACTCTGCTTTCCAGTAGCTAATCTGTGTTTGGCAAGGAATCGGGTGGAAACTACCCTCCCCCCCGCCCCCACCTCCACCTGGCGGCCCATGTTTTCTCACGCTTTTGTACCTCTCTTTGGCTCCTGGGTAGGGTTGGCCATAATCCACAGAGCAGGGGCCGGTGCCCACATGCCCATGAGGGTCAGCGACGAGGTGGTGCCCAGCAGAGAAGAAATAGAGGGGAGAAAACCAAAACTATGCTCCGTGTTGTGCTGGGTGTGTGACTGATACGATTTAATCTCCCAGAGAGCTGTTGGGGTTATGTCTTCATTGAATGAATGAGAAAACAGAGGCACAAATACACACGTAACTTGTGCAAGGCCACCCAGATAGTAAGACCACCCAGATAGTAAGACCACCCAGAGCCTGGAATCAAACCCGGCGTCCTTGGCCCCTTCCACGTAGTCGTGGGCCACTTGCCACTCTCTCGGGCCACTGCCTCTGTGTCTGTTCCTCAGAACAGATCCTCGACTTCCAGCCCAAACAGTTCCCCTCACAGGCCTTGGCAGAAGGCCACTCGCCCGGGGCTCCAAGAATAACGTAAATACAATGAACCATTTTAAAAAACGAGATTATATATGTCGAGCACTCAGCCCAGTGCCTGGCACTTTTTGAAAGTACTCAGCAGACCTCCGGGCATTGTCGGGCCCCGAGCTGGGCGTTCCTGGCTGCAGGAGATTCCGCTGACAGTTTGGGAACAAACACTTCTTAAGAGACTATAATGGATGGTCGAAACGGGAAAGCAAAAATAGAGTTGGACTCAAGAAATGTATGATCCAACTGGGGAATTGAAAGCGTTGCAGAAAGAAATGAAAACACAATTCATAGCCTCATGCCTAGCCCTGATCTCGCCAACTACAAAACGGGCAGCAGCTTTGGCGAAAACGACTTTGCATCTTTTGGGGCCTCCGTGTCCTCGTCGGAAAAATGGAGACACTACCGACCTCAAAGGGCTTTCTTGTTAGGCGTGCGTACGTGTCCACCCTTCGTAGGACACAGTGGCAGCGGGCGATGCTTGTGTGATTTCCTAAAGTTAATAAGCAAGGAGTCAGACCAAGAGTCGGGTAGACAGCCACACCCACTGGCGACCCCTGCTGCCGCTGCTGTACCCACCGCATCACCACATGTAGGGCAAACGACCCCCTCCCAACACACACACACACACACACACACACACACACACACCCCTGGGCATTGGGATTTGAAGAGCTGCTGGGTGAGACTCTGCTCTTTCCTGCTGCCCGCTCCTGGCTGGCGGTGGCTGAGAATCAGACGCTGAGTCCTGGTGGAGTTCATGGCCTGGTCGATGCGTCAAGACTTGTGTAGGGCAAAGTACTGTACTTCTAATGAGTTAGAAAGCTTCCCGTCCACCCTCGGTTGCTAGCTGACTATGTGACCATCCCGTAGTATGTACATAACCATCCATGCATAACGGTTGGTAGGTGTATATAAATGAAGCTGGTCGAGCTTAGTTCGTTTTTATCTGGATGTAGGCCAATCACATCTTCTGAAGACATAACTCCGAAGACATAACTGTTGGAGTTATGTCTTCATTGAATGACCGGACGTGGAAATTACGCTGTGCCCGTGGCGAGGGCCCCGAGACCAGAGCGGAAGGAGCATTCCGGTGCTCCTCCTTTATCATAATGTCACAGACACTCCAGCTCCAGCTGCTTCCCACATAAACGGGGTTCCCTGACTCGTCGAACTAAGGCCTTCCCGAGGAGGACACGCGCGAGATGCCCTGGATCCAGGGGGTACCCTCACGGCCGCAGCGCTGTGGGTTGGAGCTCTTCCGGAGCCGGTGTGCTCTGCTCGTGGTGGTCGAATGGCCCGAACAGTCCAGCCCTCAACAGCTGCAGCCCTGAAGGCCTCTGCCCCCCCCCCCCCGCTCCCCAGCCCTCCACCTTCTCAGGACGAGTCCTGAGCCTCTTTCTGACCGAACCCCCCCAGGCCACATGGAGCAAGCCCGCACACGGGGATAGAATTCTGGAATTGGCTTAGCGTAGGTCGCAGGTTCCACACCCAGATCCGTGGGGCAGAGGCCAGCTCCTTGGAAGCACGGGGTCCCCACATGGGAAGGGGGCGCGCTTGGGGAGTGCGGTTTGGCAGGGAGACCGCCTCCGTGCTCACCACGGGGAACGGCTCCTCTGCCATAGAAAGGAGTGAGCAGGCTGGGTCTGAGAGCGAGCCCAGAGCCCACGGTCTCGTTGGCCTGGGAGTGTCACTGGTGCATCTACCAGCGCCACCAGCCAATTCCGGAACGGGGCCTGTTTCCTTCTGGTATGTTTCCTTCCCCGATGAAGGCCGATACTGCGGCCATCGGATATTTACTCCGCCTGAAAGCGTTCAGGGTGGTGAAGAGCGCTCCTGGGTGCCCGCCACGTGCTGGACCAGAGCTTTTCTCCGTCCGTTCTCCGTGAATGCTCCCCAGCTCCCTCTGGGACGGGCGGCCTCCCCCCGGTTCACAGATGGAGAAGGAAAGGGGGGTTAGGGGACTTGTCCAGAGTCACTCAGTTCACCGGTGGGAGAAGGGAGCCTGGAGCCCGCAGGCCTGTGTTGCAATCGTCTCCAGTTTGTGAGGATTCCATGTGTCACAGCGAGTCCCCCGGCCAGTGGCCCTATGCGTGGGGACAGCTGCTTCGGAGCAGGAGCGTGTCTTCCGTTACATTTGTGGCAGCCAAGGACTTGGTGAGTGTAGAAATCTGAGGGCAGGGATCTGCTCATGGACCTGCCCCACGGGACAGAGGGCGGGACGGAGGGCCCGGGAGAAACAGGGCTGCCCAGCGTCATCGCTGGCCTCCTCCCCCTCACACCTCCTCTCCAGCAGCTCGGGCGTCAGCTCAGCCCGCTGCAGACGTGGTCTCCTCACGCGCCCATGAAGCTCCTTCGAGGCAGGTGCGATCATTCTCCCCGTGCTATAGATGAGGAAGCCGGGGAGCAGCCACGAAGGCTGAGGCCACAGCACGTGGCCTGTCCCCGTGGGCTGTGCATCCTCACCGCCATTTAGACACGACTGCACGGACCCTTTGAGAGGGGGACCGCTGATCTCACCTGGCTGGCAAGCGGCTGAGTCCGGATTCGAACTCAAGTCCTGTCTGACCCCAGAAACTGGAGGGGTGGTCTCTCTCACTTAAGGAAAACCGTCAGGGGGCGCTCTTTGGCCTGCGGATCCGGCCTGGAGAGGCTGTCCCACATGCTCCCGGGAGAGAACCAACATGGGTCCTTTCTTGGGTCATCTGTGCACATCGGTGTCCCTCTGCCCTGCTCCCCACTTTTTCCCTCCCCCAATCACCGTGTAAGGGGCCCTGACCAAGCCCTGGGAGGAGCCCCTTCTGAAGCCTGGGGCCACATCACCCCTCGATGATGCCGATGCCGATAGAAAGCCTTTTTCAGCGTTAAGGGCTCTCACAACAAACACACAGACGCTGGGCGTGGATCAGGTCCACCTGAGCCGTCGAGGGGTAACAACGGCCGCGGAGAGGTGAAGCGAGGAAGTGGCGGCCGCCTTTCTCTGTGTTCTGTTTTTAGCCTGAGCTTTCAAAGCAAGTAGGTGCCATGGTGATAGGTGCCATAGAAATAGATGGAGGCCGGGCCGTTCCCATGGAAATGCACTCGTGGTGGGGAGAATGGGGTTCTGCTGTGTTCTGGCTGCTGCCGAGGGCAGGACCCCAAAGGGCCCGACCCCCAGACCAGGGCAGAGGGCCGCTATCGGATGGCCTCTCGAGGCTTCTGACGTTCTCGCTGTGATGGTCTGAGGCCCCCGAGGGCACAGCGTCCCTCCACGGGCACCCCGCAGCCCTCCCAGGGACGTCCTGGAGGTGCGTGGCCTCTGCCCAGCACAGCGATCACCCACGTCGGGAGCCCGCCGCCCCCACTCTGCCTGCATGTGGAACTGCCGCTGGCTCTATGCACGGAGTGGGTAATCAAGAGCCGTGGGGCGGGGACCGAGTCCCGAACATTTTCAGGAATACTCATAAAATGAAACCTCGGAGGGTCTCAGCCAGAAAGCAGAGCAGGGGAGATGGCGGGTTCCGGTCTGCGAGACCTCGGGCAGTAGACTCAGGCCCAGCTCAGCTATCTCCAAATGCAATGTCCATGGACTGAGAGACCCTTAACACAACTGCTCGAGCCATCCCGTATGGGTGTATAGATAACCGTCCCTGCATAATGGTTGGTAGGTGTATATAAGTGAAGCTGGTCGAGCTTAGTTCGTTTTTATCTGGATGTAGGCCAATTACATCTTCTGAAATGGAACCCACATATACATACACCCTTTAAACCTTAGGCCTTAGCGTGGGAGGATTACGTTTAAGGACCATGTATTTGTAACTCTGCCCCCTACTATCTACTTCTGTCCACAATGGGGCTCTATTAGATATATTCATTTCTATACATTTATGCTGTCAGGTGGCATACTTCCTTTAGGGCAAGCCTGCGGCCCGCCGACCACGAGTTTGACATGCTTGCTGTAGGGGAAAGCAAGAATGCTGTTGAACTAAAGTATGTTTCTGAGACCAGTCATTCTAAGAACTGACCCTTGAGATTAATCTTACTCTCAGTTAAAGCACAGGCTAAAAACAGAACACACATACCCCTGACAAAGGAATGTTTAAGAAACTTTAATGGTTACTACCACCCTCAACTCATAAACTGCTGCCTAAGAAGTTACAGATTATGAAAATCATCCAGCAGGAAGGCGCCGAACAAGTGTCCGTCTGGCGTGTCTGGCATTTGGCACAAAGCGACGCTTTGCCGCCTCGTTCCCGTACCTCCTGTGCATGCCGGCGGCGTGTCAGGTCATCACCGCTAGGCAAGCCCTTTCCCGGCGGTGGAAGTCTGTGGAGCCCCCAGCTCCCCCCACCAGGGAGTGATGCTCACAGTGAGCTTGACGTAGGCTTGTGGGTCTTGCCGTTGGTGGAGCTGTGCAGTGGAAGGGCAGCTAGACATTTAAGCCACTGCCTGGTTCACCCCCAGGGAACCGCGTGGCTTGGCACGTACTGTTAGTAGCATCGCTCCCTTCCCCGACATCTGGCCCGTGTGTTACGTTTCACGGTGACAGGGGTTCGGTCTGGCAGGGCATTGCAAGAGCCTCTGAATGGAATAAGCAAACGCGCAGGCCCAGCCAACGAAGAGACAGATGGGCTGGCCTTCCCGGCCCCTGGCAGTGCATACCTGGGAGTGTTGCCAGCCACTGGGTTGGATTCGGCCGTATTGGACGAAGCATCCGAAAGCAGGTCTGCTTTGAAGAACGAGGCTCTCAGATAGTCTGTGACTCTCTCAGAATGGACACGCACAGTCATGCTTGGCAGAAAGAGTTTTCCCCGCCTTTCACAGAGCGATAAAGTGAATGCTTGGCCATGTGCAGCGATACAAACCCTGCTCTGCCAGGACTCCCTCCTTTCCATGGAGCTGGAACAGATGCCTGAGAACATCTTATATTTAATGCAAGACACACGCCAACCTTGGTGTCACGTTCACACCAACATTTCGAAACTAAACAGTTCATGTGAATGTACCTTAACACTCGCAGTTTGGTATTTTAATCTAGATTTTATTTCTTGTTGTGGGAAACGATGTATGACATAAAATTCACCATCTTACCCAGTTTTCAGCGCACAGTTCAGTGGCAGCGAGTACACGCACACCTTCCTGCGACCATCCTCACCACCCGTCTCCAGAACGTTTTCATCATCCCAAGCTTAAAATCCATCCCCATCACACACCAACTCCCCACACTCTCCTGTCCCCAGCTCTGGGCAACCGCTGTTCCACTTTCTGACTCTATGAATTTGACTAGTCCAGGCATTTCCTGTAAGTGGAATCCTACAGTGTTCGTCCTTTTGTGACTGGCTTATTTCACTTAGCATGATGTCTCCAAGGTTCATCCCGGTTGTAGCATGTGTCAGGATTTCCTTCCTTTTAAAGGCTAAATAATATTCCATGATATGTATGTGCCACATTTCATTTTTTTACTGTTTAATTTTTTCATAACGTGTTTCTTATCATTTTTAAATTTTGAAACAATCACAAAGTGACAGAAAAGTTGCAACTTTTTTTTCTTCTTGAACTTTCTGAGAGTAAGTTTTGCTGGTGTCCCCATGTTTGCCCCAATCTTTCCTGCATTTTCCCAACTACCCGCCACACAGCCATCAAATCCAGGAAGCTAACTCAGGTTCATTGCTACCATCGAATGCTCAGACTCCCTTCAAGTTTCACCAGTGATCACAATAGTGTCTTTTTCTCCCAGGGATCCAGTTCAGAATCACTCTTGCGTTTCATGGTGTTTGTTTACTCTCCTTGGGTCTGGAAGAACAGTTCCTCCATCTTTCCTTGACCTTCGTGACCTTGACACTTTTGAAGGTGACAGATGCTATAGACTGTCCTTGGGTTAAGGTTTGTCTAATGTTTCCTCATGATCGGATGCAGGTTATGCATCTGTGGCAGGAATGTCGCTTTGAATGGCAGTGACCTGGCCTTCTTCTCCTTGCCCCCTACCCAGGATCTCATCATTTCGATTTATTCCTATCCTAATGATGGTCACATCGGTCACATGATTAAGGTGGTATCTATCAGGTTGCTCTAAGATAAAGTTAGTCTTTTCCTCTCTGTAATTAAAAGGCTTTTTACGGGGAGGTACTTTGAAGCTATGTAAATATCCCACTCCTCGTTAACTTTAGTTATTTTTTTATATCCATTTGGGTGTATAGATTCCTATATTAGTGACTTATACTCCATTCCCATCATTACTTATTTTGAAGCTCATATGCCCCCAGTTTGACCAGTGAGAGCCCCTTCAGTCTGGATCCTCTCTATGTGGCCTCCTCCTTCTTGGAGCATGCTGCCACTTTCTGACCTGACAAGATGTTCCAGGCTGGCTTTCTGACTTCCTTGCCCAAGCTGTGGAATCAACCATTTCTCCAAGGGGTCTCGATTCTCTTTAATGGGAAAATGGTATCTAGAAGCCAAGATATGGCCCTAGATGTGCTCATTGCTAATGAAATGCTGCTGCTCCCAGGCAGAGCTAAAGGATACTGTTTCCCAGCACACAGGTGCTGTTCCCGACCCTCTGAAGAACACCTCCTTACCCTGTGCTTCCAATACGCAAGGGTCGTGAACAAAACAAGGATTGTGACACCATAGGCCAGACCACCCTCCCTGGGGATGGATGCCCTCCTCACCACTTGGGCTCTGCCCCCCTGCTTTGGGTCACCAAGGTGTTCATCCTTCGCCATGGATTCCTGCCTCGCTCTGCTCCACCTCCTGACTCTAGGACTGAACTTGTTTAGTCGGCTTTGACCACCATTGACTTTAGTTAAAAATACTTGTTTTGTTCACAATCCTTGCGTATTGGAAGCACTTGTATCCGACCTATTAAATCAACAATATAAATCAATATGTAATATGTCCAGCATTGGCCCAATCTTTTGTCTGTGTTATAGTGAAACATTTTTTTTAGAAATATTTATACAGTTAGGATACCTTTTCCTTATGGCAACCTCCATTTTGCAACTTTGCAATTATATCTAGGCTGCCACCAGCAACTGTCTTGGCAGTTGAACAGCTCCCACCACAAAAATGAATGAGTGGGGACAAGGTCTGCACACCTCCTTGTTCTGTTCTTCCATGGTCAAGTGCAGGCCTCTGGGGAATGGTATCTACAGACCAGAAATGGACTTTCCTAACATCGGGAAGTGCTCACGCTTGTGAATAATGTGATCTTCTTGGCTTGACTATGAGGGTCAAAGAGATGGACTGTGTCTTCTATTATTCTTTGTACCCATCAAGGTCACATCCTGCGTACATACAAGATGTTTGCTGGCCAGGTTATAAAGTCTGATGGACATTTAAACTTCATTCTCCATGACCCCCATGACATAAATTCCTCCTTGACACACTTGCTTCCCTTGGCTTCTGAACCACCTGGCTTCCCTCCTACCTCCCTGGTTGCCTCATCTGGGTTGCTTTTGTGGGTGTCACTTGCTCTGCCCATCCCCCTAACTGTGGACATTTATTGGGTGCCTTCCATGTGCCAGGCACTGTTGCAGGCAACAGAGGTATATGAAGGGAGACAGAAAACGTTCTCTCTGTGTGTGTGTGTGTGTGTGTGTGTGTGTGTGTGTGATCCCTTGTCCCTCCTTCACAAGAGTCATATGGGCTCCCCTAAGCATGCTGAGGGCTGGCTGGCCCAGCGGGGCACACGAAGGGTTAAGGCAGCCCCTCTCCTGCAAGGGTCTTTTCTGGGAGGGAGGCTTTCTAGATGCTCATCATCCTGAACTGGCCTCCCCTCTCCTCTGCCAGCGTCTCTTTGCCTGCCCTGCAGTCCGTCCCCCACCTGCAGCCAGAGCATCTTCATAAACGGTGAGTCTTACCAAGTCACTCTGCTGCTGAAAACCGTTGTGATTTCCCGTTGCTCTGGGGATCCATCCAGGTTTCTTCCGGACCGGCCCCTGCTTGCCCTCCCAGCCCCTGCGCCCCTCCTCCTCCCTGTGGCATACCCGTCCTCTGCACAAGAAGCTAGTTCTCCCCACTGCCTCCCTGCCTTTGCTCATGCTGTCCCTGCCTAGAGCACCCACCCTCCCCACCGGCTGTGAGTCTGACCATTCCTCCTCCTTTCAGACTCAGCCAGGAGGGCTCCCTCTGCGCATGGTATCATAGTCACCGATTTACTTGGCTGTCTCTCCCAGGGAGACAGACACAATGCTAATTATGTGGTTAAGGTCTGTCTCCGGGGAGGCAAACCCCCCGTGAGCGTGGGCTGTGGCTGTCTTCTCCCCACGGTGTCTGCAGCACCCTGGGCGGGAGTATCACACACAAGAGCAATGCTTCTGTGGCGCTAACCGTGGGCCCAGCCAGGAGTTGTTCTGAGAACCTCACAAGTGTTAGCTAATTTCATCCCACCGCAACCCCGGGAAGTGCATACTGTTATTAGGTCCTGTTTACAGTTGAGAAAATAGGCCCAGAGGGGTTCATGACCCCCTCCTAAGTGCAGGGACAGGTTTAGAATTCAGACAGTCTGCTCCCAAATCTGTACTCAGTGCCATGATGCCTGCTGAATGCATACATGGATGCTGGACTGTGCCTGAGCAAGGTCAACGTTGTGATTGCTATCTTAGCAAGGCTGGGAGTGCTGTCTGAGGGAGCTTGGGAGTGTATGGTATGGATGTACTATAGTTTAGCTACACCTCTGTTTAACTAGCATTTAATCAACCTTGTTAGGTTGTTTCTATGTGGCTTCTATTACAAACAGTGCCACCATGGGCTTGCATTCAGCCCACTGGAAGATGGATTCCTCCGGAATTGGATTGGACTGGATTGGATTGGATTGGATTGGATTGGATTGGACTGGACTGGACTGGACTGGACTGGATTGGATTGGATTGGATTGGATTGGACTGGATTGCTTGGGTAAAGCAGAGGAATGACTTCCTAATGGTGGAGTTTTAGCCATCTGTGACATGCATAGAGCAGATACTTTGACCCTGGGCTTGGGCTGTGTCAGGTCCTGCTAAGGAGCTGATTTTTGTGGGCCCCCTCTCTGGTGTACTTGATGCTAGGGAATGGTATTTGTGGATTTGATGGTTTGTTATTCTCTAAAGAGAAGAGAAAGAACTCGCAGCAGAAAGGTGACTTCTTGAAGTCCAACCAAGGCTCCCCAGTGAGATCTCCCCGTCCTATCTCACTTCTAGAGTAAGACCTCACTGGGCCATGAGACACGGGCCATTCGGCACCAGTCAGCAGTGAGTGCACTCGAGACCCTGGTGGAAAGCCTAGAAGTTCAGGGCTCAGTCCCAAAGAAACATAAGGGCTCAAGAGACTCTGGCCTCAGAATCATCTTGTGGGCGAAAGAGGGCTGGTCCCTATTGTTCCTACTGAGGATGTCATTCCCATTAACACCACATGATGGAAGGAAGGAAGGAAGAAAGAAGGAAGGAAGGAAGGAAGGAAGGAAGGAAGGAAGGAAGGAAGGATGGTTGGATGGTTGGGTGGGTGGGTGGATGGACATAGATAGGTAGATATTGATCAGGCAGGCATGAATTTAGACTTGCTTTTGGATTTGGGCTCTACCACATACTAGTTATGGGACTTCAGGTAACTACTTTGACCTCCCTGAACCCCACCTTTCTTGCCTATAATGGAATTAATAATGTCTTCTTTGTTGGGGAGGGGTGAAGAACCAATGGTTGTAAACCATTGAGGGTAAAGGGCCTGGCACACAGTGAATTCCCACATATGGTGGGGGTTGCTACCGTTTCGTATATGACTGGGCACTCTCTGGTTGGTATATTGAGGGCACTTGTTTGCAGGAGCCAATGTACATCATGCTCTGTTTGACTCTGTCTTCAAGGGGATGACTCCATGAGGGAGGGGTTCTCAGCTGTCTTTCCCTCCAAGCACCCATGTGGAGACATTCAGGTGCCTGGCACACTCCCAGCATGCATTTCACAGGGCAGGAATCCTAGCTGCACTCATTTATTTCCAGGCCAGGAAAGTAACAGGAATGACTTAGATCCACTTGAATTTATATTAAAACAATAAATAAATAAAGCAAAGGGAAGGCAATCATCTACAGAGTTTGGTTTCTGGCTACAATTTATTTGCAAAACAGCCCCCAGCTTGTACCTGACATCCTATCCAGTAATAATGGGGCGTGAAGCCCTAGCTGGTTTGGCTCAGTGGATAAAGCATCGGACTGTGGACTGTAGGGTCCTGGGTTTAATTCCAGTCAAGGGCACATGCCTGGGTTGCGGGCTGGATCCCCAGTAGGGGTCATGCAGGAGGCAGCCGATTAATTATTCTCTCTCATCCTTGATGTTTCTATGTCTCTCTCCCTCTCCCTTCCTCTCTGAAATCAATAACAATATATTAAAAATAAATAACTAAAAATATAATGGTGGGTGAAGGCTAACAGGTACATGTGGAGGGGTCTCTCATTTGATTGGGTTTGGGGTAAACATCATTCTTTCCTCCAGATATGCAGTGAGGACAGTTGTTAGAGGGGTCTGGCCACTGTCCCCACATGGGTAGGGAATGGTTCTGTCTTGGACCTTTGCTGAGTGCCTGGCTGAGGTGTTAAGCCCTCCGCAGTGACCATGGGGAGCCACAGACACCCAAGACCTTCACCGGTGTCCCGGCTGCTTGGCCCAGAAGCGAGGTCTGCTGGGCCCAGCCGGCAAGCTCAGGCTTGACCTGCCAAAGCAGCTGCTTTAGCCTTGGCATCTCCACTGGGGCATGGAACCCAACCTCACCTGACCCTCCACCGTCCTCTCCTGGCGTGCCCACAGCGCGCGGTTCCTGCAGCTACTAAAGCATTCGCTGTCGGCCTTAAATACATCTCTACCTCTTCTGGGCACTGTCTTTACATTTCTGTTTGCTAGAGATTTTATACAGGCTCAAGTTCTTCATCAAATGGCCATGGCGGTTACGTAGTTTTCTATCGCTGATATTAGAGTTGAAAACATCCATTGGTGGTTTAGAATCCCATCGGGGTCTCCTCTTTTAGACAGAAAGAGTTGTGGGAAGCCAGGCTTGTCCAGAGCCTTCCCTACGGGCACTGCCTTTGTGCTTCCGCCCATTCTACAGTCGGCCAGCCATTCAACAAACACTTACTGAACTCCCACTTTTGTGCCAGGCACTAGCGAGGCACTGGGTCTGTTTGGGTGAAGAAGACATGGGCTGTGCCTTGGAAGCCAACACTATGTGACCTTGATTTTGCTAACACATTGAAGCCTCATTTTCTAGGGTATAAGTCAACTGATGGAAATCTTTCCTAAATGTAATCTCCTGGAGCTTTGAGACCATCTCTATATCTTAAAAATTATATCTGTATCACAGTTGTAACACAAATAAATAATATATTCATTAATAAATAATAATAATACAAGAATAAACTGTTTCACGCACTCACAACTATAAACCTACTTTTGCCCACCCCTGTGTTCATTCATTCACCAAAACTCTGTGTCAGGCACTGTGTCTGGGGTAGTGGCAGTAAGGAGGTATAAAGAAGAAAACATGAAATCTTTACCTTCTAGGGCCCCTAAGTCTAGTCCACAGAAGTCACATGTACACAGAAAATTCAGCCCGCTGATTCATTTGTGCTCGGCACTCATTCATTAGTTCATTGGGTCATAAATGTTTTGGGTGTGTACTGTGTGCTTAGGCTGTGGTCGGCACTCTGGGACCTGTGGAAGAGGCCTAGGCACTTGGGGTCTCCCCGAGGATGGGATAGGGGTTCCGAGTCAAGTAGAACCTCAGGCCAACTGCAGTTGAGGCCGCAGAAAGTTCTGAGGGCCCAGGAGCCCAGCATGAACCAGTACACACCTCTTGGCTTCTTCCTGGAGGTGGAGATTCTGAGCCAGTTGTGAGGGATGGGAAGGCCTTCTGAGAGGGAGGGAGGACATTCCTGGCCCAGGGAAGAGCGTGAGCAAAGGTCTTGAAGTGTTAGGAATTTCTAGAGACTGAGACAGGAAAGGGTTGGGGGAGGGACAAGAACTTGCTCCAACCGAAACACATCCCGGGGCCGGGCCAGGAACAGCCAGGACTGGACGGGATGGGGTATCTGATGGGGAATTTGCTGCCTTCCAGGGAGCTGTGCTTTCTCATTTGTTCCCCTTCGTCCCCTCATCCAGACTCTCTGCGACTCATTAAAGGATGGCCCGATGACCTTCACGATGACCTTCACACTCCACCCGAAGTCCTGCCCTCTTGCTGCCATAAGGAGATTGATTCTACAAAAGAAACCAAACATCAGAAACATGTCCAGCACGATTGGGGGTGAGTGGTGCTAGACTTTTTTTGTTGTCTTTTTTTTTTTTAAGCCCAGCCTGCGTGGCTCAGTGGTTGAACGTCGACCTATGAACCAGGAGGTCACAATTCGATTCATAGGCAGGGCACGTGCCGGGGTTGCCAGCTTGATCCCCAGGAGGGGGCGTGCAGGAGGCAGCCGATCAATGGTTCTCTCTCATCATTGATGTTTCTATCTCTCGCTCCCTCTCCTTTTCTCTCTGAAGTCAATAAAAATATATTTTAAAAAAAAAATTAATAAAAAGAGAGAGAGAGGGAGAGAAAATTCCCTTGGTCGTGAAGCTTTGGAGATACCGGTTGTGCAGGGCGCAGGAACCCAGGGATGCCCAGCGTTCACGGGAGAAAGGAAGGAAGAGCAGAATACTGTCAGCTCTGGTCGCTACTTACCTTCCCAGCAGAGGGGCACGTGGGCCAGACGCGGGTGTGAATACCTGTCCACGGGTGGGCCTAGCCCCACCCGGTCCTGCTTGGTTGCCACAGCTCCGTAGGCAGAACCACCCACGGCCTCGGATGATGAGAGGGTTTCCCGCCTGGAAAAGTGCCCCCAGCTCTGCAGCATGTTAATCTGGTTCGAATTTGGACCAGGTCTCCCTGCCTTGGTCTGATCTTCACCGGGTGGTACCCACCTCGCCACTGTCTCCTCGGAGTGACACCCAAGGCTCTAAAAGCTCCTGCAGGAGAAAACAGGTCAAAGTTGTCATTGACCCCAGTCCCAGCGAAATTTCATAACCCAGGGGGTGCAGGAACCCCCTCAGACCATAAAGAGCCCTCCCCTCGTGGGTCCCCCTCAAAAAGGCACCACTCAGCCCTCTGTTCCACGTCCTGTTGCTAATGGGGACGCTCCATGGCCAGAGTGGAGATGAACCAAACCAAAACGCAGTGGCTCTGAAGTCCGTTTAATTAAAGAGGAAACAAGGAAGCTTTGCACGCATCGTACCCCCCTGAGTTACGGTCTTAAAGGTCCAGTTTGCTCTCACAACAGCTTTGGAGGTAAGACGGGGGTGGCCGGGGGATGCGAGGCCTCTGGGCCGGCCCAGTTCCCTTCCCCCTCATTCCAGCTTATTTTTGGAGGCTCGCTGGGCTTGGGCTTTCAGCGGCTGGCAGCATCCGGTTTGTCCTCATTTTGGAAGTCTGTCTGTGGCACTGGCAGGCACTGAGGATTCGCGATCAGGAGCTCCAGGCAGTTAGAGCAGGAGCCAGTCCTAGACTCTTCCCTGCAGACACCCGCTTCTCTTCACCATCCCCAAGAAGGAAAGTGACGGAGGTGGGGGCGGACCCAGCCTGGTGAGGCCCGGTGCCCGCAGGGACTCATGGGCCACCTGTCTCAGGTTTGCATCCTGGCTGTGCCATGCACCAGCTGTGCAACCCTGGGAAATTCACTCCACCTCTCTGAGCCCTATTCTCCTCGTGTGTACAGATGATGACATAGATAAATTGCTTGGCACAGACAGCTTGGCATATGCTGAGCACACAGAAAATATCAGCTGACAATATTATTGCGGAAAAGAAATGTCCACATGATGAGAGAGCAAGTCTGGCGTGAAGGAGGATTGTGCCCAAGGTTATTTTGCAAAAAAAGAGCATAATTATGTTTTTCTTTGGGATGGTCTTTTTAAAGGAAATAATCCTTTGTTTTTAAAATATAACTCTTTTTCTTTGTGTTTTTTTTTCTCCAGTTATAGAATGATTCCTAATTATTGCATAAAATGTAGCATATGATTAGCATATGGATGTATTTTTCTTTTTAGTTCTTTCTCTCTCTCATCGATTTATTTTTTAATTCTTATCCAAGGGGATGTTTTTATTGATTTTAGAGAGAGAGGAAGGAAGGAGAGAGAGAGAGAGAGAGAGAGACAGAGAGAAGCATTGATATGAGAGAGAAATATCGATTGGTTGCCTCTGACCAGGGATTGAACCCGAAACCTAGGTATCTGCCCTGGCCAGGAATCGAACATGCAGCCATTTGGTGTATGGAACAACGCTCCAACCAACCTCGCCACCCGGCCAAGGCTCTCATCGGCTTTTTATAGAGGGGAATATGCTGAACCTACTTTTGTTACCCAGGATTACTCCTTTCATGATGCAGCCCAAACATCTCTTAATATCATAAAATATTTCTTCTGTGTCATAACTTCAAATGTCTGTACAGGAGTCCATTGAGTGTAACCCCACCGCTCCTTCCTAAACACCTGTGTGCTAGGTACCTGACACGCAGGAATGAACGCTCTGTGAGCTGCTCAGCCGAGAATCTGCCCAGACAGAACACACGGACCGTCTCTTTCCCAGAAAAGACCCCCAAGTGGCCAATAGCATCTGAAAAGACACTCCCTCACGCTCATCACCTGGGCGATGCAAATAAAAACCCGGTGCGACGCCTCCGCACAGCTGCCGGGGTGGCCGGAATGCGAACGGCCAGGAACACGGAGTGTGGGGGAGATTGTGGCATGACCAGGAACCCACACGCCACTGTGGGTGGGCCTGGGCATCGGTACCGCCACTTTGGATCTGCTTAGCTGTATGTACCAAAGCCGAAGGTGTACGTACACTACCTATGCCAAGCAGGAGTAGGCACATGTGTACCCCAAAGTGCATGTGGTCAAATGTTCGTGACTGCACCGTTTGTAATAAGGCCACCCTGGGAGCCACGCAAACGCCCGTCGGCAACAGTGTGCGGTGGAGAATGCACCACACAGCCATGGGAATGCCCCGGCTACGGATAGACGCAGCAATGTGGGCGGTTCCCCCAAACACGCTGTTGAATGAGAGCAACTGGACTCCATGAAGAACATTGTATGAAAAAGAGGCAAAGGCAGTGCGTGATGTTAGAGGTTAGGGTAGTGGCTGCCCCTGCAGAGGGGAGGGGTGTGAGATGACTGACAGGGGAGCAAGGGGTTCTGGGGTGCTCATCATGTTTGGTTTCTTCCCCAGGATGCTGGTTCCGTGGGTGTGTTCCCTCCCTGAGACCACCGGGCCGTACGCTCACGTGCACTTTTCTGTGTGTGTGTGTGCTAGCCTGCAGTGGAAAGCTAAACTAAGGCTCTCCCGAGAAGCACCTGACTGTGTGTGTTCTTTCTCTCCCCGAACCCAGGGCCCCGACCCGCCAGCGTGGTGGTCCTGCACAGGGCCCTCGCCCCGGCCTTTGAGACGTTCTGCCGGGCCAACCGTGGCCCTCTGCCCCTGCTGGGCCGCAGCGAGCCGGGCACGTGGGCGTCGCTTGCCCTGGGCGCCGTCTCAGGCACCAGGTAACATGCGTGGGTTAGCGGGGTTAAAGGTGGCAGGGGCCGGATGCTGCAGCCAGGTGCCGGTCACCAGGGACCTCTGTCCAGCTTCGCAACCCCACAGAGCCTGGCACGGAGGCTCACTCGTGACTGTTGCTCAGGAAGGAGATGCCCTCCCCCTGATCCCACTCCTACCTCTAAGCCCCTGCCCCTGCCCCTGCCCCTGCCCCTGCCCTGCCCCAGGTAAAATCTTTGGCATCACCAAGAAAGTCCAGCCCTGGAGAAATCCCACTGGCACTGCCATCCAGCCACGTCATCACCAAAGCCAGAAACCTGTCTGCACAGCACAAGGAAGAAAATGGTCCCATTGGAGTGACTTTTCCTAACGCTATGTCTGGTCAGCTCCATCCATCACCCCAGCCCTCTCCCCCGAGAGAAAACTGGGGAACATTCTGCTGTTATCATGTTGTGGACTCCAGCGATCCCCCCTGGGCCGAGGCCAGCTCACGTACCTTCTCCCTAGCACCCCCCCTGCTACCCACTCGGGGACTCCCGGAGCAGACGGCTCTGCTGCCTCCACTGTCCCCTCTGCCTAGGTTGCGCTTTCCTCCTTGTCCAGCTGGTGAGCTCCTATCCATCCTTCAGGACCCGCCTCCGGACCCGCCCCCTCCGTGGGGAAGAATGACTCCCTCCCCGCCCTGTGCCACGCTCTACCCAGACTGTGAGCACTCGCGGTTCTGTATTGAAAGGACCTGATGCCAACGGAGTCTCACCTGCCGGGGCAGGGTTTTGAGCTTCTTAAGGGCCGGGGCTGTGTCCTCTCCATCACCATCGCCCCATCACTGGGTCTGCGCCCGGCACGGAGGAGCGGTTCGGCAAATGGCTTTGGAGTGAGTGCAGAATAGGCTCGTCGCCAAAGTCTTTCAACCCTGCCGACGTTCCTCTAAGGAAAGAGGAAGGCCTCGCCTTGGCCAGCCCGTGTGTCCTCGGTCCCTCTGTCTGCGGGCCCTGCCTCCACAGCAGAGAGAACACCACTGTTGTTTTTTTTTATTTTCTTTTTTTAAAATATGTTTTTATTGGTTTCAGAGACAGGAAAGGAGAGGGAGAGATAGAAACATCAATGGTGAGAGAGAATCATCCATCAGCTGCCTCCTGTACTGCCCCTACTGAGGATGGAGCCCGCAATCCAGGCACGTGCCCTGACTGGGAATCCAAACCATGACCTCCTGGTTCCTGGGTCGATGCTCAACCACTGAGCAACACCAGCCGGGCAACTATTGTGTGTGTTTTTTTTCTTGCTGGTTGGGTTGGTCTTGGGTAAGGTTACAGGAACTAGAACAGGATGAGGCGGGGTTATATTATATACATGCTGACTTAATCGTTTCCAATCTGGCAAGATCTGAAAAATGCCAGCAAGGACCCCTGCTCAAAATTACGTTGCCACCTCAGTGCCAGTGCCAGAAACTTCAGCCCCAGACGTCCTCTTCCCTCTCCCTGGTCCTTTTTATTTTTTTATTTTTCATGTATTTTTTTATTGTTGATAGTATTATAGATATCTCCCATTTCCCCCCCCCCCTTTTCCCCCTCCTCCCAGCCCCTACTCTCCCCGCCCCCCCCCACCCACCCACACACACACAGGTCTTCATTACCCTATTGCCCGTGTCCATGGATATAAATATATAAGTTCTTTGGTTTATCTCTTCTCATCCCCCCAGCCCCACATTGAGGTTTGCCAGTCTGTTCCATGCCTCCCTGCTTCGGGTCTTATGTTGTTGGTCAAGTCATTTTGTCCATTAGACTCCACAAATAAGTGAGATCATGTGACATTTGACTTTTCTCAGACTGACACACATATTCACCTAGCAAAATGTTTTCCAGGTCCGTCCATGCTGTCCCAAAGAATAAGAGATCCCTCTTGTTCACAGCTGCATAGTATTCCAAAGGGGTACATGTCCCACCGCCCTGGTCCTTTTAAAAATGCCCAGTCAGCGCCCCCATGGAGCCTGGGGTCTGCGAACTTCCCCTTGTGTCCCCAGGACGGACCGCCCCCAGTTCCGCAGGTACGAGTTCGGTGCCTGCACGGGCAGCCTGGCCTCGCTGGAGGAGTACTCGGAGCCGCTGAAGGACATGGTGACCTTCTTCCTGGACTGCAGCTCCCCCCTGGAAGGGGCCTGGGAGAAAGCGGGGCTCCCCAGAAGAGACCCCCCGGGCCACGGCCACGCGGGTGCATACAAGGTAAGGGTCCCAGTCCACAAGGGCAGAAGGACGTGAACATGTGGGTCGCCCTGTATTGTCCTGTGGTGGGAGAGCATCGGCTCAGGAGGCCGGAGACCTCAGCCCCGGCCCCGGGTCAGTCGCCACTCTTGCAGCTGCTAACCTCTCTCCTGCCCGCTCCCGGGACCGCCGAGGGCACCCCGCGCGGCCTGGAGTGCGAATCCAGCCCTTTCAGACAGACGGCTGCGGCTGCGTAAACCAAACCCGTTTGGCATTTGTCTGGCTTCTTCGTTGTTGTTGTTGTTAACCTCACCCAAGGATATTTTTCCATGGATTTTTAGAGAGAGGACAGGAGACGGAGAGAAAGAAACATGAGAGAGACACATCGATCGGTTGCCTCCCACATGCACCCTGACAGGGGCTGGGGGTCAAGCCTGCAAACCGAGGTACATGCCCTTGACCAGAATCAAACCCGCGACGCTGCAGTCCACGGGCGGACAGTCTAACCACTGAGCCAAACCGGCGAGGGCTGTCTGGCTTCTTGAACTTAGGGCAGCTCAGTGGGATGTTTGAAAACCCTCCCTGGCTCGCTCGCCCTGGCACCCGTGAGGATGTGCCCGGCTGGGTAAATGCCGGGGGTTTGTGGCGGAGCCTCGGCCGGGCCGTTCGCTGCCTCTGTCAGGAAGCCGGGTCATGTTCTGGGCCAGAGGCGGCCGGCGGCGGTCACACACGCAGGGTGGTCCCCTCTCCCGGACGTGCCCGCCGCTAGGGCTGCCTCCCTGCTGTGTCTCCGAGGTTTCAGTCCAGCCACCGCTTGCCATGGGGAAGGAACCAGACTCCCTCGTTCCACTGACCACCCCCTGGACATGGTGTGAGGTCCGAGAAGGAACCGCACTGGGTCAGTGGTCAGCATCCACGGCCCGCCCGGGTCTCTTCACGGAGGACTCAGTCTGGAGATTTCCCCTTGAGCTGAAAGCTTGCTGGTTTGGGCTCCTGCCAGGGAGGCCGGCGCTGCCTCGGACGATAAACAAGGCTGCCCACCGTGCGAGCTGCTTTGCACGCACGAAACAGGCGCCTGCGTGGTTTTCTTGGAAGAAGGGAAGGGCGGGGCCGAGCCTCCGCTGCTGGCAGGGCCCAGGCAGGGTCTGGCCCCAGAACACAGCCCCCGTTTGCAGGTAAGAGCTGGGAGGACCTCGTGGCCCATCACCTGCAGCCTTTCATTTTGGATGAGGAAACTGAGGCCTGGAGAGAAAAAAGGACTTTCCCAGGTCCCCCAGCCAGAGGGGAGCCCGGGCCTCCCGGCTCCCAGGTGTACGAAGCCGACAGTGGAGGTGGCCGTCGGCCGATGCTTTGCAGGGGTGCGCCTCTCCGCCAGGCCGCGCTCAGCACAGCCCTGGTTTCCTCCTTGTTCTTTTTCTTTCATTTGTACACTGTCTGCGGCGGCTTCGGGCTGCCCCAGCAGAGCTGAGTCACTGTGTTGGCGGCAAGAACAGGACCAGATGTTAGCCGGGTGGCGTCAGACCGGACCTGGGTTCAGCAACCTGGGTGCTCGAGTTCTGGCTGAGAAAGAATTCACAGCCAAGACTCCCAACTGTCAGAGAAAGTGTATTTAGCAAGTCACAGAGGCAGAAGCGAGCCGCAGAAGACATGGGCTCAGGGAGCAAGTCACAGAGGCAGAAGCAGGGCCCGTGGAGCTAGGAGAGGGAAGGGTAAAGGTAACGCGCCTGGGGGTGCGTGAAAGGCGCGGGCGTGCTCCCGAGAGGAGAGTGTGCTGAGCCATGGTCTCTCTCCGACGCTCACGGCCCCAGTGGCTACCAAACGGCTTTCGATTGAATGCTGACGCCTCTGCACATTGGCTCCTGGGAGACGCGGCCTGGCAGCCACCTGCAAGTCAGTCAGCGGCCTCGAGGGGTGAAGGGCACCCCTCGGGGATCGCTGCCCGCCTCCTGAGAGGGTCCCTGGCCTGTGCCCTCTCCGGGTGCTGTCACTCAGCAGTTTCCCCGAGGTTCATCTGGCTGCTGTCCGGGGCCAACAGCAAGCCCTCTAGTCGTTCCTCCAGGACGGTCCCAGCAAACGATATCCTGGCCATGCCCCACACCTGTCCTAAGCCCCTGCAGGGACCAGGCGCCATTCAGGGGGAAACACCCCCCCAGGAAGTCACACAGGCTATCCTGGGCCACTGCTCCTGAGTCAGGACAGCGAGGCAGGGCCTGGGCGGGGGGGGGGGGGGGGAAGGGGGGGAAGGGGGAGGGGGGGGTTCCCCACGCGGACTCAGGAGGCCGAAGCGACAGGTGCCTCCCGCTCCCCGGGGTTCCGCTGCTCCGCTTCCCCCAGGGTTTCAGCTGCGGCCCACTGGCCACTTGAGGCCCACGGAGAACATTCAGAGGATTCCATGGAATTGGATGGAAAGAAAAATCGTATTTTTACTAGTATTTTCAGAGCCTCAGACTGACCTTGAGCGCGGCCTTCGATTATGCTTGCAGGCGACAAACCGCAGTTGTATCTGCGACTCTGTGGCCGCCCAAAGGAACCACAGGCGTTTCCATGTCCCCTCCCGGGTCTTCCAGATATGTCAGGATCGGCCTGTGTGCCGATCACGAATTCAAAACTATCCTAGCAGGTCTGTCGTCTTGCTCCTTAATCTGTTAATGCGGAGACATACAGATGGCCGGGTCACATTTTTTCATCATTTGGTAACTGCGTTTGCAGTATGATTGGTTTCCTTTATAATCCCATGCACTTCCTTTCATGTGGTCTAAAACACCCCTTCGTCGGGGCGCCCCCCCGAGCTGCACCAGACTACCAAAGGGGTCTGCGGCACCCACAAAGTTAAGATTCTCCGTTTCAGACCAATAATCCCCAGCAAACTTCTCCATCTGTGTGCCGCATGGGAGCGGAAGCTATATTTGTGTAAGAGCTACTGGGACCTCCTACCTACCTCGTTCACTGCCTTGAACTCTCAGTACTCAGAGCTCCGTTCTGTGCTAATTCTATTTTTTAACATTTTTTTTAAACTTGATTTCTTGGCAGACAACAGTGCCTTGCGCCACCATTGCTGGCTTTTGCTGCCCTCTGGTGGTCACCATGAGGCCCGTCCCCAAGGACACGCTGGAGAGGCTGGTGCAGGCCAGTTGCTCCCTGATGGGTGAGCAAGGACAGCCCGTGCACATCGGCGACCCAGGTGAGTGGCCAGGCTCACTCATGACTCTGACAGCTGCTCGTGGGCTTTGGCCCGAGGAGATGGGAGCGGGCTTTGTTCCTGAGCCCCCGCAGCTTGCCCTCCCGCAGCTGCGTTCCCTGTGCTGGGTTTACAGATGCCCCTCAGGTTAAAGGGGCTGCCCTGGGCAGAACAGCTCCTGTGACCTTCAGGTGGACCTGGGGCGGGGGAAGCAGGTGGTGGAGTGTGGCAGCTGAGCTATTTGTCTTGAGACTTGAGCTCAGCGCCGCCTCGAACCTCGGCTGTTGCTCAGCGGCATATTTGGCTAGGACACAGCTTCCTTCCAAAGGTTCACGTGAGCTGAAACCCATGGATCCCCAGCATCTGAACTCAATCTGAGAGCGAGGAAACACCTCTGAGAGTGAGTGAGCCGATCCAGGCGTGGAGGCTGCCCCGGCCTCTCCGAGGCTCTCAGAGGGCCTGGTGGGGACTTGGGACTGGGCCTTGGGTGCGAGTGACGTTAGTGTCATTGAACTTGCCCGGCTGTGTAACAAAGTCAGACACAGCCTGGCATTCTGTAACAATGCAATCAGCCCGTGCCACCACCTGCCAGCAGGGTTTAGGTCTGCGTTAGGTGGACTCAGTCCGTGCCGAGATAAACTCAAAGACACTGGCTTTGTTGGCAGTCTGTACAATGCAGGTGTTGGGCTGATGCACCCGAGCTGCCTCCGGCAGTCACACCAGGCCTTGGAGACCCCTGTCCCTCCGAATGGCCCGGAAGTCAGCAAGCATCCTGAGTTGCTACGCCCGATTCCTTTTCTGCTCCCCACCCTTCTCCAGTACCACCTACAGCAATCCTGTGACTAGAGTTCCTCTTGGAGAAAGAACCATGCACGTCTCCACAAGTCCACCTCCGATGGTGGCTGCCAGGGCAGGCCCTGGTGGAATTCACGTTCCTTTTCCCTCTGCAGAGCTGCTGGGAATCCGAGATCTTTCCAGACCTGACTACGGGGATCCGGTGCCGTGTCAGCCGGGGGAGGTCCCGGTGTTCTGGCCTTCCCAGCTGACCAGTCTCGAAGCTGTCAGCGGCTACCGTACGTCCGGCTTCTGCGGGCAACTGCTCTGACCTGGGTGGAACCTGGTGGTCTGTAGTTTCCGAAAGGACAGGCTCACCGTGCAGAGACTTAAGGGGTGAAGTCATGTGACAGACCTGCAGCCCACAGCCAAGTCATGTGACAGACCTGCAGCCCACAGCCGAGATAGCTCTGGCTTCTTCTTTTTTTTTTTTTTTTTATCCCAGGATGGGTCCCGCCAGAGCAGCTTGTCCTTCAGTTCAAATTGTCTTGATTAAATACATTTCTCTCCTCAGAAGGCTCGTAGCTAGTTCCGGGGCCATCATTTAGAGTGACTTTTTGAGACATTTTGAGGTTTTGAAAGCAACGGTGAAAACAGACAACACGACTAAACAAACCCACTCCACGTGGTGTTTGCAAGCAACACTGTCAGTACATTTTTTCCAAGGCCCAGGGTGATGTTACAGTGAAGAGCCACACGAGGGCCCCAAGTAGCTCACGGTGAGGGTGGGATGTGAGCGAAACATAAAAATATAACGATTGCCGCCCATTGTCGTAGACGCTGGAAAATTCTAGGGTCTGCCGCACGCGCACTACCAATGGTAGAACTGAGCGTCACTTCCCACTTATTTGAAAGCACTCATGGGAGTTTAGCTATCAGAACGGCCTCATGGTAAGAAAAGACATCTCGAATATGCTGGTGAGGCATAAACCCCAAGACCCGTGGGGTTCTGGCTATTTAACATGGATATATTGGGCACCTACTACGTGCCAGGCATGGGCCCAGGTCTTAGGCCTCACCCCCGTCCTGTCTCAGCGTTGAGGATGCAGGTTTGGAGAGGATAAAGTTGCATCTCCAACTGCCGTGTGTTTGCCATGCTAAGGCATGTTCTTAGTGATTCCGCTAGAGCCGTGGTCGGCAAACTGCGGCTCGCGAGCCACATGCGGCTCTTTGGCCCCTTGAGTGTGGCTCTTCCACAAAAATACCACGGCCTGGGTGAGTCTATTTTGCAGAAGTGGCATTAGAAGAAGTTTAAGCTTAAAAAATTTGGCTCTCCAAAGAAATTCCAATCGTTGTCCTGTTGATATTGGGCTCTGTTGACTGATGAGTTTGCCGACCACTGCGCTAGAGTGTCTCACATTGCTGTCAGCTAGCAGGAGAGAGATTTCCAAAGAACAAAATTAGCCTAAACCAAAGCAAAATATAAGTGCTCGGAGAAAAACAGAAGCTACGTTCAGAGAGAGCTGTTTGTTAGCAAACAGAACATTTGCTGCGAAGGGAGCGAAATGGTGGATGTGTCGTGAGAGTTCAGAAAGTCCTTTCTGATGTCCATGGGGGTCCATTGATGGAGCCCCTAGGGCCCACCTGTAGCTGTGGCTGTACTTCATTTCCTCTCCCACACTCACCTCATCCTCACATTCCTAAGACCTGGAGGCACCAGTTTACGGGGAACTTATTTAGCCATAAGCCAGCCTAGGGTGCCAACCAGCGGTGCAAGGAGTGCGGTTGGGAGAGGAGGTGCATGGCGCCCTCTTGTCCATCAGTGGCAGGCTAGACCAGAATGCACTGGGCTTGATGAAGTGAGGTGGGCTCATCCCTCTCGCTGTGTGTTTTAGAGACCCCGCTGGCTTTCACCAGCGCACCGGGCTCCACGGTTATGACTGACCTGAAGGATGTGGAGGCTCCAGCCGGTTGTCTCACCCCAGAGGGAATTCCAGAGGTGCATCTCATTTCCCAAGATCCTTTGCACTACAGCATCACATCCGCTTCGGCCGTGCAGAAGATCAGAGAACTAGAGACTGTCATTGCCGTAGACCCAGGTAAGGAACAAAACATTCACGCCATCAGGGCCTGGAGGAAGGCATCACTGACACAATGTTCAGTGAAAAAGGCAGCATGGAATTGTAACTAAAGTATGATTTTTTTTAAAAATTATTTTATGATTTTTAGAGAGAGAGGATGGGACAGGAATAGAGAGACAGAAACATCGATGAGAGACAAACATCATTGATCCGCTGCCTCCTGCACACCCTCCTACTGGGGATCGAGCCTGCAACCCGGGCATGTGCTCTGACTGGGAATCGAACCAGTGACCTTTTGGTTCACGGGTCTACACTTAACCACTGAGCCACACCGGCCAGGCTATAGTATGATTTTTAGAAATGTTTATATGAATCCCAAAAAGGCTAGAAGTAAATGCACCACAGTTCTGAAAGTGATGGTCTCTGGGTAGTAGAATAAAGGGTGATTTTTCTTCTCCTTTATTTTCCCCCCAAAATGTTCAACCTTAAACATGTGAGCGAGTTTGGGAGGTGAGCTTGTTAGCTGGGCATGTTGCCAGAACTAAATTGGGGTTGGCGAGGTAAGAAAAAAGGGGGACTGGTTTCTAGGTAGTCAAGTGCCACTGTTTGAACGTCATCATCCATGCATTTACCAGTGGCCCTAATCGCCCCCTTTTTTTGCCATTGCCCCGGGGCTGGGCACAGAGCAGTTTTTTTTTTTTATACTGGGGAGCAGGGGCTGGGATTCTACTCTTTGGGGGATCCTGGTGGGCGGGACCCTGCAGTTTGCCTCACAACCATTTGCAGCTGACATGTATATTGCAATTGCGCCTCAGAGAAAAGATCGTCCCTCTGTGGTTTGTGAGCCTCCGGCTTTCGAGACAAGGAGAGGGCTAGTGGGGCCCACGAGGGATCTGCTGGTTCCAATTGGGAGGCGGTTTCCTGAAAGGCTGGTTGAGGGGCTTTCAACTTCCTGCCGCATCTTCCTTTACCGCCTGAATTTCTAATTCAGGTGGCCAGCAGAGGGCGCCATTGTGCTTGAGTGGTTTGGGGTTTTTCTGTTTTTATTTTTTTTTTCTGACAAAGGCTCACAGAGAAGCAAGGTGTAGACTTCACAGCCGCTCAGTTTCCTCATCGGTATAACTGGAATAATAACAAGTATGCCTTTCTCTCAGGGGTTCTGATAGGTCACGAGCATAATAGTTATTATCTACTGAGTTTTACTCTATCTGGGTAAAATAACCCTAGGAGGCGGCTATTACGAACTTCTTTTAACAGATGAGGAAACTGAGGCATATAAGGTTAAGAAACTTGCCCAAGTCCACATACCTAGGAGATGGTTGGGCAGAACTTGAACCCACACCCGCTGGCTCCAAGGCCATGATCAGTAAGTGTGGGATAAGTTGGAATCTGAGTCTGAATGGTTTGTGCCGGGCATTTAACGTGGTCTGCCTCTTCTGACTCACAGCCCATCCCTCTCCTGCCCTTCTCACGGGCTGTGACTCTACCCCGGTTGTTCTGGCACTTTGACCGTCTGAAGAAGGCATGTGTGGCCTCCCTGCTGGCCCACCAGACACCTGTCCCCCAAGCAGACACCTAGATGGATGGTGGTGCGTCCTGCGGAGAGCAGAGGCGTGAGACCAACCCGGAAAGGTCGACCCTCCAGGCCAGACTCCTGAGACCCCGACCGCTGATGGTGGCGACCCTGGGGTAGAGAACAGCGCCTGCGCAGGGCCACGGGGCAGACAGCCTGGGTGCCCGTTTGTGTGGGCTAACACTGTGGCCCAGAATCTGACAGAGCAGCCCAGCCTGAATCATGTCTGACCTTTCCCCTGGACCTAGGAGCAAAAGTTGCCCCCCAATTGCAGAGGGGTCTGCAGTAACAAAAGTTCCTGTGAAACCATAGGGCATAGCTTTCTGCTTGATTGTCTGTCTGTTAGGCCTTTCATTTGGTCATTCATTCATTTATTCCGCAGGGAAGATGGTTCTCTTAACCTATAGACACACAGTAAATGTGGGACGTAGCTCCTCCCCCCCCCCCCCCGCTGCAAGATGCACCTTCTAGGACATTCGCATGTACAGCGGTGAGCGCTCATGGCTGTGCATACCTAGCCTCTTGCACAGTCAGTCTCCTTGGTGGGTATTTTTTACAGACTTCTGTAATACTTTCTCTCTCACCAACATTCTCACCCACACTGACGGCTCTCTCACACAGCACGAGGATCATGAGGAAAGATGAATTATTGGCTCTGCCTTTAGCTCAGATTAAAAAAAAAAAAAAAGTAATTGCAAAGTGAATTTACTGCAGACGCAGTGCACCCACCGCTTAATAAAAATGAGCTGGGAGGGCGGCCACAGCCCCCCCCCCCCCCCCCGCCCCCCGTCGGTGCTTGTGCAGACGGGGGTCAGTCAGGGCTTGAAGCATGGGGCTCGGGGCAAAGGCAGATCTATGACCGTCTGGATGTGCCAATATCACCGATCAAGGAGCATCTTTAATCCTCCAGGCACCAGATGCGCGTCACTGCTCCCCTATTAAATAAGCAGATACACGATGGATGGCGTGGACCGAGCACTGCTCCCTGGGCTTAATAACAGAGCCACTCTGTCATTTCTGAGAGGACGCTGGCTTGCGTCTGAGGTGCCTGGAGACTCTGGAGATTTATCATAGTCATGTTTGCACTAATAATAAAACCATCACAAACGTACAGACTACTGTAGAGTTGACAGCGTTCTCTCTTCTTTTCTTTTTTCTTTTTTGGTACTCACTACATCTTATGAAATAGGTTATAGTCTAATTTCTTTAAATGTTATTTTTCTCTCCTTTTATCAACAGCAACTCGTGTTCATTGTATAAATATAGGAAAGTAAAGAGGCAATGAAAATGACCAGCATCCCATCCCAAATGTTGGCCCTGAAAAGTCTTTCTCTTCAGTCTTGAGCCTATAAGACTGACACAAACAGAAACAATCTCTCTCTCCCTCTCTCTCTCTCTCTCTCTCTCTCTCTCTCTCTCTCTCCTATGTGAACCATGCTGTGATACTACTTTACAGCCTGCTTTTGAAACCTTTTAACACACTGTGGACATTTCCCCATGTCATTCGCCTTCTACAACCATCTTGCTAATGTGTGCATAGAATCCCGTTTACAAATGTTCCACCGCTTTACTGATCCTGTTTGGCACCGTAAGCGCTGGCGCAGTGGACATCCTGTGACTGTGTTTGTGTGGGATCCCTTGTCACGTCCCGCGTGTTTCAGAGATCCCGTTCGGGTCCGGTTTCTGGAGAAGGCCGCAATCAAAATGAAGAGAAGCTAGAAAAGAATCAATTTGGGAAAATGTGGGGCCAGGCGGGAGCCCACCTCTAGTGGGAGGACTGCCAAACTCTGGCCTTTGCTCTATCCCTTTTATTAGAGTTCTGAGATACACCCATTGCCCTTAGGCAGGTAATTCCAGTAACAGACAGATGATCTTTATCAATATGGATTTACATGATTATTTGGTGGGGAAGTTGCCTCAGTTACCATCGTCTCAATTAGATAGGGAGTGGTTGGCTCTGACCTTTAGCTTCAAGGTTGACCAGCCTTGCCGGGTTCCCTTTTCACATAACTACCAAGTGACAATGTTTGGTTTCCGGCATGTGTTCACTGCTGACCGCTTTATTGGGGTCCCTTCCCAGAAGCGGTGGCTGGCTCCAGCGGACAAACCTAAGGTCCCCGCCGATGAGTGTTCTGGCTCCCACTCCCACTGGCAGGGCGTGCGGGGCCATTCCACCCCCCAGCCTCCCCGCACCTGGACCACCCCAGGCTCCTCGTAGGAACACTGAGGCCGAGCACAATCCAGGACGAGGCCAAGGTCACGCAGCTACGATGTGCCAACACTTGGACCAGGATGCCAGTGTCCAGATCCTAAATCTGGAACTTTTCCTCCAAAACAGGAATCCAGCCCCGTGTTCCTGCGGAGTCTCCCCCCGTCCCTTAGGCCCACCTCTCATTTTAGCCACCGCGGGATGGAAGCTCTGAGTCACATCCTGCCTCCACGCGGCACAGACGTGCTCCGAGGTGACCTGAGTGTAGACAAAGGCACAGGGGTGTGTGACGAGAGCCGGAAAGCTGTGCTGCCTGGCTGCCACCAGCGTGGCAGCCACTGGCGGCAGCTCTAGCAGACGCTGCTGGTGCCCTGCCCAAACCCCAGCTGCAGTGGGCAGCTCTCAGAACAACAGCTCCCCCCGTAGGCCGGGGTCTCTGCTCCGCCACCAGAGCAGGCACAGCCCAGGAGTGCGAGGAGTCACCGCCCCGATGGGCAACCTTCACGCCAGTGCAGACGTGCCCAGTCCCCCTGTCCTCCGGAAGGACAGCCCTCCGCTGTGCTCCACACCATTTCTTTCCTTTCTTTTTTTTTTTTACTGATTTCAGAGAGGAAGGGAGAGGGAGAGAGAGAAACATCCATGATGAGAGAGAATCATTGATCCGCTGCCTCCTGCACGCCCCCTATTGAGGATCAAGACTGCAACCTGGGCGTGTGCCCTGACCAGGAATTGCACTATGACCTCCTGGTTCATGGGTCTGTGCTCTACCACTGAGCCACACTGGCCAGGCTCCACGCCACTTCTCACAGGATTGAGCCCCAGATGCCTTCAGAGTTCATCTGCCGGCCCACACATGCTTTAGCGGCCTCTCTCCTTTTTCTCTACCATGTCGCCTCTTCCACCTTCTGACTTCTTTCCTGGGCTCACTTCCCATGGAAATAGCTGCACTCCCTTTCCATTGAAATACTCTGATGTCTTTGGGTCTCCTTTTGGGGAATCCCCCACTGAGACAGTACTGTGTCCCTTCCTCCTTCTGTGGTCCCCTGAATGGGGGTTTGCCGTAACCAATAAACCCCGAGATGCTTTTCCCAAATAAAATAGAAAGATATGCCTGTCACGCAACAGTCCAGGGTGGGACTCCCAGCGTGAGTGTTCAAGTTCAGCAGGAAGGGGATCTGCTCCACCGGGTCACTCAGGGACCCAGCATTCTGCCATCACCTCATGAGACCCCTAGAGGGCGCCAGTTGTCAACATCCCAGCTCCCAGGAAAGGAAGAGCTCGGAGGAGTGCATGGGAGGTCCATGACCAGGAGGTGGCGCACATCACTCCTACTCTTATTCCCTTTCAGCCGGTCTAGGATTGCTACCTAGAGAAACCCTCGTCTGTGGGCACAGCTAACTGAAAGAGAGGCTGCCCAGCCCTGTACCCCGCTGCCCTGCACCAGTGGGGCAGGGGCAGAGGATACGTTCTGGTGAACACCTGGCAGCCTCTGGCACATCCTTCAAAACTACCTCTGAAACAAAGAAACAAACTACCGTTTGCATGAGTTTCTACTTGAAACACAATTATATCATTTTGTGATTTTATTTTATTTTATTTGTAATTTTAGGCAACAGGGGCATCGGGCACCTGCTCCGCAAAGATGAGCTGCTGAGGGCCTCTCTGTCGCTGTCCCACGCCCACTCGGTGCTCCTCACCACCGGGTTCCCCACGCATTTCAACCACGAGCCTCCGGAAGAGACGGACGGGCCACCGGGCGCCATTGCTCTGGCCGCCTTCCTGCAGGCCTTGGAGAAGGGCGTCTCCATGGTCGTGGACCACAGAGCCTTGAACTTGTTCGAGAAGCTTGTTGAAGAGGCTGTTGAGCAAGGTGAGCGGTGAGGTGAGGGTGGAGGGTGGAAGGAGTCAGTGTTTGTGGAACTTCGGCTATGCACTCGACACAGGCGTTGTAAGTCCTTCCAGCTCAGAACCACTCTTCAGTATAAGCAACATCATCCCCATTTCATAGAGGAAGAGACTGAGGCTCTGAGAGAGCCAGGTGATCTGGAATTTGAACCCGGGTCCACCAGGCCACAGAGCCCATGTCCCTGATGCCCAACCTGTGAGAGGTGGGGGTGGCCTAGAGAGGACTCTTGGCAACCCAGGGCATCCCTAGACCCCTGGCGTTGGGGGTGGGAGAGTTGAGAATAGATGACCGAGAGGCTCAAATGGCAGCATCTTGTCTGGCCCAGATGGGAAGGGCTGCCCCACGCTGCTCAGGCTCCCGGAGCACACAGGTGGGCACAGAGCTGTGAGTGATGAGGCTGCCAGGCTGGGGTGCCGAGATGGGTCTCGGGCGTCTCACCTCTCCTCCATCCTGCAGGTGTTGTTCAGGCATAAGCTGGGAGCCTGGTGAATCTCACCTGCTTCTCACTGCCCATCTCTCTGTGTCCCTCAAAATGCATTCTTTTTAAAAAAAATATATTTTATTGATTTTTTTACAGAGAGGAAGGGAGAGGGCTAGAGAGTTAGAAACATCGATGAGAGAGAAACATCCATCAGCTGCCTCCTGCACACCCCCTGCTGGGGATGTGTCCACAACTATGGCACATGCCCTTGACCGGAATCGAACCTGGGACCCTTCAGTTCGCAGGCCGACGCTCTATCCACTGAGCCAAACCAGTCAGGGCCAAGATGCATTCTCCAGGAGGCATAAATCCTTTTAGCCTCTCAAAAGAGTTTCAACCCCAGGTAGGCATACCCTAAAGCCCCCATTCCTTCAGAAGTTTCAAAAAGGACATGTCTGAACATACAGCACCCGCATCACCTCACGCAGCAAATGTATAGTGAGCACCTACTGTGTGCCAGGCACTATTTTCAGCTCTTGAAATCCATCAGTGACCAAACCCGAAAACAACCCCACCCTCCTGGGCGTCTATTGTACCGGACTGTGACAGACAATAAACAACACAGGGAAAAAGGGAAGTGTAGACAGCCCTGGGGGGGGGGCGGGGCGGGGGGGGGGCCCTATTTTAAACAGGATGTTCACTCAAGGCCTCACGGAGAAGGTGCCGTTGGAGCCAAGACGTGAAGTCAATGAAGCAGTGAGGCCCGGGCTGGCCAGAGGAAGAATGTCCGAGGCTGTGACCTCAGCCAGGACAGAGGCCGTGAGGTGGAGGTGAACAGAGGGCAATGGTCAGCGACCAGCCCAGAAAGGACGAGGAGAAGAGAAGCTGGGGAGGGAGACACGGAGGTCTCAGGGGCCAGACCGGGAAGGGGCTCAGGGGAACTGTGAGCTCCTGGCCTTTTATTCTGGGGGCGACGGGGGTGAGGAGAAAGGCGTGATCTGGCTTCGGTGTTCATGTTTTAAAGATATGTGTTTGGGTTGTGTGTGTTTTTTTAATTGATTTCAGAGAGAGGAAGGGATAGGGAGAGATAGAAACATCAATGATAAGAGAGAATCATCCCTCGGCTGCCTCCTGCAGGGCCCGGAAGGAATACGTGGCGACAGGTGTGAGCCCACTGGGCGGTACCTTCTGTCTCTGCTCTGTCGTGGGCTTCCTGGTCGGGTGGGCACTGGTGTTGTGACACCGACCTACATACTTGGCTTTGCCCAAGTGATTTAGCAGCTCCGAGCCTCAGTTTTCCTCCCCTGTAAAACGGGGGTCACAAGGGTTCTTGTCACACAGAATTGCGAACGTCGGATGAGAGAGTGTATGTCATGTCTCAGCCAAGGGCTGGCCACTGTCCCCGGCGTGGTATTGTGGCATCCGTGTGGAGCACATTTGCTAGTTCACAATATTGGTGACACCAGCCCGATTTCACCTCCCCCTCCACCAGCCCTAGGGTTTACTCAGGACTAAAAGGAAATAAACCTCCGTATCTTCTGGGTCGAGGTCTCCGCGTACCTAGCAAAGAATTCTACAGCGACATGTCCTTCGATCATGGAAGCGATCATTTCCACAGAAGCCTTTGGGAAAGCCAGCAGGAATTCCCCACATCCACACGAGGCTGATGTGTCCACTCTTTTTTTTAAAAAATATATTTTATTGATTTTTTTTACAGAGAAGAAGGGAGAGGGATAGAGAGTTAGAAACATCGATGGGAGAGAAACATCAATCAGCTGCCTCCTGCACACCTCCCCACTGGGGATGTGCCCGAAACCAAGGTACATGCCCTTGACCGGGAATTGAACCTGGGACCCTTGAGTCCGCAGGCCGACGCTCTATCCACTGAGCCAAACCGGTCAGGGCTGATGTGTCCACTCTTTGTCTGTCATGTCAAGGTGTTCTGAAGACCCCGCTCCCGATCCTAACTTACCAGGGCGGATCCGCAGGAGCTGCTCAGGCGTTTCTCTGCGACGACGAGAGGGACCCCAAGTCTCCCAGGTATGTGTGGCCCCTCCCCGTTTACAGTGGGTGGTGGTGGGAGAGGCCACGTGCTGTTAACTTTGACAACTACGTCCCTGCACACGCCAGCCCCACCTCCACCCCCCCCCCCCGCCCCCGAGAGAACAAAGCCGTGGGCCACGGGCTCCAATGGGCCAGACCAGCCAACAAGGCCGGGGTTTCCGGGTGACCAGGGGCAGCACAGGAGGCCTCTCTAAGTCGCAGGTCCCTGAGAGAGGGCACGTCTTCTTGAATGAGGGAGAAGATGATAAAACACAAGCACGAGTCGTTTCTCAAACCGGCTCACGATCCGCTGGAGAGCCGTGAGGTCATTCCAGTGGGGGGTAGTCAGCAGCTTTGTCAAATGAAATAGAGGTGTCATTGCGTAGCCTGTGTAGTTATAGCGAGTACTCACTTGTGAAACTTCATGCGTGTGTGTGTGTGTGCATTTTTTACTGTGTATTGTGGTCAAACACTTGGAAAAACACTTCTTTTCTGTATGTACGTAGGATGCATTTCAGACCTTGTAAATTTCGGTACTGTGTTTTGCAAACGTTTTTAACCGCAGTCCACAGTAATACATTCCGCATTGCAAACCACACACACACATAATTGAAACAGAGGTTTCCAAGTAACAGTATTTACTTGCTACAGGCAATGCACTCTAACCTGGTCTAGTCTGTTTTGTTCTGTTCTACTCTGATTTCATCTACTTTTCAGAAAATATTGACCTGATCCAATAAATCTATTTTACCACCCACTAATGAGTAGAATTGAGGAGTACTGCTTGAATAGGCCTGGATGGAAGGCATAGCCATATGGCAGCTCACAGCAAAGTCAGGTGTTCCCACTGAGGACCCTCAGTCACCAGGGAAAAGTGTAATTGCAGACCCGATATGCTATTCCATGCTGCGAGAATGTGTGTGGCGCCTGTTAGAAAAGTTTATGTTCCCTGAATGGGTGGCATACAAACAAAGCTCCGACTCATCAGGAGAAGCTAGAAATTCCTCCTGGGCAGGGCCACAAGGCCAGGTAACACAGATGTGCTCTGCTGCTGAATGGAAGGAGGGAGGTGAGCCAGATCTGATCCCCTGCTGGATGGAGGCAGGGAGGTGAGCCAGATCTGATCTGCTGAGAGGAGGGAAGGAGGTGAGCCAGATCTGATCCCCTGCTGAGTGGAGGGAGGGAGGTGAGTCAGATCTGATCTCCTGCTGAGAGGAGTGAGGGAGGTGAGCCAAATCTGATCTCCTGCTGAGTGGAGGGAGGTGAGCCAGATCTGATCTCCTGCTCAGAATAGGGAGGGAGGTGAGCCAGAACTGATCCCCTGCTGAGTGGAGGGAGGGAGGTGAGCCAGAACTGATCCCCTGCTGAGTGGAGGGAGGTGAGCCAGATCTGATCCCCTGGGGAATGGAGGGAGGTGAGTCAGATCTGATCCCCTGCTGGGTGGAGGCAGGGAGGTGAGCCAGATCTGATCCCCTGCTGGGTGGAGGGAGGTGAGCCAGATCTGATCCCCTGCTGAGTGGAGGGAGGGAGGTGAGCCAGATCTGATCCCCTGCTGAGAGGAGGGAGGGAGGTGAGCCAGATCTGATCCCCTGCTGAGTGGAGGGAGGTGAGCCAGATCTGATCTCCTGCTCAGAATAGGGAGGGAGGTGAGCCAGAACTGATCCCCTGCTGAGTGGAGGGAGGGAGGTGAGCCAGATCTGATCCCCTGCTGGGTGGAGGCAGGGAGGTGAGCCAGATCTGATCCCCTGCTGGGTGGAGGGAGGGAGGTGAGCCAGATCCGATCCCCTGCTGAGTGGAGGGAGGGAGGTGAGCCAGATCCGATCCCCTGCTGAGTGGAGGGAGGGAGGTGAGCCAGATCTGATCACCTGGGGAATGGAGGGAGGGAGGTGAGCCAGATCTGATCACCTGGGGAATGGAGGGAGGGAGGTGAGCCAGATCTGATCACCTGGGGAATGGAGGGAGGGAGGTGAGCCAGATCTGATCGTAGGCAGAGCGACCTCTGCTCTTTAGAGAAGGTGCACTAACTTTCCTTTTAGCTACCCAGGAAGGAATTCACTCCATTGGTTCCCAAGAGTGAATTCCTTCCTGGGTAGCTAAAAGGACTCTTCTGGCTTAAAAAAATTAGCCCAGTGTGGCTCAGTGGTTGAGCATCGACCTGTGAACCAAGAGGTCATGGTTCGATTCCCGGTCAGGGCTCATGCCTGGGTTTTGGGCTCAACCCCCAGTGTGGGGCTTGCAGGAGGCAGCTGATCAATGACTCTCATGATTGATGTTTCTCTCTCTCTCTCTCTCCCTTCCTCTCTGAAATCAGTAATATTTATTTATTTTTAATCAATGCACCTTCAGGAGGGTGGCGCTGAGTGCGGCTGGGGAAGGTCCAGACTCAGTGCTCTCGTTCTGGAACGAAGGCTGCACGGGGCTCGCCCAGAGCTCAGCGCTGAGCTGGTTTTCGTCACCACTGATGTCCACCCACAGGGCACTCGGGGCCGGCTCCTTCCTCCTGTCGCTTTGCTCCTCAAGGGCCACCTGTCCCGCACGGGGCACGTCGCCTCGGGGTGACCTTCCAGCGCCTGCTCAGGGCCTGCTCGTCCACCTCATTCTGGCACAACCAAGGCACGTGGACGGCAGGAACCTTGTTTTCCAGAACACGTACAGAGAAAGCATGCGGAGTTACGATGTTGTCTTTATTATGGTAAAACACGCCGTTTTAAGTGTGCAGTTCTGTGTCGTTAAGGACATACACGTCGTTGTGCAGCTGTCCCCACCACCCACCTCCAGCAGAACTCTGTCATTTTTCCAGCGGGAACTCTGTCCCCATTCACATTCCACCCAACTCCCAGCCCCTGACACCTGCCGTTCTACTTTATGTCTCTATATGTTTCCTATTGTAGGGCCCTCGTGTACATGGAATCCCATAGGATCTGCCTTTTCAGTGACCTGCTTATTTCACTGAGCAAGTTGTCCTTGAGACGCGTGCCCGTGGGAGCAGGGAGCAGAATTCCTGTCCTTCGAAGGCTGCATCCTATTCCATGGCATGCAGAGGCCACATCTGGCTGATGTGTTCCTCGGCGGATAGACTCTTGGGGTGGTTCCACCTTTTGTCCATCGTGAATAGTGCTGCCAGGCCTATGGGTGTGTAACTACCTCTTCAACACCCGCTTTCCATTCCTTGGGGTGTATACCGCAGTGGAATTGCTGGATCCCATGGTAATTCCATTTAGATTTTTTTTGAGTAGCTCCCACATTGTCTTCATAGCACAGTTAAGATTTTGAAGAACTCCATCATGGGGGGGGGGCAGATTTAGAGAGATATAAAAGTGCAATTTCTCTGTTCTTAACTTGGATGATCAACACAACGTTCCACCTAATAATCAGAGCACCCACAGCCCCTGAGCCCCGCGTTGGTGTGGTGCTGCACGCTAAGAGCCTCGTGGGCATTTCCTCACTTCCCACTTCCCGCACCGTTGTGGGGTCACGTGACAGACGAAGACACGGAGGTTAGAGAGGTGAAGCCGCTTACCCAGGGCCAGTGGCATGAGGACCTGCACAGCTCACAGCCTATATCCTCACCACCACGCCACCTGTACCCCTTACCTCTCTGTCTCTGTCTGAGGAAGTCCATCGTGTGGTAGATTCATTGGTCTAACACTTCAATTCCTTTTTCGTCTATTTGTGCCTGTAAACTGAGCAGGAGCCTGGAGGGGGCAGTGGTGGGCCAACAGCAGCCACACTCACACCACTGGGTGCCGGCTCCCCCGCGGGTTCATGGAGATCTGGGCCAGGCTCCAGCATCGTCCACGGGCCGTGACCCTGACTGTCGGCCTTCCTGCTGTCATGGCCTCCGACTCTGATAAATTGCTAAAGATTCTGATACCGTTTCTTACAATGATCAGATAGACCAGCTGCAGCACAGGCCCTGCCACGGAGCAGACGGCCAGCCAGTTCTGTAGGAATGAAGGAATCCAAGAGAGAGGGACGCGTCCTCCACGCAGAAGGTGTGATGCTGCGACCAGGCAGCCACCTCTGCTTCAGGACGCTGTGCTCTTGCTTCCCGGCAGATTCGACCACCTGGTGGCGATCGAGCGCGCGGGCAGGGCTGCCGACGGCAATTACTACAACGCGAGGAAAATGAACATCAAGCATTTAGTGGACCCCATTGACGACCTCTTCCTTGTAGCACAGAAAATTCCTGGAATCGCATCAACTGGTAAGCAAGAGGCACCGAGAATTCAGGACGTGTCCCCACTGAGGGCCTTTTTATTGACTATTGAACACAGGACAGGAAAGAGTTCTATGGGGACCATTGTTTTCCACTCCAGAGAGGGTCTGCATAGACAATAACCACAACGTCATTCAGAAAGCCAACATTCCCACAGGCAACCAAGGGAAATGGCACTGAGCCTCGCGTGTTTGCCCAACTCTAACCTATTAAAACGAACAATAGAATAATAATAATAATGATATTAAGGCATGGCATATTATGGTGGCCACATGGGAAGAATGTACCAAATATACTTTGTATCTTAATTTTAAAATATGTGTTAGCTCTGTGATGAGTGCCATCTCTTGACTGCTAATAGTATCCTCGCGTGGTCATTCGTGGAAAGCACAGAACTTGATCGTTTTCAGAGGTTTCACATTTGTTGTATTGTTGAAGCCTCTCTAAAACCCTGTGAGGTAGACAAGGCAGGTGTATAGTGTCCAAAAATGAGGCCGGGGCTTCTTGAGCTTGCCCAGCTCATCGCTGCTGCCGGGAGGATTGGGAGCAGAGCCCAGACTCCCAAGACCCCACCTGACAAGCTTTTCAGGAACTCGGTGGATTTCTGTAAGGGCTCCTCCCCTGGGGGCGACAGCGATCAGACCCTGTAGCCATTAACCCGTGTGCCATTCGGTCTGTTTTCTCCAGCCCTGGAGTGTTTCCCAGACTCATTAGTCACCTCGGGCTTTTAAGGTTCTCATGAGTCAATGAAAGTCTTCCCGGCTGAGCAGAAAACTCCTGCAAACCCACCCTGGTCTTTCCCAGAAGCGGCCTCGGGCGTGGTAGGCACTGTGTCGTTGGTTTTGCGCTTCCTGTCGCTCTGGGCAGGGCACCTAGGACCTAGAGCCTGGGGGGCGGGAGGGGGGGGTTGGTGGATTCCCAGGGTGGAGAAGGAAAGGGTCTCTGAGTCCAAAGGAGCAATCGGGGTCCAAAGGAGCTGCTGTTCCCCGCCGAACAGACGCCCGATCTGTGCTGATCCCCCACCAAGGCCCGCCCCCCCCCCCCGCCCCCGAGATCCCAGGGGATCTGACTGCTGCTCCGTCAAGCTGCCCCCTTTGTGGGCCTCTGGATGGTTCTCTGGGCCTCCGGGGCTTAAGTCCCTCCTGTGGTTCCCCACGGCCGTGCCCAGCAGGACTACTTACCCCTTTCTCGATGCTCCACCAACACCCTATTCCTCAGTTTCCCCAGGCAGCTGCCTCGTCCTGCACAGAGCGCTCAATGAGAACCCAGACTCCCACCTTTCGCTTACTACCCGAGCCCTGCCCCTCTCAGAGACACTTGGAGCTCCGTCAGAAAACAAGGCCACGGGCCTGAGGAGTGAACAGGATAAAAGTCATAAAATGCTCAAGAGCAGAGACAGAAAGAGACAAAATACCCCTGCTAGGTGTTGCCGTTATTCCCCTCCTCCGAAGGGCTGTCACAGGTCTGCAAAACTGTTCCAAGAAAAACCCCCAGGGTGCGGGCCGAAGGAATTAGGGCGTCCACACAGGCCGATTCTTCTGGCCGAGTCCAGGTCTCGGGGTGGCCACTCTGCTGCCCCGCTCCGCCACCTCACAACGAATGCTAACCTCTGGTGCACGTTCCCTCTGTTAACGTATAGAAACATTCAAACCTGCAGAGAAATTTTGTGAGTTTCTTTGAGCCGAACTGTTGACAATTGTCGGGAAGCAGAATCTCAACCTGTTGGGATGCTGCTCCGGAGAATGGTGGTTTTTCACCTTGTTCACCTTACAGTCAAAGGAGGAGATGTAAGTGGGTTACATGGAATCCACCGGGGACAGATCAGGGAGGCGGGAGGAAGCAAAGTGGGGGAACCTCTGGGATTGGATAAAAAGTAAATGATAGACACACTGCTTTTACTGAGGTGGGTGCAGGATAGTTCACAGTCAACCGTTAACTCAATAACAATGAGGGGATTGTGGTCTCCGCAGAGCGGTGCCTGTGCTTTGAGGCATCCAGAAAAAGGAAAATGACTTTGACATTCCAACGATATGTTATCGCAGATGCAAAAGGACAGTAGGTTCAGTTAAGGTAAAGATTGACCTCTGTCAGGGAAGATACCAGCCTAAGACATGACTACCCACCATAACTGCTTTTAGTTAAAGTTTAATTTCAGACCATCCTGTGTGGTTGCTTTAGGTCTCTGAGTTTGCAAGACCACCATGCAGGCCTCCCCTGAGCTAGTCAGGTTAGCATGTGGCTCCCTTTTGTCCACATCTCACAGTCCAAGCCTTTGTAGAAACAGATGCAGAAACTGACAGTCATGCGAGGCATCTATGTTTCAGTCCACATGGGCCGCAATACAATGGTGGTCCCCTACGATTACAACGGAGCTGAAGGAGGCCCATCGCCTAGTGACACTGTAGCTGTCCAGATGCCATAGAGCATTCCATCACTCACGTGTCTGTGGGGATGCTGGTGTAAACAGACCTACAGTGCCACTCATAGCATGAAAGTATAGCACATACAATTATGGACAGTACATAATACTTGAGAATGACAATGTTACTGGTTTATGTATTTACTATACTACATCTTTATCATTCTTTTAGAGTGTGCTCTTTCTATTTAGACATAAAAAAGTTTGCTTTAGCCCTGCCCAGTGTTTCCAAGTGGTTAGAGCCCCATACACCGAAGGATCTCGGGTTCGATTCCCAGTCGAGGGCATGTACCTGGGTTGTGGGGTTTCTCCCAGCCCCCTGTCTGGGTGCATACGGGAGGCAACCAGTCGATGTGTCTCTCTCACACTGATATTTCTCTCTCTCTCTTCCCCTCCCTCTCTCCCTTCCCTCTCTTCTGAAAAGCAATGGGGGAAAAATATCGTTAGGTGACGATTAACAACATAAAAAAAAGTTTGCTGTAAAGCAGTATGCCATGTCCCTGAGTCTCCTAACTGCATCCTTTTCTTCTGTGCTTGATTTAATCTTGTTTCGTTCATACAAGCATACCTCTCCCTTGTGCTGACATAGCAAACATACAAAATCACTGCCAATGTTGCCAGTAAGAGGCCATGTGGAGTGATTGACATTAAATTAAAAGTGGTTAAGGACTCGGAAGACGGAAGATCAGTGGCGGTCACTGCTCACCCGTCTGCCTATCCCATTCCACCACAGCTACCATCTTGAAGAGCAAGAAAAAAGCAATGAAAGTCATTAAAGATTTGCTTCATTGAAAGCAACGAGACCAATGGAAACTTGAAAAGGTGCCGTGTCGGGCGTGGAGAAGCTTCTGATGATCTGGATTCGGGACCAGACCCAGAAGCACGTCCTTCTCAGCACCGTGATGGTCACGGCCAAGCACCAAGTTTATTGAAAGAAAAGGGTGGCCCGACTACGATGAATCTACTGCCAGCTCTAGGTGATTTAAACAGCTCCAGAACCAGCATTCCGCCCTGGCCGGTGTGGCTCAGCTGGTTGGAGCATCGTCCTGTACACCCCAAGGTCACTGGCTGGATTCTTGGTCTGGCACATGCCCAGGTTGTGGGTTTGGTCCCTGGTCAGGGTGCATACGGGAGGCAACCGATCCATGTTTCTCTCTCTCTCTCTCTCTCTCTCTCTCTCTCTCTCTCTCTCTCTCCCTCTCCCTCTCCCACTCCTCTCTCTCTCTCAAATCAATAAACATATATTTTTTAAAAGAATTGTTATTCGTACATGATGTGAAAGTGAATGGTGAGTCTGCCAGTGCTGGTGTGAAGGCAGCTGGAGAACTAGAATTTTTGGAAACTCTAGATAAGCTTATGATGGAGGAAAACTACTTGCCAGAACAAATATTCCATCGTGACAAACCCTCCCTATTCTGGAAACAGATGCCTGAAAGTTCTTTCGTCCATGCGGAGGCCAAGGCCGTGCCAGGTTTCAAGGCTTCTAAAGACAGGATACCATGTTTGCTTGGGGGCAGGGCTGCAGGCTACAGATTGAACCCCTTTAATATGGCACAGTGCGAACCCCGGGGCCTCTGAGCTTTTCACTGAGCAGTGTCCTACAGGGGCAACAAGAAGGCATGGATGACCCAGCTCCTCTTCCAGGATGCCCTCCTGAGTTGCTATGCCAGCACAAGGGAGAGGCATGCTTGGAGATTAACACGTCTTTCAAGATGTTGCTTATCGTTGACAATGCTCCAGACATCCTCCTCTTATTGGTGATCTTCATCCCAATCTCAACGTGGCGCTTCTCTCTCCAAACACCATCTCTTGGATCCAAACAATCCATCGAGAAGTTACACCAGCGTTGAGGACCTACTCCCCGGGAATGACCTGTGCCCGGGCTGTTGCTGCCACGGAGGAAGACGCTGAGAATACACCGATGCAGCGACAAAGGACCGCAGCATCTATCTCCGCATCAGGAGCCTTGCCGGGCTGGGCTGATGTCGCCCAGCCGTGTATGAATGGCGTCTGGAAGAAGACACTCAGGAGGTTTGTCCACGATGTCAAAGGACTTGCCAGGGATGAGGAGGTTGCAAAATTCACCCAGGCTGTGGCTGAGATGGCAAACCCCCGGCTGCAGGTGCGGATGGCATTGAGCAGCTCCTAGCGGTGGTTCCTGAGGAACTGACCAATGAGGTGTTGGAACTGGAACAGGAATGCATAACTGAAGAGGCAAGAGGAAAGGAAAGTGCAGGTGAAGAAAAAGGAGTTGGTGTGGCTCAGTGGTTGACAATAGACCTGTGAACCAGGAGATCATGGTTCGATTCCCGGTCAGGGCACACGCCTGGGTTGCAGGCTCCAACCCCAGTGTGGGGGGGGGGGGGGCATGCAGGAGGCCGCTGATCAATGATTCTCTCTCATCATTGATGTTTCTATCCCTCTCTACTTCTCCCTTCCTCTTTGAAATCAATAAGAATATACATATATATATACACATATATATATACACATATATACACACACACACACACACACACACACACACACACACACATATATATACACACTAAGTGGCCAGATTATTATGATCATAATAATCTGGCCACTCGTGTGTGTGTGTGTGTGTGAATTCCTGCATGGGTGGGGTCCGGCCAGCCTGGCCAGGGGGAGGGGACATGGGCGGTTGGCCGGCCTGCCTGCTGGTCGAACTCCTGGTCGAAGGGACAATTTGCATATTAGCCTTTTATTATATAGGATATACACTGAGTGGCCAGATTATTATACGTTCAGAGATCATAATAATCTGGTCACTCAGTGTGTGTGTATATATATATATATATATATATATTTTTTTTTTTTTTAAAGAAGAATCCCCAAGAAATTTCACAGTGAAGGGTTTGGCAGAAACTTCTGCAGACCTTGACAAGCTCCTTAAAAAGTTTGAAACCAACCCGGAAAGGTTTTCACTAATAGAGAGGAGTGCTCGTGGTGCGCTACCTGCTTACGAGCAAATCTATGATGGAAAACAAAAACAAAAACAAGCAAACCACCACGACCATGTTTGCCCTCCTCGGAAGAGCCTCGGGCAGGCCCCTCAGGAGGTGTTCCAGAAGGAGGCCTTGTTGTCATAGGAGACGGTAGCTCCACGTGTGCCACTGCTCCGGAGGACCCCCCAGTGGGACAGGCGTGGAGTGGAAGGCAGCGATACCCATGGTCCTGACCCTGTGTGGCCCTAGTGTGGGTGTTTATGTCTTAGTTTTTAAAAGAGTTTAAATATTTAAAAAAGAAAGTTAAAAAAATAGAACTAGAGAAAAGCGTATAGAATAAGGATATAAAGAAAAAATATTTTTGTTACAGCTATACAATGTGTTTGTGTTTTAGGCTAAGTTATATTACAAATGAGTTAAAAAGTTAAACAATCTTTAAAGTTTGTAAAGTATAATAGTTAAAACAAGCTAAGGTAAATTTATTATTGACCAAAGAAAACTCTTTTTTATAAAGTTAGGGTAGCCTAGGTGTACCGTGTTTATAGAGTCTACAGTCGTGTGTAATGTCCTGGCCTCCACATTCACTCACTCACCCAGAGCAGCTTCCAGTCCTGCAAGCTCCATTCATGGTATGGTCCCCATTTTAATCTTTTTTAAAAAACATTTTTTTTATTGATTTCCGAGAGGAAGGGAGAGGGAGATAGAAACATCAATAACGAGAGAGGATCATTGATTGGCTGCCTCCTGCGTGCCCCACACTGGGGATCGAGCCCGCAACCCAGGCATGTGCCCTGACCGGGAATTGAACTGTGACCTCCTGGTTCATAGGCTGACGCTCAACCACTGAGCAACACTGGCTGGGCCAAACGTTGACTCATTTTTAACTAGAGAATTTTCTAGAATACCTAAAGGAGAAGTACCTCTCCTGGTTGTCTGAAAATATATCCAGAGCCAACTCCCTTCTTTTCCCAGAGGCAGTGAGGCCCGTGTGGAGGGGTGGCCCTGCCCCACTAACCCCGTTTGGCCTGATCCCTAGATACTAGTGTACTGACTTGGTTGGTTTTTCCTTTAGGAGTTGGTGACGGAGGCAATGAACTTGGGATGGGCAAGGTGAAGGAGGCCGTGAAGAGCCACATACGAAATGGGGATGTCATTGCCTGTGACGTGGAGGCTGACTTCGCTGTCATCGCTGGTGAGTGCTAGGAGGGCTGGCTGGTGCAGCCTGGCTGCCCAGGGGGAGGGGCCTGGCTGCCCAGGGGGAGGGGCCTGGCTGCCCAGGGGGCGGGGCCTGGCTCAGAGCCTGTCTAGCCAGAAGTTTATCAAAAAAAAATCAATAAATACAAAGAATTCTTAAAACTCCACAATAAGAAAACAAATTGCCAATTAAAACATGGGCAAAAGACCTGAAACAGCTCACAAAGAAGACGTCGAGATGGCAGGTAGGCATCTGAAAAGGTGTCCACACCCTACGTCTCTGGTCTCTACTCTGGGTTCGCTTTTCAGCTGGGACACCCAGAAGAGGAGGAGGAAACCCTCAGGCCTCGGAGTGTGCTGGCTGTTGGCAGATCCGTTATCTGCCGGCCCCCCTATCCTGGGGTCTTGGATCCCAGGGGAAGAGAACCTCAGGAGAACTTCTTTGGAAGTCCTCAGATTTCCTCCAGTTTATCTCCTCATTCTAGGTTCTTCATAGAATTGGTCAAACCCCACGGGCTTGGGCCGCTGCATCCCTGATGCGGTGACTTCAGCAGCAGGTGGGGTCCCCTAAAGAGAGGAGGGAATCCCACGTGACAGTGCGGGGAGGGCTGGCTGTTCGAAATGAAAGCTTCGGATGAAGACCTGTGGGTGTGGGGCTGCAGGAGGTGAACAGGGTCCCCTCCAGTTGGGGTTGGGAGCGCTGGGACCTGAAGACAGAGAATGGCGTCTGTTCCTTCCGCTCCGGGTAGCCCAGAGAAAACAAGGGCTCTGGAGTCAGGTCGATGGCAGCTCTTCTTCCCAAGCCTCGCTGTCCTCACGCTTACAGAGGGTCAGAGGGAACCTTGGTAACGCCCTGGGCTGGGCGGCCACAGAAGATTTGCTGCGCTTGTAGCAGGCTGAGTGGACACGGGGCAACAGGCAGAGGGATGTCCCAGGAAAGGAGGCAGGAGGTACAGCAGCCCAGTTCATCTCCATCCTCGGCTCCTGACACCAGGGAGGGAGGCAGACCCGTCACGGGTCAGCAACTAGCCGGACCCAGCTTCAGTCAGGCCCGACAGGGTCCACCACCACCGATGCCCCATCCCCAAGAGGCCTGCTGTCCTGTCCTGTCCTCCCAGACCAGCACAGAGATGAGTGTGCAGTGGGACTCAGCAGCAGGGCCCCTGCGTGTGAGCTCAAGTCCAGGCCCCTTTCCTGGTCTTGGGCCCCTCCCAGCCTCATGTCCCTGATCCCACGATGTAGCCCAGGATCCAGCCATGCACGGCTCCTGTCGTTGCGCAGATGCAGCATGAGTTTGATTTCCCCATGGGAAGGATGATGTAACAACAATACCACGGACGTTTTCAAAAGGCAGGCCGTGACGGTGATGGAAGGGGCTCAAACACCACCGACTCCCCAGAACAGCCAGCATGTCCCGCTTTGCACGCCAGCTTCTCGTTCTCATGCTCAATGCATGCCCGTTGTACGTAGTTTCTCCCTGGTACACCTGCATCTTAAATACTTCTCTTTCCCTTTAATATTACTATGCGTATGTTTTTATTTCCACACTTGCCGGGAGGTTGAGTATGGGCTCAGGGGTGGCAAAACAGTGTGGATAGACTTAATACTATACACCTGAAAATGGCTAGGATGGTCAGTTCTATGTGGGTTGTTTGTTTTTTTAACACAATTAAAAAATATATTTTTTAAGAGTATGGGATCTGGAGGCAGCAGCCTGAGTTCACATCTTAGGCCCCTCACTTACTAGCTGTGTGACCTTAGGCAGGTGACTTAACCCCTCTGTTCTGTTCCCCGGCTTTGTAAATGAAAATCATAATAAATACCTGTACCTCACAGGCTTATTGTAAGGGTGCCAGGGGCTAACCCGTCAGAAGGCCTTAGAACAGTGCCACACATGGTGAGCGTTCAATCGAAGCAAGTTACTTTGTTCCATTGACTATCAGATGCCATTGGTGACAAGGATTACCATTATTTTATATACCCCTAAGAAAGAAAAACACTGCCGTTTGCATCTATAAGGTAGTATTGGGCGCAAGAGGCATCTCAGTTTCAGAGATGGAAATGTAAAACACAAAAGCGCATCATAGAATCAGTGGACTACGGTATCATTATCACCACGTGATCTTCACCCATCATATTCTGATATGTGACTTGCATTTTCATGCCATATCTTTTGTACTCAGTGGGTATTTGGATTTTTCCTACCTTCACTCTTCCTCTGGTAAATTCTACCCAGACTACAAGGCCCATATTAAATGACCCTTTTCCAAATCAGTCAAAATGAGTGCCCCTCTCAGTGCTCCCATAATCCTTTGCGAACGTCTCATTCACAATTGTGCCAACCTGTGGTGGGCTGTGTGCACCATCCCTATCTCCCCTGATTGAGAACTCCCCTTTCTTTCCTTCCTTCCTTCCTTCCTTCCTTCCTTCCTTCCTTCCTTCCTTCCTTCCTTCCTTCCTTCCTTCCTTCCTTCCCTCCCTCCCTCCCTCCCTCCTTCCTTCCTTCCTCCTTCCTTCCTTCCTTCCTTCCTTCCTTCCTTCCTTCCTTCCTTCCCTCCTTCCTTCCTTCCCTCCTTCCTTCCTTCCTTCCTTCCTTCCTTCCTTCCTTCCTTCCTTCCTTCCTTCCTTTAATTTGTTGTTAATCCTCACCAGAGGACATTTTTTCCATTGCTTTTCAGAGAGAGTGGAAGGGAGGGAGGGAGGGAGGAGGAGAGAAAGAAAGAGAGAGAAACATTTTTGTGAGAGACACATCGAATGGTTGCCTCCTGCAGGTGCCCTGGTGCCCCGACTGGGTGGTAGGGAGCAAACCCGCAGCCCAGGTGGGTGCCCTTGACTGGGAATGAACCTGAGATCCTTCGGGTTCCAGGCCGATGCTATCACCACCGAGCCCCACCGGCCAGGGCACCCTATCTCCCCTCATCCTCCAGCACCTGGAACTCCGCAGTCCTCGATCAATCCTCTTCACCCGAGGGGAGAACTAACTCCAGCAGGTTTCGGAGAAGAGCCGGTGAGGTGGCCCCCAGCGGGGAACTGGCCCTCTGGGGCTGGCTGGTAAAAGAGGAAGGAAGCGCTGATACAACTCAGGTGCCGGGCTGTTGCCTGCCCCTCCCAGGACAGGCTTCCACGCAGCCTGAGGTTTGGCAGCCACGCCACAGGGAGAGTTCTGGAAGGGCTTCCTGGGGGGTGGCCTGAATCTTCTTCTCTGACCCGTGAACAGTACGTAACCCAGGTGGTTTAGAGCAGGGGTGGGGCACGCCCTGCCCGCGGGCCGGGAAGTCATTGGGTCTGGCCCTGCCAAGGCAACCGAAGGCAGGACTCAAAATTCAGTAAATCTACGAGCTTTCTCATAGCAACACAAACCTGCAGCCAGTGAGCGACAGGGAGCGAACGGTGGCACACACGTCCAAACGGTGCTGGGCAGGCGGGCTGCTCCCACGTTAACTTGAATCACCGTCACCTGGGGGGCTCGTTAAACCTCCGCGTGGCCCCACGCCCCTGCCGAGTTTCTGAGGAAGCAGGTCCGGACTACACAGCCTAGGCCTCTGTGTTTCCAGCAGGTTCCAGGCGCCACGGGTCTCGGGACCACTCTCGAGACGAGTTCCAACGCTTAGAGGAAGGGGATGGACCACGGACCGCATCCCCAGTTCCGCCTTGAAATCTCATTTTGTTCCAGGCGTTTCTAACTGGGGAGGCTATGCCTTGGCCTGCGCTCTGTACATCCTCAACTCCTGCGAGGTCCACGGACGCTACCTGAGGAAGGCCACCGGGCCCCCCCACACACCTGGGGAGCAGCACTGGACCGAGGCGCTCCCATCCGTCGCTAAGGTAACAGGCCCCCACTGTCCCCCCCCCCCCCTCCATGGGAACAGCTCTTCCCTGGGTGAGGAGCAGGCCTGGGTGCGAGCCCAAGCCACGGCCCAGCACCACGGTTGCCCGTCAACAGCCAGAGGCAGAGCAAAGGTGTCCCAGCTGGACTGGATTGGGTGACCTTTGACCGACTCATGATCCTAAATTATTAAGGAAGACCTGATATCCATGTCCGTTTCCCTTCTAGTTTGACTGTAGGCAAGTTGCTTAACCTGTCTGAGCCTCGTTTCCTTTGTCTGTAAATTGGAGGCCAGCAGCATCGTTGGGTTCCAGACCACCGCCGTAAAGGAGTGTTGCCATAAAGTGAGTCGCACCCTTTTTGCCGGTGGACGGTCTTGCCCAGGGGTCCTCAAACTTTTTAAACAGGGGGCCAGTTCACTGTCCCTCAGACCCTTGGAGGGCCGGACTATAGTTTAAAAAAAAACTATGAACAAATTCCTATGCACACTGCACATATCTTATTTTGAAGTAAAAAAAAACCAAACGGCAGAAACACCCGCCTGTGGCCCGCGGGCCGCGGTTTGAGGACGCCTGCGTCTTGCCTTTGGGTTTTTTCTTTTTAAGCGCAATATCTGTGAAGTGCAATAAGCTGGGGCGCAATAAATCGAGGTGTGCCTGCAGCTGCCGGCGCCTTGTGGTCCCCTTCCAAGGGGTGTACAATCCAGCCGGGGCACTAAAACCTCCGGCGGGATGGGACCGTCAGCCGCCCACAGTGTGCGAAGGTGGGAGGACTGAGGGCAGAGGATCCTGCGGGCTGGAGGTTGGAAGGAACGAACCCAGGAGAAGGGGAGGCCTTCGGAAAGGAGGCAAGGCGGGGACCAAAAGCTGGGCAGTGGGGACCAGCTCCGTGCCCCGTGGAGGCTGCTCTCGAGGTGGGGGGCAGTCGGCAGGGGGTGCGCTGGAGTAGGGGGAGGCGTCTGGTCCCAGGATCCAGAGCCCTTCACTGCTGCTTCTTTTCTGTCTTTCTAAACACATTGTCTTGTACCCTTTCCAGTCCCTTTTCCTTCTGCCCATCTCTCCCTCTGTCTTTCCCTCCTGCCCCCATGCCCCACCCCGTCTCTCCAGCACCTCCCTGGATTGGTGGTGTCTCTGTTTTACAAGTGAGGGAGCTGAGGCCCCAAGAGGGGAGCGGCTTGCCCAGCACCACCAGCTAAGAGGCAGAGCTGGGCTCTACTCTGGGCTCTTCCCAGCATGGCTCCCAAGTTGCCCAGGTCCTGTAGGGGCACCAGTTCCTGGTAATGCCAGGCTGCCGTGCGGGAGGGGAGGGAGAAGCAGGGCTTGCAGCAGAAGAGACATTTTCTGGGGAAATGGTCTGACTAGAGGGACCCAGAGGGCCTTCTGTGTTTTCTTTGCTTCCTGGATCTTAATTGGAAAAAACAAACAAACACCCACTCAGGGGGCTGCCTCACACATGACCCCTGATTCACACAGACAGCAGAATGAGCCAAACAGTCACACAGCTCAACACTTAACCCGGGGATGGAAAATTCTCCTTCCCAGTTTCCACCCAGTCCTTTGTAAATGTATTAATAATGCACCATCCTTATAGCGAAGACAAAAAGGAACATTTTTTAAAGCAGAAGTACAAGCATATGTTTGTTGAGCCCTTCCTCTGGGTCAGGCCCAGGCCTGCTCTGGGAGACAGTGAGGGGTCAGACCGGGGCCCTGGGCAGGGAACTCAGGACCCACAGCGGAGACAACACAGGAAAGGTAATTTCAGGAGACAGGAGGAAGTGGGCACAAGCAAGCCACTGTGGGGACTCAGAGAATGGGCACTTAGCTCATTCAGAGAGCTCAAGGAAGGCTGCCTGGAGGAGGTGGCACTCCCCTGGGTCTTGGAGGGTGAGCAGGATATAAGTAGCAGGTAAGGAAGGGCCTTCCAGGCCGCAGGAAGGTGCAGGGACATGAGGTGGTGCAGTGTTCAAGAGAATAACTAGAATGGTCATACTAGAGTTCAGTGGCCACTCGGGGGAGCTGGGGGGCGACGGAGTCCCAAGTCATTAGGAGACGCTGGGCAGAGCTGTGGCCTGAGGTGGTGGTGAGCCTTGCTTGGTTAGGGACAGAGGAGCGTCCCTCATCTCTGCTCTGTGAGTTGCTTGTAGGTTGGGTCTCCCATATTTAGGGACAGTTCTTAGCGGTCTGATCACAACTGTGCCAGGAGTGGGCACCGCGTGGAGGAGCCCGGGAGCCACACCTCCCACTCCGGCCTTTGGCCGCGCCCTGGGGTTTTAATTGAGGGCAGAACAAATGGCTGGAGAGCATTCCCCAGACCTTCTCAGGGACCAAGAGCCAACTGATGACACCGTACAGGAGGGACTGAGGATGGATGGATGGATGGACGGATGGATGGATGGATGGATGGACGGACGGATGGACAGACTGATGGAAGGACTGCTGGCTGGCTAGCTAGCTGGATGGATGGGTGCATGATGGATGAGTGGGTAATGGATGGATGGATGATGCAGAGAGACGGGAACATGGCCTCTGGCCTCATCCTGGGCTCCCGTTCCTTTCCAGCACTTTCATCTCACTCCACTTTTTTTCTAACTTTTTTGTGAGGTATAACTGATATAAGTCACCGAAACCTTAAGTGTACAGGGGATTACATTTTATAAATATAAAGGGGTCAACTTCCCAGGAGACCCCTTTCTCCCACCCCACTTTGCACGGCAGCACCACCTAACCATGGATACCGGTCCACCAGGCTCCCGCTGTGAGTCGCTAGTGACCAGCCGCTCACTCAGCCTCTCAGCCAGAAGTCATCCTGGGGCCCCTGTCGCCCCCCCACAATGAGCAAGGCCTGAAGCCTGTCCACTCTGCCTCCCTCTGTGCTCCCTCCCTCCTGTCCTGCTCCATGGCTCAACCTGAAGAGGTGTGTCAGCCTCCAGGCGCTCTGCCTCCAAGCTCCCCGGCCTTCTCTCCCCACCAGCACCCTCTCTCTCCCCTTGGAGAGGCTCCTGGGGGAGTGGTGGTTCCTGGGAGATGTGCAGGACTCCCAGTCGGTCCAGCTCATCGCCATGGCTCCTGGCGGTTGCGTGCCAGCCAGTTCCTGTTGACTGGCCACGCGCACCCTGGGGACCACGAGGTCTCCCTGGGACCCAGAGGATGGCGTGGCGGGAGCCGCGGTGTCCCGGGAGGAAGCGGCCGGAGGGTCCCTGAAGCATTCCCCCGTACAGAGAGGATGTGACCCGCGGAGAAGAGAAATGGGAGGGCAAAGCCCAAACAAAGGGCGGAAAATGCCATTCTGGGCTGGCCGGCCCCTGGGCGGGGCTGTTGGGCAAACGCTCTGGAAACGCTCTCGGGCCTCCCTTCCACCTTGGCCTCCGGGGCAGAGCGGAAACGCAGGCTCTCGGGGCAGCTGAGAGCAGAGACAGTTCCCGGGGACACTTGCCAACGCGCTCGCCCTTGTTTTAAAACGTTTTCAGTGAGTGCCCCTCGTGGCCCCTTGTTCGGCTCTTTTGACCTGGCCGGGCCTCCTCCTGAACGTCTGCCTTGGGTCACCCCAGTAAGCGGGGTTAGGTGCCCCGCTCTGTCCGGTGACACCCCCCGCCCCCGGACTGTACCTGCCTGAGCACACATCTGGGCTGTGAATCCCCGGGCAGGGACCGTGTCACGTTCACCTCCGTACCACCCCGGTCAGGGCCTGGCACGGAGCAGGTGCTCGGTCAGCCTTGGATGGGCGGCTGAGCGAGTCAGCAGTGCCTGAGCAGGAAGGTGTCACATCTTCCAGTTCTTGCCTGCTTGGCCCTGTCCTCCCGCCCCCTCCTCACTTTGTGGAGGAGGAGCGGGCGGGGGAGGACATGTTTGCCTTCTTCCCCGGGGGCACTGTCCTCTCTCCTTTTGTTTTCCCTGAGATCTACCTTTCTCCGGGAGAGGAGTTCCTCAGCTGGGACAGACACATCAGTGGCTTAGCCAAGTGGAGGGAAAGGGAAGGAGGGGAATCACATCACTTTAGACAGCTCAGTACCCACCCCCCCAACCCCCCATTATACAGAGGAGGACACTGAGGCACAGAGAGGTTAAAGCACCTGCCAGGGAGGACCCAAGCCAGCTCTGTCTGACCCCCACCCACTCTGCCTGCTGGGCCCTGGGCTGCCGCGTGAGGAGGGGCCTGTAGTTCCTCGATGGCTCTGCTCGCTCCAGAAGCTTCCACGTGCACAGAAAGGAATATATTGGGAAGGCGACAGCGGCAGGGCTTGGCGCATCCCCGCAGGAGGCTGACAGGGGGGTCTCGGGAGGAATGGGGGCCTTCCTGGCACAGAGGCCAGCTGCAGGGAATGCAGAGCTGGGCAGGGGCGAGGTGGGAAGGACGCAGCCCACGCTGCCCCTGCCGAAGGAGGGCATCTTTAGTGTTTGTTAAGAAAATGCAGGTTTCACCCTGACCGGTGTGGCTCAGTGGATAGAGCGTCGGCCTGCAGACTCAAGGGTCCCAGGTCCCATTCCGGTCGAGGGCATGTACCTTGGTTGCGGGCACATCCCCAGTAGGGGGTGTGCAGGAGGCAGCTGATCGATGGTTCTCTCTCATCGATGTTTCTGACTCTCTATCTCTCTCCCTTCCTCTCTGTAAAAAAAATCAATAAAATATATTTTAAAAAAAGAAAAAAAATGGGCATCCTGTATTTAAAAAAAGAAAGAAAATGCAGGTTTCCATAAAAAGCTTATTATGGAAAGAATATGCAGAAGAAACAGCCAAAACCGTGGCCACGTCTGGCGAGTGGGTTTGGAGACCGACGAAGCAGAAAGCAGGACTGTTTTCCATGATGAGTCTCCCAGGGGCATTCGTATATTTTTTTTAAATATATTTTATTGATTTTTTTACAGAGAGGAAGAGAGAGGGAGAGAGAGTTAGAAACATCGGTGAGAGAGAAACATCGATCAGCTGCCTCCTGCACACCCCCTACTGGGGATGTGCCTGCAACCAAGGTCCATGCCCTTGACCGGAATCGAACCTGGGACTCTTCAGTCCGCAGGCCGATGCTCTATCCACTGAGCCAAAGCGGTTTCGGCGGCATTCGTATTTTTAAGCAACACCTGGTGGTGACGAAGAGGCCATGTCACGTCCAGCGCCCTTCCTCCACGCATGTGCTCGTCTGTATTTCCTTCCCCTCCCCCACTCGCCCGTTCTTCCTCCGCCTCATTTTGTTCCAGGAGGAAAGCATGCTGAGCATCCTGGTGCAGCACCGAGTCCGGAGTGGCGTCTCGGGCCGCGTGGGCATGGAGGTGGACGGGCTGCCCTTCCACGGCACCCACGCCCAGATGATCCAGAAGCTGCTGGGCGTCGCCACGGGGCGCAAGTGACCCACACACACCGCACCGGTGGCCCCGCCTGGACCTGGGGAGGAGTCCCTGAGGGCCCTCTGGACCAGCCTTGCCAGCGAGCACCAGCCCGGGGAGCTGGCCTGGGGCGCTGCATGCCCCCCTCCTGGCGGGCAGAGGGCAGGTGGGCCACGGGACCCTTGCTCCGGGCCTCCCGTGTTTGTTTCTATTGGTAAGGCGCCAGAGGCATTGCTTTCCATCCTCCTTCCCCTTAGCCCCTCAGGCCGCCCGCGGGGTATGCCCTGAAGGCCACACGGTGAGCCATCAAGTACCAGGCGGACCAAGAGCCGTGAGCAAGCCGCCACGCTAACTGTGAAATAGTGAAATGCACAGATGTGACGTGCGTATCTATGAAACTCTGGGACTTCACTCAAGGTGTACTCACTACCACAACCAACAAGATATTTATACCTTTGAAATGCTCTCTTTTCAAACAGCATTTTGTTTACTTAGGCCAGTGGTCGGCCAACTGCGGCTCGTGAGCCACACGCGGCTCTTGGGCCCCTTGAGTGTGGCTCTTCCACAAAATACCACGTGCGGGTGCGCACGGACAGTGCGATTGAAACTTCGTGGCCCATGCGCAGAAGTCGGCTTTCGGCTCTCAAAAGAAAGTTCCATCGTTGTACTGTTGATATTTGGCTCTGTTGACTAATGAGTTTGCCCACCATTGACTTAGGCAAAGATCCCTCCACCTTATATTTCTCACCATGGCCTCCCCGGTCCCTCACCTCTTGAGCCCCCACACCTCCTGAGCCCCCACCTTGGAGCCTCCTCCTCCTCCACCTCCTCCTCATCTACTCCCCCTCCTCCCCCCAGGGGCCCCGCCTGGAGCCGATTGCTTTGCCCTCCCTGCTCAGGGGGGAGGGGGCAGCCACACTCCTGGAGCCTGGGGCCAGGTCAGGCTCTCTAGGACCTAAGTCACACAGTGGCCTTCCAGACAAGTCTAGCCAGCTTGTCCTTATCTCCTTCACAACCCCCGACTGCACATTTCCGGACAAAATCAGAAACGGAGTCACTGACCACATCCCTTTACACGTACCTATCGGACCAGCCCAGTAGTGTCTTGTGCTGACTCATCCAGACGGGATGGGGCCGGGAGGAGGGGGGGAGCGGGGGGGGGGGGGCGAGCAGGCGGCTTGCTTCCCAACTAGGGCCCCAGATACTAACTGAGCCTGCTTAGTTTGTTTCTTTTTTAAATTTAAATTCTTTATTGTTGAAAGTATTACATATGTCTCCTCCCCCCGGCCCCCATTGTCCTCTCCCTGGCTGCTCCCACCCCCCCAGCACCTGCCCTCACCCCCCTACTGTCTGTGTCCATTGGTTATACTGATATGCATGCATACAAGTCCTTTGGTTGATCTCTTAACCCCCTCCCCTGCCTTCCCTCTGGTTTGACCGTCTAGTTTATTTCCTTGAACATGTCTAGCTTGCTTCTGTATGGGGCATTGATTGGAAAGAATGGAACACATGCTGTAGAAACTACCCCTAGTTGTACACTCAGCAGTAAAGCCTCAGTGTATAGTGAGTGACCTGGGGTTAATGCCTGTGCTCCCTCCATAGGGGCGTGGTGGAGCCCCTGGCCAGACATAGCTGGGATGGGGGGAGGGGAGTCCCCAGGTGCAGAATGTGCTCCTGCTGGTGTGGCATCGGGGCCAGTGCGCCCATAGTAATGAGCTCACAATCCCTCCAACCTGCAACTTACCACAGCTCCCGGGACCCAGCCCAGCTGTAAGCTTCACTGGCCAGCTCTCCTCCAATGGCAGTTTCTGCCCCTGGTTTGAGGCTGCAGAGCTCCGCGTAACAGGGGGTTTTGATAAGAGTGCACCCTGCATTTTTGAAACCTTGGTGGCTAGAAGAGAGAAAGGTCACCCCGGCCAAGCTGCCGGCAGTCTCTGACTCATGTGGGGGAGCCACGAACGTGCTTTGGGTTTGTAATGGCGATGGAGTTCTGTGCCAGCGCAGGGACATCTGAGGCGTGGCTGCGGAATAGGCCGTCTTCGCTGCGGGCAGAAGTTTATGGGGAGATGATTCAGCTGTTTGGGGAAAAGGCTCAGACCCGGGGGAGCCCAGAGAAGCCAAGAGAGTAGGGGTCCTAGCTCTGGAGTGAGGCGTCTCGAGCCCCTCTGCAGGGAGAGGCAGGCCCGAAGCCCGGCCGCAGGGGCCAGGGTGTGAGGGATGCCAGGAGAAGGCGCCGTAGCAGGGGCCGCCTGGGACCACTGGTGCTCTGAGTTCTAGGATCCAGTTTTAATGCTTTTCCACAATATGATTCCTGCTCAGGCCTTGAGTCAAGTTCTGTTCAGGTTTGTCCTGGTCGTCGCTGTGCTTTGGGGAAGGGGCTGTGTCCATGTGTGGAGTGACATGGCTGCAACCTGGAGAAGCTGGTTACCGGGGGACAAGAGGTGACCTTGTCCTTGCACAGTGGGGGTGGAGGTGGGCTGGGGTCCCCACCAGGATAGACTCAGGGGCACATGAGCATCCCTGGGCATTTCAAAGAATGCGGGGTTTGGGGGATCCAGGTAGACAGTGTCTGGGATGCTCTGTGGGTGTTCAAGGGCAGGCACATTAAGGTGCCCATGCCCCACACCCCTGCTGGTGGGACTTGAGGGCAAGCAAACCAGCTAAGGGGGTCAGGGCTCCTTAGCCCCCTGCCTGTTCCCTGGCCAAGTGGACCTCACTCAGCTGGGCCAGGTCGTTCCCTGCCTCTCATTGCATAGGCCCTGCTGACCACAGCCCTACCTCGTCCAGCCCCTGGCATTCTCCTACTTCCTATCCATTCCATGTGGGTTCCATTGGCTCCACAATGAGGTCAAACTCTCAGATTCAAAAGACCCCTGCTCGGGGCAGGATGGAGAAGTTGTGGTTTCCCTGCAGTTCGCATAAACTCAATCTCTGTCAGCAATGTGAGGTCCCAGCCCCCCAAAAACAGTGCATCCACAGAAGCACAGTGAGTTAGATAAATGGTCCCCTTCTCCTTGGTGCAGGTCAGACAGACTTAGTCCCACTTCCAATCCAAGCATCACCTTTGAAGAAGTGGGTTTTGTTCACAGGCGGTACAGGAAGGGAAGCGTTTAAACCCTATTAAGTGGAAGTGGCTTGAAGAGCTGTCTGTCAGAGACCAACCGGATGCTCACCAATTCCGCTCTCTTCCTGCATACATAGGAAAACTACATTTCCCAGCCTCCTTTGCCATTAGGTTGGGGCCCAGTGGCTGGGATCTGGCCAATGGAATGTGAGTGGCAGAGATATCAACCACTTCCAGACTTGGCCATCAACCCCCTGTGAGGTTCTATTTGTGCATCTTCCCCTACCTGTGTGGATGAAAGGGAAGACCCCCCCCCACCCCCGCCCCCGAAGACCATGGCACCTCTTGATAGAACCTTCTGAACCACTGCCATCACTTGGGAATACACGGTCCGGAAGCAGCCGCTCGTGACTTTGCAGGGGATAAACGTTTGTTTTAAGGCACCGTGGTTTGGCAGGCAAGTACTGCTGTCAATCCAGCCTTGTCTAATGCAAGCTTGGCTTAACACACTGCCTGTAGGGTCACATGGCTCCGGAGGCCAGAATGAAGGCCAGTGGGCAAAGTGGTTCCACTTTGCCTCGTCAGGAATTAAGATTTTCTTCCTAACCTTGTAGTGACGTGTCTTGGGTAGTAGCAAATTAGTGTCATTGGTGGTATTTGTTGAAAAATTGGACCATCATCTTGGGGGACATACATGGAATAATTCATCGGTACACTCCAGCACCGACATCGAATGTCTAATCTCGTAGGGTCCTTCTGAGAGTTGTTGAGTTGGGGCAAATGGTCTGGAAGTCCCACCCATTTCCCCAGAGCACTGGGCACCATTGTGACCCCAGGGAGGTGGCCGCCAAAGACCGCTGTCTTGCCGGATGAGGTCCTGGAGATGGCAGGATCACCAGCTGTAAGCAGCACTTTTTTCTGAAAAGCGCTGACCCAAAATGGCCCGGTTCTGGCTCTCCCTTGGTTGTACTGGTCAGAGGAAAGCAGCAGATGGGGGTGTATTCTGTGCTGGAAACGTCTCCCACCCTTGCCTGGCCACCCTGCAGACCACTGTGCGTAAACAGGAAGAGCCGCCCCTTGCGAAGCAACTGGTGAAAGAGGAAGGAAGCAGGTGGCTTCTGCCACCTCCAGTGCATCCCAGCTGGACCTTTTCCTCCGCCCATTCTCTCAGGAGAGCAAGGAGTCTTCGGCTCCCACCATGTCCTCTGTTTGGAAGAAGGAACGACTCTTCCAAAACACTTCAGGACTCCGGGAATCTGACCCCGAGAGGGATTAAGTGACTCAAACTGGATGTACATGTTAATACGATGAGTTAATCCTCGGTAATAAACACGGAGCCGGCCCCTCCGGAGAAGATGCTCCGGCCTGGCCAACAGATGTGGCCCTCCCACCACAGCCGGAGCGGGGAGGACAGCCCAGCGAGATGACTCCAACGAGCCTTGCTGCTTTGTAATCTTCCCCAGGGAGGGGTGGCCGGTCTGATCAGCCCTCCCTCTCTGTGGGGAAGCAGCTCTCAGCAGGGGTCATGTGTCCAAAGACAGAGGAGTGATATTCTCCAAACCACAGGGCTGGGCTCTGTCCGCAAAGGGGAGGGGCCCAAGGTAAGTCCCAGAGTGGATTTGCAACAAGTGCTGAAGAGCCCAGGACACTTCATGAATCTCAAGGGCAGGGAGAGAGGACCTACTTCACTGGAGGGCTCGATGCTTCCTGGACACTGCTGGGTCATCAAGGGCAACTCCCCGAATGGCCTTGTTCAAGTTCCCTGTGAGCAAGTCAATCCCTCCACCTTCCCGACTCCCCTGGGTGTTTCAAGGCCCCTCTAGGCCTTCCTGGTGTTAGAAGGCCCTCCTTCCCCACAAGGACTGCAGCACACTCCAGCTGGGGCTGGTTATTCTGTTTTATTGGCAAACTCACATTTGCTACATAAATCCACTGCGCAGCCCAACACACACATACTTGGCATAAAAGAGAGGACGATACGAAAATACAACTCTTGATAGTAAACAGAATCTCCCTCAGCTCTTCCCAGTCCATCCTGGTGGGAGAACTGGTGTTTAAGGTCAAAACAGGGACAAACAGGGAATGAGGAGGCATGGAGGACTCGGCCGGTGCCATTGCCCCAGGAGGATCCTGGGCTGGGGCGGGCGGGCTTTTCTTGGTTGTGTGGCCATTTCCGCCACCTTCAGACCTTCAGGAAGGGGAAAGAGAACCTCTTCAGGTGATGGGAGACCCTCCATAAGGAGCTGGGGCCGGTGCTGCCCAGTCAGAGCCAAGTGGAGCCCTGGGACCCCACTTCCCTAGGGCAACCCCGCTCGGGCTATCTGCCTTTGGGCACGCCGGATGGGGGGTGTGGGTGGGGGAGAGAAAGTTCAAAGATGCTCTTCCTGACCCTGCCTTTAGCAGACTCCACAACTGTTCTACTGGCCCCCGCTTCCATCTCCCCATCCCTAGTCCCTCCCCAGACTTGAGCCCACCTGTCCTCTTGTGTGCGAGGAACTCACATCCCAGGGATGTGAGAGCTGGCCCCAGCCATCGACCAGGCCATCTGAAGGGCTAGCACGTCTGTTAAAGTGGGCAGGTCCCTGGAGCAGTAGGAAGCTCTTCTGGTCCTTGGTCTGACTGCCAGGGCAGGGGCTCAACATGTGTGGCAGAGCTGCAGGGGAGCTGAGCTTCCCAGGACAGGACAGAAGGTGGCGGTCAGCACCCTGGGCTACATGTGGCCCACGGGACCACTCTCACGCTCCAGGGGGTTGAGGTGGGGGATGTGGCGGAGCCGCGCAGGACAACAAAGGAGGCGAAGGCAGCCCAGGGCCACCTCCTCTCTCCATTACAGAGACTGAGAGATGCCAGAGAATGCATCCGTTTTGTTTTGTTGCATCTGAGAACGGAGGAGAATGTCATGCTCAGACTGTTAGACTGTTAAGACATTCCACTGTGGGTACGGCAAGGGGCAGAGGCAGAGGCCGGGGTGGGCGTGGGCGGACACTGCCAATAGTCACGTGACCCTAGCCTCAGGGTCTTGGCACACAGCTGTCATGGAGACCCTGGCGTTTTAAACATGGACACATGGACACACACACACACACACACACACACACACACTCCCAGGTCTGGCGCTCCTGGGCCGATGGAAACAACACTGAAGCGGAGGAATCCGTGTGGGGAACGTGATTACACGCCTGGGCTTTAGGCCTCTGTCTGGACACGTGTGCTTCAGCACTGACTATTTCAAGGACCACAGACATCGGCCCGGGAGCCCCAAGACCTGTGTTCCATCAACCCTGAGCTTGGGGCATCTGCTCGGCTCTCCCTACACCACGGTGTGCAGGGGTCTCCGCTCTGCGTGCCACTCCCCGCCCTGCCCCCATGCACACTATCAGTACCCCAGATGCTTCCCCGCATTCCTTCTCCCCTCCAACCTCCTGGCCCCCCTCATCTTCCTTCCGATCCCCTTGTGGGTGGGGCTCAGTGTTCCTGATGACAACGCAGCTTTGGTCACCTCCTTGGATGACACCAGTACGTTTGGACAGGTGTCCTCCATGACAACAACCGCACTGGAAGGCCCGGCCAGCGCACACCCAGTCCCCTCCCTCCTCTCCCTACGCCCCTCCGTGCACGTCCTCTCACCCTGCACTCCCCCAGCCCGGCTTCTCTTTGAAAACCTGCAGGTGCCAGTTCACCGTCTTCCTCCTGCCAGCAGCCCCGCCTGCAGCAGAAGACAGACTGATGGGCTCACCCCAGCGGGCTCAGCAAGCTGCACGCTCCCTGGAACCAGCGAGGCCTGGCTGCAGCCCAGGCCCGGGGTGCAGTGACCCCCAGCCCCTCGTCCCCTCCAGCAGAAAGAGGCGCCTGCCCTTGGCCAAGCGGCGGCAGCCCAGCCGGCCAGCAAGCTCAGACCTCACTTCACCCCCGCACATGGCTGACTCCGGCTAGGCCAGCCCGGCGGGGGGCGCCCCTTCCCCTTTAGGTGAGTGAGGGGTCTGGAAGGTCGACTGGAGCTTCCTGAGCAACTCGGGCTCCTCGCTTTTCACCCCCGAGGCCTCGGGGGTGCCCAGCGGGTAGGCCTCCCGGGGCCCGCCGGTCCTGGAGCAGGTGAGGAGGGCCCGGCAGGCGGCGCGCAGGCGGGCCATGTCCCGGTGGGTGGTCTCGCTGACGAAGCAGTACAGCACGGGGTCGGCCACGCAGTTGAAGGTGGTGAGCAGCAGGGCAAAGTGGTAGGCGTTGAAGACGCTCTGGGCGAACTGGCAGCTGGACTCCCAGAGGCTGCGCACGAGCAGCAGCACGTGGTAGGGCAGGAAGCAGGCCAGGAAGATGACCACGGTGCTGAGCACCAGCCGCTGGATCTGGTCCTTGCGGCTCTGCTGGGTGCCGTGGCTGCGGCGCACGGCGCGCAGGATGCCCCGGTAGGCGGCCAGCAGCAGGCAGAGTGGGAAGAGGAAGCCCACGAGGAAGCGGTAGTAGTTGATGTTGCGCTGCCAGGGCTGCAGCGGGTAGTGCTCGAAGCAGACGCGGTGCTGGTCGCCGTCCTCCACCAGCTCGGTGTGCAGGAGGAAGTAGACGCTGGCCAGCAGCTCCTTGGCCCAGATGACCACGCTGACGCCCACGGCCGCCTTCAGGGTGCGGAACTGGTGGAAGCGGAAGGGGTGGGCCACGGCCAGGTAGCGGTCGATGGAGATGCAGCAGAGGAAGCCCACGCTGATGTAGATGTTCTCGTAGAGGAGGATGCCGCACACCTGGCAGGACAGGTCCCCGTACGACCAGTTGTCGTGCTGCAGCACGTACTGCAGCCAGAAGGGCAGCGAGCAGATGTAGAAGAGGTCGGCCACGGTCAGGTTGCACAGGTACACGCCCAGCTCGTTCCGCGCCTTGATCTGCAGGTAGCCGAAGTAGAGGGACAGGCAGTTGGCCGGGAAGCCCACCACCAGCACGGTGACGTAGACCACGGGGGCCAGCGTCTGGTGGATGGTGTGTTCGATGGTGCAGTTCGGGCGGGAGGCGTCCGCCGTGATGTTGCCCATCCTCGGGCCTGCGGGGGCCTCACCCCTCCCGGCTCAGGCAGCGGGCCTCTCCGCCGCCATGGCGTTCACAGGCCGCACCTCCTTGGCGGTGGGTGAGCTTCTGAAAGTCAAAGGCGGGAAAGGCTTAGAAGAAGAGCAGCTGACATGTATACAGCACCTACTGTGTGTCAGGCGCTGTCCTAAGTGCCTCACTTAATCTAGACCAGGCGTCCTCAAACTACGGCCCGTGGGCCACGTGCGGGTGTTTTTGCCGTTTTGTTTTTTTTACTTCAAAATAAGATATGTGCAGTGTGCATAGGAATTTGTTCATAGTTTTTTTGTTTTGTTTTTTTTTTAAATATATTTTATTGATTTTTACAGGGAGGAAGGGAGAGGGATAGAGAGCTAGAAATGTCGATGAGAGAGAAACATCGACCAGCTGCCTCCTGCACACTGGGGATGTGCCCGCAACCAGGGTACATGCCCTTGACCGGAATCGAACTTGGGACCTTCCAGTCCTCAGGCCGACGCTCTATCCACTGAGCCAAACCGGTTTCGGCTGTTCATAGTTTTTTTAAAACTATAGTCCGGCCCTCCAACGGTCTGAGGGACAGTGAACTGGCCCCCTATTTAAAAGTTTGAGGACCCCTGATCTAGATGATCCAGCCCCGTGGTCGGCAAACGGCGGCTCGCGAGCCACATGCGACTCTTTGGCCCCTTGAGTGTGGCTCTTCCACAAAATACCACGGCCTGGGCGAGTCTATTTTGAAGAAGTGGCGCTAGAAGAAGTTTAAGTTTAAAAAATTTGGCTCTCAAAAGAAATTTCAATCGTTGTCCTGTTGATATTTGGCTCTGTGGACTAAGGAGTTTGCCGACCACTGATCCAGCCAACCAACTCCAGCTCCACTAGGACCTGTGAACGCGGTGTATGTCTCCCCGTCCTCCTTCCCAGCTGGTCCCTTGTTTACGCTCCTGGTCACCACGGCACAGCCCGTCCTGAGCCCGGCTCTCCAAGGAACAGCAAGGGCCCAGCCACGGTCTCCCGCCGCAGTCAGCACCACTCACGTTTTTCCTACCTGCTCACGGGAATGGGCCAGGTCAGTTAACATGGAGGCCGCCGCCCCTCCTGGGGCCCTCTCCAGGCAGCACAGAAGGGGCCCAATCTCGCCCACATCCCACAGTGCCCGGGCGAGAAACAGGCTGAGCTTCCCCGGGCACTGCCTGGATTCCTGGGTGTTTGTCAGCGGGTGCTGACCCTCCTCTCTTCCACGGAGCTTGGAGACCCACATGGGAGACAGCGCAGGACCAGGCTCCGACAGACATGAGCACCAGGCCAAGGTCAGCCACTTACGCGTCATTTACCCTTTCTGAGCCTCAGTTTCCCCCTCTGTAAAGTAGGGATAGAAATTCCTGCCCTGGGGATGAGGATGAGGGCCACAGAAGATCTTTTGCAGCCGAGAGGTGGGGTAAAAGGTGGTAGTCTTACATTAGTGAAAAGTTCCTATGATTGAGAACTTAAAGAAAATCCTGCATATACAAATACATTGGAATAAGATAGAATAACCTTTTTTGTTGTTGTTGTAAGCCTACTTTATAAATTAATAATATATCAAAACCAAAGGTTTGAGCTTCTCTATTGATTTAACACTCCTGGTTCAGATGAAAAATCTGGCTGTGTCTCAATCAGGATCTTTTTCAACCTTTTTTTCCCCCCCATCACCCTCCCAAGGAGCCTAACTTTTAGACGTGCCCCCCTACACCCCGGCTCCATGAAATGATAATACCTCAGGTATACTGCATATGTTTATGTACTGTGCCCTGGGGGTGACAAACCATTTAATACCTAAGACTAATAATCATTTCATAGCTAAGATTTTTTTCACCCCCCCCCCAAGAACCAATATTCACCCCCCCTTGAGAATGCATGGTCTACACGGCTGCAGATGCTGCATGCGTGGCCTGTATGAGGTGGTGTGGCGGTACCAGCAGATCACCCCTGCCCTTTGCTCTCCCTTCACCATAGTCAAGCTGGGACTCTCCGACCAGAAGAGAAGCCCCTCAGCATTCAGGACCCACATCTCATCACCTGCCAACCAGGGCCCCTCCCCCCACAACCTGTGGCCTGTCTTGGCTCCCACTGGCCCTGTGGCCCCCGAGCCAGAGCTCAGGCTGGAAGTGGGTACTGTGTGCTGGGGAGGGGCTCAGAGACATCAGTCCAGCAGTTCCCTGCCTGGAGTTCTGGGGTTCCCCAGGAAGCAAATGCTCAATCTTATACACATACTAGAGGCCCGGTGCACGAAATTCATGCACTGGGAGGCGGGTTCCCTCTGCCTGTCCTGCGCCCTCTCACAGTCCGGGAGCCCTCGGGGGATGTCCGACCACAGTCTGGGACCCCTCGCTCCTTACCACCTGCCTGCTCGCTGCTCCTTAGCGCTGCCACGGAGGCGGGAGAGGCTCCCACCACTGCTGTTGCACTTGCCAGTGGTGAGCTCGGCTTCTGGCTGAGTGGCCCTCCCCCTGTGGGAACGCACTGACCACCAGGGGGCAGCTCCTGCGTTGAGCGTCTGCCCCCTGGTGGTCAGTGCGCATCATAGCAACCAGTTGTTCTGGTCGTTCTGCCTTAACGGTTGCTTAGGCTTTTATTGTATAAGTAAGTGTGTGCATTTTTCCTGAGAAGAGGACCTATAGTTTTCATAAGCGTCTCTAAAACAGGCAGGAGATGGGCCTGGTTGGTCCAAAGCTGCCGCCTTCTCACCTGGACCCCCCGTGGCTCTCTCCATAGCCAAGCCCACCCCACCAACTTTCCCACTCGCCCCCACCGTTATCACTCAACACCTACAATGCAGACCAGATCCTCCTCCTCCTTGCTTAAAACCCACTGAGACCGTTTCTTATCACACCTATGGCAGGACCCAGATTCCTTATGGAACCTACAAGGCCCAATGGGATCTGACTCCAGCTCCCTGCACCTGGCCCATCACCAGCACTTCCAGCCACACCACCCAGCTTCCTGTGCCTCAGCCCCAGCCTGGCTCCTGGCCTTGGCACCAGCCGCGGCCTCTCCTAGAGCACTCCCTCCACCCCCGCCGCCTCCCCTCTACCTCCACCTCAGGGCTGGCTCCTTTGCTGCCAGATCTCAGCTTAAAGGTCACCCCTTCCTCCTCGTGAGGCATTCCCTGACCACCCTGCTTAAGGCAGCCCCCTCCCCAGTCACCATCACACCATCCTATTCGATTGCTCCCGCCTCCGTGGCAGCGCTAAGGAGCAGCGAGCAGGCAGGTGGTAAGGAGTGAGGGGTCCCAGACTGAGGTCGGACATCCCCTGAGGGCTCCCGGACTGTGAGAGGGCGCAGGCCAGGCAGAGGGAACCCCCCTCCCAGTGCATGAATTTCGTGCACCGGGCCTCTAGTATGTGTATAAGATTGAGCATTTGCTTTCTGGGGAACCCATCACTGATACCTGAGGTTGTTCTCATTTATTGACTTGTCTGCTTGTTGATGATCCGTCTCCTCCATGAGAATGTAAATTCCAAGAGGGCAGAAGCCTTGTGGACCTCGAACGGTGCCTGGCATCTCACAGGCACTCGTGAACACTTCCGGAAGGAATGAGTGGACGCTACCTCCCCATTTCACAGGTGAGGAAACTGAGGTCCCAATGGGGAAGTGGCTTGCCCAAAGCCAGCCTGAGGAAGGAAGCGTTGGTGTTCTTGCTCCATGTCCCCCCTCCAGTCCCCAACTGAGACTCACCCCCAACCTCTCAGTCCCCGGAAGACTGGGACCCCCAGTCAGGGTCCCCTCCCTGTCCTCTCCTCCCCAGGACACAAGGCCTGGCATCCCAGGGATGGTGGTGGAGGGGGTGTTCCTTGCCGTCACTGTGCTTAATGGTTGTTACGTGTACGTAAACATGAAGTTTACCGTGTTGGCCATTCTTAAGCGCGTTGTTCTCTGGCACGAAGCACATTCACGTTGTTGTACAACCATCACCACCATCCATCTCCAGAATTCTTCATCTTCCCCAACTGAAAAACTCTGTCCCCATGAAACACTAGCTCCCCACTCCCCTGTCCCCCCGGCCCCTGGCACCCCCCATTCTACTTGCTGTTTCTAGGAATTTGACTATCCTGGGCCCCTCATACAAGCGGAGTCAGACGCACCGGTCCTTTTGCGACCGGCTTATTTAGCTGAGTGTAGGGTCCTCCGGCCTCGTCCGTGCTATAACGTGTCGGAAGGTCCTTCCTTGTGGAGGCTGAGTACTGCTCCTCTCTGCATGTGCTGCACTTGGCTTCCTCCTTCACTTGTCGATGAGCATTTGGGCTGTATCTACCTTTAGGCTGTCGCGAATAATGCTGCTGTGAACATGGGTGTGCAGCTATCTGTGTGCGTCCCTGCTTTCTGTGTTTTGTTTTGTTTTGTTTTGGGGGGAGGGGCACACACCCACAGGTGGAATCGCAGGGTCACATGGTAACTCTATTTTTAACTTTCTGAGGAACCGTCGTTCCGTTTTCCACAGCGGCTGCCCCATTTTGCATTCCCACCACCAGTACCCAGGCTTTTCTTGTTTTTTTTTTTGTTTGTTTTTTCTGTTTGTGTCCTGATGGTGAGAGGAGGGGAGAAGGGGCCGCTGAGACCTGTGACCCCTAAGCTCTGCCCACAGCCCGGCGAGTCAGAATTCGGCCCTACTTGCCCTCCCTGCGCCAGCTCTCCTGTCTGTGGACCCCAACTCCACACCTGTGGGGCCGGACGGTTCACCGGGCTCCCTATGAGGAAGTGCACAGCAGTGCAGGACCCCACCCAGGACCTCAGGCTCCCCCTAGTCCAGATGCAATCCGCCCACAGGAAGCCAGAATTCATTCATAAACACAGGCCCTCCCAAGCCGATAAGACAGGGCGAATGAGCCACGGCGAGAACGCGTCCCAGCAGGTCTTAAGAATTCCCTGAGAGTCACCGGGCCCAACGCCTGTTGTTTACCGGTGTGAGCGAGTACATGCACGGGGTGGGCGGGGACAACCGCTCGCGGCTTCCTCTTTCCTTCGCCAACAATGAGGGACGCCTGGCAACCAAAGTCACAAATAGTCAAGCCTGCAGGGCAAAGACACACGGGCCATGTTTAAAGTACCTCCTACGTTCACTTTGGAGCAAAATAAAAAGGGTTTTGACATTCTAGACGGGGGATCTGGACCTTCTGCCTGAGTCACCCGAGGATCTGCCACCGCAGGTGACTGAACCACACCTCGAGTTTCTGACCCCGAGGGGCTGAGCCGGGGCCGGAGAACCGGCCACAAGCTCCCAGGTGCCGCGGGGGCTGCGGGCCTGTGGGCCACCCTTTGAGGAGCCAGGGACCCACAGGTCCAGAAAGTCTGGGGTTTGCTCCCGATCGGGTGTTCTACACGAGGCCCCAGGCTGGGGAGCGAAGGCGGCTGGAAGGGGCACTGGAGAGCCGGCAGACCCGGGTCAGAGCCAGGACACAGCCTTGGGGAGCTCCACAGCCTGACGCCGGCTTTTCAAACACGGCGCCTGGATCTGTATTTCAAACTAGAGAGACTGTGCTTCCACTCTGGATTTGCAAACTCTGTTCCAGTTCCCAGAGCCTTTCACATCTGCCCTCTTGCCCGATCTTCACAACAGCCTTGTCATTGCCCCCATTTTATTATATGGATAAGTGTGTGTATCAGCATAGAGGGATCTGCGAGGACTCTAACCCTTTGCACTCGCTTGCTTTTTTCTCGATTCCTTTATTCTAATGCTAACCGTGTCGAGTCACACTCGACATCCGAGTGCAAAAGATTAATGGCCAAGAGAACGTGAGCTCCGAAAGGAAGGAAGCAGCTTTGACGCAAGGTAAGGCCCTCTTGCACGCTCTAAGCCAGGAGGAGGGGCTGCGTGCGGGAGCACAAGTCCATAAATGAGAACAATCTCAGACATCAGAGGGAGTGGCCTGCCCAACAGCCCAGCGCCTCTGGGTTTCCTTCGATAAGTATCTGTGGAGCATCTGCAAGGTCCTCGGCACCAGACTAGACACGGGACTGAGGGATAAGGAAGAAACGGCTCCCGCCCTCAGGGCGCCTCCGATCTCCGAAGATAGGAAGGCCACTTGCAGGAAGGACTGCCACCGCAGGCCCTGGACGGCGGGCTTCCTGCACGTCCCTCCCACTCACATTCCCTGCTGGTCTGTGCTTGTCACTCCACACGCACACTCTGTGGGATGACAGCTCCTCCACAGTCTCAGCCCCTCTGCACTCTCAGGACGCGCAGACCGCACCACCCTCCCCAGCTTCCTGCCACCACGCAGGGCGTGCTCAGCGAGGCCTGCCCCCGCTTGCTTCCGTCCTTCTCTCCGCTAGTCTGTTGCCTGCCCAGTCACTCACGGTGGGTGGCTGGCCTTCAGCGTCTTCCCTCATCCCCACCCACAGCATCCACTTCGTTACCCGGTTCTACCATTTTCAACGCTTACATGTTTCCCACGTCCGTCTCCTCTTCAGCTCCCCGACCAGTGCCCCGGTGGGCTTGGTCAAGACCTCCTCCCCGGAATCAGTTCCATGGCCTCTCACCGCCCTCAAAGACATCCTCTAGAACACCAATCTAACCTCATCACGCCTGCTTGGAACCCTTGAATGGCTTTCTAGTCATCCACCTGTTCATCATCCATCCACCCACCCACCCTCCCATTCACACAACAAATACGTATTGAGTATCTGTTACATGGAGGGCACTGCACTGAACACTGGCTCCTAGGGTAACTCAAGTTGCTTCTAGTCTCCCGGGGGAGGGGAGGAGATAAGTGAACCAGCTCCTAAAGAGAGGAGGATTTTAAGGGAGCTCATTAGAGGGGACTTAACCCAGCCAGAAAAGCCGTCCTGAGGAGCAGGTTATGCTGAGACCAGGAGAAGGGGAAGGGCTGCCTGAGCAGAGGGGCGTTTCTGCCGTAGACACGTGTGTGCAACAGATCCAGTCCAAGAGAGAGAGTGAATGGGCTCCTCCTGGAACTGGAAGTAGCTTGGCGTGCCTGGATCTAGGCATAAAGGGGGCCTGGCCAGAAAGGAGACAAGAAGGAGCCGTAGTAACTAACAGTTAATTAGAAGGGAGGTGGGGAACAGTCAGGGACAAATCTGAGATGTTCCTGACTATGAGTGATTGGTCCTTAGTAGCTCTAAAAAATTTACTTCTTAGATGGATAACTGGGTGGGTGGATGGGTAAATGGATGGGCAGATAAATGGATGAGAGGTAAATGGATAGATGTGAGTGAATGAGCGGATAGGTGGATGAATGGGTGGGTGGATGGCCCGGTAGATGGGTACATTTATGAGATGAATGAATCAGGGGTAGATGGGTGGACAGATGAATGAATGGATGAGTGTGGAAATGGCTGGGTGGGTGGGTGTGTGAATGGCTAGATGGGTGACGGGTACATGGATAGATGGATTGGTTAATGGGTAGATAGGAAGATGAATGGGTTGGTAGGTAGGCAGATGGCTGGGTTGGGAGGTGGTTGAGGTTGGGTGCTGGGACAGTGGAGTTTTCATTAATAGAAACAGAAAAGTGACGAGGAGGAATGCCTGTAGCCTTGTTTCCAGCGGCCTGGCACCTGCTCAGGCTGCCTGAGCTGCTCGGAGGGTCCTGCTCTCTCACCCAGGCCTTGTCACAGCCAGTCCTCCCTTCTCCCAGCGCCTGAGGACAGACAGACACTACACTTGGCTTCGTTTCTACCCCAGGTGGAAACTACACCTTGCCAGGAGCGTCCCTTCTCTACCTGGTCTCCACAGGAATCCTACTCCTCAAAAATCAAGACACAGTGGATGCAAAAGTGTTCTGTACGTGAAAAGATGCAGACGGGATAGAAGAGCCAACCCAGATCCGCTGAGAGCCCTCCACCTGCTAGGCACATCTCTTCCAATGCCATTCTCATCCGCGCCCATTTTACAGATGGAGAAAACACAACTGAGGCTGGGAGGTGAGCCAACCTGCTCAGCATTCCACAGTCACCGTGTGCTCGGCCAGGTTTGGAACTCCGGCTGGCCCGCACTTTCCTTGATGCCAGGCTCTCTTCCCGTTTGTCTTTATTGGCGCTGAGCAGCCCCCCTCCACCTCCAGGCTTCACCAGGCTCCAGTCCGTATAGCTGCCACCATGAGGGCCCCCAGGCGTGGTCCCCGGCTAGCCCCTGCACCTGGAGGGTGCTCCGCCAGGTCACCCATTCCCTCAGCACCCACTGAAGAAAACCTGTGGGTCCCGTCGAGCTTCCCCAAGTGGAGGGGGTGCGGCAAAGAACCAGAACAAGGAGCTACGGCATCTAGTCCCTCACTTATCATCACACACAGGCACCCCAACACCTAAAAGCAAACCTGCAAATGCTCATCAGCACAGAGGGGTCTGCGAGGACTTTAACGGCCAAGAGAACGAGAGCCCCGAAAGGAAGGAAGGGGCTTTGACGCGAGGTAAGGACCCCTTGCACGCTCCAAGCCAGGAGGAGGGGCCGCGTGCGGGAGCACGGCTGGCACACACACAGCGATCGCTTCCCCGGGGCGCCCGCGGGCACACAGACCATCGCTCACCGTGCCCGGGTGGCCCTGCTCGCGGGAGCCCTGAGCCCACGGAGCAGGGAGTTTCCGGCAGACCCAGCTTCTCTTCCTTTCTCTGCTTGAACCTCCACATCCTTTCAACAAGGTTGTTTCATTTCCTACGCGTGCCTGTCTCGGAGGCTGTTGCTATTTCCCTCTGGGGCGGGAGGAGGACGCAGGCAGCGTTTTTCCTCAGCCGCACGGCTCCCCCAGGTAGCCACACTCCAGCAACAGCAAGGCAGGCTCTCATTTCTAAAGCCTCGTAGCCGTTTCCAAGTTCAATCCCATCTGGGCTCACGAGGCTCAGACGGCCTGGCACCGCCAACCCATCTCACCGAACCCGAAGCCCAGAGAGGCTGACACGGTCGCTCAAGTTCACACAGCAAGTCAGGGCGGTCTGAATCCAGAATCCAGGCATCGAGGCACCCACACACTGCCTTTAAGCGCTTCTGACCACAAACCACAGCAAGAGATGCACTTGACACTGTAACCCAGCACACGCATTCTACACACGCATTCTACACACGCGCACATGCACACAGGCACTAACTTCCCCAATGCAGTACTTACCCTACCGTCTGCGGTGCCCTCTCATCAGGTCTCTTCTGTTCTGTTTTTCTAAATGCAGGTCCTGAGCTGCCAAATGTATTCCCTGACCCTCTAATGCTGGACTGCCCCACCTGCTCAGCCTCCAGACCCCAGGGAGGCGCTGCCCCAGCCAGGTGAGGGGCCGGCAGCGCGTGGCAGCGACGGGAAGCGGTCCCCGCGGGATCCCGGGTCCTCTGTGACTTGCTTCACGGCTGAGCTCTGCCCTCAAACCTCAAGCAGCTGGGCTTTTTTTCTGCGGCTCCCAGAAGGTCTGGGGAGGAGCCGCAAAAGCACCTTCCGGGGCCTGGTGGACCCCCCAGGCCGCGGCGGGCAGCCCTGCACCAGGACCCACACTCCCCCTCCAGGGATTTCCCGCAGACCACGCCTCCCAGCTCCGTCTAGAAAACCCCAGCTGGAGGCTGCCCCTTCCGGAGCTGGGAGCTGAGGCAGAATCATGTGAACTCATCCGTGTCAGGCTGGCGCTGGCCCAGGAGCACTTGCCAGGACCAGGGCGGCGGGACTGCTCCCTCCACCTGCTCGGCCTGCTTCCCACACATCCCAGAGGCAGGGGGCAACCTTGGGAAGGTGGAGGGGTGAAGGGGGGGGGATGTTAAGCTGAAATTAGGGACAGGAGACCTCGGGGGCCGGGGGGCATGCAGGAGAAGGGGCTGCACTAATTCTACCCATCAAACCCCTTTGAGCACCTACGGCAGCGGTCGGCAAACCGCGGCTCGCGAGCCACATGCGGCTCTTTGGCCCCTTGAGTGTGGCTCTTCCACAAAATACCACGGCCTGGGCGAGTCTGTTTTGAAGAAGTGGCGCTAGAAGAAGTTTAAGTTTAAAAAATGTGGCTCTCAAAAGAAATTTCAATCGTTGTACCGTTGATATTTGGCTCTGTTGACTAATGAGTTTGCCGACCACTGAGTCCTACGGGATCCCAGGAGAGGAGACGCAGGCCGTGGAGCCCTGGCCAGGGGTCCTCCCTGAGCCGCCCAGGTGACTAGAGCAGACCTCGGACCCCAGCGAGGACAACAGGACAACGAGGCAAGGATGGGGCAAGCTGACCGTCTCCACTCCCACCCGCAGGATGTCACTCTCCAGCCACCAGCAGCCAACCTCTGGGTCAGTGGGTCTCACGTACCTTAGAAAATACTCGGGAGCTTATGAAAAACACCACCAATGCCGGGCCCCACCCCAGGCGAATGAAACCACACTCGCTGGAGATGCGGTGCCAGCACCCATGGTTTTCAAAGCTCTCTGGACAGCTCAGCGGGCAGCCAAGTGCAGAGGCCCTGGGTACGCGCCGGAGGCAGCGTTAATGTTTTTAAACAGCTCGGGCCCGGGTGGGGAGCAAGCACAGGGCTTGGCGCCATGGGGCTCTGGCTCTCAGGAGCATCTGCCGCTCTCCCAGCAGAGCAGCCCCGGGCTCCTCCTCATTCAGGTGGGGACACGCGGGCCCAGCCAGGCAAAAGCTCTTGATCAGGGTCTTACAGCCACACCGTAGAGCTGTGACTCTAGGATCCTGCTGCCCACGTCAGAGCCACTCTATTTTGGCGTGACCTCCTCCCTCCTTGGACGCTGCTCATAGGATATGTGGCTGGAGCCAGGAAGCCAATGCCCACATGCACGGGAGGGTGTCCCTGAGGATGTACGTGCCCCTGGCTCTGTTGCGTGGTCTGTGGGACTTGTCTTCTCCAGAGAGCAGATCGCTCTAGGCCTGTCAGGGGACTGTACTGGCAGGGGTCCCGGGAACCACCCCTCTCCCCTCCCTCCCCACCGCCGTGGGGCCTGGGCCCTCTCCAATGGTCTCCTCCGTTAGTTACTGAGAAGGCTGCGCCTGGTTATGGGGAGTCCTTTCCCACAGACCAGACGCTGGTTCTGAGTTGCGGAAGTGTGGCTGGCTCTCCCCTTCTCATACGAAAGGACGGGTCGGTTAGGAGTGCAGGCTCCCCCCAGGGCACACCACCCAAAGAGAGCACCCCTGGCTCTGTCTACAGGGCAGCCCAGCCCACTGGACATGCGCACACAGGCCATCTATGCCTGGAAGACTACTGATACCTGTGCCCGCCCCCTCCCCCAAGACTCCCAGGCTGCCCCAGGCTGGCCAGCCCCCTCTGCCAACAGGGTGCACCACCTCATCTGGGATGGGAAGCCTCTCTCTCTCTCTCTCCAGGGCCAGGGTCCCCCCCTTTCCCTCCCCACTGGGCCTTTGGGACTGCAGATGGGACGAAGCTGGCTTCGGCTTTAGTCACATCGCTGAGCCCATGTCCTCTGTGACATGCCCACCCAGTGACAGAAAGAACAGCCCGCGCTGTGATCTACTCTGGTGCTAGGATTCTGTCTCTGAACGAGAAACAGTGATGACACCGAGCATCAAGCAGTGGCCTGAGGGGCCTAGAGACCCATAACCTCGACCCTCCCCAACCTCTCCAAGCAAACCTGCTGCGAAGCCAAAGCAGCGAGTCTGTAATCAAAACGTGGCCTCCAGAGAAGCCCCGGTTCACCTCCCCCATTCAAACTCCCCTCCCAAAGCCTGAAGTGCCAGAACCTTGGAGCCGCCGCCGCTGAGCAGGGACGGGCATGTAGTGAAGGGTGAGAATGCTCACGCCCTGTGTAGGGGGGGTGTGATCTCATGGGGGCTGCAGGGCCTGCCGCTGTGGCTCCTCCCATCCCGGGAAGACAGAAGGGCCGAAACTGGGCCAGGCCCACCGCCTGAATTCCTTTCCCATCTGTCTCGGCCCCAGTGCCCGCCGTCATGAGGTGCTGTGGAACCCACTGGATGACAGACCGGAGGCTTGCCTGAACCCTGAGTAGGTCCTGCCTGCCCCCAACATGAACATCTCCTCCAGGACCTGGGCTCAGGGCCTGGTGAAATGTTCTGGAGGCTCGTTTGAGGGCGACAGGGCCCCCAGCCAGAAGGGCACTCATGGGCCCCCAGAGGTCCAGGCAGCCTGGGTGTCATCATGGGGAGGACTCTGGAGTCTGCCCTGAGCTGGTGGCACCAAGCAAGGCCTCGGCACAGGGCAGCAACCCTGTGGTCACGGGACGGAGGTTAAAAGCAGAGGCTCTGGGCCAGACGGAGGTTAAAAGACAGAGGAGGTTGAGATCCTGAGCTGTCACTGTCTGGCTATGTGACCTTAACAAGTCGCCTTCCTGGACAATCAGTGGACTTCTGTGAGAACCCGAGAGATGAGGTCCAACAAGTGCCTGGCATTTAGTAGGTTCCTGTGTTAGTGAGGATGCAGTGATGATGAGGATGGTAGTGGTGACAGCATCGATCCCTCAGGCTAGAAGGTCCGCCCCGCAGTCTGACTCACCCCAGGAAAGGTGAAGGGTGGGCGGGCCAACGCGGTAAGATGCTTGCTACAGCGCATTACCTTGTTCCCCACGGCTACGCTGCTGATTTGGAGCTGGTCGGGGTAAAGGCCTCAGAGGAGCCTCGTGAGCTCTGATAAGTACAAGTGTCTATCAGGAGTCATCTGCCGTCTGCCTGCAGGGACCTCCGCTGACTTACGTCTTGAAGGCGCCTTGGGCCTGACGCTTTAGCACAGGTTTGCATCAGAGGAGCTGCACTGTTATAGGTTCAGAAGTGCCCAGGTGCGAATGAAGATGGCTGAAGGGACCGAGGGGAGGAGCGGCAGGGATGCTCCCAGAGTGCCTGGCACCGCGGCCCTGCGCGACCAGAGAACTGGCGGGAGCAGCTTCGGGTCAGGAAGTACAGTCACTGCCATTTGGGAGCACGTGCTTTGTACCGTGCACCGTGCTGAGCTCCTTCCCGCTGTTTCCTGTTTGCACGCTCACATGGGCCCTGGGAGGCAGGGTTTTCCCTGTTTGGTAGCCAGGCTGCTGAGACGCTGAGAGCGCCAGCCACAGAGCTCAGGTCACAGAGCTCAGAAACAGCGGGACTGTGTGACTCCAAAGACAGGGCTCTTGGCTACTTTAGGAGTTTCCCGTTGCTGCAGGAACCAATGACCACAAACCTAATGGCTTAAGACCGTGGTCGGCAAACTGCGGCTCTCGGGCCACATGCGGCTCTTTGGCCCCTTGAGTGTGGCTCTTCCACAAAATACCACGGCCTGGGCGAGTCTATTTTGAAGAAGTGGCGTTAGAAGAAGTTTAAGTTTAAAAAACGTGGCTCTCCAAAGAAATTTCATTGTACTGTTGATATTTGGCTCTGTTGACGAGTTTGCCGACCACTGGCTTAAGACAACACCCATTTCTTCTCTGTGGTGGTCAAAAGTCTGCCGTGGATCTCGCCGGGCTAAAATCTAAGTGTTGGCAGGGCTGCCTTCCTTCTGGGGGGCGTAGGGGAAATGGACTTCCTTATCTTTCCTGGCTTCTAAAGGCTTCTGGCATTCCTTGGCTTGTGGCCCCTCCCATCTTCAAAGCCAGCAGCGGGGCACTGAGTCCTTCTCACATCCCTCTGCTCCCACGGTCACATCTCCTCTGACTCTGACCCTCCTGCCCCCTCTTCCACTTTTAAGGACCCTTGTGATCACACTGGCTGAGCGGCAGAGCTGCGACTCAAGTCAAGGTCTGAATTAACTGTATTTTAATAATTACCAGTGCAATGCATGGGAATTTACACAATGGCTTGTTCATGCCCATCTTCCCCTTCAAACAGCAGGTTCCATCGGGAGGAAGGAGCTGGGTCTGTTTTGCTCTCTGCCAAGGAGAACGGTTCTCTGCCAAAATGAATGCACAACAAAAATGTGTTGGGTGTTTGAATCAATAAATGAAGCTCCATTTACTTCTGCAGCCCACGTGCAGAAGGCCAGGGCCAGGAGCTAAGGAACTGGGGGAGACAGGATATGGGATGAGGCCACAGGAGGAAGGCTGGTTTTGACTCTGAGGGCGTGGGTGGGTGGCTATGTGTGGAAATGCATGACCATGGAAGCCTACTGCCAAAAGAGAGACTTTGGTTTCTCTTTGGGGAGTCTGTGGTCTGTCTAAGGAGAGCTGCTTGGGCATCCTTCCTGTTCTGATACAGGAAGCACAAAGCACAGGCCAGAAGGTTGCCATGGTGACCGCAGGCCTGCTTCCCCAACCTGCCTGCCTTCCCACCAGCCTGCCTTCCCACCAGGAGGGCTCCAACCCATCAATTAATAACCTAACCATGTATGACAACAGTCATTCCAAACACCCAGGCAGTAGTCCTCTCGTAAAACAAACAGACTTCTCCAGGGACCTACGCTACAGAGATGCTCATTAGACTCAGCCTGGGCCACCTGCTATAATCTAGCTTTCCGAATCCAGATTACTCTCTCCCTAGCTGCTCTCTCTCTCTCTTTTAAATATACTTTATTGATTTTTTTTACAGAGAAGAAGGAAGAGGGATAGAGAGTTAGAAACATCGATGAGAGAGAAACTTTGATCAGCTGCCTCCTGCACACCCTGTACTGGGGATGTGCCCACAACCAAGGTACATGCCTTTGACCGGAATCGAACCTAGGACCCTTCACTCCACAGGCCGACGCTCTCCCCACTGAGCCAAGCCGGTGAGGGCTCTCTCTCTTGTTTTAAAGGCATGGGTTTGGCAGAGCTGGGGACTGAAGCCTGAGGGGTTCCAGGGAAACAGACACCAGCGAAGGCACCACGTAGGAAGCCTGCGCCCTCAGCCCTGCGAGGCCTAGAGCACCTGATCCCCACCCAAACAGGCTGTGGTAAGGCCCTGGGCAGGGACAACTGTACGTCTGCTGGTCTTCTAGCAAAGACGACTTCATCTGTCACCCCATGGCACCCAGGGAGAAAAAGCAAAAGGGAAGACTTTCGAGTTTTGGTAGATTCAAGATGTTTGGAAACTGATGCTCTTCTCATTGGGAGATGGGTCCTAAGACCCCTCCCCTTGAATCTGTGTGGGCTCTGGGACTGCGTGACCGGAAGAATAAAGTCGAGGCCACACTGTGCCGGCTTCTGAGTCCAGGTCTGAAGAGACTGGGAGCTCCCACATCCTGTCTCTTGGGATGCTGCTCTTAAAACTTGGGTGCCCTGATGGGAGGAGGCCCTAGTAGCTTCTGAGAGAGGCCCACATTGAGAGGAACCTAGACCCTGGCCAACAGCCCCAGCTGAGCCAGGTTCAACTGGTTTACCACATGTTGTGTAATCTTGGAAAAAGATCCCCCGCCACAGCTGGGCCATCTCAGCTGATGTTGCAAGGAGCAGAGATAAGCCATCCCCGCCAAACTCTGCCCAAATCACAGATTCATGAGCAGAACAGATGAGTCCTGTTATTTTAACCTTCTAAAGTGGGTTTCTATGCAGTAATAGATAACTGGGACATAAGGACTATTATTCTCCAAAATCACTTAAGGGCTTACCATGAGCACTGTATTCATTCATAAGATTATTTTATTTAGATTTTTGTAAAATATCTGTTTTTATTGATTTTAGAGAAAGAGCGGGAGAGGGAGAGATAGACACATGAATGAGAGAGAAACATCATCAACTGGCTGCCTCCTGCAAGCTCCCTATTGGGGATCGAGCCGGAAACCCGGGCATGTGCCCTGATCAGGTATCAAACTGGTGACCTTCTGGTACATGGGTTGACACTCAACCACTGAGCCACACCGGCCGGGCGATTTTAATTTTTATAACAACTTTGTGAGGTGAGTATAATAATCTCCCTTTCCCCCATGAGATACTAAGAGGTAAGGTATCTTGTTTGAGATAGAAAGGGTGAAACCAGTTTCCACTCTTTGTTTCCTGTTCGATGAGTCTTCTCTCCATAGAGTGCACTGTACCCAGAAGGCCGCAGCATAACGGAAACATCAAGAACAATCATAGCTAACATTAGGGGCCACTGCCAGGCTTTTATCTGCGTGATGTCATAACCATCCTAGGGAGCAGGCTCTCCTGTCATGCCCATTTCACAGAAGGTGGCACTGAGGCTTAAAAAGAGGGTAGGTGAGGATAGGTTAATATCTCTAACAAGTGGAAGAGCCAAGATTTGGGCCCAAGCCATCCAGTTCTGGAACTGAGCTCTCAACGGATGCTCTGGTCCGGTGGTCGGCAAACTCATTAGTCAACAGAGCCAAGTATCAACAGTACAACGACTGAAATTTCTGTTGAGAGCCAATTTTTTTAAAACTTAAACTATATAGGTAGGTACATTGTTATTACCTTAATTAGGGTACTCCTAAGCTGGCTTTTGCTAAAAACTCAAGGGGCCAAAGAGCCGCAGTTTGCCGACCACTGCTCTGGTCCATGTAGTCTCGTACACCCACATTGCTCCAGCCCCGCTTCCTCCGGGACAGTCAGTTCTCTCCCCCCCCCCCCCCCCCCCCACCTTTTGGAAGCTGCAGGGGGGAGGGCAGGGTTAAGCAAAGCACAACCATATCATCTCGGATTTGCATAGCTCACAGCATTCTCACACCTTTTGTCCTCACAAGCCCTGTGTGAGGAGGCCAAGCTAGTATTTATCTCCATTTACAGAGGCTCAGCCACAGAAAGTGACCTGCCCAAAGCCACTGGCTCCAAGTCAGTGGTCCCTCCGTTGCCCACCCCTAAATCGCAAAGAGCCTTCCCTTGCCCTCATCCTGTTTTCAGCTTAGGGGGCCTGCCAACCAGGAACCCCAGCAGGGGCCCCCGCGGCCAATCACAGTCCAGCTTTGTCCTCCTCCACCCCCAGCTGCCCGCCCACTAAGGGGGAACGCGCAGATTTAGGGGGAAGGAAAGGAAATGTGTGTCACCTGTGCCGTGGCCTCTGGGAAATGAAGGGTTGGGAGTAATGACCAGGTGGCCACGGAGCCAGCCGAGGGGGTGGCTGCTAAACCAGGCAGCAACCGCAGCAGAGACACCCCGCCCAGAAGAGGAACAGGGACGCGCCGGCGGGCGCTCGGCGCTGGGGCAGACACCGGGCCACCGGGCGGGCGGGCGGGCCTTTCCGCTGCCCAAGCCGCGTCTGCTCGCCTCCCTCCGGGCGCGCCCGCCCTTGGCGCCACCGCCCGGCTCGTGCACATGCACACGCACCCGCGACCGCTCCCGCACCTGGCCGCCCGCTCCACCCGCGCACGCACACGTGGGGGCCACGTGCTTGCACCCTCGCCGCGCGCTCCCGGGAAGGCGCAGAGCTGGTTACAGGTGCCGGGATCCGGCGGTCGCCCACAAGCGGTTTCCCGGGACTGGTACGCCTGGGATCCCGAGACCCTGACAAGGGGAAAAGGACTGGCTTTGGGGAGTCACATCCGTGCGGCGAGGGGCCAGCCACAATCACCCCGCCGGCCAGTAGTCCGCGTCCCCTCCTGCGGCCCGCGCAGCAAGCAGGGTGGGCGATGCGTCCTTGGCGCCTGGCGCGGGTGGCTCGGGGCCCGCCAGGCTTTTCTATTCCTTGGACGCCACGGCCACGTTGTGCTCCCATTCACCGCATCCCTCCGCCCCCACCCCCTCCTCCAGTTCTGCGCACCCAGCTTTGCCCTTCCACGCCGTGGCTGGGCGCCTGCCCTGAGAATCCCCGGGAGTGCAGACCTGTCCTGGAGGTGCAGCAGCACTTCCATCCTGTCCCCGGACCGGCTCTGGAGCTGCTGGCGGGAGCTCAGACTGGGCCTGGCTGCAGAGGGCCCGGGTCCTTCTCCAGCCACATCCAGAAGCCCTCGGTAAGAAGCTGGGAGAAGAATGCGCGAAGCAGTCCTTCTAATACCCTTTACCTCCGAGCCCTCTGCGTCAGCACACCGGTAGCCACTCAGTCAAGGCCCCCTCCTGTTGCTGCTCAGGCTCTCTCCAACTCCCCCGACCTCAGCAGGAGGCAGCGTGCTGCCGCCCAGGGCCTGAGTCAGTGCCTGTGGCAGGGGTGGCCATGGACAGCACATAGGACCCCTACTGGTGCTGTTGATAATTCACCGAGGCCTAAGAGTCCTCTGCCCCACAGGCTCACAGACAAGAATAACCATATTCGCAGCTGCGTTTTTGAGTCAGGCACTGTGCCAAGCACTTAAATGCATGAACTCATTGGAGCTTCATCTCTTTGGGAGATACTATTATTATCCCCGTTGTACCCAAGGGGGAATGAGACACAGAGAGGTCAAGTAACTTGCCCAAAGTCACACAGGTAGTAAGCAGAGGCACTGAGATTCGAACGCAGGCAGCTGAGTGTACAGCCATCACCACCACCACCTGCATCCTATCTCAAGCCACCCTGAGCTGTACCGCCAGCACCTCCTGCTCTCTCACACCTGCATACCTTAGCCTGTGTCCCTCTCCACCCAGAACACCTCCTGAGCGCCTGCCCCCCCCCCCCCCCCCGTTTGAAGACAAGTCACTTCCCCTGTTGTTTGCCCCAGGCGATTTGTGCTGAGCCCCCTGGGTGCTCCCTTGACTCCTTTCCCAGCATCCTTTGCACTGCCCACTGGGGTCACTGTTCCACAGCCGTCTCTCTCAAGCATGCACGGTCTTCCTTCCCGCCCAGTGCCTGGCTCAGGGCAGGGTGCCCACTCCTGTATGTGAAGGGAGTGTCTGGGACCGGGCGCTGCAGGAGTCTGCAGGAGCTGGTGCCGTTGGTTGTCAGGACAGATTCTCGGGGTTAGGATGGAGGGCAGCTGGGGTGCCGCAGGGGAGGTAAAGGCAGAGATCTATGCCTCACTTTCTGCTAGCTCCTCAGGGCGGCTCAACGCCCCACACTTTCTGATTGGACCCCTAGGCGAGTCTCTGGAAGGAAATGGACAGTGGGCAGAAGGCAGAGGATACCCGGGGGGGGGGGGGGGGGGCGGGGGGGAGGCAGAGGGAGCAAGCAGGCAGGTGGCAGAGGCTGGAATTTTGCTTTTCCTGCTGGGCACACGCCCAGCAACCTCCCAGCAGGCTCTGCTCTGCTCTGGGGCTGGATGAACCTCTTCTGCTGGTCCTCATTTTGAAATTTCTCTTTCTTGCAAAATCTTCACAAATGGAGTTTTCCAGGGTTAACAATCCATGCCACAGAGATGCGCACACGCTTTATAAAAACGGCTAAACTGAAAGCAGTTGTTAAGAGTTTGGCTTTGAACGTCAAGAGTGCCTGAGTTTGAATCCCACCTCCGCTACCTACTAGCAGGGTGACCTGGACACGTCCCTAACCCTCTGTGCCGGGTTCCTCGTGTGAGAAACCGGGACACAGCTTCCAAGGTCGGCTGAGATGACTGCCTGAGTTAAATAAAGCCCTCAGCTCAACACCCAGCACATAGTAGGGGCAACAGATGGTAGCTGCTATTATGACGGTCCGCTCCAAATACCCTCTTTGTCTATGGCCCTTACCTTTGTAGTGTGGCCTGTCCTCAATGCTCTTTTCATCCCAACAAGCAGTGTTATTCTCTTCCTTTCACAGGTCAGGAAACGGGTTCCGTGAATTGTCTAAAAGCCACTGAGTTCTGAGCACCTGAGCCAGGACTTGAACGGAATCCTGGCCGGAAGCTGCTTCCTGCAGGGATCACGCCCCCTCACCCTACGCCCCTGGGAAGAGTGGGCGTTGGAAAGCCCAGCGTCATCAGTTGCTAGGTGCAGCGTTCTGGCTCTCAGGTTCAGTGCCTGCCGTGGAGACTGTTGGTTACAAAGTGAAGCCTGCCAGGGCGGCCACATTACACAGTCCGGGGAGGGGGACACTGTGCGCAGTCCTCGGTGACCCTGTCTCCCTGCCTCTCTCGCTCTCTTTTTTAAATCTTTTATTGATTTTTAGAGAGAGATGACGGAAGAGGGAGAGAGAGAGAGAGAGAGAGAAGCATCGTTGAAAGACGCCCTCTACTGGGGATAGAGCCTGCAACCTGGGCATGTGCCCTGACTGGGAACCTCTTGGTTCCTGAGTCGACACCCAACCACTGAGCCACACCAGCTGGGCCCTGCCTCTCTTTTTGTAGCCCAGTCTCTCTTTACAGATGTCCAAAGATATCTAGGACCTTTCACAGTCTAAATATTCTTCAGTTAAAACAAGCACCGTTTTGATTCATGCTTCACTTTTCAGAGGCAGAACAGCATGGCGCCTGCACCGGTTACCTACAGATCGGAATGGGCCTGTGGGTACAGGCTTGGCGCCTCTGGCTGCGCTTTCCCTAGGAAAATGCGAGATTTGGAGAAGCAAAGAGATGCGCCCCACTGCTGTGTTTCTTGGTGTCACGCTGTCCAGTCCCTGGCAGGGGCAGCAAAATGTGTTGTTTTGTAAACAAAACCAGGCATTGGCCTTATAAACAGCACATAGCTCTCCAAGTTAAAGTGAAGCACAAATCGCTTTCCAGAACCTTCCTAGAGAATGGCAAATTATGGCCCGGGCTCATGGAATGCTGATTTGAGACGCTGCTAATTACTGTCTTTCTTACCCACAAAAAAAATCACCTCCCACACTGGGCCGGGCTCCAGACACGCGGTCAGGATTTCTCCATACGCAGCGTCAGTGGCATTGATGTCATTCCTTCTTTTCCCGTCTCTCGTGGGTTTGCAGCCTTGGCATTTGTATTTTCCCAGAGCCAAGCCCAGGGAGGCACAGGGCAGGTGCTCAGAAACGGCAGCGGACGGATGGACCAAAGAGGTTGTGGCCCCAGGCCAGAGGGCGCTGAGGACGTGATATGGGCCCCTTCAGTGCGCTCTTCACCCTGCTCCACCCCACTCTAGCGCTGACACACGGGCCCCATTGCCATCTGGCCTCTGTTGGGCTTGGCCAACGGGAAGCACTCACTGGATCAGAGGATGGAGGGGAGCGGGGTCCGGGGAGTCTTTTTCCACCTGCCAGGTGTCTTCAGGGTGGCTGGCTCCCTTTACGGAAGTCACCAGCTGCTGTCACAGTCCCTCTCCTGCACTGCCCTCCCCGCTCCTGCCTCCAGGCCTGGGATGGTCACAGCTCCTCGGAGATGCTGGTCCCAGGGTGCCGCACCGTCCTGTGCCGGTTCCTTTAAGCGTCACCCTTGAAAACCGTCCCTGTGTTAACCTCTCCTCAGTCACCCTGCTTGGCTGAGCCTCTGCTTCCTGCCAAGACCCCCCTGCTGTAGAAGCGGAGGTCTACACACTAATGTATACTCACGCTAATGAAGCAATCCGTGCAGATTTTAGAGGGCTCACAGATGATCTATTTTAAAAAAAAAAAATCACTGACTTTCCAATTCATTCTTCCAATTAGCACAGCTGGCCAGCCTCAGAGGAAATCTCTTTATCCCCCGAACAGCAGAATGAGTCCCTACTTCCTCACTGGGCTCCAGAGCCAGCTCCTCTCTGTCCCTGCTCAGCCCGCACCTCCTCCTGCAGGCTGCCCTGTGCTGGCTGCCTGGGAGCTTCCTAGCGCCTCATTCTTGCGGGCAGCTCTCCTGCTGAGGCCGGGCCAAGCACCTCCCTGGCCAGTTTCAGGCACAGAGAAGTTGTTTTGTCTGAGAACAAGTTCTGGCATCAGCCACACTGCAGCAGGCTGGGGCCTGAGCTGATTAATCAGACGACCTGAGTAAGACTGCGAGTTGTTTCCCCTCCCATAAGGACCCCGGGAGGCAGGAAGCTCTGCGGCTGGTGGAGAGTCAGCTGAAGCCCAGGTGAAGCCTGGGCATCTCTGGAGAGCTGGGGAACCCAGGCGGCGTCCTTGGCTAGAGGAGGCCTTCAGGCTAGGCTTGCTCAGGGTGAGGCAGTTGGGAGAGAGGGGTAGCATCCAAACATCTGGCTTTGAATCCCAGATTCTGCTTTCTGGTTGTTAGAGCTCTGGCAAGTTATGTAGCCTCCCCGAGCCTCAGTTTCTTCTTCTTTAAAATGGGGTTAATAATGAAGGTCAGTGTAAGAGTCTTATCTATATACTAGAGGCCCGATGCACAAAGATTCGTGCAAGAATGGACCTTCCTTCCCCTGGCTTCCGGCACTGCCTTCGCTCCAGCCCGGAGCCGCCTTTCCACCTTCCCACGCTGCCCAGAGGCCCAGAGTAGCTGGGGCAGTGCGGAATGCCTGCATCATCGCCATGCGTCCCACCCTGCCCCAGCTGCTCGGCACTTGAGTATGCAAATTAACCCACCATCTTTGTTGGGTTAATTTGCATACTTGCTCCTGATTGGCTGGTGGGTGTCACGAAGTATGGTCAATTTGAATCTTACTCTTTTATTAGTGCAGATATAAAAGCCCAGTGACCAGAATGGTGGAATGACCAGAATGACCGGAGCAACTGGTGGCTATGACGCACACTGTGGCAGCCAACTGGCCAGATCCAGGCCCCGATCGGCACCTCCCCAGCCGGACCCCTGCTCCCCGATCAGCCCCCAACACCCGGATCAGGGGCGGGGCCAGCTGGCCAACCACCCGTGGCCCCTCCCCCACACTGGCCCAACCCGATGGGCCCCCATCGGGCTGGGCCGGCTGGACCCCACCCATGCACAAGTTCATGCACAGGGCCTCTAATATATATAAAAGCCTAATATGCAAAGTGTCCCCTCGGGAGTTCGACCGATGGGGAGTTTGATCGCTTGATATGACGTGCACTGACCACCAGGGGGCGGCGCAAAACAAAGGAAGGCCCCTGCCAGCAGCCAGCAGCCAGGGAAGGGAGGCCCTGGCCTGCAGCAGGCAGCCGCTAAGGACCCTACCCATGCACAAATTTCGTACACTGGGCCTCTAGTGAAATAAATGTGCTCTCGAGAAATCAGGCAGACATCTATGCACTGCCCTCCCTCCAGGAGCAGGTGCAAAGGGAGCAGGTCAGGCTGGGAAGATACAAAAGGGGGCTTGGCCGACTGAGGTAGGGTGGGCCAGGCTGGGGCTGTTCAACCAGCCTTGACCAGCCTCTGCCTTGGTTTCCCTGCTTATGGAGAATGGATCGAATCCTGGCGCTTTACACTGACTGTGTGACCTCAGAATGTTACATGACCTTTCTGTGCCTCGGTTTCCTTATCTGTGAAATGGGGATAATAAACGAATCTCACAGGGGTGTGGTGAGTGTTCGATGAGTTGGTAAGTATTAAACTCTTAGACCTACTCCGGGGAGTGCTCAACAAACGCTGGGCACCCTCTTCACCCAGGGCCGGCGGGAGGCGTGTGTGTGCCCCTCTGGCTCAGTACACAGGCTTTTGTGGTGGCGAGCTGGGAAATGGCGTTTACTTTCTTCTTGGTGCATTGTAAGATTTGCCTCCTAAGGGACTCACATTACTTTGCTGTGTGGATGCTGGGCCAGGACAGGGTGGATCTGAGCGGTCTGGCATCCAGGAACTCTGTCTAGAGCTCCTGTAGGCTCCCTGCACAAGCCTGGGGCCTCTAATGGGGTGTGGGAAGTAGGATCGTGAGAAAGAGTGGGGATGGGAGAGGACTGGCAAAGAACTGTAACCTGGACAGGGCCCTTGCCAGAAACCTTGGTGAATCCCCGCTCTGCGCTGGGCCTCAGACCTCGCCTGGCCTCGAGGCTGTCCGCCGGTGTCATGGGGGCGATAACGGTGCTGGAGAGGCAGCGTCGCCTCGGAACCAGACTGCCTGGGTTCACATCCCAGCTCTGCCACCTGCCAACGTGCTTCACCTCGCAGCGCCTCACCTGTGCCGTGAGGATGATCGCGTGGCACCTGCCTCAAGAGTGCCGTGTGATGTGCGCAGAGCAGCGCTGGCCCAGAGTAAATGCTCGGTGCGTTTCAGCTAATTAACATGCGGCCAGCGCCAGGGCCCTCTGATACCAGGGACGGCCACTGTGGTAGCCAGAACAATGCCCCCCCGCACCCCAAGATGTGCATGTCCTCACCCTGGAACCTGTGAATACGTTGCCTCACATGACACAAGGGACTTGGCAGGTGTGACTGTGGATCTTGAGTGGGGAGGCTGTCCCGGGTTACCCAGGTGGGCCCACGCTCCTCAGCAGGCTGAAGGCGGCAGGCGGGAGAGGGAGAGCATCAGAGATGCAGGCTGGGGCAGACGCAGCCCCTGCGGCTTCCAAGACCGGAGTTGGCCACGAGCCAGACATGCCAGCAGCTTCTAGAAGCTGAAAAGGCAACGGAATGGATTCTCTCCCCACTTCTGAGCTCCAGGATCGTAAGAGAATAGATTTGCTCTGTTTTAAGCCACTACGTTTGTGGTAATCTGTTACAAGAGCAATGGGAAACTCCCACAGCCGCCAAGACCCCACACAGCTGCCTCCTGGCAGGACGCGCCACGTTGAGTCACTCCCCAGTAGTTACCGAGTCACTGTGGTGTCACCCGCACTGCTTGCCCTGTGGGGGTGTAGGGACACACCGGACCATGGAGCCGAATGTTCCCTGGGCACAGGCACTGCCAGGGATGGAATATTCAGGGGCAGGAGAGCTCAGCTGGTTGAAGCTGGACCCTCGGCAGGGCGTTGAAGGATGGAGGGTGTGGGGTTTGGACGGGGAGGAGGAGGAGGAAGGAAAGACATTGCTGGAAGGGGCCCGGTGGGGTCAGTGCCTGTGCCCTAGGCCCCGTGGGAGGTACCTGGGCAGTGAACCGAGTGAGATAGACCTGGGTGGCTCTTACGGAGCTGACCCTCTGGAGTGGAAGCCAATATGCCATTGCAATAAAACAGGGCGAGTGTTACAGCAGAAGTACAGCTTAAGGGGGGCACATCAGGATGGGCTTCCTGGAGGAAGTGGCCCTCCAGGTGATACAAAAATAAACTGAAGGTTTGTTCTGTGCCACTTTGAGCTCCGGTGGTCCTCAGCACTCAGCAGGTGCCGACAGATGGGAATTTAACCACATAGTTTGTTATTCCCTGTCCAATTCCCTCTGAATCCATCTTATTGCACTAAGGAGGAAGTCTCGCTTGGGCGTTAGTATGTGCTGAGCGCCAGTTTAATTCTGGCTCATCTCCCCTTGTAACCTAGAGGCTGCTCTGACAGGCAACAGGTGTTAATTAAAATTTAATAACACTGCTTGGTTTTCTAGTTTAATTACCTCCCTTTGGTGGCAGGGGGTACTGATTTGCCACTTAGGGGAGTGGAACACAATTACCGTTTCAATATAAGTGAACTTGCCCTGGCTGGGTGGCTCAGTTGGTTAGAGCATGCATCATCCTGTACACCAAAAGGTTGCAGGTTCGATTCCCCAGTCAGGGCACATATCTAGGTTGTGGGTTCCATCCCTGGTCGGGATGCATATGGGAGGCAACTGATGGATGTTTCTCCCTCACATTGATCTCTCTCTCTTTCTCTCTCTCTCTCTCTCAAATAACAAAATGTCCTCAGGTGAGGATTAGAAATGTGTGTGTGTGAACTTAAGTGTAATAGAACCGTGACTGTAAGTGTGGAGGGTCTTCCTCTTGCCCTGGAATTGACCACGGGGCCCAAATGTGGGCAAAGAGGCACCAAGTGCCCCTCAGCAACGGGCCTGATCACTCCCTTAGGACGTCCACGGCCTCATCCCCACCCCCAGCACACACACTCCTCAGTGGGGAAGGCGAGTGGGAACTGGGTCAGAGGGCGAGCTGAGCGGCTGTGAGGTCTGAGAGAACCAGGTCTGAGAAGCCGCACAGAGCTGGGGGTGGGGCGCTGTGAGGGGAGAGGGGCTGGTCAGACAGGGGCCAAGCTAGTCTGCTCAGCGTGCCTTCCTGGACAGGAAGAAAAGAAAGCTGGAGAGAGAGAGAGAGAGAGAGAGAGAGAGAGAGAGAGAGAGAGAGAGAGAGAGAGAGAGAGGCAGGAGCCAGCCAGGAGACAGTGAGAGGCCTGCACACCCTCCCCTTGTCATGCAAGGTTGTGTGGCTAAGTGGATACAGAGGAGAGGAGCTGAGCACCCCGGAGGGCTGCCTGGTGGAGGCAGGGGCTCAGGGGACATGGAAGAGATGGTGCTGGAGCCACAGCTCCCACGTCAGGAGTCTAGACAGCAGGGAAGCCCCAAGGGAGCCACACAGTGGGCATCAGGGCCAGGGCAGGCTGGCCAGAGCGGAGAGAGGATCAGCAGTGTGAGGACCTCAGGGTGGCAGGCTGCACAAGGGGACACGCATCCCCGTCTCTTTCCCTTCTCTGTGGCATGTGGGCTATTCTGAGCTAAAGGCAATGGAGACCCTACGGGCTCAAGAGAAACATCTGCCTCCCCCTTAACTACCTAGAAGAATCTGAACTAGGGGCCTTGCCCATAATAGGAGTTATCACCAGAAATAACTCTTTTTTTGGTGACCTATCTCTAGGGCAAGGCAAACTCTGAGTTACGGAGCATCTGTTCTTATCATCCTGCAAATGACCTTTCCCCTCTGGAGCCCCAAGGCACCTCAGCTCATTCTTAACTCAGAACGTCATACGTACCTCATTTCCCTTCCTGTCTTGGAGCCCCTCGTGCACGCGGGGTCTCTGACTCTCATGGACGTGGGGTTCCCAGGCACACACATGTAACTAAATGTGGTCATTCTCTCTTGTCAATCTGTCTGGTGCAGATTTAATTATTAGACCAGACTAAAGAACCTAGGAAGGGGATATGTAATAAAACGAAATTTGAATGGCGGAGTTTCTGAAACTCTGATTTAGAAGGGAAAGCTAGGATCACCACAGCAATTACAATACTCTGACAACAGCTATGCCTGGAGGAGGAGGAGGAGGTGGAGGGAGGGACCATATTGTGGGAGAGCGATGGCCCTCCTGAGCCCTTCCAAAGCTCATGAAGGAGGAGGGCAATCAGGGTGGCCTTCCTGAAAGAGGAGACGTCTCACGCGAAACCTGCAAGGGCACTAGGAGGTACCCTGGGGATGCTCCCCGGGGGTGGTGCCCTTTGAACGGTGTAGGCGAGGGCTGAAGCCCAGCAGAGGGCCCATGGGCTGAGTGAATGGAAGGGATGAACTGGGACAGGTGAAGGAGATAATTCGGGGTAAGTACCAGGCCCAGCAGACATTCAGTGGGTAGCAGTTTGCTTCCCCCACCTCCACCTCCACCCCTGAGCAGGATGGCATTCCCCAGCCCCACTGGTGCCCCTGGGCCCAGGAGAGCCCCCCTGGGTGGGTCCTGGGCTCCTCCCCAAGTGGGCCTTACCTTAAGGCAGGCGAGGGCACGTCCCAGGGAACCTGGACCGTGCTGGACTTTCCAGATGTGCCCCACCCCAAGCACCCTGGGCAGGGCAGCCCCCTCTGGCTTACTGTGTCCCCAAATGCCACCCACGTGCTGGCAGGTCCCTGGAATGACAGGGCCCTCCCTCCCAGGCCTCCCCTCCGCCAAGCCCTTTATCGCAGGCTGAATTTCGACTTTTCAGCTGCAGTTAGTGTTGGGGAGCTGGCCTGGCTGAAGGCCCCTGGTCCCTTCCGCCCCGCGTCCGCCGCTGTCATTCCCCCGCCTCCCCTCCCCCTCCGCTGCCTGCCCCCCTGCCCCGGCCTCAGTCCGAGCTGCCCGGGCGCACTCACCTCTCCCAGGTCCCGGTGCAGGAAGCGGGCGGAGGACGGGTCCCACCGGCTGAGCCCGGGCCGGGCCGGCGGGAGGGGAGGACGCCGCGCGGTGGCGGCGGCGGCGGAGAGGGCCGGCGTGGGCGTGGTGCGGAGGGGCCCCCGCGGCCGCCGCCACCCGGAGGCGGTGGAGGGGCGGAGGCTGGGCGCGCGCCCGCGGGCGCGGAGCAGCTGCCCCCCAGGCTTGGGAGCGTGCGGCTTCCGGAGGGCTCGGGAGGGCCATGCTCTCCCGCGGGGAACGCGGAGGGGCCGATGCGGACTCCTCCCTGTGCACTCCGGGGGTCTCCGGGGAGGGGAGAGGGGGAAGCAGGTGGCTGGTGGTGCCTCTGCAGCTCAGACTGCGTCGAGAAGCGGCTGCGTGAACCCCACCTCCGTGGGCCGGGCCAGAAAACAGCTTGGAAGGGAATGCCGTTTCTAAGCCCTGCTAGGACGCCCCCTCCCCGCCCCCTCCTGCTCCCCGCACGTGTCGGCCCTGCCAGGACCCCCCCCCCCCGCCCCCCATCCCGGGCTCCTGCCCGACTTCCTGTTGTCACTCTGCCCCACTTTGCAGCTGCGGAGGTGATGGGTTCCCAGGCCCCTCTTTCCGCTCTACCCGCTGGCAAAGGTCGGGAAGGATGGCAGGAGAGAGAGAGAGAAGCCTGGGCAGTTCCCAGCCTCCGCCCCAGCCCAGGTGGCCTCTGTGCCCGCGTTGGGGCGGTCACTGCGCCTACACTTTGTAGCAGGACCAGGGGGCCAGCTCTGCCAAGCTCTGCTCTGGACACGCACCTTCTTCTTCGGCCCCGTCTTCCTTGTTGTCCTCTTTCCGCCCAGCCCTCCCCTTGCTGTGCTGCAGCCGGACTGTGCTGGCTTATGAGCGCCCATCCGTGTTTCCAGGGATTTTCGAAAGCCAGGTGTTAAACACAGCCATCATTAAAAATTAACTTACGTAAGCCTGCAATCAAATAACTTATATTAAAAACAAAGGCCATAAATACTCAAAACCTGCCACTTGTAATTGCTGTACCATTCATTACCCATGCTCTTGGGGTTATCTAGACCTACTGTGTCTGCACGGAGGTGACATGACGTCACATCTCACATCTGCACATCTCTTCCCATCTCCGTGGTTAGGGACTTCATGTTGGCAGCTTGGAATTGCTTGTGGTGAAAACATTTACACCACAGAAACGGGCAAATTTTACCAAACCAGGGCTTGTTTTCTTCAGTGTCTACTGTCTCTAGACTGGAGAAAGTGTTAAAAGATTAAACTTAGAAGTGTGTCTTGGCTGAATATATTTTTTAAAAATATATTTTTATTGATTTCAGAGTGGAAGAGAGAGGGGGAGAGAGATAGAAACATCAACGATGAGAATCACTGATCGGCTGCCTCCTACATGCTCCCCACTGGGGATTGAGCCTGCAACCTGGGCATGTGCCCTTGACCTGAATAGAACCTGGGACCCTTCAGTCCACAGGCTGACGCTCTATCCACTGAGCTAACCCAGCTAGGGCTTGGGTGAATATTAATGTATGTATATTGTATCTCTAGTTTAAAAAAATGTCTGTAGCCATTACAATGTGAATACATTACAAGAAATTGAGGAACGTGGGCTGGCATTCAGTAAAGGACTGATTGAGGAGTCACTCACATCATTAACAAATGAGTGAGGTTCTCACACACACCTTCGGCTTGTTTTACTTGCCAACATAAAAGAAAATATCATCCAACATTCACATTGGAACCACAGTCATCTGTCAGTCGAGGGCAAGCTTAGGTGGGCTATAAATACACTTGCTTGGCAAAAACCAGTGAGAGGGAATCGATGGGCTGTGTGCATACATGTATACATACATATGTATATGTGTGTGCATACATGTAAACATATTCCCTCCTCCTCCTCTGGCTGGTTGATAAACACTTGGCTGGATGCTTCCTTCCCAAGGTTTGTCCGACGTTCTCTAATGTTCTCACTTCGCTGTTCTCCCAGGGGGAGCCCCTCTGTGCCACAGGTGACCCCGCCCTCTCTGCAGGCAGACCTCAGCCCTCAGCTGGCACTAGGATGTTTCCCACCCCCCACATCACACAGCGCCCAGGCCAGGGTAGAGGTGGGGCCCTGGAGCTCAGCGGGGCATGGTTTGGGATGCCCCCTCAGCCACGGGCCCCCATGGTACTGCCCAGGGGGGCCCCCACCTGGGGTTGGCTAGGTATGTGAGCAAGACATCAGAGTTGGAAGCAGCTGAGGAAGTGACATGGGGAAGAAAGGGGGATGCCCAACACGGTCTGGCTGAAGGGGACAGAGGTGAGAGAGGAGGCGCACAGAGGCTTTGGTGGGGGAGGATGGTGAACCGTGTGCTGAGCATTTTGAGTTGGAGGTGTCTTGGGACATCCAAGATGGAAACAGATCTGGAGGTTCCCAGGAGAGGCTGGTGCCAGAGGTGCTGGGAGCCTTCTGGGAAGATTGCAGTGAAAGCTGTGGGTGTGTACGAGCTTGTCTGGGCTGGAGTGGGTGGTGGTGATAGAGGGTTGGGTGCACCCTGAAGTGACCACAGAGAAGCTAGATCGCAAAGGGATGGGTGTAACTATGTGGAGGCTGAGGGAGGGGAGGTTCAAAAAGGAAGATCACCCAGGGTGAATGCTGAGAGGCGCCATGGGGCTGAGGAGTTGCGGGAGGCAGGCAGACCAGTTGACAAGCCCCTGCCAAGACCCAGGGACAGGGATGTCGGGGGGCGTGGGATGAGAACAGTCAGCTAAGATGGCCGGACAGATTCCAGACCCATTCCCAGGTTCAGGGGAGCTACCACCTGTGGGAAGTGGAGAGAGGAGGAGTCCAGCCCATACCACAGGCTTTTGGCTTCGGTGATTGACAGCTGGTGTGCTTGGATAAGTAGGGAGCCCAGAGGAGCCAGGGAGAGTGGAGGAAGCCTGCCGCCCGGGCAGAAGGTCTAAGGCAGCCGACCTCAGGCCTGAAGCTCAGGAGTGGTCAGTGCTAGAGGAGCAGGTGGTCAGCCCTGCAGAGGGGGCCTGGAGGGCGCTGCCTCCACGGTGGAACCTGGGAGTGAGCACACAGGAGCGGTCAATGAGTGTTTGTGGAAGGAATGAGTGAGTGACAGAGCGACTGGCAAGTGTGAGCCCTGAAGGGCTGTCCCAGAAGGGAGAGAGTCAGGGGACAGAGGCTGAGAGCTCCGAGGGGTGACTGGCCAGTGTCAGATCCTGCAAAAGCCAAAGGCACAGGGGAGGAGGCCTAAGGTGCCGCTGCTCAGTTTGGTTCAAAGCACTGGGGAGGGCAGCTCGCTGAGTGGGCGGCTCCCACAGCGGCAGGACCTGGGGAAAGAATGGAAAGGAGGGAGAGGAGGCTCCTTACAGGAGAGGTTTGGTGAGGAAGCAAGGGCACATCCAGGCGGCTGCTGCACAGAACACCACTAGGTCAGGCCAGGAGGGGATTGCTACATACCTCCCTCCCTCCCTCCTTCTTCTGACACTTCCTGGTTGAGCAGCCTTGGGAAAATTCAATGGATCACTTATTTTTTTTTTTTGCATGGCACAAATATGAAATTTTCTTGTACTCTTTACACAACCATTGAATACTGCTGGGCTCTATGTCTAGAGCTTTGGATTGCAGGACCTGTAAGGGTGAAGTTATCTAGTTTGCAATTTACGTTTAGGGGCTGCCCACGGAGAGCAGCGATTGATAACCTAGTTACAAAAACCCATTCAGGACGGAACCAAGGTCCTTGGTTGCTGTCAGCAATTGGTCCTTGATTAGCCTGAACCAGGAGAAATAGCAACAAGATTGGTTAGAAAATCTGGCTCTTGACCATCGGTAAGTGTGTCACGGGCAGGAAACCTGGCTCGTTGCTGCAGCTCCTGTCTGCAATCCAGGGCCAAACAGTGGACCGCAAAAGCCTAGAGGCACAATGGTTATCTCATGTCTTCAACCCTTTCTCCAAACCGCCTTCTGGACGCTCCACTCGAACAGAGCCAAGGATCACTTTAAGCTAAGCTCCTGCTATGATCTAAATCCTGTATCTAAATGGGATTCAACTTATAGGAACTTAAACACAAGCCTGGAAAAAAGCTGTTGCCTGGTGAACAGGAAACCTCGCTTTCCCATGCTCTGACCTCAGGCAAAGGGAGCCGGTGGATTGTGGGGGCCGGGGAGACTGGGGGGGCTGATGCAGGGAGCCTGGAGTCCCAACGCCCCGCCAGTGCTGCCAGTGACGAGGGGTGAGGAAAACTAGGACTCAATTTTACAACATCTCATTTTATTACAAACCCGTCCTTGTGTCCCAGATTCAATGGCTATTTAATACACAACCCAAAGCACTCCGAAAATCGACCATGTTAACATTCCCATTTCTTTCTCAGTACTTTAGCTCAAAAGGAAAAAAATCTTTATAAAACCCAAATCACCAAGCTGGTACACCCAGGAACAGCACCTCAGTAAACAACAGGAAACAAAATGTGTCAGGAACCCGGCCAAATGCACACAGCAGCAGGTGCGATTCCCGATGGAAAAGAATGACTCCGTGTGGAACATAAATATAGGGCGTCCCCCAAAAATGTATACAGAGGTCAGACTCCCGATGGAAATGCATGATTCCCAATGGAACATAAACACACTTGAACAGCTGATAACTCACTTAATTTTCACCCCTTTTTAAGGTTTAATTTATTCGAATCAATGGGTGAAGCCAGACTAAGCTTTGAACAACAACAACAACAAAAAAACTTATCCACCGGACTTTTGAGGGGGATACATAATGGGTGAAGTTTACGGCACAAAACCGGCAACAGCCGAGGAATCGAGGGCCGGTATTGAAAGAGAATGAGCACAAATACTGAATGAAATGATTCTTGATGTTTGTGATCCCGCTGCTTCGCATTAGCTGTGGTCCAGGCACTGGTGCCGATTTCGTACCATCAACTTTATTTTTTATGTAAGTCTAGGGGGATAAGTTATCCTTGTTTAGAGCTTAGCCTGGCTTCACCCATTATTTCGAATGTTAACCTGAAAAGAAGTGAAAATTGAGTTATCAGCTGTTAGTGTGTACATTTTTTGGGGGGACACCCTGTGGATCCCCATCAAAGTATATATATTTCATGAGTGTGTACACATCTATATAATATATTAAAGAAATTTGGTTTCTACCACAGGAAGTTATTCAGAAATAAAAAAAACGTCTCACCCTCGATGGGGGACACTGGGGCGCTGCAGCCACTTCCCAAATCAGGCTGCACCTGCCTCTCGCACACGCTCCCCTCTGTACACACTATGTACACTTGCTGGGAGGGGGCGGGCAGGGCTTCTCTCTACCCCACCGCCCCCCCCGGCCGGGCAGACCCAGTGTTTATAGAAAAGTGAGCAGGGGAGGCAGGTCCCCCTGCGGCCCCAGGAGCCAGCTGGAGAGAGGCAAAGCCTGAGGCCACCTTGGTCCAGTGGTGAAGTACAGGGGCCCAGGCCTGGCTCGGCAACGCTCTGGGTTAACCGTGAGCCTGACTCCAGGGTCCACCCAGGGCCTCCAGGTCTTTGTAGTTTGGCCGGTCTGGGCTTCCCCTGGGACCACCAGGCTTCTGGGAAAGGGAGTAGAGTTTCCGGTTCAGGGCTCAGCCCTGAGAGCGTGCGTGCATGTGTGTATCTGCTCGCCCGCACACGCATGCTTTAATGGAGGTCAAATTGCAAAAAGTGTTCTAAGGGGCACGCTCACATAGTGTTTGCCGCAGGGAAGTCGGTCTGTCACTGCATTACGGGCGTCCCCCGGCCACAGTGGGTTTGTTCAAAAGATACCAGTGGCTGGAGGATCAGACACGTGTCCCCCCCCTTGGCACAGTGTTGTCACTAACAGAACAAATGGAAGAAGCGCACGGAACCCCTTTCCTCGTTCAAAGCCCTCTCCTGGCACCGCCGGCAGACAGGAGAGGAGGCCACGGCCATCAGGAGGCGCGTCAGCAGTTTTAAGGCTCGGGCTGCGGGTCCAGGAGGCGCGTCACACGCAGCCATACTCGTACCACACAGTCTGCTGGTCCCCACCCGGCTCTGGGGACGCCGGCGTGCTTTTCGAGTTGTTCCCACGACTGAAGTCCTCAGGGGCCCGGCTGGTGTGGGGAGCCAAGTCGGGAGACCTGCCCGGGCTCTTGGCAGGGAGCCCCTCTCTGTGGGCCTGTCCTGGGACCCCATCACCCTCTGAGAGGCTGAGCCCCACCCGGACAGGGGCGATGGTGGCCACTTCCCCCGAGTGTTGGGGGGTTGGGGGCCTAGTCCGGACAGCTGGGGCTGGGGTCGGCGAGCGGCGCTGGGGCTGAGAGTTGCTGCCACCACCGCCGCCAGTGGCAATGGCTGGGGCCGTGGCGGATTGTGGCAGGGGAGCCAGCCGCTCCTCCTTTGGGGGAGCCAGCGAGAAGCGCCTCATGTCCAGTGGTCGGCTTCGGGGACCCGGGGCCTGATAGGAGCCGCCAGCCTTTCCCACAAGTGGGGTCTTCTCCCGGGCCAGGCTGTGGGAGCTGGGGGGTATGGGACTTTGCGGGGTGTAGCTGCCTGTTTCCCTGCCCCCTGAGGCCTCAGAACCCCCCGGCTTCAGAGGAGAGTCCTGTTTGGAGGCCTCTGGCCCGCTGGCCCGAAGCAGGTCAGCTGAGGCCAGGCTGAAGGCCCTGCTCAGGGACGCGCTCCGGCTGGCAGGTGTGTGGGAGGTTGGGGGCATGGTGGCCTGCCGGGGTCTGCCCAGAGAAAGGCTCTGGGGAGGCTGGGCCGGCCTCAGGGGGGCACTGGGTGGGGTCTCGGCGTCAGCAGGTCTCAAGTTGGGCTTCACATACTGCCCCGGCTTTAGCAGCTTCCCCTCCGAGGTGCTGACAGCCATCTTGAGGGTGGGGGCCACCAAGCTGGTGGGCATCCTGGCCCCTTCTCTCCTGGCAGGTGGGCCTGGCTGGCCTCCGACGGTTGGGAGGTCATTGGCCTTTCTGAAGTAGTCACTTAGCAGGTCATCCCGGCAACTGCGAGTGTCCTATAGAGAAGAGAGGAAGAACTGAGAGGCAGGAGTGAGGGCCAGGAGGGCCCCTCGAGGGCAGGGGTCGCCATGATGGTGAGGGCAAAACAAACCCCACCCCCAAGCAGCACGGCTGTACTGTCCTACGGAAGCTGTGGAGGTCAAGATCGGGAGGCGACAGAGGTAAAATAAATAAATAAATAAATAAATAAATCTTGAGATTCAGTGCCCTCTACTGGAAAATAATAGACCTTTTCAGAGACAAATGCATAAGCAAAGGAGGACAGCAAATACCATGGAGAACCACAACAATGAGGATGACTAGAAAGAAAACGAAAAATCCCCAGAAAGCAAACTGGAACACATGGAAATAGGTGATATAAATAACAGAGATTTCAAGATTAAGGTTCTGAAAATACTCAATGAGATGAGAGAAAATAACAACAGGCAATTCAGCGCACTCAGAAAACAAATCAATGAACAAAATGCGTACTTTACCGAAGAGATTGAAACATTAGAAAAGAACCAATCAGAAATCCAGGAAATGAAGCATGCAATTAAGGAGATTAAAGGTGAACTACTGAGCATAGAAAACAGAACCAACCAGATGGAGGAAAGCATTAGTAATATTGAAGATAGGAATCAAGAAATGATGCAGAAAGAAGAGAAGAGACCCAGCATAAAGAAAAATGAAAGAGCTCTAGGAAACCCATCTGACTCCATCAGAAAAAGCAGTACTAGAATTACAGATACTGCAGAGGAGGGGAGAGGAAGCATGGAATGGAGAGTCTATTCAAACAAACAGTGGATGAGAACTTCCCAAATCCATGGAAGGAACTGGATCCTCGAATCCAAGAAGCACACAGAACACCTAGTTACCTCAATCCAAAGAGGCCTTCTCCAAGGCACTTGGTATTGAAGCTGTCAAGAATTAATGACAAAGAAAAATTCTCAAAGTGGCCAGGGAAAAAAAGGAAGTGACCTACAGAGGAAAACCCATCAGAATTTAATCTGACTTCTCAGTAGAAACTCTACAGGCATGAAGAAAGTAGAACCAAATATTCAAGGGCTTGAAAGAGAGAAATTATCAGCCACTAATAATATACCAGCAAAATTATCCTTTAAATATAAAGGAGAAATAAAGACGTTCTCAGACATACAGAAGCTGAGGGATTTTATCACCAGAAAACCTCCATTGCAGGAAATACTCAAGGGACTTATTCTACCTGAAAAAAAGAACATAAGGTCACAACACTACGAGTTAAGACCACTGAAAAACTTACAGCATAAACAGGAATAATATGTGACAACAAAAACATAAAAGGGGAGGGGGGAAGGTCTGAACTGGCAAAGGAAGATGAAGATCAGATGCACTCGAACAAAAACTATGTTATATATGCAACTTCATTTTTTATAAACCTAATGGTAACCACACACAAAAATCCCCAAATCAGGACATATAGCTTAAAAAAAAAGGAAGCCAAGGAAAGATGTATGGAATACCACCAAAAAACCCCAAATAAAAATATAAAGGAAAAGAACCAATGGAGGCACAGAGTTACCAGGAAACAAAAGATAAAATGGCTATAGAAATCCTCATACATCAATAAATACCCTAAATGTAAATGGTCCAAATTCGCCAATAAAGAGGCACAGAATAGCAGAGTGGATCCAAAAACAAAACCCAACTATATGTCACCTATAAGAGGCATATCTAAGCTACAAAGACAAAGGTAGATTCAAAGTAAAAGGGTGGAAAATGATTCTCCAAGCAAACAAGATCCACAGAAAAGCAGGTGTAGCCATATTTACATCTGACAAAATATATTTCAAGATAACAAGAAACAAAGATGGACACTTTCATGATACAGGTAACACTACATCAAGAAAACATAACACTTCTTAATTTATATGCACTCAACCAGGAAGCACCGAAATATGCAAGACAACTACTCACAGAACTAAAGGGAGAAACAGATCAAAACACAATCATAGTTGGAGGACCTTAATACTCCACTGATAGCTCGAGACAGATCAACCAAACAGAAAATCAATAAATAAATATTGGCCTTGCTCTAACTGGTTTGGCTCAGTAGATAAGAGTATCAGCATGCAGACTGAAGGGTTCCATTTTCAATTCCGATCAAGGGCACATGACCAGGTTGCAGACTCGATCCCTAGTAGGGGGTGTGCAGGAGGCAAGCCAATCAATAATTCTCTCTTATCATTAATGTTTCTATCTCTCTTCTTCTCTGAAATCAATAAAAATATATATTTTTAAAGAAATATCAACCTTAAATGAAACACTAGACCAAATGGACATAATTGACATTTATAGACCCTTTCATCACAGAACATCAGATTATACATTTTTCTCCAGTGGACCTGGAACATTCTCAAGGATAGACCATATATTGGTCACAAAACTAGCATCAACAAATCATGAAGACTGAAATTATACCAAGCATATTCTCTGACCACAATGCCTTGAAATTAGAAATCAAATGCAAAAAGGAAGTAAAGAAACTCACAAATAGCCTTAGCCAGTTTAGTTCAGTGGATAGAGCGTCAGCCTGCAAACTCAAGGGTTCTGGGTTCGATTCCTGTCAAGGGCAAATGCCCAGGTTGCTGGCTCAATCCCCAGTGTGGGGCATGCAGGAGGCAGCCGATAAATGATTCTCTCTCATCACTGATGTTTCTAGCTCTCTCTTCCTCTCTGAAGTCAATAAAATATATATATTTTTTAAAAACTCACAAATACGTGGAGATTAAACAACATCCTACTAAAAAATGACTGGGGCAATGAAGAAGTAAAAGATGAGATCAAAATATATAAAGAGACAAATGAGAATGACAATATAGCATATCAAAACGTCTGGGATGTAGCAAAAGCAGTAATACACTACATTATCATATGATCTTACCAATAGTTGCAGGAAAAAGCACTGGATAAGATACAACATCCATTTATGATTAAATCGCTCAATAAAATAGGAATAGAAGGAAAGTACCTAAACATAATAAAAGCCATATATGATAAACCCTCAGCTAATATATTCAATGGTGAAAAACTGAAAGCTTTTCTAAGATCAGGAACAAGACAAGAATGTCCACGCTCACCACAAGGACATGTGCTGGAAGTCCTAGCCACAGCAATAAGGCAGGAGAAAGCAATAAAAGGCGTCCAAACAGGGAAGGAAGAAGTCAAACTGTCACTTTTTGTGGATGACATGAAAACCCTAAAGACTCCACCAAAAAACTGTTAGAAACAATAAACAAATACAGTCAAGTTGCAGGATACAAAATCAATGTGCAAAAATCCATTGCCTTCCTGTATACTAACAACAAAACTTCAGAAAAAGAAATGGAAACACACACACACACACACACATGCAATTCCTTTTGCAATTGCAACCTTTCTCTTGATCTGGGAAAGGCAGTGGTGGGAACGAGCGAGGCTGGCCCCCAAGGGGAGTGCAAGGCTGAGCGGTGGGTGGCCACCTGCAGAGTTTCCTTCAAGCTGCTCCCCCGGCTGAGCAGGTGCCCGGCTGGGCTTCCTGGCCGGAGAACCAGTGTCCTTTCCCACCACGCTGCGCAGGCAGAGTCAGAAGCCCAGGTCTGACCCTGCTCTGGTAACCGCAGCCCCCGGCCAGCACCTCCCAGCCTGGAGGCGCCTCGTGGTGCCTCCTGAGGTGAAGGGCCACGAGAAGAGGAAAGGAAGGGAGAGCGCACGGACGGTGAGTCAGGGATCACCAGCGGAAGGAGTCAGGCCCCGGCCGCTAGACCTGTGTCAGGCAGCGTCAGTCCGCGGGACGGCTCAGCAACCCAGGAGCCACCGGCACTTGCCAACAACTCCTGGCCCATGAAGACACCTGGACACTCACCCTGACAGAGACACAGGCTGCTGTTTTACATGCTAGTTAGGAGTCACATATCTGGGGCGTCTGTACAGTAACACCTGTGGTCATTAACATCAACAGGTAACACTGACCAACTGCTTCCCAGGTGCCAGGCACGATGCTAGAAACCACAGGTATAACTGGGAAAGAACAGAACAAAAACAACCCCCAACTCATTCAGTTCTCACAGCAACCGTGCAAGGCTGTATTCAAACCGCCTTGAACAGGCAGGCAATTGAGGACACAGAGGCTGAGCAGGTCCCGCATCGAGAGTGGCAAGTCGGGGATCTGAACCCACAGCTGTCCGACTCTGCAGCCATCTCCTCTCTGATCCTTTCTAAGTCTTTGACACCCGTCTGCATGAGTCCACCCTCTCTGGCCACCCACTGGGCCCATCTTATGACATCCCCTCCCAGCCAACAGCACTCAGGGAGTGGAGGCGTTGAGGGCGGGCACCGCTGTGACTACCACTTCCTTCAGGCCTTGCTCGGGTGTGTGTGTGTGTCAGGTTAGCTGGGGGGCAAGCGGGGGACACGCTGGGAAGATGGAGGAAGGTGGGGTTCCACAACCAACTCCTGCAGTGAGGTTGTTTAGGTCTCATTTAGGCTGAAAAAGGTAGGGCATCACCCGGGAAGTTGGTCATAATGCAGATTCTAGGGGAGCCCCACCCCAGAGCTCCTGAGCCAGAAACTCTGGGGGCCAGCCTGTGTCCAGGCAGCCTAGGGGAGCAGGACACTCCCCGGAGTTTGCGAACCTCAGCATCAGACCGTGAACTCAGTGAGGGGGCAGGGCTTTGGTTTCTCTCCAGCCCCTGGCACGGTGCTTTGCGGACAGAAACAGAAATGACGGGAGGGCGGAGACCATGCACACACTTCCTTTCAGGGCCAACCACGAGACTGGGCACCTGGTAAGTAGGTGTGAAACTTGCTGATGAACAGGTTTGCTTGGTGTTTTGCGAGCAGGCATCATGCGTGCTGCCTAACGCATAGTCCTGCTCAATAAATATCTACTGAACGAATATTCTGTATTCTCTGTGTCACTCGGCTCTACTAAAGCAGGCTGTAGAATTTACGAGGCCAGAGAAAGGTCTACTGTGTATGTTGAAGGGGAATGAGGCAGAATTACCAGAGCACTACAGTCCTCCAAGGCTCTCAGCTGTAACTGCATCCGTGCAGGGACCCAACAGCTCGTGGCAGGAAGTCAGACAGACTGTCCAAGGCGCACGTGCAGCCTCAGGAAAGCTACCCCGAGACACGAGGGTTTCCCGCTGCCGCTGCCCTTCAGGCCAGAGCTGCAGAGCAGCGCTCAACAAACTCGCCGCTCTGGCCTGTGAGCTAAGGATGGTTTTCAACATTTTTAAATGATTAAAAACTTTTTTCTTTTGTGAAAAGTCTGTAAGATTCAAACATCAAGGTCCTTAATGAAGTGCCTTTGGGGCACAGCCATGCCCGTTCATGGGTAGATGCCTTGGCCCGCCTCCTGCCCCAGCGGCAGAGTGGAGTCTACAAGAGGCTGCATGGCCTGAAACATCTACCATCTGGCCCTTCCCGGAGAAACCTCTGCCGGCCGCTGCTGGGAAGAGTCAGAGTCAGCGGGTCTCCGAGCTCTGCCACACCCCGGGCGTGAGATCCTACCTCTGCACGTGGGAGCCGGCCACACCTGCAGGGGTGCTCCAGGGGGTGGGCACACACATCCCACCCTCGTGCTGGCATTACGCATCTGCCGCTCCCTTCAGATGGAGGCAACAGCCTCCCAGGTCGGGGCTGGCGGCCGGCACACGGTCATTTTCTGGCTAGTGGTTAAGCTGCCCCATCTAAGCCAGCTCTGCAGCCAGGCTGCACTGCCCTCGGCCCCGTCCCTCTCTGTGATTTGCTGTCAAGGTCTCTGCCTCTGGTGCCCGGCCATCTGAGGGGAGCGAGGAGAGGGGGAGCGAGGGAAGAGAAAGCTCCAGTCACTCACGGCGGTGGGGGAGCCCCGGTTGCTTTCCTCCAGGAACTCCTCCAGGGTGACCATCTCCCTGCTCGGGGAGGCGCAGGGCCGCACCCAGGCCTGGGGCTGGGCCACACCCCTCTTCTGGATGCACTCCTGGGGGACAGGCCCGTTCCGGGGTGGCGGGTACTCCTGGCGGCTGAGGGTAGTGCGTCCTGGGGCGCTGGCATCGCGGGGCAGAGTGGCTGTGTCCCTGCTGGGGATCAGGTCCTCACTGCTGAAGCTCTCGGGCCTGCGGTGGAGCGGGTCGGAGGAGCCTGGTGTCAGGGCGAGGGGACACAGAGGGACACACATCAGTCTCCCACTCTCGCTCGCCTGCCCCCCGTGGGCTCTGTGCTGCCTGCGGCTCAGGGAACAGAGCCCTGCCCGGGAACCCAGGCTGGCACTGCGGGTGTCAAGGACATTCCGGAATTCTTTAGAAGTTCACGCCGGCATTTAACACCAAAATAACTTGGGGTAAAAGTGGAAAGCTTCTGCTAAAGCTTAAATTATCAACAGCTGTAAGGTACCGCACTAGATGGCTCTTGAAACAGTGTAGACCTGAGGTCGGCAAACTGTGGCTCGCGAGCCACATGCGGCTCTTTGGCCCCTTGAGTGTGGCTCTTCCACAAAATACCACGGCCTGGGTGAGTCTATTTTGAAGAAGTGGCGCTAGAAGAAGTTTAAGTTTAAAAAATGTGGCTCTCAAAAGAAATTTCAATCGTTGTACTGTTGATATTTGGCTCTGTTGACTAATGAGTTTGCCGACCACTGGTGTAGACAGGCCATATTCTGCACCATTGAACAAACTGTAAATGCTGTAGAGGAACCAGCCACCCCCGTGTCCTCTGACCCCTGTGGACGGGAACCACTGGCTCTGTCCCCATCCTGAAGCGGAAGGAGCTCAGACGCGGAGGATGGGTGGCTCGCCAGGTGCCCAGAGCTGGTCAGTGGAGGAGGGATTTGAACACAAATCTGTTAAAACTCCCAGGCCTAAGCTTCAAACGGCATGAAGTGGCCCTATGAATGCAAACACATCCTGCTTAGAAGAACCTTGCTAATTGAATTTTTTAAGTTACACAAATAACACCAGCCCGGGGCGGAGATCCGCGTCCACGGAGAAGTGCCCGGGGGAAAGGCCGGCTTACCCTTCAGGCTGAGAGGCGAGCTGTCACTGGACGCGTTCCTGCTGCTCTCTACGCTGCCTGGCCGGGACCCTGAAGGAAATGCAACGCTTAACTGAAGGGCCGATGACAAGTCTAACCCAGACTACACCGTCCAATCGGAAAACAACGTGACTCTGCCACGGGCCAGGGGAACGCCCGCTGGGAGGACAGACCTGGGATCCCCCCCGATGCCCCCAGGAGGGGTCCCACCTCACCCGAGTGCGAGGCCCCGTGCACAGCGGGCAGTGGGCTACGTGGAACGGCGACTTGCACTATCTACGCCTGTGAGGCCTGGGGCTGTGGCCTCCAACAATTTTGTTCACAAAGGAAATCTCATGCAGAACTCCAGTATAGACTTAAAAAAAGGGCTGTTCTGGGAAAGCGAAGGGTTGGGGGGATGGGGGGAGCCACCCTTACTGCCGCATGGCGCTTTCTGGAACACACGTGGGAACACCGTGCCTAGACCAGCACACGCCACCTGGTGAGGGCGGGAGCCAGGACACGGCCGTGTGTGCACGTCCACGTGTGAACAATGACCTCTGTGCCCGAGCGGTGCCGGGACCCTCGGGAGGAAAGGAAGTGCTCGCTTTCCGAGAAGGCCGGTCTCATGCACCGTCTCCTTCTGCAGAAGCTCCCACTACGCCTCCGTCAGACGGCAAGTGCTTCTAACACTTTCTCAGGCGAAGTTTACAACTTGGAGCTGCTCTGGGCAACGGAAATCCAGGTGAGGACAGTGAGAGCCCCCTGCCATCGGTGCTCGCTGCAGGGGTCACTACCCCTCCCTTCCAGCAAGGCGAGTCAGAGCCTCCAGAAGTAGGACACGTGACAGGTAGTGACTTCCCCATCACGGGAGGGATGTAAGCAGAAGCTGCATGCTTTCGCCTCCAGGGGAGGCAGGGAAGGAGTGCTGAGGAACTGTGGGTCCCCCATTCCCACTCCAGCTAACACTCCACTTTCACCTCCTGTGTGTGTGGGACTTGCACATACGACTTAGCTCGAAGGAGAAGCACGGCCGATGGAAACAGGTGTGAGGACCCAGGCTGAAGGGCACCATGCACCGACCACTCACCGTGCTGCCTGCGGTTGGTGAACTCGAGCTCCAGGGACCGCTCACAGAGGCTGTCGTCGGAATTACAGCCTGCGGAGAACAGGAGGCTGCGAGTCAGGGGACCTGGAACATCCGGGGGAACCTGGGCCTTTCGCCAGACGGCCACCTCTGACTCTGGCCCAGCACCTGCCTCGTGGTCGTGTCCGGCTCCTGGCGGAGGGAGGGACGTGCGGACCGTGCCCTTAGGACCTGCCTGTACTACCTCTCCCCCTATTTCTCCTGCCGATACAGCCTCACTCTGGACGTCTACCTGACTGAACGTTAGATCATGCTTCCGCCTGTGCAATGCTGGACTCCAAAGGAAGGCAGCAGCGTTCTGGCCTAAGGGCAATGCAGCAGAAGCAGCCGAGACTTAGTGTCCCGGGAGCCCCTCCCACCTCCAGGGCCAGCTGCACCCGAGCAGGGGGCCTGCAAGCAATTCTCTCCCAGGGCCTCGTCTCTCCGTGGCTGGAGGGAGGAAAGGAAAGAACCCACCACCGGAGGGAGGATGCGGATTCCCTAGAGACTGAGCTCTGAAGCAGCAGCTCCTCCCAGAAACAGTCCGGAACCCAAGGGCCATGTCACTGCTTTCCTGAGAAGGGCTAAGCTGCCCTGTGCCTCACGCCTGCTCGATTCTCGCTGACAGCAGCCCTGGGTCCCCTCCAAACCGACACCGGGGTCTCCACTTTGCCACAGTTCTACATCCACCTGAGCGTGAGCACTGGGCGGCCAGGGAATCGCTGTGGGCAGTGCTGGGTGTGCAGTGTGGCAGGCCTCGGGCAGGCTCCGCGGGCATCTGAACAGGCCTGGGCTCTGGCTCACGGCGGGATCCAGGCCGAGACAGCCCGCGGATAGCCTGGAGGCCAGGCCGGGAGCCACACTGGCCGCTGGAAATCTGACGGGAGGTGGTGCTCCCAGCTCCAGCTCGAGCCTGGGAGACGGAGGCCGTCTGCTGACTGCCCACGACGGACCCCGGAGCAGGCTGCCCGGCCGGCACCCGGCACAGCTCCCCTGATGCCCAACGGTAAGTGGCTGCCCTCTCAGTGTCTGGCCAGGAGCGCAGAAGGACCGCCTGGCTGCCCAGTGCTCACGCAACTCAGATTCTCCGAGGGTGTTTCTGACTTGCAAACAAGGGGCCAGGTCCTGAAGCTGACCCAGACAGCCTGAGGGAGGGACCCTGTCTGTGTGGGCTTGTCAAACCAGGGTTATGCATGCCACAGCTCCCAGGCCCAGTGGATGGTATGATCATGAAAAGCAGTAACCCTTCTTGTTCTCGTCCATTTCTAACACTCCAGCTCTTTCTGCTGTATTCACACAGTCCCATCTCTAAGCTATAAGCTAAATCTCTGTTTTGGTATTGTTTCATTTTTTCCCTTTCTGTTGCGCATTTTAAATTTCCAAGTGCTCTCCCCCTGAATCCTCCTTTTTATAGCGTCCTGCTTGTTTCACGGGTGCAGCTTCGCTTACTGATGCTAATGACGGTGTTTTAAAACAGTGGTCGGTAAACTGCGGCTCGCGAGCCACGTGCGGCTCTTTGGCCCCTTGAGTGTGGCTCTTCCACAAAATACCACGTGCGGGCGCGCACGGACAGTGCGCTTGAAACTTCGTGGCCCCTGCGCAGAAGTCGGTTTTCGGCTCTCAAAAGAAATTTCAATCGTCGTACTGTTGATATTTGGCTCTGTGGACTAATGAGTTTGCCGACCACTGTTTTAAAGCGTATGTCTCTGCCTGCTGCCCGCTGACTCTGCTGCCTCTCATACCCCTTTGTCTCTGGTGTTGCGGGCTCTCCTCAGGTGCCTGGGTCCTGAACTCTCACGGGCCTCACCTGGCAAGATGTGACCCGACGGCTCTGCCGGGAATGTCTCCCGCTAACCCGATGCCTTGAAGAGGATTGCATTGTCACATCTAAGGTGCGGACGCCACGGCTACTGGCCTCCCGGGAGACACGCGATTTGTAAATCCTTCCCCGAACCCCCTTGTTTTTCGTTAGGACACCTGCCCTGCACTCTACCAGCTGACCTCCAGTTCAGAGACCCCGTTAAGTGTCCTCCCAGGAGAATAAACCTCCAACGTCGCCCGATTTTAGCCCAAGCTCTGGTGTGCCCCCGTTGGGGAGCTACTTGGTGGCCCCAATTCTGAGCAGTGGTGGTGGGTTTAGGGCTTTCCTGTGAGCGGCGTAGGCCCGGGCCCCCAGCGGGTGGAGTTATCCGCCAAAGTCACACCGCCGTGGGCAGAGCTGAGGTCTGAACCTGTGTCCGAGGGACGCCAAGCCTGTCCACAGCTTCACCCATCTGCCGACCACCTCTCAGTCTGAGAGGTCCCCGCGCGCTCCTGAGAGCCAGGCTCTTCGGGAAGGGCCCCGGCCCCAGATGCTCACCCCTCTCCGTTCTGGAGGGACACGTGACTCACCTTGGGTGCGGCCTGGGTGCCGGGAGATGGGGGAGGAGCTGGAAGGAGCTGTAGTGATGGCTGAAGAGGAGCAGGCCCGGGAGCCCGGCTGTGACGGCCAGGCCTTGGTGGCTGAGTCAGCGGAGGCATCCGTGCGGTCAAGGCTGCCTCCATGCGGGGACCCTCGCTTTGGTACTAGGTCCCCAGGGCCTGGGGCAGAGGAGGACAGTGAGTACTGGGGCGGCAACATCCCATGCCAAGGTTGGGCGGTCACACCGAGGCCTAGAGGCAGAGGCAGCAGGCACACAGAGCACAGGGACAAAAGCTGGGCTGCGCGCCTCACGGGCTGTGGCCCGAGCTGGAGGCCCCGGGAGGGGGGCCCTCGCTCTCACCACAGATCACAGTTCGAGCCCCAGCAGCTGGGAGAAAATAAAGGACCAACTCAAGAGGCTCAACAAAACGCTGCTAAAAGTCCAACACATACACTACTGGGCCCACCGGCTGTGACACTGTCACTCAAATCCCTGATTGAAAAAGACCCTGATGGATGTCTGCTCAGGGCCACCGGGGACCTGTGGCCTGGGCCCGCCAGGTCCAGGATGTGCATGCACCCTTAGGATTTGAGAAAGAAGTTTACTGCCACCCTAACAACCGTTGGTTTAAGAAGTCTTCATCACTGCAAGGTTTTTACCTTATATTTTGCGCTTTTCTGCAATCTCTGAATTTTCTACTGTGAACATATACTCTTGTCAAAGTTAAATAAAATCCTAATTAAAAAACCTAAAAGATCTTCAACGACCTCTTAGTAGGCAGGGGATGGGCTCTCCAAATACAAGTGAGAAGTTAACGTGGGTGGAGTTCCAGAAGCATCAGGACCAGGCTGTTTGGCACAGGGTGCTGCTCCAGGCCGCCCAAGGGCGTGGACCCTGCGCCATGTCCGCTGTGGGGATTCTGACCCGTCTCCGCCCTCTCCCAGGACCTGAACCCCCCCGACCCTCAGCCACTCAATGTCTGGACTCACGGTCAAGTTTGAAGCACCCAAGTCTTACGACTTCAAATCAAGGGACATTTTGGATTTTGAAAGGTAACCTTGTTGAGAAGCAAGGTTCAAGGCTGGTGGGATGAATCGGACAGGCAGCCACTGCATGAAGTTAACATGAGGAGCAGAGGAGAGGCGGAGATGAGCAAACAGCGGCAATGGCAGAGAAACCACACACTTCCAACAGCATGCTGGGAAGACAGGCGCAGGACCAGGACGTGGCCGCCCAGGAACCGCAGCGGGCGCACGAGACGAGGTCAGTGCCACATCAACCGACTGAACAGTGCGGCAGTCACGGATTTACGTCGATGATTACCTTGTTTCCATGGCGATACTGGCTTTCCATTTACAGTACCGACAATAATCTTTCCTTTGAAAGTAAAGCTAAATGGAAACGGTGAGTCGATTCAAGGGGAACTATGTAAGTGACCACAGAGGTGATACAGACATGGCAAACTCATGGAGATGGCACGAGGATGGCTGAAGGCAGAAAGCAGGGCAGTAGCTAAAGGCCTCTGTGGACCAGCGCTCCCGGCGCTGACGGGGACGGGGAGCTGATGTTCCGTCTGTCCGCTGCTGCCTTCACAGCAGCATCCAAGACGTCAGAGGACCGTAGCGCGGTCCTACAATGGCACTCCGGGCTGAACCCTGGCTCAGCAACATCCACCCAATTATTCGAAATGCCTGAGTGAAGCAATAAGTTCTTCAAGACATAGAACACATCTAAAAAGGGACTTATCTGCACAAGCCAACGATCCCCCCCTGCTCTGACAAGGGAAGTGGGGGAAAGGGCAGCAGTTTTAAATGTAGCTGCTTAAAAATAAGTCTTTGCAGAGGCCGTACATTTTAGGAAGCATAGCGACAGCTGACCAGTTCTGCGTGACACACGGCATGACATACAAGCCTGCAGGGGCGGGAGCGGGCAGCCCTCCGCCAGGCGGGGACTCACTGAGCACGGACATCCGGGCCCACGGGCCTGTGCACGGCTGTCCTGAGGCTCCCCTAACACTGCGCTGCGCCGGAGTGCCGTCCAGAGGGTGTGACAACTCATCTTCTCTTTTGAAATCAGAATCCACGTTGGTTGTTTTAAGCTTTGGCTTGGAATTGGGGTCAGGAGGAGGGGGTCCACTATGGGTCATCTGGCCTTTAGGTACTGTTCTATGATTGTTTGTTTGAATTTCAGAAATGAAGGAGGGTACGTGATGAAGACACTGATAAAGGGAAAGGATTAGAAGTCTCCGATTTCCGAGAAAGGGAGAGGGTAGTTAGAGGCGGGCGGGATGTCAGAGGAAGACCAGAACCGCAGGCGTTTAGAGAGAGCCGGGTGGGCTGTTGGAGACTTGTCTTTGTCCTTGCTTTTGCTTCTCAAAAAGGGACTCTTTTTGCACCGAGTTGCTAAATTGTTATCCCCAGGATAACCCGAGAGAGAAAGGAAAAAAGAAAAAAGCAAATAAATGAACTGAGTAACAACAAATGACGCGACATTGGCTAAACGTACTTGGGAATCAGAGTCCTGCCCAGCCCAGGAGAGATGGAAACAATGCCCACGGCACAACCAGAATCAGGACTCGGTGAATCATTTAGGCTCCGACTCCGTTTTGGTAATTCAGTGGCACCCTTGTGCCAATGCTTTACTTAGCACGTGAGGGGAAGTCTCTATTGCTCTAGGAGCTGATCGGGTAGACCATTGTTCAGTTTCAATGTGTTAAATTATTAAATAAGGCTGTTTGTTAATTTAGGACCTGGCTTTTCTTACTCATCCATTTTAATGACAGGCTCCCTGACAACGTGGCTCACACACAACTAACTCCTGCTCCTGTTCAAAGACCTTGGGACACTCAATGGTATGTTTCTGGCCTGCTGTAATGAAATCGCCTACTTGAACTCTTCACTAATAATTCCTGTACATCTAAATAACCTCTCGTAGCAGGATGAGTTTGAAAGTAATGAAAATACCCTTGTGATACTAAAACACCCTCTCCATCAAGAATTATTCCCATTTAGATCCCTACGCATACTCTACTCTAAACCTCCCCTTCACGGCCTTTAAATTACAGTCTGACCAGAGCAGACAATTGGTCTAACTTTCTGAGCATGTCATGTACATGGACATGAACATAACTGATTTACCCGATGATTTCTGATTGGGGATTCAAGTCCCATAGAGGAACCTCTGTTACTTCTTTCCTCACAGCGCCACCTGCTGACCACAGCTCACACCACAGGATAAGGACTGACTACTCAATGCAGGGGCCCAGGCTGGTTCAGCATCTTCAGGGACTATAAAGCAGCTTGAAGTGCAGGCAGTGCTCACAGGGGTTAAAGTTCAAGCCCCATAATCTGTGAGGCCTGGGTTTGAAACCCAGCTCCACCACTTATTCTCTGGGCCAGTGCTTAACCCTGTCAAACCTCCCTTTCCCAGCTCTGACCAGGGGATAGGAATCATGCCTACCTCACCTGACAGTTACACCTAAAGGCGATAGATAAAGCAGATCAACTACCTAAAGCCTGCTGAGCCCAGGAAGCACCATTGCACGGCTGCCGTTACTAATATTTACCACTGACCGCTCATTCATGGGGCCAAACCACCGTTTGGATCAGTCAAGCATTTTTTCTCTGAAAGGTTTGCTAACTCAATTAGGCTGATTATATTCATTAAGTCAATTTAACACAAGTTGAGGTGATAAATGTCACAACATTTAAGGAGCCTGTATGAAATCCTGAGGCAACAGAACCCCTCTAGATAAAACAAATGTTAGCAAGCTTCATTATCATTTACCTGCACGTGAGCATTTCACCTGCTGTAAAGAATGGGAATGCACGCATCAGTCCCCACACAGTGGGCATGCGTGTGCACACTTCACTTTTGCATCTTGAGTGCCACACCAGGACTTGAAGTGGTGAATGCCACCCGAAGAGGCTTGTGCACACGTCACACTCAGAAGGCGGCTTGTCAGAGGCCCTGGGTCCTGTCAGGTGCTGTAACGCCCGCCTCTGAGAGCACACGAGTCTCAGGCACAGTCCTGGTCCCCAGAAAGCCCTAGTGTCCTTCATAACCTTTAGCTTTCTCAGGGGGCATGCTTGGCAGGTTTACACGTAAATAATGTATGCAATGATATTTAAAAGTGAATTAAAAGGAAGCCACGTTTAAGATGAGGGCTTTCTTTAATCGATTGCAAAATGCACATTTTCACCCCCAAACCTCACATCTCTGAAATCAGGATGCAGCTTGGAGCATCTCTCACAGTCACTGTCGGCTAGGTGGCAATTCTGACAAAATCGTCACTGCCACCACCCATTCATTTCTTTTTATGGGCACATAATCGTGCAGCTTCTAACTGACAGCTCTCAGATCTGATGAAACACATGCAGCACATGCAACTAGAAATCCATTGTGGAACCTCTGGCTCATGCCCATCAACAGCCCTAAATTGACAGAGGTTCCACAATGGATGGTGGGCGGACTCAAGGCCAGGAATGTGGGAGAAGAGAACCGCCCCTGCTATTCAGAGGGTCGGAAAGACCAGAGCCCCTGAGAAGACCTTGCTGAAGACCTTGCACATGTCCACTACATGCTAAATGCACTGGGATCTCCCTCCAGAAGTGGCTTATCCTAGGCCTGGAAGATACAAGGAACCCCAAAAACATGCACTCTTGAGCCCTCTCTGTGGTGACTGTATGGAGATCTGCTATGAACATTCCAGGACCCACCACCTGTATGTGATGGGTGAGGGTCTCATGCTAAAGGAACTAAATTGTTCTGGGATGAAACTGCCCCAACACTGACGTGGGCTTATATTTTCTATCTGGTTGTTCACATATCTAAGGCGGGTGCACACCCCCTTCAGGCTCCTACACACGTGTGCACACCCAGCACGCCATCTGGTTGGTGCTGCCCTGTCCACGAAGGAGACCCGAGGCCCTCCCCTTCATTTCCCGCCTGCGGCCAAGTCAGCCCTCCTACCTTTTCCCACAGGCGCACTGTGGCTGTCTCGCTCTTCCACCCAGTTCGAGCACGAAGGTGTGGCCTCCACGGGCTCCGGCTGCGATTTTGGAGGCTGAGAAGTACTGGGCGAGGCCGGGTCCGAGGACTCCAGCGGCCAGGGAGGGCTGTCCGTGGTGGACTTGGGTCGTTCTCTGGGGCCCTCTTTCCTTGGTTTGATTAATTTGACTAAGGCTTTGGCTCCAATCCAGTGGTTTTTCCTATTAGAAGTAGATTTTTAGGACACACAGCCGACCCTCACTGCCCCTCCAGTGGGTCACTGGGAGCGCCGACGCAAGCTGGGACTGCCATCACCAGCCGGGGAAGTGGCCGTTAATTTGGGGTCCAGAAGGCTGGTGCTCTCCGCCAGCACCGCGGTCATCGGATGTGGGGCTCAGGGTGGAACACGATTTGCAGCTGTTCTGCACAGACCCAGGGATGGCAGAAGCGTTCACCGTGGCAGGAACCCACGCTAGCCTCTCGGGAAAACAGAACCTCAAACACAGCTCTCAGCTTCTGATCGCTGTGAAGTACAGGAAGAGGTGCTGAGCTAACCTGTGTGTGTTGGCACTTTTCCATCAAAATGCCATTTTTCAGGAAGAGTCAGGGACCTCCTCATTTTCACCCAGAGTTAGTAACAGGTGACGTAGGCTGGCTCACTTTGCCCGTGCCCGGCATTGAGGAGTCTGGGTGAGGGGGGAGAGGGCAGGGCAGAGTGGGCCGTTTGAATTAAAAACAGTGAATTTAAAGGGTAACCCATTGCAGCTAACCGGAAATGGAGGCATTCGACTAGAACAAGACCCACATGTGGGCTCTAATCCTGGCTCTGCCACGGAACAGCACCGTGCTTACACGAACGGTTTAACGTCCTCATCGATGCCTCATTTCCCCGTCAACAGAAGGGTCAGGCGGAGGAGGATGGGAAATTCTGTGGTTCTGTGATGTCAGCAGAGAGGCCTTGCAGGATTCATGGTGATATGACCTCATGGCTGGGCAGGGGCAGGACAATCTGAAGGCCCAGCTCCTGGGGCTCAGGCCCGCGCCAGGGGAAGGAAGCCCTGCTGCACGGAAGAGGCCGGCAGCCTCGGGGACTGAGCCGGCCCCCCACCGGGGCTGCTGCTCTGCAGAAAGGAACGTGTCTGTGAACCACCTGGGGCCCAGAGACTCCAGAGGAACGCAGGCAAGACCGAGAGGTTCCTGTGACTGAAGACCATGGGTGCTGGCCCAGGAGTCCGGCCCACGCTTCCTTCCCCAAACTGAAACCTGGGGACCCAGCCTGATGGTCCAGCTTCCGTGGCTCTAAACCACAGACGCTCTGCCCCTTCCCCAGGCTCATGGCCCGCTGGCCTTCGCCCTCCCCCATAGGATCACCCCGAGTACGGAGGGCGGGACCGAAAGAAACTCTAAATTCTTTCAGAGCTGGGAGACCTGCGCACAGGGGACCTGCCATAGAGGGGAAGGTGGAGGCCCGACACACGGGTCCCTGCTCTGGATGGCCATAGTGTTCCCCACTCGTGAAAGGGCAAGCTCTCTGCTCTGGGCTTAAGTTACTGCCGTTAAGTCAACTCACTTCTTTGGAGCGGGATCATAGAACTTGTACTGATCCATGATTTTTTCTTCTAATTTTTCCTTTTGTCTCTGCAAGGCATTTAGTTTGTCTCTGTAAATAGAAAAGAAAGAAAAAAACAATCTGGTTTTTAAAATAGGACACGTAAATTGACTCATCGGCCCGGCCCGGGACCTGGCCCAGAAGGGCCGGCATTTTTCTGGGACTCAGACATCCATCACACTGCTCCTGACGGTCACGATCGCCGGGTTAGGAATATGGGGATGGGAGCACGTGACGTGGCTCCGGGAACCTAACACGTGGAGGAGACCTGCTGAAGCGCCGAGGATCAGGCCGTATGTCATTTTAGGAGAACTAACCCCCAACCACCTGAAACTCGGGGTCGGAAAACCCGGAGGACGTTCCGGCCAGCTCAACTCAGGATGCTGGGCACTCGGGGCCAGACACGGGGCAAGGCTGGCTCCTGCGGGGGCAGACGAGCGATACCTTTAGTGGTGGGAGAGTTCTGCCTTCAGTGAGGTAGACGGGCATTAAGGTTAAAGAAGTCAGTTTAGCAAAAGTCAGACCTCTGATCTCGGCCCGTTCCCATGCTGGGTTTCTGATAACACTTCCATGGAAGCGAACTCAGAGCCTTCCGGGGGCCAGACAGAGAAGCTGAGGAGCAAAGCGGGCCTGGGAAGACCAGAGGGAGGGGTGGGGCCTGCGGCGCGCTGAGCGCAGGGTGCCACGTGGGACTGAACGCAGGCCCTGCGAATGGAGCGCCGCTTTAGATGTGGTGGAACTTCGGAACGCTTTTCCAGAAGTATCCAGAAACCCAGGTTGTGGAGCAAAAATCTCTTCATTTCTGTTGGCGATCAGTTCACATTTTCAAAAACACAGAAAGGACCAGAGGCACCTCTTAACCCTTGGGCTGCTGGAGGGCACCCCCGCTCACTGGGAGAGGGAGCCTGGCCTTCCTGAAAGACAGCACGGCATGCTTTCGTTTTGTCTTGTCCCAGAGTGGTGGGACGAGCGCCCCCCACGGGCCGCCAGCTCCTGTCCTGTTCCCTCATCCTCTTTGTGGCCTTGACAGCTCAGATCCTGGTTTCCTGGCTTGAAAATGAGTCCTCTGATCGAGGCAGCTGCTCAGGCTCCTTCGACCACGAAGCTGCCGAGGTCCCACCTAATACCAGGGCTTTCCCGAGAGTTCACCATGAAGTGAGCATCCCGTGAGAAGTGATGGCTCTCAAACCGCTGGACCACCCTGCTCTGCCCCCAGCGCCCTTGGCACTGTTCTTCTAGTCTGTGTTCTTCTCTTCCCACAGCCGTGCTGCTTGGCCTTATGCTAGAGCGTTTCCCATAGGGCTCTGACCAACCCTCCACCCCTAGGCGCACAAACTCACGCAGGGCAGCAGCACTACCCTCCCAGGACTGGGGAACACTCTGCTCAGAGCAGGCTCAGCAAGTCTGACAACTCCCTGGCCTCCTGCAGACACTGTCTAATGAAAATCCATTGGGCACCAGGCCCCGATGCTTCTAGCTAGCACCTGCCCAACCTCTGCTGGTCATTGTTACCCGCTGCGTTACAGAGAGCCAACTTCAGGCCACAGTCATTTCTACCCCAAAACTACAGTGTGGCTTTCCATGTAAACATCCTGGGTAGGTGGCCAACCACCTGTAGATGAGCAGAAGAATCTGAGAGAATAGTAAAGCAGCACCGTGACCCCGGGGAGCTGGGACAGTGCCCCCGTGGTCACTGTGACCATGTCCCTCTGTCCCACATGGCCAGCCATTCCCGACCTCAAGGAAGGACAGTCCAGCAGAATGGCACTGAGGGGGGAAGACCACCCTGGACCCACAAGATGCATCTCGGGTTACCTGACTTCCAACCACAAGGCTTCCATCACCAAGGCTCTTCCTCCTGCCCTCCTTTCTGGCAGCTCCTGGGCCTATAGGCCAGCTTCCCATCAACACTCACTTCCCTGTGAACCCGACTCCTTAGCCGGGCATGGACGCCTTCCACAGCTGGGCGCCACCTGCTGCCGCCTTCCCTCCTGCCACTGCCTGCACCTTCCCTGCACCCAGGCCACCGGTGCTCCACCTTCACGTCCCCGCACTGGCCAGCCCTGTCCCCATCCGGCTCAGCAGCAGCACCCCAACTCCCACCACCATGCTTCCTTCCAGGCTTCTATGAAGCTCCTCAACATCTGTCTGCTGTGCACACAGCTCTGCTCACATCCCATCATGCCTACTAGTTCCTGGCCACCAGGTCACTGGCTCTGTGCACCTCGCAGGGCCTATGCCAAAGCCAGGAATGTGTCCTGTTGGCAGAGGGAGGACAACCACGGTGCACCAACGACCCTCTCTCCAGCCTGTTAAGGGAAAACACACAGAAACGGCTCAGCCCACCATCTGAATTCCTCCCCTAGGCACCTCTCTTTACCGCTGTCATATTTTTAAAAAGTGAACTTAATTCCAAGAGCAGATTAAGAAGTGTCTGGCAGTGTCTTTAAAAAGCAAACAAAAGTCAACCACCCTGCCCTAACCGGTTTGGCTCAGTGGATAGAGCGTCGGGCCTGCAGACTGAAAGGTCCCAGGTTCGATTCTGGTCAAGGGCATATACCTTGGTTGCGGGCACATCCCCAGTAGGGGGTGTGCAGGAGGCAGCCGATCAATGTTTCTCTCTCATTGATGTTTCTAACTCTCTCTCCCTCTCCCTTCCTCTCTGTAAAAAATCAATAAAATACATTAAAAAAAAAAAAAAAAGTCAACCACCCCACTTGCAGAAATCTAGAACCATTCCAGGGAAAACGAGAGGAGGATGCGCTGGGAAGGTGGTCTGTCCCTTGCCCTTGGGACACTAATGTGCCGGGGGCTCTCTGCCCAGAATGTCGAGGCCCAGGCGTGGAGCTGGAAGCCAGGACCCCTTTGTGGACGGTCAGCCCACACCCCTTACATGTACTGCTTCTGCTCCTCGTGGTACTGGTCCTTGTTCTCCATGTTCTGTTCTAGAAGCCTCTGGTTCTGCTCATTCAACATCTGGATCTGGCTCACGAGGTGATGATTTTCTTCCTCCAAGTTCCCCTTGAGACGGGAGAGCAGCTAAAACACACATGGACAATGTCTCACACACCAGGCGCCCCTGGGGTCCCACTGCTGGGGACCGACCTCCAAAAGAAGAAAAAGGCCACGTGCACAAAGATGGCCGTTTTGGTACGATCTACACCAGTGGGAAGGACCAACTCAGCCAATGACATGGGGACGGCCAAGTGCACCGTCCAATCAGGCAGCCACTGGCCATGTGTGGCCGCGGAGCACTGAAAACGCAGCCGGTCTGAGCTGAGACGTGCCATAAGTGCAAAGATATAAACAGGTTCTGAGGATTTAACCATTTAAAAGTATCTCATTAACAAGCTGCCGGCTGGTGTGGCTCAGTTGGTTGAGCATCGTCCCATGCACCAAGAGGTCACAGGTTTGATTCCTGGTCAGGGCACATGCCTAGGCTGCAGGCTCGATCCCCAGTAGGGGGCATGCAGGAGGCAACCGATCCATGTTTCTCTCATCAATGTTTCTCCCTCTCCTTTCCTCTCTCTCAAAAAAAAAATCAAAAATGTTTTTTAAAAACCTCATTAATAAGCTTTTGGGGGTTACATGTGATAGTTTAGATATAACAGCTAAATAAAATATGTAATTAAAATTAATCCCATCTGTTTCCTTTCATTTTTTAAAATTCTGTATTATGTATGCTGGCCTGCATTATATTCCTATTGGACATCTCTGCGCTAGATGGGGCTAGCACACTGCTTCTGTAAAAAGCGGGACAGTAAATATTTCAGACTTTCCAGGCAGGTGGTGGTCTCTGTTGAAAGCAGTCAGAGATAAGATGTACACGCCTGGGTGTGGCTGTGTTAAAAACACACAGGAAACGTCACTCCTGGACACAGATAGTTAAACCTCATATCATTTTCATTTGTCACCAAATATTATCCTTCTTTTGATTTTTCCCAACCATTAAAAACTGTAAAAGCTATTTTTGGTTCACAGATATATAAAAACAGGTGTGTGTGTGTGTGTGTGTGTGTGGGCAGATCTGAATTTTGGGCCGAGTTTGGCCAATTCCTGCTCTAGAATATCATCCCGGTTGGTGTAGCAGGGAAGTCGAAAGCTTTAGCTTCAGACAAACTGGGTTCCAACCCACTACTTCAGAGGGACGAGGATGGGTACCCCAGCTCACAACATCACTGTGAGAATTAAATGAGAGGACACGGGGGAGCACAGAGCAGAGTGTTCAGCCAAGGGTTCGGAAATAAAACAGTACTTGGCGCCTGGCCGGCGTGGCTCAGTGAGTGGCTGAGCGTCAACCTATGAACCAGGAGGTCACGGTCTGATTCCAGGTCAGGGCACATGCCTGGGTTGCAGGTTTGATCCCCAATGGGGGGGCGTGCAGGAGGCAGCCAATTGGCGATTCTCTCCTATCACTGATGTTTCTGTCTCTCCCTTCCTCTCTGAAATCAATAAAAATATATTTAAAAAACACAGTACTCGGCTGTTTCCATGCACCACCCCGACCCTGCAAAAAGCAAAGGTGAGGTGAAAGGTGTTTCTAACGCAACCCCACCAGTCATGGGGTTTGTCCCCTTTAATGGCCCCTGGCTTCCTCTCGGCCTCGGTGTGACATTCACACACAGTCTTTGAGCACAGACGCCAGGGAGGACCCATTCCGACCTGGCTGAGCCAAGGCTGTCGCCCAGGGCACAGGCCCGGTGTCCTGAGCCCACCGGCCCGGGCCTCACCTCGCAGTGGTGGTCCAGCTTGGTCAGTGAGAGGTCCATGCTCTGGTGCTCCTCCTTCAGCTCATCGTACCGGGCCTGCCAGCGGTTCACCTCCAGCTGCGAGTTGTTCAGCGAGGTTTTCAGCTCCTTGGTGTGGGCGTGCAGCTCCTCGTACTCGCCCTTCAGCTGCTGGTGCAGGAAGCTGACCCTGGGGGTGGAGAGCCACAGGGCCCAGGGCTGAGGAGCACGCCCAGCCTCCGTCCCCGGTGTGCACCTTAATCAAAACCACAACCTCTCTGGGCCTCCGTTTTTCCCGTGTGTAAATGAGGATTGAACCAAATCAGCGGTTTTCAAACTGTGTCCATTGGGGTCCTAGGAGGCTAGCCCAGCTGCCCACCGTGGGCTGGGGGAGGCAGGACAGGCAGGCGCGGACACCACTTCAACAGAGCACCCTGTGAGAACCCTTCCCATGGGGGCTTGGGCACACCTGCCGACTTGGAACAAAGGGTTCTTCTATTAATACTCTTTTAAAAAACATGGAATCAGATCATTTTTGCTCTAAAGCTCTATGTCTGTGCCCAGCTCTTCTTCTCAATTCCAATCCCCTTTCTAATTTCAACTCCTGCGATAAATAAAATATGAGATTCTGAGTATGATGTAAAGCCACTGAAATCATCATCATCATCATCATCATCGTCATCACCACCATCATCATCCAACTGGGTTTCCTGGGGGAAGATTTATACCAGAAAGCTCACATGACCAGAGGCTCATGGACTCAATTCGAACGTAGACGTGTCCAGTTTGGCCCACAGAGTTTTTTTGGTAAATTAATTAGTTTATCAACATTAAAAAAAAATTTTTTTTAAGTTTCACATCAACATTTAGATATCTAGCTTCTTGGGGGGGGGGGGCGCGGGGAGGAGGGAGCATAAACAAAAGGATGACCTGGCATCCCGGGCTTGACTCTCAGCTCACAGCCCTCAGAGGGTGTGTATTCTCCACGAGGGTCTGCTCTCATGCTGACACTCCTTCCCCACCTGCTGGACCTGCCTGGCCACTGGAGGCACCTGAGCTTGTAGCCCCGATACATGTTGAAACAAGGCTGTGGGAAGGAAGGCTTCATATGGTCATGCCTCTGGGTTGAGACAAGACCTGGATTTGAATCCTGACGGGGCCACTGACTAGGAGCATGAACTTGAACAAGTTACTTAATCTCTCTGAGCCTCTTTCCTCATTTTTTTTTTTAAAGGAGTAACAATAGTGCAGTCAATTCTCACGATTCACGGTATAATGTCCTATCAAGCCACCGAGAACACTCACTTAGTGGATACTGAAACTGTCCCCACTGGTTCCTGTGAGTCTCTGGCCACATTTGTGTCAATGGATCAAGTCGTCAAGACGCTTGTGTAATATACGCACAGCCAAGAGCACCACATTCGGGCCCAAAATGAGCCTCATGTGCCGCTGCTTTATTCCCCGTGAGGCCCAGCGCAGCCTTGCACTTGGGGACACTAGACAGCACTTCAGCACTCCATTTGGGGGCCATTTCAAACAGCGATGTCACCACCAAAAAGCGCAAAAATAGAACTCCATGGCACTCAATGGACCACTGAAGGGACACTGGTTTGCAGTGTGAGAGCTGAAACAAGGCAGGAGCCAAAGGTCTTGTTCAACTTCATCTGCAAACGTGCCCATCAGGCGACTCCTGTATCTCACAGTCTGGACTGGTCCATGAAAGGCCACGGCTACCGATTTGGGAGTTAAGGTGCATTTCAGCGAGGAGGTGAATTCGCCAGTAGGGAATGCATGAATGCCAAGGACCGAGCGTCTCTCCCTCACGGGATGGCTGCTGTTAGAGGATGAAGGGGCCCATGCCCGATACCGTCCTCACCATCATCAAGGTGGGAGGGGAGGCCATCCAAGCCTAGACCATGCAGCATCCCAGTGTTGCTATCCTTCCATCCAGCCAGCTGGCGTGCCTTTACCTTGTGACCGTCCAGCTGTGACCATGACAGGGATGGGAAAGATACACCATCACCAGGAGACTCGCTTGAGCTTAGCTCAGTGGGTGCTGAGTGAGCTGCTCTGAATGAAACCTGGCAGATGCCACAGCAGGGGCGGAGGCGGTTACCTGTCCAGCTCTCCCCGCAGCCGCTGGTTCTCGCTGGTGGCAATGGCGTTGGTCTTCTGCTCCTGCCGCAGGGCCTCCCGCTCGGTGGTCAATACCTTCTCCAGCTCCTCCAGCTCCGCCTTGTGCTTCAGCAGGTCCTCGTGCCTGAGGAGGGAAACACACCTGCTAGGAACGGACACCCCAGGAGACGGCACAGCCTCCGTGAGCGGCTTCTCTCTGCAGAGCTGAGCGAGACGGGGATGGGCAGGGAGCGGGGCCAGACAGAGAAACGGGAGAATGGCAGATGGGACAGACACTGGGACAGCTTGGGGGTCTCCTCCAGCCCCGGAGCCGAGTCCCCCTCCTTCCACCTGATGTGTCCCTAGGGTCCCTTCCCGCCCCTGTTAAATCACCCTCCCTCCGGTACCCCACTGGGAACCATGGCATATATTCAAAAGTTTCCAAAATTAAAAAAAAAAAAAAAAAGAAGCCCAGACTTTGAGACTTGGACAGGGAAGAAAAGGCCTGGAAGCTGGTGAGGCACGTCCCTGTCCATCGGCAGCTGTGGAGGACGTCCCCTCCTTGTTCTTGGTTGGGAGAGAAGAGGAAGAGGGGGCAGGAATGCCCAGGGGAGCAGGGACCCCAATGCTGACTCATGAGCTGGGATCAGCTGGGCACACCCTTCTCCCCTGGGGGACCCTCCTGCCCCTCAGCCTCCAGCTGCACCAACCCCACATCCCTGAGGGGGACGGTCCATTCACTTTTCTTCACTGTGAAGCAGCGGGTCCAGAGGAACCACGAGGGGCCCGAGCGAAGGGGGGCAGGAGCCTGGGGGAGCCCGGCACGCACCTCTCCCCGAGCGTCTTGTGCTCCAGCTCCAGGGACCGATGCAGCGTCTTCAGGCGGCTGTGCTGGCCGAGGAGGGCCTCGTGCTCCACCGACAGGTGCTCGTGGAGCGCGCCCAGGCGCGCGTGGTCCTGCAGCAGCGCCTCGTGGGCCGCCGCCAGCTGCTCCTGCTGCTTCTGCAGGTTCTCGTGCTCGCTCTCCTTGGCCGCCTGCTGGTTCTGGAGCAGCGTGAACTGCGCGGTGAGCGAGGCGCTCTGGGAGCTCAGAGTGGAGTTTTCCACCTGCCGGGAGGGAGAAGGAGATGATGCCTCACCGGGCGCAGACCCCAGGGAGCCACAGACTCCCCGTCCCAGCACCCCCGCACGCAGAGAGGGGCCAAGAGCAGGGCAAGTGCAGACACCAAAATAGCAGGGACCCTCAGGGCAGGCAAAACCCAGCTGTGCTGAGGACACTTTTACCAGCACTTAAGGAACTGCGCTGGGAAGGGCCCCAGCCCTCCTTTCTCCTTGTGGCTCGGCCCCCAGCCCTCCTCCTGGTGAGGGGACAGTCCGGCAGACACGGAGTACCACATGGTGCTAAACTGAGTCTGCGCCCCTCCCCACACACGTGACCTTCTTTGGCCCAATCATGCCCTTTCCCTGGATAAGCACCGTGGGTACACCCTCTTGGACAACTATTAAAAGCCTATTAAAAATTAAATACATAGAAAATCAGTAAAGATATAGAGTATCTGAACACTACCAACCAGTTTAACCTGATATTTACAGAACCACCCAACATCCAAAACTACCAGGAAATTGAAGAGGAAGAAACCCGTCCTAACTCATTCTGAGGCCAGAATCACCCTGATGTCAAAGCCAGACGAAGACAGGACAACAGCGAAAAGACAACAAAAACAGAACTACAAGCTAAGATCCTGTTTTATTTTAATAGAACAAATCCCAATCTCTTAGCCAAACGGCTTCCCGCTTACTATCCCTGACCCCCGAGTTACGTATTTTCAAACACTTCTCTCGGGAACGGCATTAATAAGCGATCACGCGTGTTCCCGCCATCTGTTAACCATAACTATACACCAACGCCCTAACCTGCGTGGCCCAGTTCTGCTCGATGCGCTCTCGACGTCACACCCGCCTTCCCCGGCGGAGATGAAAAACCCACAGTAGCTATAAAAAGGCTCTGCCGGGCCCGACAGTAAAGAAGCCTGGTCAGCTCTTGAACCAAACTTAGCCGATCCCAGAGAGACTTTTCCAAGTCATTCCTAAGAGCATTCCCATGGGGAGACTTTGGGAAACAGACGAGACCACAGCCGTATGCTCACTCACGGAACCCGGCTCATCAACCATCGCCGCCGCCAGAGACCCTGAGGCTAGGCACCACTGTTCACAATGAGCTGGTTACACACAGGACACAAGGGAACCCCCAACTCTCCCGTGCTCTGTCCTGCTGATCCGAGGCGTCCGCGCCCAGGGCTGGTCCCAGGGCTGCCCCCCATTCCCGCCCCCCCCGCCCCCGCACCTGCAGCCTGGCCGTCTGGGTCTGCAGCGTGGTGTTGTGCTCCTGCAGGAAGGCGCTCTGCTTCTGCAGCGTCAGGATCTGGCTGCTGAAGGCCACGCTCTGGGCCTCCAGGTGCTGCAGCTGGTCCCTGAGCAGCTGCTTCTCGGCCTGCAGAGCCGCGTTCTAGGGGGAAGCACGAGGCCGTCAGACACCCCCTGCAAACGGTGCTTGAGCCGTAAGGAACCCTCAGAAGTGGGTGCTTTGGGGGCCTCCAGGGGAGAGCCTGTTCTCTCTTGGAAAAACACACCTAGTTTTGGGGGGTATGTGCTTTCAAGACAGAAAGGACGATGCAGGAAGGGGATTCTGCTGAACCGGGGGTGTGGGTGTGAGGCAGAGGCAAGTGCGTCCTTGCTCTTTGATGCTTTTCTTCCGTGGTCGGCAAACTGCGGCTTGTGAGCCACGTGCGGCTCTTTGGCCCCTTGAGTGTGGCTCTTCCACAAAATACCACGGCCTGGGCGAGTCTATTTTGAAGAAGTGGCGTTAGAAGAAGTTTAAAAAATTTGGCTCTCAAAAGAAATTTCAATCGTTGTCCTGTTGATATTTGGCTCTGATGACTAATGAGTTTGCCGACCACTGCTTTTCTCCGTTTCCTGGTGAACACCTGAGAGCGTGCCTCAGTGAGCTGCTCGCACAGGATGCGAGGCCAAGCCCGCGGCCAATGAGGTGGCTCCCGCTCCATGAGGCTGATCGAGACCTCCTACGTGCCGCCATCTGGCCAGGAGCCAGGGCACGGGGTCGCTGGGCTCCAGGGGCTACCTCACTAGCATGGGACCTCGGTCAGGCCTGGGACTGTCTCAGCTTTCTCACCCACCAGGTGGTGAAAACCCATCACTATCCGCTCATTCGACGACGGGGAGGGTGGAATAAAATCGGGGGTTCAGACATACATGGGCAACCTTTGTCCTGTGAAGGGCCAGATAGTAAATACTTTGGGTGCCAGCCCTGCGGTCTCTACGCCACCACTCAGCCCTGCCCACACGACCGGTAAACCAAAGGCGTGTCTGTTCCAATAAAACCTCTTCACAGGAGCAGGCGCCAGGCCTGGCTTGCCAACCCGGCACAGAGCACTGACACAGCGGGATGGAAACGGAGTACGAGTGACAGGCCAGGTCTGAGGGGCGGGAGAGGGAGGTCACCGTGGGGAAATGTGACCACGCCTTCACGTTAGGAATGCTGAAGGAACCCAGAGCTCCTAGGACCTGCCAGGACACATCAGGAAGTGTCCAACTAGCCCTCGCCGGTGTGGCTCAGTGGATAGAGCGTCGGCCTGCGGACTGAAAGGTCCCAGGTTCGATTCCGGTCAAGGGCATATACCTTGGTTGCGTGCACATCCCCAGTAGGAGGTGTGCAGGAGGCAGCTGATCGATGTTTCTCTCTCATCGATGTTTCTAACTCTCTAACCCTCTCCCTTCTTCTCTGTAAAAAATCAATAAGATATATTAAAAAAAAAAAAAATGTCCAACTAGACCGAGCTAAGTCAGCAGATTCTACATCCAGTGTCCTCTCCAGTGAGGCATGTCACCGGGATGAGGAGTGGGATGGCCTGAGCGACGGGGCGGGGCAGCGACTCACGTTCCGCTCCAGCTCGATGGCCCGGTCCTTCACCCGCAGCAGCTCCATGGTGGCCTCCTTGTGGCTCGGCCCCCAGCCCTCCTTCTCCTGGTGACCGGCCACCGAGGTCCCCGCAGGGGGTCTCAGCGAGTTCTGCGGGTGCGTCCCCTCCCTGAGGAGCTCGCACTCCTTCAGCTGCGGGCACAGGAGCACAGAGGCATGGGGGGCGGGAAGAGGCCGGCGCAGAGCCCGCGGCAGCCCAGCGCGGGCCCCCCCCCCCCGCCGAGGCTGGACAAGGAGACAGACACCCTGCAGGAGCTCTGGAGGAGGTGCACACCACCTCTGTCCTGCTCTCCTTCCTCCAAGGATGACAGGAAGGGCAGGGGCCTGGGACCCCATCCTGGCCCTAGCCACACGACAGGCACGTCTCCTCACTCCCTCAGACGGAGGTGAGCTGGGAGAAGAGGGACCAGGTGATGTCAGAAAGCCCCTATCGGCTCTAGAATCGCTTTGTTCTAGATTCCTTATCCAATCATGCAACCAAGAAACGTGCCAAGGATTCCTAAAAGGAGAGACGGGAGGGTGCCTGTGTGCACACGTGTGGACAGCACGCATGCGGACAGCAGGTGTGCGCCAGGAGCAGACGTGCACATCCTTACGCGCCTCTGTGCACCTGTGTGTCCCATGGAGGGTGCCCATGAGACTGTCTGGGGCCCCACGCCCGTTTCAGTAGGTTCTCACCAGGGTCCCCAGATCTCACCTCCTCTCCCCCCAAACCTGACTCACTCTCTGGTTGTCCAGCCCTGATGGCATGATCTGAAATAGCTCCCTCCAGCCCTGCGGCTCACCCACACCTGCTCCATGAGACGGGCGCCCAGCTGCCCCTCTGCTGCCCGGGCGAGGCAGGGACCTCCCAGTGGGACCCGGCACCGTCCCTGGCGGCAGCTCTTACCGCCTGGAGCTCCTGCTGCAGCTCGCGGGTCAGGCTGGCCTTCTCTTCCACCTGAGCTTCCAGGAACACGATCTTCTCTTCTTTCATGGCCAGTGTCGTCTTCAATGCCAGTTCATTCCTACCCTCCAAGATCTTGTATTTTCTGAAGAACGCAAAGACGCAACAGGATCATTTGTCTGCCTTTTCCACCCACGACCTCCCAGCTGCCACCCCTCCCTCCCCATCAGGCGGGTTTCCTCGGCACCGGGCAGCATGCGGCCCAGACCATCCCGCCAGAGCCCACCCGGGACTCCCTGCCGACACGCCTGTGACACCGTCACACATCACTGGGCAGTTGCATAACCATCGCCGTAGGGAGGAGTCATCACGGGCTTTTTACAGAAGGGGAAACTGAGCCTCAGAGAGGTTAAGCCTCTTGCCCAAGGTCACCGTGCCCAAGGTCACCGTGCTATTCTCTAGCATGTGGATGTTGTCAGTTACAAGTCCAGCAAAAAATTAAGGACACTGGATTCCCTTGAAAAATGAGATCATTTAGGAAAGCACTGCAGGAAGAGGCTGCAATAAGTTTTTTGTTTTTTTTTTTAATTAAAGGGCTGGGGTGTTGGAGAGGGATAATACTAGTAGGTGGATCAGAGGACTGTTAGGGCAGTGAAAACAGCATGGATACTACAACAACGGACACGTCATTATCCATCTCGCCAAGCCCACACGAGGCTCACCCGGAGTGGTCCCTAATTAAATCACGGACGTGTCAGTGCAGGTCCATCGAGTAACAAATGGGCCACCATGGTGGGTGATGGTGATGGTGGGGGAGGCTGCGCCGACAGCGGGGAGCAGGGGCATATGGGAAATCTCGATACCTTCCCCTCGATTTTGCTGTGAACCTGAAACTACTCTAAAATAAAGTCGTCTATTAAAAAAACAAAAGTAGCCTTTTTGTGGGCAAGAGTCTCCATCCTCTCCTCCTTGGGAACCTCCAGGAAGAGGACCTAGATGTGAAGGACGACAGGCCCTGGGCTGTGAAGACTGAGTAGAGCTTGGAGCTGGGGCGGGGCGCACGCGGGGGCGGGGCACGGGCTGTGGAGCCTGCGGGCCTCACGGGGCGGGTCCTCACCGGTCGCTGTCGCTGTTGTCGTCCTGCAGCAGCAGCTCCTTGCAGAGGCCGACCTTCTCCAGCTCCTGGCCCAGTTTGTCCAGCTCATTGGTCAGCCGCTGACTCTTCAGCTTCTCCAGCACCAGTTCCTGTAGGAACAGGGAGGGGATGAGCCGGGCCGAGAGCGCGGCGGAAACGGCCGAGCGCAGGCTCTTCAGAAGGCTGAGCGAGTGCCTTCCCAAGTCACTGGGGCTGGGCAGGCGGTTTGATGGGGATGGTGAACCCCTCTTCCAGAGAAGGGTGAACACACCCTTCCAGCCGGTGCAGACGACCAGGCCACACGGCCAGCCGTGCGCCAGGCCAATGAGCTCCACACACATCCAAACGTGTGTCGGAAATACTGTTACGTGGATCTCTGGTTAGTAGGCTCACATTCCAATGATCTCCTCTTCTAGGGAGGACTGTAAATAAATGATTGTTGCAGAGAATTTGGAACAAACACAAAGTACAAAAAGGAGGAAGATTTTAAATTCTGGTTTTGATTTACTTTTCAAAAGTGGGTGCTGCTCTCATTGAGGTGGTTGACGTAGCTAGTCCACCTGCTCCCACCCCTCTATGTAGCTCTCCAGCAGCTAAGTTTTCTACCTGGTGTCACAGGTAGTGGCATGCCATGCCTGCCCCCTCCAAATCCGCAGGCTCGGACCACCAGTGTGACAGAGAACGGTGCTTCCCATTCATTCCACCGGCAAATCTCCAGCCACCCTGCGGTGAGGTGACGCCAAGTGACCGGTTCCAGCCGGTGGGCTGTGTGTGGAACGACCTGGGCCACTTCCCAGCTGCAGAGCTGGGAAGAGCTGGTGTGTAACCTGCCAGCTGCCTTTCCCCGGCCATGGCCACCGCCCAGCCCTTGTGCTGAGGTGGTGGCGCCATGAGATCAAAGCGGCCGAGTCCTAGTACAGGTGACAGGCTCCCAGCAGAGTCACCTGGACGCTCGTGAGTGAGAAGCCTGCCTGCCTGTGGCCATCCACTGCGGTTCTGGGTTGTCTGTTACTGCAGCAAAACCTAACCCGTGCTCACAGAGGCGGGCACTCTGGGTCGGCAGCATGCTCATCTGCCTGCAAGGACTGTACTCTCGTGAGCGTGAGATGAGACCCGTGCTCGTCAAATCTATTTCCCTTTCTTCCTAGAACACACTTCCCAGCCTCCCTTGTCGCTAGGTTCAGCCGCGTGGCTGGGTTCTGCCCCGTGAAGTGTGGTCTTTCTCATTCCCTCTCTTTCTCCTCTGCTGGTCACGTGCAAAAAGGAGCCAGGAGAGGACTCTCCTAGGGCAGTGGTGAGCAAACTCATTAGTCAACAGAGCCCAATATCAACAGTACAACGATTGAAATTTCTTTTGAGAGCCAAATTTTTTAAACTTAAGCTTCTTCTAACGCCACTTCTTCAAAATAGACTCGCACAGGCCGTGGTATTTTGTGGAAGAGCCACACTCAAGGGGCCAAAGAGCCGCATGTGGCTTGCGAGCTGCAGTTTGCCCACCGCAGTCCTAAATGAAATAAGCCAGTCAAAGAGAGACAGGTGCCGTATCATTTCATTCACATGGGAATTTCATGAGCAAACAGAACTACCAAGCAAAATAAACTCATACACAGAGAGCTGGCAGGCAGCTCTGGTGGTGGTGGTGGTGGGAGGGGGGGGGGGGTGATCAGGACGGTGGTGGAGGGACTGAGCAAAACAGAGAAGAAAAAAGCGAGAACTAATGGACCTGAGAGAACCGTGTGGTGATGGTGGGAGGGTAGTGGGAGGAGGTCAAAGAGGGCATAACGGGGATAAATGGTTAATAAAAAAAATAATAAAATAGTGGAAAAAATGGAAAACAGCCTAAATGCCACAAAAATAATTACAGTAAATTATATGGGGCCGAAAGCCTATTTAATGTAATGAGAAAAGGCATAATGAATATAATAGGGTTAGGATGCAGAGAGTAGGTGTCGTGCGTGTGCGTGTGTGCGTACGTGTGTGTGCGCGCATGGATACGTGTGGGAGGAAGGCTGGAATAAGAGAAGCCAGCTGTAGTCCGGGTATCTCTGGGCAGTGAGAGAACAGCCGCGTTTCACTCGGTTCTTCTTACCTTTCGGCACCACCTGTTTAGAGCCAAGGAAGGCATCGAAGGAGGACACAGGCCCAGTTCGATCTGGAAGCGCACCCTCACGGCACACCTGTGCTGCTCTGGACAAAGACGTCAACCCCGCGTCCCCCCCCCCCCCGCCCCCGGAGGGGCTGCTGGCGCCCCGCTCACCTCTCCCAGGGTCGTCAGCGTCCGGGTGTGCATGGTGACTTGCTTGGTGAGGTCTCTGTTGTCCTTCTCCAGCTCCTTCAGCCTGGTGGCCGCGTCCCTGCAGCGCGCCAGCTCCTTGTCCAGAGCGCGGCTCTCCTTCTCAGCGGCCGACAGCTTGGTGGTGACGTCGTCCAAGACCGTGTCCTTGAACTCCACCTGCTGCCACAGCCGATTCACCTCCTTCTCCAGCAGCTTCTTGTCTTTCTCCAGCTGGGCCACCTCCTGCTCCAGGGCCTCCTTGTCCTTCTCGGACCTCTCCAGCTGCTTGCCGGCCAGCCGCTGGGCCTCGAGGTCCCGCTGCAGGGCCTGGTTTCGCGCCTCCAGCTCCCCCCGTTCCCGCTCCAGGGCCTGCTGCAGCCGCAGGTTCTCGGCACTCACGCTCTGGTAGCTCAGCTCCAGGCGCTCCGACTTCTTGCTCAGGGTGCTCAGCAGCTCCACGTTCTTCCTCAGCTCCTCCTTCTCCCGCTCGAGCTCCTGGTTCTCCCTCTCGATCTGAGCCATCTTGGCGCCCGTGAAGCGCATGGCCTCCACCATCCTGCGCAGCTCCAGGTTCTCCGCGTCCAGCTGCTTGTTGTCCCGTTCCAGGCCGGCGAGCTGCACCGACACGTTCTGCAGCGTGTCCAGGGACTTCTGCAGCCTCCGGTTCTCCAGCGACAGGCCCTGGCTCTCGCGCTCCAGGGTGTCGACCTTCTCGCTGGCCGTCGTCAGGGAGGTCACCTCCCTGGCCAGCTTCTCGTTCTCCTTCTCCAGCCGGTGCATCTCCTTCTCCAGCCCCTCCGCCTGCGCCACCTTCTCCTTCACCTGCTCCAGGTCCCGGTGCAGCTGCTGCCGCTCCGACTCCAGCTTGCTGAGTTTGCTGCTGGTCTCCGTCACCGTCTGGTGGAGGGCTTTGTTCTCCTTCTCGATGTCCTTCACGCGGACCTCGCTGCTGACCTCTGACCTCTCCCGCAGCGACTGCACCGTCTGGTTGAGATGATCCTTTTCTTGCTCAAGATCCTTGATCTGCAGGAAGACACAATGGAAAAGACACAGGTGGCCGCACAAACGTATCCCGGTGATTGGGTCCAAACGGGGCGACTGAAGAGTAGGCCTGGAAAGACACCCCACCGTGGACCCAAAGGACGTCCTAACGTTTCCCGGAGGCCTGAGATGGACACAAGGCGAAGGGCACGGAGATCCCCACTGAGACAGGTCAAGTCAAAACACATTCACAGCAGCCGGGATGAGTTAGAAAACATAAACCACACCACCCCTTACTTAAAACAATGCAAGTGATTTCCCTTGGTGCTTTTTATCCTGGTCCACAGGACCCCGATGAGCTGGCCACCCAACCCTGTGGCCGCTCCTCACGCCCCTCTCCACTGCAGACATTACACGTGTGAATATACACTGCCGTGAATATTCACCTGCCTCCACCCCGGCCTCCAGCATCACTGGCTCCTTCTCCTCCTCCAGAGCTCAGTGTGAGTGTCAGCTCCTCAGAGAAGCCCTGCACCAGGATTCTAAATGTCCTGCACTTAGCAAGACGCTCCCTGGACCCACGTATATTCCTTCAATAGCACACGTCTGAAGTCACCTGGCTTGTCACCTATCATTCTGCCTTCTGGACTATACAAGAGAGGGGGCCCTAGCCTGTCTCTTCACTATACATAGCACTAACCCAACCCCCATTTTTTGCTCTACTAGAGAAGCTGAAAAACCAAAGTACTTGATACCCAGCCTCCCTTGCAGCTAGGGGTAGTCATGTGTTGGGTCTGGCCAATGACATGTCGATAGAAGGTCTAGGGAGGCCTTCCCTTTGTCTCTTCACCCTCCACCTTCTTCCTGCCCATGTTTAGGGGAGGTACAACAGCCACTGCCAAGGCTGGCAGAGTGGGAAGAGGGAAGCCTGGCCTCTGGATGGCATCACTGAGCCGCTGCCCCAGCGCTGGGCTCGCTTCCATGGCACTTGTTGTAGTGCCAGGCAGATCCACCCTGGAGGTGTGCCAGGGTTCTCAAGGGGACCCGGGACATATGGAGCGGGATCCTTGTTTGTCCCAGGGGCTGCAGGACATTTAGCAGCATTCCTGGCCTCACTGCACCACAGCCAGGAGCACCTCCCCTCTCTTCCCCCAAGTCCTGTCAATCAAACACAAGATGGCCAGTGTCCCTGGGAGGTGATACCTGTCCCCATCCCCCTGCTGCAGCTGAGGATTGCTGCTCTGAGCTGCAGGTGAGGGAGGAAACTGGTCACCCAGGAATCACTGATCAATGACCAGGACAGGGCTGTGATCCTGGACGCTCCCCCTTGCAGGCAGGGGCGCCAGGGAGGCATGCGCTCTGGAGGGCCTACCTGCCTGGCTTTGTCCGCCTTCAGGGTCTCCATGTCACTGTACAGCTGTTCATTCTCTTTGATCAGCTCCTCACTGAGGGTCTCCAAATCCTGGTTGCTCTGCTTTTCCTTCTGCAGCTGGATCTGCAACTTTTCAATCTGCAGAGCCGAAGACCCAGCCCGTGCAAAAGTCAGTTTCACGAAGTGAACTGTGCTTCACAGCAGACCCGAACCCTGTCACCTACAGAACACTTGCACAGGCCTTTTCTCAAGGAAAAACCCTCCTGCCCACTTCTTGGGGAGGTACAACAGCCACTGCCAAGGCTGGCAGAGCGGGAAGAGGGAGCCTGGCTCCAGGCGGCGTCCCTGAGCCGCTGCCCCAGGTCAGGCCTTGTTCTGCAGTGAGCTCCCCACACCCTTGACCATCACCTCTCAGCCCACGGCGTGCACTTCCAGCTCATGGTAGAGAAAAAGGTCACGGGCACCCATCGGTCAGCTTCCCTCCCAGCTCACCCCTGTTCACTCTCACTGCTCCTGTCTTAGGCCTTGTCCACTGCTATCCTGAGGGTCAGGCGACATGCCTGGGGCCAGCAGCCACCACTGCCGGATGTCCTGCAGGAACTTCACCCAGTTGGTGACATTCCTGTTCACCCAGCTGCTCCGAGAGGTCTTCTGCCGCCCCTCTCCTTCCTCTCACCCTCCAAGTAGATGTGTCACCAAGGCCTGTCCTCGTTCCCCACACGGCTCCCGTCCACACCCCACTGCCTGCCCCAGGCCAGACCCCCTCCGTCCTGCCCGGATGGCGGCCCAACACGGAGCTCTTCTGCGGGATCCACGTGCCCACTCCCTAAACATGAACTGCCTGAACCCGCGCGCCTCACGCTCTGTGCCCGACACCTGAACACCGTGATGGACGCAGATTCAGACTCAGTGCCTAGGCCAGGCCTCTGCTGCTGTCCCTTCCCACTGACGCCAAACTCAGGAGGGGGGAAAGGGCTGCTCCCGGCTAACGATGTGACCACGAGCGGGTTTCCCTGACGGACAGGGCCAGCCAGCAGCAGGCATGGTCACCGGCTTCTGTCAGGGTGAAGTGCTCAGCACACACCTGGCAGGTGGCAGGTATGACAGCCATCGCTGACCCCTTGTGAGAGCGCCAGCCCCCCGCCTTCCTCCCGCCCCCGCCCCCCCTGAGCTTCTGACAGTCAGGGCTGGCGCCCAAGAATCTGCATTTTGAATTGTGACCCCGATGCTGCCGGTTTGGGGTGACTGGATCTCCACGATCAAAGACCAGGTGGCTCTTGGAGCTTCTGCAGACCCTGGACCTCAGGTCCCCCATTGGGCCCTCTGGGGGGAGGGCCCTCAGATGCCTAGTGGCCCAGTGAGTAGCCAGGACGGAGAGCCTGCTGGACTGGCCCGTCTGGGGGGCAGCCTGGCACAGGGGGGTTCACAAAGCTCCCGGAAGGATCGCTGCTCTAAGGCCAGCTCTGCCTATTCTCCTGGGTGAGGGCCCCCGCCTTTATCTCATAGGTCTGGGCACTGTCTCAGCTCTCCTCCGGAAGCAGGACCAGGCAAGCTTTTCCTCCAGGAGGGGGCGGGTCAGGCCCGGTGGAGCTCACATTCGTGTCCTCACGTCACCCTGTCCGCACACCAAGCCCCCTGCCCCCCAACATGGGGACCTGACAGGCCAAAGCAAACTGCACTGTAACGGGCCACGTGTCTGAGTCTTTGTCAAAAGGGAGAGCCTCTTTCTTCTCCTTCCTCATCGCTGCCCCACTTCCTAGCACAAGGTCTGGGCTCAGCAGGGAACCAGCACCTGCTCCGATGGCAGCGCCGAGCCGGCCCCGAGGAGGGAGGCCCTGCGCAGCTCTCACTCCCTCATTCAGAGACGGGCACGGGGCTCAGAGTCCTCGAGCAACTTGCCCAAAGCCCCAGTGAGGATGCGGCAGAGCTCAACGCACAGCAATGGGCCGGCCCCAGCCCTGCTCTCACTCAGTCGGGGCCTGGGGTGTGTGTCCTCCAACCCCCCACCTTGCTCACCTTCCCCACCTTACTCTTAATGCTTCACCCCCGCCGCCCCTTCCCTCACAGAGAAAGGAATGCGATTCCAACCTTTGCATTTCTGATTGTTGTTGCTTTCAGGAGGAAGATGTGATTGCCCACGTCCCACCCACAACTGCTAGACACCCCCCCATCTTTCTGTCATGGAACCGGGGCCCTTCCTTATTCCTGTCCATCCCTGAAGGACCTCCATTCCCCTAGGGAGAGCTCGCTGGGCTGAGATGGGGGCTGGCCCCAAGGGGGTTCCCATCCTCCCCGGGCGGGCACCAGGCTTGGGCCGAGGGCTCATGTGGTGAGGCTCTAGGTCCCCAGAGCACACGGGTGCCAGGGACCTGCCAGCACCGCCCCCCGTGCCGGGCTTGTGTTCCCATAATAGGCCTCCAAAGACTGCCCCTCTTCCTCCCAAAATCAGGATTCCTGGCGGAAGGAATGAACTGAGGACATCAACGCAAATGAGGCACCGAAGGCACCTTCTCTAAGGCCCACAGAAGGCTGGTGAGTCTCAGGGAGGGACACGGACTTCGGGAACTCTGGTTTACACAGACGTTTCCGACCCAAGTCAGCCTACAGCCTGGGCGACACTCGGGGGGTGGGAGAGCCGAGCAGGCAGCCGTGTCCTGCCTGACCCTGCGCCCTCCTTCTCAGAGGCCTCCGAGTGACCATGCCGTCGGGACGTGCCCAAGGCTGTGCCGTGGCTCCAGGAAGGCCAGTGTCGGGCCATGTCCCCCGTGGTGCTCAGCTGACGGCGAGGCGCACCATCCATCCAACGTTAGGGAGGACCCATGACGTGCCAGGCTCGGGGGAGAAAGCAAAACCAGCCCCGCTGGTCAGGACAGAGGCAGCCAGGCCCCGAGCGGGCTGAGCGGGACCGGGAGCAGGAGCAGGAGCAGAAGGGCCGCCTTGCCAGGGCTCCTGGTACCCGACACAGGACAGCTCTGGTGTGGGAACGGCGGCCCTTCCTTCCACCAGGACTCGGAGCCAACACAGGCGTCCCGAGGGCTCCAGCAGGACGGCCATGGTTTCCTACAGGGAACCGATGCAGAGAGGAAGCAGGGGCGGGGCCCGAGAGGCAGGGGGCTGAGGGGTCATGCCCATTGCTCAGGTGATGGCAACGAGACACACAGACGTCCCTCGTGTCCGGTCGCACTGCTGCAGGGACACGTCATGCTGTCTCGGGACTCTGCTGCATGAGGACTCGTGTCCCGCTACCATAACTGGCTGCCCCGCATTCCGCGTTTCTCCCAGCTGGCATCCTCCCCGACACCGGGCTGCTCCACCGGGCCACCGGCCTGCCCGTATCTTCCGCACCGTTACCTTCGTGCTGAGCTGCTGGTTCTCCTTCTCCAGCTCCCCGCACTTGAGGCTGCTCTCCTCCAGAGCCAGGGAGGCGTCCCGCAGCCCCTGGATGGTGCTCTGAAGGCTCTGGTTCTCCTTCTCCAGCTTCAGGATGCGGCTGGAGGCGCACTCATTCAGCTCAAACACAAACGACTTCCTGGAGGCTGAAGAGCAAAGGTGGGTCAGGGCCACCACCCCGAGCCCTAGGTCTGAGGGGCCTGGGATGGTCGGCTGGGTGCCCTCCCTTGTTCACAGGGTGCTGTTGCTGTCGGCACCTGAGGGCTCCTCAGGCGGTTAAGGCCCCTCTGCTGCCTCAGCTGGGGCCTGGTAGGGAAGCAACCCAGAGCTTAAGAAGAAAGAAGGTGACGGTGGAGAGGCCAATGCAAATCCTCAAGATGGTAAAAGTGCTGGAACCACTTTTTACCAAGTTCTAACCTGATCCTCAAGTCAAGGATTTCAGAGACTAACAGAGATGGCAAAGAGATGGCGTTCGTTTTCTGTGCCAGCCCTCAGAGTGGTGGGGGTCTGGGTGGCTCAGCTAAGGCTGTGGGGGGCGTGATAATTGACCAGTATGTCTGCAGGTGGTAGAGGCTCTGGGGCAAGTATGCCCAGTACTTACCAGCCCTGGACAGGGCCGTCGGACAGAGATTTCAGTTTGTACGTTCACAATTGCATTGAAAAAAGAATCAGACAGTATATCTAAATTGCTTGAAAAAGGCTAAGCGAGATCAACGTAAGCTAAAGACAAAGGAAGGCAGATTTTCTCCTTTGCTTTTAAACAGCTTGAACACGGAACAGAAAAGAAGCAGAGACCCGAAAAGAATGGGAGATCTCGGCCCCTTCCTGACACAAGCAGGGGCCTGACTGTAGGGGAATGAATGGATGAGGGGTCGGGGTGCTCCCTCACCTGTCCCTCCAGGCCCACATCCTCAGCCCTGGGAGCCTTATCCCACTGCACTGCTCCTAGGGCTGCACCCCACCTGCTTCCTGTTCACCCCCGCGGGGCTGGAAGGACCTAGCGGGGACGCCGGATGTCACCGCAGCACCTGAAGTGGACGTTCCCATCGCCCGCCAAGGAGAGCCGCACAGACCCAAGAAGCCAGGACAGACTGAAGACCCCAAGCAGCAGGCAGCTCAGCGGTGGAGCACACGAACCTCCGTGGCCCAACTCCAGCTCTGCACACACCACAGACCAACACGACTGCTGTCAACACGTGGAAACACGCCAAAGGCCTCATCCTGACAAGGTGACCAATGACACTGAAAGCCTAAAACTCCACTAAGTCACACCCTGTGCTCATGCAGGTGGCACCTTTGCAGCATTAGCTTTAAAATAAGTTTTAAGAACTGGGATGAAATATTACATAACACAGAGTTCACCGTTTTAAGCATTTGTAAGCGTATGGTTCTGTGGCATTAGATGCCTTCCCACTGTCCTGCAACTAGCACCACCGCCCACCCCCAGACTAGCTCATTGCCTCTCACTGAAGCTCTGTATCATGGAAAGTAACTGCGAAGGATCTCCAAGTGCAACAATGGAATTGATGACCAGCCTCATTTCCTCAGTGGCTCTTGAGGTGACACAACAGTATATTGGGAAAACAACCAATGGTTCTCTACTGGGTGCTGTGCTCACAAGCACCCCAACATCCGGAGCAATGGGGATCTTTTAATTCAACAAGGACGATGAGGACAGCCACCCTTTGTTGGTGTCCCGTGGGCCAGGCACAATGTAACGCTTCACTGTCTCCTCTCACGATATACGCCTAGGAATCCTGTGAGGCAGCTTCACTACTCCCATTTTGCAGATAAGAAAACTGAGGTTTAAAAGAGGTCACCTGGCTAACAGGTGGAGGAGCCAGGACTTGAAGCCAGGCCTTTCTGACTCAAGAAGCCACCTGAAAGAGCTCACAAACTACACAGAGTGCCTGAGTCAGGGAGGCTGGCCAACCCCCCAGCCTCCCTGGTCTCTCACAGAAACATGAGGTCTGAGAGGTCCCTGCCAGCCGGCACCACTCCTGCCTTCCACCAGGCGGCAGTGTCCTCCCCATGAACCTGAACTCCCAAAGCAGGGATCTCTGATTTGCCCACCCTTGGTCCCAGGAGTGCTGAGACACCAAACCACAGAAAGAACTGACTTCTCACACAGATTCAGAGTTCAATGAACTGGTTTTAGGTTTGGAACCGATGGCAACCCTTGAAGAGAAGGAATACCCAGCTGCTTTCAACAGCCTCCCCATGATGCTTAGGAATGTGGATCAGAATGGGAAAAGCAGCACCTCCCCCACCCACAAAACCAGCCCAAGGCCCTCCTGCACTCAGGTGCACATGTGATGATGCTGAGCACAGGAACTGGCTACTTGTTTGCCGGGTGCACTGCCTGCCTCGCCACCCATCTTCCCCTGGCCAACCCCACACCTCCTCTGGGGGCTGTGAGGGGGCACGCACAAGAGGGAGTGAGAAGGAGACACTTAGCAGCCCCTGCCCAGGGAGACAGAGAACAGACTGCACCCATCTGCCCGATTATGAGATGAACGGAGGAAATCATGCCCAGGGTTAGTGATACTGGAGGTTTGTGACCTCTGGGGAAGGCTCCTGCCATCCAGAGCTTTCAACCCCCCTCGGACAGTTCTAAGACATCCCCTGGGTGTCAGTGTGCTGTCATCTGGAAGCTCCTGGGACTGTCCTCGTGGGAGCTGAGAAATCTGGCAACTTACTTTGTAGTTCGTCTTGACTTCACGGCTGCCAGACCCTCCATGTTCCCCTTGGGTAGAATTGCAATGAAACAGCTCCAAATGGCCCTTGAATAAAACCCTATTCACTTGGGGTGAGGATGGGCTCACACATGAGATTCAGAGCCAAGGGCTCAGCTTACTGGATGAGGGAGAACTCACAACCAGCCTGGCTCCCAGGCCCCAGGGGCTGCTGCCTACCGTCTGACAGGTCTGCATTCTTGGAGAGCTGCTCCAGCTCCCAGCCCAGGTGGGCGGACTCGTTCATGCTCTGCTTCTGTGCAATCTCGAGGACCATGTTCTCTTCCAGCAGCTCCTCAATGCGCTTCTTGTCTGTGTCCCGGTCCTAGTGCAGGAAGAGGGGAGGGGTGAGCATGCCCCACTGCCACCCTCTGGACAGGCCCCGCCCCCGTGCACACACCCCCATTCCCCAGGATGAAGGGCCTCCATGCACCTGCTCACTTCCAAAAACACCGCTGCACAGAAGTGACTCCAACACAGGGCCCAGCTGGGAGACCTAGAGCCACTAAACACACGCTGACCCAGTGCCCTAGGTGATGAAGACGCCCAACGTCTCTGAGTGGTGTCTGAACAAAGTGGCGTACAGCACAGGGCTTTCAAGCAAGTAATAGGATGACGGGCAGCTCTGTGGCCCCTTAGCAGGTTTAACATGTCTTGGAAAGGCCGTAAGGACTCCCAAATCACAGCTCAACCCACACCCCAAATGCCAGCCGAGACCCTTTTTTGCAAAACACACCCAGGTACAACCATCCTTACAGAAAAGCAACACAAGTCAGGCCCTGTCTGTTTTGAGGGTCTTAAGTGGTGTCCCCTCAAGCTGGTGAGCTTGGCAAGCAACCCTCCGCAGTCAGCGGGTCGCTGTGCCGGCAGCAGCCCCAGCCCCGCAGCAGAACATCCGAGAGGGGCACCGCATGAACCTGCAGCTGCCCCATCGGTGGTTACACGCGAGGACAACAACTCGTCCTACCAACTCCAGGTCGTGCAGCTTTGATTTCAGCTGCAGGTTCTCCTTCTCCAGCTCGTACAGTTTGTCGACCCGGGCCCGAGCAGCCGCCAGCTGTTCCTCCAGGATGGACTTGGTATCAATCAAAGTGAAATTGTCTTCTCTCAGCTCCTGGTCAGCAAACACACACACGAGAACCATCAGACACCTAGGCCCCTGGTTCCTGAGGACAGCGTCCTCCAGGCATCTGGACCCACACCTGCCACCTCGGGGTCACCCTGCTGCCGCGGGACGTTCTGTCTCCGCTTTTGGGCCCCTGCCCCCTCTCCATTAGGCCAGGCCAGGTGCGCTTTCTCTATGGAAAAAAAATCTCTGAATCAAGACACTATTTAAATTTGGGAAGGGAACACTTCTTCAGCGTCTACTCTCTGCCAGCCCTGGCGTCAGCGTGTCTCACATGTACAGCCTTGTCTATTGGACGAGTGCGCCTGCTGACAGGTTTGCGACTTCGCTTACCAAGGAAGGGGCGGGGCTAAGAGTCTGTCCCAGATTTGAGGGCTGAGTCTAGGCCTCTCAATTCAATAGTCACTCCTCTGATCTGGGTCCTGGAAATAAACGGCTATCCGGGTGAGCTATTGTTCAACACACAGTTCCTATTTGAACAGTTCACACACGTCCTCTTAGAAAAACAGCTCTCGGCAGTTTCCTGGACGTGAGGGCTAAGACACAACTAACAATACTATGGGCCTCTGGGTGTCAGACACATGCTGGGTGTGGGACACATGCTGGGTCCCTCACAGGCCCCCTCACGGGAGGAGTCTGCTGGACTTACTCCTGTCCCAGTGCCCAGCACACATGGGGGAGCCATTCAGCTCTTTCCCCTCATTTCTGCTCCCGCCCCAGGAGCCCTCCCAGAACCACTCGGTGTCGTAGGGGGCTGAGTCTCCCCTGAATGCCTTCACAGTTGGGGAACACGCACACATGGGATGTGACCGTTGCTCTCAGTGGGCAGTTCTCCAAGGCTGGCCCCACTCATGGGTTCTAGCGCCTGGGAGTGGGCAGTAGCTGCTGCTTTTCCACCTCGTGTTCATTTCCCTGCAGGGGCCAGAACCCAAGATTCTCGGCAGAAGGGAAGCCGTGGACCTCCCATCAGTGGACACAGTTCTGATCAAGGCCTGGCAGCAGGAAGGGCTGGCTCACTGACCCTGGATTCACCTGGGCACCGTCTCTCTGCCCATCCCCAGCCCTGCACTGGGTGCCCTCTGTCCTTGCACATTCACTCTTCACAGCCGCCCCGAGGGGGAGGCAGGGACAGTTCCTTTCTACACACGAAGAGGCTGCCGTGGGTCAATTAAGGAATGAACCCCAAGTCATAAAGCCAGTGAGGGGTGAAGCTGGGGCTTGAACTCAGCTGGAGAGCTCCAGACATGTGTTCTCTTACGGAGCCCCAGGGTGGGGGCGGGGCGGGGGGGGGCAGAGAGGGAGAGGAAGAAGCTCAGACTACTCTCAGTGATGTGAGCTGGAGCCCATGGAGGGCCACAAGCAGGAAGGAGGCGCGGCTCTCCCTCGTTGGCCGCGGCCCCCAGCATTCTCACCTTGTGTTCCAGCCAGTCTACCCACCAGTACTCATCTACATCACCACACTCTCAGGCCTGAGCTCCCACAGCACAGCCTGCCCCTTCAGCCTTACAACCAACTCCTACTCGGCCTTCAAAACCCAGCTGGAGTTGCCCCCTCTGAGAAGTGCTTGCAGCTCCACTCTGTGAGTCAGATGCTCAGGCTCCCCAAGTGCCCACTCTGAGGCAACACGGAGCTGGCCTGTCCCCCCCCCCCCCGCAGGCTAGACCCGCAGGGCCGGACTCCTCCCTTTCTGCCCTTGTGGGCCTCCCAGAAGTGTTCAATGATGCCTGTCAGCTGAATCACGCCATGAGGGGGAATCGGAGGTGGCAAGTGAGTTGGGCCCTGCAAGACTTGGATGGACCATGAGCGGGGATGGACAGTGTCCAGCAGCAGAATACTGCGTGGAACAAAGTGATCCTATAGCTACTATTCAAATAAGTTTCCGTTTTCTGGTGGTATAAACGTCGCCGGGTGTTCGACGCCAGAAATATCTAAACTTGCTGTGCGCACCCTGCCACCTCGGAAGGGAGAGACCAGACCGCAAGAAGCCGTGCCAGAGTCCTGAAGCTGGCAAAGGGCTTGGCCTGGACGGGGGAGGAGCCACACACCTGCAGCTGCCCACAGCCAGCCTGCCCCCTGAGGGCCTGACCCCAACTGAACCCCGAGGCTATTTAAAGGCTAGACCCAGCCCAGCGAACAGCTGAGGGGCCACGTTTAGGAAGTCACAGGCCAGGCCTGATGGCTGGTCCCCAAGTGGAGGGGAACCGTCCTCGGCCAATCACACCCCAAGCGTCACCATTCGGAAGGAGACAAAACCTCGTGACCTTTCCCTGGTCCTTCTCCCCAGATTTCCAGTCTTTTCATTGCTGGGAGATGGGTCTGTCCTTGTGTAGTGACTACCAAGTGCCTTGTGTGCGCCAGGCCCCAGGCATGCAGTCGCTTAAGACCCTGTCCCTCCCCTCGGGGGCTCGAGGTGCACACGGAACACCTGGTGGAGCAGGGCCGACCGGGCCTGTGCACAGTCTGCAGGGCTGACAGGAGGCCTGTGCACAGCTGCAGGGCTGACAGGAGGCCTGTGCACAGTGTGCAGGGCTGACAGGAGGCCTGTGCACAGCTGCAGGGCTGACAGGAGGCCTGTGCACAGTCTGCAGGGCTGACAGGAGGCCTGTGCACAGTGTGCAGGGCTGACAGGAGGCCTGTGCACAGCTGCAGGGCTGACAGGAGGCCTGTGCACAGTCTGCAGGGCTGACAGGAGGCCTGTGCACAGCTGCAGGGCTGACAGGAGGCCTGTGCACAGCTGTAGGGCTGACAGGAGGCCTGTGCACAGCTGCAGGGCTGACAGGAGGCCTGTGCACAGTGTGCAGGGCTGACAGGAGGCCTGTGCACAGCTGCAGGGCTGACAGGAGGCCTGTGCACAGTCTGCAGGGCTGACAGGAGGCCTGTGCACAGTCTGCAGGGCTGACAGGAGGCCTGTGCACAGCTGCAGGGCTGACAGGAGGCCTGTGCACAGTCTGCAGGGCTGACAGGAGGCCTGTGCACAGTCTGCAGGGCTGACAGGAGGCCTGTGCACAGTCTGCAGGGCTGACAGGAGGCCTGTGCACAGCTGCAGGGTTGACAGGAGGCCTGTGCACAGTCTGCAGGGCTGACAGGAGGCCTGTGCACAGTCTGCAGGGCTGACAGGAGGCCTGTGCACAGCTGCAGGGCTGACAGGAGGCCTGTGCACAGTCTGCAGGGCTGACAGGAGGCCTGTGCACAGTCTGCAGGGCTGACAGGAGGCCTGTGCACAGTCTGCAGGGCTGACAGGAGGCCTGTGCACAGCTGCAGGGTTGACAGGAGGCCTGTGCACAGTCTGCAGGGCTGACAGGAGGCCTGTGCACAGTCTGCAGGGCTGACAGGAGGCCTGTGCACAGCTGCAGGGCTGACAGGAGGCCTGTGCACAGCTGCAGGGCTGACAGGAGGCCTGTGCACAGTCTGCAGGGCTGACAGGAGGCCTGTGCACAGCTGCAGGGCTGACAGGAGGCCTGTGCACAGCTGCAGGGTTGACAGGAGGCCTGTGCACAGTCTGCAGGGCTGACAGGAGGCCTGTGCACAGTCTGCAGGGCTGACAGGAGGCCTGTGCACAGCTGCAGGGCTGACAGGAGGCCTGTGCACAGTGTGCAGGGCTGACAGGAGGCCTGTGCACAGTGTGCAGGGCTGACAGGAGGCCTGTGCACAGTCTGCAGGGCTGACAGGAGGCCTGTGCACAGCTGCAGGGCTGACAGGAGGCCTGTGCACAGCTGCAGGGCTGACAGGAGGCCTGTGCACAGTCTGCAGGGCTGACAGGAGGCCTGTGCACAGTCTGCAGGGCTGACAGGAGGCCTGTGCACAGTCTGCAGGGCTGACAGGAGGCCTGTGCACAGTCTGCAGGGCTGACAGGAGGCCTGTGCACAGCTGCAGGGTTGACAGGAGGCCTGTGCACAGTCTGCAGGGCTGACAGGAGGCCTGTGCACAGTCTGCAGGGCTGACAGGAGGCCTGTGCACAGCTGCAGGGCTGACAGGAGGCCTGTGCACAGTCTGCAGGGCTGACAGGAGGCCTGTGCACAGTCTGCAGGGCTGACAGGAGGCCTGTGCACAGTCTGCAGGGCTGACAGGAGGCCTGTGCACAGCTGCAGGGTTGACAGGAGGCCTGTGCACAGTCTGCAGGGCTGACAGGAGGCCTGTGCACAGTCTGCAGGGCTGACAGGAGGCCTGTGCACAGCTGCAGGGCTGACAGGAGGCCTGTGCACAGCTGCAGGGCTGACAGGAGGCCTGTGCACAGTCTGCAGGGCTGACAGGAGGCCTGTGCACAGCTGCAGGGCTGACAGGAGGCCTGTGCACAGCTGCAGGGTTGACAGGAGGCCTGTGCACAGTCTGCAGGGCTGACAGGAGGCCTGTGCAGTCTGCAGGGCTGACAGGAGGCCTGTGCACAGCTGCAGGGCTGACAGGAGGCCTGTGCACAGTGTGCAGGGCTGACAGGAGGCCTGTGCACAGTGTGCAGGGCTGACAGGAGGCCTGTGCACAGTCTGCAGGGCTGACAGGAGGCCTGTGCACAGCTGCAGGGCTGACAGGAGGCCTGTGCACAGCTGCAGGGCTGACAGGAGGCCTGTGCACAGTGTGCAGGGCTGACAGGAGGCCTGTGCACAGTCTGCAGGGCTGACAGGAGGCCTGTGCACAGCTGCAGGGCTGACAGGAGGCCTGTGCACAGCTGCAGGGCTGACAGGAGGCCTGTGCACAGCTGCAGGGCTGACAGGAGGCCTGTGCACAGTCTGCAGGGCTGACAGGAGGCCTGTGCACAGCTGCAGGGCTGTTGAACCACCGCGATCGAAGGACGTGTGCGCAGCACCGTCCTCACTGCTCCCTGGGCCCTGGCACACGGGCCTCCGAGAACAGTGTGGCTCACTCTCTACCCTGGCCTGGGCTCCATGAACCACACGATTTCTCTTTAACTCATTAAACAAATGCAAAATTTAAGGCATTACTAACTTTTTATTTTGTTTTTGTTGTTGTTACTCCTCACCCGAGGATATTTTTCCATTGATTTTTTTATTTAGGGAGAGTGAAAGGGAGTTCCCTAGACAGAAACATCGATGTGAGAGGAACACATCGACTGGTTGCCTCCTGCACGTGCCCAGACCAGGGCCCAGGCTGGGGAGGAGCCTGCTATGGAGGTATACATGCCCTTGACCCAATTGAACCCGGGACCCTTTGGTCCGCAGGCCGACGCTCTATCCACTGAGCCAAACCGGCCAGGCCTAAGGCATTACTAATGGGATAGAAAAATTATTAATCGTTATGAAAAGTATTGCCGTATCACCCAGAGGCATGAAAGGTGAGAACACGGAAAAGGAGTTCCCACGCGAAACCCTCCAAAAGCCCAGGCGCTCCCAGCGCGGGGCTTGGGCCACACAGGACTAGCCTGCGGGGGGGGACAGGCCAGCTCCGTGTTGCCTCAGAGTGGGCACTTGGGGAGCCTGAGCATCTGACTCACAGAGTGGAGCTGCAAGCACTTCTCAGAGGGGGCAACTCCAGCTGGGTTTTGAAGGCCGAGTAGGAGTTGGTTGTAAGGCTGAGGGGTGCTGTGGGAGGGGAGCTCAGGGCCTGAGAGTGAGGTGATACAGATGAGTACTCGTGGGTAGACTGTCTGGAACACAAGACAGTAGCCGTGTCTGCGTGACTGAGCAAGGCAGCTGGCACTGGTCCCGACACGCACCCCCATCCACGGGACAGCATCGGGGTGAGGTGTGGGGGCTGCCGCAGGTCCCGGTGTGCAGGAGGGCTGCGGAGGCAGAGGTCTGGGGGAGCCTGTACGTGACGGTCTGCGACCCTCCCACCTGTGGCACTTCCGGCGAGGGAGTGCCCCGGGTCCCGGAACCTGTCTGTGCTGCGGACTGACGCCCTTCACCACCAGCAGGGACAGCGGACCGTTTCCAGGACAAAGCCGAGCGCGGCCTCCCACCCCCACCCCGCCCGGGCCAGGCTGCCTTGGCCCAGCACCCAGGGCGCCTTCTCCAAGGGGGGTAAGGGCGAGTGTGTCCCCGACATTCCTGGGGAAAGACACACCCTGAGTAGGTCGGAGGTACAGACAGCCATCTCCAACCTGCCGCCACGGGGCCCAGGGACCTCAGGGCCCGTCTGCAGCAGGAGAGCACGCTGAGGTCTCCGGCCAAACGGCCTGCCCCAAGCACACCTGCCGCCACGGGGCCCCGGGACCTCAAACTGCCTCTAAACCCTGGGACCTGCAAAGGGGGCAAAGTTCCCAAACCCTTGGAAGAGAGGGATCTGGAACCCACTGATGACCTGGAGCAGTCTAGGTGAGTGGTCAAAGCACCAGAATCCCTGCCTCAGCCCTGACACCCTCCCCTGAATGGACTCATAACCTCGGGATCCGAGTAGGCTATGCCACTGAGAGCTTACTATGGGACGTGCCCCTATACCAGGTATCTTACCTCTTCCATTGTATAAACCTCATGAACTAGTACAATGATCTCTGTCTTATAGATGAGGGAACAGTCCTGGCAAGATTTAGCCACAGAAATTACAAGTCTTAAAAAAAAAAATTAAAAAATTTGTGACTAGAAAGGTCATCATTGTGGCATGAAGTAGGAGAAGGAAAAATCCTAAAAGAATCAGGGCCCTCCAACCCTATTCCCGACCCTATTCCTGCCACTAACAGAGGGAGGCCCAGGGGTCACGCAGACAGGCCTGGGTGCAAGGGCAGCTGGGGAAGCATCGCAGCTCCTCCCGCTCCTCCAGGACAGGAGCGCCGCGGGCCGCCGGCCCGGCTCCAGCTCACCTCCATGCGGGCTTTGTAGAAGTCCGCGTCCTTCAGCTTCTCCCTGAAGCGCATCAGCTCCATCTCCAGCCTCTCCACGCGGCTCCCCTTCTCCCGCAGCGAGTCCAGCTCGTCGAGGTAGGCGCGAGCAGACCGGGCGCTGGCCGCCAGCTGGATGTTCTGGGAGGTGGGCAGAGGCAGGGAGCCTAGCTCAGGGCACCCTCCGGGCTGGGGGGAAAGGCGCCAAGTCCCTGCAGCCCCGGGAGAAGCCAGGTCCTGGCGGCCGAGCGGCTCCATGTGCAGGCCACCGCGGGGGCCCCGCACGCTGTCACTAAAACACGTCATCCCCACAGCAACTCTCAGGACAACGGGCTCTCAGGCAGCGTTGTTTTGAGCGGGAAGGAACCAGGCCTTTGTTGGAAGGTCCCGCGGTTACATTCCTGGACCTCGGGCCATGGTTACTGGGGCGTCCTGGCCCCTCGCCCCCTCCACACACGACAGGCTTCCCACTCACCTCCTGCTTGACTTTCTGCAGCTCCAGCACCAGCTGATCCACCTCATGCCGGGTGTCCGCCAGCTGCTCCGTCTTCTCCTCCCTGGGGGCGATGGGAGGACGTGGTGAGGGCTTCCTCAGAAGCACCCGGAAAGCCCACCTCCTGGGAGACCACGGCGGGAGAGGAACGGGGACCTGGCTTCTGGGCGTGAGGAGGGCGTCTGCACGTGGGGCTCGCAAATCGCTCCCGACTCCAATGCCATTTTTACGTTTTCAATGCCTGCTCTCGGACTACACCCGCCCGACACTGAGCTTTCCTCTGCGGGTGCGGGACAGGGAAGGAGACCCCAGGAGCCCCTGCGCCCCTCCACAGCCAGGCAGGCAGCGAGGCCCACTGGCGGGGACGTGAAGGCGGGCAGCTCCCGAGATGACAGGCAAGTGACATCACAGCTGCAGGAAAGAGGGAACAGGCTCGCCATGCGGGGCGAGACTCATCCTCCCTCCACCCAAGCACACACACAGGTGTGTGGCCATGCAACCCCCACCCTGGGCCCGAGGGTGAAGAGCAGGCTGCTGCTCTGGCTGTGATGTCTGGACTGGCAGGAGCCCTGAAGGCCCAGCAGAACCCCTCCTGTGCAGGCCCCAGGGCGGAGTGGACTAGCCACGGCCAAACGGGGCCTCAGCTCGGAGCAGAGCCTGCACTCCGGGGCGCTGGCCAGAGCTCCCCTGTTTGCTGCATCGCCTGGCAGTGAACCACGTGTTAGGAATGTGTTGGTGACACACGACCCAAGAGCAGAGAGAACGGGTGACGGGGGACTCACAGCTCCTGCCGGACGCGGCGCAGCCTGGCCTTGGTGTCCGCCAGCTCCACGGCCAGGTGCTGCCTGTCCTCGCTGGAGAGGCTGCTGGTGGGGCTGGGCGTGGACTCGGCGCTGGAGGACCTGAGGGGGCTGGGCGGCTGCTGCGCCTGGAGGTAGTCCCGCTCCTGAGTCAGGTCCACGATCAGCTGCGGCGGGCAGAGAGGGCTCTCACCGGCGTGCTCCTGTGCCTGGCACAGTGCCCGCCCTGGAACTTGGTGAGAAGGACCAAAACACGGAAGTAAAAGATGTCAGTCGGTACTGCAAGACCAGGGGGGAGGCGGGAGATAGGTGGTGTGAGTTTTTAAAAAGCGAGGATATATTTAGTGAGACCGAAAGGGGCGTGAATGGAGCAGGGTCCCCACACCCAACTTCGATCCTCACGCAGGTGTCTGGAGGGGACGGCGCCCTGCAGGGAAAGTGCCCACGTCCCGCCCCCACGGAAACTGGAACAAGAGAGAAAGAGAGGCTTGAGAGCAAGAGTCAGGATGAGGAGCGCGGCCCGTAACTCGGGCCCCAGGCCCAAGCCCCTCCCTGCCCTGCCCACCAGGCAAACCCACCTCCCTGCACTCATCGCGATCATCTATGAGCCTCCTGAGGTGAAACACCATGTTCCTCGAGAGGGCCTCCAGCTCCTCCGGGGCCACGTCCGGAACCTCCAGCCACTGCAGGTCAAACACGTTCTCCTGGTTGTGGGTCACCTGAGGGCACACACGGGTCCGGGGCTGCAGAGGCCGGGCAGGGAGCAGCTGCGGGGGTCCCTGCGAGCACCCACCCCCCAAGGCCACGCCTCGGGGGCCCAGGCAGACTCTGCCACAGCCGACCCATCTCACTGACATTAACCTCAGCCACGAAGCTTCCGTGGCAGGCGGGGAGGCGGGGAGGGAGGGTCCTTAGCAAGCGCAGCCACACTCTCTGCAGCCGCGTTCTTCACGCACACAAACCACTGCTGCTGTCACGCTCGTTCAGAGGAGGCCGACTGTAACCCCAGAAGCTCTCCCTACAGGGTAGTCATTCCCCAGACTGTCCTCAGGTGTTTTCAGTCGAGCACCATCCATCTATCACACAAAGGAGGTAGGCCTTGGGAGTGGGAGAGGGCGGGTGAGGAGAGGCATAGCGTCTTATTCCTTAAAACGGAATGCAAAGAGGGCACAATATTAAAACGCTCATGTCCGAATGGTGGGTACGTAACAATCTCAGGTTATTTTCCGGGGAAATGTTTCATAACCTAAAATAATGTTCAGGTGAACCTGTTTCTCATCCCCACAGGCCACACGGGCCCACCTGGCTTTCCCCTTCCCGCCAGGCCCTCGCCGGGCAGCCTCTCCACCGCCTGCCCGCCGGCCCTTCTCACCCGGACCCCCCCGACCAGCCAGAGGAGGCAGGTCTGTGTCCAGGCCTCGTCCTCTCAGAGTGGGAAGGTGAGTGTTGGTGCACTCGGGCCTCAAAGGGGGAAACAAACGGAAATCTGCTCAGTGAGGTGCAAGGTGCACTGAAAAAAAGTTCTTCCATTTTCCAGAGAAGTAAATGGAGGTAGGAAATAATTTAAAAAAAACAACAAAAACACACCACCCCACAACAAGAAATCAGGGCCGTTCGGTTCCTCAAATGACACCGTTTCCTTAGCTCTCTCCCCACGTCACAGAGGGAAAAGTCGGGTTCGGCAGCTCTCGGAGGATTCGGAGAAATCTCAGCCCATGGTACCAGGCACCCTAAAGGCCGGGCTCCGGGACTCAGGCTGGCTGGAGGCCGCTCCATCCCAGTGCTTGGGAAAGGCCTCTTATGTCTGGAAAGGGGATCCCGGGACACAACCCCAGCGGCACGTCGGCCCCGCGAGCAGCTTTAATTAAAGGCTCATGGTGCCCCTCCCCCTCCCCCGATGCTGACTCGGGGGGTCTCCTGTGGGGCCGGGCCCCTGAATGTCTGAGAAGCACCCAACTAATCCTGAAGCCCAGTCCCCACAGCCAGCCCCGAATCTGATAACCACTCAGGACTCAGGGCTGCACTCCACCCCCTTTCATTTTAAATATCCCACTGGCTGAGCAGGGAAGGCACGGAGTGGCGAAGACCTAGTCCCCGGACACGTCCATTTTCAAAACACGTGGACACACCAGGAAAACGAAAAGCAGAATGGTTCTCAGGCGGCCACTCACCGTCACGAATGGCTAAGTGTGTTTAGGACAATGCGGATTTCCCCTCGACTGCGACAAGCCGCTTCCACCTCTGGCTCCAGCGCCGACTCAGAGCCCATCACCCCATGGCGCCTGGAGGCTGGGGACCCATCAGCCCAGCCTGGCCCCGGTGCCGGCCTGGGGAGCTGTGTGCGGCTGCCCCTGCCGGTCACACACCTGCTCCTATGTGCTCCTGCTCATGCCTTTTCCATGCCTTTATCTCAGCTGTCCAATGAGACTGAAGGCTGAACCACTTCTCCTAAGGCCGTGGTCGGCAAACCGCGGCTCGCGAGCCACATGCGGCTCTTTGGCCCCTTGAGTGTGGCTCTTCCACAAAATACCACGGCCTGGGCGAGTCTATTTTGAAGAAGTGGCATTAGAAGAAGTTTAAGTTTAAAAAATTTGGCTCTCAAAAGAAATTTTAATCGTCGTACTGTTGATATTTGGCTCTGCTGACTAATGAGTTTGCCGACCACGGTCCTAAGGTAACTAAATCATACACGGCTTCCTCTGGAGGGAGGGGGGAGGATGTCAGGGAAATAAACTTCCAGGTCGGTGCCTGCCCCCACCGGCCCGGTTTCCAGGGAAACCACTTCCGACGTGACCACCGCTGCCAAGCTCCACGGCAGAGGGACTGTCCTCAGTGCCGAGTCCTCCCGACCCCACCCCAGGGGTCAGCCCTTCTGGGACGTGCTGGTTTCTCACTGCCCAGGGGGTGGCAGCCGTGTCTCTGCCACGTCACTGACAGACACGGAGAGCCTTTCTCCGTGACGCTCAACCGTGTGAAGCAGGGCGACACGTGCCAGGATGTATTTTCAGGGCCTGCAAATCAAACTCTGAGTCCAAACCCCTGACAGCACTTAAAAATAGTCTGAGTCCATATTAGGCCAGAAGAGGAGGCAAAAGACGACTTGACTGAGGTGTCTTACATTTTTTTCTCTCTTCAAATTCTTACCCCCATTTTACTTTAGCTTGCTAACAACTACCTTTCCAAACAGGTTCAGTATTTCTGTGGTATCGGAAACTTAAAATTAGTAAAATCACTAAATGGGTGACGTCGTCTTTCAACTCCTCCTGGGTGGAGAGAGCCTGCCTCCTGGCTGACACGGGAGTGGGGGTCCACAGCTGAGCCCCACGGAGCCAGCCACACACCTACCTCCTGGATGTGGGCCACGATCCCGGCCTGGGTCTCGATGTCCAGCTGTTTGATTCTGTCGATAAACTCCTCTTTCCTCTCGCACTGCGGGGGTGACGCATGTTAATGGGAGCAATTTTCGAGCGAGGCAACCGGAGCCCACCACAGCCACAGAGTTTCCCAGTGACCTGCCCACCAGCCCCTGGCTTCCTCCTTTGTAACCAAGAATTTGACGTCCCCACCGCCCCTCAGGCTGAGGTTTCTCTAGAGCAGCGGGCGAGTTTGACATGCTTGCTCTAGAGCAGTGGTCGGCAAACTCATTAGTCAACAGTGAGCCGCATATGGCTCGCGAGTCACAGTTTGCCGACCGCTGCTCTAGACTGAGGTTTCTCTCGATTGCAAGTTGCTCCGATCACCTACATCAGAATCACCTGGGCTGCTTGTTCTTAAAAAGCCCCATCGGGTTGGAGACATGGGGGATGAAACACAGAAATCTGCACGTTAAACAAGCTCCATTGATTCTTAAACAAGTAAAGATCAAGACCACCTGGTGTAAGCCAGATGGCGACAAACGTTGTCTTCAAAGGGCTGGATGGTGAAAACATCGGAGTCCGCGGGCCGCTTAGTCTCAGCCTGCCTCGTGCTGTGCGAGCAGCCGCAGACAGTACAGGAAGTCACCGGGGGTGGGGCAGATGCGGCCGGGCTGTGTGTAGCTGCTGCTCTTTGCTCGAGGTGTCCCCATACTGGGTACGGTTTGCTAAGGGCACCCTGGGCTGAGGAATCTCCACCTGCTTCTTGCCACAGGTGCCCCGGGACTAGAATCGGCTGCCACCTACTGAGTGGCCCCTTCTCTCAGGAAGCCGGGACGTGTCATGTTGGGCTGAAGGCAGCTTCCCTCCTACCTCACTCACTAAGGGGGAGTCTATCCCCACAAACCCACGCACAGGAGGGCTAAGGCCAGGCCCCCTCCACCCTTGCCCACGCCATACCTGGACGGCACAGCCCAGCACCAGCAACAGCACCTTCTTGATTTCCTCCATACTCTTCCCTAAATCAAAAGAGCAACATATTTAATGAGACTCCTCCGTCCACAGTATCGCACCAGAGATACAGCAGTGTGCTGTAGGAAAGCGAAAAACAAACACCATTTCTCTACCCAGTGATTTCGACCTGGGTGTACACACGCCATCTGTTTTCTACGTGTGGGCTTCTACGTTATTGAAGCCAAATGGGAACTCTGTACATAACTATTTGTGGTCCTTTCCCACTCAAGTATGTCCTAAGTATCTTCCCATGATGCTCCACGAACTTCAACATCAGCATCTCTTTTTAGTGTGTGTGGGAAGCAAAGCCCAATGGCAGAGAGGCGTCTCCGCAGGAAATACTGCGTCGGCTCTAAGATGAGGCTGCATACAACGCTACCTTTTCATCGTGCAACATTTCAGATCGACGATCGACGAGCTCCCGGATTCATCCCCCAGCTTCACGTTATCAACATTCTCCACATCTATTCCACCCCCTCCCCTCCCCGTAATTCAGTATCGAAGTTCGGCTGAAGTAGTCCAAAGAAAACCCCAGACAACATGCACATGTCACTTGTGATGGTCTCATACTTATACTGTGTACAAAGGCCACACACTCACTCCACCAATCCCCTCCCAGAGGCTCCGTTTCTCAGTGCTTTAATCTACATGATGCTAAACAACACCTTAGTGGCTGTTGTTGTGTGTTTTTTTTTAATAGAGAAGAGCTGAGACAGAAGGCAGAGTTCATACAGGAAATCTTTTTTTTTTTTTTAAATATATTTTATTGACTTTTTACAGAGAGGAAGAGAGAGGGATAGAGAGTTAGAAACATCGATGAGAGAGAAACACCGATCAGCTGCCTCTTGCACACCCCCTACTGGGGATGTGCCCGCAACCAAGGTACATGCCCTTGACCGGAATCGAACCTGGGACTCTTGAGTCCGCAGGCCGACGCTCTATCCACTGAGCCAAACTGGTTTTGGCGGGAAATCTTTATGAACTCTGTTCACAGCAGAGGATCTAAGTGTACCATTCTCTAGAGTAACTTAAACTGCTCTGAGGATCCATGTCCCCAGCCACAGCAGAGGAAGACAGCACTGAACGTGGGAACAAGCATTGGATAGGCCCACTGCTGAGAGCAAAAGCATAAACGAGGAGATCAGAAACCCTGCATGCACACACGCACGCACACACGCACACAAGTGAGCTAAAAATTAGTCTGAGGCTGCTCAGTGAAAGAGCAAAGGGTTCTGCTCCCTGCAGTTAGACACAGTGACAACCATGAGCCATTCACTCACTCATTCATTCATTCATTCATTCGCACCCATCAGGCATCAAGGCAGAACTAAATCTGATCCAGCGCACCATTAGAAAAACACGGAGTTCCTGTTTGCTGAGTTTTGTGACAGAGGAAGGAAACAGGTTTTATAGGCTGAGAATTAATTTTAGAAAAATCTTCACTCCGGTGGAGCAGTGCTGTGCTTGCTCTCACGAGGCTGAGTGAATACAAACGTGCCGATCACAAGTGCATCCTGTGATTTTCATCCCTACCCGGATTCCAATGACACTTATAAAAAAAAGAGAGACAGAGAGAGAGCAGCAGAAGTTCCCTCATTTCTCAAGGGAGGCTGATGCCCAATTTCTCACAGGATTTCAGGAGTAAGAACTGCTATTTTCATCAATCTACCAGATTGTGGGTTTTGAACAGTTTCAAAACATACAGACGACTCTCTACTGGGTCCCTGCCAGTGCGATTGGCTCCGTGACACAGTGAAGCAGTAACAAACCTACAGACAGCTCCCTTCCCAGGCACCCATGTGTTCTGGCTGCCGGGAGCTCTGCCGTAATCAACACAGTCCTCTGCGCTCAGACCAAGAAATCCACAATGAACAAAATCTGGAAAATGTCAGGGGAACCTGGGAGGAGGACACGAGTCTGCAGTGAGAGTCGGGCGAGGCTTCTTCACGGAAATGGCCCTGAGCTGAGACCCAGCGTGGAGAGGAGAGGTCAGGAGGTAGGTGAGCGAGAGCGTCCCAGGCACAGGAACAGCCCATGCAAAGGCCCAGAGGTAAGAGAACATGGTGTTGGTTGAATTATAAATGCTCTGTGGTTAAGCTTACTAGAGTTGGTTTTTAGAGTGAGAAATGGGGGTGGGGGTGGGGGGGGAGAGGCAGGGCATGAAGCAACGTGGATTTCGGTGCTGAATGAGTCACCGTGGGTGGGGGAAGGTTAGGAAACATCAGGCACCCTCCACATCGTCTACCCACAACCTCACAACTCGGTGTGTGGGGGGGGGGGGGGATCCCACGACTGCCTGAGCTACTGGTTGAATCTAAGAAAAACCTCACTTCCTCTACTACCTGCTTCCTGGAGTGTTGACACAGAGAAACTCCCCCGTCCTTCTTAGCAGAAATGGAATTCACTTAGGCTGATCTCAGCTACACAGAAGGCTACAGACGGCTGCAGCGATCAGCTCCCAAAGCAGAAGGGGCACGACCTGCTAGCACGCGTGCTGTGCTGTAAGGGTGGACAATGAAGCCACACCAACCTCTCAAATGTGCAGGCTGGGTCAGATCAGGGCTGGGCAATTCCCTGACTTCCTCACCTCGTCCGGGGCAGACATGGCCAATCACAACGCTTTCTTACTGAGCCTGGCGTGAGGCCTCTGGGTCCTTCTGAACACAGCCCTCTCGGCCACCGCCCATCCCGTGGAACCAAACCTGTCTTCTGGGCCAGGTACGTGACCCCGAGGCCCCATTTGATTCTCTCAGAGGCAGCCATTTGCATGTTCCCACTTCCTGGTCTCCGGGTGCGGAAAATAAATCTTGTCTGTAAATGATCACTTAGGTACGAAGGTGGGGATTCGGTAAAGGAAGTAAACAGCCCTTCCCAAGAGGGAGCGCCTCCTGCCCCAAACTGCACACACTGCCGTGCCGGGGTCGGTGCCGGGGTCGGCGGGCCCGGTGAGCTAGCCGCAGGCAGGGGTCAGAGAGAAGCAGGCAGAGGCACGCCTCCCTCTGGCTCGCTCAGCTCTCCACAGCCAGAGGCCCAGGATCTGCAAGCCACAGGGAGGCTGAGGGGAAGTGCTAACCCAGTCCGGTGGTTACGCCTGCCCTCCTCCGTGTCCTTCTCTCCCACAGACCACGCTGCACTTAAATACAACATGCTACTGTTTACTCCCCAGTGAGCAAAATCTCCTTTTACAAGCAAGGTCGGGGCTCAAACAGGCCGGGTTACACACTGAGATGGGGTCCCAGCTCTGTCCCCACCTGCTTTCCCCAATTCTCTACTACCCCCTTCGTCCTGAATCTGTCGTCCCTCATTGACATTCCTTCCAGGGCAGGGCTCCAGCTCGGCCCGCTTCCAATCCCAGGGCCACGGCGCAGCCGCTCACCGGCGTCTGCTGACAGACGGACGGACGGACGGACGTGAACCGTCAGCATCGAGTCCCAGGGGGAGGGCACAGGGAACGGTTGTTTCCTTTCTTGCTGGGATGGCACATATGACCTCAAATGTCATTTCAGTCAACGTCACCTCATTGTAACGATGATGAGATGCTGTAGGATCTTAATTCTGGATTATGTCAATTCACCTCCTAGAGTAAAACTGGTTTCAGTCTACGTGGTTTCACTTAAAGTCACAGAACCTATCGGCGACGTTAAGTGAGAAGTTAGTACATATATGTATCTTCTTACTAATTCTAACTCTGCTTTCCTCGGACTCATGTGCTAGTCAACCACTCACCACGCCTTCCCTGGTCTCGCATGTGAAAACTCGCCCCCTCATAAGGACAATTATGGGGCTGCCTTGCTGATTTGAAGAGAGCGTGGCACTGACCATGACCATGGCCCCGTATGTCTCCTGAGTAACGATATCCCAGGCCTCAGCCCACGGGCACAGCTCTGGGGGCCCTCCTGGGGGCCCTGCTCACGAGGAGAACAGCTGTCTATGATTTCGCCAGCCGGGGCCACCCTGAGTTAGATCCATGGCACTGCTGAGAACAGTGCGGATAGTCAATTCCTCGTGGGTGGGCACATGGGGACCCTTCGTGCCCACCCTGGTCCATGGGGTACGAGGCAGGCACCTGCACACACCACCGCACAGCCTGGACAGCGACCCCTGGGAAACACGCACCTAGATTTCTTCTACCAAGAACGTCACACGTGTGGCCCCCAACGGGCATTAACATAAGCATGCACTCCCTTCCCATTTGTTTAATTAGTCATTCAACAAACGTTTATCAAACTCAGACTTGGCCGGCACCCGGTCACGTGGGCAACGGTGCCTGGGCCCCCTGAGTGCACCCAGGCCGGCGGCCCCCTTATCCCAGCGTCTGTCCATCACCCACATCAACGTCGGCCCCCCCGCCCAGCCTCTGCCGGAGCACAGGAGGCTGCTCTCCCGCATCCCGCAGAACCATCTGAAACAGCCACCTCCGCCCTCAGACAGCGTCACCACCGAGAATGACTCCCTACCCACCGGCCTGCCCCGCCGCAGAGGCTGAGAGCGAATCCGCGTCCTAGCACCCGACGGCTGAAGGTCAGCAAAGGAGACTCAACCACAAGAGCGCAGACCGTGACCCAGGGGCTGCGCCGGCTGTAGGGAGGTGGTGGCGGACGATCCGAGAAAGGGTCCCTCCCAACCCCCCACGCAGGAAACTCAGAGCCCAAACACTGCCGGGAGCACAGAGACCTTTGACAAACAACATCTGGTCCCTCCTCGGACGGCCACAGAGGTCAGGCCTGCCGGAAGCCATGGCGAGGCGGCCGCGGCCAGGGAGCATTTGCTCTGTGCACGGCCCCGCTGAGAAGTTGACTAAACAACGTCTGGTATCCAGGCAGGTCCCGGGGGCCGTTCACAAGGCCGGCGTTTGGCCGAGTTGCCACGCTCGCCTGGCCTTGGGGTTAAGCAAGCTTTTCACGTTCCTCGAAGAGCCGAGCGCCGGCTCTCGGCTCCCGCGCCAGCAGCCCCGCGTTCTGGGCGGACTGAACAGCAGCGCAGGAGCTAAGTTACACACTGAGATCGGCACTGGAAATAGCGTTCCGGGGCTTTTCTGAACCTGCTCCCTCCAGGACGAGACAGGAAACAGTAATAGGATCGAATGCCCGAGGATTCGTCTCGCTTACTTTTTCTTCCTCATTCAAAGGAACTTAGGTTTTTGCAAATGCAAAAATAAAAATATATATATATGAGAGAGTTGAGATGAGAGAGTTAGGGAGAAGTGAAAAAAGGCTGGGAAGAAGGACAAAATGCTCGTTAGCCCCCACGGGAGACCCTGGACCCAGCAGGTCCCGGGGCCAGCAGGGCAGTGGGGAGGGCAGAACCCCAGGCCCACGGCAGGGCAAGGAAGACGGCCCTTATGGCTTTTTAAAAGAACTCTCTCAGTGGCAAAAAGGCTGTTCCTAACCAATCCGATTCTGAGCCGCCTTCCTCGGTTGCCACAGGGCTGGGGAGCAAACCACTGGGCACTCGGGGCTCTTGGTTCCCAGCTAGTCACCAGAGAGCAGAGCTGTGCCGTGTGGGCCGTGAGGGAAGGTTTCCATGGGACCCGGAAAGCACTTCAAGGACACTCTTGACAGGAGAGCAAGTAAACACTGAGAGGGTTAAATATTAAATTCCGAGCAGTGTCAGGAGTTCCGTTTCCCTCCAGCCTCTGAAACCTAAGCTCCGCCGGGACCGGAGACTGCCTCCCTCCCTGTGCCCTGAGCCTGCGGCTCCCCATGGGACTGACTCCCAGCACAGCTCCCCTCCTCTGAGCTCTGCCCACCTGGACCCCTCCCTCTGCTCTCTGCTCTGCCACGCCTTGTCACACAGCCCCTCCTCCAGGAAGTCTTGCTGCCCTGCCCAGGCAGAACGCATGACCTGCTTTGCACTCTGTGCTCACCCCACTCTCACCCTGGAACAGACCTGGTTCTGGGTGCTTTCTCCCCTCCCTGCCCCGACACAGGCTCGGGGCTCTGGAGCAGAGACAGCCAATTCACCTCTGGGCCCCGGGGACCAGCCAGGTGGGCATTAAGACAACAGAAGCTGGAGGCTGAGCTCCTTTGAGCTGCTGGCCGGGCAGCCTGCTCGGAGGAGGAGAGGCAGAAAGGCCTCTGGTCTATTGGGGGGTCAGGAATTGGCCTGTGGTTTCCGCAGACAGAGCAGCGGCCGGCACGGAGCTGTGAAGGAAGGCCATTCGCCGCCTCTGGGACTCAGAAGGCTCCGACTCCTCGAGGTGCCTGCTCTGTGCCCTGAAGGCCCTTGTGTAACCACCATAAGAGGGAGAAAAGGAAGAACTGAGGGCCAGACCACCAAAGAGCAACTGGTGGGACCCCAGGCCATTCTCCAAGGTCCAGTGGCGTTCACAGACAGGACCCTGCAGGGTGTGGATGCGGGGCAGCCCCTCCACGGCCCGGGAGTCTTGCCTGGCGTTGGGACCAGGGGCTGACGTCCCCATACAGAAACATCGAATGAGAAGTACATCTCTTCCTACGGGACCACCATGCTGTGTGCCTCCACGAGTGCCCTCCCTCTCTGGGCTGGGTCTGCACCTTGTGACGCCCTCCCTCCCGTTCTAAGCGGCTGAAGGTGGGATCAGCAATTTCCAAGTCCGAACACCACGCCTGCGCTTGCACACAGACCTTGGAAGAAAAGCAGAACGGCAACGCTCTCTTCCAGCACGACGTCTTGTAGCATGCGCTCCGATAAGCCACGTACATCTGTTTGGCGGGTGCACGGCTGGCGAGGTGGTGCGGCGGGGGGGGGGGGGGGGGGGGCAGTTTTCTCCAGCCGTGGGGAGCCGCACACACGGCGTTGAGCACACAGATCAACTCACGTGGCCCCGACCACCGACGCCTGGCCTCTGTATCTGCGAGAGCACGGGGCTGACGCTGTAAGGAACCCCAGCTCGAGGGCGTAGGGAGGTGGGGAGAGCAGGGGGGGTCTCCAGCAATTATGCTCATTCACTGAGCACTTACCACGTGCCAGACACTGACCTCGACACTTAGAAGATATTGGCAACAGCAACGAAACCCCAGAGATTCACGTCCTCACAGGAGATTACATGCTAGAGGAGGAAAAACAAGCCATGTACTAGACATGAAGAAAGTAAGTACATGACACAGAGGGGGGATAAACGTTATGAAAAAGGAAGGCAGAGCAGGGTAAGAGGACTGGGCTCCTGAGGGAGAGGCGGTAGCTGTGAACAGGGAGGTCAGTGGGTGCAGTGAGAAGGTGTCACTTGAGCAGACACCTGAGGGAGCTGTTCTTGTGGGCACCTGACGGAAAAGCATGCCAGGCAGAGGGAACAGCCAGTGCACAGGGCCCAGTGCCGAGAGGGTGGGGGCAGGAGAGTGAGATCATCTGAGTAATTTTCTAAGACAGTGATCGGCAAACTCATTAGTCAACAGAGCCAAATATCAACAGTACAACGATTGAAATTTCTTTGGAGAGCCAAATTTTTTAAACTTAAACTTCTTCTAACGCCACTTCTTCAAAATAGACTCGCCCAGGCCATGGTATTTTGTGGAAGAGCCACACTCAAGGGACCAAAGAGCTGCATGTGGCTCGCGAGCCGCAGTTCGCCGACCACGGTTCTAAGAGGACTGCCCCGCTCTGGCTGCTGTGGGGAGCACAGACCGCCGGGGCGGACGGTGAGAAGGCTCCTCCGGGGCACAGCCAGGCCGGAGGCGGCGGGGGCTGGAGCCAGGGTGCAGGGTGGTGGCGGGACAGGACGAGAAGAGGGCTCCGATGCTGTGCAAGCAGAGCCAAGGCACCTGCCTGAAGGAACGGGCGGACGGGCGGGTAAGAGAAACGGGCAAGAAACGAAACAAAGGAGGGCCAGGGAGGGGAGCCTGGACACGGACCGGCTGCCAAGGAGACGGCTTTCCTGCTAAGCGCCGTCGTACGCCAGTGACGGAGGGGTTCAGAGCAGGGTCCTGCCGGGCCCCCAGCCGGGCTCCAAGAAGTGGGGTCTACAGTTAATGAGGTGCCGGACAGACGCTTCCCCGGGGACGGACATCCCATTGAGAGCGCTGGACCACGCACCGTCAGAGAGGAAATCCAGAGAGCCGACCCGAGGTTCAAAACAGGGAAGGCGCATGAGGATTTGGGGCCAGGAGGGGCAGACACTGAGCAGAGACCTTACACGCAGTTTAAAGCGGCGGTCGCCAGCCGGGGGTCCGTGGACCCTGGTGGTCCGTGAGGCCCGCGAGGTTGGCGGCCGCTGATTTAAAGAGTATGAAGGGTTTTTCACACTCACCGGGCTGCCCTGAAATCCCAGGGCAGAAGTAAAGAGGACATCCCTTTGGTCCGATGGGCGAGGGAGGTGCGTGAGACACACCGAAAACCTTATAAGTCACAGGAGCTGCGCCATCTCGCTTTGTTAGATCGGGGGAAGGGGGACGAAGGCTTGGCGCCTCAGGCTTTCAGTGTCACTGTGTGTCGGGGGAGGGGTGGGCTAGGAGCTCTGCGGGGGTCTGCCCTGCCCCTGGCACCTGACTCCACTGTGGTGCCTTTGCCAAAAACAAGACATAACCAAAAACGGCGGAATGTTACAAATGACAGCACACTGTCAACACCAGCAGGAAGGAGCTCCGGCACGCTCCCGAAGAAACGCGTGCGACAGCGTCAGTGAGAAAGCCCCGCCTCCCAGGGAACCCGCAGGAAGACACCGACTTTGAGCTCTGTTTACAAGGAAGCCCCAAATGCTTCGCGCGTCTATTTTTAAAACGTAAAACAGAAAACCCTGCCCCGTAAACGCGTCCCTCTGCTCTGGCACTCGGGTTTGCGTCTTCTCGCTGGGGGACCTGCCAACCTCCTTGGCGATGGGAGGCCCTCCCCCAGGACTTCTCTCCTAACCTGTCCAGCTCAGCTCCCTCTGGTCCTGACATCACGGTAAGGCAGGCCTCCCCCCCCCCACCCCCCCCACCGCCCCAGCCTGCTGCCTGGGCGGCATTCTCCTCCTTCACTTCCCCGGCTCATCTCCCACTTCTTCAGAGCAGGGGCCAGGGCCACAGCCTCGTTGGGTGACGTCTGTCAATTCTACGCGATGCTGGATACCAGGAGGCACTCTGTTCACCTGTCACAATTTTAAGTCAGGTTCCCCATAATGTTCTGAAACTGGATCATGGTGAAGGTTGCATGACTCTGTACATCTATGGAAAAGGTCACTAAATCGTACATTTCAAGTGGGTAAATTTTATGGTATGCAAATTACACCTTCATAAAGCTGGGTTTGTGTGGGGGTTTTTTTTTCAAATCAGCATCCACATCTCTGCAGATGTTTCCGTTCAGCGCCAGCCCCCAGGAGGGGACCTGTGTTCTCCACAGCCCGCGTGGGTCACGAAGGGGCCGGACCGAGTCCGCCGCGGGAGGGCTGGAGCCAGGGGTGGTGTGTGGAGGTGCCTGGTGGATCAGGGGTCCCCGGAGGGCACAGGAAGTGGGGGCACGGGCAGGGACGGGGAAGAGGAGGCGTCGACAGGAAGGTAGCCAAGCTCTGCAGTGTGACGAGGCGGCAGGGAGGCTGGCGGGGGAGGAGGACATGTTTACTTAATATTAGGTCGAACCATACCCACGGCTATTTTTGTAGGCGGTCGCCTAGAGCTCAACCTCACACGTGCATGTCTGCGCGGGATACCGATTGAATGGAGCAGATTTCAGTCAGCACCTCTGCTTACAGACCGAGGGACCGGGGCTCGTCACTCACACTCCGAGAGCCTGTTTCCTCATCGGTAATGGGGATGGCACCTCCCATCCCACAAGCACCTTTCATTCCCACTTTGTGGTACATGTACCATGTCCACCACGTGCTGGGCTCACCAAGGGCTCGAGAATGCCCCGCTCCTCAGCCTTCCTCCAGTCATTTTACGCTGCGACCTCCAGAGCAGAACTGAGCCTGAACCACCCACCTCCTCTCCCCTTAATACCAGCTCCCACCTCATCAGGAGAGCCAACAGTTCTGCTCAGCAAAGCAGACCCCGACTTTCATGAAGTTACTACAGAAACCACGAGAGGCCCCGGTTCAGCGGCTGGGACGGGCTGCATCTGGGGGAACCACGAAATAAAGCCAGGAAACAAATGGCCCAACGGCGGAGGGGGAGGAGGGGAAGGGTGTGCGCGGCCGGGAGCAAAGCCAACGTGCCAGGGTGTGAGGCTCCTGGGCCAGCCGAGCAGAGGACTAACCGGAGGTCAACAAAACCTCTTCCTTTTCGCACATGCAGACAAAAGGCAGACACACCAGCCAGCGGGCTCAGGAGGAACCCTTCCCCCGGCCACAGGAATACTGCTCAGCCACACCTGGCCCGGTGCCCCCGAAGCGGCTGCTGCTGGTCTCCGGCTCGGACACTAACCAAGAGCGGCTCCCCCGAGCAGCGTCCTTGGCTGGCCACTCGGCGCCCTCGCCCTCCCCTCTCACGGCAACTCTAGCTGCTGTCACACTGTCAGGAGCAAGGATGGCCAGCCTCGGTGAGAGCAGGAGGAGGAGCTGGCCACAGAGGGCAGCTAGTTTCCCTTCTGTAAAGCCTCTCACGTGGCGGACCTTCCTGCACGCCCTGGCCTACCCCCGGAGGCCCCGGAACCCCAGCGAGGTCTCCCCGGGAACACAGGAAGCCCCTGACGGCGAGACGTCTGTCCCTGGGGCCTGTGAGCTGATGGCCGGGAGCCATGGTGCGGGAGCTACCTGACAAGTGCGCATTAAGCTCCGGCTTTCTGGAAGATGTCCAGGAGCCATTTCATTCGGTCTTTCAAGGTCACGGCCAGTGTCCGAGGCTGGGACTTGGAACCCTTGCCCTCTCGGGCCTCAGGTGCAGTGGTGAGACCTACCACGGACTCAAAGAGCATCACAGGATCCCTGAGGGAGAGATGTGAGTTCCCTCAACAGTCTTTTTTTAAAAAAATATTTTATTGATTTCAGAGAGGAAGGGAGAGGGAGAGAGAAAGATAGAAACATCAATGATGAGAGAGAATAATTGATCAGCTGCCTCCTGGAGGCCCCCTACTGGGGATGGAGCCCACAACCTGGGCATGAGCCCCTGACCGGAATCGAACCTGGGACCTTTCAGTCCGCAGGCGGACGCTCCATCTACCGAGCCAAACCAGCCAGGGCCCTCAACAGATTCTTACTTTCTTCCCAAAAGGTACCCGCCCCACTACGGTGTCATGGATTCCACATTTACCGAGGAGAGATCCCGTCCCCTTCCCCCCCCCCCGCCCCACCAGGCCACCATACAACCCCGGCCCCTGAGCCCACGGAAGCAGTGGCCTTGCCTGCCTCTGCACTCGTACGTGAGGGGTTGCAAGGATTCGTTCTTAAGGAAGAAATGTGCTCTTGGCTTCATGCCTCGGGGTAATAAACCCACCCTTCAAAATGTCACCGAATTGGTCACGTGTTTTCACCATGCTGGCTCCGAGCCGGCAGCCAGAGCTCTCTGCCCAACAGCTGCCCAGAGCCACTGGCACGGGCCAAGCACCCGGGGGGCGGCTTTCACTCACCAGACAGCGGGTCTTTGCCAATCATCAAAACATTGGGCAAGTTCATGACGATCAGCTGCTGCAGAACCTCCTGCAGGAACAAAGAGGAAAAGACACCATTAAGAACAGGAAACAAAAACAAAGAATGATGACCCCGACGAGAGCTTATCAAGTGACTGGGTGCGTGTGGAGCCACTACAAGGTAACTGTGAACATGCTACGATGGAACCGGAAGGAACAGTTAGGGTATAAACAAACCTGAGACATCAGCGCTAGCTGTACTTCTGCCCTGATCGTAACTACATGAACATTATGTCTGCACACGTACAGAGACCGGGGGGAGAAGATACGGTACATGCCAGGACAGCAGGATCAGGGGTGGGAGTCTTTTTAAAAGACGGCTTTATTGCCCCAACCCAGTGGTCGGCAAACTGCAGCTCCCGAGCCACATGCGGCTCTTTGGCCCCTTGAGTGTGGCTCTTCCACAAAATACCACGGCCTGGGCGAGTCTGTGTTGAAGAAGTGGCGTTAGAAGAAGTTTAAGTTTAAAAAATTTGGCTCTCAAAAGAAATTTCAATCGTTGTACTGTTGATATTTGGCTCTGTTGACTAATGAGTTTGCCGACCACTGCCCTAACCCGTTTGGCTCAGTGGCTAGAGCGTCGGCCTGCGGACTGAAGGGTCCCAGATTTGATTCCGGTCAAGGGCACGTACCTTGATTGTGGGCACATCCCCAGGAGGGGGTGTGCAGGAGGCAGCTGATTGATGTTTCTCTCTCATTGATGTTTCTAACTCTCTTATCCCTCTCCCTTCCTCTCTGTAAAGAAATCAATAAAATATATTAAAAAGAAAAAGACGGCTTTATTTTTATGGCATGGTTTGCTCGTGCAATTAAAAACACAGAGCGAACATTAAAGAGCTGCTGCGGGGTCTGTAACTGATGGCTCAGGATGCTGCGTGCGCCAGGTCTCCGGCACACGTGGTAAATGCGGAGCCTCCGGCTGACAGCAGCGGCTTCCCAGGGAGAGGGATAAATCACAGCTAATCGGCGCCGTCAGAGAGGTGGCGCGGGAAACGAGCTGCCTTCTGGCCCTCACACCGAGGGTCTTTGAAAGCCGGCCCGGCACCGGCCATCAGTCATGCCCGTGCCGGGTGCCTCTGATGAGCCCGCCTAGGAGTGTGCCGCTTGCACCCTGGCCACCACTGCGTCCCCAGAGCGCCTCCAGGGCAGGTCGTCTTCCCTGTCCAGATGGGCCTTGCTGCTTACAAATCAGGAGAGAGAAACCTAATTTTACAGAAGGCAAGTAAGGGGGTAGGTTTCCTAAGTGGTCTTGGCCTTAAAAAAGTGGTCGCCGGAGGGTAGAGGAGGCCGGGTGCAGGTCAATGGGGGAAAAAGGAGACATGTGTACTACTAGTTGTAATACTTTAAACAATAAAATAAATAAGTAAATAAGTAAATAAATAATAAAATTGCCAAAAAAAAAAAAAAGTGGTCGCTATAGAAACTCTTCACCAACAAAAGCTCTTCTCATGCCTTTTTAAAATGTTTCCAACTTTTTTCAGGACTCACTCTATTGTGTAACTTGCTGAAGCTCTGCCTTCAGTACCTTGCCAGCTAGCGCCGATAAAGAAAGGGGGGACGATTACACAATCGGCCCAGCAGGACACCCCAGAAGTCTCGCTCTGAATCATCAGGCTAGAACGGTGGCCTGGGCACGCAGGCCGGGAGATGCCAGCGCCGTCAAACAGCAAATGCACTGACTTTATCCTCCCTTCTTATCATCTTTCTGTGGCTCCTTTTCACGCCAGAAACTGGGGGGGAAGGGATGCTAAAACATGAGGTGTACCCCACTCCCAACACACCGGGCCCCTCTCCACTTGGCGTTGGAGAAAGTTTTTCTTTACTACCTGGGGTCACATGGCACATCAGAGATGGCTGCTGTTTTCTTAAACACGTCAGTGGGTGAATACCTGTGCTGGACAGGAGTCTGAGCTGTGTAGCAGCCTCAGCCCTCCTTCAGGCCTTGGGAAAATTCAACGTGAGAAAACTGTCTCTCCAGCGCATGGCTCACAAAAGGATTCCAAGTCCACTCTGAACCTGCAGAATCCCCTTCCCAGCGGCTCAGCCACCACGAGGGAGGACTCCCACCAGGTGAGCCCCGAGTCCGGGAGGCTCTGCCCCGCCTTCACCCACAGCTCGGCGCTCAGCCCAACTTCCGGAAGACCCACTCGTTACCGCCGCCCCGCCGTCTTCAGTCCCCCCTGGTCTCGGCTGGTTTCCCTCTGCCGCCGTCCACGTGCGTGGCGCAGCAGCCCCACCCGTGCTCAGGGCGCTCGCAGGGCACAGGTTTCTAACGGAGGCACAGGTGGGTGCGCGCCCGGCAGGTCGCTGCAATAGCGCACAGCGGCCTCTCTGCGATACAATGACCTAAGCCAGCGGTCGGCAAACTCATTAGTCAGCAGAGCCAGATATCAACAGGACAACGATTGACATTTCTTTTGAGAGCCACATTTTTTAAACTTAAACTTCTTCTAACGCCACTTCTTCAAAACAGACTCGCCCAGGCCGTGGTCTTTTGTGGAAGAGCCACACTCAAGGGGCCAAAGAGCCGCATGTGGCTCGCGAGCCGCGGTTTGCCGACCACGGACCTAAGCAAAAGCCGGCCGGAAGCACTGCTAGACAGCCCAGGTGTGTCTAACACCGTCTCATCAGTACTTGCTAATTTTGCCCAAGAAACATGTGTCACATGTACAGTTAATAAGTAATGTTTACAATACCTAAAATAAAACTGAAAGTAAAGTGTAAAAAAAAAAAAAAGAAGTTATGTTTTATGAGCAAACTATGTTTTGTGTGTTTTTAAAAAATTTGTTCCTTTCAAAACCGCATGGGTCTCTTCAGGTCTAATCCTGTGGCCCAAACCACTCCAGAGCAATTAACTGATCCCCTAAGGGACCACCACGCACATTTCCAGCAAGAGCAGGCTCAGGGGCGTGAGTGTCGAGGGCAGTGGAAATATGATGCGAGACAGTAATTTCAAACGATCCAGTTGCTCCCCTCAAAAAGTAGAAAGAAACGGGTGAAAATACTCTAATAATATACTTTAATTAAGCCAACATGCCCCAAGCATTACCACTTCACCACACAATCGGCAGGAAGTCGTGAATATTTCACATTCTTGCTTCACACCGAGTCTCTGAAACCCAGCGTGTAGTTTATACTCACGGCACATCTCAACTCGGACACTCCGTTTTCCCGGGAGACATCTGATCTGGGAAGTGGCTTCGCATACCCAAGTCCTTCCAAACACACTGAAGAGTGTCCCGTGAACTGAATCGAGCACCGCTTCTTAAATTTAAATTACCAAGGCCTCGGCCACACCAGCCGCATCGGGAGATCCCGACAGCCACATGTGGCTGGTGGTGTCATGCACCCCAACACCCATGCCGAGGGGACCTGGTGGCCATCAGTCCCTGAGGAAAGCCTAGCCAACGGGTCCCCCTGGGGTGGCAGGGCTCCAGGGCAACCGGCCAGGCCCTCCATCTAGCGGGGACGTGAGGAGGTTGCTGACGAGTGGGCCCTCCCGCCTGGCCCTGGGAACAGAAAGCCACTGTGGAGGCGGCAGCTGACTCTGGCCTGCTCAGCGGGCACCTGGTCACAAACCGGCTGGCATGGGTGGGGCTGAGCGAGGCGGGAGCGCGCAAGCCCAGAGGTGTGCTTGAACACTCCCCAAAGCGGGCACCTCCTCGTGCCACCTAGGCCTTCACGAAGGCACTGTCACATCCCCAGGCAGGGACGAGGGTGCACACAAGCCTCCATGCAGCCTCCGTCTTGTCACCCGGTCCTTGTGGCCTGGCTCAGGCAGGAGAGGAGAGTCGGGCTTGAAGTTCGGCCTTCCTGGAGAGGCCCCCTCCCCACAGAGGGTGCGGGGAGCTAACGTCTGCGAGCCAGGGTGGACTTTCACCAGGTTTGCTCTCGGATCCTAATCCAAGATGCTCGGGGACCCCAGGTTCTCCTGTTCGTGAACGGAACCCGACTAACGGCATTTATCCCGCCAGGATCTGCTTTACGCGAATCAAAGGAAAAGTCACAAAAATGGACCCGAGGAGGGTGGGTGTGTCTGGATTCTCAGCAGCAGGGGGCTGGAAAGTGTCTGTAATGTACACCACCCAGGCTGCAAATCTAAATCTAGGACCTTATCCGTTCCAGTGGCTCCCCTGGGGCTGTCAGGATAAAAACAAGGCCCTCCGCGTGTCAGGGAGGGATGGGACAGGCTGGGACACTCCCCAGGAAGCGTCTGTCACCCCAGCTGGCGGGTCCCAGGGCTGCATCTGTGTGGGCAGAGGTGTCAGCAAGCCCAGCCAGCCGGCCACCATCAGATTCCCAGCTCCCTGACCTGGAGCCTTGGAGGCAACCGAGGGTGAATGGGGAGTGCGGGGCGGGGGGGGGGGGGGGGGGGGGGGCAGTCTCCAGGCCTGGGGCACTGGCTCTCAGGAGTCACCCGGGGAGAGAAGGTCAAAGAACAGAACCAGGAAGGTGAGTGGCAGGAAGACACCCCCTTCCCACTAGAATGGTCTCGTGACAGGTACTCGGTGGGGAGAGTGCAGGACACGGCGGGGCGCCCCATTCCAGGCTTTGTAGGCGATCGAGCTCTGCTAGGGACAGGAGGACAGTGCGGGAGGGAGGGCGAGGAGCCGACGCCACAGGCACCTGGTTACACGCAAAACGCACACCTGACAACAACCGAGGGGCCGTGGAGGAGGGGACCTCTCTGTCACCCACAGCAAACGAGACGGGCACCCAGGTCCACGGCTTCCCTGTGCCCATGATGCCAGGTGCCTGCTCCCCTGGGCCCTGCACGCGGGGCTATGCCAGGAGGCTGGGAGGAAGGGTTCCCAGAGCACCAGCCGCTTGAGACAGAGGCTCGGGGGTCCCGGCCCCACCCGCCACCTAAGGCAATGCAGGGGCCTGGCTGAAAAGGCTTTCAAGTCCTGCCAGGGCCCATGCTGACCCCTGCGCCTGCTCAGAAGAAGGTGGAAGAAACGCCAGGTCCTGTTAAAGCTGCAGGGTGTGAACACTTCCGTGTGTGTGTGCCCGGCAAAGGTTATCTCGTTTCCATTCCAAACACCGGGATTGTTGGGTTAAGAACAATGATTTCATCGAGAAACGGGGAGAAACTTTTTCTCCCCCTAAATGAAATGGAATTTTATCTCTTGACATTTTGCTGGGAAGGAAAAATAAATGCTGCTCAAGGCCAGAGTTCAGGCCCAGGGAATGACCCTCCGTGGGGGTGTGAATAGGAGCTGCGAGTGCAGAGTAAACAGAGGGAAACTCCCAGGAAAGTGAAGACAAACACCGGCAGAGGCGGCCAGATGGAAGGTGATGCTCGCGGTTGCCAAGGAGATCAGGATGGTCCGGACAACACCACGGGCCTTCCACACGGCCACGGACACACAAGGCGCCCAGCCACGTTCTCAGAGTCACAACTGAGAGTCAGAAACACGATGGCCTCAGGTTGGAGTGTGCCCCTCGCACCCCTCCCCGCACCCGCACAGCATCCGTGAGCTGAGAGCGCTCAGCCTCGCCGGGAAGGCCGCCGGCACGCGATCCCAGCACAGAACAGGTGTCAGAGCGGCACAGCAAGGAGCGCGACCCAACTCTGCCCAGGAAGTCCGGGGCTTCCCGGAGAGGCGGCAGCCGAGGAGTCCGACAGGTCAAGGCGAGAGCTGGGGCGTGCATGAGCCACCTCCTCCACGCAGCCACCCTGAAGCCCTTCATCACATGATCTCCTTTCCTCTATCTGCCCACCTCACGGCACTTTTACATTCTGCCGTGTCAGGTAACTTCCCACTCAGAGGCAGCAAAGAGCTGCTAATAGTGAGTTGATGAAATTAGACTGATCAGAAAATATTCCTCAAAGTTTACATTAAGTTTTTGAAAAATAAATGTGTTTTTTTTTGGAAGAGATGTCCTCTCTCACACACACACACTACCGAGGGAATCAAGTCATGAAAACCAGCTGCTCTGCCCCCGACCCGGACGGCGATGCCTCGCAGCCTGGCACATCGGCCACGGGGCAGAAGCCTGAAGATGCCACAGCCCGGAGACGTTAGCGCAAGTTAAAAACACCCCAGAGAGGGTGTGTGATGCTGGTTGGAATACACCATGCTTCCAACTGAGCCCAGGATTCAAAGGAGGTTAATTTCCACTCCTGAACTGCAGACGTGACTCAGACAGGAACGGTCCCCCCCGGGGTCCCAGCCCCGTTCCCGGGCCCTCTCACCTCACAGCGATGACACGATGACCCCGCGCACAGGGTCCCTCCCTCGCTGAGGGGAGAAGCCCCTGGGCTGCTGAAAGTCTGAGACACCCACACAGAGACCCGGGAAGTCAGGGCCCCTGCGCGCATCCTGGGGCGTATGCCCATGCATCACCCAGCACCCCTCCACAGGTGATACACTCCACACCCCCCACCGGATCTGGCCAGGAGGGCTCCTGAGCGCCCTGCCACAACTCCTCGGCCCAAACAGAAACTGCCCGACCGCCCGGCCTTGGTACACACTCCCGACCACAGAGACGGTCCCATCTCTACGCTCAGCCGACACGCGTGAGGAGGTCAGGAGACGGCGGCTAGGATTTCCCATCTGAGGGAACCGCAGCACAACGCTGGTGACGGGGTTTGATGGCAGGACCCAGCGCAAGGCCAGGGTCGGACACGCTAGGCTGGCGAGCTGTCCCCGTACCACACCGGCCTCTGGATGGCCAAACCCAGGCACTTCCTACGGCCAATCTGCCTCCCAGCTTCCAGTGACTCGTGAGTTACAGCCTGCTGCCCCCGCCCACCAATCACGCCTCCCACCGTGTCACCCCATCTGAGTACAACGGAGACTTGACCCCCAAACCAAGCGCCACAGCAAATTCCGCTAAGAGCACAATTTTCTAATTTAGCTGCCGAGAGGGGATGTGAGCCTGGTGATTTATCCTCGGCCGTCTGTTCGGAGCCGGGCCCACGGGACAAGGCTGACGCGCATCCCCGCGAAACGAGCGGGTAATGAAGTGCTTTCGTGTTAAGAGGCTGTCGCGGAGAGCTGCCGAGAGGCCGGAGCCATCTGGTCCACCGTGTCTCAATTAATCTGGGGTCCCCAGGGCCTGGAACCTGCTCGAGCCTCGCCAAGCCCAGGAGCACTGACTCCCTAACTAGGCCACACAGCATCCGAGGACCCAGCGATCTAAGGCCACCAACTCAGGCCGTCAGCAGTTACTGCATCATCAGAAAACCCCCTCCAGGGACCACTTCTCTCACTGCAGGTCCTCAGGGCTGTGTTCACAGAAACAAACCCAACCCATTCTTTGTCCGAAGAAAGGAAAACAAGTATTTCCTTTGAGGTGATGGAGGAGGAGGAGATCTGTGGGAAGGAGCACCTGGAAACTCTAACGCCAGCCACCACACACCACCACGCCAGCCACAACATACCACGACGCCAGTCACCACATACCACCACGGGAGGGCAAAGCTGCTTGCTGTGTGACCTCGGGCCAGTCGCCATCCCACTCTGAGCCACCCCCTCATGTGTAAAGGGACTAAGACTATCTCTAAGGATGGGCTCTTTAAGAAGGGGGAGGCTGGAAACATGGACATTAAGGCTGGCACAGAGGAGCACAGCAGATCTTTACTGACACAGAGCAGCCAACTCTGAAAACAGGTGAGTGCCCACGCGTCCTGGAAGAACCCGGGGGAAACCCAACACGACGGGACTGGGGGACACCTCAGTGTCCCCATGAGCGCCTGCCACCCTCCCTCGAGGGCTGGTGTGATGCCTGGGGTTGCTCTGTGGGTGCAGCCGACTCATCTGATGCTGCAAGTGCGTGTTCTGAGCGCCTGCACCACGGAAGGTGTGGGGCAGCCCCGGAAGCAGGGGCGGGCGCTGCTGTCATCTCCTCTGAGAACTCCTGCCCATACATGGTGCTTCAGGAGCCATCGTACACAGTACAGCTGAGCCTGCCAACCGGCAGCCAAAGCTGGGCGCTAGGAATGAGCTTCAGCAGATGCCCTCACGGCCCCAGGTGCAGGGGGAGGGCACACGGGGCCGAGATGGCCCTACAGATGGACGCACACCCTTGCATACAGATGTAGCCGACAGCAGGGGGCGTAAGAATCGGCATTTAAGACCAGAAGAGCCTTACGGATTCTCTACAGAGCAGGGAGACTGGGGCCCGGAGAAGGAAATCATGAGGGCACAGCCTCCCGTCTAGATCAGGTCTAGACACCCAGCTCTCCTGGGACTCACTTCCATTCACAGTGGCCACTGAGGGCCTCCTACGGCCAGGGCCACCCTCCGGTGGGGGCTTTGGGGGAGGGTGAGGAAGGACTGAGAGGATCAGACCAGGAGGCCAGGGATGGGGAGAGGCGTGGACCTGTCCTCACACTTCAGTGCGGGGAGCGGGGAGGGGGGGGGAGGGGGTGTGTGTGATGGCTCTGGGGCGTCCTGTCCCCTCCTGCCCACTCAAACAGCATCCTCTGTGGCTGGGATTGATGTGAGGAACCCTGTTTTATGGTCATGAGGAATCTAACACTTTGAACTGGCAGCTGTAAAGCCCTTTTCTTTGAGCTTCTTGGAAAAGCCAACAGTGTTGTTGATGGGCAGGCAAGGGAAGGGGCAGGGCTGAACAGCCGGCACCACCCACCAGCCAGAGGTGCAGGGGGGAGGGCACACGGGGCCAAGATGGACCTACAGGTGGACCTACAGTGCAGGGCTCACAGCAGGCAGGGCCCACCACCGCCACCTGGTCCATGGGACCCACACCGCTCCCCTGCACCCTCGTCAGGTGTGTGGCTCCAGGCTGCCTCCCCAGGTACCTTCTGCCCTGGGCATGGCCACGGAGCTCCATGGGGCAGGCGTGGCCTTTCCGTGTCAGCAGGTAGCTGGGCTGGGGGTAACACGGCATGGAAAGAGCCACTGTGGCCCCCTCTGTCCACCCCTCCACTCATCCCAGGCCTACAGGCAGCCCCCCTCCCCCCTCAGAACGCATACCCGCTGCCTCACAGTGCTGTAACCAGCTCCCTCCCCCCCCCCCGGGGGGCATGTCGGAGTGGCAGAGTGTGCCAGGGAGCCTCCAGCTTTGGGTGGCAGCCTGCCGGGACCTGTGAGGGCAGGGAAAGGCAGGCAGGGAAGCCAGCCTCCACCCCCATCACCCACAGTGTGATCGTCACAGGACGAAATGCACCAAGGCTCCTGAGTCAGCCAGGCCTCCAAAGCCGTCTCCCCAGGGCATGTGGCCCTAGTGGGGCTGTTCCAGACGACGCCCGGAGAGCACACACACGCCTGCCTCCTGCCGCCAGGGTCCCAGCTCAGAACAGCTCAGCGGTGCACCAACGCAGGAGGCCTACGGGGTCCAAAAAAGTGACACCCATCAAGGAAGGCGTGAGGGTGCACCCTGGGTTCTCCAGGAACACAGAAATCCTCCCACCCTGGGCTCACCCCAAACCCTTTCCTTCTCGGTCGCTAGGACGAGGCAGGAGGAAGGACTGGACAGGAGCACCCGACCGCCCTCCCTCACTCTCACGCCCTGTCTTTCCCCTCTGGTCTCAGGGGAAAAGCCTGGACTGGGCAGGGCTGGCAGGTGCGGTGCTGGGAACTCTACGGGCCGGTCCTGGCTCCGGGGAAGGTGTGCCTGGTTGATGAGCGATGCCAACCGCGGGCAGAGCCACACAATCCGCACTCAGGAAATACTAAAAGCGGAAGCGCAGTCACTCAAGTCCTATGTGAGCACCGAGGGGACTGCGAATGCTCCACGGTGGGCGAGTGCGCGAGGTCAGACTGCTACCGCCCCTCTGGGCCTCCCCACCCCTGGGGCTCCCCCCCACCCCTACCCCCGGGCGCGAAAGCTGCAGAATGAAATCCTGCGAACTGGTCCTTTCTCATCTTGGGGGTTTGCAGCAAATGACCAGGCTTCCTCTAGAGAGCAAAGAGACTGGGGAGGGCTCTTCTACCACCAGAGTTTATTCTATAGCAGGAAACCGGGGGAGGGCGACTCAGGACACAGTTAAAAAACTGGGGGGGGAGGGGGGGGAGAGGAGGGTGATTAAGAAACGACAAGTTTATAATGACTAACCTCACAGCAGGAAGTGAAATCTCAACAGATGGTATCGCCTTCAAGGCAGCTGCCCACATTGGGGGGTGGGGGCAGGGGCTTGTGGGTGGCCTGACCCCCCTCACACCTAACGCCATGCTCTCCACCCTGCAACTCCCCTCCAATACCTTCACTACCCACGACCCTTGGCTGGAAATGACCACTTCTCCGTCTGCCCTCCCAAACCCCGGCACGCTGTACCCCACAGGTGCTGTGGCGTGCTCACCCCTGAACCCTCCCTGCCCCCCGGCCTCTGCGGGTGCTGCTCACGGCAGTTGCTCACCAACTGCTGGCTACACTGAGCCGACCGACCGCAGGGAGGAAGTAGTCTGGTGAGACAGGGGCCTGAGGACCTCGGACATACACCTTCCCCCTTCCAGAGGACAAAGGACGCTTGCTTTTGAATGATAATTCATCGCAGTGTTTAATAAGCCAGAGGCTGGGCTCGATACTGTGTGTATCACCCCACTTAACCCTAACTGGCCGGCGGTACTCCGGGTGCACCCGCGTTAGCCAGCACAAACCCACTTGGTCAAGAAACGTTTCTGACCACTGGGGATGCTGTGGTCGATGCGGGGATATGCAGAAGCCTATAAATATGTCGTATGCACGTGCCAGGAAGGACTGGGTACTCAGAAGAAAAAGAGAGCAGGGCAGGACGATCGCGAGTGGTGGAAAAGGAAGCTAAGACAGGCGATCAAAGAGGGCCTGCCGATGAATAGTGACAGTCGGACAAACCGTGGAGAACAGGTGTGAGCCGGGAGAGAGGTGGGATAAGGGAATTCCAGGCAGAGGCGATGGGAATGGGAAGGTGCTGCAGCTGGGACAGGCTGTGCGGTCCTCCTCCCGAGCATGAGGCTGGCGGCCGTTTCCAACAGTCCCGGTGCTTACACAGCTCCCGTGGTCAGATGCCCCGCTCTGAAGCCCTGGGAGGCAGGAGCTCTCACTGAGATGCCAGAGGTTACGGAGGGTTCCAGCCTGTGTGCCAGGCCTAGGTGGCTGGTGCTGGCTACGTGGAGCGCCGTTCTGAGAAGGACTCGGAAGCTGGATCTGCGCTCAGAGGCAGAGCGCCGCGCTCCATGAGTGATGTCTGCCTGAGCTGGCGTGAAGACACAGACACACGCCCTTGTGAAAACTACACCTCCAGAAATGAGCGCCGGGGCACACAGCCCTCAACAGCGGACGACCCAGGCTGCTGAGCTCTGGGGTGCCCCAGGCACGGTCCCTAGCTCCCGGAATTAGTGGAGTTCGGTGGGGTGAAGTGACTTGCCCGGGTCACCTGTGGGTGAGTGGAGCACAGGACCCAATGCCAGCTCCCTGGAGTCCAGGTGCCGATGGAAGACCCTGCTGACCTTGTCCGTCCAAGGACTGGTGGTGCAATCATTGGTACTCAGTGCTAGGACCACGGGGGTCAGCGCTGGTGATGCGATACATCCCAGAGAATTACAGCGATCTGAGAGTAACGAAGACCTAACAATCGTGACTTACGCAAGATTCAAGATATGAGAAGACAGGCAGACCATGAGCGCCCCACCCGAGGGTGTCAGGGACCTGGGCATCGCGCCGCATTCCGGGCAGTGAGGAGGAGGAAGGGGGAGGAAGGCACGCTGCCACCTCCTTTTCAGAAGGCTTCCCAGAAGCAGCCCTCAACACAGCCCCTTACGTCCCCCTCGACCCACCTGGGTGGAGTCTAGCTGGGGTGGGGGAGGCCGGGGTTCTCCTATTAAGGAAGAAGGGGTGAACAGGAGCTGGGGAGTAATCGGCCACATGAGAGGGATAAAACACGCCCTCTGGCCTCGGGGAAACCACCATCTCGTTAGAAAGACACACACGTGGAGATGATTAGTGGGAGCGGCCTCTGTAACAAGGCACCGATTGTGTGCACAGATAGGAAGCAAGTGGTTAAGGACGCGCACAGCCCCGGGTGGCCACGGGGCCTCCAGCCAGCAGGCACTGCGGAGGGGGACCTGAGCTGGACGGGCAGGCGGCGGGCAGAGAGGGGAGCAGGGGGCAGGGCAGCTACGGAGGAGTATACCACCCCCCGCCCCCAGTGAACCCTGGGCCACCGCAGCCCCAGCTAAAACTGACTTGGGGTGGGGAGGAGCGTTGGGCCTAGCGTGCACAGAACTGGGTTAATTATTAATCATAAACCTTGGCTCCTGACACTCATCTGTGGTCACACAGGGCTCATTTTCATGTAGTTCCTTCTCACAGTGTAATAACCACCTGCAAACCCAGCACCCACAGCCAAGGCCAGGACTTTGACAATAACCTCTGTCTAACTAGATGGGGCCCCAGTCCCAACCCTTTCTCCTCCCATCCAAGACACCATCCACCTGAATCACAGAGGCCCGGTGCACGACATTCATGCAACATGCACTCGGGGAGGGGGGTGTCCCCTCAGCCTGGCCTGCGCCCTTTAGCGGTCCGGGAGACCTCGGGGGGGGGGATGTCTAACTGACAGCGGTTGGACATCCTTAGCGCTGCCACGGAGGCGGGCCGCTGGCGTGCCAGCGTCAGCCAGCTTGTGGCTAAGCAGCCCTCCCCCTGGTGGTCAGTGCATGTCATAGCGACTGGTCGTTCCACTGTTCGGTTGATTTGCATATTACCCTTTAATTATATAGGATTATTATATAGGATGTTACACCAACAAATTCTCTAAAAATGGTTTTAAAAAAAGCACACACTCCCTCACTCTCTTTGTTACAATTTTACTGGATCGGTAAATATTTCTAAAAAGTACATTTATTTTAGTTGCTCTTAACTTTGTAAGGAAAGGAATAGTGCTGTGTGTAACCTCTGAGAGCCCCTGCTCTGTCTGCCTCCTATTTATGCCATTGCTAAAACCATCCGCATCGCTGCACGCTGCTGTACCTAATGCGTTTGGACAGCTGTATGATATTCCATTGTGTGGCCACGGCTCGGTGTATTCACCCAGTCTCCACTGAGGGGCATCTGGCTGTTTCCCGGCTTCGCGGCTGTGGCCAGAAATGCTGTGAACATTCTTGCACAAAGTCTCCCGGGTCTGTGCGCAGGCGTGTCTCTGTACGCCGAGGCCTGAAACTGGCTGGGCCGTAGGACGCGTGGATGGTGAACTTTAGGCGTTCAAGCCAGAATGCTTTCTAGCAACGGCACTAGTCAGTGCTGGAGTTCACCAAGAGCCTGGATCCTTCCCAGCTCCCTGTGTTAGTGCCCGTCACAGGGAACAGACACCGCCCAGCATCACAGGGGTCCTGACCTCCAGTCAACCCGACTCTCAAACCCAGCGCTCCCCCACCAAGGCCTCCCATTCAGGCCAACTCTTGCCGGAGGGAGAGGCTGAAGGGGCAAGGATGACATTGCAGGCAGAGGGTTACACCAAGGAGGACACCTCCACAGGGTCAAGTGCAGGGTCAAGAGCAGAAACTCAGAGACCCAGGCCATTCTGTGCAGGACCCAGCCTTCGTCACCCAGGGCCAGGGAGCGGGCCCACGGGTGAGCCTTTGCGAGGTCCGACTGGTCTGGCGTGGCCAGTGTTTTCTCACTCGTTATTTACTGCCCGACTCTCGTGCCCCCTCGTAGCAGGCCCAGGTGAGCGGGAAGCTCACGGTGCCACCCAAGTGCGAGCTCGCCCCCTTCCGCTCCGCTCCAGCACCTGCTCTCCTTCTGGGCTCAATGGACCGGTGCCAGCGATGCCTCCCGCAGCCGGGTCTGGTACCTGCACCGGTGCTTGGGTCTCCCCCTGGAGTGCCTTACTCCTTCCCCGTTTCCCGGGGGCCTGCTGGATACCAACACAAAAAAAACCCCGAGCTTTCTCTGCCCTTACGAAGTTTAATTACCAGAGAACGCGACTACCCTGAGAACAGGGTGACGTGACGGCAAAGGGGTTTGGGGTTGCATGTAAGTGCTATGGGAGAGCAGAACAGGGTGAGACGGCCGGGCACCGGACAGGCCCAGTGAGACGGCACCTCCGCGCTACTGGGTGGGATCCCAAAGGGGCCCTCCTCCTGGGGCTCACCTTCCAGCTTCTGGCGGGATCTGGAGACCAGCGGGGTCGATCCCCCACATCATTCATGTCCTCAGGCTTTTGTCTGCATATACAGACGCTCAATAAACGTTTGTCCAATAAACACAAAACGCGTATTACTACTGAAACGTAAGTACTCAAAAACCTGCGTAAAATGTTACTGGTAGAATTCTGGGCATCCCGGGGTGGATGAGAACAACGCAAGCTTTCAGGAAACGTTACATACAGAAGCCCACCCGTGGTCAGCAAGCGGGAGGAAGCAAGGACGGAAGAGCCAAGTGCTAGCGCGTGAGTCGGACGTGCGTCTCTGAGTAGGTAAAGAATCCATGAAAGAGCACCAACAATGTACACAAGCCGGGAAAGTTTTCAGGAGAACCCTATACATTTTAAAAACACTCTTACAGTGAAAAGTTTCAAAGGAGAAAAAAAAAAAAGGAGAAACAACAGTACAATAAACCCCCATATACCCACCGCTCCAATTCAACAATGAATGAGCAAGATGTCCTTCATCCCTCTTTTTCCCTTTGTTATATATAAAACAAAAAGAATTTTATTTTATATTATTTTATTTTAAATATATTTCATTGACTTTTTTACAGAGAGGGAGGGAGAGGGACAGAGTTAGAAACATCGATGGGAGAGAAACATCGATCAGCTGCCTCCTGCACACCTCCTACTGGGGATGTGCCCGCAACCAAGGTACATGCCCTGGACTGGAATCAAACCTGGGACCCTTCAGTCCGCAGGCCGACGCTCTATCCACTGAGCCAAACCGGTCAGGGCCAAAAAGAATTTTAAAGCAAACTCCAACATAAGGTCATTTCACCCTCTTCCATCAGAATCCCCTCTGGAGAACACTGGCATTTTCTTACATGACCACGATCACATGCTTTAAGCATGTTTCCCCTAGGTGCTCCTTACAGTGAAGCGCACTATGTTTTGGGGGGAGGTCAGCCCGGCAGTGGGAAAGCAGGGGGGCAGGAGGGCGGGGGAGGAGGTGGGCGGACTGCGCATAGAGGATCCTTATGGGTGAAACTGCAGACAGACACACTGGGGAGAGCTTCCGATTTGCAAGCCCCGTGCAGGTTTCTAGTTTCTCCTTCTGTGACTAACCACTGGCCAGAGAGGGAGAAACTGGGGGCTGATGACATGTCAAGGGGGAACAACAGGGTTGGTGGAGGAATCGAGCAACTCCTGTAAGTGCCAGACACCCTGTCCGGCGTGAAAAGTGAGCTAAAAATCAGGACAGGATCCACCCTTAGTTTAACCTGCCGAGAGCAACTGCTCCCACCACACAATGGCCGCACCAAGGCACAGGTGCAGGGCTCTCTGCGGGGAGTCCGGGGTCCCCACCCCCGCCTGTCCGAAGAAGGGTGCTGTGAGCCACGAGGCCCATCACACATTACGGAGGCCGGGCTGTCCCCCCTCCTCGCAGCTCCGCCTACACGGACCCCAGTCTGAGGTCAGGTCGGATTCCCGCGGCAGGACGCCATGGCTCTGGCTTCCGTGCTCCACTGCGCCCCTCTGCCCCTGGCATGCTGCCAAGCCCCGGGGCCTTTCTGCCAAACCCAGGAGAAGCTGCCTGCGGAAGCCCCCTCCTCCATCATCAGCTCAGAGTTGGAGATGGGGGGGAAGAGGCAGCCCTGTACCCTGACTCCGCCGGGCGCCCCACGCAGTCAGTTTAGCAGGAAGGCTCATCTCCCAAGCGGCGGCTTAAAGCCCAGGCCTGCCGGGCTCCAGTGGGGGGGTCGGCCAGGACCTTCAGGGGCCCTGTGGGCTCCAGGCAAGACCGGCTTTCTTTGATCAAGCCCTCCTCCCCAGCCCCAACGCCAAGGGAAGGCTGGGCCCGCCCGCATTCTCCTTGCTTGCTCAAGTGTTGAGGAGCCAGGAGAAGGGGGCGGGGAGGGGAAGGGTCAGGCTGCTTCCTCCGAGGGCCAGTAACTTATTAAGCCCCCACGTCCTTATTCGAAGAGGATACCCGGAGGTATGGAGGGATCCGCTTACTTTGCAAAACCAGTTCTTGCTGCTTAAGGACAGTGTGGGGCTTGGTAAACGGTGGCGGGAAACCGGACACCCCTGGGAACCGCGCCATTCTCGGGGACGTGAAGCGCTGGGAGAAGACACGCACTCCTGTCCTGCAGGTCATAAACGATTTTATTGTGGGCAGCGTGCGGGGGCAGAGAGCTGGGGTCACCCATGGGCGGGATGGACCACCGACATGTGCCGGAAACCAATCAGTTTCACTAAAAGAGAGATGTTGACAGGAAGCCAGGAAGGCTGGTCCACAACCTTAATTGCTCTAACCACTCACCCTTTAGTTGAGATATTGTTAGCTGAAGCAGCTTCCACCTTGGTTTGTCCCATGTAAGTTTCTGTTATTTCCTGCCTAAGGGCTACATGTATATTTCCGTTTATCTTGCCTAAGATGTTTTCCCCAAAGCCTCAATAAAAGGGATGGCAGGGCCAGAGCGGTCGTTAGTTCTCCCACTAGAGGTGGACTACCGCCTGGCCCCCCATTTCGCCAAATTGAATTTCTTCAAGTCTCCATTCATTTGTGTGTGGCCCTTCTCCAGAACCCGAACCCTGAACTGGAACCCTGGACCACGCGGGACGTGGAAAGGGATTCCTACAGACATGCTATCGCCCCAAACCACGCGAGGCCCGTTTTCCTCGCAGTGAGACAAACGATTGGTCTGTGCGTGTGAACTTCCAGCAGCAGGCGATGCTGTGAAACCTGCAGACGGGCAGCATCCCTCTGCTTCTGCTCTGAAGGCCAGCTGTGCGCCCGGGGCACCCTGGAGGGCTTCTGGGGTGCCATACCCGGGGACCTGGGGCACTGGTGCAGCCTGGGCAGACATTCTGAGGACCCACATCTGGGCACCCCAGTGCACTGGTGCATGCTGGGAAGACATCCTGAGCTTCTGAGGACAGCACACCTGGGTGGGACCCCTGTGCACTCAGACATTCAGGAAGATTGAGGTAAGGGACTCGATGCATCAAAACCAAGCAATGAGGATCATCCGTGTGTTTTCAGGGGAAAGACCCTCCTGTGACTACTGTGCTATGAACAATGTGCCAGCACAAGGAAGAAATGTGCCCCCCGCCCCCCTCCGACCTCCACCAACAGCTCTCGCCTACACTTTCAGCGGCTCCGAGGGCCAGCCAGTCAATTAGGCTTGTCAGTGTGGCGCTAACGAGTCACATGCTGGACTCTGGGCCCTGCAGTCCTTACTCGCCCCGCCCCCTCCTGGTCACACACAGCCCCAGACCCTGCCCCTCAAATCCACAGCATGGGGTTGCTCTTAGGTCACCATCCACCCAACATCAAAGCACAATATGGTCTCCAAAGACAAACTGTTCCTTTTTCTTTCAAAGTAACTTCCCCACATGAAGCAATGCAATGCGATCACTTAGATTCCCAAGAGCTCTTTCTACTGAGCCGCATGGTGAGGCCAGCACCACAAACCCTCCCTTCTGACCCAGGGAAAGGTCCACGGGAACACGGCACCCTGGGCTGGTTTTGCTTTGAGGCTTCGGTTCCCAAGTCTGCAGGACCCTAATGTACAGAACGCCGGGTGCAAAGTGCAGTCAGGTGACGAGGAATTTTATCTCTCGAACTCTGGACATTTCTAACAACCTAGGGAAAAAAGAAGTCTACCAACAAATGTCACCCAAGTCAGGTCCCAGAGTCCTCTGCATCTCTCTCCCATACCCAGAATTCTCTTGTCCCACCTAAACCAGGAACCTGAACACCAGAAATGCCCCAGTAGCTGCACTTCCCGCCACCCCCACCCCTTTGGGCCCACGGCCCACAGGTCCCCCGGTTCAGTGGTACCCCGGCACGCAGCACAAAGGTGGGCGCCTCCCGCAGCCTCACTGAGGCACCACTGGGCAGGAGCCAGCAAGCTGGCAGGTGTCTTGCAGGCCCAGCCATCTGAGGTGGGGACTCCACCCCACCTGTCACACAGGAAACCTGTGATTGCAGATGGGCTTCCGGTCACCAGGTGTGGCGGCTCTGCAGCCAGAGCTGTGCCCTTCCTGGGTAGTCCGGGGTGTGCCAAACGGGTCTGGGTATTCCCAAGTTCTGAAGGCCTGTTCTTCTACTGGATCGTGCACAGGGCTCACTGCCCATGGCGCATCTCCCCCCACTTCCTTGTCTATCTAGAGAATTATCCGCAGGCATTTTTGTGTCAGAGGCCACACAGCACCAAGAGCAGAAAGGCCTGGGTTCCCATTTCCCTTGTGACCCCGAGCAAGCCATTAACATCCCAGGCCTCATGTTCTCACCTGTAAAAGGGGGGAATAATAATTGAACCATCTACCTAACACGTCTTATACATCTTTTTTTTTTAATCCTCATTCGAGGATATATTTCCATTATTATTTTTTTCTTTTTTAAAAATATTTTTTTATTGATTTCAGAGAGGAAGGGAGAGGGAAGGAGAAATAGAAACATCTATGATAGGAGAGAAGCATTGATCGGCTGCCTCCTGCAAGCCCCACAATGAGGATCGAGCCCGAAACCCGGGCATGTGCCCTTGACTGGAACCGAACCTGGGACCCTTCAAGTCTGCAGGCTTATGCTCTATCCACTGAGCCAAACCGGCTAGGGCTCCATTAATTTTTAGAGAGACTGAAAGGGAGAGGGAAGGACAGACAGAAATATCAATGTGAGAGAAGCATATCGATTGGTTGCCTCCCACACAAACCCCGACGAGGGCCCGGGCTGCGGAGAAGCCTTGCAACCGAGGTACGTGCCCTTGACTGGAATCGAACCCGGGACCCTTTGGTCCGCAAGCCGACGCTCTATCCACTGAGCCAAACCGCCTAGGGCTTATACACCTTTTGATGACTGAGTGTTCTCCCTCCCTCTCCTATGACAAACCTACAGTTAGAAAAGTAAATGCAGCCAGCAGACGCGTGTCAGAGCTTGTGTATATTTGCACGTGAGCGCACACGCGGGTCTGAGGCTCTCTTTCGATCTCCCCCAAAGTTCCAAAGCCCGATGAAAACCCAAGCGCCCTTGTCCTGTCTTGTTGGCTAGAAGGAGGCACAGGAAGCAGACTCAGGCGTTCTCCAGGTGACCTGCCCACCACCCCCCCAGCCAGCCAGAGCCGCCCCAGTGCACGGAGACCCCTGGTCAATGCCTGATGGGGAGCAAGGCAAGGAGGGAAGGAAGCGACCTCAGTGGACAGGAGCCGGGACCCCAAGCCCGGGGCTCACCTTCCGACAGCTGGAGGGACCACAGAAAACCACTCGACGGCCTGTCTTTGTGTTTTCCTATTTGTAAAATGAGTTGCAGGCTGAACAGGATTAGTGGTTCTCAGCCTGGCTACAAGCCAGACTCATCTAATTAAAGCTTCTAAGAGAGCCTTTCAACAATATTGACACCCACGCCCACCGGACCACTTAAATCAGACTCTCCTTCTGTGGGGCGGGGTGCCCAGGGGAGAGAACCCCCACACCGGGCCGCTCCTCACACCAGCCACACACCATCAGGGGGGTTCTGAAGGAACCCCCGTTAGCCCCAGGGACATGCCAACCTCTGGCAAGTGGGGGAGGATGGGGTGGTATGTGAGTCCCAACCGACGTGCAATCAGATCTGTCATGTCACATGGGAGCTGGGGTCCAGTTCTGCTACAATTATCCACTGTGTGGCCACAGCCACCCCCCAGCCAGGCTCCCCGTTCCCCCGCCCCAATCCGCCATCCCTGTAAAACAGGGCACTGGGCCTCGGGGCTCAGGGCTCGGGGCCGCCTCAGCCCAGCTTTCCCAGGCCCTGGTGCTGACTAACGCTGGCTCCTGCACGCGGAGGTCCCGGCGGGTACCAGGCAGCACCTCAGTGGAGACGCCCCTGGCTAAGGCTTCTGTCACGCGCGGCCACGGCGACGGGATCCTGGCGGAGGGCCTCCGGCCTTCCCTGTGCCACACAAGCTACTGTCACCTCCAAGAACAACCGTGACCGCGTCTGCCGCTCGGGGCTTAACTCTGATGCTCACAGTAAGCTCTCAAACTCATCTGCAAACAAGAAACACACTTGGCAAGCTGTCAGCCGCTAGTGAAACCCAGAAAGTGACTAAAAAAGGGCCGAACCACTCCAGCACGTGACGTTTCCACCGAATAAAGACGGGGATCTGTTCTCCCAGGGCTGTACCTCAGAAGCCCCCCTGGGGAGAGATGCCGGCTCCTCCCCTTTGGGCTGCTGTAAAGGGCTTCCTCCGGGTATTAATAGCCCTCAGCTGTCCCCACAAAAGCCTCCAATTCCCTTCCCAGGGAAGGGCCACAGGCCCGGGGGACCATGAACTATGAGCCACTTTCATGTGCAGGAGGCGGCAGGATGGTGTGGGGACATCTGCCTTCCCTCTTTTTCTGCCAAGATTTATTCTGATTACCATCACTTCTGTGATAAAAACAGAAAGCAGGAGAGGAAGCCTCCAGGTTCCTGGCTCTGCTTAGTCGTGGTCGGAAGATCTCCTTTGGGGGCGGGAGGGCTCAGTCCCAGGTGGACAAGCCCTCTTCCCCAGCCACTGCTGACCGGCCCAAGGCAGGGCGTTAGTCTGGATGCCAGGCCAGCGCCAGATCCAGGGAAACCAAGGTACGCAGGGAGCACTCCTGTCCTCCCCGAGGACGGGGGCCAAATACGTGAGTTTAAGGGCTCAACAGCTAACGGCCGAGTAGAATGGGGTCTTCATGGGCCAGGTGGGGTAGGTGAGGTGAGAAAGAAAAAAAAAAAAAGGCTCCATCCCCCCACCTTCCCAGAACAGGGGAGCTGTGTGTCCTGGCTGTGCTACCGCCTGCCTCACCCTCCCTGGCTTCGTCAGGGGGAGTTGCCGACTGCTTTTCTAAATAAATGTGATTCCAAGTTCAAAGCTGAAGTCACTGACCTGGACCCAAAAGCCTTCGAGGGGAAAGGGAGGCTTCTGTGCCTGACAGTTTAATCCTGGCGTGATTTAAGCACGAACTTCTAACAAGTCCTCAGATCCCAGGACCATCTATCCATCACCAACAAGAGTATCCTGGCTGTCAGGGCTTAAGATGAATTGCTTCGATGTGGAAAAACCCCTCTGCTGACTCCAAGGGAAAAGGGTTTTCCTTTAAACCAAACAGGAGGAGACAAAGGGGGGAGGGAGGGGAATGCTGACTGATCCTGCTCAGCCAGCCATGAATGTCATTTAGCCACATTTAAAGCTGGGGGGTGGGGGGGGTCCCAAGCCCTTTGATGATTAATGTCATGTACATATTTTTTATTAGATGCCCTCTTCACTCCTTTAGAAAACATTTGAGACCCATGTCTGGCACAGAGCCATAAGTTACATAAAAACCTTCTATCCTCTTAATTTATGCTTTTAGCAGCTCCATCGTATTACCATATTAGAGAGGGTGGGGACCCACCTGACTCAGTGCAACACCTGAAACGTGGCACTCGCTCTGTGCTAAATGCAGAAATAACACAAGCTGGCATCCCAGAAGTCTCGGTGTTAATTTGAGTCCCTTTTCCCCAGCCCCCTGCAGAAAAGTTGGGGCTGTAATGCAGACACTCACTAGTCCAACCTCCTGGTGTGCTCACTGGCTGTCCCGAACCTGCACTGCCGGACCCTCGGAGACGAAGCCCACAGCTACACCTGCCGCATCCTCCTGAGGTGCCACCAACACCACCTGCCAGGTCCCATATGCAAGAAGTCAACAGCTGGTCTCATTCTATTACAGGATTCCCAGCGTCTCAGCAAGTCAGAAAACAAGCAAACAAAAAACCCAAATCAACACCGAGGTTCGCCAAGTCCAGAGAATGGAGTGGGAATTTCCTGCTTCCTTTGCCCGAGCCACAGGTCGCCTATCTGAACCAGAGGGGGGCACGGACGAGGCCGCCAGAAAGCAAGGGTGTGGGGTTCAGCCCGCTTCCTGGTGAAATTATGGTACGATACACATGAACACAAAACCACGTAAAATCCACGTTAACACTGACCATCGTCACCCACTTGAAGAGTGAAGTTCAGTAATCTCCAGAGTTCTTTGCATCCTGTAAAACCAAACTTTGGTTTTAATGGGCTAAACAATAACTCCCACCCCCCACCCTCGGCCCCTGGCAACCACCACTCTACGTTGTTTCTAGGAATCTGACTACTCTAGGGACCTCATGGGAGTGGACTCATACACGATTTATCTTTCTGTGGCCGGCCTGTTACAGTCAGCACAATATCCTCCAGGGCCTCCCACGTTATGGGTTATAGCATGTGTCAGATTTTCCTTCCTGTTTTAGGCTGAATAATAGTCCACTGCAGGTATGCACCCCATTTTGTTAATCCACTCACCCACTGGTGGACACGGGTGTGCTCCCACCTTTGTGAATGATGCTGCTATGACTATGGGTGTCGTTCCTTGCTTTTTAAAGTCAAAGATGATTTCTGAAATCAGGCCGCTATCTATCTAAAAGACGCAAAGTTGGATTTTCCTGAGCACACCATATCCCTTTTTCTTCTTCCTCTTTTTTTTTTTTTTTTTTAGTTTTGGTCTACCTAGGAACTTAAAGTCAACTTACTCCTCACACTTTCTAAACTCTTTCCAACCCACTCTGAACATGGACTTGGATTTCAAACTCATACCATGAATTCTACCTCCCAACTCCACCTGGACACTCCCCCCAACCCCCACCCGGGTCCACCGCCACAGCTGCACCTCGCCGACCCCGCTCCTGCCAATTGGACCATCTCCAGTGGCTCAAGCTCTCCCTTCCTGAGACTGTACCTCTGAGACGTTCCAACAGACCCAGGAGTTTAAACGGCCTATGAACCGTGCACTGGATCACCCCCTCCTGCCACGTGCCACCCACCCCCATGAAACGCAGCCCAGGCAGTTCGGAGGCGGGGGTGATTACGGACGTGGAACTTGGGGTCCTGACTTGACCTCCCAGAGCAGTGGAGACCTCAGCCAGACCTGGAGGGGAATCCTTTCAAAGGGATAAAGAGAGGAGGAAGGCTTCATGGTCACACTGCCAATTACCTGCTGTTTAAAAAGGCTGTTTGAGTTTAAAAGGACCAGCTTAAAAGGCTTGTAGAAAGTGGCTTTGCCTTTAGAAATCGATGTATCTCCCACCTTTTGAACCCCAGGATCAGTAAAGACCCAAAGCTTCAATACAGGGGATGCATTTAAGTAGGAACATTTTACTTATTTACTTATTTATATTAATTTTAGAGAAAGGAAAGGAGTGAGGGAGGAAGGGAGAGAAAGGGAGGGAGGGAGGAGGTGGGGAGAGAGAGAGGAACATCAATGGGAGAAACACTGATCGGCTGCCCTCAGTCTACACATCCAAACTGGGGATAGAACCTGCAACCCAGGTATGCTCCCTGATCGGGGGAGACCCGAACCCCCATCGTTCAGTGAACAGTAACTAACCGAGCCACACTGCCAGGGCTAAAGTAGGAGCATTTTAGAGGGCAGCCCATCACACTGCCCTGTCCTGGGGGCTCTCAGCCTGGCACTGGCTGCCACACTCCCTGGGCAGGGGGGGAATGAGGCAGGGGTGTTGGGCCAGTCGCACTGCTTCTCTCGGACACAGTTCATGGGACCACAGCAAGGCTCGGGAATCCACTCAAGTATTAGGGCGACCCTTCAACGGGCAATCACTGTGCTCCTAGTCCAGGGGGTGGGGGGTGGGGGGCAAGGGTGGAGGCAAAGGCCACCCACCAGAGTTCTGCCCAGGAAGCCTGCAAACTGGTACGGGACACAGAAAAGCAGGTGAGCGCTGAGAGATGTGCTGATGACGGTAAAAATAATTACACTCAGGTTCAGAGCGTCGGCATGGGCAGGGGAAGGTGCGCAGGCAAGATGCATGAGTGCCGAAGGAGGGAGCACAGCCCCATCCCGGGGACAGCACAGGCCAGACGCCCACCACCCTCAGCTCTCAGCGGGCACCACGTGAGCCTGAATCGTCACAGCCCAGAGTCCAGTCCAGTCCAGCTGTCACCCCCACGGGACGAAAGAACCCGCGTGGAGGGGTCCCGGCGACTTGTGCAGAGGAAGCGAGGCGGCTGTGGAGAGGCCTGCTGTTTGCAGGACGGACAGGATGCTGCTGTCCGAGGCATCATGCAGGCGGGGTGGGGTGAGGTGGGGGCAGGGGTTAGAAGACCACTTAGCACCAAAAGTGCTTCAGAGCTTAATTCCTTAAGCAGCCCCAGTTCCCACCGGAAGGAAAACAGTCTATTCTGACCGGCTACGAGGATGAGCGTGGTTTGGATGGGAGGCGTTTATTTTTAAAGTTTTAAAGTCATTAAGCCTAAACATTAGAAAGCTCAAGGGAGCCACGCTGGCTAGACAAAGTTGAAAACAATCAATTTCGTTTCCACCCCCCAGGGACTGAGCCTCCTGTGCCTGACATATGGCGTCTCCATCCACAAAGCAAACACCACAGGAAAAGCCTGCAGGTGGGTGTGCGAGCGGCAGGGGACCCTCTGCGAGTGGGATTCAAAGGCTCCAGCCCCCTCCCCCACATGGCATCTCTGTCCGGTGGGCCCCCACGGACCCCCCCAGAACAGTCAGGTCCTGGGTACCGGACAGGTGTCAGACACTCGAGGGACACAGAATGGATAAAGCGGGGCCCTGCCCTCCAGTTATTCAACAGTCCGGGAAGGGGCAACCGGTCAGGGACGCGGAGAGGTCACTTTAGCCTCGAGAGAGGGTCCGGACTACGACCACAACAATGTGCTTTCTGAATGGGACGACTTGGTCTCTCAACTACTGACTCCAGGAGTCGCGGCTTCGGCTGTCACTAGCACACACCGAGGGCAGGCACCTTCCCGTGGGTGACACAGATGCAGTGCCTGCCGTTAACGCGCTGCACGCTGGCGCAAGATGAAATCCCGAGGCGTCCAAGAGGTAACGTGCCTGAGACACTCAGCGCGCTGTGAGCACACAGTGAGCTCAGAACAGAGCTCACCGCACAGGAGAAAACCGCGCAGGGCGCAAGCGCAGCACATCGGTGCGTATGTACCGAGCAAACCCCCCACTCAGAGGGCAGCCCTTGGGAGGGCCCTCCCCTCATCGGCTCACTAACAGATGAAGGCAGCGGGGCCCCGAGAGGGGGTGCCCACGTCCCCCTCTGCTCAGCCGGGGCAGGGCACAGACCTTGGCCGACCCTCCCTACCGTCCTGGGGCAGGCACGAGGCACTGGAGACGAAGGTGCCCAAGGCCACAGTACGAGCAGTGAGCTCAAAGGAACCCTCTGCCTGTCCCTCCGGCCCCTGCAAGCGGGTGGGCGGGCGTGGCTTTTCTCACTCTCTGCACTTGGCTCTGTACTCCTGTCTCCCAAGCCCTCCATTACCCAGGGACTCGGCCCTCCCCCGCCCTCTGGGCAGCCCCGGCGGAGACAGCTCGGGAGCAGGAGCGAGTGTTACTTCACTGTGCCTCACAACAACCTACCACGTAAAGCTGAATGATGCACTGTGTCACCTGCTAGGACCAGTGACGCGCCAGTTTCTGGACCCCGGAAAGAATTACATGACCCAGCCTAGCCGAGTGGTGGATGGAGTGCGTCCTTATCTCTGCCCTCCCACCTGCCAGTCTCCTCCTTCCCCCTCTGGCTGCACCTTCCTGGCCACCCCACAGAGCACAGGGCAGGGGCTGAGCTCTGGCCCCCGGCCCCCAGCCGAGAAAGCAAATCTGACCACTCCCTCAGGAGCCTGGGTGGCGGCTCACATTCCCCCAGGTGTGCTGTGCCCCATCTCCTCCCACGGAGAGTGGCCCATTTGGAACACCATCCCCCTCCCTCTCTCTCTCTGCATAACCTGCTACAACCCAATCTCAAACCAACGGCATCCCTGCAGCGTACAGCAGGCAGCCTCGTGGCCCTTCTGAAACCTCCACGCCCCCTCAAAATATCACCAACAAATTCAGGATCGGGAGACGGGGGGCAGCCTCTTCAACACCCCCCTCCCCCCGTCTTGGCAGAACCCACCAACCGAAGACAGGCCCCTCGTCCTCATCGCTGTCTTTCTCCTCATCACGAGAAAAACAGGACAATTTGTCCCCGAATGCCACAGCAAAGCAGCAGAAAGCTCTGCCTTTCCGAAAGGAACAGCAAATAACAAAAACTGTTATTAGTGCTGGATCGGAGCCGCGCCAGCACGCAGCCAGCTCCTCGGAGGGGCAGGGCCTGCCCGGGCAGGTTCTTCAGAACTCCTCCGACAAACCAGTCAGAACATCAAACATGCTCCTCTTGGCACTTCACACCAAAACCCAAGGCAAAGGAGAGGCAATTTCTTTCTTTTTTTTTTAACCACTTGAGAAATCCATTTCCCATCCATTCCCCTCCCGTGGGTCACAAACAGGAGGGGTACCTCTCACCACGTCCTACCTCCCTGGCGCTCAGGGTATCGTAAGGGAAGTTGTGTTCGCAACTTCATTCACCCAGCGACGTGCTGGAGCCCCACACACCTGGCCGCTCAGTCCCGGCCACGTGGGGACAAGGCCTCACGGGGGCCACGGGGCTCCACAAAGAGCCGCAGCCTCTGCTCAGCCACGGCTTCAGCTCACGTTCTGCCGGAGGCGCCGACTCGGAGCTCCTGCCCGATGATGGGCGACTGACCCAGCTTCCCAACCCCACACAGCTTTGTAGCTCTCTTCGGTGAAGGGCTCAAAAACACCCCGCTTTTTATTTTAAACTAAAGGCTGCAAATTAATAGAAAGCTTGAGCAAAAAGTGAGAAGTAAACACGTGGCGAGGGCACCCGTATCAGACACGAGGAAGTCCAGATTTGGAAACGTGAAGATCTGGGTGGGTCTTTGGGGCCACTGTTTGGGCATTTGGGCTCAGTTTGTGCAGAACAGACCAACACAGTGGCAGCCCACAGGGACCCTGGTGGCCTCCAGGAGCAAAAGGCAAGACTCTGGAGCTGCTTCCTCTGTGCAGGCAGAGGAGGAAGTGGCAGCTCAGGGACTGAATGGAAACCCCCAGCAATTCAAGGTTGGACTTCAGGCCAGGAGGAGGGGCACACACACACACACACACACACACACACACCCCTCCTTCCTCCCCAGCCCCCTCTCCCCATCTCCTTGCTTTAAGCCTCCACGGCCTGGCCGAATGCCAGCTCTGCTCATTACCTCAGGCCCACCTTTCACCCCTCCCAGCCCTGCCATTAGCCCTGATTCTCTGCTTCCGGCTGCTCTGGGGGTGCGGGGTAAAGTCTGGGGCCAGCTGCTCCCCGGGTCCCACCCTGGGCCCAACCCCGGAAGTGCTGGCTTCAGAGGTGCCTGAAGCAATCCAGTCCTTCCTCTGGGGCTGGGCTGGTGTGAAATCGGGTTAACGAGCGGGAGCTGAGCAGGAGCCCCCGCAGAAGCGGCCCTCCTCGCCTGGCACGGCAGGCGAGGCATCTGGCTCAGGGTGCACGCCGCCTGCTGTCGTGCGGATCCTGCCAACGCCCCAGAACGGCGGCAAGCCACCCCCCTAACATGAGTGATTGTGGAGAGCGTGATTCTTAGAAAGAAGTTTCCCCAAGTGACCGAGGCCCCAAAAACGTGCCGCTCTCTGGGGCCATTTCCTTATCTCCCTCATGTAACAGGCAGCAACTCCTCCCTCACGGGAGGCTAGAGAGCTGCAGAGCGCCAGGCTCCCAGCAGGCACTGGGCAGCTTCCTCTCCACCTTGTGCCTCGGGCACAGAGCCGAGTCCCAGGGTTCTCAGCTGCCGTTCAGTAGGTCCTGACAGCTTTTCTTCTAAAAACAAAAAGGCGAGCACAGAAAGGAAAGCAAGTGCTACTGGCGGGCTCACGTCTTGCAGCAACACCTGCCCCTGGAAAGGTTTGGGGCCAGGCAGTACGTGACCAGGCGTCCCCAGCCCCGTCGGCTCCGTCCCTGGCCAGCAGGTGAGCAGCAAACGCCTTCCATTTAGTGTGGAAAACAACTCTGGCGGGCCTGAAAGCTGCCCCCCGCCCGTGGCCTGTCCGGCTGACCCAGAGCCACCACACGCAGCCCCTTGGAGCCCTGCCCGCAGCTTTCTGTAGATGTCTTCTCCCCGCAGATGCTCACGCACGTGGGGCACTGAGCACGCTGCTGTCCACGGCCCCGCGTGAGTCTCTGGGAACTCATCCCCTCTCCTCTGCCCGTGCCTTGGTCGCAGGCGTCCTCAAACTACGGCCCGCGGGCCACATGCGGGTGTTTTTGCCGTTTTGTTTTTTTTACTTCAAAATAAGGTATGTGCAGTGTGCATAGGAATTTGTTCATAGTTTTTTTTTTTTAAAACTATAGTCCGGCCCTCCAACGGTCTGAGGGACAGTGAACTGGCCCCCTGTTTAAAAAGTTTGAGGACCCCTGGTCTAGGGCCCCACCACCTGCCCTGACTCCCTCCTCCCTCCATCCATTCCAACTATGTGCACGGATGTTTTCTTCCTTAAACTTTCCCTTTTAAAGGTTCTCCAAGGACTCCGGAGGTCTTCAGGGTGAAGTTCAACTTCGTTAGCTGGGCATTCACCCCCTGGAACTCTGCCACCTTCCCAGCCTCCCGCAGTCGCTCCCCACAGCCACTCTCAAGTGACCTAATTAGTCTTCAGGCTGTTTTATGTCTCCAGGGTATGCAGGTGCTGTTCCTCTCCCAGGACACCCCATGCACCCCATTTTCTGCCAGTCTAGCTCCTTGACAATCCTTCAAGATTCGGGTCAAGGGTCACCCCGTTGAGAAAGCTCTCCACGAGCTTCGCCCGTCCACTTCCTCCTATGTCCTGTGATGTCCCCATGATGTCCCCGTGTCCTGTGCACACACAGGGTTTTAGCAGTTGGTTTACCTGGCCTCCCTCCCACCCACTAGATGTGAGCACCTCGGGCAGGAAGAACAGCCTTAAGAACAAGAGACAGAAAGAAAAAGAACCGCGTGAGCCACGCCCACCTCTCCAGGCCCCCAGCGCTTCCTCGTTTCATCACTCCACAGGAGAAAGGATGTGAGGCCGGAGCCGAGAGGAAGGAAAGAGGAAAGGAGGGGTCCACGCAGACCACTGCCCTCCTCGGGGTCACGTCCCCACACAGACTGGAAGGCTCGCTCTTGCATTTTAGACGGAAAGGCAAGCGTTCACAGGGAAGTGGGGACGGGACGCTCCTGGGTCAGGTCCATAGCAGAGGAGGGCTCCCCCATGGCTGACATGGGGAGGGGCACGGGGGTCTCTCTGGTTCTGGACCGCCCAGCTCACTGCCTTCTCTCACCAGGGCCCGCTCACCTGTGGCTGTCCTGCTGGAGATTCCAGAGCAGCATCCAACCACTCTCCAACACAAGGACGTCTGCCCAGACACACAGTAAAAACCATCTCAGCCCTTCCTCCACCCGGCAGAATCAGCCCTCAACAGGAACACAGGACCCTGCATGCCAGCAGGGGCCATCACAGTGCGCGAAGGGCTCGGTCACACGATCCAGCAGAGAACAAAAGGCCTGTAAGAACGGCGGCCTGGGCCATCAGCAGCATACGTCCTCCAAGTATTCATGCCCTTCGGCCCAGGAATTCCATGCTAGGAATTTATCCCAAGGCAATGAGAGGAGTTGAAAAACGGATGTATCCAGGTGTTCATGGCGGTCTTGGTTATCATTCTGAGACAGAAATAACAGCACCCAAGACAGTGGTACAGCCACATGAGGAAATGTCACGAACACACAGAAATCCGTACTACGAAAAAGTATTTAATGACACAGCAAAAGGGCTCACTAAAATCCATACTATGAAAGGATATTTAATGACACAGCAAAATTCCTTACTACACAGTACAAGGAAAGGAAGGTTACCATTAATAGGACTGATCTCCACACCTTGAAACACACACATACGCATGGACAAGAAGTCAGAAAGCATAAACACCAATGAATGGATTTCACCGTCTTTGTATTTCCCAATCTGCAATCAAAAATATTTTTATGATCAAGACCTTACTTTGATCCCCACCCCCCTTTCTCTTGAATCGTTCCCTCTGTATTGGCTACCCTTCTTCAGAATACAGACATAGGCTACAAAATCAAGAATATCCATCTCACATTCCTCCTCTTGAACCTTCAAAGTCAGAAACAGAGCACGCAATGCCTCCCCTGCCAATTAAATACGATGTGTTGTTATTCATAAAGCGAATTTCGGTGGTACCTGCAGACAGGGCCTAAGTGGAGTATCAGCTCCTTGACCACTGTCACACCAACCTCAGGGGACTCCACTTCCACGAACCCTCCAGGCCACACGGATGGGACAGAGCTACGTGAGTTTACTACGTTCCCACCAACAATGTACAAATGTACACTTCCTACTATTCTTCCTTTGGAACAAAAGTCTCCCATTTTTGAAACCAAGCTTGCACATTTCTAAAGATATGATTCTAATTTTTAGTAGTCAGCCCATGCTTATCTCATACAAGTGCCACACAGAGCGGACGGGTCTCAAAAACAAAGCTGAGTAGGGAAAAGGTACAGACAATGCACGGAAGTTCTACCTCGAGATATCACAGTAATGTTTGTAGGTATGTATGTACACACCCACAAACATATCTATATATCTACATCTATATCTACATCTATATATATATATAGATAAGAGGTAATATGCAAATTAGCCGGGAAGCCGTCACAGTCACGACTGGCTCAGGAGGAGGCTGCGCGCGCAGATGGGCCTGGAGCAGAGACACAGCACGCAGGGGGGCCGCCCTCGCTGGGAGACAGTGCACCCGCAGTCCCGCCCTCCTCTGCACATGAGCTGCAGAGGAAACACCTTTTCTTTCAGCTCATTGGCTAAGCTCCCTGTACACTGTACGCCGCTCACAGTGTTCTTGGTAACTTGGGTAATAAGAATCCAAGAATGTGATCTAGGGTTTTTCCACCTCACTCCTGGAGGAAAAAAATGAAGGTCCGCTGCTGGAGGGACTAAGAAATGTCATATCCTGCCCTAGCCGGTTTTGCTCAGTGGATAGAGCCTTGGCCTGCGGACCGCAGGGTCCGGGTTCGATTCTGATCAAGGGCATGTACCTAGGTTGCAAGCTCCTCCCTGGCTGGGGCCAAGGTCGGGGCTCATGAAGGAGGCAACCGATCGAAGTGTCCCTCTCACATTGGTGTTTCTCTGTCTTTCCCTCTCTCTTCCACGCTCTCTAAAAATCAATGGAAAAATATCCTCAGGTAAGGATAAAAAAAAAAGAAATATCATATCCTATGAAAAAGACATCTTGAAAATGCCTAAAGAAAGTTGTCATTTTTTCGTGGTGAAGGGACTGGAGTCCGTGTTGATGAAAACACCTGGGTGGCTGTGGTGGCATCAGCAGCGGGGTGATGGGGGTGGTGCCTTCCCCTGACCAGCCAGTCGCCTCCCACAGAGGGAGGCCAGACTGCAGCTTAGGCCCGCTCCCCGAATTTCGTGCACCGGGCCTCTAGTATGTTCATATTCATTTGAATGACAGATACACAGGTGTTCATGATAAACACTGGTGCTGATTTATTTTTAATTCTTCAAAGCAATGAAGGAAAATACAGATTACAGAAGACAAAGCAACCCCAGACTATTTATCCTGCTGTTTCTTCTGAGATAAAGAACAATATTTGGGGGGAGGGCATAGGGGGAGAATGAGGGACATCTGTAATACTCTCAACAATAAAAAATTTTAAAAACCCAATGAAAACCATCGTATCAGCTAATAATAACAGCTAACATGTAATAAAAGCATACTAAGTGCCCCCTAGAAAGGAACAATATTTTGGGTCTGCTGTGCCTTCTAACCACAGTGAGAGACGAGAAGTCAGAAGAGCCAAGTTCAAGGAACTCATAAAACAAAACTTCCTGGCCGAAACCGGTTTGGCTCAGAGGACAGAGCGTCGGCCTGTGGACTGAAGGGTCCCGGGTTCGATTCCGGTCAGGGGCATGTACCTTGGTTGCGGGCACATCCCTGGTGGGGGGTGTGCAGGAGGCAGCTGGTCGATGTTTCTAACTCTCTATCCCTCTCCCTTCCTCTCTGTAAAAAATCAATAAAATATATTAAAAAACAAAAACAAAAAAACCCCACAAAACTCCCAGGAGGTGATCATAACTCTACATCTTGGCCAGCTCTGGTCACTGTGGGGCAGTAGGATATCGGACTCCCAGGGCCCAGCCTCTTCCTGACAAATGAGAACTCAGAGGCCCAGAGAAGGAACGCACCTGCCCCAGGGCAGAGGAGGTGTGTTTCTGCTGTACGTGATGCAGACGAGCCCCTGGGGAGAACTGCGCTCTCCGCCCTGGAACTGGAGGAAGACGCCTCTTTCAGACATCACTAGGCACGCTCTGTAGCCCGGGGTTGCCACGTGAGGGTGCAGCAGCATCCTCTGCAGGGCTTCTGACGGAGGCAGGACCTCCACAGCAGGTCTCGGGAGGGGCTGGTTAGAGACGCAGGTGCAGACGTGTTTCTAACAAGTTCCCTACTGCTGGGCTGGGCTCGGCTGGGAACCCCCCTTTGAGAACCACTACTCTAGCCCACTGATTCCCGGCACAGTAGGAAGGACGGTGAGACTCAACAGCTGGGGAGCTTCTGAAAATGCAGAGTCCTGGCCCCAACCCCAGAGGAGTCCGAGCCCCAGGCCAGGAGAAGGCCTGAGATGCTGGCTGAGACACCGGCGGTCAGACTGAGCCTGGCCTGTGCCTCTCACCCACCTTCTGTCTTCTGAAAAGGGTCAAGGACAAGGTCTCCACAGGCTTTCAGAGGCAAAACACGTAAGCTCCTTGCGAAACGAGCCCACGCTGTGCGAGGGAGACCCTGGCCTTCCTGACTGCTCCGGCCCCACGGTGCCTCAGGAAAGTCGGCCAGGGGGAGAACCGCTGCCTGGCAAACAAGGCCCAGGGCTGGATTCCGTGACCTCGACGGGCCTGACTGAAAAGCCAGGGGCAGGAGGGAGTCCCCCTCTACTTGGGGGTGACCGCTCACCCTCCCTGGTCAGAGGAAGGCAAGTTTTGTCTCACTTCATCCAAGCCCTCACACCAGGGGACGCAGGGCAGCACTCCTTTGGAAAACTTGCTTGAATGCCGCTGGGCAATAACGACCAATTATGCTTCTGCTACAATGTCAGGTGGGAGGGAAAAAGGCAGGATATGCGATTGTATGTAAGGCACGACCACAGCGGCGTGAAACAAAAACTATTCACGGGAACACTGGGAGGAAACGCTAACACGGCTCCCGCGGATTGTCTTTCAGTGTGGGAGAAAGAATGGTGGGTCTTTTTTCTTGCTACCTGTTTGTTTTCCAAGCAGTTTATAAAAAGCACGTCTTACTGATAGCCGTGGTCGGCGAACTGCGGCTCGCGAGCCACATGCGGCTCTTTGGCCCCTTGAGTGTGGCTCTTCCACAAAATACCACGGCCTGGGCGAGTCTATTTTGAAGAAGTGGCGTTAGAAGAAGTTTAAGTGTAAAAAATTTGGCTCTCCAAAGAAATTTCAATCGTTGTGCTGTTGATATTTGGCTCTGTTGACTAGTGAGTTTGCCGACCACTGACTTATAGGACCAGAACTTTATTTTATAATAAATCGGAAGGAAGAACACACACAGCTCAACCCTGCCCACGCCTACCCGTGTCAGCCCAGAGGCAAGCGTCCTGCGGCGTTGTCCGCGGGAGCAGGACGGAGGGCAAGGGCTTCAGCAAACATTTACACTGGGCGCCGGGCGGAGGCTGCCACGCACACCAGCCCTGCCCTCAGCGCAGAGGCCAGCAGTGCGGACGCCGCGCTAGGAGGCCGGGTCCTTCCTTCCCCCACGATTCCCTCTGGGCCCCGAGGGCGGACTGGCCAGCTCTTCCTCCCTGACGTGGTTCCCGTGCCCCGGAGCTCCACACAGCCCCCCAAGAGCAGCCAACGGCCTGCAACTCGACCAGGTCCCAAGCGGTGCCGAGCCCCCTGGGCCAGCCTAGACCTGCCCGGCGGGGCTGCTGAGCCCAGCGGCGTGCCCCCTCCTCAGCCAGCGAGAGCAGAGGCCGGCCTGGGCACGGCCACGCAGCCTGCGCCAGCGCCTGACTGCCCGGGCCGCTCACGGAGCCTCCGAAACCGCACCTCCACGGGAGGCCCTCCCCGCTGCCACCAGGGAGAGGCGACGACCTCCAGCGACACCTGAGGCGGGAGGCCTGCCCGCCACGAGCGCCACGCTGACATCTCTCCCTGGTGCGGATTCACCTGGAACCAGGAGAAACAGGCCTTCACCCCGGCAACTGGGCCGAGTGCTGACTGTGACAGACGAGGACAGGACTGTCTTGTGCCTCCAGGCCTTCCTCCACCTCAACACCTTTCCTCCTGCTTCCTTCCCCTAATCCTCCTCCAAACTTGGAAACTCAGTTGCCCACCATCAGTCCCCTCAGGTGCCATTTCCTCCAAGAAGCCTTCCCACATGCCCCCCACGCAGCCTGAGTGAGGGTTCTTGTCTATCGCACTCACTGTTGGCACCATCCGCTCCCCCGGCTCTGGCACACAGCCTCAGAAGCACCTGCTTACCACGAAGGGTGCCCGCAGCCAGGGATCAAGCCCCTCCACGCCCAGGCCCAGGCCCAGGCTCAATGGCAGCACCACCGCCTCTGCCCAGCGTCCCCTGCCCGTGGCTGTCCCACGGGCAGCACGAGCTGAAACCCACCAGCCGGGGGCATGCCCGGCCCTCAGTGTGGCTCCCCTCAAGACAAAGAAACGAAGCCACTTCAGCCCCACAGTCCCCGCTCTCCCAGGCCCTGCCCTGCCTCCCGGCCCCTCCTCAGAGCAGCGGGCACTTCTAACTGAAAGGATGGGGCTGGTTATAAGCCTCCCAGAGGCTGCTCGGAGTCACGGTGCTGTGCGGCCGACAGGCCACGGGATGAGCACAGCTGCGGGCCGAGAACGGGGCTCGCCGGCAGAGTCTGGCCCAGGATCTCAGTGAAGCCTCGGCATGAATCTGGGACTTGATGAGCTCTGAGTGGTTCTTTTTCTTTTTTTTTTTATAATATATTTTATTGATTTTTTACAGAGAGGAAGGGAGAGGGATAGAGAGTTAGAAACATCGATGAGAGAGAAATATCAATCAGCTGCCTCCTGCACACCCCCCCTGGGAATGTGCCCACAACCAAGGTACGTGCCCTTGACCGGAATCGAACCTGGGACCCTTCAGTCCGCAGGCTCTATCCACTTAGCCAAACCGGTTTCAGCTCTGAGTGGTTCTTAAACTCCCTGGGGTCCCAGGAACCCACAGAAATGCCCTGAAGGGAGAGGGGACTGAGCAGAAAGCACCAGGGGCCCCCACCCCCCCAAGTCAATCAGAGTCATTGGGTGTCACCTGAGACCTTAAAAAAACTCATAGGGGGGGAAGTTTCAGTGCTCAGAAAAGGTTTGAAAACCAGGGCCCTGCGGGGCAGTTTCGGTCCATATGGCATCAGTGCTGGCCCTATAAAGACCACAAATATCAGAGCTTTCACCCCACCTTCCCAAGGCTGGGGTGGGGATTTTAACAGCCCTTCCCCATCAGGTCCTCCTGCCACGGACTATCTGCTAACGAGGCGCGGTGAGCACGGACCAGTGGGCACGCCACACGGTGCACTCCAGCGCTCCCGTCTGCACGCTGGAGGCTCGCCGATTACAGCCTGACCCAACATGACCCTTCTGTGGCCCCGTATCTCCTTCAACCCCTTGAACTGCTGCCGTACAAAGACTGGCTGAGCTGTGGGTGATAACCACATCAGGGTGCCCCTCCCGGGGCCCAGGCCAGCCACTCCCCGGGCGACGGGTGCTTGGGGCCACAGTGGCGACCCGAGGCTCATCTATCTCTGGGGCCCTCCCAGCGCCAGACCCGATGCCTCGCACGCCGCTCCAAGGACATTCCCTGGACAAAAGCAAAGCAGGTCAACATCTGACCCTCCTCACAATGCAAAAAACAGATGCAAGTGAAAAAACACACCAACTGTCAGCCAGCAGATGCCTGACCGTGAACAGCATTTCCTCCGGGCTTCCTGTGGGGAAACCGTCAGGGCGGCGACGCGGCCAGGGGCGCGGACCTCCCGGGGAGCGGGGAGCTGCCCTTACCTGGTAGTAGGTCTTGATGTTTCTCACCAGGACGGTCAGGTTCTGAATGCGGAGGTTCACGTCGTTGTTCACGTGCTGGTTGATGCGCTGATTCGTAGGCCTGGGGTCTCTAGGGGAGGAAACACGAGAATGGAAATGGCGTCCCCCCAGCACTGACCGCACCTCCCTTCCCGGCGCTGGGCAGCCCTCTCCAAGCCTAGGGGAGTGTGGGGGGGCTATTCCCAGTGTGGCTCCAGTCAAACCCCAATTCTGCCACTGCTGAGCTGCAGACCTGAGCCGCGACACACATCACTCCCATGAGCCCCCACCCTCCTCAGGCCCTTAATCAATGGCATTTCCATTCCATTCCATTCCCACTCCCACTGCTAGCAGCACCCCTAAACCACCACCAAATGCAGTGCAGACCCAGAGAGTTACAGTGTAAAAATCAATGGCCCCTAGCCCCGGATATATTTCAAGATGAAAAGCTGAACACACGAAAATATACGAATCATCAAGAAAGAAAAAAGGGGGAAAATGGTACGTGTTCTGACTTCAATCAGTAAGAATCATTCATGTTCTACTCCACAGGGGTTCCCTTCCTGTCACCTCATGCTGATGATCCTGCCTGTGGTTTTACGTTCTCGGGACAGGCTCCCACCGGGACAAACGGACATCAGTCCGCGGCTCTATCCGGGGTACACCGCGGCCTACGAGAAATGCTAACCGTGGAGAGACAGGTGGTGCCTGTGGGAAACCCCCACAGCGTCATTTATTTTCCACTCTCGGGCACAAGTCCGGTCTGGCCATGATGAAAGCAGTCATCTGAATCCAGTGACTTATAATCGCACTCGTCTCTATCTGTACAGGATACGCCTCACAATTCTCTGTTTAAAAAAAAAAAAAGTGCCGAAACCGATTTGGCTCAGTGGATAGAGCGTCGGCCTGTGGACTGAAAGGTCCCAGGTTCGGTTCTGGTCAAGGGCATGTACCTTGGTTGCGGGCACATCCCCAGTAGGGGGTGTGCAGGAGGCAGCTGGTCGATGTTTCTCTCTCATCGATGTTTCTGACTCTCTATCCCTCTCTCTTCCTCACTGTAATAAATCAATAAAAAAAAAAAAGGTTTCCTATCTGAAGAGAACAGACATAATAGGACAATTTAGCTGCCACCTCTCCTGCTTTTCATAACAAAGCCCTCCCCCACGCGTTCCTGTCCCAAGACACAGGAGGGGTGTCTAATTCAAATGAGGGCTGTCTTCACGGTTTCATCTGTCACCCGAGCCCTGTGCTGAGGGCGCTGAGCCTCCTGGGAGCTGGTGTGATGGAGGAGAGACAGGCCTCTTCCTCTTTTGGGCAGTAACCCGCCCCCCTCGATAAATGAAGGGGGGGTTGGGAAGGTATGGAAATCAATCTCCATGACACTCGGCTCATTTGAAGTCAATAATTAATACAAAATTGACAAACAGAAAAAAAAAAAATCTACAAGTAGAAGTCATTTCAAATGTCACTGGGAGAACAATGAAGAAAAACAAACTCTTGGATTTTGACAGAGCCTGAAGGTAATAGGGACTGAGACTACACTGTGGCTGGGTGAAGTGATGACAGAAGCTGCCCTTCACTCTGTGAGGCCGAGTTCACAGCGGGGGACTTGAGCACCACAGTTACCCAAAATGTAAATGAGGCCCCAGTGAGGATCTGCGCGAAGAAAGAGAATGTAGCAGGTGCTACTTGGCCAGCCTGTGAACCTTACCATGGAGGAGATGACAGTCATGAACTGACCAGCCTAGCCAGAGGTGGGGAACTGGCTACATGAACTGAGGAACTGTGCCGAAGCAATGGAACTGCGGGTGGGACTAGCCTCACTGCAGCCTTCCTCTGTTACCTGGGATGAAGCTATTAAGATAACCAACAGGCATGTAAATGCCATGGGACGTATCACTCCCCGGATTGAACGTACCCCTGCTTATGTCATCACGGCGCTGGATCAGAGAAGAGTTCTACAGATGAAAGAACACAGAGGAGCCCTCGCTGGCTTGGCTCAGTGGACAGAGCGTCGGCCTGCGAACTGAAAGGGCCCAGGTTCGATTCCCGTCAAGGGCACATGCCCGCGTTGTGGGCTCGATCCCCAGTGGGGGACTTGCAGGAGGCAGCCGATCCATGACTCTCTCACATTATGGATGTTTCTATCTCTCCCTCTTCCTTCCTCTCGGAAATCAATTAAAAAATATATTTGGGGGTGGGGGGTGGAAATAGAGGAGAAGAAAAAGATTCTCAAGGAAAAATCTGAGAAGGACGGGAGCAATGAAGGGCAGCTGGGGAGGTGGCAGAGCCTGCCAACCTTCTGGCTGAAGGGAAGGAATTGTCTTCCATTTGGACAATCTTTCCTGCGCTGGTTCTTCCAGAAGTCCTAACATGGCACCAGTTTAATTTTTAAAATTTTTTTAACTTAATTAAATTCGGCCATGAATATTTGATAGCTGTACTATGAGCACTGTGTGCATCTGAACCCCTTTACGCATTACATGCAATACTCAGCCAGGGATTGTATGCAGTCATCCTATAGCCCCTAAAACAGTCGGTGGGTACCGCGGGGAAGCCAGAGGGCCTTTCCAACGGTCATGTGACAACATTTTTTTACTGTCTCCACGCAGCAACAGAGTCTGGCCAGCCTACACGTTACATGTCCCTCATGAAGCCGTTCATGTGTGCATGAAGAAAAGAAAAAAAAAGGTTAACGGTTCCGCGGAAATTAATTTAGGAATAGAGGAGACGTTCAGAATGGAAACGGCAACGGCACTTTTAGCTGCAGAAGTGCACCTAGCATCACAAAATAATTTACCTTGAAGATGCAAGTCTCCCTTGACGACGGTGCATTAAAAGACAACGAGCCATTTCACAGAGGGACAAATGTGCTTCGTAACACCGCAGAACGTGAGAGAACATGCAAGGCGTTTTCTGTTTTGTCGTTGCTGTCGCCTCAGCTTTCATTTAAGTCAGACGGGGACCGCCCAGGAGTGCAGGGGGCCAAAGGGCCTCAGCACGCACGGGGACGCTCGCTGCCCCTAGAGGACGCTCCGCGCACCTGGGCTGGGCCTGGGCTCTGACCGGGCCTGCTTCTCCCATCCGTGCTGAAGAGCGGTAGCTCACTGAAACGGCACTCCAAAAGCGCCCTGACGTTTCCTATACGAGCAAGCGAACTAATTCTCACGATCGTGAATACTCCCTCCTTTAAGGCCCTCAGGGTAAAGAAAGGTTATTAGGAACCAAATCAAAACAAGCCGACTATGGTGTGTTCCCCCTCTGCCCCGGACTGGGTAACCCCCTCCGCTCCGTGCTGCGGGAGATACATCAAGGGCTGCTGATTCCAATTTGGGTCATATCAAAAGTGTCCACTCTCTCAAGTACACACACACACACACACACACACACAGTTCTGGGCCTCACTCTAATGACAATGATGAATGACATTTGTTGGGCATTTTCTATACACATGATCTTTTTCAATCCTCTCCAAATCTATAAAGTACCATCCCCTTCTGACAGATCAGGAAATGGAGGCATCGAGAGTTTAAGTAAGGAATTGGCTCAAAGTAAAAAAAAAAAAAAACACTAGTGAGTGGCAGAGGGGGTTTTTGAACTTGGCCTGCCTGATGCTAGAATCAAAGCTCTTAGTTAATTTTCCTACGAGACAGTGAAAAATGTGTCCAACGTGAATCAGACACCTTCCTTCCCCTTGGGGACCAGCGGGTACCCAGAGACTGCATTTACAGAGGAGCTATTCAGCAGCTTTCCCATGCATCTCCATCCACGCCACTCAATGCCTCACTTCCATTCAGGAATTCTCCTAGACCTGGGCCTCCCCTGAAAGCTGAGCTCACAGGGCTTTTCCTGCTTCCCGGCGGCGCTGATGTCAGCTCACCGGGAGGCCGGGGCCGCAGCCTTCTTCAGTTGCCAGAGACAATGCCCAGGTGCAGTCACGTGAGCCCCAGACAGCCTCCATATGGCTCCGAAGTGTCAGGTAACATGCCTCTTGTCTGCGCTCCAGCAAGCCCGTTAGCATACTGCTCTCTTCTCTGGTCCTCCCATCCCGGGGAGAATGGATCAAAGCAGGTGAACAGCACCCAGTGCAAGCTCCCAGCATGGGTGGTAAAGCAGAACAGCCTTACCTGCTGGGTAGCTGACATTTCTCCATTTGTCAGAAGTGAAAACAGAGGCTTGGCTTAAGTACAGTGTCAGATGTGGGGCTAGGACATGCCCCCCCCCCGCCCCCATCTCACTGGGAGAGGGCTAAGGCTAAGAATTATCAGCAATCTAGGAGACGAACAATGTGGGAGAAAGACTGAAGGAAAAACCCCAACTCATGTCCTTCCTGGATTAAGACAGTATATACATAATGGACACGAACACCTTCTAAATGGCGGGCGCCGTGCTAAATGCTCACGCATCATCTCATTTAACCCTCACGACCATCTCTTAAGGGAGGCACTTTAGTGCCCATTTCATAGATGAGGAAACTGAGGGGATACGTGCCATGCCCAGGGTCAGGCAGCCAGGATGAGAGCTTACCTGGACTTCAAACCCAGGCTGGCTCCCTCTATGTTGACACTGGGGCTGGAATTTTTTTTTTTTTTTTTTTTTTGTAACGGAGGGAATTTTTACATAGAGTAAAATGCACGTATCTTAAGTTACAGCTTGAGGAGTTAAAAAATGAAACATACTCCAGTCATTATACAGAAAGCTTCTACCCGTCCCAGTTTTCCTCTACCCCCTGGGTTCCAGGCAACCCCCACCACTTCCAAAGGCTACTAATGTCCTCACTCCTGCACCTGGAGCGGGTCATTCTCGTCACCCTGTCCACAGGTACACTGCTGCCGGCGCACTCTCTCCTGATTTCCTCGTCCTGCGAAGCCACCCCAACGGCTCCCCTGTGGTCCCTTCCCTGTGCCGGGCCCTGACCAGAAAGGCCCAGAAGCCCTGACTGCGGCCAGGCCCGAACTCGTCAGCTCTCACTTCTAGACTGGTTACCTTGGCGAATCGCTGAGGAGAAAACAGCATTTCAAATTTTCAAGGGGAGGCGAGAAGCCCTACAAACTGAATTTAGCCGATGAGCTGGCATTTCTCAAAGGAACGTCCAACAAGCTTTCCTGATTTACAAGCAAGTGCTAAAAGCGTCAGGAATTCCAAAGGTCAGGGAAGAAAGAGAAACCACCCCCCGGCTTTTGTTCTCCCTCTGCCTGGGTGTGAAAGCTGAATGAAAAGGCTGGCGATACTGCTGATTTTTTTTTAATAAACCGTCTCGGGCTTGGGTAAGGACAGGTTGAAGTTTCACTGGCCACCGCGCCAATGGAACCCAGTGATTGTGGGGTGTCCAGAACTCGACTCTACCACCGGACAACCCAAGAAAACGCACTGTCGTCAGCGTTCTGGGGGAAGTGCCGCCAAAGCTAACTGGTCTGTCGCTTAGAATCTAATCAAACACAGGATCCGTACGACTGAAGAAACCCCATTAGAACGGAAGCGTCTCTCCCACAGCCTGATTCCACACGACTTATTAAAACAAAAGGAGCAATGTTCTTGGGGGATTTCTCAAAACAGATCTTTGTAGGTTAAGTCTACTTAAATCACTTTCTGAATATGCCAAAGCTAACTCCTCCTCCTCCCGCGGGGGCCGCGAAGGAAGCGGATTCTCCTTAGCTAAAGGGTTTAGGCTCAGGTCTGACACTTGGCTGCAGGTGAGCAGGTGGGATTGATCCACAGAGAACAGGGGGATGTTTGCTTTTCCTTCCAGAGTCTAAGCATCAATGCCACCGACACTAAGTTCCAGCATCGGCCCTGCAGTTTCTGAGTTACAAACAGTGCAGCGGGAGGAGCCAGCACCTACGTGCGCAGGCTGTCAGCCAGAGGCTCTGCAGAGCTCAGCGACCAGAAAGGATGTGGTCGCACAGACTCGCTAACAAGCAGAGAACTCCCATCAAGACCCTGTTGAAGATGCACGCTCCAAATCGGACCCACGGCATTCTGACTCCCGGCGCCACTCCTTCACACAGTGACCTTCAATCCAGGTCCCGGGAAGCGGCTTCACCGACCACCCGTGCTATGGGGCCACGGAACGTGGAAGACGAAATGAAAGAGGGCTCCGAGGTACAGGCGTCCTAACCAAGAGTGAAACCTTAAGTCACTCACAGATGCTCCCGACCCACCCCTGACACTTCCTGTAACCAGACACTGTCCGTTACACTTCCCTGATCTCTAAATACATATATATTTTTTTAATTTCGTTTCTTCAATCACATTAAGTGCTTTGACGTTAACGGCACCGTCTACATCAAGGATCTGGCAGTCCTTCAATCCCACATTTCCTTCATCAAACAAGCTGCCGACCTTGCACCGACCTGGAGTTCTTCTTACCCAACGCGGATGGCGGCAAAGGGGCACCTTAGGCTGAGATGCCATTGGCCCCACGTGCAGAGAGCCCTCCCATAGCAACCTCAGGTTCCGTCCATTTCTACAACCTTAAACCAGACCCCCTGAGCGCAGTTTCTGTCCTCCGTCCCGGCCGCGGAGACCACTTACATTTGCAACATGACTTGGTTCAAAAAGACGCCGTCCGCTAAGTCCATGTACAGAGTCAGGTGGTCGTGGCTGCTGCTTCCAAACGGGCCCAAAGTTTTTACCTGCGAGGAGGGGGGACGTGGAGAGAGAGAGAGAGAGGCAGGAAACGTTACCCCACACGCGCACATTCGGAGCTCTCCAGGGCAAAGGCGGGGCGGGCCCGGGTGGGCTGAGGGGGTCACCCAACCCCGACCCACGCGGCCGGAGGCACCAAGCCCACCCGTCCCCGGGGCCCGTCTCCCCGCCCCGCTCCAGGCAACAGACGCGAGACAGCAGGAGGCAAACTTCCTCGCCACTTTTCTCCAGCGCCCCAGAACGGGGGGCGGGGGGGGGGGAAATAAAAAGTAAAAAAGGGACTTTTCAACCAATTTCTCACGTCTCTGATCGACTGGAAATCGCTGCACCCCACCGCAGCCCGGACACGTTTCCCCTCGGAGGCCCCCCCCCTTCCCCCAGCCCCACCGGTCACCGCCATTCACCGGCGGGTCTCGGGTTCAAAAACTACACGAGGATATGCTGGGGGAAAGCCACCGGGGCCGGGGTGAGCACTCGGACCCCGTCCGCTCCAGCACCGGCAGCCCAGCGCCCCGGCGGGAACAGGTGTACCCACTCCCAGGGCCGCGAGCGCTCCGGGGTCCTGCACCGGGCGCGCCGCTGCAGCGTGGGAAACGCCTCGGGACCCCGGGACACGGACCCCGACCCCAGCCCGGAACACCTGCTAAGACCCCCCGAAACGTGGGGCTGCCCGGGGCCGGCCGGGCCGGGTGCGTGGCGACCGCAGGCGGGCGGGAGAGCAGCCGGTGCACTAACAATGGGGCGGGGAGCCGGGCGCACTCACCCAAGTCACCAGCGGGCTCTGCAGGAAGAGCTCCATGAGCTCGGAGACCGTAACGTCCATCCCGAGGCTCCCCCCGTCCTCGCCGCGCCCGTCGCCTCCGCTTCCCGAGTTCATCGCGCCGCGTCCGCGGAGCGGCTCCGGCGGCGGCCGGCGGCCCGGGGCTACGGCGGCTCGCGCCGGGAGACAAAGGCGGGGCGCGAGCCCACGTTCCACGGCGGCGGCGGCACCGCGCCCCGCCCGGGGCCAGGGAAGGGGAGGGCCGGCCTCTGGGGAGGAACAATACGGGGCGGCCCCGCCCCTCGGCTGCCCTAGGCGGCCGGTGCGCCGCCTCGCGGTGCTCGGACCCGGATCCGGTTCCCTCCGGGCCGAGTTGAGCGGAGCTGGGCGCGGGGAAGGGAAGGGGCGGCGGCCCGCACGTGCGTGGCGGTAGGTGGGTTCTCTTAGGCGGGTCCCGGCCGCCCGCACGTGGGTTCGCCGCGGCGCGCCGACGCCGAGCTCAGCCTCCGCGCGCTCGGGGCCCCAGCACGTGGCGCCTCCCTGCGCGCGTGCGTCTTCGTGAGGCCCCAGCGCAGCACCCCCCCAGAGCGCGCGGGCGCCGGCCCCCGCCCGTGCCTCCCGGGTGCGTGCGGGGGACCGAGCCGTCCTGCCTCCCGAGGTCGCCCCCGCCTGGCCGACCCTGAGACTGCGGGCCCCAGGCAGGTGCGGAGAGCCGCAGCCCTGGTACCACCCCGAGGCCCCCTGGGCGCCAGTGATGGGAGAGCCAAGCCCGCGCCTCACGCGCCGGGGTGGGTCTCGCAGGCAGATGGGGCGCGGGCCCGGAGGTTAAAGGAGGAAACTTGGGAGTTCCAGCGGTCGCCAACCTTTCGGACCATAGGAGCGTGACCTCTTTCTCACCGCAGTGCCACCTCCTGGGCTGTCAGCCTTCTAGAAGTTCCTGTAGGAAGCCGGTAATGTGGCCACATGGACCGGGGCCAGGCCCAACTGTGACACCACTTCCCCTGCCCCCCAGCACCGCTGCCACTTTGCCAGAGAGGAGCCAAATTCCGGACTTCAAGTTGGGGGACATAGCAGCAGCCTGGTGGCAAGCGACGGGAAAAAGGACAAGGGCCCCAACTGAATGGAAAGCAAAGGCCCAGTCCTCCCTGCTCAATCAGCTGCAGCCCTTCTTTGCCGCCTCACCATAATTCAGTCATTCAAAGCACTTGATACGGTTTAACTAATCTAATTATCACGTGTTACCCCACCAGTGCGGGGTTGACCTGAAGCGCCTACCGTGCTAGGCAAGTATACCATAGGCACTAAATGGCTGCCGGTGGTTAGTAATTAGAAAGTTGGCTGTCAAGTTAGGGCTGCGGCATCTGCCGGCGAAATGTGGCATTGCAGCCGAGTTTTGTCGCACCTTGTTGGACCGGCAAGGAGGTGTGTGGTCCCAGGAGCCTAATGGGCAGTTAGGGTTTCCTAAAGAGAAGGTGTGGAAGTCAGAGTGACAGAAAAGAAAGTGGGGGACTGCACAGGAACTAAAACTTCGAGCCTATGTGGTTTCCTTGGGCACCAGAAACTCAGTAATTCCTTAATTCAATAGCCCGTTTCGTAAAATCGGTTAGAAAATGGGTAGAAGGTGTATCCACACTCATCTTTATTTAGAAGGCCTGTTCTGTAAAGTAAGGGATGCCCGTATGGCCAGAATTTTTTTCACATTGACCTTAATTCTTTTGGAAAGAGGAGGGAGGGATTTTCAGAAGTTTTTTATTTTATTTTACCATCATACATACACAGGACAAAAGCTTTCTACCAGTCTGTGGTGAGGCTTCCTGCCGTGGTGAGAGAATTTGTCCCTGGTTGACAGTCCCTAGGCTGCAGCCAGGTCAGGAATTGGTTTTGGGGTCAGATCGCTGCTGTTTCTTGATTCATGATCACTGATGTTTCAGCAGTTCAGATGGAGACCCTACCTCACATTCAGAAGGAGCTGACTCAGCATCCTTTACTTGGTTATGTACACTGAATGGTGCCCATGTGTTGGAAGGTTTCAAATAGCTGGATGACCAGGACAAGTTCTTTGAGAGGAAGGGAGAGGGAGAGTTAGATCAATGAGAAACATGGATCGGCTGCCTCCTGCACACTCCCTACCAGGCATGGAGCCGGAAACCCAGGCACATGCCCTGACCTGGAATTGAACCAGCAACCTCCCAGTGCACAGGTTGATGCTCAACTGAGTCACACCAGCCAGGGCGACAACTTACCTCTTAAAAGTCACTTAATCGCTAAAGTCAGAATAAAAACATTTTCCCTATATGACTTTATAATTTTGAGGTTGAAAGTGATGCATGTAAAAGGGCTTATAATCATCTTTCTCATCTTCTCCCTCTTCTACCACTACTTTAATAAGAATTATTTCCCCCTAAGTCTCTATATCCAGTTGGGACATACACTTTAGGGAACAAACACACATATCATACGCTAATCACTAAGCAGTGGCCCTCCATCCCGCCCACCTCTGCATAAAATAAAATTTATCTGCTTTATACGTTGCTTCCTAAACAGAAGCAGTATTGTAATTTTAATCATTCTGATAAAGGAATTTTTACCCCTCTCAGAAAATGTTGGCTTAGCAGTGTAAGCTAATGGCATCTCTGTTATGTGATAGGAGCTTAAATTATTTGTACAAGTTGAGGGAGGGAGGAATGACTATTTGTGTTCATGTGTCCTTGTATTTTTTGTTATAATGAGCATATATTACTTTTATAATAATTTTGTTAAAATACACATAAGATTTACCATCATAGCCATTTTGAAGTATACAGTTCATTGATATTAAATACATTCACATTATTGTGCAGTCATCGTCCCCATGTTTTCGTAGTGTAAATCAAACTCTATACCTATTAAACAGCAACTCCCATTCTCCAGCCCCTGGCAACTCCCCCCGCCCCAATTCTACTTGGTCTTTATAATTTTGACTATTCTATAACAACTCATGTAAGTGGAAACATGCAGTATTTATCTTTTTGTGAATGGCTTAATTTAGCTCAATGTCCTCAAGGTTCATCCATGTTGTAGCATTTAACATTTAAGAGCATGAGATTTGTAAACATCAGACCAAAGATAAGTGGTCTGTGAGACCTATAGCTCATGGCGAGGTCCAGTGATAAAAGCGTCTGTACTTATCTGTAAGACCTATGACCAGAGGAGTGAGAGGTGCTGGAGCCTAGGACGAAAAGAACAGGAAGGGTTAAGTAAGGACTGCAGTTGTTGAAATGAGTCAAAGTAATTTCCTGAGCCTAAAATACCCTGTTCATGCTACTACCTTAAAACACAGTGGTACAAAGGACAGAAATCTCAAGTCCTCCCTTTATATCCACCAGAGGGAACTTTGTGGTCAAGAATCAGCTAGGGGTGGAATACAGGGTATAGATGGATGTGTTGTAGAGTTGTGCACATTAAATCTGTGTGTTGTTAACCAGTTATCACTCCATAAATCCAATTAAAATATGAATCACTTTTTAAGTAAATTTTAATTTTCACCTGAGGATATATATTGATTTTAGAGAAGGGAGAAATATCCATGTGAGAGACATCAATTGGTTGCCTCCCATATGTGCCCCAACCTGGGATCCAACACACAACCTAGATATGTGCCCTGACCGGGTTTGGTGTACGAGATGATGCTCCAACCAACTGAGCCATCGGGCCAGGTCTTAATCAGTTAACTTTGACTGTGCTAGGGCATCAGCGAAAAGACTTTCCCAGTCTGTATATTGTGTGCATGTTATTCAGTCTTTTGATCATTCATCCAGTAAACATTTGGAGACCCATTTGTGGGCTTGGGTCATGCTAGATACTAGAATACATAGTTGAAAGGCTGTAACATACCCTTCCTTCAAGGAACATTTCTGAACATTGGAAGGTGAATAGGACTTCATCAGCAGGTAAGGCAGGAAAAGCATTGAGAGGGGCACACAAGTTAAGGTAGTCTTTTGGGGCATAGCATGATTGGGTCAGGGATATATATACAAGTAATGTGACCTGGCTAGTGATTGGGAAGATTGGTACCCAAGGTGCAATCCTAGTGAATCCTAGCATTTAAGGGGTAAAAGGAGCCATGAAAAGAGATCAAGGAGATAGTAGTAAATGCTGAAGTATCAAGTAATATAAGGATGGAAAGGTGTCCACTGAATTGGCAGATAGGGTGTGACCTACACCAGGCAGTTTTTTGGGATGGTGAGAATAGGAAGAAGCAAAACAAAAACCCATTTAGCATCACGTTGAAGAAATCAGTATTCACCGAGCCCATGGAATAACTTACCTAGAAGAGCAAAAAGTCAAGGAAAGTTGTCTCCAATCAGAGCTATTTTAGGGAACAAGACATCCGCCTCCAGTAGTTAAGACATTTATCTCTGAAGAAAGGCTAACAGTTTCATTATGAAGAGCCAAGAAGCATTAAGGCCAAGCAGAGAAAAATCCAAGTGCAATCACACATGCAGATGATTGCCCCATTACCTTATGCGTCTCAATGTCCCAGTAGAATGGTAGACAATAACCCATCCTTACACCTTTTTAATAATCCTCTTGCTCCAAATGTCATGACAAAGTTAATATAACCTTGTAAAAATTTTTTCATGCTTTTCCAATTTTATTTTTAGAGACAGAGGAAGGGAGGAGAAACACTGAGAGAGGAACATCAGCAATCGGCTGCTCCCTACACACACCTCTACTGGGGATTGAGCCTGTAACCCAGGCATGTGCCCTGACTGGGAATCGAACCAGCAACCTTTTGGTTCCTGAGTCTATGCTCAACCACTGAGGAACACAAGCTGGGTATATACAAAATTTTGATGGTCCTGTTTCCCTCCAAAGTTCTAAACAAAGTTTTTTATGGTAAATACTAGAAATTGTAGGCCATTTCAAAAGTTTTCTACTTCAAGAAATCTTCCAGTTTAAACTTGCTGTTCTAAATAGAGACTGTTGCTTAAATTAAGAACAGAACCAGGAAGAATGTTTTCCCCTGCTCTATGCCTCCCCATTTCCAAATTCACAAAAATTGACTTGCAAATTGGAAGTTCCTGGGGACAAAGAGCAGGATCTGAATACAATCAGGCAGGGAAAAACCATCAGGCTTCTTCCGGTAAAAAAAAAAAAAAAAGCCGGGGTAGCATTTCTGGCCACTTCAGGATGTCAAGGTGTTTCCTGCAGCAATTACCCATGTCCTTTTCAGAAATCATTTGGTAATCACTGAGAAGTTCTTTTTATTTTTTACTTTAAGCATTACAAATGAGCAGAACCAGTAAGTATCACTAAAATGGCAAATAATCTATTCACATCATTATATTTATATCAATTGCCAAGACATTATCTATGCTTAAGAGCATGGACTTTTGAGTCAGATGGAACTGTGGCAATTCAAGTGTTGTTATTTCTAGCTAATAGTCTTTTTGCTAATTTATTGCTAAGTCTTCCTCAATGAAATGACAAGCTATTTTAGACTTCATTTTTCCTATTATAGCAACTTGTGTTAAGTTTCTGCTTCAGTAACCATAATCACTAAAGAAACAACAACCCATCAATTAAAGGGCATCTCTTAAATGTCCAAGGCCAATAGGATCTTTTTAAAAAATTTAATACACCATAAATGATGAAGGCAAAACCAAGAATGCTCTACCCAAGAATGCTCAGAATACAAAGGCAAGTAAGTATTCCAGGAGTCAGAAAGGTGTGTTTAAACTGTATGTTTAGCCTTGGAGGGTGTTGCTCAGTGATTAGAGTGTTGAACTGAGCAGTGAAGGGTCTTGGGTTCAATTCTTAGTCAAGGAGACTTACCTTGGTTGCAGGTTAGATCCTGGCCCCAGTAAGGGCACAACCAATTTCCACCCCACCTCCCTTCCACTCTCTCTAAAAATCAATAGGAAGAAAGAGTCTGGGTTGAGGATTAACAAAACAGATGCAAAGTTAACTCAATTTGTGTTCCAGAAATACATCCTGCCTGGGATTTTTACAATACCTACATGATGCCACCAGAGCCAACAAGCTATTGCAGCATTCAATATGTTGTCATAAAAAGACAAAAAAAGAGATACCAGAAATTGAAAGCTAAGTTCTTAAACAAATAAGCTGTATGCTTAAAGCATAAACATTTCACATGGTACTTTCATTTCACATGGAACATAATATAATTAACTTAGATCCTATTAGATTTTTCTTATCTTTATTTGCAAGTTAAGTGGATAAACTTCAATTATTAATAGCCAGAACCTGTGACTCAGAAGTAGCCTACACTTAAACTCTTCTATTTAATTATACACTCAAATTTTCAATTAGCTAAAAACAAAACTCTCCTCATGAGTGTAGCAAATGTTGCTTTCTGGCTTTCCACCCCACTATCCAATATAACCTTATTTTTGGTACCACAAATTAGAATTTACTGAAGACCAAAGCAAAAGAAAAGCTTAGAAGCACACAGTGCTCAATTAAAACAGTATCCTTTCCTGGATATGAATTTTTACTCACATTTGCAATATATTCTTCAGTAAGTTCTAAAATCTTCACTTAAAGTGAGGGTATGTGGAATTGAGATATTTATTTTCATTTTAGCACACCTAAGACAATAAAATGAACCTATTTAAAAAAAACTGTTTTAAAAGGTACTAGCTGATGGTCCTCTGGCCAGGTATTAATATAGGAACCACCACTATCAACTCCAACTGGTATTCCAAAGGGAGTAGTTTAAAAAAAGAAAAGAAACATACAACTAATACAATTGCTCTTACTCTTCACTTTTCTTTTTATTATTCAAAAGTCAAATGTTAATTTTTAAATCAACCATCCTCAATTTTTATTTAATGTACCGTCATTTTCCCACGATATGAAGTTTCAGAATCTCTTTGGAATACTAATGTCACTGTTCTAGGTTTAACAAAACTGTTGAAAGTTTAAATTCCACTCTATTTCCCTGAATTCTCAAGACAGTTGCTGATGTAAATTTTAATATAAAATATTTAGTCACAAAATAGTATTGCTTTTGTATGCACATAGTTGTAAGATTACTTTGTTTTTGTCAATAAAAACTATACCATCTTTCATAAAACTCTAAACAAATTAAGAACTGTGATGTAGAACAAAAATTACACATGGTAAAACAGGTACCAGCACAACGTTAGGTTATATTACATCAAAAAAAGTTTTAATGGTCCCAAATATATATACTCAACTAAGCATACACTCAGGGGAGCAAAAAATCAAAACCAAAATGAAACAAAAAAATTATGACACAAATGACCACATCTAGAATTCCACTCAATCTTTAATCAAGTAGGGACAAATCCCCACTTTTAAAAAAATCTGCAGTTCGAAGGGCAAAGGGAACAGATAAAAAAGAGGAAATTTTATATTCGCCCCTCCCCCATAGGTTTTCCAAACCTGTTGTAGCTTGACTAAAATGTTCAGAATGTATGGTTTTAAAGGCAGGTCTCTTTATACAAAGAAACTGCTGGCATTCTTAACTAGTGAAGAATTATGGCTGAAAAGCCTATTCTTCTGAGTCCCAAACATGGTCCGACAAAGCATATTCTGATTGTAGCAACTGACCAGTCAATCCAGAATTCCACTTACAAAACCCCTGCCCTGTTGGCTTTATGTTTCCATTTCCTTCCCTGAGAAAAGGGCAATGTGTGGTCCAAGCTGGAGAGCTCAAGGCTTGCGTCTTTCCCCTAATGTGTAATATCCCCTCCTTCTGCTCCATTGAATTGGCACTTGATGAGCAGAGGTCAAGTGTGCGAGGCTGATCTGTCAGTCATTCACAAGAGACCACTGCTTTGTTGTGAATTTTGTAGGGGATAGGGGTAGAAGAACCAGTTTTTTTCAACAGGTACTGATTGTAGGCAGTTGCCATTATTATGACTCAAACTTTGCTTTCTTTGACAATGGTAGCATGTCTTCCTTGTCTTCATCCTCATCATCATCCTCATCATCATCAGGATAATCTACCAGACCCACGAGGCCTCCCTGTTCAAAAACAAGGATTATTTAAAGAAAACATATTTTCAACATCTTTTACGTTTGGGTAAAGGACATAGAACCCCACCCCCATCTCAATATACAAACATGGTTATTTCTGGGTAGTGAGATTATATATAACTGAAAATTCATTATTTTTATATATTTCCTAAATTTTCTAGAGTAAAACATAAAATTTTTAGTAGTTTATAATCCTAGTAAATCACCCAGGAGATAAAAACAGTAATGACTAAATTTAAAATGTTATGGTTAACAATGCATTAAAAAATTTTAAGCAAAGTTTATATAGTATATCAAAATAATCTACAAAAGATTAAACAGACCACTAGAAATGATGTTCACAGACTATCAAACATTAGGAAAATGGTTCAGCTCTGTCCCCTCCCCATCATTTCATCTGGACTTCACAGAGACCTGCTCACCAGAAACCACTGTAGCTCACTTTATTTAGATGGAGGATGGGTGGTGAAATTCAAACAGTTCTTGCCTGGAGCCTATCCCTTCATCTCAGCAATTCTCACATTCACTTTTAGCCTTTAGGGATCTCTTGCTCACATCAGAGGGATGATCATGTGTTGATGGGCATTATATTTCTGATTTAGATCAATGAATCCCAAATGCCAGTCTGTTATGCTAATCCAGAGCAGCATAAAGCAGCCGAAAGAATTGATGTTCACTGTGAGAATCTGTCTTTCCTACATTTTTGGTATTAAAATTTTGATCCTTTTTTTAAAATGAAATGTTAATAATAGATGGTTTACCCCTTTTTATAAACCTTGCTTGACAAAATAAAGATAGAAGTGCCTAGATATTTAGATTTTATCTTTTCCCCACAAAGTCTTTATCTTGGTATTAATTGGGAAAGTTGATTAAAAAAAAAAAAGTAACTTAAGCCCAGCTGGCGTGGTTCAGTGGTTGAGCGTCGACCTATGAACCAGGAGGAGTTCAGGGTTCGATTCTCGGTCAGAGCACATGCCTGGGTTGCGGGCTCAATCCCCAGTGTGGGGTGTGCAGGAGGCAGCTGATCAATGACTCCCTCTAATTATTGTTTCTATCTCTCTCTCCCTCTCCATTCGTCTCTGAAATCAATAAAAGTATTTAAAATTTTACAATAAAAAAATAACTTAAAACTTCTAAATTCCTTTAAATGTTTTGACACATACAAATCTGAACCTGAGGTTCTAAAATGCAAATAACCAAAATTAGTATATATTCAGACTCCTGTATTGGTCACAAAAAACGTTCAGAAAATTCTCAACTTTAGGTAAGTTCAAGTGATGATAGGAGAATGATGCTCTAGTTCACAAATTTAAATCAGTTCACAAATTTAAATTTAAAAAGTAAGCAACTGTCACAAAAATTATTGTTGAGAAAGCTTAAATTAGATAGGCCTGGGAGTCAAAAGTGTACCTTGGTAGTAATAGCTGCCGTCTGAGACGTATTTTTAGGGACAGATCCAGGAGATCCTGGAGATCCTGGGGATCCAGGTGACCCTGGGGATCCAGGCAGGTTTGTTGCAGGTGACTGGCTGGTGAGGTTAGTCTTTGTCCCACTAGAGAGGGAAAGCTTGAAACTTGGGCTCTGCCGGCCGGAAAGATTTGTTTTCAGAAGTACCTCCTTTTCCTCACTTTCTTTTACTAAAAATAAGAATGTTGTCAATAGTTGTCAAACATACTCATCTTTAAAAATCCCCCAAATGAGGAGACACTAAAATAGTTTACTCCTCTGCTAGGGAGAAACACTGAAGATCAATCTCTGAACAAAACTTATTTAGCAAAATACTAAACACCATTACCACTGAATTTTTATTACTGAGAAGGAATGAAACCTTCAGTATCATATTCAGTGTTTCTACCCTTTCTGAAATATTTCCTCCTTACTTAAAATTAAGAAAATTTAGTTTATGCTTTCACAACAGCTATCAATTCACTCTTATAAGCAACATCTTTAAAATCTATGTTGCCATACATACAAATCAGATACTAATCATAGTGTCACAAAATAAGAATAAACTTAGGGTGAGAAAGACTTCATTTCTCCTTGTTCATCTTTTCAACATACATTTCTTCCTTTCCATGAATTTACTTATTGGATCCATAATATCATCATCATTTTTAGCTTTGTCAGATGGAGACACTACAGCTTCTCCATCTTCCATGTCATCTTCATCTGTGTTGAACCACATCTCCTCTTCATCTTCGAGTGTTCTGGCATCTCTTCGATATCTATGATTCCTCAAAATGGATCGCATACTATAAGTAAAGAGAAGATAGATTAAACAGACTCATAAAGACTTCACTAGATATTCTTCAAGTATTGTTCTGAATTAGATATAGTCTTAATAGATAAATGGGATAAAACAGATTTATACAATAAAGATTGATGAAAACAGATTTCACCCAACATGTAATTTAAAAACACACTGCCATATCTAGTATTAACTAGTGGAATCACACTTCCTATTATCAAAATTATACTATTACAGATCAGTTATTAAACATAACATTAGGAATTAAGTCATAATTTGTGGATTTTAAAATATAGCATGAGAATTCAGGTATTTAGGAAAATGTACAAGATTTCTTAAAATAATTTATAACTTTAAAGTAATTCAAAGCAAGTAAGATAATATTTTGATTTGTCTGGACACATGAAGGCTCAATGCTACATTAGTGGCATTCTTTTCTTTTTCTTTTTCTAGCTTGATATATGCTTAAGAGCCCCCAGATCAAATCCACCTACACCTTCAGGAAAACACTTACACTACCACCTCTGGTCACTAGCTGCTGTTTCCTCCTCCCCTGCCAAACCAAAGAGCAAAACACAAGCAAAATAAGAGCCACTGCCCTACAACTTGTCACTGAATGAAAAGGTTCAAATACGAGGTAACTTACCTGTCAAGTTTGGGATTATCTTGCCTTTCTCTTTGTTGTTCAAATCTCAATTTTAATCCTTTAAATGTCTGTACATAATCTACATCTTCCAGTGCTTTCCAGTAATTTTCAATGACATGAGCAGTCAATGATTTTATATCTTCCTATAAAAAAGAATAAAAAAATGAGATGAAATGCTATTTTAGGAAGACATGACTTCCTTGTCGTGAACTGACAAACCCACCCAAAATAGTTTAACTTCATAAAATTATTGTACTATTTTAGAGATCATCAAACAATGAAAATGGCCATACCATTGTGGGTACTTCAGTAGTCCCCAATTTTTGGTGTACCTCAAGCATCATCTGTGGGTCTTTCCAAAGTAAATGCCCAGGTACCATCCTAGATGATTCCTACTCAGTATATCTGGGGTAGGATCTGGGCATATTTCAAATCATACTAAAGTGCTGGAGGTAATGGTTGCACAACAATGTGAACATACTTAATGCCACTGAATTATATACTTAGAAATGGTTAAAATGGCAAATTTTATATTATATATATACTTTACCATAATTTTTTAAAAAGCATGCCACAGATAACTCTAACACACACCAATATTTGAGAAGCACTAACCTAATATATTATTAAAGAACGAAGAAGAGTTTGTTATGAAATTGCTCTTTAGAAATATATGGGAGAGCACTGGCCAGTGTGGCTCAGTTGGCTGAGCGTCGTCCCATGCACCAAAAAGTTGCCAGTTCAATTCCTGGTCAGGGCACATGCCCAGGTTGCGGCCTTGGTCCCCAGTAGGGGCCAAGCAGGAGGCAGCCAATCGATATTTCTCTCTCTCTCCCTTTCCATTCCTCTCTCGCTCTAAAATCAATAAAAACATATTAAAAAATAGACAAAAGTTTAGAAAAAAAATAAAAGATATATGTGGGAGAAAGTCAAGAAAGTTAAACAAAAACACATCCAAATAATAATCAACTGTAATGTTACTCTCTTAAAATGAGTACCGTGACAATATTAAAGCAGTTTTCAAACTAACCTACAAAAAGGAATCATAGCTGCGGAGAGAGATTATTTTGATTTTTATTAGTTTGAATTGAATCTCTCGCACGCTTTTGGTAACACACATTTTCTTTTAAAAAATTACCTTCAAATATAATAATCTCAAGCCAAAGTACCAATAATGCAGATTAAAGTTCCTCAATAATTAAAACCAAAACCTAACTAAAAAAGTACAGAACCTACCACTCTAATAAATTCAAACATCTCTATTATGGCAGAGTTCATCAGATTGTAGCGGGATCCATTGTTGAGAAATGCTTTGACTACTGGTTCAAACAAAAAACTTTTCATTATGTAGCGGTTGTAAAACTCATCTTTTAATCCAATAATCTTTCTCTTAAAACGAAGAGCACCTGAAATGAAGAGGCATTATTCAAATTATATACCACACTTCCATATTTTAGACTTACAAAACAAACCACTGTCTAACAAATATAATTCTTCGTGCAGTGATGTTACTGCTTCCAGAACCTAAAGATAAGGATTACAAAAGGGTTATCAGAAAAATGTATTCTAAGAGTAGTGTGTGTCATCATAGAACACAAGTCTTAGAGAGCCAGAAAAATTCTGTAAGTTACTAATGACTAAAATGTACTTTACAGCTGACATAGGAGCTAAGATAGGGCTAATGAATGAATTAACCTATCATACTACTTAAGATGAAAATCTAAATATATCTTTTTATATATACCGTCAAAACAACAGAAAAACCATTGTTTTATTAGGGCAATCCACTGGTATAATTTGACCATTATTTTTGGACACTTTATTATTTTGCATCAGAATACATGGTTGCATTGGTTTGTGGGCGTGCTTGTAGAAATGCTAAAAAACCACAAAAATCTGCATGACCCAAAATTTGCCTTCCTATATTTTAGAATTTAGAGGATGCTATTTTTAAAATGTGGTCCTCTATGCTTATTGCAGCGAGTATGCTTTTTAAATTTTTTTCATAGTTTTCCTTTTTTACAATTAATTAGGCTTTAACTTACAGATTAAAAGGTATATTTACATCTTGAGGTATGGGGAGTTAAGTCACCATTCGTCAAGATCCAAATATACGCAGACAGCTAGACTTCAACAAAGCCCTCTTTACCTAAATGGAATTATCAGTAAGTTAATGCCCCAGTTATTGTAAACAGTTCAAAAAAGCATACTCACTTCATGCAGTCACATCGTCTTCGGTTGGCAAGATTAAATATTGTGTTTGTATTTTGGTTTCTTTGGAGATCATGGAAGTGGCTCGTTAAATTGCCAATTTGTTATTAATCAAGTCCTTCATGAGCAGGTAGCCAGGCAACCATGCTGACACGGTTTCTGGGTGGGAAGGCAGAGGAGTAAAGCAGCTCAATTTTTCTTTCGTTGGCAGAAAAGAGGTGCACAAGTGAATGCCCAATCAGGTACAGTTGATTATAAACTGCCTTAACAATCCAACTTTAAGAGTGTTTCTTTCTAAAGAGACACTCTGGGCAGGGAATTTCAAAGTAGTTTATATTATAGCAATTGCATTTTATTTTTTAAACTAATGAATATTTTCAAATACATAAGCATGGTGAAATAAGACATTTTATACAATAAGAGGCATCTTTCTGTGTTTTAAGTCAAACCAGAACAAGGGTTTATTGTCCCAAAACAATGGTTTTAGAGTTTGGTTTTTCTTTTAATATTACTAGACAAATGAACTTAGTGAGGCAGTTCCATTTGTGAGAATAAAAATCAATACTTTAGAGCTCATGCTACTAAGGCCAAATTTTAAGCTTTTAGTAATTGAGGCAAGAGCTACTAAGAATTGGTACTCCAACTTTATAGGCCTTGTGGAGACTGACTTGTGTCCTACCATAACACACACTAGCTGAACCCTGTGGTCTGCATGCAGTTCCTAGGTCAGTGAAAAGCAGCTCCCTTCCTAGAATTCACTAAGACTAAGGGTCTGCAGATAGCACCCCTGTTCAGAAACTGCTGATACAGACAGAAGGTAGTTCTAATGGTCTTTTTGTTTTGCTCCTCATTTCCATTTGCCCTCATTTATTTTTATCAAAACCTGTATTGTTTCCACTCAAACCTTTCCCCCAAAAGAAACCTGCATCGAAAATATCCAACCACTATTTTTTGCTGTTAAATAAAAAATTGCTTTCAAAAATTTACCAGTGAGTTCTGAGAAGTCAAGTTGCTCAACGGGGTTTTAGGGAAAGCTTTTGGGATATGTCAAATTGACATAACCATAGGATTTTCAATATAAAGTGCACTCTGCTTCCACTCACACCTCTAGCCTTCATTATTAACAGGCCAGAAATCTTTTGTGGTTAGTTTCAATCATCTCTAAAACAAGTAATCCATCTTTACCTTATACAACATGAGATTTCATGTAATAAGTTTGAGACTTTATGCCTCCTGTGTAATTAACTGATAGCTGAATAAAAGCACCTCCAACAAAATTATCTCATTCCTCTTATAGATTTCCATATTTTCAACAAAAATACAGCAACATAAAAGTATGAGCTAGAAAGCTACAATGTAAGATCCAAGAATCCTGAAAAGGCAAAGAATTAAGACTGCTATTACTAGAGTGTGTGTGTGTGTGTGTGTGTGTGTGTACATATCTCTAACCTATATTTGAAAGTATTGCTAGTCTTAGCTGCAGACTTGATTAGTTGTCTTTAAATGTGATAGAAGTATACTAATTAAGCAGCAGTAGATATAAAAAATGGAAAGTTCCCCAAGTCCCCAAATTGTTTACACTTAACCATTCATTTATATTTTGTCCTTACAAGTATGCATCTAAATTTACTTACAAAACCCTTCCTTACAAAACTATACCTAGCATTTTAATGTACTCCTTTATCAGAAGACGAATACCTTAAATCATCTCAAATTTTATTTAGCTCTTTTAGAAATCCTTGATAAAAACTCCTGTATACTGCAAAGCCAGTCCTAAAGAGCTCATTCCTACTGACTGGCATCTTCTTTCAGAAGCTACTTATATTCTCAATACTGGGAAGATAGCCACACTGAGAATAATTTGAGGATTAGGTTCAATGATAACTTCATTTGGAAAATATTAATAATAAAACATAACCAAGATTTATCTGGCATGCTTACATTTCCTAAAAGATAAACTTTCATTAATTTGTAATGATTCTCTTCATAGTTCTCATTAAATTATGAGACATTTTCTTTGCAATACTGCAAGCCAAATGAGATGGAGAACTGAAGAGACCTTTCCTGCCACTCTCTTATGGGACTTGTGTTCTACCTACCCCAAAACACTCACACACCACACTTTGCCACATTTGCACATCTTAACAGCATGTTCAAACAAGAATGTCACTCTCCCCCCATGACTAATAGAAACTCAACTGAACTCTTCAAAATTTCCCTGATCTGCCTTATTCATGTAGAATAAACCATTTCCACTAAACACATCACAATATAGTGCTTATGATGATGTGTTTTGATTTTTATAGACCACCTCCTCCTAATAAACTGAGTACAGGTCATAATCATCTTCATTGTTCCAGGTATATATCATACTTCTTCAAATCGAAGATGCCACTGATTGCAAAATTCTTTATCTTTTCTACTACTAAGAAAACAAAATGGACAAACAGAGCTACAGATCATGCTATTAACTGTTAAGACTTACCTTAATTTGAGAAATGAGAAATGCATACAAATATATACCTTAGAACAGCGGTCGCCAACCGGTGGTCTGTGGACCACTGGTGGTCTGTGAGGTCCGAAAGGTTGGTGACCGCTGGTTTAAGGAAACCTTTGGAGCAGCGGTCACCAACCAATGGTCCGCAGACCACTGGTGGTCCGTGTGGTCCAAAAGATTGTCGACCGCTGCCTTAGAATCAATGAAATATGGTAGTATTTATTAAATTTATTGAAATAAACTGATTAACTTATTTATTCAGTTGTTCCTTTCCATCCCACCTGCTCACAAACTCCCTTTCCCACATTCAAACAAAACTTTCTATGGTGGACATAATTCAAAGAAGCATTCATTAAAACTCCCTCTCAACTTGGGTCTTGGGGCTCACTTTTGCTGTGATAGGTATACAAGGAAAATGCACATTAATTTAAAAGCCCTTCTTTCACATGTGCTAATAAGCTCATAAACATATGCAAAAGCAGGATAGAACCAAAATAATAAATTTATTTTTTGCTGCCCTTAGCAGTCTAGGTTAATGCCACCAATACTATTACTTCTGGCTGGAAAAAACGATCACTAAAGTAATATCAAAGGTTCTGGATAATTAGCAGAAAGTAGTTGTACTAAATATCTGAAAATTGAAAAATACACTCTGTCCAGATGTATTCTCAGTATAAACTACAATGTGTACACAGGCCTGAAAAACTGTCAAGTGTAACAACTGTTATCCTGATAGAAAGTTTAATGAATTTTTTAGAAGGAAACCTATTTCTAATAGATAAAAGATAAAATGTTGATAAAACAAATCATCACCAGAAGCATTCTTTTTATAATGTTTTTATAATTTAAGGAAGTTTTTAAAAATAAAGGAAAAAAATTTTAAATGATGTAAAAAAAAAAAAGAGCAAAAATGGGTATATGTGTATGACTATGATGCCTTTAAACAATAACAACAAAACAACAAAACTTACCTATAAATACCAAAAAGTGTAAGTTACTTACCAGCAGATGTCTATTAATGAGTCACTAAGGTACCCCTAAAATTGGTCTACCAACTTAACCAAAGAAGGCTGGCTGCTATATGATCAAGAATAGATTAACCTTTTTCCAATACAGAAAAAATGTTTTTTTTACTTCAAAAAAGTAGGGTCTTAAGAACACAGTGAAAATAATTTTAGAGAACTGTGTAACCATAAACAATCTTGTTAAAAGACTATCTGTTGCTCTAAAAGAGTTAACAAACCATTCCATAAAGGTGTACACAGTACATATTCTAGGCTTTGTGAGCCACGTATGGTCATATGGTCTCTCACCTTTTTTTAACAACCCTTTAAAAACATAAAAACCATTTTTCAGTTTGCCAGTTGCACAAAAATAGACCACAGGTCAGATTTCGCTACAATTGCCACCCTGCTCTAAAATATCTGAGGTAACACAATGTTATATGTCAAATACACTGCAATAAAGCTGGAGAAAAATTATTTGTGGAATTAAGAAATGGACCATCTGTATACATCTGTGCTAGGCATTCTGTAATTTAAGAGAGAATGTGCTTTGTGAACTCAGTTCTATCAGGTATCAGTTTTCTAAATTATGAAAATGTTTCTTCATGATTTTGAGACTAGTATAACAAGAAGAATGTGTAATTTTTAATTAGTAATGCAATGCTAAGTTTGAAGAATGGTAACTGAGGTAAAATGATCTCAGGCCATCTCAATGATGGACTATAACACTCTATGGAAATACATTTTACAGATACACTTTAACCCTTTGCTGGATAGTAACGAGAAAGAAGAAAGTCAGGACAATCAGCTGCTCAGAATGTGGCACAAATACATAATCAGTGTAATTTAGTATTAGCTCTCCTGACCTGAAATCAGTGAATATTTCTTCTTAGGCAATGAGACCTAAAAATACCAACAACATGATAATATACAGATAAGTAATTCTACCAGAAGCAACACTTACATAATGCCAAGAAAGCATGCTTCGAGGCCATAAGCACTAGCACTCTCCGGAGGATGTCCTTATTAATAATGTAGTTCTTTATGTGATAGGTATGGTGCTCCACACAAAATGTTAACAATTCCAATACAAGTGCCAACAACTGGGCAGTCTGAAAATCATCTAAAATAAACAAAATACAATTTATATTTAATGGCTAATTTTCTTTTTCTCCCCCAAATATAAGAACCTAAATTCCAATCAAGTAAAATTCCTTCCATTAACCCAAATATTTTAAAGTTAAGGAAAAAGAAACTAAAATTCATTGAATGCCTACCATGTGCTAAGAATGATGCTTTACAGTTTTTCTTACTTAATTTAAATAACTCTATGAGGAATTAGATTTACAAGACCCAAGTCTGAAAAGTCAGTAAAGCAGAGATGGTATACAAATCTACTAGATCTGCTTTATTCCAAGTGCAAGAATGCTCTACCACGTCTTAACACATCCTTCAGCATAGCATAGGAGGGAGGTCCTGCCAGACACATCTAGTCTTTGGTGGAATTTCTCTGCTTCTATGAATCAAGCGTGTTCTGTGCCTCCTTTATTATACATAATGAATCCATACTGAACTACAATGATTGGCTTACGTTCCTCACCAGGCAGTAAGCCTCTGAAAGTATTTTACTAATTTTTTTCAATTCCCCAATTAAGCCCCTAAAGATTACAGCACATGCCTTTAAATGCTTGATGAATTAAACACGTGGGTCTGGAAAAAAAGCCTCAAACTTTACCTAATAGGAATACAGTAGGTAGGAGAAATAAGTGTATCTTGTTTCCAAGACTTGATTCCAAAGTCATTAAAAAAAAAGTAAATTTAACATTTATTCTCTAAGTGGTGCTGTAAGTTAAAATATTCTATACTGATAATTCATATGACAAAATAACACAATTATTCTGAAAGCTTCAATAAGGAATTTCCCAATGATGAACCTACAACTTCTTTCTAAATTTAACAGACAAGCTAAAAGCTAAAGGAATAAAATGCAGAAGTAATAATAATCATGTTTTGACTAGAGGCCCAGTGCATGAAATTCGTGAGCCCTTGGGGGATGTCCGACTGATGGCTTAGGCCCCCTGGGGGAGCCGTCAGTTGGACATCCTTAGTGCTGCCGCGGAGGTGGGAGAAGCTCCTGCCACTGCTGCTGCGCTCACCAGCCTTGAGCCTGGCTTCTAGCAGAGCAGTGCTCCGCCTGTGGGAGCGCACTGACCACCAGGGGACAGCTCCTGCGTTGAGCATCTGCCCCCTGGTGGTCATTGCGCATCATAGCGACCAGTTGTTCCGCTGTCTGGTCGATTTGCATATTAGCCTTTTATTATATAGGATTCATCCTCAATGCAAATATAAATAGCTTAATATTGAGTGCAAGCTTCGCTCTACTACACATCTGGAGTATAAATAACTTAAAATGAATTTTCTCATAGCTACCTCTATTTATTTCATGTATATAAATGCAAACTAAAAACAAACACTGCTTTCAGAAAAAATTGTTTTAAAATTCTGAAGGCGCCCTGGCCAGATAGCTAGAGTTGGTTAGAGCATCATCACAATACATCAAGGTTGCGGATTCGATCGGGGACAAAAATCAACCAATAAGGGCATAAATAAATGGAACAATAAATCTCTCCCACACCCCTCTCCCCCATTAAAATAAAATTAAAAAATCCGAAAGCAATTCTCTTATTTTCTTTGACCTGTTATCTATGATTATAATACTTGAAAGAAATTTTACTTTGAACACCTCTTTTGAAAATACATTAGATCTCTATGTTAACACCATGAGTTTTAGAATTCAAGAACAAAGAACTACCAATCTGCATTATCTTACCTTTGCTAGGTTTGTCTTCTGTTGTATTTGCCAGTAAAGGAGCAGTGAGGACATGCATACAGTGTTTGTAGAAGAAACCCAGAAATTCAGTCTTTTCTGTTTTCTAAGGAACCAAAAACACTTCCATGAACTTTAACTGCATTGGTTACTATCAGCAATAAACAATATACTAGCGTGATAAACAGAAAAACAGTCGTGGCTTACATTGGAAGTAGCTAACATGTTCTCTGGGTCAACTAAAGTTCGAAGCAGGCCCATAAGTTGGACTGCTCCTCCAAGTTCAGGGTCTGTATCACAAATCATATGTTCTATAATGAGGTTGATGAGCAAAATATCCTGGTGAGAAAAATACAATAAGGATCATTTATTATGGGGGAATGGAAAAAGCAAATACTATGACATACTACATTATAGCTAGCTCTAGCAATCTTGTTAACCTCAAACGAAATGCTTGACTAACTTAATAGGTATATGGCAGTGTTTCCCTAAAATGTGGCACAGGCACATTACACTAAATACTACCAAAATTAAAGTTTCTTTCTTTTTATAGTATCTGTAAATCCCTCTGATTAAAGCAAAAACAAAGTTTCAATTTGGTGCTAATAATCTTTACACATCTTGATAACAAAATATCCTTCCTGAAGAAGGCAAATGGGCCTTAGGTTCATAGCTTTAACAGTAAGAATATTTAGCTAAAATTTATAACATTGTTCTACTTTCAATGCATTTTTATGGGATTCCTTCTATTCATGGCAAGTGATATCTATATCTATACTCCATTTATGGAAACGATATAAAGTTTCCATTTTAAGAAAAAAGTTAGTTGGTACCTGAATGTCTGAAATTGGGGAAACAAGATTATAATATTTAGAGGAAAACACAGGAGAATAAATGTATTCTATAGATTCCAAATGTCACTATGACTGGTGTTCCTGGCACAAGGAGTAAATAAAAATTGATTCAATGAGAAAATCCCTGCTCTTGCCTATATATGTAATGGTAGGATAGACAAAAAAGAAAATGCAGACAGTATATGGAAATGATGATTAAGACTAGGAATCAAGAGACCTAATGCATGTGAGTAAACTACATTAATGTATCTTCAACTAGTGGGTTACAGGACCAATAAGAATAGCCTTTATTTTAATATAGATATTTTGGCTTTCAAGATAGGTCTATTTTATAAAAGAAAATGGTAATATTCAACAGTTCAAACTTGTACTTTTCTGTACCTACCCTGACATTACAATTAAAAAACAACCCTAAGTAGAGAGGTTATTAGACAGTCCACTTCTCTTTGACATCACAACACATTAATTAGGATCTTTTTAAAAGTAAAAGTTTATTTTCTCATTTTGTAAAACTATGATAAAAGATCCACATAATTCCAACCTCACTCCTTAAGAAGTTGAAGGAAGAACATCTTAGTTTATTATTAAGTAAAAAATTACTTTCAAGATTTTATGGGGGAAGAAGGGTGGAGGTGGGGGGAATCAGAATCATTGCTTTATCTGAAAACAGAACAGAGCACACACATTTAGGGCTGTCACATATGCCACACACCATTTACTCTGGGAGTGCCCTTCCCATTATCAGGATATATTCTCTCACTTACTTAAAATATGTATGTGTATGAACAAGACAACAGCTTGTTCCCTATGGTTAGGTAAGGCACCCTAAACACTTTCCAAGGGACTGTGCTTCATTTCTTCATTCTTGATGATTTTGAGACTCAATCCCTAGCAAAGTCAATGTTTTCCTAGGAAAGTTATTAATTCCACATACAGAATAACAATTTATTGATTAAATGATTTAAACATTACAGAAAGTTAACTTCAGAATTAATAATCTAAAAAATTTAAAAAGAAATTTAAGTTGAGCATTAACAAATAACTGCTGTAAGACACACTTTAAAACTGTGACAGTAGCCAATTTAGGGGAAGAATAAGCCATTTGATATTATGGCTACACTTTTCCCAAACATTAACTATTTAAATCTTAAATAAATACAGTTACTGTTAGTGCAAATAATATTTACCTTGTTGGTTATTTTTTGCTCTGTTAACTTCTTACTTACATCATCATTCTGTTGTGCCTCCTGCATGACAAACTCTCGTACCATGGATGGATTATATTCAACCAAGTATGAGAATATATCAGTAGCAGCACTTCGCACCTGTGTATCATCCATGCCCTGCAGATAAAAAGAACTTATGTCTCCTATATTATAAAAATATGGAACTTATGGCTACATAAATTCAACCTAACAAATTATAAGAAAACACTGCAGTAAAAAAAAAAGAGGTAAAGGAAATTCTGCTGCATGTAAAAACCCTTTTCCATGGATAAAGTTATACTTTCTTTTATTCCTGTTTACTTTCCTACTTAACATGTCATCTAATAGGCTCCAAAGTTAATACGTTATTATTAAAAACTAGAGGCCCGATGCACGAAAATTCATGCAAGATAAGGCCTTCCTTCCCCCGGCTGCTGGCACCGGCTTCCCTCCAGCACCCAGGACCCAAGCTTCCCTCCTCTGGCGGCCGGCAGGCACCCGGGACCCAGGCGCCGGCTTCCCTCGGGCCACCTGTGGGCACCCAGGACTCGGGCAGGCTTCCCTCAGGCCACCCACAGGCACCCGGGACCCGGGACCCGGGCTGGCTTCCCTCCTGCCCTGGCTTTGTCAGGAAGGACATTCGAATGACGTCCAGAAGACATCCAATCTAATTAGCATATTACCCTTTTATTATTAAAGATACTAGAGGCCCAGTGCACACATTTGGGCACTGGGGAGGAGAAGGGAGGGAAGGGGGGGGGGTTCCTGAGCCTGGGATCCCTCAGGGGAACATCCACCGTGGGGTCCTTACGGTGTCCTTAGAGCTGCGCCAGAGGTGGGAGAGGATCCCGTCACTGCCACTGCACTTGCCAGCCATGAGCCCAGCTTCTGGCTGAGCACGCGCCCCCTGTGGGAGCGCACTGACCACCAGGGGGCAGCTCCTGCATTGAGTGTCTGCCCCCTGGTGGTCAGTGCACGTCACAAAGGTTGTTCCGCCATTCTGTCGACTTGCATATTAGGGTTATATTATATAGGATGGAAAGTTTCTGAGGATTCTTTCAGTACTATGTAAGAACTCTAATACCAGAATTTTATAGCTTTTTAACTAGAGGCCCGTGGTCCCTAGGCCTGGTCGGCGATCAAAGTGTGAGCATCTGGCGTGGAAGGAAGGTCCCAGCTGACCTCTGGGCCCTGGCAGCACCTGGGACCCCATGCGCCTTCCTCCCCGCCTGAGTCACAGCGCCTGAGTCCCCACGCAGAGATGCGGTGAGCACGGCCAGATGCCGCGGGCCAGGGTGCAGTGTGGGCCTCTGGGCCGCCCAGCAGCGCCGCATGGAAGCCGTCTGGCCTTGAAGACCGGCTCCTGCGCAAACCCATGGGGAGCCCGACCAGCCCCTGTGGTCCCGGTGGCTACAGCTCGGCTCACCCAGAAGAGGCCGCATGGGTGCGGGGGCTCCTCGTGGGCACCTAGCACCTGAATGCCTGCTGCCAGAGCTGAGTTGCCAACGCCCACCATGTTCCATGCTGTCCCCTGGTGATTAGCGCACATCATAGTGAGCAGTCAAACCACCACCCGAGGGGACAATTTGCATGTTAGGCTTTTATTATATAGGACTAGAGGCCCAGTGCATGATTGAATCATGCACATGTAGGGTCCCCTACACGCTTTCACTTTCGATCGCGGGGGAGCTGGGTGTCTGTCTGCTGGTGCACCAGGCCTTTCAGAAGCCTCCGGCTCGGTGGAGGCTTCCGAAAGGCCTGGTGCACCAGCAGACAGGCACCCAGCTCCCACGCTTTCAATCCTGGTGGAGCTGGGTGCCTGTCCACTGGTGCCGGAGCAGACAGGCACCCAGCTCCCCCGCTTTTGATGGTCCGCAGTGGGACGTGAGCTCGCTGCCCCAGAGGCCCTTTCTGTGCCGCAGCACAGCCATGGCGCAGACGCTGGCCCAATCGATCGGCTACCCCGGCCACCCGGAGTCCCGCCCCCTGCTGGCCCAATAGTGGGTGTAGCGGAGTGATGGTAATTTACATATTACCATTTTATTAGGTAGAATACTGTGTAATACACAGCTAATATTAAATATTAGCTATAATCAAATACTTGCATGTTACATATATATTATCTCTGTGGATTAAACACATAATAGTAATTAAATATAAGGAGAAACAGACTTACAAGGATGACTTCTAAAGCTGGTAATATGCCCATGTTTGACAAAGTCTTGAAAAAAGCATCTCTGTTTTGAGGTTGTAGCGTTTGGGAAAACGCACAAAATTCTTTTAAAAAGTTAACCTGTAATTAGGAAAAAAGATCAGTGAATAAAAAAGATCAGTTGTTTTAGTTTCATGTTCTCCATAATATCAAAGTTCTTACCAATTCCTGTCTTTTTTCCTCATCTGTTGCTTCATCTGTTAGTTGTGCAAATAAATCTGTCAGAAATTTTTCATCTTCCTGTGAAATCAAAGGATAAATTATTCTACTTAATGGTAAGAGTGTAATAAAAAAAATTCAAGATGCTATAATAAAAGATACAAGTTGTAATAACTGCAAAAAGGAAAGAAGGTATTGGTGATGCTATATTTTAAGAGAGAAAGAAAAACCAAACTATTAAAGGATAAATTGGAGATTTATACAGAAAGACTGTTCTTTATATTTTGGCAGCACTCTATTTCCTGTCTATTTATAAAGGGCCACATTTTATTTATTTATTTATTTATTTATTTATTTATTTATTTATTTATTTATATAAAATATTTTGATTTTTTTTAAAGAGAGGAAGGGAGAGGGATAGAGAGTTAGAAACATCCATCAGCTGCCTCCTGCACACCCCAGACTGGGGATGTGCCCGCAACCAAGGTACATGCCCTTGACCAGAATTGAACCTGGGACCCTTCAGTCCACAGGCCGACACTCTATCCACTGAGCCAAACTGGTTAGGGCTTAAGGGCCACATTTTAAATATTTTAGACTTTTCAGGCCACATGGTCTCTGCCACAACTACTCAACTCTGTTGTGATAGTAGGAAGCAGCCATACACAGTATGTAAATGAGTGTGCTGTGTTCAAATAAAACTTTATTTACAAAAGCAGGTATGGGTAATATTTATACACCCTGGTTTTAAGGTTTCATAATTTTAACTTTAGAAATTAAGGTTCTACAACCTCTCAAAGATTAAAATGAAAATAAAGCTTCCTTGATGTTTAAAGACACAGAAATGACTCAATTTTTTAAAAGGCTAAATTAAGAGCTTTTAAAGAAACATCTATTATTTGAAGATATACACAATTTAATATGCCATATACACAATTTAATATGCATTAAATTTTGAAAAGGATTCAAAATACATTCTCATAGGGTAAGAACTTAGAAAGAACCTCAGGTATTATCTTGCCTCCTTATTTTATAATTGAGATTGAGAAATTTACCCAAAGCCTAATCACAGTAGGTAGTAGAGCCTTCTTGATTGCCTGTTTAATTTTTTTCCATCACTATTTTAAAGATTTTTGTTTTATTTTAATTCCATACTACCTTAAGCTACAAGTAAATTCAACATTATTTCAGCCAGACATGCCTAAGTCTAAACACACACACACACACACACACACACACACACACACACACACACACACACACACTAGAGGCCTGGTGCATGAAAATTCGTGCACTCAGGGGGAGGGGGGTGGAGTTGGGGGTCCCCTCAGCCCGGCCTGCACCCTCTCACAATCTGGGACCCCTTGAGTAGGGTCCCTAGGCCTGGCCTGAGATCAGGGCTTTTCTCCCCGGGCTGCAGGCAGCTGGCCCCACCCCTGTTGCTGTCACTGCTCCCCGGCCCCCCTCCCCCGCCCCCCACCACCGGTGGCCTCCCTCTGCAGGTGACAGGCTGGGGTGCAATGGCTTAGCTGGCCTGGGCCTCCGCTTTCTTTGCTAGAGGGCAGGGCCAGCCCTGCAAGGGGGCCGTCTGCCTACCCGATCGCCCCTTGTTGGAGGCTGCCCATTGCCTTCACTAGCAGAAAGAGGTGGACAAGCAGAGCCATGCACCCACTGTTTAGTCCAGACAAAGGGAGCTGAAGCAACTTCCACCTTTTAGTCTTTAAGTAAATATTTGCTGATGGGCTATCATCGAGCTGTTATTGGAAATTGCCTGCCTAAGGGCTATGGGTGGATCCCAAACCTGAATAAAAGGGATCGAAAGGCCAGTGCAAAGTAGAGTCCTTCCTCTTGAGCTGGGCTCCCGCCTGGCCCCCAATATTTCCAAATTAATATTTTCTTGTCTAGTCTCTTTCATTTGTGCGGCCTCCTACAGAACCCAAACCCTGAACCTGAACCCTGAACCATGCGGGACGTGGGGGATCACATTCGCAACCCCTAACCGCTGGTCTGCCTACCTGATCACCCCTAACCACTCTGCCTGCCTGCCTGATTGCCCCTTACCACTTACTTGGGGGTGGGGCTAGCACTGACTTCCAGTTGGTCAGCCTCCAGTCGTTACTGATCGTTATGACACAGGGTTTTTATATATTAGGATTAGAAGCCCGATGCACAAAGATTCGTGCTAGAATAGGCTTTCCTTTCCCTGGCTACTGGCACCGCCTTTCCACTCCAATCCAGCCCCTTTCCACTCAGGCCCCACCTTCCCACGCTGCCCAGAGGCCCTGAGAGACCGGGGGTGGGGCAGAAGCATCCCCCCCCCCCCCCCCACCCCCCGTCACTCAGCGCCTGTGTATGAAATTAACTGTCATCATTGTTGGGTTGATTTGCATATCACTTCTGATTGGCTGGTGGCGTAGTGGAGGTACGATCAATTTACATGTTTGTCTATTATTAGGTAAGATACCTACATATATATGTATGTGTATGTATACACATAATATCCCACTAGATTATAACCTCCATATTCCCTGTTCTAAGTGCTCAAGAAACATTTTATGATACTGAAGTAGTTTGGTTACTCCCACCTTTACTTTTACTACAAAGTACAAATAGGCCATACCTAAAATGGCATCCAATTTCAAGATGTATCCCAGATATAATGTATTCCACCAAAAGGCAATCAAATAATTAAAAAAGATTCTCTGAACTGCTGCATTTGCGGTATAGAAGTAAAAAGAATAAGAACGTTTAATAGTGTTAAGTAGAACAGTCAATGGTAAGAGATATGATTATGTATTTATTTAAGGTGGGTAAAAACCTGCTTTAAATTATACCTCTATCACTCCTTGTCAAAAATTTGTAAAATTCTCCCTTCTTCAAAGAAGCATTAACAACCTGCAATTATTCATACTTAATAAGTAAAACTGGCATTTTATAGGTATAAAGACCAAGAAAACACAGAAGTGACAAATCACTGCATAGCAAGATGAGAACCACGTGGAGCTAAAGAAGAAGACCCATAGCACTCAGTACTATCCAAGGAAACCAGGAATCAAAACTGGACCAGAACACAGGCTCTATAGGTAGCTAGCAAAAACTAGTTTCATATCAAAGAACACATGGAAATTGGTACCAAAACCCTTCTTCCTCCTCCATTGTCAATTATAATACACTGTATAGAAGATTACTAGTATACTTACTGGACTGTATTGCCTATATTATTTGTGTCCATCTTAAATGAACGGAAAACATGTCAAATTAGTCAACATGAACTGGAATTATTACTAGTTCCAGGAAAGTAGTTTTGGTAAAATTGACTTCTATTTGAAGTCACTTTTTTTAAAGGGTGACAAAGGCCAAAGACACTGAAAATACAGCAATTGTCTAAAAAGATACACTTGTGAAAATTAAATTTGCTGCCTTATTTATAACATATGCTACCAAGTAGCTTCTACTGATATTTATTTGCCTCTTTTATATAACAAATTCAGGTTTCAAATAATTATTTTGTTTGTAGATCTCAGGTAAGATATACCTTTCAAGTCATATCACCTATCTGTTATTCTTATAATATCATGTGCATCAAAAAAACAAAAAACGGGAAGTATGCAACTCACAAACCTTTCCACTACGCAGTTAGAATAGACTAATTCACATGCTATGGGATACGATATTAAAAGATTTTTTTGTTTCAGGAGTGTTACAAATGCAGACTACTGGCCAGCTCACAGAGATTTTGAATGGTATTTTGTGCAGAATCCAGAAAATTGCAGCCTAAGCCATTCCGATATAAGCACCCTAAAACACCAGACTTGAGACTGGGCATACTGTAGAAAGAAAACTTAAAGGGAACACGAAATTATTTCTGCTGAAGACAAAAGTTTAAATGGTATTGATCCAATGTGTATTGTTTTAAGTAGGAAAAAAAATGATTAAACTCACCTGCAACATACCAACAATTTCTACCTTATTGAAAAAGATGAAGGAGTGAAGTGTTGATAACATATTTTCTTCAAAGACTGAAGGGGTAGGTAGAACCATATCTTGTATATACTGGACTCTGTATGTCTGATGAATTTTTTGTTTCAGCTCAGGATCTGATATGGGAATCACTTCTTTAAACTTGGCTGTTTTTGTTAGAAACTCCCTGTGTTTTCGTGGTTGTGATAAAGCAGGATCATATTCTAAGCATCCAATAACATCCATTATACATTCCTCAGAGAACATAACTTCGAAAAGAGCAGTTCGATTCAAGAGGAAGATGCCTTTGATAATTTCATACAAGTGGTGCAGTCCTTCAATATTTTCCAAATCCTCACATACATGAAAAAGCTCCAAGAGCTTTTTAATATAACCCTCATTTTCCAGTGCTAGTGCAAGTTTTTCACGACGCAGGGGGGAAGGTAAAGATGATGCCACAAGTTCTGCAATTTCCTCAAGACGACTTAATTCACAAGATGGCAATTCTAAACCTGGCGATGACATATCATCGAAACGCTCCTCTTCAGATTCATCTACAAGGTCCTGAGTGATGTCCACTGAAGGGTCCTTTCCTTGAACCTATTAAATCAGATTTATGATAGCTGACAATATAATCAAGCAAAGTGAAATGATATTCTTACATAAATACAAGAGATATTCTAAGAAAACTATAATGAGCCCAGCCAGTGTGGCCCACTGGCTGAGCATCGATCCATGAATCAGGAGGTCACTGGTTCGAGTCCCAGTCAGGACACGTGCCCGGGTTGTAAGTTTGATTTGGGGGGGGGAGGGGGGGAGGAGGAAGAGCTGTGTGTGCAGGAGGCAGCCAATCAATGCTTCTCTCTCATCAATGTTTCTATCTCTCCCTCTCCCCTCCTCTCTCTAGAATCAATAAAAACATTTAAAAAAAAAGAAAACTGTAACGATAATTTTCAAGTTTAAGACTCCTTCAAGCCTGACTCAACTGCCTACTTTCCTAAGTTACATTTCTAAAAATAATATATACTTTCTATTTTAAAATATGGAATGATATTCCTCATAAGTGCAAGGTTTACCAGTAACAGAAACATTCTAGGATATGCGAACCTACCTGTGAACAAAGAGTGCCCTGTAGACCCTACCTTTAGACCCTCAATGTAGAGGCCTGATACTGAAACACACACTCACATCTTATACCCATCGCCCTCTTTTCCAACAGACCAGGGTAAGTCTCAGGAACATTCATAGAACTGTGCTTCCAGGCTAGTCACAAAACTCCTCAAAGTTAAACTTTGAGTTAAATTCAAACTAATATCATAATGCTGAGACCAAGGACAATATATATAATTGTAAGCAACAAAGAAAACACTTAATGTCAATTATAGAAATCAAGGGCCAAGGGCATATACAAAATGGCTTTGAACCAAAGTGGGTCACTGATTTGCTGTACACATTGGTTGACAGCCCAAAAATATGATTAAGAAAACTAAGTGGGAAACAAGTGTACCCATACAAAAATGGAACCACACAACCGGCTATCCCCAAGAATATCTACTAAAAGTTAAGTAACCAAACCACAGAAGAGTTTTCCTGTCTATATACACAAACCTGTAGCTTTCATGGTCCCCCAGAAGTCCTAAATTTTGTCATAAAACCCCAACTTTGTCAGTGTAGGGGCTTTAATTATAAAAAGGTAACTTAAGTCTTCACAGCTGAATACATTTTAAGGAGAAAGATAATTTTTACAAAAGGTCAAAGACATATATTGAAACAAAACCATTTTGCTCTCTTGGCAAAACTGCCACTAGAGCAGCCCAATAGGCCAAAGTGAATAGTGAAAGCATGGAAAAATTAGGCCTTACATGAAATGGCCAAGAAACTTAAATTGCTAACTGAGCATAGTTAAGAGATAGTGCCCTGGTCAGATAGCTTAGTTGGTTAGAGTGTCATCCTGATAAATCAAGGTTGCAGGTTCAATCCCTGATCAGGACACATACAAGCAACCAATAAATGCACAAATAAGTGAAACAACAAATCAACTGTCTCTTTCCTTTCACCCCTCTCTTTTTAAAAAATCAATAAAAATGTAAAAACAAAAACAAAAAGGCTATTGTTGATGAATACTGGAAGGGAAGGAGGCCTGGAATATGTCTTGAATTATGCTGTAAGGTGATATCATCTTGACCTTAACCCAGTGGGCAGTACCACTCACAGGAGGCTAGGCACATTTATAGCTTGTACCTGGCATGATCTCAAGTTTAGCTCTGGATTTGTTAATTACATAAGTTCTCATTATAGCTTTAGATTCCTAATTTTCAAGCCATGGTTTTACCTATAAAAAAATGGTAGCATTATATTAAAAAAAAAGAAAAGGAACAAGAGCCTTTATTGTAATGAAAATGCTATCTTCTTGAGCTAATTTGCAAATATAACAATTAAGAAGGTAATGAATGAAAAGGGTCTGTACTTAAGATACTCTTGGAATCTTCTCTGCTCAGGGAATTAAGATGGAATTGTACAATTTGACAAATATATTTCAGTCTTACTTTCAGAACAATGGAAGAATGAAAACAAAAGGTATAAGCTAGCAAAGAGCTTTCATTAAGAGAAAGTATAAATTTTATAAGTCAGTCTGGACAAATATGAAGATAATGAGAATGTGAAGGTCATGAAAAATATAAAAAGGGAAAAGAGATGTACCCAGACATAACTGCTATCAAAAAGTACACTAGAAAATGGTTTCTAGATCAAAAAGTGGTGAGAACTTGAGAAACATGTAAGATTTCAGTGAGAACAAAATATAATGAGTTCCCTAGTATACACCAGGATCCAGAAATATGATTGAAAAGTATAAACAGGATCATAAAAGAGTGACTGAGAAAGAAAATACTGAACACATACTATGTAAAAGTTGGAGATCAGAAAAGAACATTAAATAGCCAGTGATTCCTAGGAAAGCATACAAGTACTATATTAGCTGTGCCCCAAATGAAGGTGACTAAAAATTTATGGTAATACAGACTAAGGAAAAGTACAGTAAAAACTAGACAATTATATTAAAGGAGAGCCAGGCATGATAACAGATTAAGTGCAGGTCTGAGTTAAATATTGGCCTAATAGAAGATTATGCCCAGTGTGTGACTGCTCAACTCAGAAAGGTGAAGGAGAACAAAACTTGTCTGAATGGGTGCTAATAATTTTAGCATACCCGAGCTCATTTATTTCACCTTTTTTAGAGAACTCCATGGACAAAATCTTGAGGAATATACTATAAAAATAATGTATGGAACAGAAAACAAAGGAGACATTTAGATGCTAGTCTCTTAGAAGGAAGGGACAGCTTAAAGGTAGGTTAATTTTTGAAAAACACAGCTGAGTAGAATACATGGCAGAAAAAATTCTTTAAATTAAGGAAAAACTGTGTCTCAAGGACACTATAGCTTCTAGTAAGGCAGTGGCTCTCAAATTTCACGGTGCAAAAGAATTGCTCAAAGCCAGGGTTGACGAACTATAGCCAAACTTGGCCTACCACCTGTTTCTGTAAATAAATTTTACATGAAGAGAACCACTCCCATTTATTTAAGTGTTATCTATGGCTATTTTTGCACTAAAAAAGCATAGTTGAATAGCTGTTAAACTGTGTGCCCCAGAAAGTTTAAAATATTTAGTTTTCGCCCTTTACAGAGAAAATCTGACCTAAAGTTCTTATAAAAGCCATGCTCTACCAGGCTGGCGTGGCTCAGTGGATTGAGCATCATCCCATGCACCAGGTGGTCACTGGTTCGATTTCCAGTCAGGACACATGCCTGGGTTGCGAGCTCGATCCCCAGTAAGGGAAGTTGTGAGCTCGATCCCCAGTATGCAGGAGACAGCCGGTCAATGATTCTTTGATCAATAATTCTTTCATCATTGATGTTTCTATCTCTTCCCCTCTCCCATCCTATCTAAAAATTAATAAAAACATTTTTAAAAGAAGCCATGCTCATGCTGCCGGTCTGAGGACTAAACCTTGACAACCACTGAATTAAAGAACCTGCTAAAGATTATTCTCCATCTAAAATAAATTTTAGAGATAGAGAAACTATCCTTAAGATGGAATGATCTAAATGAGTCCATAACAAGAGCCAGTAACTTAAACCATTGGAGCACATAAAATGCATTCACAAAAGATTATGGAGATTATAGACTGAAGTACTAAAGTCACTAGGAAAGTTCAGAATCAACTAGAACACACAAGATGAAGTTGGAGAAATAGTGAAGAGCCACAAAGGTTAGTGAACAAAGAGTGATATGCATTTTTAAAAAGACCACTCTTGCTATGTTACAGATTTGAAAAGACCAGTCAAGATGAAAGCAAATAAATAAGCAAAATGATGGTGGCTTAGTAAACTGCAATAGTGAAAATGAAGGTAAGTGAATGGATTTAAGATTTAGAATTGAGCAACTGAATGAATATAAGGGGTGAAGGAAGGATAAACACAACCCTCAAGTTTCTGGTTTCAGCAACTGGATGACATTTACTCATATGAGGGATATAGGAGAATGAACAGATCTAAGTGAGATTATGTTTGGTTTTGGATTATTAAACCTGAGATGCAAATGAGCACTAATGGGTGAGCTCTCAAAGGCAGCTGAATAGAAAACTGGCATCCAGCCCTGGCTGGGTAGCTCAGTTGGCTAGAGCTTCATCCTAATACACCAAGAGTGTGGGTTCGATCCCTGGTCAGGGCACATACCAGAATCAACCAATGAATGCATAAATAAGTGGAACAACAAATCAATTTCTCTCTTTCAAATCAGTAAAAATAAATAAATAAGATATAAAAAAATAAATAAAAAGAAAACTCTGGCATATAGCAAAGGTCTGGGCTGGATGTCTAGTGTCAAGAAACTAAACTTAAAAAAAAAAAAAAAAAAAAAAAAGAAACTAAACTTTTCTATAATTCAAGCTTTTTACAGAAAACAGTACATATAAGAGATCTATATGAAATGCTTGTGTATAGGATTTATTTAAAATCTTGGGCATTAGCTGAAAGCATAGCAAACCCCCCCCACACACACACACTTAAAGAGTATGTTGGTTTTCTAGTTTTTAAAATTACCTGACATATTTTCTCCCAAATTTCATCACATCCAGCTTTCTCTTGAAAGCTAAGAGCCAAATCATAATTTTCAGCTTCCGACCACACAATCAAAGTATCCTTGAAAGAAAAAAAAAAGTCTGAATTATTAACATACATTACCACATGCTACTTCAAAGTATAAAGCAAATTAAGAAAACAACAAAGAATTGAGAATAGTACTCATTTTTACTTTTTGCAACACAGGTATCAGTAATTAACTATGCCTTTTTACACTTCACTTTATCTAATCTATAAAATGAAAACTGTTTTCCTTTAGAAATTTAACCAATATATGAAAAAATGAGCATACAATAAATGTATTAAAACACACAAAGTGAATATTGTATCCTATGCTTGCACGTTGTTACAATTTAGGCTCAAAGAAAAATCTGAGTATTTAATAACTAGGGCATATTATGAGGATGGGATTGATAAACCTAGCTCCTTCTCCTGTTGTCAACATCAAGTGCTCTTTACCTGGGGCCCATGAAGTATTGGCGAAATGTGTAGTATGTGAGTATTTATCTAGACAGATTTTTTTAAAACAAGCACCAGTGTTGTGGTTCAAGAAGCAAGCTCCTACCACCACTTTACACATACTCATTTTTTTAACAGTAAGTTTAATAAACAGTTTTTATTAAGATATAATCTCAGCAAGACACTACACTTAAAACACAGAGACCATTTTATATTCCCTGTAATACAAAATAATGTGTGTTCTACAATACACATGGTATAATAAAAATATTTATAGGGTCTAGGTATCTTTTCAAACTTACTAAATAAACATGCACAGTGTTTCACAGCAATCAACCATTTCAAAAAAAAGGGTCCTCTAATTGAGAGAAGTCTATGAAATGCTGAAGGACACTAGAGAGAGTTATATTTAAATCCCACTGATAAGAAACTGAAAAGAGCCAATCAGAGGCTGGCTAAGCATCTACTAGGGCAGTGGTCAGCAAATATCAACAGTACAACGATTGAAATTTCTTTTGAGAGCCAAATTTTTTAAACTTAAACTTCTTCTAACGCCACTTCTTCAAAATAGACTCGCCCAGGCTGTGGTATTTAGTGGAAGAGCCACACTCAAGGGGCCAAAGAGCTGCATGTGGCTCGCGAGCCGCAGTTTGCCGACCACGGTATTAGGGTACTAAAAGTTCCTGTATTGAGGAGGAAACATGATTAGATTATCTTTAAGGTACCTTAAAGGATTTCTATTAACACTGTGCCAGTTTCTAATACTTCTCATCATCAAAGACACTTCTTTCTGTACATAAATGGATCCCATGTTTAAAAATTTGTCTGCTAAACTTGCATATTAACTCTGTTCAGTCAAATATATAACTGTCCATCATAAGACCAATATACTCTCTCACTGAACTAAAGTGATATTAGCCAGAAGTGTACACTTGATCAGGCTGTGCAGCGTTACTAATACAGTGGACCCTCAGTTTTCGAACTTAATTGGTCTGGAAGGCAGTTCAAGAAGCGATCTGTTTGAAAACTGAATAATTTTTCTCCATTAGAAATAACGTAAATTGAATTAATCTGCTCCAGACCCCCAAATGATTCCATCTTAACCTTTCTTATATACAGTACATATCTTAAGTTCTATCACTGTTCTTACAACTTTCCTTTTCATTTTGCTCCTATCACTAACCTAAGATTCTTCAGACCCATGGTGACTTACTGTATGTATTTAATAATCAGCAACAAAAGCAAAAGAAAAAAAAAACCCCACAAAAACATTCATGGCACAATTTCTTGAGATGTTAACAATGCAAGGTTTAGCAGTAAACTCATACTCCCACATTCTCTTTGACTCCTGAAAGACACGTGACTGATTATGTTGTTGAATAGAAAACCAAAATTTTGTTCAACAACCAAGATGTTTTTCTGTGAACAACTTGGCTCAAAACCGAATTGCTCAAGGTGGGAGACGTTTGAAAACTGAGGTTTGACTGTAGTGGAAATCCATAATCTTATTCAGAATTTTTAAAAAGAGCTCAAATTCCCCTCTTTACTATCTTCAAGAACTTTTAGAGATCATAGATCCCAGGCAGACAATCTGTTCCACACCCCCCGCCAGCCAGATTGCCCCTCACTGCCTTTGCGTGCTGGCCTGATCACCCCTCACGACCCGCCCCCGCCGCCAGTCTGGTTGACCCACGCAGCCGGCTTGTTCAGTTGTTTGGTCGTCCCTCACTAACCCCCCCTGCCAGCCTGGTTGTAGGCAGCCATATTGTGAGGGCATGAGGGTTAATTTGCATATTATCTCTTCATTATATAGGAAGGAGGAGGATACCATTTGACGATAGTGCTAGTAGTACTAAGTGAGGGAAAGATTTACTTCCAGGTATCTCTTACATATCAGAAGATACAAGAAAGAATATACTCAAATTGAAAGCTGCCTTAACTTTTGCACTCGGATGTAGAGTGCAAATTACTCTTTGAATGTATCAATAATTTGAAATATAAAAAATCCAAATAAATAAGTTTGTATGAAAAGAAACTCCAGTTTTTTATTCTACTGCCGTGCTTTGTAAAATCTGGGGTATTTAAAAAATTAAATCCCGAGTAGAATAAAGGAATCGAGAAAAAAGCGAGTGCAAAGGGTTAAAAACTGTAGCATCAGTATAAGGTCCTCTTCAGGCTATGTAAAAAATCAGATTCTTGCCCTGGCCAGAATCTCAGTAGCCCAGTTAGTTAGAGCATCGTCCCAATATGCCAAGGTTAGAGGTTTGAACCCTGGCCAGGGCACATACAAGAACAACCAATGAATGCTTAACTAAATGGAACAGCAAATCAATGTTTCTTTTTCTCTCTCTTTCTCAAATCAATAAATATTTAAAAATGAAGAAATCAAATTCTTATCTACACTGAGTTGCTGCAGAGGGATACAAATATTTCTTCTGCACTAGCATCTACAACAGTGAAGGACTTGTGTTAATGGCTGATGATTACATCAGTTGCCACTTTTTTTTTTTTTTTTTTTACACTTTAGGCAGAAAAAATAAAACTGAGTTGTTTCAACTTTTGAGAATCAAGGCTCAGCTGCTAGACTATCTGGAACATAAACTTGGCTTAATACAAATCAAGTTTTTTTTTAAATTTATAATGATTGTTTCATACGGTAAAAATTGATAGAAATTGTATTTTAGAATTAGACCGGCAAAGTATGTTGTAATCTGTTCTTAATTTTTCATTGTAAGAAATCAGAGGGTAAATTTTCATTCAATAACCAATGAGAGGATAATATGCAAAATGAAACACATATTCAAATTTTTACCTGTTGTTTCTGGTATGCAGTGTTAGGATTTATTTTGGATTCTAAAAGTAGAGAACCTAGGAAACAAAAGAAAAGATATTCCATTATGTAACTGCAAAGCAGAAAAACTATATATTCCTTACACACACACATATTTCCTTTTCTGAACATCTGATACACATACAATTTCAGCTAAGGAAATGTCTTATTACAGGAATTACCATACTTCTCCATATTCAAATAATTTATTTCTCACTTAAAGCTAATCTGCACACCTCTGATTCCCCCACTCTCCCACCAGCAGTATCATAAGACTCTTGATATTTAAAAAATAACTACTGCTTTGTGACAATAAGCAAATTTTAAATCTAAACTTCTTTTCCCTCATCCACCAGTTCGTTTAACCCCCAATGCACTAATCTAAAGACAGGTTCTGGCATTTTGGATGCTTGAGAAGAAGCAGGTTTCTCTGCACCTGTCTCTCACCCAAAGCTTTCATTTCTTCTCATATAACACTTAACAGCTGCTTTACCCATCCCAAATAGTGACTAGACAGTTGAGAAAAGGGCGCGTATCAAAAGTCTTCAACTAACTTTGTAAATATTATTGTACTGTTTTAACTACCAGGACAAAAATTGTATTCTATTATTTCCCAAAGAAATCAGAGTATGTTAGGTATATTATGGAACAAACTTACTTTTTTAAAGATGAATCATGGCATATAATTACACTTAAAACATGGTTTCTATGAGAAAATACAACCCGAAAAAACCCATTTTGAAATATATCAAGTCCTAAAAAAAAAAATTCATCTCTAGAAAACTACATAAATAAGACAGAATGACCAAACCAACTAGATTATAACATTTCAGAAGATGCAAGAGGTCTAGTGTCATAGAACTAAGACAACTAAATAAGTAATGCTTCTTTAAAAGTGAAATTGCACAAAAGCTCAACCTAACCGAAAGAAAAAAAATGATCAAAATTAAAAACTTTTGCTCTGGCTGGTGTGGGTCAGTGGTTGAGCATCGACCCATGAACCAGGAGGTCACGGTTTAATTCCCGGTAGAGCAGCTGCCTGGTTGTGGGCTTGATCTCCAGTGGGGAATGTGCAGGAGGCGGCAGATCCTTGATCCTCTCATCACTGATATTTTTCTCTCTCTTTCCCTCTCCCTTTCTCTCTGAAATCAACAAAAACATTAAAAAAAAGAAAAAAGAAAGAAAAGATGTCATTGGCAGTGTTTCTAACGATAAAAAACTAGAAACAATCTCTATGCCAAATGTTCTCAAAGTGTGGGGATCTTAAGGGGTCTGGAAAATCAAAATTATATTCATATTACTAAAAGGTGATTTGAATTTTCTATCCTTATTTTTCTTAGTGTCCATACTGTGATATTGTAACAGGCTAAATGCAGAGGAGAATCCTCCTTTAAAAAAATTAAGCCAGGCATTAAAGAGACTTGTAAAAATATAAAATAATGACACTCTTTTTCATTAAAATTTTTTAGAAAAGCCCTTGAAAGTCTTAGTTTTAATTTCTAATATGGTAAATATCAATAGATACAATCTACATAAACAAAAGCTTTTGGGGGTCCTCAATTTTAAGTGTATAAAGGTACCCTGAGGAAAATTTTTGAGAAGTGCCACAAACAATGTACTGTGTGAATTAACATATAGTGGATATTCTACTTTTAGATGCTAGATCTGTGTATCCTGACACAAAGAGATGCACCAAATATACTGACAAAAAGGAGGTCTATACAACACTCAGGAAATGGGGAACAATGGTAGTAGAGGGGAAATGCCACTCAGAACACCAAGACAACTATGGGTCAAAGCAGTCATACACTGACAGCAAGAAAAACTGACAAAAAATAGTACAACTTGAGTATAAATAATTAAAAACGTTTCCTCCCTGCTTGAGGATACCTTGGTTCCTCCTATAAAATGAAATGTGAGACCTTTTTTTCTTTTTGTATCCTGTTGCCAAGCCCCAATAAACCTCATCAAAACAAGCACTTCCCAGGAATGGAGTGAAGGTAGTTGGTAGTGCAGACCAAATTATCATTCCAAAAAGTTTAAATTAGCCTGGATACAGCCCGCAGGCAGCTTGTACAAACATATTCATACACTCATGTAAAAATTTTAAAATGAAAAGATTTTACATTATTTCTTGCTGGGTGCAGGAAAAGACCACAACTATCCAAAGAACCAATACACCCTGGCCATGTGTGGCTCAGTTGGCTGGAGCATCGTCCTATACACCAAAAGGCTTCAGGTTCATATGGGAGGCAACTAATCGATGTTTCTCTCTCTTTTCCTCTCTCTCTAAAATCAATAAAAACATATCCCTGGATGAGGATTTTTTAAAAATTCAATACCCCAAGACTTATGGTTGGAAAAAATAATACCTCATAGGGATGCTGTAATAACTGAACATTTATATTAAAATGCCTATCCTAGTATCTAGTACATAATTAGCACTCTTGTTTTTTTAGGGCATGAACAGAATATCATGTCACTGGCATCACTGTACTGGTGAATATAGTAGAAAAATTAGTATTGAAAATGATGATCTAGAAACACATTACAGATGAAAGGTTAATAACCAACAGGCTCATTACACTGCTTAAGAAAAACATTCAAGCATATATTTAAGAAACATTACACGAAAATTGTTGAGAGTTTTAATCTCTGGTATACAGTTTTATTGAGCTAGAAAATTCATTTATTTAGAAGTTATTTCCTTCTATTGGAGAACTGAGATATTATAGAGTCTCTATAACTTCTGTGGTTCTATTTTAGTATAACCAATAACCAATCAGATTCAGACAGTATGGGATTATCTGGTTTGGGTTAAGAAACTTAGGTCTCGTCCTTACTTTTGATTTGGATAAACACTTAAGGATTTCAGAATGAACAGCTCCAGCTCTGTCACTTCTGAGTAAGCAGTTAAGCCTCTAGGCTTCTCTAGTATATAGTTCTTATTAATGCTCAAAGCTTAAATAAAGGGCAGGGGCTCAGGTACAATGCTCCATTGGTAGGAAAAAAACACCACCAAAATTGAGTTAGTGGAAGTCCAAATCTCATCTGGATAGGAGACTAGTGAATGCTTTATACCTCTAGTAGGTCTGTGTTCCAAGTCCCTCTCTCCTGATTTTGTGGTCCACCAAATTACAAATGATATATAAAAACTTAAATGAAGGTTTAGGGGGAAAAAAAATCGGTAGCATTACATTAAATGGGCCACACCTATGTCAAGTCTTCACTACACTCTAGCCCCATCAACTATATCCAATGTAGTTAACGCCCCTTAACTTTGTTATCACCTGCAACCGATGATAAATAAGAGTTTGGTTACCCTAACTAAGCCTATTAATTTTCTACAACAAGAAAAAAGTATTTAAATCAACTCTTCAAATTAACTATTTCTCTTTGTGCTGATACTAAGCTCTTCTTGGTAGCTAAATCTGAAATGCTTCCTGAATGCAAGATTTATACCAACAGCAATGAAAAATGCTGATGTCAACCTGGCTGGCGTGCTCGGTGGTTAGAGCATCAGCCTGTGCACTGGGATGGTCTCAGGTCCCATTCAGTTGCAAGTCAGATCCCTGCAGTCCCACCTCTAGGCACATGTGGGAGGCAACCAATTGATGTGTCTCTGTCACTTAGGTATTTCTCTCTCTTCCTTCCCCCTCCTTCCACTCTCTCTGCATACCACTGGGAAATATCTTCACTTCTATGGTGAGAATTAAAAAAAAAAAAAAAAAAGGTGATGCTTTCTCTGTTCATTTCTCTCACCACAGCAGCCAAAACAAGACAGACTTTCCCACCCCAAAGTGTTCAGACTTCCTTTTCTAATTATAGCAGGAGTAGAGGCAACCAAGTTCTACCAGAGGCAGAAGCACAGAATTCCAGTGTTTACCGTCAGCTTGCAGTGCTACCTTGACCAAAACATTTCCCCGTGTCTCATTTTCTTCATGCCTCATTATAACATTGAGAATTTAACCTTAACTCTGAAACAGTCAAGTCAGATAATAGATAAAACTATTCTGAAATGTAAAAAATACTTTATAAAACTTAAGGTAAAAAACAAATATAAGAACATTAGCAATGATGCTTGGCAGGTAAACCAGAGTAAAGTGCGTGAACACTATTTCATGTTCAAAGAAATACCGTGTGTAGACAAATTCCAATTTCTTACTGATTCTAAAATTGGTAGGTGGAGGTGGTAAAGACCATAATGGAGAAAAGAATTTTGAACATAAAGTGATAGAGCAAGTAAGAGATGACATTATCCACACTTCAGCCAAGTTAACAGGTACATAGCATAAGCTGAAAGAAGAAAAATACTAAGTAATCTTTATTGGAAGATGGAACATCGCAGGTACATAGCTACAACAAAACCTGAGAAATGAGGTAAACTATCTTATTAAAGAAAAATACATGTTCCTACAACATCTCTTGCCAATAGGAACCTACTGAATAAGGATGCAATCGAGAAAATGGGCTCAGTGGCTTGTTAGACATCTATCCTTTCCAAGGCAAAATGGGCTACAGATTAGCCAAGCCACTCAGCTTCATGGGAAAGAGCATACTCACCCAGACAGCGTCCCCTGTAATTGGGAGGCCAGAGTACTTCCATTCAGAAATTGCATTCCCGATTTTCAGATGTGTATAAGCTACTCTTAACAAGGTAAATGGCTCATTGTATAGAAAATCACAAATACTTTCTATTTTGTTCATCACAATAAAAAGAAACTTCTCAATTATCTTAAACGGAGCGTGAAGAAAGCACATAATAACCGATAACCCCAACTAGCAGTCAATACAAAAACTCCCATGTGTGGCTTGGAGATAAACTATAATTTTAAAATCTTTAGGCTAATTTTTTTTCATTTTCTTTGAGATAAGTCTAAATCTAAGTATAAAGCAGCAAATGCAAGTAGACAATATGAGAATTTAAGACTGTGAACAATTAATGATAATAAAATTGATACTAGTTTCAAGCCATAGACTAGACATCTCAATCAAACTGTTAGAACACTGACCTTGCTTCTTAACTAAGCTGTTAAGAAGCCTCTCTGAACCTCAGTTTTCCTATTTGTAAAATACGGCTAATAATAGGTCCTATACCAGAGGATACCAATAAAGAGTCTTTGGCACATTGTAGGCACTCAAAAAAATTTGATTATTTCTATTTGCAATTTTCCTGTTAGAAAAAAACACACGATTACTCATCAAATTAAAGATTATTTACAACATGTCACAAATATTTAGAATTTTCTAAACCCACTCTTTGGATTTAGTTTTCTTTACAATGTAAATTTAACAAGGGTACATCAGTTAACTTATTTCATCTCTTTCCCTATTAGAGAAAAGTTAAACCCATTTTGTCTTAGTCATTCAAGCAGCCTTATTGCAGGGTCCCAAACCGTCCAAAGGGAGGGAGGTTTGGGGCTATTGCCTTAAAAGAGTTATGATTCCCCATACATTGAAGACATTTATGACACTGAGATTTAATGCTTAAAAACGCTTTAAAGAAAAGACTTTGAGTCCAACTAAATACATGATGTGAAATAGGATTTTGTCTCACATTATAAGATTTCAGAGACTTAATGGCAAATCTACTCATGCTTTCATCTCAAAAGTTAACTGAACCTACAAAGCCCATGCCTTCCAACTTACTATGTAAAAAGTGTTCCAAGCATCCCAAATGTAGAGGTTAATAGTCATACACTAATACTTGACATTCAAATATATTTTAATAGGCCTCAGAAAAAATATACCCGATGCATTCAAAACCCTTTAAATGTCACCAAAAGGAAATAATTTCTCTCCAGTTTTAAGTTATTCTGGGTAGCCATATTAAGCTAGCTAACCTGTTGGCAATATACTCCAAATTACCATTTTTCCATTCAAATTGAAAATCAATGTTCCTAGAACCTTCAATTACACAAGGGTGAGTTTTTCTTTTTTATGTAAGTGGAATTCTGGGTAGAGAGTCCAATTAAAATTCTTGCACCTGAAACCTGTATAATTTTGTTAATAGTGTCACTCCAATAAATTCGATAAAAAAGGACAAAATTTTAAAAAGCAATTTGAAAAGTTTTACCTGACATGAACATTTTCTTTAAGTGAAATTCACCGTATGCCACAGAGGGAATTGGCAATCACAAAAGAGTGTCTTTAAAAATGTGAAACGTTTATTTTTTTTAACAACTTGGTCTTTGAACCTTGAGGGCTATTTCCAAATATTTGAAGCAGAGGCACCAGGGCAGATTCGAACGGTTTTTAAGATTATCTGCCAACTTTCCCCCACCTGTTAACTGAACCAAATAACGAATATACCTTTAAGCAATCAAAAAAAAAAGCTGGCATCGAACGATTCCACACTTGCAAGACCTTTACACAGTGAAACTACACACAAAACTAACACTGGGGAATCCAACTCTATTTTCTCAAAGCAAAGAAGCATTTTTTTCTCTCTACCGTGTGCAGAGGTGCCAGAACCATGAACCAGTGTAGCCAACCTGCAACAGGATCAGAAAGGTGTAGCAGAAATGTTTAAAAAAAGAAAACACAGCGAAATGTTCCCCAAAGAGGGAGGCAGCGGAGAACTTCCTTAGCTCCGAAAAGAGCTGCTCGCCTGCTTCACAGATGGGTGAACTAAGGAGGCAGCTCGGATTAATCAGTGCCTTTCTCAAGGTCACTGTAGCGCGAAAGAACACCACAGCCCGGGCTCCCAATCCCGTCTCCGACCTCCCCACACTCCCAGGCGGCAGAGCACGGCCCGAACCTGCCGGGCTCCGCTCGTACCCGCAAGTGCCGCCAGGCACCGGGAGAAAGAAGCCATTTCCAGCGCTCTCCGCGCAGCTCCCGGGGCCGGGGTACCGGCGGCCCGCCCTCTCCCGAGGCGGCAGGCGCCCCTCCGTCCTCGTAGTAAGAGGGCCCCCCCAGCCCCAAAGGACCTGGGAGGTGGCCCAGGGCCGGGGGGTCCCGCCGCGTTAGGGGGTCACTTACCGTCGCTCTCGGCCCTGACAAGCAGGGACATGCCCTTCAGCCGCTCCACGTAGCCGGACGACACATGCCCGGTGCCCCGGTCGTCCCACTGCCGGTCCTCGTTGAGCGTGTAAACCTTCACCCGCCGCCTGGTGTCGGTCATCGTGCCGCCCAGGGGCCGGGGCAGAGGCCCCGCCGGAGTCGCCCGGGAAGAGGGACCGGGGAGGCGGGAGCCGAGGCGGAAAGACGCCCGCAAGCGGAGGGCTCCCCGGCTTCACTGCCGCCACTGGCCGCCGCGGGGCCGCGCTGCCGCCCGCATGGCCCGCTCCCGGGCAGAGCTGTGGGCCCCCGCCTTTCCTCGCCTCCGGGGCCTCGGCGCTATTGTCCAGCCCCGGCCAGCCCGGCCGTCCTGAGGGGGGCGCGCAGCGCTTCGCAGCCTCCCGCCCGGCCGCGGTGCAAACTGGGGGCGCCGGTCACTGCCCTGCTCCCGCTTCCACCATGATGTCCACGAAGCCGCTTCCCGCGCCGCCGCCGCCGCCTCCTCAGGCCGCCGCCGCCATGTTTTCCTTCCTTACACCTGGCCCTGCCACCGCAGCCGGCGGCTCCGCTCCGCTCTCCTGCTTCGAGTGTCCCACGCCGACAGGCGCCTGCCCCGGCCGCAGCTACTTCCACTGCGCGGGAGACTCCGAGAGCCCCCAGGAGCCGAGCGCCCCAGGCTATTGGAAACCTCTCTCCTCCGCCGCTGCCGCCGCCTCTTCCGTCTTCCTCACGCAGCCAAAGCCGCCGCCATCTTGGTTCGCCCCTCAATAGCGGCGCGCGGGGCCACCCAGGCAGCAGCTGCAGGGGCGGCCCACTGACCCCACCATTTAAAGAGACAGGAGCGAGGCCGGGAGCCTCGCTACCTCGAAGGCCTCGGACGGAGGCAGGAGGCGGGCGCCGAGTCGCGGAGGTGGCGGGAGCACAGGGGACGGAGGAGGGGAAACGCTGGTCGCGCCGGTGACGGCCGGGCTCCCTCGCGCTCCCTGCACGCACCGTCGTGCGAGCGCGGGGCGGCGTGTGCGTGCGTCGCGCCGTGTGCGTGCGTCGCGCCCTGTGTTCGTCATCAATCCGGCTCGGGGATTCCGCAGGGCCGTGGACCCGCCTCCCACCGGGCGGTTGCAGTCGTTTTCTCGGCCTTCAGGGAACTCGGTTGTCTGGGACTCTGAGTTGGCCCGCCGCCTTCCCGTGCGGCTCGCGGTCCAGCCCGAGCTACCTCGGCCCGCTTCTGCGACTGTCTTTTCCGGGCCGCCTTGGCAGCTGGGCTGGGAACCTGGAGCGCGGAGTTTTGGGGACACCGGAGCCTCTCGAACTCGAGGCGGTTCTCCTTTGGAAATAAATTGAAAACCTTCTGGGAAAGGCCACAGGTTTTGGCAGAGAGGGCAGCCCATGTCTTTGGGAGCTGTGTGGGGCACTCACTGGTGTTGCGAGTGTAGAAATTTGGGACATTTTCTGGGCCTGGGACCAAGTCCAGAAAGTGACTAGTATTGCCCTGGCCGGCGTGTTCAGTGGTTAGAGTGTCGGCCCACGGATGGAAGGGTTGCGTGTTCCATTTGGGTCAAGGGTACATACCTGGGTTGCAGGCTTGATCCCTGCGCCTGCAGGAGGCAATCAATGGTTGTGTCTCTCTCTCCTCTAGTCCCTCCCTCCCCCTTCTCTAAAAATCAATGGGAAAAATATCCTGGGATGAGGATTAAAAAACAACAAAAAACAGGAAGTGACTAGTCTGAAACCTCCCCTTACACAATTCAGCTGCTACTTCCATTTCATTATCCTTTATCAGGACAATTATTTTCTAGCCCTCTGTTTTGCAAAAAGAACTTGAGGGACTAATAAAAATAAAGTTACATGTTAAGCACGGTTCATCTTAATAAGAAATAACATTCTGATTCCTTTCCTGCAAATAATAGTCACCATTTAAGGGGCTTTTTCCATTTGCCAGGCTCTCTAGATCTTGGGTGTCCACTAGAAATAAAATGCGAGCCATATATGTAATTTTAAATTTATTGTAGCCACTTTTTAAAAGTATGAAGAAACTGCTGACATTTAATTATTTTATTGAGTGCAATCTCTTAAAAATATTAATCCTCCTATCTAATAAAAGGGTAATATGCAAATTGACCATCACTCCTACACACAAGATGGCCGCTCCCATGTGGTCAAAGATGGCCGCCCCCATGTGGACACAAGATGGCCAGCAAGGGAGGGCAATTGTGGGTGATCAGGCCAGCAGGGAAGGGCAGTTGGGAGGGACCATGCCTGCAGGAGAGGGCAGTTGGAGGCAATCAGGCCTGCAGGGGAGGGCAGTTGGGGGGGGGACCAGGCCTGCAGGGGAGGGTAGTTGGGAGGGACCAGGCCTTCAGGGGAGGGGAGTTGTGGGTGACCAGGCCTGCAGAGAAGGGCAGTTGGGAGGGACCAGGCCTGAAGGGGAGGGCAGTTAGGAGTGACCAGGCCAGCAGGGGAGGACAGTTAGGGGCAATCGGGCCAGCAGGGGAGCAGTTAGGAGTCGATCAGGCTGGCAGGGGAGTGGTTAGGGGGTGATCGGGCTGTCAGGCAGAAGCAGTTAGGGGCAATCAGACAGGCAGGCAGGCAAGCGGTTGGGAGCCAGTAGTCCTGGATTGTGAGAGTGATGTCCGACTGCCCATTTTAGGCATCCCTCGAGGGGTCCCAGATTGGAGAGGGTGCAGGATGGGCTGAGGGACACCCCCCCCCATGCACAAATTTCATGCACCGGGCCTCTAGTAAATAAATAATGAGACATTTTACATTCCTTTTTTTGTACTAAGTTTAAAATGCAATGTGTAGCCCTAACCGGTTTGGCTCAGTGGATAGAGTGTCGGCCTGCGGACTGAAACGTCCCAGGTTTGATTCCGGTCAAGGGCATGTACCTTGGTTGCGGGCACATCCCCAGTAGGGGTGTGCAGGAGGTAGCTGATCGATGTTTCTTTCTCATCGATGTTTCTAACTCTCTATCCTTCTCCCTTCCTCTCTGTAAAAAAAAATCAATAAAATATATATAAAAATAAATAAAATAAAATAAAATAAAATGCAATGTGTATATTACCCTTAGTGTAAGTTTCTATTTGGATGCTAACTTCATTGGAAATACCTGATATGTATTTAGATTTAATTAAATTTACCATAAAAAAATATTCACATGCTCGTTATTTCAAACATACTTAAAATGTTTCCAAAACTGAATGAACTACTAATGTTTTAATTTAAAATTTAATCAAAATTAAGTAAAGTTTAAAATTCAGTTCCTCTATCCACATTTCAAGTGCTCAGTCACCGCATGTGACTATGTCTACCCTTATGTCAGGTTCACGTGTTCAACACGAACAGGAATTTCACATCAAACTTGCAACTTAGTTTGAGTTCTAACCATCTATTCAGAAGGAGGCCTGAGCTCTTCCCCAACACGTCAAATACAAAGAAGTGTTTGAGAAGGCAGCTTGAGAGTTCCATCATTTACATGACGTTAGGGGATTTAACGTCATATATATTTCATTTCAATATAAAATGAAAATTAGACAGAGACACTGAAGAGATCGAAAAGGAAGAGCAAGCTGCTGCTGAAAAGGCTGTGACCAAGGAGCAGTTTCAGGGTGAATGGGCTGCTCCCGCTCCCAAGTTCACTGCTGCTCAGCCTGAGGTCGGCAGACAGGCCTGAAGGCGTGCAGGTGCCCTCTGTGCCCACAATGCAGTTTCCTACTGAAGACTGGAGTGCTCAGCCTGCCGCTGAAGACCTGTTTGCAGCCCCCACGGCTCAGGCCACCGAATGGGTAGGAACAACCAGAGTGGTCCTAAGCTGTTCTTCCACAAACGCATAACAGAACGGAAATAAGGTTGATGGAAAATAAACAGCTTATTTTTTTTAAATCCTGGAAAATTATAAAAAACAAAGTCATTGTTTTTTTTATAAAAAATAAAATGCAATAATTTCAAGCATCAAGACATGGCAATAATTTTGTCCACTTTGACCCAGAAAGACATTGTTAAATTTACTTGTGTTATTGCTTATTTGATCCCCACACCATACCTGAAATAATTTGTGGAAAAATCATATGTTTTCTTATAATGTACTTTCAAAGTAAATTGAATATCAGGGATTGTTTGTTGAATAAAAAAGATTTAAAATTATGTATAAGAAATATTAATTATGAAAGTACTTGTATGCATGTATATGAGTATAACCCATGGACACAGACAGTAAGGGGGTGAGGGCATGTTGCTGGGGGTTGGGAACGGCCGGGGAGAGGTCAATGGGGGAAAAGGGAGACAGATGTAATACTTTAAACAATAAATAATTTAAATTTAAAAAAAGAAATTAATTATGTTTAAATGAACTGTTTAATATGATCTTAAAAAAAACACCAGTTGAGTTGTATTAGTCAGGGTCCTATTAGAGAAACAACCAGTAGGATACATTTGTACAGAGAAAGATTTCGAGGAATTGCTTATAGACAGTAGGGTTCAGCTAAGCAAGCCTGAAATACATAGGGCAGGTCAGCAGCAGGCTGAGAACTTGGGCAGGAGCTGACACTGCTGAAAGCAGGTTTAAGCAAAAATTTCAAGGACACCTATGTAAAACACAGAGAGACATATAAAAGTCTAATATTATAAAATATCTATACCAGGGGTCCTCAAACTTTTTAAACAGGGGGCCAGTTCACTGTCCCTCAGACCGTTGGAGGGCCGGACTATAGTTTAAAAAACAAACAAACAAACAAAAAAAAAACTATGAACAAATTCCTATGCACACTGCACATATCTTATTTTGAAGTAAAAAAACAAAACGGCAAAAACACCCGCATGTGACCCGCGGGCCGTAGTTTGAGGACGCCTGATCTATACAGTCCCTGTGAGATTGGTTTAATAGATCTTATCTATATTTCCCAAATGAAATGTTGGAACCTGTATCAGAAGTTTGAGATCCAGACTGTGCTCAAAAATTTATTTCATACAGTCATGGTATTTCCTTAAGTAAACAGTTCTATAAAACATAAGGAGCATATCAGAAGAAAGTTTTTTGAAATACAAAACTATTTAAATCCCATCTATTTCATTCTTGAAAATGTACTCCATCCTACATTCTAAGAAATGGCTCTTGTAAATGGGATGAAAAGATGTTTTGGTCAATGAGAATAGTTATGCATGTATTTAACCACCTGTATTACACCAACCAGATGCTGATTATGGGTATAATTATCTAATTCCTTTCTTAGAGCTGCAGTAACAAATTACCACAAACTGATAGGATTAGAACAATGGAAACCCACTTTTTACAGTTCCGGAGGCCAGAGGCCGGAAATCGAGGTGTCAGCTGAGTTGCACTCTCTCCAGAGGCTCCAGGGGAGAGAATCTGTTCCTGGACTTTTCTAGCTTCTAGTGGATGCAGGTGTTCCTTGGCTTGTGGCCGCATCACTCCAGTCTCTGCCGCCATGGTCACATTGCTTCCTTCTCGTCTGTGTCTTCTGTGTGTCTATCAAACCTGCCTCTGCCTTTCTTTTATAAGAACAATTGTGATGGCTTTTAAGACTCATTCAAATAATCCAGAACAGCCTCCCCATCTCAAAATCACTAACCTAATTGCATCTGCAAAAGCCTCCATCTGCCCTCCCCCAGCCTCTCACCTCCCGCCAATAAGATAACATTCAGAGGTTCCAGGAAGTAGAACATAGATCTGTGTTTTTAAGGGCCACCACTGACCTCACTATAGGTAATATGATGCAAAATAAAGTTAAATATAGCTACTCTTATGATAATATCTTAAGTTGAATAATAGCCATTAGGAAACCAATTTGAATATTATCATTGTTTTCTGTCTAGTTAGGTTGAAAGTCTTAAGCAGTCTTTCTCTAGGTCCTAGCTGGATAGCTCAGTTTGGTTAGAGTGTTGTCCCAATATACCAAGGTTGTGGGTTGATCTCCAGTCTAGGTGCATTCAAGAAGCAACTAACGAAGGCATAAATAAGTGGAACAACAAATCCATCTCTCTCTCTTCCTCTTCTCTCTCAAAATTAATAAATAGAATTTTAAAAAGTCTTTATATTAATAGTCATAAAGGGTTTTAAGTATCTCAAAGAAAAGGAACTAAATTAGAGTAGCCTGATATTTACATTACTAATGTAATTGAATCGAGTTTACTTATATTTCTTACCAGCAGTGTTTTGATCATATTGAAGCCATTAGTCTCAGTGTACAACCCTATCCCAGTCACTTAAAGGAACAGAATGTCTGGAAACAAAATGCAAGGTTTCAATATAACTACAGATGCTTTTCAAGTTCAAAACATGCAGGTGAGAACATCATGGAACCAAGACAAGTAATGCTGAATTCTGAGAAAATATCATAATCAAACTACATTTAATGCCAACTAAGGAAGAGAAAGTTCAATATAAAATACTTGACTGTAAGGATATCTTTATGACTCTTTATAATGAAAAAGAAAAATTATTCTTTTTTTTAGGAAAAAGAATATTGAGTTCTAAACATTAGCAAATTGTAAGGTCAAATAGAATATTGACTAACTAGAAATTGAATGCTAAACATTAACTGCTAATATTAAATAGAATCTGGTTTATAAACACCATTTTATAAATTACTTGTTAAGTACTGCCAACATGTCATTTCGTAGTATAAATTACACAGCCTTAGTAATACGCAATTACTAATCCACTAGTAGTCCTAAGTGAAAAGCCCGATAAACACATAGTGAACAAATGTGTTCAGAAGTTGCCATCCTTTTTAGTAGCCCATGAATGATAAAAACTTAGGTTCCGCCACTATTTGAATACTAGTTGATATTTAATTTAAAATTTTACAGTTAATTTACTTATGAAAGAAAAAAAAAAACTCCCTGGAAAGATTCTTTGGAAATATTGTAACTTCTGAAGAGGAATGTAATTTATATGTAAGATTCTTTCTAAGGTTTACACACTTCACATTCTCTGGGGATTTGATGCTTCAAAAGCTAAAGGGGTTTTCACAATTTCATATCCTCTAAGCGTTCCGTGAAAAAATGATTGGAACTTTATTTGTTATAGGTTTCAACAATTAGCCTAACAATATCTAGGAAGCACTCTTAATAAAAATATTATCAGACAAGAAAAAGCTAAAAGAACTCAGCACCTTCAAACCAGTATTACAAGAAATGTTAAAAGGCCTTCTTTAAGAAGATGAAGAAGGGAAAAAATATGACTAAAATGGCATTAACTACATTAATATTAATAACTACTTTAAATGTAAATGGATTAAATGCTCCAATCAAAAGACATAGAGTGGCTAAATGGATAAGAAAACAAGACCCAAACCTGTGCTGCCTACATGAGACCCACTTCAGATCAAGACACACAGACTGAAAGTAAAGGGATAGAAAGAGATATTTTATGCAAATGGAAATTTAAAAAAAGCTGGGGTAGAAATACTTATATCAGACAAAATTGACTTTAAAACAAGGATTATAATAAGAGAGAAAGAAGGATTCATCCATTTCACTTCTAGATATTTTTTTCTGAAGAAACCCAAAACATGAATTCGAAAAGACATATACATCTCAATGTTTATTGTAGCATTATTTACAATAGTCAAGATATGGAAGCAACCTAAGTGTCTATTGATAGATGAATGGTTGAAGAAGTGGTGCATATATACAATGGAATATTACTCAGACATAAAAAGAACAAAATCTTGCCATTTGCAAAAGCATGGATGGACAAATGAAATAAGTCAGACACAGAAAAACAAATACCGTGGGATTTCACTTATATGTGGAATCTAAAAACAAACCAAAAACAAAACAAAACAACCAAACAAACCCCAAGAAACAATTGACATGATCAGGGCTGCTCTAGGTCAGATTCAAGTGTCCAAGTTATTTCTTTATACTTTTTCATTCTCCCACCTTCCCTCAGTGCCTCTTAAACCATGACTGTTATATCCTCCTTTTACAACCAGTTACTGAAAAGAGTGATTACATGTGCACTATGTCTTCCGTACAAAAATAAATAAGGCCGCATGGCATTTGGGCACATTATCTCTGAAATGTGAGCAATGGTTACTCTCAGGAGAACTGGATATCCATTCAGAATACCTTGAGGACCGTCCTGTATTATGGATCGCCAGTGACTCAAATATCAGTGTCCATTCTCAGGACTTTTTATGAAAGCACTTAGTCAAAGTGCATACATACTGAAATTGAAAAAAAAGAGAAAAGAAATTGCAATGTTATACTAATTTTCAAAGGATTTCAATCTTTGAGCGTGTCACCTCTAGTGGCTCCCTATACTGTTTTCTGTTGCATTTCCTATCTGTGCCAGAAGGTGGAGATGTTCCTCACTAGAATGATCATCCCCCGCAATACCCCCTGCTAGTCCCTGACCCAGGACGTGCAACATTCGGGAGTCCGCTTTTTGAAAATTCATAACGGCATCCACTTCTTGAGTTTTAAAACATTAAATAATAGGGAAAAAGTTGGGTGGTGGGCACACAATGCAGTATGCAGATGATGTATCATAGAACTGTACACTTGAAGCCTATGTAATTTTATTAACCAAGGTCACCCGCATGAGCTTAATTAAAAAGAAAAAAACATTAAAAGAGTGTTGGCTCATTCGATAAACTACATGTGAGAATGCCTGGTGGAGAGCTGTATTTTAAATGGGTTTGAAGTTGAGAATACCTTTATGTTTCTAAATGAGGAGAAGGGGATGAAGAACAGAGTTGAAGGCCCAATGAGCCACAGGGCCACTATTGTCAGTTAAAATTTAATAACCAACACAGTTCTGATTTCTGTATGCCTAACCTCTTAAGTCCCTTACCAGGAGAACCTTTTCATCTGCAGGTTAGAGGTTGCAAACCTCTGATCTGACGGTCAAATCCAGTTCACTGCCCTATTAAGTTTGCCCGTGTAGTTTAAAAACTGGGACATTTTACATAGAAACGGATTTATGACTTCTCATGAGGGATTGGGAAATCTGGCCACACTGCTCACATTCCCACAGAAACAACAATGGGCTGGCGATTCACAACAGACAACTTAGAGAGCCCATGCCACGCCTGGCAGGTTTCACATGTCCTGCTTCCCTACTGATGCCCGGCCCCTGTAGACCTTAAATTCCAGACTATTCTTAGAAGAAGCAATAAAGTGCCTTGCTACCAAGACAGATAACAACATTTTAGATGAGGCAGCAGAACAGTTAAAAAATTGTGTGTGTGTGTGGTATATCTGCAAGAAAATTAGTTTCCAAAAATTCAGCAGACTTAAAAAGAATAAACATTTCTTAGGTTGTGTGATTTATACCACTTTCAAAGTTCCTTAATTTTTTCGTTAGTTAATTCATCCATCTATCTGTTTTCCTTTTGCTAAGAAAAATAGAAAAATGAGCTAATACTAAGAATTAGAGGAAAGTAATTCAAAATCTTTGCCAAGGCCATTTTTTTTCTTTATAAAATGATTAATAATCTTAAAAATATATATATTGAACTGTGGTGTATCAGGAAGGCATGTTGCCAGATGGTGGAGTTTACTAGAAGTGATTATTTCCACTGTGTAGCTATCCATAGCATCCAAATAATTTTTTTAAAACTTTTATTTCAAGCACATTGGGAATTCCAACTAACACTTGAATACGTGGTACATACAACACAACAAACAGCAGCTGTTGTGGAACTAAGAGCAACTATTAACGTTCACTGGTAAGATAATGAAGAAAAACAACAATGTTTTTTTTTTTATTGAGGTATTATATGTGTACATATCTTACCATTACCCCCCCACCCCACACCCATACATGCCCTCACCCCCCAGAGTTTTGCGTCCATTGTTTATGCTTATATGCATGCATACAAGTCCTTCGTTTGATTTCATAACTCCCCCACCTCTCCCTAACTTTCCCCCTGTAATTTGAAAGTCTGTTTGATGCTTTACTGTCTCTGTATCTATCTTTTTGTTCATCACTTTATAATGTTCTTTACTATCCATAAATGAGTGAGATCATGTGGTATTTTTCTTTCATTGACTGGCTTATTTCACTTAGCATTATGTTCTCCAATTCCATCCAGGTTGCTGCAAATGATGAGAATTCCTTCTTTTTTTATGGCAGCATAGTATTCCATTGTGTAGATGTACCACAGTTTTCTGATCCAGTCATCTGCTGATGGGCACCTAGGCTGTTTCCAAATCTTAGCTATTGTAAATTGTGCTGCTATGAACATAGTGGTGCATATATCCTTTCTGATTGGTGTTTCTAGTTTCTTCGGATATATTCCCAGGAGTGGGATTACTGGGTCAAATGAGAGTTCCATTTTCAGTTTTTTGAGGAAACTCCATACTGTTCTCCACAGTGGCTGCACCAGTCTGCATTCCCACCAGCAGTGCACGAGGGTTCTTTTTTCTCCGCATCCTCGCCAACACTTGTCGTTTGTTGATTTGTTGATGATAGCCATTCTGACAGGTGTGAGATGGTACCTCATTGTTGTTTTGATTTGCATCTCTCGGATAATAAGTGACTTTGAACATGTTTTCATGTGTCTCTTGGCCTTCCTTCTGTCTTCTTTTGAAAATATTCTGTTTAGGTTGCCCATTTTTTTATTGGATCATTTATCTTCCTCTTATTAAGTTGCATAAGCTGCCTGTAGATGTTGGAGATTAAACCTTTATCAGTGATAGCATTTGCAAATATGTTCTCCCATACCATGTTCATGGATTGGTAGAATCAACATCATTAAAATGTCCATACTACCCAAAGCAATCTACAGATTCAATGCACTCCCCATCAAAATACCAACAGCATATTTCACAGACCTAGAAAGAACTCTCCAAAAATTCATCTGGAATAAAAAAAAGACCCCGAATAGCCACAGCAATCCTGAGAAAGAAGAATAAAGTAGGTGGGATCTCAATACCAGATTTCAAGCTGTATTACAAAGCCACTGTTCTCAAAACAGCCTGATACTGGCACAAGAACAGACATATTGATCAATGGAACAGAATAGAGAACCCAGATATCGACCCAAACCACTATGCTCAATTAACATTTGACAAAGGAGGCATGAACATACAATGGAGTCAAGACAGTCTCTTCAATAAATGGTGTTGGGAAAATTGGACAGATACATGCAAAAAGAAAAACAACAATGTTTTTTAAAAGTTAATATTTTTCTCAATGGCAAAATTCTAGAGCAGAGGCCAGAAACTGGAGCCCTACTATTATATCTGGCCACACGCTAGATTAAAAATCCTGAACTAGTTGCAAACACTGAAAATCACAATGTCCCTGGATGCATGGTGCCTACATTCTAGAAGGGCTGCCATGGAGGGGACTTCAGTACCTTTGTTCCACAAATGTTTATCTTCCTCATTTTCATTGACGTGGCTTCGGTGTTTTACCATTTAAAGATGTAATTTGCCATTGATTTCTCCATAACTATTCCATCCGATAAAGAACTGCCAAACTTTATCAGATGCTTTTTAAGAATTAAATATGACCATTTAATTTTTCCTCTTTCAACTTGTTGAGGCAATTGTAATGAAATAGCTTCCTGATCCTGAATTATCCATGTATTCCTGAAACATACTATTTGATTATGTATTATTATTTTTTTATACACAGCTGTGTTGTCTTTACCGATATGTTACTTGGAAATTTTGCATCTATCTTCAAAAGTAAACTTGCTCATTTTTATCATTAAAGCTATTAAGCTTTATAAAAGAACTGGGCAGTTTTCACTTTTTTTAATGTTTTCTGTGCAAATGTTCAAATAACATTGGAATTATCTTTTTTAAATATCTTTTTTTAAATGTTTATTTATGGATTTGAGAGAGAGAGAGAAATATCGATTTGTTGTCCCACTTATTTATGCATTCATTCTTCTATGTACCCTGACCAGGGATTGAACCCCAAACCTTGGTGTATGGTGAGGACACTCGAACCAACTGAGCTACCCAGACAGGGCTCCACAATATCCTCTGAAAGCAGAAGCCCTCCCGTTTTCAACCTGTAATTTCACGCCTCCTTGACAAGGGGCTCTTAGTCCCTTCATCCTCTCGGTAAAGCTACTGCCAAGGGATACTGGCCAGTGCAAGGCTTGTGAACAAGAAAAGGGACATTCAAACCCAGTTGTCCCCTCGTTCCTAACCCCACGCCATTTTGGCCTCAGTCTTACAAACCACTCACTTCATAGCCATTGACTTATGTTCTGCTTTTATCACCCCAACCCACAAGGCCTTTTTGCCTTCACTTGTACTAATCAGCAATATGCATGGGCTGTCGTGCCTCAGGGGTTTACTGAGGCCCTGACTTATTTCTCTAGGGTGCTAAGTGAGACCTCATGACCCTTTTCCCTTTTTTAAACATGAAAGGGAAGAACATGTTTTAGGCTTACTTTCTTGAGAACACAAGAAGCCATCGGCCTTTTGATATTTTATCCTCATGTCTGACCCAGCGTCTCAGGCACTTCCCTCCTATTTATAGGGAGAAGTTGCCAGATTGGTCCACAGTCTCCATACGATTACACACCATGATAGAGACAATCTTAAAGGTCTCCTCCATACATGTTGGCGGGGACACTTAGGCACTCACATTGTCCCTCAACGTGTCCCATCTGCCGGGAACATCGTCCTGGTAAAAATGTAAAAGTGGAGCAGGGATGACAGCCAGCTCCTTCCGGTTCCTTTCTCCACAGGCAAATGGATGTGATAAACTCCCCAAGTCTCGTGGAGTCAAATGTGTTCTAACCACAGCCTGCATTCTAAAATGAATGCTTGAGCCGAAACCGGTTTGGCTCAGTGGATAGAGCGTCGGCCTGTGGACTCAAGGGTCCCAGGGTTCAATTCAGGTCAAGAGCATGTACCTTGGTTGCGGGCACCCCAGTAGGGGGTGTACAAGAGGCAGCTGATCAATGTTTCTCTCTCATTGATGTTTCTAACTCTCTATCCCTCTTTCTTCCTCTGTGTGAAGAATCAATAAAATATATTAAAATAAATAAATAAATAAATAAATAAATAAATAAATAAATAAAAATAAAATGAATGCTTGGAAGCTTTTCCCTGCAAATAGGCTACTGCCACAACTCTCGCTAAGCTGCTGCTTGAAGGAACTTTCCTTCTGGGGAAAGCCCTTTGTTCCTCTCTAGCGATGGAGGAACTCACTTCTTGCTAAGGTTACTCAGAATGGTCAGTGAGCACTCCCACTCTTCAAAAGCTGCACAGTCCTTGCCATCCTCAATTCTCAAAACATAGAATGGGCCAATGGTGCTCTTACCCTTGAAGTAGCCGAACTCTGTGGAACTCACCTGACTTGGCCCAAAGTCTTGCGATGGGCCATGTTGGTCCTTGGTCCTCACTCTCCTCTCAACATTGATGATCTCTTTGTAAAATAATTGCTGTCAGGCCAATGAGGATGCCTTACTCTTGCTGGAGTACAGGGGATTCAAATCTGATCCAATTTATAGTCTTAAGACCTGCCAAGGTTTTATTGAATACATTCATATTTATTACTAACTAGAGGTCCGGTGCACGAATGCATGCACCAGTGGGGTCCCTCGGCCTGGCCTGCGGGATCAGGCTGAAACTGGCTCTCCGACATCCCCCAAGGGGTCCCAGATTTGAGAGGGCACAGGCCAGGCCAAGGGACTCCACCGGTGCATGATCAGGGCTGGGGAGGGATGCGGGAAGTTGGACAGCCGGGGAGGGATCGCAGGAGGGCTCCAGGGTGTGTCCGGCCCATCTTGCTCAGTCCCAATGGGCTGGACCCCAGCAGCAAGCTAACCTAGTAGTCAGAGCGCCTGCCTCCTGGTGGTCAGTGCACATCATAGTGACTGGTCGGCTGTCTGCCCCCTGGTGGTCAGTGCATGTCATAGCGAGCAGTTGAGCGTATTATTAGCATATTACGCTTTGATTGGTTGAACAGACAACTGTTCAACTTAGTGGACTGCAATCAACATTTTAAAAAAGAAAGTTAAAAAAAAAGGTAAAAACAAAATAAAAGAGTGTAGAATAGTGCATAACAAGTATTAGGTGAATATACTCATCAACCTTTTGTTTATATTATGTAAATAAAAATGTAAATTTAAAAATAGACATGTCTGGCCCTAGCTGGTTTGCCTCAGTGGATAGAGCACCGGCCTATGGACTGAAGGGTCCCGGGTTTGATTCCTGTCACAGGCACATGCCTGGGTTGTGGGCTTGATCCTCAGTAGGGAGTGTGCAGGAGGCAGCCAATCAAAGCTTCTCTCTCATCATTGATCTTTCTCTCTCTCTCTCTCCTCTTCTTTCCTCTCTGAAATCAATAAAAATATATTAAAAATAAATAAATAATAAATAAATAAATAAATAAAGATAGACAGGTCTACATAAACTGTATATTGGTTGGAAATATATATTTACATGTGCATATATATAGCATATTAATACATATTAACATATACATAATAATTATATATGGTTGCTATCAACGTATACTATAATTAATAATATGTTTATGTATAGTCTTTATGTATAATATATTAACATATTATATAAAGTGTATGTGTTGGTTGTGCTATGAAATATATTTCCTATTGTCAATTATAATCAAAACAATGAAAACCACTCAATACTTAAGGCCCTAAAGCAAATTACTGAGGAAAGAAATAATTTCATTCAAAAGAAAATTTGGCAGTAGACGATAAACAGAGGGAAGCCTGAATAGCTGATAAGTGTATGAAGAAGGCTCACTCTTTTTTTTTTTTTTTTAATATATTTTATTGATTTTTTACAGAGAGGAAGAGAGAGGGATAGAGAGTTAGAAACATTGATCAGCTGCCTCTTGCACACTCCCCACCGGGGATGTGCCCGCAACCAAGGTACATGCCCCCGACCGGAATCGAACCTGGGACCCTTGAGTCCGCAGGCCGACGCTCTATCCACTGAGCCAAACCGGTTTTGGCAGAAGGCTCACTCTTATTAGTAATCAGGAGATATATTTTGAAACAATAGACACCATGTTATATGCACCAGAAGACAAAAATATAAAAGATGTATGTTACTAGATGTTGAATAAGATGGGGTACATGGGAACTCTTGCAGTTTTGATGAAAATAGAAACTGGTAAGGACATTCTAGAAACAATCGTCTGAGGTACTTAGTGAAATAAAAAATGTGAATTCTCTTTGATCCAGCTTGTTCACTTCTAGGTATATATAGCAGGAGAATTTCTACTCATGCCCTTCAGGGGACCTGTACTGGGATGCTTGTTGTGGTGGCGATGTTCATGGTCATGGAAATAGGAGGCAATCTGGGTTTTATCATTAAGGAAATGGGTAAAATGTGGTAAATGTGTATTTGTAATATGGATTACTAAGCACTCGTTAGAAGCAATGGACTAGATGTACACAAAGAAACAATAAAATTTATAGCCCAATACCATGTAAGTTAAATTAAATATATGCACATACTGCATATTTTAACAGTTAAAAGTAGTTGTCTTTAGGTAGTAGCAATATGGATTTTTTCTCTTCTTTATGCCCTTCTATATTTTTTAAGTCATCTAAAAGTTTACTTTTTTTTTATAATACAGACATATATAATAAATTTTAGTATTAAAAATCAACTGTGAAAGAATAGTCTTTTCAACAAATAGACATCTTCCTAAAGGTTATATAAGCAGTTAAAAAGCACATGAAAAGACTCTCAACATCATAATCATTAGGCAAATGCAAATGAAAATTACCACTGAGCTACCACTTCACACCCACTAGGATCCTATCTAATAAAAGAGTAATATGCAAATTGACCATCACTCCAACACACAAGATGGCTGCCCCCATGTGGTCAAAGATGACAGCCCCCATGTGGACACAAGATGGCCACCACAAGATGGCTAGCAGAGGAGGGCAGTTGGGAGGGAACAGGCCTGCAAGGGAGGGCACTTGTGGGTGATCAGGCCTGCAGGGGAGGGCAGTTGGGAAGGACCAGGCCTGCAAGGGAGGGCAGTTGGGGGTGACCAGGCCGGCAGAGGAGGGAAGTTGGGGGTGACCGGGCCTGCACGGAAGGGCAGTTGTGGGGGACCCAGGCCTGCAGGGGAGAGCAGTTGGGGGGGGAGCAGGCCTGCAGGGGAGGGCAGTTTGGGGTGACCAGGCCTGCAGGGGAGGGCAGTTAGGGGCAAACAGGCTGACAGGGGAGCAGTTAGGCATCAATCAGGCTGGCAGGGGAGTGGTTAGGGAGTGGTTAGGAGTTAGGCTGGCAGGCAGAAGCAGTTAGGGGCAATCAGGAAGGCAGGCAGGCGAGCAGTTGGGAGCCAACAGTCCTGGATTGTGAGAGGGATGTCTGACTGCCTGTTTAGGCCCGATCCTACATCCCAGATTAGAGAGGGTGCAGGCTGGGCTGAGGGACACCCCCCCCCCCATGCACGAATTTCGTGCACTGGGCCTCTGGTGTCTATAATAAAAAGACAGACAATAGTGTTGGTAAGGATGTGGGGAAACCGAAACCCTTAGCATTGTTGGTGAGAATGTACAAACACTGCAACAGTAAATCTAAAGTTACTATATGACTCAGCAATTCCATTCAAGAGAAATGAAAGCATATATCCACACAAAGACTTGGATGTGAATGTTTATAGCAGCATTATTCATAATAGCATAAAGGTTGAAACAACCCAAATATCCATCAACTGACGAATGGATAAACAAAATGTGGTACTATCCAAAATAATAGAATAGTATTGAACAATAAAAAGAAATGAAACTTAAAAGCATTATGCTAAGTGAAAGAAGCAAGTCCAAAAGGTCACATCCTGTGTGATTCAATGTATAGGAAATGTCCAGAAAAAGCAACTCTATAGACACAGAAAATAGATTAGTGGTTATATAGGGCTTGAAGTACAGAATGGGGATTGGCTGCTATCCTATCTAATAAAGAGGGAATATGCTAATTAACCATCATGCCCTCACAAGATGGCGGTGCCCACAGCCAATAAAGGAATATGCTAATTGACTGCCACACCCTCACAAGATGGCAGTGCCCACAGCCACAAGATGGCAGTGCCCAGTTCCCTCAGCCGCACGGGAGGGGGGGGCGGGGCGGGCAGCAGGCACCATGTGCCTCATCCAGCTGGAATCCCCCAGTCCCTTCAGCCCCCCTCCCCATCCAGCTGGAGTCCCCCAGCCCCCTCAGCCCCTCAGAGGAAGGCAGTTGGGGGTGATCAGGCTGGCAGGGGAGGGAAGTTGGGGACGATCTTGCCGCCCCCCCCCCCATGCACAAATTTCATGCACCGGGCCTCTAGTTGGGTATATAAGGTTCCTTTTTGAGGTGATGATATATTCTAAACTTAGATCATGGTGATGGTTGCCCAACTCTCTAAATATGCTAAAAATAATTGAACCATATGCTTTAAACAGGTCAATTATTTTTGGTATATAAATTCTAGTTCAATAAAGCTGTTTTTAAAAAGTCACCTATGTATGAAAATAATACTAGCACTTTTAGACAAAACAATTTTGAAAATTCAAGAGAATAAGAAAAATTTCCTATCGGAAGGAATTATAACTGCTAAAACTAATCTAAAATCAACCAGATTTCATTGTGCATCTAATAAAACATAGTAAACAGACTTTTTGAATAAAGTTGGGGTAGATGTGAAAGATAGAGGACACATATCAATCTCACCTTTACCAGTTGGGATGGTTTCAAAGATAAAATCCTGAAATGACCACAGTCCAATATACTAAGACCACTTCATTCTGTAGAAGAGTCTTTTCAATCTGATGCTGACATTTGCTGGAATGAACCAACCATTTAATGTCATTTTGACATCTAACGTCGCATAAGGATCAAGTCTTTGCAACGGGCACTCTTTTAGGCCTGTGGCAAATACCAGAGCTTTCTGCTTATCCCTAATTTCAGTAATAAGGAAACTCTAACCAGGAATCACTGTACCCAGGAATCGCCATAATTTTTTCATCATCAATGTCTCCAAATAAAGCCTCGTTCCCTAGAGAAAACACAAAATACGAAAAATATCTCTTCTCATAATATTGTTAAATACATTTGTCTTTTGTAAAATTAGTGCAAGTTGGTTGTAAAAACTTACAAAACTTAAAAAATTGGAAACAGCTGTTATTCTCTTACCCTGCGTATAACCGCTGGTAATTTTGCAGTCTGTTTTCTCAGTTTGTATGTTTTAAATAAAAGTTGGATTGTATTGTATATTTGGATCATACAGTGCATGGTATTTTATAATTACTTGATTCTGTAATTCTGCATTAAGTTTATTATGTCATTCCCTTGAAAACCCGACTTTATTGTATTCTACCATGTGGATGTATCAACACTAATTTAACCAATTTCCTATTATTGTACATTTAAGTGGTTTCTAATTATTACTATTCTAAGCAATCCTGTGGGGAACACCCTCATATACAGGCTGCCATTTGGCTCATACGTATGTGTCCGTATAAGAAAAGTGGTTGTTTACAAACAGTGACCCATCTGATTAGGAAGGTGTTCATGCTGAGTGGTTGGTCCTATGCCACAGTGGTTGTTTAAATTTCTGGCTATCAGCCCTGCTTCCCCCTAATTCTTAGTGGTTAGTTAAGGTTGTTTCATTTGGGATAAATTCATGGAAGCGGAACTATTGAGACAAATGGTATGACTATATCCAAAGCTTATAAGTATATTGCCAAATTACCTTCCCGTCAGATTCTACCAGCCTGGATTCAAACAGCTGTTCTCATTAACACTAGATATTCTCATGTTTTCAATCTTTGCCACGTCTCATTAGACTTTATTTTATAATCTTAACATCCTGTATGTCTCAGAACCTCGATGACTCCAAATGAATATTTCCTCAAGCGGCAGATTCCATATTTCTCTTCTTCGCCACACTGCCTTTCATTCTGAATAAAATTGACAAGTTAAATACTTTACAGCCAAAGTTTTTTGTGTCCTGTTGCTCCTTCATAACTGAACTTCTAAAACTACCATCATGCCCGGCCAGCATGGCTCAGTGGCGTCATTGCTTTTATCATTTGAAAGATTATTTAATTTTACTCCTCTTAATAAAATTTTTTATCTGAAGTTAATCTCTTCATTGGTCCATATGGGGATACTGAATTAAAAGACTTTTGAGCCCTAGTGGGTTTGGCTCAGTGGATAGAGCGTCGGCCTGTGGACTGAGGGGTCCCAGGTTCGATTCTGGACAGGGGCATGTGCCTTGGTTGCGGGCACATCCCCAGTTGGGGGTGTGCAGGAGGCAGCTGATCGATGTTTTCTCTCATCGATGTTTCTAACTCTCTATCCCTCTCCATTCCTCTCTGTAAAAAATCAATAGAAATATTTTTTAAAAAAAAACTATTGAGAACAACAAATTGAAATATTTATAGTATTAGGAACTTGGGTTACATGACACTTTTTTAGTAGATATGAAAGTATTTAGTCTGAAATAATTTTTAAAAATATTTTTTTATTGATTTTAGAGAGGAAGGGAGAGGGAGAGAGACAGATAGAAACATCAATGATGAGAGAGAATCATTGATCGGCTGCCTCCTGCACACCCCCTACTGGGGATTGAGCCCACAACCCCAGACATGTGCCCTGACCAGGAATTGAACCGGGACCTGCTGGTTCATAGGTCGATGCTCAACCACTGAGCCATCCCAACTGGGCTAGACTGAAAATTTTTTAAGTTTAACATTGCGAAGTGATTAAAACCAATTATTAACCTTTTTATGAACTTCAAAGTTTGGTTCAAAATAGTTTAGTCAAAAATAAGTTTCAATACATGTATAATTAACATTTAAACTATAATATACTTGTAAGAGAAGTAACACAAATTATTTTTACCTGTACTGTGATTGATTTCTTTTTTTCTTGGAATACCAATCAGGTAACACCATCAGTTTTCTTTAACAAAGAATACATCATGGAAAAAGAAAGCATTTCCAATCTTAATGGCACCTGTTTAAAGAAAATGTTAAAAAGTAAATACATCAGGTTTTAAGCACTACTCTTTTGGTCTGTATGAAGTGGTGGGGAAGGGACATATTTTGATAAAAAATGACCACGAGGGCCATGATGATGATCAGCATCACCCTGAATGGGAGGGCTTATCAACCTATGAGGCTCTTTATTTCTAGGAAAGTTAGCAAGGCCCAAACGTTATTCAAAATGTAACCATAATCTGAAAAAACACCATAGGGAAAAGGCAAAAATGATGACAACAATAAGTTATTCTTCCAATGTGTCAATACCCTTCCTTCTTCTTATTCAAGACCCACCTCACAGGCACACCATTCCCTGTAATTATAGATAGGCCAAGCCCTTTCCCCTACCCAAACTCTTTGCTAATTCTATTGAGTTTAAATCCTTCTTTCCGTTACATTTATTCATGTTGCTAACAACTTCTTTGTAATGGCACTATACCTGAATATTTTTGGTTAAACTTATGTTTATCCACCTGGTAGATCCCAGATTCTATAAGGGAAGAAGACACGCTCTCTGCATCTTTACAGCCCCGACACCTAGCATGTGGCCTGGAACACACATGCGAAACAAACAAATACATATTATATATTTATTTATTACGAATGGATGAATGCCTGTGATGAATAGGTATTCATGCTCTCAAATTAGGAAAGAAAACAAAGAGAAAATTCTCTCTACCAAATTAAAACAAATTATTAGAATCTGAAAGTTTTGTTGCTTCAAGATGTATATGCTATTTCTAAACTCTAAAATGAAAGAAAAGAGGCACCTCAAAGCTGAAATATAAATTTCTAATATATATTAGAAAAAAGAGGCATCCTTAGTATAGAATAAAATTAAAAACAGAAGAACCACAATAAACATATCTGTTCTAATATTAAACAAGGGCTGAACAAAGAAACAAATGTCACTTCCGTCACCGAGGGGGACATATCTATTGGAGGAGGGAAAGACAATCTGCTCCTTGTCCCTCATACAGGTCTATTAGTGGGGGCCCAGAACAGTGCCTGGAGCTGAATAAATATCTGTCAAGTAAGGGAATAATGTCAACTCAAGAAACTCAACATATGGAATAAATAAATGGTCAAATGAATAATGGAAGAAGAAAGTACTAAGCTGGAAGACCAAGAGAAGAAATGCTTTTAGAAGCCACTGGGGTAGAAAACGAGAATGAAAAATAGAGTCCTCAGTAAAATGAAACATTAGTAAACCCAGGAGGTTGGATAAAGTATAAGGAAGAGTGAAGCCCAGGGAGGCTGCTGTCAATCTTTTTTCCCAGTGAGTTATAACATCTTTCTGGAACAGACAATCCATGTCCTAAGTGAACACTTCCATGAAAGAGGAGAGGGACAGCTGCCAAGCGCATTTCATGATTGAACTACATTCATGCCGAAACCAGACACAGACAGTCCCAGAAAGAAAAAATTACAGGCTAATTTCAGTTACACTCACAGTCGCAAGGTCCAGAATAAATTATTAGTTAGCCAGACTCAACAGTGTACTAGAAAAACAAAACGTAACGATCAAGTGGGGTTTATTCTAGGAATGCAGGAACGTTTGAGGAAGGTCAAATTACAAGTCTAGAGGCAGAAAGACTATGGTTATAACTTTTCTCTGCCAGAAAAGTTCTTTTCCACCAGAAAAGAAAACCTTTGCTCCAACATGCCCAGAAGCCCCCAGTCAGCACAATTAACCAGCAACCTCTCCAGGAGGCCCCCCGATTACAGACACCTGCCACCATGCACAAACACATGAGTGTGTTCCTAGGTCTTGATCGGAGAGGGGAGAATGTTTGCCATTTTAGAAAAGAGAGTCCAAGTTAGCCATCATCAACAAGGGCCTTTATAGCATTACCGTTATTACCCTGAAGTTTTACCATCATGCTAAAAAATTAAATGTCCCTAAACACCACATATTTGTCTATGTTTCTCATGGTTTTAAAGGTGTTCCAATGATGCTAATATCTTTTAACCATAATGTGTGTAACAATGAAAGATTATGTATGAGAATAGCCCTGTTTTAAATATGGAATGAACCAAAATTTACTCATAAAACTTAACCAAGCAACATTTCACAGGCAATGACTGCTGTCTGAATTCTTTGGTTTTCCAAACAGATACCAAGAGAATGTGGATGCACAGTGCCCATAAGTACTTGCTAAAGCTGATGTGAAGTTGAGGGCAGAGTTGAATGTTTCAATGAGAGGGACAGCAGCCACTTCTTTAGGAGGTTTAAATGCATAGGTTCTACTAAAAGTGTTGAGGTCAAAGACTTTCACCCTATGTGAACATTTGAAGGTTTAAGCTTTAAGAGATGTTGTAGTATATTTTCATTCACATGGAAAAAGCACCAGATCACTGACAATAGGGCCTGTAATCATTCCTTTCTTTGCTTCTGGAATCAACCTTTCCATGGCCCTTCAGTTAATTTATAGTGGGTTGGCAGATAGGACTACATATGATGTGAAAGAAAGGTATAGAAGGATCTTCACAAAGTTGTTTACATTTGTCATTGGGACAGGGGACAGAAACTGAAAAAGGCTGGGGGGTGGAGTTGGCAGGGAGGAGCAGGCAGGGGAGGAGCAGGCAAGGGAGGAGCTGGAGGACAGGGGAGGAGCAGGCAGGGGAGGAGCTGGCAGGGGAGGAGCTGGAGGGTAGGGGAGGAGCAGGCTGGGGAGGAGCAGGCAGGGGAGGAGCTGGAGGATAGGGGAGGAGCAGGCAGGGGAGGAGCAGGATGGCAGGGGAGGAGCTGGAGGACAGGGGAGGAGCTGGAGGGCAGGGGAGGAGCTGGAGGACAGGGGAGGAGCAGGCAGGGCAGGAGCTGGAGGACAGGGGAGGAGCAGGAGGACAGAGGAGGAGCTGGAGGACAGGGGAGGAGCTGGAGGGCAGAGGAGAAGCAGGCAGGGGAGGAGCTGGAGGACAGGGGAGGAGAAGGATGGCAGGGGAGGAGCAGGCAGGCAGGGGAAGAACTGGAGGAGGGAATGAGAATGACAGGAAAACAATGCCAGGTCAGGTATCAGCTGCGGGACTGGCTCCCAATTCTAAGACAGACTGAGGTTCTAAGGATGCTGGTTGGCATCTACCACCAGTTCAGCTCAATGCTCAGGACATACCTGTCCTTCAATATTTGCTCCTCACACCAGCAGGGTTTGGGGAGAGGTGGATAAACTAAGGTGCTGAAGCTTAGGTGACTGGCAGCACCCCTGCCCTGCCCCTCTGGGGCCACGGCTGCACATTGGGAGCTACAGGTGAAAAAGCTAGTGCATTGATGGGGCCGATGGGGTGAGCACACTACCTTGTTTGAAGGTGGAAGGAGAAATGTTTGTCCTGCTTTCAGCCTGGTCCACCAATCCCAGCTCTTCCCCCTCCCTTCCATCTGCACAGCACCGCAGTTAGCCCATTGCTTCCATTTTCACAGTCCCTGATACTCACCTCTCAGGCATCCTCTCTGCTGTCCATAGGCTGCAGGCAATGTCTCCTGTTCCTCGCCAAGTGGAGGCATTGCCAAGCTGAAAAATGATTATTTTTTTCTTCTTTGGGAATGGTCCCAACGAACAGAAGGGCTAGGTCTGCGTTGCGTGACCCTGTGCCCTGACCGTAGCTGATCCATCTATGAATAACCAATTGCTTTAGACTCCTTCAGCCAATTCTTGCTTAGGATTTTTAATGTGGGTCAGAGACCCAGAGATGGAAGTTGTGGTGGGGTAGAAGTTAGTCACACAATGGCTGTGTGTGAAAACGACCAGGGATGTCTGCTGCTGTAGCCTGGAGCTGCCTGGGGTAGTGCAGGGTCTTGTGCCCACCGAGTGTGACATGTCATGGGGCTGGGTTGTGGGGAGGGGGGTGGATACTGAAAGAGGAATGTTGGTTCTTCAGGTTTGAATGGTTGCTTCTGATGGCGCCGACAAACTCAAATTTCTAAATCACTGGTGTATACAAAATAGTCTTGCTCAGAGCTATTTTGTGATCCTTCTGAATGAAGCTTTCATTGCCTGGTGGTCAAAAGCTGAGATGATGAAGAGCTGGTACAAAACTGATATTGTGGATCTCCGAAGTGGATTGCTAGCTGAGTTCACAGCCCAAGTAGATTTCTTTGGTGGACATCTAAGTGGCAGGTTACATTTCCAAAGATGGCTGCAACAATCCCTCCTGACCCACAGGCTCTTTTGCAATATCACCTTGCCGCTCCAAAGGGATGGAGTGTATGTCTCCTCCCTTTGAGTCTGGGCTGGCATTGGGACACCTTGACCAATAGAATGAAGCAGAAGAGACATTCTGAGACTTCATTGTCCAAATATTAAAGAAGGTCTGGCAGCTCCCATTTTTGTGTTTTGGAAGCCAGCGTTCATGTAGGAAGTCCACTTATTATGACAGCACAAGTCTGTAAGTAGGCCTAAGCTACCTCCATGGAGAGGCCATGGTGGGGAGACAGATGCCTAGCCAGCCCACAGCTACTCCAGTCAAACCAGCTGAGGAGCCAGATATGGGGATTAGGAAGCCATCTTGGACATTCCAGCCCAGCATACAAAGGAGCCTGGACTTGCTGAGCAGGTGGTTTCTGATAGTCTGTAGCATTGGTGGCCTTCAATGAACCTCACCTGTCACTATTCATGATCATGCATAGTCCTCTCCCCTTGAATCTGGGCTAGACATCCTTTAGCCAATAAGATGTGGGTAACGTTGTGCTGGTACTAGGCAAAAGTGTGGCAGCTTCCTCTTTTGCGTTTTTAGGAGCCCTGAGTGGCCATGTAAGGGCCATGTAAGGACTCCAGCTATCCTGGTAGAGAAGCTAGATGGAGAGGCCATGTGGGTTGGTCTTTGGAAAAGGGAGAGGCCCTGAGACCACAGAGAGAAAGAAGCTCAGACACCAGGTGCTCAGTGGAGCCCAGCCCCTGCCTGCTGAAGGCCATGTGCAAATGACTACTGGCAAGACCAGAAGAACCAGGCAGCTAAGCTCAGCCCAGACTATGCCACCTTGAGCCAATATAATGGTTATTATGTCACTAAATTGTGGAGTTGGTCACGGGGCAACAGATATCAGAGCATCCAGGTAAGAGTGGGATCCTAAAAGCTTGGTATTTGGAATGAGAGTAGTGCGCATCCCTGTCCCACTGGTACAGGGCAAGAGGCAGCGTGATTTGATTTGGCTAACGGAGCATGACATGCGTCCCTTGCTTTCAGTGGTTCTCAACCTTTCTAATGCCGCGACTCTTTAATACAATTCCTCATGTTGTGGTGACCCCCAACCATAAAATTATTTTTGTTGCTACTTCATAACTGTAATTTTGCTACTGTTATGAATTGTAGTGTAAATATCTGTGTTTTCCGATTGTCTTAGGCTCTACGGCAGCGGTTCTCAACCTGTCGCAACCCACAGGTTGAGAACCGCTAGCAGGGTTGCCTAAGACAGTGGTCGGCAAACTGTGGCTCGCGAGCCACATGCAGCTCTTTGGTCCCTTGAGTGTGGCTCTTCCACAAAATACCACGGCCTGGGCGAGTCTATTTTGAAGAAGTGGTGTTAGAAGAAGTTTAAGTTTAAAAAACTTGGCTCTCAAAAGAAATTTCAATCGTTGTACTGTTGATATTTGGCTCTGTTGACTAATGAGTTTGCTGACCACTGGCCTAAGACCATCGGAACACAGATATTTACATTACGATTTATAACAGTAGTAAAATTACAGTTATGAAGTAGCCACGAAAATAATTTTATGGTTGGGGGTCACCACAACATGAGGAACTGTATTAAAGGGTCGTGGCATTAGAAAGGTTGAGAACCCACTGCCTTAGACAGTCGCGATGGTTTGGCTGGGCCTGGTGTCTGGGCCTGTGCCATGAGAAGAGGTGCCCGGTGACTGTGGCTCTTCAGCCCGTGTTGCAGAGGGTGAACGTGTGAGACAGACCTGCCTGGAGCAGAACCACCACGGCCTGTCCACGGACCGGTGAGCAAGAAACACATGTTGAGAGAGCTGAAACCTTCACCACTTGCCCATGTGCCTCCCTTGCAGGCTAAACCTCAAACTCCCTCCTGTGCCCCATTCTTCATCGAATGGTGGATTCCGACTCAAAGTAAATGGGGGGAGGGTGTTAAGCATAATCAGAATAGAAAAGAGTTACACCATGGACTTGCAAGTTATAGAAATGTGTTCATTTTATTGTCAACCCTCTGGGGAAATTTTTATGGGCTGGGAGTTAGGGAGATGTTTGATCGAAGACTGAAGAACGTAACGTGTTCTCAGTTCATTGTCATAGTGATTCTGTACTGGCATTCAGTATGCCAGCTAGAGCTGTAGCCGGGCTTCTCGGGGATTGGACTGACTGAGGTAAACCCTGCCCGGTATCGGCATCATGCCAGGTGACGATGCAGGGGCAAACCACAGATGTCTGGCTCCTGAGTCTCATTCTTGTATCTGCCTTGCTCCCGAGCTTCTCAGAAGAACTGGCACGATGTACAGCACAGCCATGATTTCCAGCTCTCAGAACGGGCTCTCCTGGGCTAGATCCTCGCCTCTCCTCCCGTGCTGCTGCTCCTGAGCTTCCCCAGGAGCGTGACTGCTCCATGAATGGATGGCCGTCTTCTGACAGCGTGGGAACGGGCAGTCGGACAGCACCCAGAGGTTCATCTTTGCAATTCTACACGCTGCACGGAGGTTTGTCAGGCAATACGCGCCCAGACACCGTGTCCTTCCAACACCCCCATGCGGGAGGTCACGTTTCCCTCTCGCTAGTACTACAATCTGCTTGTGAAATTGCTTTGAGGAGCCCAACTGGCTCCGACTCTAATTCTCACGATGCTCTACAAGCACACCTGCAGGCTAGTCTCCTTCACCACCTGTCCTACCCCGGCAGGCTCAGCAGTTCAGGTCCCACAGAATGGGCTCCAGTCAATAAAAGCTGAAAAATACAGAAAACCCAATTCACCCGGAGATGGTTATCATTTCATATTTTTCTAAGAATCTCAAGGGAAAAATCCTTTATATAAGGGTTGACAGAACAATGTTCTATGTGTTTAAAATAAAATAAGAGAACAAAATAGCAAACACATTGACAAATGGCAATTTTGAGTTTTAATGCCAATTCTGTAGCATTTTATCTAGTTTTTATATTAACATTTAAATACATTGTTCTAGGAATTGTCTAGTAAAACGAGGAAGCAAAGAGAAAAATGGAGATCATCCTAAATTCACTATTCAGATTTTCATGTTCGAGTCAACTGACTGATACTGATATTTGATAAATTCGCTTTGTTTCTTATAATGAATTTTCGGTATCTTTCACTTGGGCTTACATTACGGATTTGAAACATAAATACTACAAAAATGAAGCCCCCCAGCACCACAGCGGTGGCGATGGCAATAAGTGTGTGTCCTGGAAATTGCAGCGGTACTTCATCGACGTAAATCTGCAACAGAAAAAGCAAAGTCTTTAAGCTTTCTGAACCTAATAATTCAAAACACTGAACTTTATGGTTCCCACATGGTGGGGACACTAGTAAACATTTAGCAAAATTCTGCCCAGACTTACTCAGCAGCCACGAAGCTTGGAAACAATCTCTTGATAATTTGGTTAAGCAGGAACTTGCGCACAATAGACAGGAAAGGGGAATTCTCCTTGTCGTCCTATGCCTTTATCCTGTGCCTCCAGAACCGAATTTAGGACATTGTCTCGCCATCTGTGGTTCTATCTGCCTACCTCTTTTAAGGGCAGAGGTGGCGGGACAATGTCCTAAATTCAGTTCTGGAGGACCAAGCCTGGTGCTGTGGGAACACGGCCAGGACACGTTGAACTGTCCCCCATAGTCAGGGAAGGCGCTTCCTGAGCAGAATCTCAACCAATAAGTGAGCTCCCGAAAGAGAAGGAGCAGAAGGGACCTTCCAGGTAGCGGGAATAAGCGTGTGCTCGCTCAAGCTATCCTCTCTTTAGAAGATCCTCTATGTGAGTGCTAAAATAGGGAAAAATTTCTCTGTATTCAAAATGGTTTCTCTGCCTGAACGGAAAATCAGTAGACACGTTACTGGAGGAGAGGTGGATTACTGACAGAGAGGCACGGAGGAGCCTTTTCCTCTGAGCCTCTGGATAAGAATGGGTTCCATCCCTGTGACATGCAGAAGTGGGCGCGTATGGAGACTAAGGTGCTTCAAGCCCAGTGGCTCACGTTTTCTGGGTGAAGTAGGAAGCCAGATCATCTTTTGAGGTAGAAGAAAGTGGAGTTGAATGGAAATAGAACAGTGGGGAATGTGGGAAAAGGCTAATGGATAGGAAAAAGGATGGATGGGGGTAAAACGCAAGTTAAAGGTACCACCGTCCTCCCAGTGACCCAAGGAGGTAGCTGTTTTCTCAGAAACAGACCCCCTATGCCATCAATTCTCCCACAACCGCTTTCAGATTTCATCATTTCCAATCCACGTCCAATATTGCTACGGCGAGCTTTATTGCCTCACTTTGTGTAAATAAACTATTCTAACAGCCTCCTTGCCAAGCTGTCAATCCATTTCCAGAGTAATCTTAACTACCAGCCTCTCTATAAAACACTTAAAATAAAAAAAGTGAGGTTGCTTTATGCAACTAAAAGAATCTTGAACGTATAGAACTGGTAGCAGAAGTAGGTGTTATAATCAACACAATTTAAAAGGTAGATCTGGCCAAGTGGTATTCAAAACCATTTTGAATACAGGTGAAGAGCAGTGAGAAGCCTCTTTCCAATCTGGAAAGATAATTATCGTCATCATAGTGGATTCACTGGTTTAACCATCTCCTATTGTACTTTAGAGCTCAGATTATGTATCCAATGGTACTGGAATTGTTGGGGATTTGAGAGAAAAATGTTAGATTTTGAATGTGGTCTTCATTATGGCTCTACAAGACAAAAAATCTCTCCTGAGGTTGGGTCATCAGAGGAGACTGGATATTTGGTTTTATTAAGAAAGATCTAGTCTGTAGCCAATGAGAAAGACAATCGTGTGCTACATGAAATTGCAAAGGTGACTTTTCTTTTCTGTGCCAAGGTTAGGGAACATCAGAGGAAACATCGTAATTAAACCGTCTTTTCCTCCATCGCTCTGTTCTGCTCCTTCAGTGTTGGCTAAGTTCCCTCGTAGTCCCTGTACTATGGTGTTGTTCCCTGAAACTGGGGCTGCCTTTGGAACAAAGAGGTGAGAAAAGGGAGAGGAAAATCATGGGATCCCCTCTGATGTGCTTCATAGATCAGGCGCCTCTTTTCCCACTTCCTCTCTCCAGCGGGGTGGATTTTCTCCCAGGATCTCGGGCGTCTGCACTGCCGCCATGGCCTCTCAGCACCGCAGGTCTGAGATCCATCACTGGGGCTGGGCTTGGGGCAGGGCCAGGACAGCGAAAGGAAAGGAGGTGGGGGCCGGGGGGAGGTTGATTTTGTCATTGATAATGTGGCATCAGTATTTGACAATGAATGAGTAATCAATCAATGTAATCAAATCCTCATTCCTTCCCATTCCCCACAGGCCGCAGATGTCATTGTATGAGTAAGCAAAAGTGAGTCATTGTACATCATAGGGGGATGTGGGGAGGCTGATTTTGGTTCCACATTCTTTAGACCTTGAAAGCTTTTGGAAGATTCAAAACTTTACTCTTACAATCCACCTACCCAAAGGCAGGGTAGCATGGGAAACTGGAATTTTTACAGACACATGTGACTATGGGAAGGGGAGGGTGAGAGGAAGAGCATTAAAGGTCAGGAAACCTAGATGAATATGGCAGGTGGAGAGGGAACAAAAAATAAATACAGATGCTTATTGAAATTTCCTCAGCACCGATGGGTCCTGGCGCCTGTCACGCGCCCTAACTACATCATCCCTGACAATGTCACCACCGTTCTCCAGGTCCCCTGCCTCCAAGCCATGTCCATCACACAGATTCTGCCATTTTTAATCTCCAGTGTGTTTTGCACAGATGCCTGTCACGTTATTTCCTCAGCCACCACTCCATTTGACACCTGTGTATTCACTGTACCTGAAATTCTTCAACTAAGTTACAAAAAGTGACTCCTGGAACAACGGACACTCTGAAGTGAAAAAGCTCGGAGCCCTGTGGAATAAGCATACCGGGTCATTAGCAGCATCGACATGTATGTTCCTTTAAGTAAAAGTATACACTGGGACCCCTCTCCCCATAGATGTTGAGTTAAAAATTCCAGTCCCCTGAAGGCTCTGAGCATATACTGTATTTGCAAAATAGAAATGGAGGGAGAAGGACGAGATTTTGAAACTGAGGGATCAAATCGCTGCTACTGCACTTTTAGAATGAAGAAACAGAAATATGAAACCCAACATGGCCTTGATGCATACATGCAGCTAATCCTCACATTCATGGTTTTAATAGGTCCCCTAACTTTTATTGGCTTTCTCAACAGTCACTTAGATCATACCAACTTCATGGGTCTGAATGGGCAGCTGGAACCAGAGCCCATTTCCCCCTAGCTTTTTTATTTTTTTTATTTTATTGATTTTTTACAGAGAGGAAGAGAGAGGGATAGAGAGTTAGAAACATCGATGATAGAGAAACATCGATCAGCTGCCTCCTGCACACCCCCTACTGGGATGTGCCCGCAACCAAGGTACATGCCCTTGACCGGAATCGAACCTGGGACCCTTCAGTCCGCAGGCCGACGCTCTATCCACTGAGCCAAACCGGTTTCGGCTCCCCCTAGCTTTTGATACATCCGGCTGCTCCGCCTTGATAGGTAATGTATTGGTCTTGTCTATCAGCTCAAAAAATTTTAAGTTAATGCTAAGTTCAACTTTCAGATATCTTTAGAAATAATAACATCGAAGGAAATGGAGGAAAAATAAACACTCTCCAAATACTTTAAGGATGCTGTTTCTACTATTCATGGATATCTAAATGTTAAAACTAAGACCAATCTTAGTTTAGACATATACATTTTAAAAAATTGTAAAATTTTATTTATTGATTTTTAATTTTTTTAATTTTTTTTTTTAGAGAGAGAGAGAGAGAGAGAGAGGAAGGGAGAGGGAGGAAGGGAGGATGGAGGTGAGAGAGAGAGAGAAACATTAATTTCTTTACCACTTCTTTATGCATTCATTGGTTGATTTAAATATATATATATATATATATATATATATATATATATATATATATAATTGATTTCAGAGAGGAAGGGAGAGAAAGAGGGAGATAGAAACATCAATGACAAGAGAGAATCATTGTTCGGCTGTCTCCTGCACGCCCCCTACTGGGGGATTGAGCCTGAAACCTGGACATGTGCCCTGACCAGTAATCAAACTGTGACCTCCTAGTTCATAGGTCAACACTCAACCACTGAGCCACACCAGCCAGACAGTTTATTTTTGTATGTGCACTAACCAGGGATTGAACCCATAACTTTGAGTATTGGGATGACGCTCTAACCAACCGAGCTACCTGGCCAGGGCTAGACATATACATTTTATTTAAACTCAAAACAAGAAAACCAAAATGCTGCCAACTTACCGTTATGCTTAAGTTGAGGCCTGAAGGATTATATACTGGAACATGAAGGATAGATTCTAAATAATTTTTCAGCCTCTTTACATTTTCTGGTACAGTGTATTCTAAAAGTACATGAAGTATATTTTAGGCACATGTATGCTATTTTCTCATTTTGTGTAAAACTCGTTACATACATTGAGGTACAACAAAAGATTCCACTCCATGACATGACTAAGCTATCCTATATTGTTAGTTCTATTTGACTTTGTGGAGTATACATTTATGGGAGATTAGGCCTCGTATCTTGCACTACATCTTTTCAGGGGCATTATTGAAACAGACAAGACCTCCGATCACCTTTCCTTCCAGCTCCAGGCTCATGACCAGTCCTAACCTACACATGCTTTGTGTCTTTGGCAATGAGATAACTTCAGGACCACCTTAGTGGTTGGTAAGTGATTTAAAATAAGGTGGCTGGAAAGTTTCACAATAGGATAATTGAAACCTTTTCCCAAAAAAGTTATCAGTTATTCCTGCCTTTCTTATAGTTCTTTCTAAACCCAGATGTGTAGTGTTGGAGTTAGAAACTGCAGGATCTAAAGAGAAAAAAAAGCTATGATTGTAGCATTTGCCAATTGCCATGGTGTAAATACTCTCACCATAGCTAATTTCAAGCTACCAATGGTTTAACAACCAGTACTCAAAATGCTTGAAGGCTTAAGAATCAGTGCTCAAAAGTTGGTAACAGCAGGTTCTGGCATACCACAGAGAATGGGATGTTAGTTAAAGCAAAATATTTAGTTTTCTTTATTAATTTTTCATTCCAAAAATGCATATGTTGGGTAGAGTAAGACTCACTGAATATCAAAAGTCTGGATATTTGGTAACATTAATGACTGATCAAAATTTCATTTAACTCTATTGATCTATCAATTGATTGCCTTAAAGTGTTCATACATAAACAATCACAAAACATGCAATAAAAGCCTACATATTTGAGGTAAAATTGAATTGTGGAAAATTTTATTCTTATTTAAAACTATTTCTGTATCTTTCCAATTATTTTACCATAAAATCTTTAAGAAATTTCCTCATGTAATTAGAAGATAAATCTAATAGATTATCTGGAAATACCTTTTGTAGTCTCCTGTGAAAGGGGACACTTAGGCCAACATGTAGCAGAAATCCAATCAATCATTTTTGCTACAAATCTACAGAAGAGATTTCAAATATTCCACATTTAAATTCTTCAAACATGCTTTTATGCCATAGGGTCTAGGTCACTGGAAGTGATGATGAAATAAGTGGAAGATAATAGAAGTAGAATGAACAGCAATGTGCCAACTGATTCAAATTCTTTTCCAAAGATCTCCTGGCTATCTTTTGTGCAGTTCTTGTAAACCACTTATCTAGGTAATAACAACACCACTTATAAGATAAAATAATTATAGAAAAGAAGCAAACCCTACTGATTTCCCAGAGTTTCCTCCCATTCACTTCCATCACAGTAACCAGATATGGCGTTTCCACTGGGATATGTCCATCCTCATTGCGAATTTCCAAAGAAATTGGATATTGCATAACTGGAAACTTAAAACGAGGAACCTAAAAGACAAATGCCAAGAATGAATGCAAATTTGGAAAATTCAATACTAATTTGATTTCCTGGTAAAGAAAGCATAGCTACATCCCCAAGAGTTTGGCTATTCTAAATGAAATGGGCTTCTTACATACAGCAAAGTCAATGTGAACTCCAAAAGTAATATGCAAACATTGTGCTAACAAAATTCATAGCTTTCTATGGGCCTTTTTCACAGGACTTGACGATGAGGATATGCAAACTTTTTTGACTAACCTAGATCCCATAAGACACTGCATGGCCTGGATACTGTCTGGCTCCCTCATACCTCTCTGCCTGTCAGTCAAATACCATGCACAAAGGGCAGAGATGGGGAAGGGCTCAGTAACTGTGCTCAAGATTATTAGTTATCAGGGAAGGCAAATCAGAACCACCAGGAGACACCATTTCATACCCATTAGGGTAGCTATCACAATTTATTACTCGTAAGCAGCTTACAAAGCAAGGAGACAAAATTCAGAAAGACTTATTATTATTGGACTTTCCCCCCTTTCTTGGGGATTTTATTTACTCGGGCTCTAGAGTCAGAGTTCAAATCTAACTCCATCACATATGAATGATGTGACCTTTGGCAAAGTACCTGGCTTTGCTGTTCTTCAAATGAAATCATGGTGACAGCTCAGAGCAGTGTTTAGCAGACAGTAAATGCTCAAGAAATATTATTGCAATTCAGCAAGGGAGAGTTGTAGAGGTATGTAACAACAACCCTTATAATTTATTGACTGTGACCCTATGCCCATTATTGAGACAAATCACTTAATATAATGCTATATATTTTATTACATGTAAAGATACATCACTTAAGATTATATATATAGTCTTACAAGACATTTGAAGTAGATCTACTTGAAAGCACTACCAAGTACACACTGAACTTGGCTAATGCAAACATCAACATGAACTTGATACATCTTTGAATGCTCTGAGACTAATAGAAGGAAATATTTGAGACAACCTATCTTCTTCACCAACATATTATACTGTCACTAGAGGCCCGGTGCATGAAATTCATGCACTCAAGGGAGTCTCTCAGCCCGGCCTGAGCCCTCTCGCAGTCCAGGAGCCCTCGGGGGATGTCCAAGTGACGGCTTAGGCCCACTCGGCTTAAGCTGTCAATCGGACATCCTTAATGCTGCCACGGAGGTGGGAGAGGCTCCCGCCACTGCTGCTGTGCTTGCCAGCTGTGAGCCGGTTTCTGGCTGAGCAGCGCTCCTCCTGTGGGAGCGCACTGACTACCAGGGGGCAGCTCCTGCATTGAGCATCTGCCCTCTGGTGGTCAGTGTGCATCACAGCAACTGGTTGTTCTGCCATTTGGTCGATTTGCATATTAGCCTTTTATTATATACGATGTATTTTGTTACCACTATCAGACTGAACTTCTTGACAATAAGGGTTTCAACTTCTATTATCCAAGACCTGATATACTAAATATTTTTGAATGAATCAATGTTTGCCATAATGTAGTGGATGGGGTGTTTGATAAGTTACAAATTGTTTTCATGTAGATATGAATGGGTATATCTATAATGGACAGGGCAGTGCAAGTATTGTTCTATTTTACAGGTGATGTTAATTAACTTAAGTGAGGACAATTAAATCCAGATCTTTTTAGCTCTGTATCACATTTAGATCTATATCATAAGAAGACATTATTTCTATATCATAGTTTTCATATGTAACCAAAACACACATTTCAAAATATCTAAGTAATATGAAAGCATTCTGTCTTCAGGTAATTAAAAATTACCTTACCTTTTCTCTGCAATCTGAGAAAGTAACAGCGAATGAAAACTTCTGGTCATTTGTGCAATTACACTGCACCCTAGTAGACTTATTAGCACACTGCTTGAATTTACCAGATTTCTGCAAATAGAATTAATAAAGGTTGACTTCTTTTCCTGTGGCAGGATTTCTACAAACTGAGTAAATCTACAATAAATATTTGTCCCTTGAATAAATAAAGTCCCTGAGAAAAGCGGAAAAGTCCAATAGTAATAAGTCTTTCTGAATGTTGTCTCCTCACTTTGTAATTTGATCCCAAGTATCACTCAGCTGCTTGCCAGTAATAAATTGTGATCGCTTTCCTAATGGGTGTGAAATGGTGTCTCACGGTGGTTTTGATTCACCTTTCAACTAATACTGTTGAGGAAAGTCACTGAGCCCTTCCCCAACTCTGCGTGGCATTGCCTCATCCTGGAATGCTCTTTGTCTGCCCTTTACCCTCTGCACTCCTCCTCATCTTTCCCTACTCATCTTCAGTCGGGCTTCCTCGGACTAGGTTAGGCATCCCCGATCCACAGTCGTATTGTGTGTTTTGTGTCTCCACTACATGTCTATCTTAAACCTTAGGGTAAGGATCAACGGGGAGATTTTTTTTTAAAATTCAGATTTCAGGACTACACCCCATAGTTTCTGTTTCAGTAGCCATGTGATGAGAATGAGAAAGCTGTGTTTTTAGAAATATTCCCAAGTGATTCTGGTTCTGGTTATGCAGGGCCATGCTATTCACAAACACTGCACTGGATCATGCTATTTAGTTTGTGTAACTTTTTCTTTAATGCGGTTCTCCCCCATTACAGTGTAGATCCATAAAAGTATCATGCTTATCATGTTCATTGCTCTGTCCTCAGAGCATGTCTGCACAGCACCTGATAACACTGGAAATGTTGAAATTAGCATTTGTTGAATTTCAAAAGATGCATAAAAAACTCTCATCTACTTAGGTGTATATTAAATACATTTCCTATTCAACTCTCCCCTGCCCCAAACCTGAAAAAAAAAACCCTAAAGATTCCCATGTAAATATAGTAAGATCATATTTCAATAGAGGAGGCTTGACTCTAGTGACACACGGTTTACTAGTATCTATGTGAGAAACTGGAAGTGAAGAACTTAGTATTATAGTTGCTCATTCTCTGGAGTAGAGCTTATCTTGAAATCTAAGATTCAGTAAGAAGTCAACCTCCTCATGTTGTATGTGTGTGTAACAGTATGTGTATAAATGTGTATTATTAGTTTGTTCAACAATTTTTAAGTGTTTCCCATGCCGGGCACTCTTCTTGGTACTAATGATACGGAAGAGAACAAAATAGGAATCTTTACTCCTGACCTCTCCTTGGCTCCCATTAGGATTTCAAATGGGATAAATGGGATGAAAGCATCCTTTCTCAAATGAAAAGAGCCCCCAGACCCATCTCACATCTCCGGCACAGGGAAAAGCATGGTGTCCATAAGCAAAGAAGAGCGTTTGTCCCAACAGAGGCACATTAAACTCTTGGAGAGGTTCTGCCTGGAAAACAACCCAGCAGCACTCTGCCTCTCTGGAGTGTGGAGAGAACTAGGTAGAGAATAGAGGAAAAGTACATTATAGGGTAGCTTCTTGAGGACATTTTATAGATGCTGGTGGAATCTCTCTCTAGAAAAATGCACCTACCTGCCTATTTATGTGTACAAACAGACATTCATATCCATTCATGAACTCTCTCTCTCTCTCTCTCTCTCTCTCTCTCTGTCTCTCTCTCACACACACACACACACACACACACACACTCACTCACACACACACACACAATGACATAAAACGGCTTCTTTTGTTAAAAGCTCCCCACTGTCTTCCCATCTCACAGAGTAAAAGGCAGGTTCCTACAATGATTTATAAAGTCCTCCGTGACTTGTCCTTGGCATTACATATGACCTGATTTCTCCAAGGTCAGTCTGCTCTAGCCACACTGGCCTCCTCATCCTGGAATGCTCTTTGTTCTTCAACTATATCAGGCATATTTCCAACTCTGGGCCTTTGCAGTTTCAAACAATTCGTCTGTCTGGAATGCTCTTCTGCCAGATACGACACGGCATACTCCGTCACTGTTCTTAGGTTTTTGCTTAAATGTTACTTTCATTGCAAAGCCCTCCTTAACCACTCTATTTAGAGTTGTAATTCCCATCCCCACTATTACCCATCCCCACCTCCCTGCCTCATTCCCTGCCTTATTTTTCCTCTTTGTACTTATTACAATTTTACATACTTATTTTATTTACTGTATTCCATAAAAAAGGTAAACTACATAAGGCAGGGTTGTTGTGTGTGTGTTGTTTTTAAAAAAATCTATTTTGTTCTCTGACCTCTTTAGAGTCCTTGATTCTAAAACCATATCCAGGGGTAGCAGTAAAACGAGAGGAACTAAAGTAGTAGTAGGAGAAACAGGTAGCCGTAGTAGTAGTATTAATCATCATCATTACCATCATTATCACCACTATCACCACCACCATCATCATCACTAGCACCATTAATCACCACCTTCATCACCATCACCACCACCATCACCATCACCATCATCACTACCACCATCATCATTATCACTATCACCACCACCATCATCATCATCATCATCGCCATCATCATCATCATCACCATCAAGAGCAGATGGAGCATTGTGCTAAATGCACCTTTTCATTTACCTCCTGTAGCTATGTTCAACTGTAATTTTACTCAATGATTTCTTGAATTCAAATAAATACTAGTTTAGTTATAAAAAACTACTTACCTTTGACTTGTGAAATAGATTTCTTGGTATGGGTTTGCTAGGATCTACATGATAAAAATTATCTGTAAGTGGAATGGCAACTCCCATATTAGATGGAGGCCTGTAGTTTATCTGCAGGTGATTAAACAAGGAAAATGTAGAACTCATTATTTACTATGTCTTCAATTTAAATATCTTAACTTTCCAGAAAAACATTCAAAGCCAATATTTTGCTTTTAGTTCCAGGTATTAAAGTAAATTTCTGTTTACCCTACACTCCCAATTCAGTATTTTCTGGAATTTCAACAACCCTAGTCCATGGCAATATAACATGAACCTTGTAAGTAAGTTAAAAACATTTTAGTACTGCTGAAACCGGTTTGGCTCAGTGGATAGAGCGTCAGCCTGCGGGCTGAAAGGTCCCAGGTTCGATTCCGGTCCAGGGCATGTACCTTTGTTGTGGGCACATCCCCAGTAGGAGGTGTGCAGGAGACAGCTGATCGATGTTTCTCTCTCATCGATGTTTCTAACTCTCTATCCCTCTCTCTTCCTCTCTGTGAAAAATCAATAAAATATATTAAAAAAAAACTTTTTAGTACCTAAAACAGTGGCCATTAAGTCAATGCAAAATAGTTTAAACATCTTATAAAAAGTCCTAGTGACATATTTAGTAAATAACTCTTCATGTTTGGTTATTTGCTTTTTTATTGTCACAAAAATTGTAAGTAGTAAGCTAGTTAGCAGAGTAATAATTTATATTTTAAAAAAGAGTCACAGATTCTGACAAGGCAAAAATTAAAATTGTTACTACATTGAAATGGGGCATATATATTACACACACACACACACACACACACACATACACACACACACTCAAGATGGGTCAAAATAAGGGCAAATAACTTCACATTTTGCAAAATCCTAAGATTATACCACTATTAATATACATAAATGATGTTAATGATGAAACTAACTTACCAAGAAAAATAATTATTTCTGAAGGTTTTTACATTTTAGGAATAAATAATAATCATATCCTTAAAATGACATGAGGACTGAAAAATAACTGGAGTGTTGTGAGCACCTTAAGAAAGGAATGCTAAGACTGAATGGCTAGCCAATCACACAAAAGTAATACGTTACTGGTACTCTTAAAACAACTTGCTTAGGTTTTTCTAGTGTTTTTTTGTTTTTACCGGCAAAGTTTTGATCATATTAAAATCCTGACTGTCTCTGTGGACTCCACTGATCCAGTCTTCCATTGGGATAAATGTGCTAGGAATGTGGTGTATAGACTTGAGATAACTACAGCTGCTTTTCAATGTTGGTATAAATGTTGTAACAAAGCAGTCAGTGGATCCTCCCCAGGCAATAAGTGCCAGTGAAGTTGAACCCTGGAAATATCCAAAGAAATGAAGGTTATTTAAAGTAACTGTTACAGGATGCATGTGCCCACTCAAAGTTCGTATGCTGATATCTTAACCGCTCGCATCTCAGAATGTGACTGCATTTGGAGATAGGCCCTTGAGAGAGGTAAGTGCGTTAAAATGAGGTCAATAGCATAGGTCCTAATTCCATGTGATGGGTGTCCTTATACCAAAAGGAAATTTGGACAGATACACACACACAGAGAAGATGATGTGAAGACATAGGGAAAAGGCAAGGAAAGGGGCCTTAGAAGAAACCAGCCCTGTTGACACCTTGAACTTGGGCTTCTAGCCTCTAGAACCATGAGAAAATAAATTTGTGTTGTTTAAGGCACTCAGTCTGTGGTATTTTGTTATGGTAGCTCTAGCAAAATAAAACAGTAACCAACTAAAGAATATAGAAAAAGAAAAGTAATAGAAAAAGGAAAAAAAACAAACAGAAATAGAGTGGTAAGTTTGACAAAAAGATCTGTTTCAGAATAAATCATAACAGAAAACACATTGTTTTCCTGGAAGAAAAACATTCCAATCTAATTGGATAGGGACAACTTTTGGAAATGAGCAAGAGTCAGGAAGGCCTTACTAAAGAAACAGCATAGTCACATCCAACTCACATTGATGGGGCTTCCCCCAGTCACCGAGGGGCACCTGGATATTTGCTTTGATGATATGAATAAAATAATTCAGATTGGTACACATTTTGAAAAAAATTTATTCACTTAGCAATCACTGTATTTCACACAGACCTGCTTTTAGTAGGAATTTATGCACAACAAGTATATTTGAACCTGGAACAATATTAAACATTCAATAAAATTTGATAAATTCTCTTTGAAATTTACAATGTTTTTGGAATTTTAAGAATGTAGAAATACTAATAACGCCAGTGGTATAGTAAACTCTGGTAGTGGTAGTTTTGTTTCTATTCCCATATTCTGTAGCCATTAAAATTGATGTAATTTTAATGAACTTTTGCCCAAACACATTGAACCAGATGTAAGCAGAATTATACCATTAAAGGAAATTTGGGGATGGCAGGGAAGCACAAGTTAAATAAGAGACAAGGAAGCAAACAGAAAAAGCCAGAATGTTAGGCATTCTATAATATGTCTGACCCAGTTTCTACAAATTCAGTGGCAGGGGAAGAAAATGGAATAGAACTTTTCAACTAAAAAGAGACGTAAGGGATAAAGTAATTAATATACTATGTGGATCTTGTTTGGATCTCAATTCAAACAAACCAACTATAACATTTTTTGAGAGAATTGGGGAAATTTGATTATAGACTGAGTTTTATAGGACTTATAAGTTGTAAGACAAAAATTCAGTTATAAAAGTTTTAGGGATGATAATGGCACTGAGGGATAACACACAGATTTTTAGAGATGTATATTGAAGCATATAGGAGTGAAATGACATGATGTTTGCTATTTGTTTACAAATGTAAGAATCTAAACAAAAAATTAGACAGGGATGATAAAACAAACTAGCAAAATCTTGACTAATTCGAGTTTAAAAGATACATGGAAATTCTACTTTTGTCTACATGTTAATGTTTCATGATAAAAAAAGCTTTAGAATATGTAGAAAAGAATTTATTGACTCAAGGATTAAAACATAGTTAAGTGGTAGGAGCAAATTTTCTAAAGTGTATATATAGTGTTCTCCCAATTTTAGGGGAAAATACTGTAGGATCAAAGTGATTGAACATTTCCTGTTTTAGATGCCCTACTTGAATCATCACATTTAATTCTCAAAACATTATGAGGTAGGTATTATTGTTATCTTCTCTATTTTATAGATAAGGAAACTTAACCACAGCAAAGTAACCTTCTCAAGTTCACATAGAAAGTACCAGAAATGAGATCTAATTCAGGTAGTCTTTTCCAGAGCTCACTCTTTTAAAACCTAACCCCTACTCTTCTTTTCCTTAGCTTACACGCTAAATTTTCTATAATTAATGATTTCTCTGTAATTAAAGAAAATCTTACTTGATGCAAAGCTGTGCTAGTTGCAGAAATTTCCATTAAGAATCTATCAGTATCGTCAAAAGAGCCTTTAGCTTTAACATCCAACAAAGTTGGATTTCCAACAATTACTTTCAGTAGTGGTACTTCAAGTGTACGAACACCTATAGAAACAAAGCTAGTGGTTAATATTAAATTATAAACGTTTTAAACAATTTAATAATGACTGGCTACTACAGAACCTGTTATGAAGATTGCATAATGGCCGTGAATACACTTACTATAGAGTTAACTTACTAGTTATTAGAAAAATTTAACTTTGCAAATATTTTCTCCAAATTTCTCACAAAAATATTGCTCTGCTCCACCCCTCAGTCCTCAGCCAGATTCTGAAATGCAGTCATTTGGTTAGTACTGGTCACCCTGAGTTGGATAACTCAGTAGAGAAATGGAAGGGTAGAGATTACTGAATCATATGGTAGTTCTATTTTTAATGCTTTCTATAGTGGCCCTACCAAGTTACATTCCTACTTCTCTCCACCTCCTCAGCACCATTTGTTATCTTGACTTCTAGATAATAGTCATTCTAACATCTGTGAGATGATATCTCATTGTGGTTTTGATTTGCATTTCTCTGATGGTGAGCAATGTTGAACACCTTTTCATGTTGCCCATTTGTGACTTCTTTGGGGAAATGTCTACATTCAGGTTCTTTGCCCATTTAATTGAATTATTTGTTGTTTTTTTGTTACTCAATGATAAGAGTTCAGTATATTTTTTAGATATTAACTCCTTATCAGGTACATGGTTTGCAAATGTTTTTTCCCATTCCATAGGTTGCCTTTTCATTCTGTTGATTTTTTTTTTTCTGTGCAGAAGCTTTTTAGTTTGATGTAGTCCCACTTATTTACTTTTGCTTCTATTGCCTGTGCTTTGGGTGTCATTTTAAAAGAAATCACTAACAAGACCAATGTCAAAGAGCTTCTCCTCTTAGTTTTCTTCTAGGAATGTTATGCTTTCCAGCCTTACACTTAGTCTTTAATCCATTTTTAGTCCATTTTTGTGAGTGATGTACGGGTCCAGTTTCACTCACGTGCAACACAATTTAATGAAGAGATTATTTCCCTATTGTACATTCTTGGCTCCCTTGTCAAAGATTAGCTGACTTGATATGCATGGGTTTATTTCTGGGCTCTCTATTCTATTCCATTGGTCTGTCTGTTTTTAAGTCAGTATGTTTTCATCAACATAGCTTTGTAATAAAGTTTGAAATCAGAAAGTGTGATGCCTCCAGCTTTGTTCTTTCTCAAAAATTGTGTTGGCCACTCGGGGTCTTTAATGTGATTTACCATGTTAACAGAATGAAGAATAAAAATTGTGATCACCTCAATAGATGCAGAAAAAGCATTTGGCAAAATCCAACATCCATTCATGATAAAAAAATCTCAACAAATTAGGTATATAAGGAATATACCTCAACACAATAAAGGCCATATATGGCAGACTCATAGATAACATCATATTCAAGCCCATAGCCAACATCATATTGTTATAAATAAGGTGAGCCCCCAAATTCAGGGGTCCTGGAAGAACACAAAGCATACTTGGGAGCCAGGCAGCAAGGCAAATATCTTTACTCCTGTAGGAGGGTGTGCACACATGGTCTGGAAGCATGTGTACACTGAGAGGGTGGTCCACTCGGCTTTTTGATCCTGACTCACATGACCTGTCCTTTACTTTTGATTGGAGCTCAGGTTCAGTCTTTCACAATTGGCTAATTCAAAGGAAGGGGTTGACCTTTGCCATTTCAAGATGGTGGCCCCCAGGGGACTTCAAGTCATGCAGCCAACATGGTGGCTGCCAAGTCACGCAGTCCAAAATGGCAGCTGCCTAAACTGTTCTTTGACAGAAAAGATGACTTGTTTATTCTCACAATACTCGCAGGTCATCATACTCACTCGTCATACTCAAAGCTTAAATCTTTTCTTCTCAGATCAGAAACAAGATAAGTGTAGGAAGTGGTTATAGGGTTAAACCTTGGACTGACCTGCTGGCAAAGTCGCAAACAAGTCCCAGCTTGGAGGGCACAGTCCTCTAAGCATAATTAAGCTTGATCTTGTAACTGCTCCCTAGATCTTTTCTGGGTAGCTAGTGGGCTGTGGGAGGGGCAGCAAGTGCTGCCAAAACAAGTGAAACTTACAACAACATTATAGATTACCTTGTTTGTCCCTGATTATAAATAAAGCCTCAGTTTTGCAGTCTGGATCTGTTCTGTGGCCTCAGCAAGGCACAGAAGATCCACCTAGACCCAGCTTTTTCTCTTTGTCTATCATTTCTCCATCCTTCGTTGCCCCTGCTCAGGCTCACCGAACCCTTGGCTGTGCTGGAGAGGCCCAGATAAGGATACCTACCTCTTGCCACTTCTTTTCAACATAGAACAGGAAGTCCTGTCCAGCCAATTAGGCAAGAAAAAGAAATAAAAGGCTTCCAAATCAGAAAGGAAGAAGTAAAATTGCCTCTGCAAATCACAGGATCTTACATACAGGAAGCCCTAATGGCCTCACCAAAAAACTCTTAGAATAAACAATTTCAGTAAAGTTTCGGATACAAAATCAAAATATAAAAATCAGTTGCATTTAAAAAATATATTTTTATTGATATCAGAGAGGAAGGGAGAGGGAGGGAGAGATAGAAAAATCAATGATGAGAGAGAATCATTGCTTGGCTGCCTCCTGCATACCACCAATGGGGATTGAGCCCGCAACCCGGGCATGTGCCTTAATGGGAATCAAACCTGCAACCCTTCAGTCCGCAGGTCGACACTCTATCCACTGAGCCAAACCGACTAGGGTGGTTGCATTTCTATATGCTAACAATGAACTATCTAAAAGAGAAATTAAGAAAGCAATTCCATGTCTACTAACATCAAAAGGAATAAAATGCCTAGGTATAAGTTTAAACAAGGAAGCGAAAGATGTGTCCACTAAAAACTATAAGACATCAGTAGAAGACACTGTAAGTGGAAAGACATCCCGCTGTGGTATTGTGATTTATAATAGGAAATATATATGTAGTCTTCGGCCAAATTTCTGGCACAGAGCTCCTAAAACCCTTGGAATTTACTAAGGGCGGAGAATCACAAAACTGCATTTTATTGGGCTGATAAGATGACTTTTGGATCACACCTCATGAAGGGAGTCACTTGCCAGGAGAACCAACCACATGATTAGAGGATTAGAATTTCCAGTCCCTCCCCCCCCTCTCCTCTCCCCACACACATAGGATAGATCAATCCAATGGCCAAAGATTTAATGAATTATGAGTATGTAATCAAGCTCCATTAAAAACCAAAAGGACAGGATTCAGAGAGCTTCCAGGTTGGTGACTACATGGAGGCACTGGGACAGGAGAGTGCCTGCAGAGGCATAAACACCCTGGCACCCTTTCCCCATACTTTGACCTCTGCATAGCTTCCATCTGGAGGTTCACCTGTATCCTTTATCATCTCCTTTCATAATGAACTGGTGATCCAGTAAGTAAAATGTTTCTTTGAGTTCTGTGTGCTGCTCTAGCACAGTAATTGAACCCGAGGAGGACGAGAACCTCCAACCTGTATCCCGTCAGTCTGAAGCACAGGTTACAACCTGGGCTTGCAACTGGTATTCTGAAGTTGAATGGGGTAGTTCTGTGGGACAGAACCCTCAGCGACTCTGATGCCATCCTGGAAAGATAGTGTCAGAACTGAGTTAAATATATAGGACAGCCGGCTGGTGCCTGGAGCATTGTTTGTTAGTGTGGGGGAAATAGGGTCTAAGAATGCCTTTAGGTGGGTTTAAGGATTGCAAGAATAAATATTGTTAAAATGTCCCTACTACCTAAAGCAGCCTACAGATTCAATTCAATTCCTATCAAAATTCCAATGGAGTTTTTCACAGAAATAGGGAAAACAACCCTAAAACCCATATGGAACCACAATAGACATTGAATTCCTTTCTTCTTTCTTTCTTTCTTTCTTTCTTTCTTTCTTTCTTTCTTTCTTTCTTTCTTTCTTTCTTTCTTTCTTTCTTTCTTTCTTCCTTCCTTCCTTCCTTCCTTCCTTCCTTCCTTCCTTTCCTTTTTAAAAAATATATTTTTATTTGATTTTTGAGGGGAAGAGGAGGGAGAGAGAGATAGAAATATCAATGATGATGAGAGAGAACTCCTAACTGGGGATCAAGCCCACAAGCTGAGCATGTGTCCTAACCGGGAATCAAACTATAACCTCTTGGCTCATGAGTCAACACTCAACCACTGAGCCATACCAGCTGGGCTTGAATTTCTCATAAGCCTGAGCTAACACAGATGCAACTGGTCCCAGGACCATACCTTGAATGACACAGATTAGGCTTTTCTTCACAAGAAGGCAACTGAGTTAATTTGCTGATTATTATGTGCTTCCATCAAACTCAATGAGTAAAACTGCACCATTTAACAAGAATTTGGTATATATTAAACCTAAAATAATTAGAATATTGTGAAATTTGGACCAGATTATAAAGAGACAATAAAAGAACAGAATCAGAAAGTCTAAAAATGGTAAAAACAATAGGTAAATTGTATATTAAGATAAAGTTGTATTTTGAAATCAGTGAAGATACACTATTCAATAAATGATGATGGAACAACTAGCTAACCACTTAAAAACACACCAAAACAAATCTACACAAATTAAAGAAATGGAAAGCTAAAACCATAAAATTAAAATCCTAAAATTACTTGAATGAAATATGGACAATTAGTATTATAATCAATGAGAAAGAATTTCAAGGGTTTCAGAAAGAAGTTTTTCAGGATATTTAGTTCACAGTATGATGAAAATAGAAATTGATGTCTTCCTCTCTCCCACCCCCCAAAAAACCTATAGTTTTCATTTACATAAATTATATTTGGTTCTGTTTTTCATATAAGCTTCTATGAAAAGTGTTTTTTATGATTCATATATCTCCATTTACCTCTTTAAAAGTTTTATGTATGCTTATTTTTTAATGTCTTTTGGATATTTCTATTATGTCAAGTTCTTGGAGATTAAATTTTTCTATTTCCTGTGCCTATTGATCCTCTCTTCTGCCAAGTCATTTTTTTTGCATAGTTTAAATTTTTTTTCCTCCATTCATGTTTAGTGAAGATTAATTTTTTCATAACCCAAGTCCACATTACTTGGGTTATGAAAATATTCTACAAAGGGTTTTGTGCTAGCTTATGCTGGTTTTCCGGGCTATAATCATTTCTCAGCTTCAGATTCCTGCATCTGGTGGGTACTCTCTGGTGTTGCTCAGCCTTGGGGTTTGGGTTTTTTACAGAATATTCTTTTTCTCCGCTTTGAGTCCCATGGAAATGATCATCTCCCTAGCTCCTCTTTGAGTGGTGGTATGTACAGTTTTCCTAATCCCCTCTTTATGGTTTAATGGTCTCAGTTCCAATTTCCTAACACAAAGTAGGAAGAAGCCACGTCTTCTGCCAAGGTTTGGGAATTAAAATCCACCCCTCTGCCTAGATAGCCTATGTCTGAGCCTCATATCCTGCGGGAAACCATACATGAGCTCATTTTTTGGCTTTGAGTTCCCTCTTCATTTCTGGTGACAGGCTTTTCTTCTCTTTCCTTCCTCTCTTTCTAGATAAGTTAATACTTAAATTTTTTGTTTTATTCCCCCCCCCCCAGTATGCCATTTATCCATCATCATTAATGTTTCATTATTTTTAGAATTAGTTTTTAAAGAGAGGGGGAGAGAAAAAGAGAAACATTGATGTGAGAGAGACACATCAATTGGTTGCCTCCTACATGAGGGATCGAGCCTGCAACCAAGGTACATGCCCTTGACTGAAATCGAACTCAGACCCTTCAGTCCAAGGGCCGATGCTCTATTTACTGAGCCAAACCAGCTAGGGTTTGTTATTATTTTTTAAATAAATAAATGACTGAAAAAGTGGGGGAAGGTTTAAAATTAAAAAAAAAACACACCATTATTTGGCTTTAAATAAATACTTGAAATAATTATAAAAATCCAAGGTAATTAAAAGGTTTTATTTTCAGAGGAAAGCAAAAAATCTAAACTAAAATCCCATGTAAGCTTGGCCTGCTAATGGAACCTCATTTTCCTCATTTGTAAAATGAGGATTATAGTCTAGCCTTTTAGAGTTGTTATAAACATTTAATTAAAAATATAAAAATCATTTAATACAGAGGCTCACACATAGTAAGTGCTCAATAATTAGAAGCTAATACTGTTGTAAGTAGGATGCTAGCCATTCTGGAAATCAAAGATAAAGAAAAATATCCCAGTCGGCGTGGTTCGGTGATTGAGCATTGACCTATGAGCTAGGAAGTCACGGTTCAATTTCCCATCAGGGCACATGCCCGGATTGCAGGCTGGATTCCCAGTGAGGGGCATGCAGGAGGCAGCTGATCAATGATTCTCTCTCCTCATTGATGTTTCTCTTTCCCCACTTCATCCCTGAAATCAATAAAAAATGTTTTAAAAAAGAAGAAAAATATTAATCTATATTTCACATTCAAGGTAAATAAAAACATATCCTTTTGATGTTTCCCAATAAAAATAAACTTACCTTTACTATTAGGTATGACCTTAACTTCTAAGGTCTGAGATTTCCCCAGATCAATGTATTTCAAGACACTGAGGGATAGTGAATTATCATCTTGCTGAAACCAATAATTACATGGTTTTGTGTATATATTCCATGTTCGTCCATTCCTTTCTCTAAAGTCATATAAGAACCAGGAGTCTGTTTCAAAAGTCATGCCATTGGGAACTCTTTCAGGCATGGTGGCAATAGCTAAAGCATTATTGCCATCTACAATGCTTGTGATCAGGAAGCTGCTGTAACCAGGAAGCACCACCGTCTTCTCTATATCCGAATCTTGAAATGAAGAAACAACACCTGGAGCTTGAACAGAAATGATTTGCTATGAAATAAAACAGCCACTGTTCTTCCAGCATTCTGGCAGACATAACTGATGAACACACTATTTGAGTTTTTATTTTGTGTGTGTGTGTGTATGTTTTGTTCATTCTCACCTGAGGTTATTTTTTCCCTTGATTTTTAGAGAGAGCGGAAGGGAGGGGGAGAGACACAGAGAGAGAAACATTGATGTGAGAGAGACACGTCAACTGGTTACCTCCTGCATGTACCTTGACTGGACAGGGATCGAGCCTGCAACCGAGGTACGTGCCCTTGGCTGGAATGGAACCTGCAACCCTTCAGGCTGAGGGCCGATGCTCTAATCATGGAGCAAAAGTGGCCAGGGCAAGTTTTTAAACTATGGTCTTAACCATAAAACACATTTGCCAGATTTCAGATTATAAATCAAATTATTTTATAGAAGGTGTGTCACAAATATGTCAAGCACAAACCTGTACTTTACACTTGACTATGAAATGGATTCTTTTTATTTTTAATTTGATTTTAGCTTTAACAAGTGAAAATCTATTCTATCTCCTGCTGTATGTCCACCGCAGATTGGCTAGGGGTTTGAATCTGTTTCTTTTGTTCTTAGAGACACTCGGGCTGGTAAAGTCTCTACCTTCTGAAATGAGACAGTGTGAAATGGATTCTGTAAAATTATCAGCAGAGAGAAAAAAACAAACATGTAGGGCTAAGTAATTATAAGAAAGCTGATTTCTTTACTGTAAAACTGCCACGAGCTTTAACCTTGAATCTTGACTGTGATTCTATAAGAGAAGGATAACGTAGTCAGTGTTTCCCCAGTACCTAAAGGTCTGCCTATTACATGGAAGGTGCTCGATAAATACTTGTTGAACGGATGAATAATTGGTTGTTTAAGGAGAGCATGAAGATTTAGAAGAAAAGAAGCTCTAGGGTGGAAATGTAAGCAACACCATCATGTAAGGAAAGGAAGGATTCCACAAAGCAGACAAAGAAGAAATGATCGGAGAAAAGCCATCGGAGAGAAGCCAAAAGAAGGCTATTTCGGGGAGAGGGAGGGCATCATAATCAAATGTTTCTCTCTTTCTTTTTTTTTTTTTCTTCATTATCAAGGGTTTTGAATAGGTCATGAAACATATCAACAATACTTACCTTATTCTGAAATAATAACTAGAAGTAGTCGAAAGAGAACCTCGTAATTCCCTGGATTATGCACACATGCTCTAATTTCTCCCATATCAGACACATCAACAAATCTTTTCCTCCACCCCCACCCCTCAGCTGCCTTGTAAGGTCTCTCCTCCCCTTTATAGGGAAATTCCCTGAGTTGCCTTTATTCATGGGTCTTCAATTTCTCTCCTCTCATAAGTTTTTAACTTTAATCCAATTAGATTTTGGCATCTAATACTCCACCCAACCACAGCTTTTGTCAAAGTTACCAATGACTTTCACATAAATCCACTGGCCAGTTTTCTTTCCTCACCTTACCTGACTTACTGGTAGCATCTAAACATCTTCACTCAGTTCTCCTCTGAGCAGATCTTCCGATCTCCTTTCTAATTCTTCTGCATCTCCTGGACTACTAATTGTTGGAATTCCAGGGGTTGGACCTCAGACCTTTTCCTTTCTATACCTACAATCATTTCCTCATCTGGTCTCAAAGCATCAACTATCATGCGTATGCTGACTGCTCCAAGTTATCTCTCCAGTCCAGATGTTATAACTGAGTGCCAGCCTTGTCTTTCTAAATATCTGCCTTATTTCTCCACTTGGATGAGCAACAGGCATCTTACACTTAATACGATCCCTCACCTGATTATTGTAATAGCCTCCTGGTTTCTCTGCTTTCCTTCTTGCCCTTTCTCTATCACCTGCCCAGCCTATTCTCAACACAAAATCCAAAGTGGATCTTATTAAAACATAAGTCCAGTCATGCCACTTTGTGTTCAAAGCTCCTTCAATGACTTCCTATTTACTCAGAGCAAATAGTATAATTTACAAAAATTATACTAACTTTTGTTATGTATCTATCATATAACCCTTTGAAATAGAAACATCCTACATAATAGTTATTCAAAATTAATTTATTATGGAGGGCAAAATCTGCATGAATTTCCTATTTTCTTTTGTTCCTCCTGAATACTATTCAATAAAAAAAATAACATCATAGGAATGAATGATAAATAATACTACTGATGTAAATATCAATGAAGTTATAGCTAGGTTTACTTCTGTAGATTGCCAATTGGACTAAATTTTGAAATCTATTGTTCCATAAGTGAACATGAATGGCCTTTTCAAAGGACAATTTTTCATTTTTATTTGCCATAAGAACTATGTTATATTATCACACTTACTTGGTATTTGAAGAGTAAGTTTATAGAATTTTCCCTCTTGATTAATGGAAAGGGAACTAGACAAACAGGAGCTCTCAGTCACATCTTCCATGTCAAAAGGTTCGATTATTTCTGCAATAACTGCAGACAAAAACCCTTCAGGAGTGTTGTGTTGCAATACCTTTCTTATGTATGCCTTTCCAGTTTTCCTAAACAAACCAGCACACATTAGGGAATGTGGATAAAACTGTGGCTTGAATGAGCAAGTTTATGAACACGTAATTTACAAACAAAATATACCACACAGATGGCTACCAAAGAAACATTTGATTAGTACTTCTTCAATCTCATTCATTAATTAACAAAATTCCAATTACAGCAATGGGACACAATTTTTCACCTATCAAATTAGCAAAGATCTTTTAAATGACAGGTTCAGGAGTGGTAAGAATTGAGTGGAGAGAGGCATGCATCCACTAATGATGATATTATAAATCCGTGCAAACTTCCTGGAAAGCAATTTGATAATTTGATATCCACTTAGAGCCATAGCATTATTTGTTTCCCTCTGATTCCATAAGTCTACTTATAAGGCTCCATCCTACGGAAATAACACAGCAGGGGGGGGGGATGTGAGAGTGGAATCCTTCCACATAAAGATGTCCATCACAGAATTATGATTAAAGTTAGAAATAAGAATTACCAATAATGGGAAAATTAAGTAGATGTTACTACATGATCTACTTAGACAAAATGCTACTATTACAACGGTATTTACAGAGTTATTAATTATAGATGGAAGGTGGTTATATTACAATGTCTAAAGGAAAGAAGCAAGGTGAAGACTGTTAAAATGCATGTTAAAAGAACTAACCAGTAATTCAGCAAAGTGTTAACAGTTATTATTTCCATTTTCTTTTTTATATTTATCTGTATTTAAGAATTTCTACAATGGGCATGTACTTTATAATCAAGAAAAACAATATATTTAAAAAATATTAACCTAGGACCGTGGTCGGCAAACTGCGGCTCGCGAGCCACATACGGCTCTTTGACCCCTTGAGTGTGGCTCTTCCACAAAATACCACAGCCTGGGCGAGTCTATTTGGAAGAAGTGGCGTTAGAAGAAGTTTAAGTTTAAAAAATATGGCTCTCAGAAGAAATTTCAATCATTGTACTGTTGATATTTGGCTCTGTTGACTAATGAGTTTGCCGACCACTGACCTAGGACATCCACATGCAAAAAAAAATCTAGATACAGACACTACATCCTTTACAAAAATTAACTCAAAATGGGTCATATACTTAAATATAAAATTCAAACTTATTAAATCCTAGAAGATAACCTAGGGAGAAAATCTAGATAATCTTGGGTATGGCAGTGACTTTTTACATACAATACCAAAGGTACAATCCATGAAAGAAAATAATTGATAAGCTGTACTTTATTAAAATTAAAAACTTCTCCTCTATGAACAACACTGTCAAGAGAATTAGACAAGCCACAGACCGCGAGAAAATATTTGCAAGAGACATAGGTGACAAAAAACTGTTAACGAAAATAAACTGTAGGAGAGAAAAAAAGAAGCCTTTTTTCCCTCTACCCTCCTAGGTTCTGTGGCTGGGACCTTGTAAATCAAACTGACAAAAGACACATGTGTGTCATGCTTGTACACAGGAGAAACGCAGTGATTACTAACTCAAAGGAGTGGTTAGAACTTGCAGCTTATCTAGCATCTTAATAAAGATGGTTGAAAATCTAATGCCAAGGAGATGGTGTTAGAAAGTGAGGCTTTCGGGATGTGATTTAGGTCATGGGGGTGGAGCTGAATGGACTAAGACACCCGCTATCTTCCTTTCTATTAACAAGGTCCTGGACACTGCAATAGGAAAAAGGTATAATATGCTAAGAAGCATTAAGTAAGAAACAAAACAAGTTCTTTGCAGGTGGTATGATTATCTACTCAGAAAAATTTCTACTCAGAAAACCCAAAGGAATATATAGTAACAGTACTGGAATTATTTAAAGAATTGAGCAAATTTGAAAAATTTTAATATACAAAGTCAATCACAAGACTTTTACTTTTGCTTTAAATGCAGAAAGATGCACACCCAACTAGAAGAAATAGAGAAAGCACAAAGTCAACACGTAAGCCCATCATTGAACTAAGGTCACAAGATAACCAACTAACTTGGAATCCAGGGGAATGAGCCACCCCAAGGAAAGTCTGGACACTGGGACAGTCTTCCCTCTGTAAAAGCATGGGAGGCAGAAATGCAGTGCTGGCCACAAGGCAAGAGGGAAGAGTTAGCTAATTGTAAAAACCGCCAAAGGCGGGCACATGAGTCCGGAAATGCTGTGGCACCTTTAAGTGACATAAGTCAGAGAAACACAAACACCACATGACTTCACTTACTCGTGGAGTCTAAAGAGCAATATAAAGGGCCGAAACTGGTTTGGCTCAGTGGATAGAGTGTTGGTCTGTGGACTGAAGGGTCCCAGGTTCGATTCCGGTCAAGGGCATGTACATTGGTTGCGGGCACATCCCCGGTGGGGGGTGTGCAGGAGGCAGCTGGTCGATGTTTCTCTCTCATCGATGTTTTTAACTCTCTATCCCTTTCCCTTCCTCTCTGTAAAAAATCAATAAAATATATTTTAAAAAGAGAAGAAGTACCAATAGGTAGTTACAAAACAGTCCCAGGGATGTGAAGTACAGCATAGGGTAATAGAGTCAATACGATCATTAATACCTATGTATGGTGCCAGGTGGGTACTAGATTTATGGGGGGAATTACTTTGTAAGTTATATAAATATCTAACCATTACGCTGTACACCTGAAACTAATACAAAGTAATAGTTAATGCCAACTGTAGCTGGGGGTGGGGGGTGGGGAGTGGCACCTTTATAAGGGGAGTTTGTACTCGCAAGCTCCTTCCCCTGGGCTTCCCTGGAGGCTCATGGGGAAGATCGGTGCCAGCTGAAGACCTGAGCGACCGCTGCAGGTGGTGCAGGCAGCACGGGGAATCCGAGGATGAGGAGGGAGCAGGCAGGAAGCATCGCCCACTTCCCTGAACCTTCTTTCATAGAAAGCAAAAGCCTGAAGCCACAGGGGGGTGGGCATTAGACACTCTTGCACCCAGGCCTCAAAAGAGGTGATCAATGGTTGGGGTCAAGTGTCGGGAGGTGCTGGCGCTGAAGCCCGGCCGCCCTCCCTTTCTCACCTTCTCAACCAAGGAAGCAAAAGCTGTAAGCTACTGAGAGAGAGGGGAAGCAAAGCCACTCACCCACCCATGAGGCAGAGGCAAAGAAACACTGCAGAAGAGGGAAGGGTAGAATAATACCTCTCTCCTCCCCTGTAGGAGGGCCGGGATGCTGTCTCGGGCCTACCATTCTAAGACAACGAGGGAGAGCGGTCTCACTGCTCGAAGAGCAAGAAACGTCCACCCAAGATCTAACTGCAGATGGAGGGCAGCATATGGCTGCGCGAGGTCATTTCTGTTCACAGTTGTGGGTTTTTGTGTGTTTTTTTTCTTCAAGAACCTGACATGCTGAATCTCACATGTAAACGCAAGAACAAAGGCCAAGGAAAACCAGGAGGGGGTGCTATTAACGTGTTATATAGTTACATAGTAGAAGCGTGACATAGGGAAGATAAATCAGTAATGAAATAAAAGAGGGGCCAGAAACAGGCCAATGCATATATGCAACTATGATATGTCATGGGGTGACACTGTAGATCAGTGGGGATCCCTAAGACAATTGATTATCGAGAGAGAGAGAGAGAGAGAGAGAGAATTCAGATTCCCACTTCCCACTACACACATCAATTCTAGATAGATTAAAAACTTAAAAATAAATAGCAAAAGTTTACAACTACCACCAGACAACATAGAAGAACAGTTCAATAAAGTGTGGTCTATTCATGAGAGTGAATTATAGATGTATATATCAACATCGAGTAATTTATGAAGCTTATGAAAACTCAAAAAGCACGTGGTATGAAAAAGGCAGATCACAGGAGGAGGTATATATACATAGCTAAAGAATACACTTAGTCAAGTCAAACAACACATTTTGATACATATACGTGTGTTAAAGCTGTAGAGTCGACAGATATATTTGGCCTTGTGAGGGTGTCCAAAAAGGACTCACTCTACTTGACCCAGAAAAACCACTCAAAAAAGCAATCTCAAAATTGAGAACCTAGAAACCAGTGTGCAATCTAAGGACACAAGAGGCCCCGTTAGTTGACTACCTGGAGTTGATGATCACTTTTCCCAAGTGGATGTTGCTGAATTTCTTGGTATGGATAGTGTCCTGAGGCTCACTCGCAGGCACATATGCATAAAAGATCATGTCATCGATGGTGATATACTCTGGGGCGAGTGTGGCCTCAAAGCCCATATCCGCAGCCTGACGTAGGAGAAAAAGTCGTGCATTTAAAACCATTTTGTACTTCAATTATGACAAAAGGTGGGTAACAGATTTGTTTCCAGTCCACAGCCAAACCATGCTGTTTTGCTTACTCCGGGGGAGTGGTGTGCTTGAATAGCCACGTGTGCCCAGGAAGATGTGTTTTTCTGCTGAGGGGGGAAAAGGAATGCTGAGGAGCAAAGTTTCCTTTAAGAGTCCAGTGCTCTTTGTAGGAGGCTGGAGCCGAAGGGTGTGTGGACACTGGAGGAGGAGTCGGAGGTGCAGATTTTAAACTCGGTTCTTACGTGGAGTTTCATTTGGGGAAGGAGCGGTGAAGTGCCCCTCCTCACTGGGAAGCTGCTGATCCCGGTCCCATGCTAGTGACTCTGCAGGGCTCTGTCCCTAGCTCTGGTGGCACACGCCAGTCTCACCTCTTCTGGTTCACAAGCCTTTCCCTGGCACTCACCACGGGCACCTTCAGCCCAGATTTCCGACCGTTAGCGTCTCCTTTTTGACAACCCCTCTCCGATCTTGTCCCTTTGGGAACTCTTAGGGGGTGAGGAGAGAGGTGGAGAACAGCCCTCAAGGGGATGTTGGAGCTGACCTTGTTGCTATGCGGTGAGGTGTGAGGGGGTGCAGACTGGTTGGGGGTGCAGACTGGGTTTTCTGTTATGCCTTCCCCTAGTTTCGTAAAGTTGGGAACCCGCCGAGAAGGGGAGAGAATGGGAAACACGTCCAAGGGGAATCGATGCGGACTGAACAGATGGCTTAAGGACCCCGACAAGGCTGAGGGGCTTTGGAATGCTGCATGACATCCTGGCCCGGGGGATGCCAAGAACACGCCAGGAAAAGTGTGTGCAATCCAGCGGAAGGCAACCTCGTGACGACTGAAAGCCCAGGCCCTGGCACCGGTGGCCTGGATGGACGCCTGCTTCCAATCACTAGCCCGTGGTAGACGCAATTTGGGATAAGTTATTTCGTTTTGCTGTGCCTCACTTCCTCCTCAGAAAATAAATAGTTGTGATTAGCACGAAGAGCTCACAACAGTGCCTGGCGCTCAACGGGGCCCAGTAAAGCCTGGTGATTGTTTTTATCCAGACAGGATGCAGACACAGCCTGTTTGCGGGGAGGGAGGTGAGAATAGAGTGCCAGTTCCTTAAACGCATCCTGACTAGAATAAGAACTTCTACTGATGTTTGCTTTTCGTTATTTAAACGTTTACATAAGAGAACGAAGACATTTTTTATAAACTGTGAAGGCCGCAAAAAAAAACTGAGTTAGTTCTACCTCCTCGGTTAGTTCTACCTTCCTGTTCACATCATTGGGATTTGCATTTATGCACAGCCCACACCGCAGACTGGCATATACACAGGGAATCACATGGCGGCATCTTATTGTCACAAGGAGGTTCCCACCTTGCTCTCTACCAATATCTCAGATGGGACGCTAAAACACTGTCTTTTCTTTTTTTTCCTACTTGAAGTAATTTATTTTTATTTTTTCAGTCACACCTGACATATAATATTATATTAGTTTCAGGTGTATAACATAGTGATTAGACATTTATATAATTTACAAAGTGATCGCCCTGATAATCTAGTACCCGCTTGGCACTATACATAGTTACTACAATATTATTGACTATATTCCCTAGGCTGTACTTTATGTCCCTGTGACTATTCTGTAACTACCAATTTGTACTTCCTAATCCCTTCACCTCTTTCACCCCTTCCCAGCCACTCTCCCACGGGCAACTGCCGAAATGTTCTCATGTATCTATGAGTCTATTTCTGTTCTGCTTGTAGGTTTATATTGTTTTCTTAGATTCCACATATAAGTGAAATCATATGGCCTTTGTTTTCCTCTGTCGGACTTATTTCACTTAGCACGATAACCTCTAGGTCCATCCATGTTGTTGCAGATTAAAACACCATCTTTTCAACCGCCTTCTTGGCCCGGTGATTTGGAATGCTCTATTCCATCCTTTATTTTCTTTCTTTTAGGCAGATTTTATTACAACCCAGGCATATATATATATATATATATATATTTATATATATTTATTTATTTATTTGCCCATGTGTTGAGAGAGCTCCTTTTCATGCCTGTCTATGCGTTCTTAGGCATATGTACCTTCACAAGGGGCACATCATCCACTAAAATTATTAGAAAAATCTGCATGTGGTTTCATCTGTGAAAAAGATAACAACTTCCTATGTTAGCAGAGAAAAAGAAGAGGTGAGGAGGCGGGGTTAATACAGAGAAGGGCAAACCAGTAGGAAAAACAGCACTCCTGTCTGTTGAAGGCCAGCCTTGGGAGGAAGAGCATCCACTGGGAACCTGGGTGGGCAGCAATGGGTCTGGCTTAGAACATCTGGTGGTGTTTTGCTGTGAAGAAATTGGTGTGCGGCGGCCCAGGGGAGAGTTAAATCTACATAACCCCGAATAGGACTCTGGTATGTGGAGTTTGTTTCCCTTCAGTTACACATAGCAAGGTGCATTCACAGGAGTTTGTCCCAAAGAATTTACTTTCCCATTCTGTACATAGAATGTGACATTTATTCTTAAAACATGGCCAACTGCTTCAATGCAGTATATCACTGACCTTTCCAAAAATACTTTTAGAATTGTCGTTAGCTTCAAAACGATCCGGAGTCAGTTTATGTATGAATCCCATGTGGTCATAGTATAATGTGAAAATGTTATCAGTAATAGATCCAATTTCACTATATCTTAGTAATCCTGTTAGGAGAAAAACAAAACAAAACAAAACACAACAACACAGAAGTCTCTTGATATTGACCTAATACAACTAGAGAACTTTTAATACTGTCCTTTGTAAAATCTCCTTCATTTAAATAAGGGGTGGGGCTAGGGCTCTGGGACTCTAGAATTAGTAAAATACATGCCGGTTTTTGTTAAGTCCCTTGGAAGTCTTTTCTAGGCTCCCTTTCATTACAGAACCTGTTTGCTGAAGTAGGTGAAGGTCAGACAGGTGAGCCGATGTTAAAAGTGTCTAGAACAAAAGCGGTGACCTTCCCCTTAGCAGTGGTGTCTCCTAATACCAGGATGTCAGATTCCTGAATAGATAGGAAGCAATGAGAAAATACCCCTCAGGCAGGCAAGGGGAATTATAGTCAAGAGCACTGGGTCACAAACTATATTAGGTATTGTTTCAAATTTGGTATCCTGTGTTCCTCTCGTGCCTCAAGGCAACACGTTGAGAGGAACTGGGAGTTCTCTGGTAGGAGAGCAGCACTCCCGTGGCCAGACAGACACAGGTCCAGGCAGAAGAGAGCCCCCTGGATGGAAGATAGAGGATGGAGGATGGAGGATGGAGGATGGAGGATGGAGGATGGAGGATGGAGGATGGAAGATAGAGGATGGAGGATGGAGGATGGAGGATGGAGCCAGAGGGAAAGCCGAGGTTTCAGGATGAACAAAGCTGGTTTCCACACACACACCCGACCATCCCATGCTGGGCCAGGCTCTCCTGAGAGGCCTGCCCTTCGGTCGCTGACCCTTAAACACTGGAGTGCCCCTGCTCTCAGATCTTATATCTTGTCTCTCACTGTCTCTGGAAGTCTCATCCAGTTTTAGGATGTAAAAATCCATCTTTATGTGGATGACTTCCAAATTTAAAACTCCCACGTCGTTCTCTTCCCTGAACTCCAGATTTATATCGAGCTGTCTACTGACAGTTCCAGACCCAGGTCAGTCAGGCACCTCAGACTGGACTCATCCCAAACTGAACTCCCGATCCTCGTGCAGCCCTCCTTCATCCTTAGGGTTCCTCATCTCCATTCCCGGCAACTGTAGTATTCCTGTTGCTCTGTCCGAAAACCTTGGTGGTGTTCTTAATTCCTCTCACACCCTGTATCTAATCCATCAGCAATTGCTGGTGACTTTAGACTCACAATGTATAGAGAAGCCAACCACTTCTCACCACCTTCACCACCATCACCCTGTACAAGCCAATCCTCTCTAATAAAAGGGTAATATGCAAATTAACCATAACTCTGCTACATAAGCCATGCCCACCAGCCAAGCCACGCCCCCAGCCAATCAGGGCGAGTATGCAAATTAACCCCAGCCAAGATGGCTACCATTGGGTTTCCCCAGTAACAGAAGAAGCCAAGCTTTCCACACACTCTGACGGGCCCAGGCCTCCACTCAAGGATACAAAGTTTCAATTATAGAAGGTAAATAAATTCCAGATACCAGGGCCTCTGCTTGGGTCACCAGGGGCTTGGCTGGCCTGCAAACCACCACAGGCCCCTTGCTCAGGCCTCTCCACTTCCAAAGGGAACTCCACCCTGATCCAGGACACCCTTCAGGGCAAACCAGCTGGCCCCTACCTGTGCACCAGGCCTCTATCCTCCTATCTAATAAAAGAGTAATATGCAGATTGACCATCAATCCAACACACAATATGGCTGCCCCCATGTGGATACAAGATGGCCACCACAAGATGGCCAGCAGGGGATGGCAGTTGGGAGGCATCAGGCCTGCAAGGGAGGGCAGTTGGAGACAATCAACCCTGCAGGGGATGGCAGTTAGGGGTGACCAGGCCGGCAGAGGAGGGAAGTTGGGGGCAAACAGGCTGGCAGGGGAGCAGTTAGACATCAATCAGGCTGGCATGGGAGTGGTTAGGGGGTGATCAGGCTGGCAGGCAGAAGCAGTTAGGGGCAATCAGGAAGGCACGCAGGCGAGCAGTTGGGAGCCAGCAGTCCTGGATTGTGAGAGGGATGTCCGACTGCCCGTTTAGGCCCGATCGGGCCTAAACGGGCAGTCGGACATCCCTCGAGGGGTCCTAGATTGGAGAGGGTGCAGGCTGGGCTGAGGGACACCCCCTCCCCCATGCACAAATTTCGTGCACCGGGCCTCTAGTACGATATAAGAAGGAAGAAATTGTGAGGATTTCGTCCGTGCAGTTATGGAGGCTGAGAAGTCCTATGATCTGCCATCTGCAAGCTAGAGAGCCACAGGCCTGTGTACTACGGGAGCCGATGGCCAGAGAACAGGGGGCCACTGATGCAAGTCCCTGTCCAAGGGCAGGAGACCAGTGTCCTGTCAAGCAGACAGACAGGAAGCAAAAAGGTGATTTCCTCTTTCCTCCACCTTGTGGTTCTACTCAGGCCCTCAAAGGACTGGATGATGCTTGCCCACACTCCAGGGAGGTGTGTGTTGGGGGGTTGGGGGGACTTACTGAGTCCACCAATCCAAATGCTCATCTCATCCAGAAACGCCCTCACAGACACACCGAGAAATAGTGTTCAATCTGGGAACCTCTTGGCCATGTCAAGTTGACACATAAAATTAACCACTACAATTGCTAAGGCTCAATATGCCATATTTCATCTATAAACATAAGCTATATATTTTTTTCACATTTTAACATCTTGTAAATTGATACAATGATGTGTCTTACAATCATTGTCCAGCAGGTGGCACTCATGCCATAGTGGTTAATTGGCTACACGTGCACATACTTTGTCTCTGCTCCTCCTTTATATTGTCATCACTTTGAGTTTCCCCGAATCACTGGTGTAATGCATGTTGAATTTTATTGCTATTTAAAAATGCTTTAAAAATATTACATTGTAATTTGACATTGAAACAGGTATTGTGGGTGCATTACTAAGAGGAAAACAAAGCAGAGCATGTATTTATCAATGAAGCCAAACGTGACTGGGAGAATGACCACGACTCCACATTTTCTTGTAGAACCACCACCAAGTATTTTACAGGACCTCAGAAAGGTGGAAACTCACAAGTAGATGAAATTGCATTATGTTTTACTACTGAGATGACATGCAACATTTGTCTTCTTATACACCAAGCAATGCAACTCTAGGCAGGGGAAATAATGTCATAGTAATAATCGATGCATCGCCTAGAATCACTGTTAAAACACTGTGTTAAAATTTAATTGAAAGAGCTTTGCAGTTTTTGTTTTAAAGGTGCATCTTATAGTCAATGAACCTCAGATTTGATGAACTATAATGTTTATAACGTTCTTCTATTGGCTTTGCATGTAAATAACTAGTTGAGGTGGCTCTAAATTCTTAGGTAATATTATTTTTCTCTAAAAGTTCTTTAGATGAATGTGTGATATTCATTGTTGCAGCAGAAAATACAAGGCTGGCTTGATTTTTTGGCGGCTTTAAAATTGATTTACATTTTCTATTTCAAACAATTAAGAAGTGTTTTGCTTTTATTATTGGTTTTGCTTTTAGTTTTTAAAAAGTAATGTTTTGTGATCAATTTTGATTTTCTTTATTCTTATTTTCAGTATTTACTCATTTACCCATGTAGTAAGCAAAAGGGCTGAATTCCTCACCAAGCCACCATCTCTGTGCATCCCTGGAAATTTCTACAACTTGCAGTTTTCCAATCTCTAGCACCTATATTTGTCATTTCAGATTCTTTCCACTTACTGATTTTTCATTCTGCACATGGACATGTTTTTATAGCTTGTATCTATAATTTATAAGAGTTTAGGATTCATATTGCCAATTTAGTTTAGTTTTCTTAGCTGTTAATTATTTTTACTGTTCTCAAAGTCATCTTGCTTAGTCTATTTTGATGTTGGTTTCACAGCATGTGCTGTTTATTACCTATCTGCCCATATCTTCAGACCCGTTCTTGGGCTTTCTCTTTCTTGCCCAGTTCACTGGAAGGCTGACTCCCTATGAATCGCAATGCTTGTGCTCTATTTCTAGCTGGCTTCTGGGTGGGTTTGACCAATGAAAGGCACTAGCAGGAGGTACGAACAAGGGAAGGAGAGAGACGTTTGTCTATCTATCTATCTATCTATCTATCTATCTATCTATCTATCTATCTATCTACCTACCTATCATCTATCTATCTATTATCTATTTATTTGCATTACCCCTTTAAAGGGACTGTAATGACTACCTTCCATTGCTAGTGTTGGGATATTTTGCTATCATTGTTGGTTCCTTTCACTCTGTCTACTGCTCTTCAGGTGAAACACTTGAGTAGAATTATGTTTCCAGCCAGGACTACGACTGATACAATATTTTTAAAAATTAGAACTGTCCCTAGAAAATAGAATATCAAGGTGGGATCCTGGGACTGAGTAGCTCACACATTTAAGGAATGCAAAGGTATTGTGGCACTTGCAATCCCCAGCAAGCAAGGGCATCACAATTACGTAAATGATTACTGGTAGTACAATGGGTTAGGGTGCTTGTGGAGGGCAAGACTTTAGGGGACATGGGGTGGTGTTCTTGATTGCAAAGACAATCATGGTTTTTACAAAGATTGTGGGGGGTGGTATAAATTTTATGGCTATATTGGAGAGCCTCAAAAATAAAAAAATAAAAAGCTTATGACCTTGAATATCCAACTCAAGGCCAGAGTAGAGAACCTGAGAGTTTTATGGGAAAAAAATAATCCTACCTCATACCACACACACAAAGTTATTGACCTATATAAGAAATTGAAAACAATATTAACTTTGGTACAGGCAAAAATTTCTTAACAGGATATAAGAAGCAAGAAGCACTAATCATAAAAGAAAATATTCATAAATTTAACTTTTAAAAATTAATAATTTTGCTCATCAAAAGATAGAATGAGGAGAGTAAAAAAAGACAAGCAAGTGGTTGGGAAAAGATGTTTGCAAGATATATTTCTAAAAAAAAGGACTCATATCCATAATATATTAAAAACTCATAGAAGTCAATAAGAAAAAGTCAATTCAATCAAAACTTGGCTTAAAAGGACATGAAGACATAATTCACCAAAAAATAAATAAGTAAACAAAAATTGGCCAATGAACATTGAAAATGTGCTCAACATTATTACTCATGCAAACTAAATCTTCACCAAGATAACGTTATATATTCACCACAACGGCTCAGTATTGAAAAGACTAATAATACTAAGTGCTGGTGAGAGGGATGAGCAACTGGAATTCCTTCCCATTGCTGGTAGGACAGTAAATTGGTACACTCACTCTGGAAAAGTGTTGATAGCACTTCATTGTCCCCCAGCAAAAGCTAAACAAACTTCTACTGGATGATGGCAGCAATTCTATTCCAGGTATATACCAAACAAAGGAAAACTTTGTCCAGCAAAAGTCTTATGCAAAAATGTTCATAGTTACTTTTTTATAATAGGCCCAAAAGGAAATGATTCAAATACCCATCCACAGGCAGTGGAATGGATAAATACATGATAGTATATTCAGACAACGGAAGACTACAAAGCAGTACTAATATGTGCGACAACATGAAGGAATTGCAGAGTCGTAATGTCAACTGAGGAAAGTCAGACACAAAAGAATGTACACTGCATAATTCTGTTTAGATGAAGCTCAAAACCAGGCAAAACGATGGGATTGGAAGTCAGAATACTGGCGAGCCTTAGAGATACACTGAGAGGAGAGTGGCTGGAGGGAGCTTTCTGGAGGACGGGAAATGGTCCATGTCTCATTCTCTTCCCAACCCCTCCTAATGATACTCAGAGTCATTTTTGTTTATCTCATAATCATATGATGGCCGATGGTCAGATTCTTATATGCCAAGACATTAATGCTGTCTCAACAAATGATTCAGACATGTAAACCACAAAGGTAACCTTGACACCAGCATAAATTGAGCAGAAGTTTTGTTGACGTAACCGAGAATAAGTAAACACAGTGGTGAAGATGTGGGGAAACAGAATCAGAACTTTGTAGTCTCTCCTTATCCTTGAATTAGGACGGACCAACAGAGATTTTATGGTGACGGCCCCGATTCTGGCAGTGAACCCCAAGGACACAATACTGAGGTCCAAAACACCAGGCTTTTGAAGTCAGATCAGAAACCTTTAGAGAGCTTGTTGTTTAAAATTGTATCAGAGACTTACAAGTCCAGAAAAAAATTGGTTTTAAGCTGGACAGTCAAGAATGCTGACAATGTCAAAAATGAACTAAAAGAAACTGGTCTCATGCTTGTCTTGGAGACACTCTGGTTAGACCTTATCAGGTATCTCCAAGTTTACCCCAATCTCCAAACTTACTCAATATTCTATGAGAGTGCTACTTGAGACTCTATTTCTGAAGGTAATCTCCCTTGCCTTTTAGTTACTGAATTTCAGCATTACTTTTATGTAATTGGTAGCTTCATCATCTTATGAATCCTCTTTGAAGAAAACAAGACCTTGTATTAGGCAATGGTTTCTTAGATATGACACCCAAGCCATAAAAAAACAAAAGGAAAAACGGAAAAATTAAACCATCAAAATTAAACATGTTTGTACCTCAAAAAGCACCATCACAAAAGTGAAAAAAATTATCCATAGAATGAGAGAAAATACATGCAAATCAGATATTTAATAAGAGATTTGAATCGAGTATATAAAGTTCTCTCACAACTCAACAATAAAGACAATTAACCCAATTTTTAAATGAGCAAAGAATTTAAAGACATTTCTCCAAGAAGATAGACAAATGGCTAATAAACACATGGAAAAATGCTTAACATCATTAGCCATTCAGTAAATAAAAGTCAAAAACACGGGATACAATTCCTCACACACTGGAGTTACTACACTAAAAACAAAAGACAGACAATAACAACTGCTGGTGAGGATGTGAGAAATGATCTTCACACATTGCATGTAGGATTGTAAAATGGGACAGCTTCAGTTTGGCAATTCCTCAAAATGTTAACCAAAGAGTTAACATAGGACGTAGCAATTAGACTCCTGGGTATATACTTCTGAGTATATGAAAGCATATTGCTACACAAAAACTTGTACATAAATGTTCACAATGACATTATTTATAAGAACAAAACGTGGAAAAAACATCAAATGTCCATCAACCCAAATATCCTAATAAATGGATCAACAAATTGTGCTATATCCATACAATGAAACATTATTCAGCCATACAAAGGGATACAGTATTGAGGTATGCTACAACATGAATGAACCTTGACAACATTATGCTGAATGAAATACCCCAGTCACAAAAGGACAAATACTACGATTCCACTTATATGAGAGACCTAGAAAGTCAAAATCATACAGACAGAAAGTAGAATGGTGGTTGCCAAGGACTTTGGGGACGGGGGAACAGGGAATTAAGCATTTAAAGGGTATAGTTTCAGTTTTATAAGATAGAAAGAATTCGGAATATGGATGGTAGTGATGATTACTGAACATTTTGAGTGTATTTAATATGACTGAGCTGTATAATTAAAAATGGCCGAGATGGTAAATTTTATGTGTATTTTACCACAGTTTATTTATTTATTTTTTAAAATGTATTTTATTGATTTATTACAGTGAGGAAGAGAGAGGGATAGAGAGGGATAGAGAGTTAGAAACATCGATGAGAGAGAAACATCGACCAGCTGCCTCTTGCACACCCCCTACTGGGGATGTGCCCGCAACCAAGGTACATGCCCTTGACCGGAATCGAACCTGGGACCTTTCAGTCCGCAGGCCGACGCTTTATCCACTGAGCCAAACTGGTTTCGGCTTACCATAGTTTAAAAAAATTTTTTTTAAATCTATCACTCTTAATAGGTTTTAGACTTTAAGATTCGTTAAGATAGCCAATTTTTTTTTACGTGTCTTCGAATCCCTGGCTCGCATATAGTGCTTACACCAATAAAAGTGACTTCCTCACCTGCTTTCGTCAAGTAAACCTTTCCACGTTGGGAAACAAAGGTGATCTCGGAATTATAGAAACTATGATAAGTATTCTTTATGATATCGTCATGAAAGTCAGCTAACAGATCAAAAGTGTTGCCACCATCGATTGAAAGCCATATCTAAGGGAATAAAAAGATAACACCTCATTAAAGAGCTGCCCTGTGACAGTAGGCAATTACTTATCAGCCTAGTCTCCTAAGTGGTCTTGTCCATATTCCCACATCCATCTAGCCCCCCTTGCCTCCCCATGACACGTACAGACTCTTTCTTAATCGGTCTACTCTGTATTTCCTTCTTAGAGTTTGCATGACAGTGTATGTGGTGGGCTCAGGTCTGCACAGCATGCATGGTGAATGCATAAAAGAGTGAAGTTATTCCCATCATCTCCCAAGTGGGATCTCTTTGCTGGGTGTATTTGGATAGGAGGGGAAAGAGTTTACCCCATATCGACATGAGACTTCACGTTCCAGGCACCTGGCAAATATGTATGCAAACATGTTTTGTGTGGAAGAGCCCTTGACATTTGCAAAAGTGTGTCGTGGGACCTTAGTAAATCCTCCAATATACTCCACCACACGTAGCATGTAAGTTTCTGTTCCTCATCGTTTGTTAAGGGCTGTTAAAAGATAAATCAGATCATATATTGGATGAATCTTACTTGGTACTTCTTTTAATGGCCTATGTTTTATTCAAATGAATATTTCTGGTTTTTAATTTCTTCGTAAAATTAATTTTAGTGGTAAGTTATACCTGAAAATAGGCTTTTCTTACAATTAAAACATTATAATGTGTCTGAAGTCTCTTTGACCACCATCTAAATAATTTTTTTATACATCATCTGATATAATCATGGTCTCCTCTATCCCTTCCCAGAGGTAACTACTGTTATCAATTTGAAATTTCTACACCTTCACACACACACACACACACACACACACACACACACACACACACACACACAACAGCAGCAGCAGCAACAACAACAACAACAGTTCATTGTATGGTGAGGAGGAGAGGAAGCATGTATCTGGGTGCGGCACCACCTTTACACTTGGGCAAGAGGGACCCTTGTCCTGGACTGCATACTTAGTGCGTCTGCATATTACAAAGTTTATTAACTAGCATGTGGGTGCTTCCATCACTCAGGGGTATAGCACTCATTGCTGGCATAGCACAATCCATGAACTAAACATAGGATATCGGAGCCTCCATCTTTACTCTTGCTTTGGATCCTACAAATGTTACCGGTGAGCATGGTGATGGATGGGGAGGTGTGGTGGGAAGGGGAGGGAGCTCTGAACAACAGGTTCAAAATGGCATCCTCCTGTACCGGTTGGGCTGTAAGTTACACTTGCCACTCAATATATCTCAGACCATTTTGTTAGCTCATGTGGATCATCACATTCTTTTGTACTGATGCATAGTATCCAATAATTATGGATATATTATACTTGAGATACTCTATTTTCCTATGAATGAAAGTTTAACCTCTTGCACTCGGATGTCGAGTGTGACTCGACACGGTTAGCATCGGTAGCAGCTCGTATGTCGAATTGTATTGAATGTATCAATAATTTGAAATATAAAAAAATCCAAATAAATAAGTTTGTATGAAAAGAAACTCCAGTTTTTTATTCTACTGCTGCGCTTTGTAAAATCTGAGGTATTTAAAAAATTAAATCCCGAGTAGAATAAAGGAATCAAGAAAAAAGCAAGCGAGTGCAAAGGGTTAAAGGTTATATAAAAATGCTCACTGTCATAAATAATACGACAATGACCATTCTGCCTGCTTGTTTATACTAATGTTAGTGTACCTCTAGAGCAGGTACTGAAAAACCAAGTTGCTGAGTCCGAGGCTATGCATCTATATCTATATCCATATATTTAAAAGCCTAAGCAACCTGCCGACCAGCCAGTAGCTATGATGCACACTGACCACCAGGGGCAGACGCTCAATGCAGGAGCTGCCGAGACGTGGTCACTTGGCAGTGGCGGTTCTCCGGTGACACACCCAGAACCAGAGAGGAGGGAGCTCAGTTCCAGGGTGCGTCACCTGAGAACTGCCCTCTTACAATCCGGGACCCCTCGAGGGATGTTGGAGAGCCGGTTTTGGCCTGATCCCCAGAGGCCAGGCCAAGGAACCCCACCAGTACACAAATCCATGCACCAGGCCTCTAGTACTAGTATGTCTATAATTTTAATAGACACTGCAAAAGTGTTCTTGAATTTTACCAAGTCAATTTATAGTTTTACTAGATGTAATTGGGGCCGATCGGGGCTGGCTGGCCGTGCCATGGGGAAGGACTGCGGGAGGTTGGCTGGCTAGGGGGAGGGAGGTTGGCTGGCTAGGGGGAGGGAGAGCAGGAGGTTGGCCAGCTGCGGGAGGTTGGCTGTGGGAGTGCACTGACCACGAGGGGGCAGCTCCTGCACTGAGCGTTGACCCCCTGGTGGTTGGTGTGCATCATAGAAATTGGTCAACCGAATGACTGGTCATAATGGTCACTTAGGCTTTTTATATATATAGATAAGTAATGTATGCAAGTATCCATTTCTCCAAACCTCACCAATACTTGATTTTATCAAAAGTTTATTTTTAATTGTTATTGATTACTTGAATGAAAGCAATGGTATCTCATTGCATTGTTCTAAATGTTTTAAATTATTACTCTATTTATGCTCACTTTTATTTTTCTTATGTTACTTATTATAATGAACATGTGTGAACTGACAACCTAACCCAAGAATTAGCATATTGCTAATTACCTTTTCCTATGTTTCTTACCAATCCTATTACCCTTCCTCTTTCCACAGAAATATTCAATGTCCTAAAATATGTGTTTTTCATTCCCTTGGTATTTTTTTTTAGTTTTAGCACATATGTATGTTTAATGTATTGCTTGATTTTACTTTCACTCTTTTATACTCTTTTTTTGATTCAAAGGAATTATACATATATTGTCTTCTAGAACTTATTCCCCCCAATATAAGTTAATATGGTTCAGTTAATTTTCTTTTCATGAATTATGTGAATAAAATGTAATTTATCCATTCTGCTGATCATGGGCATCTGGATTACATTTAGTTATCCAATGCTATTATTAACAGTGCTGTGATGAAAAATTTTAAATGTTTCCACATATATATATTTTTCCTTGCCCAAAAAATGACATTGGCAGGTCACAGAATAGGCAACATTAAAATTTACAGGATGATAATAATGACAAATTGCTTTCCTAAAAAGTTGTGGTAATTTACTCTTCCATCATATCTTTTAGAGTTTGTTTTCTACTTTTTAATCTTTAAGACTTATTTTCTTTCTTTGTCTTATTGCATTCCCATCTGTACACTCTTTTACTGTTTTTTTGTTCTTGCTTTTTATTTTCTTCACTCTTTTACTTCTTATAAATAATTTCTTAGTAGAACTCCAACATTCGTTAAATACAACTCTCCATCTTCTGTGCTATGTGTATACCTCACAATTGAACATGGAGAAGAACATGCAGTAATGATGCCCTGGTCACACTTTAAATCATGAGCACAAACACTGTATTCCCTTAGTTCATCCTCCCATCTCCTAGGCAACCATTCTACTCTGTTCTCTCTTTCCTCAAACCCCCAACATTCTTCCTCCCTCCTCACTCTCAAATAATGACTTTGATTTTTTTATTGATAAAATGATTCCCACATGCTTCCATTACCACATCTATACACCTACCAGTTTTAAACCCATTAACTCTTCCTTCCCCCTGTCACTGTAAGATAATTCTCCTCCGAAGGCCAACCTCTCCACTAGTGCATAGATCGCCTCTTCTCTCACCCATTTAGAAATATCCATCACTCCAGAAATTTCTCCTCTCTCTCTCTTTCTTGCATTATCAATTTCTCCCTCCTATTGAATAATTCCCATCAGCACACAACATAATTTCTCCAGTCATTAAAAAAAAGACCTTTTTCTCTTAAATACCATTCCTCCTTCAAAAATTGCCTTATTTCACTGATCCACTTTTCAGCAAAATGTTGCAAGAGTTGTTTGTATTCATTGTCTCGAATTCCTTTCCTCTCAGGCTCCCTTATTTATTTATTTTTTGTTAATCCTCACCCGAGGATATTTTTCCATTGATTTTTAGAGAGAGTGAAAGGGAGGCTTAGAGACAGAGAGAAACATCAATGTGAGAGACACACATGGATTGGTTGCCTCCCCAGGCTCCCTGTGGAACCTGCAAGTGAGGTACGTACCTCTGACCGGAATTGAACCTGAGACCCTTCAGTCCGAGGGCCGACATTCTAACCACTGAGAAAAACTGGCCAGGGCTTCTCCAATCACTCTTCATTGGGCTTTCCACCTTCCTGATCACAGTGATAGTTTTTTACTTGATGTATAACCACTCAGCATGATTCATACCCACATACAGTGAAATGTCACGTGTACGCACCTGATTGCCATAAGCATACAGAAAATGGCTTCGTGGATGGAATTGCATCCCAACAGGAGAAGAGAATGATGGAGGAAACGTGAAAAGTGGAAATTTTCTTCTTACTCTTGGTTTGTTATTTTCTAGGATGTGTACAGAGGCAGAGGTCTTTTTCTAGAAATAAAGCATGAGCAATCATAAGAAATTTTCCATTAGTAATACTAATCTATGTTACAATTTTTAGAGTTTCCTGCTACTCAGATGTTGACTAAGATAGGGACCCATTAACAAAGCCTAGAACTGGAAGGATTAGCAAACACTGACATCTCTTTACTCTGTTTTCCCCAATATACATCCATTTAATAGCTGTTGAACGTGAAGTTTAGAAGATTAAATAATTTGTCCAAGGGTCTGTAATAAATGGCAGAATGACTGAACTCAGCAGAAAGACTCCAATGTTCAGGCTCATAACTATCACTTCAAAACTACGTTTTAAAAGTGTGGACCCCTGGGCCTACAATCCAATTCTATTGGATCATGATCTTGAAGGGGATCAGAATATGCACCCCAACATATGCCACTTTGTTATAAAGATTATTTTAAGCAGAAGACATCTGAGATTCAACAGATACAGGAAAAAAAGGCCTTCTCTTATCTGACTAAAAGCAGCAACTTTGAGAAATAAGATCGCCACCAATTCTTCTTCAGAGTGGATTTACTCCCAGAAGGGAGAATATGAATAAAACCTACCCCAGTTCATTCCTTCATGGAAGATGTATAAGCTGAAGAAGACAGAAAGACCACTCACACCTATATAAATACACTTTAGTATCTCCTGCAAAGCCATTATCTTTTCTTTTGTTTTTCCTTAAGTGCCTTTATCACCCCCCCCTTAATGTATTAAGATGGTATATAACCCCACAATTTTAACCACCTTTTTGAGTTACTCATCACTGACTTGTACCTGCCTATAGATGTACTACACACATAAATAGTTTTCTTTTCTCCTGTTACTCTGTCTTTTGTCAGTTTAATTTGAAGGGCCACTTGTTACAACATAAGAGGGTAGACAAAATTATTTTTTTCCCTAAAATCAAAGGGTAGGGCTGAACTTATACACTTTTTTTTTAAATATACTTTTATTAACTTCAGAGAGGAAGGGAGAAGGAGAGAGAGAGATAGAAACATCAATGATGAGAATCATTGATTGGCTGCCTCCTGCATGCTCCCAACTGGCGATTGAGCCTACAACCTGGGTATGTGCCCTTGACCAGAATTGAAGCCGGGACCCTTCAGTCAGCAGGCCGATGCTCTATCCACTAAGCCTAACCAGCTAGGGCTTATATATGTTTTTAATGGCTCCAATTCACAGTTGGGGTTAAGACTCTTTGGAATAGGAAATATAGATCTGTGGCAACTTAGTTCCATTATTTGTTAATCTAAACTAACCACTTTTATGAAATCTTACATTTCTACAGACCTACCTCAGGTTATAGTCTCGGAGAATAAGCAAAGAAGAATCATTATGCAAATAGCATCGTATTTTCCATTTTCATCAAACTGAAGGACAATCAGATGAAAGAAATCTCTAAAGTGTCCTAATCTATATTATCAGTCATAAATCATTTTGCTGTAGCTAATTTTATCAATTTCTATTGCCAAAGATAACAAGACCTCAGAAATAGTTTTGCTTAGTTAAATTTTCATGGTTGTAGCGTCAAGATCGATCACTTTCGGACTGTAAGGCCTACCTTGTTACGTAAGAGATAGATTCCAGAACTATGCTCTTGGTCAACCAGGAATGTTATTACAGTTGAAGGGGAGGTTCTCACTTCATTTTCAAGGTGAGGTAAGCAAGCTAACCATTCAAGAAATGGCTCTTTACTATAAAAACAAGAGCTTGACTACAAAAAGAGAAAGGAAAAGTTAATGTTGTCTTTGACATACAAGTTCTAATTCATTCTCTTAAGCAAATGAACTCATGACTGGCTACAAATAAAAGTGTTAAATCTTTAACGTCTGTGCTTCTCTTCTGGGGGATGTGAGTTCAGAAAGCATCCCTTTCTGGCACAGATTGTTTTTCTTTTTTTTCTTTCTTTTTAAAAAAAATATATTTTATTGGTTTTTTTACAGAGAGGAAGGGAAAGGGATAGAAAGTTAGAAACATCGATGAGAGAGAAACATCAATCAGCTGCCTCCTGCACACCCCCCTACTGGGGATGTGCCCGCAACCAAGGTACATGCCCTTGACCAGAATCGAACCTGGGACCCTTGAGTCCACAGGCCGATGCTCTATCCACTGAGCCAAACCGGTTAGGGCTGGCATGAATTGTTTTTCTGGAACCACTGTGCAGGTCTAGACTGAGCATGACTAGGTAATCACCATTAGACCCCAGTAGAGGTGCCACTGGGAGGAGGTTGTTAAGCCTCTCAGGCTGTAGAACTGCTACTGTTTTAGATGAGTAACAATCCATAAAAATCACGCACAACAGAACTTCTTACCTATTAAAATATTCAATGCCATACCTCACTTAAAGTCCTGTTTCTCTCAAAGGTGACAGTAATATAGTCAACTATAAAATATAAAGGTATAGAAATTATAAGCAGCATCTATATTTCTAAATACATCATTAAATATATGAGAATCAATTTTCTTGCCCTTCTATCAGGACATGTCTGTTGTTTCAGATTTAAATGAATTGCTCTTCTTAGTTTTAAGCCATGAACTTATATGAAACAAACTTATCTTTCCATTTTAGTCTATTTTTATTTGGTCACTAGAGGCCCAGTGCATGAAATTCATGCACTCAGGGGCGGGGGTCCCTCAGCCAGGCCTGTGCCCTCTCACAGTCCAGGAGCCCTCAGGGGATGTCTAACTGCTGGCTGTGGGCCTAAGTCGGCAGTGGGACATCCTTAGCACTGCCACAGAGATGAGAGAGTCTCCCGTCACCGCTGCTGCGCTCGCCAGCTGTGAGCCTGGCTTCTGGCTGAGTGGTGCTCCCTCTGTGGGATCGGGCCAAAACTGGCTCTCCGACATCCCCGGAGGGGTCCCGGATTGCGAGAGGACGAGGACGCAGGCCAGGCTGAGGGACCCCACCGGTGCATGATCGGGGCCGGGGAGAAACGTGGGAGGTTGGCCAGCCAGGAAGGAACTGTGGGAGGGCTCCAGGGTGTGTCCAGCCCATCTTGCTCAGTCCCGATTGACTGGACCCCAGCAGCAAGCTAACCCACTGGTCAGAGCGTCTGCACCCTGGTGGTCAGTGCACATCATAGCGACTGGTTGACTGGTCAACTGTCTGCCTCCTGGCGGTCAGTGCATGTCATAGTGGCCTTAGCATGTCATTAGCATATTACGCTTTGATTGGTTGAACGGCTGACCAGTGGACCGCACACTTAGCACATTAGGCTTTTATTACATAGGATTTTATTTAATCTATATGTGCTATACATATTAGAAAAAAAAAAGCCTGTTAATATCTCTTTACCTAAAATTTACCTTCAAAGTGTTCTCTGTTAGCAAAACATCTTTCATTATACCACAATTTTCCTTTGATATAGTCCTCCTACATAAATAAATAAAAATATCATTTAGGCATTATGTGGACTTAAGATATAAATTAGAAAACCTTTAAAAAATTTAAAGGTTCAATATTTCACAAATGGGGGCAAGTAAAGACAGAAATATTATATGCAAATAAAAGGTGGTAGAATGAGGACAAGAAACAAGAATAATGCTTTTGAACAACACACACACACACACACACACACACACACACACACACACACACATAAAAAGAAATTTCATCTGAATTAGTGTGTGTTGATGGCAGATGCCCCAGATTCTGAACTAGTCTTTTGGAAGCTACAGAAATCATTAGCCTTTCACCACAGTCATGATGGGTCACATGCTTATCTTCTATTCTTCATTAGCTGCAGCCAGGCTTAAGGACTCTTCACAGAAGCCTGACAGGGGCAAGAAGCAATAAGAAAAAAGCCACAAAAATACAGGTTTTGAAAAATTGGTCAGAAGAGAGAAGCTTTCAAGAAAGTGAGATTGTATAATGTTGGATATGAATTATGTGCAAGACTTTGAGGTGGTTTTTTGTTATAGGAAGAGTCTGACTTTCAAATTATTGTTGAAATGAAAGAGAGACCTTTGTACATTTTTAGAGGTCAGTAATAAAGCCTGTATAATCTGTGCATTAAAATCCTTTTAAATGTTCTAAATTTGATCATGGTAATGGTTGCATAACTCTGTGAATATACTGAAGCCCACTAAATTTACACTTTAAATGGGTGAATTTTATGCTACGTGTGTTATACCTCAATACAACTGCTAAACAAACAAAATAAGTTTTTAAAACAGAATAAACAATTTATTTGAATGGTGTGGTAAGGTGTTATACTAAATGAAACTTTTGAGTTCTTATATAAATCTTCAGGTTTGCAGGACACCATAGTTATCATTATAATATCTGAGCAATTAATATAGAAACTTTATTGGGCCCTGACTTATTCCTTTTCTTCTTTTTTAGATTTCTTCTTATTTATTTCCTACCTGGAATCAAACAAGTAAGAGCCCAGTCAATATCTATGGGATAATTTCATCTGATCATGTTGACCTCATTCCAGAAGATGAGCTCATGACCCAGGTCTGACTTCAGGTCATAAGGATTGGTCAGGATTGAACACATGATCCAAATCAGGTTAATGAGTCTGTCCTGAAACTTGATGGAACTACTGGGAAAGAGATAGTGTATTCCTGTTGGGATTGCTAAACTGATCGCTTGTGAACCTGGTGGCTATTATTACTCACATTTGGAGAAAACTTCCTGAGAATGAAGCTAATGGCTTGCAAGAATGGCTTGAGGTGAGGGGTAGGCATGACAGGAATGAAGATGGTAGGGAAGGCCCTGACCATGAAGGATCTTGTATGTTTCACACAGGTTAGAATTGTATCCTTGAAGAAGCGGCCCAAAGTCCCCACTATTTCTACTAAGCAGATTATGGTGCCTAATTGTTTCTCATGCCAGTTTCCCAACTTAGTATCTTTGTACTTGCTATTACCTCTGTCTGAATGTGCTTCTTCAAGTCCTTCAAGTGTCTGCTAAAATTTCACCTCCTTGGAGAGGTCTGCTATAATCACCCCATTTAAAGTAGAATACTATCTTCCCTTCACTCTCTATTAACCTGCTTTAATTACCTGTTTTAATTTCAATAAGCCCTGATTACTACCTACAATCATTTTATGCATTTGTTTGTGTGCTTGTTTATAATCTATCTCCCTTAGTAGAATGGTAAGCTCCTTGAGAGCAGGGACTGTGTCTTATTCATTATGGAATTCTTCTTGTCTAAACAACTATGGACTATAGAAAGTACTCAACAAATATTTGCAAAATGGATGAATAAGTAAATGAATACATCATCAAGTAGTAACTCCTTCAAACCTGCCCAAACAGCCACGAGCATCCCATTCTTACCACCCTTCCTTCGGTCATTATAAAAAAGGTCTTATCTAAAGGTAAATCCTTATCATTTTTAAGAATAACTTCACTTTTAAGCATGCCTGCATGTACGTATGAGGAAGGATTGAGGAGGGGACGTGGCAAAAGGCTAGGAATACTCAAAATTTTTGTTGTGCTTTCCAAACTAAAGCATGTTTATATGTTGATGGAAATGACCTATTGAGTCATAAACTTGACTGTGTAACAGAGAGGGAAGATAGCTGATAGAATAAGATCCCCACAAAAAGCCAGACACAGAGGTGTGGCTAGCTTATATGGCCTTTTGTGCAAATTAGAAAGTGACTTTCTCCGGGTAGGCACAGACCTGCATGGGGTAGATGGATGGGGCGTAAAGTGTTAGCCAGATTTGAGCCCCCACTCTCTTTACAACTAGGCGCCCTGTGCAGAAAACACCTGAACATCCACAACAATCCTGGTCAGCAGGGGTGGGGGTGGCCTCTGAAATAAGGGAGGGCACTTTTTCCTTGGAACCAGAAGAGGAATCATTGCTTGATAGTTGGTAGAAATACAATATATATATATTTTTTAGCTCAAATGATAAGTAATATTATAATAACAGGGATAATCTATATTGTGAATTCTTGCCTTGCACCTCATCTCTTAGGGCACCAAGGAAACATATCTTTTTTTTTTTTAAATATATTTTATTGATTTTTTACAGAGAGGAAGGGAGAGGGATAGAGAGCTAGAAACATTGATGAGAGAGAATCATCGACCAGCTGCCTCCTGCACACCCCATACCAGGGATGTGCCCGCAGCCAATGTACATGCCTTTGACCAGAATCGAACCTGGGACCTTTCAGTCCGCAGACCGACGCTCTATCCATTGAGCCAAACCGGTTTCGGCAGGAAACATATCTTTTAACCAACCCTTGGAAATGTAAAGCTTCTTACCCTTTCAAAACCACAAAAGTCTGCCCTTGAAAACTAGAAGGAAAAGAAAAGGAACTTTTAATGTTTGCTTGATATGAAAAGGCATAACAAACTGCAGCAATTTAAATGACACTAAATGCAATGTTTCCTTTATATCCCAGCAGTTAGGAGAGTCGCACTGAAACCAGCCTCTTAAGAAGTTTACACAATACCCTGGAGATTTCCTCTTCCGTCTTTGCCTTGTTTCACCATTTGATTACTTTATACCTTAACTTAATCCCAGAAAGGATCTGGGATCCAAACCCCATCTGTTGATGATTTAAATGGAGGAGTTGAGAAGTGTGTCGAAATACACGAAGTCTGTCACCCACTTGGGATGAGGAAGGCACACCCTAAATCTGTCCTTTTCTCCATGGCCTCCTTTTGCCCAGCCCAGTGCAGCCCCTGGGTCAGGCCCTCTGTACTTTGTCGACAACTCTCTGCTTCAGCAATCCCATGATAAGCACATGGGAGGCCAGATTAATTGTCTGAGCAACAAATGGTGCTTTCTCAGAGATAGTGAAGAAAGCGGGAGGCTGTGAATATTTGGATAGCTGAAGAAAGGTAATAATTACCATGCATAAGAAATACCTACTTCTCAATCAATACAATTGCCCTTTCCATACTTAACTCTTATCTTTTCTTCTATTGTTTCTAAATCTTTATTACTACGAGTATTTCTGTTGTGGTAATTTTTGAGAGGTATTCATTAACATGCTTAAGAATTTCATGCTATGCATATTGTATATCTTCACCAAACTGTATATTCCCTTCTCTCAATCCCAAGAGTTACTTTAATTTATGTTACTTTGTAATATGATATTTAGCTTTGCAAATCACCTTAAAGCATTTTGGGAACATATATAACTATAGGTAGATAGATAGATAGATAGATAGATAGATAGATAGATAGATAGAAAGGGTGTTTTCTACTTATATGTATTTAAAACTTACTATAAATTGGTATAGTAACAACACTAGCACCATTTCAAAATATTCAACACAATATTAATAACAAGGCAAAGGAAGAAGTCACAGTATTATGCTTTTACATTTTTTTAAAAGGAAGAAGCATTTCGATTTTAAGATATACCACATATAATTCAAGTATTCAATGTTTCTACTTTATGTCATGAAAAACATTTAATTTTTGCTAAATTCATTACAAAGCAGTTCACATACCTTTAGAACAGGGGTTGATGGATAACGAAGATCTCCACTTATAAAAAGTCCCAAAGAGGTGAGGATAACTAAGAAATGATTTGTTAAAACCATATCCACCACTGAAAGCTCTATATGTTCTAAAGGAAGAAATCATACCATGGATTATAAAGTAAGGAGAAGGTGAAATATTGATCAAATGTTGATATAGATGAAGTGCTGAAGATGAGGGCACTGTTAGAGGATTTACCTTCTCCAATTTGGGAATAGATCATATCTGTCAGGTTATACCACTGGGTATCATCATAATGCCAAAATCCGGAAAAGGTGAGGCCTAAGTAAACACCTATCAGGAGAGGGAAGGAAAAATAAGGCAAAGTGAGTAACTCGCTTCTATGGTGCTAGGTCTTCATGGGCCAGAGCCTGCTCCATCTTCCAACCCATTCTCTGCCCAGGTCTCCACTCCACTCCCCTCAGATTGAATCTCATTTCCCCAAGCACTGGAAAGATGAAGTAACTACAGGTTATGCCACAGGATGTTAGCCAACCATCTGATTTAATTATTAAGTATTTTGTTTTATATGGAAGTGGGGTCAGAATACGCCACCCCAAAACATGCCACTTGGCCATCAGGATTATTTTGAGTTGAAGGCAACTGAAATCAATAGATGCAAGAGGAGTTCTCTATCTTCCCCTTATCTGCCTAAAAGCGGGGCATAATTTCCCCTTGAGAAAGGTGCCCCATTGTACCAGAAAGAGAAGAACACTCTTATCACTAGAGATATGAGTGGACACTGAGACAGGTTTGTATAAACAGATCTTACAAAATAACTCTTATTATTCCCCCTCCCCCGCCATTTCCTAGTCACTTCCCCACACTTTATCATCCTTTCCTTTGTTCAAATGGTTATATAAACTTCTGAGTTTAACTACCACTTTGAGTTTCATTCACTTATTTTCTGTGAACTCCCTTGAATGCAAATATTAATAAAAACCACACTCCTTTTCTCCTGCTAATCTTTGAGAGTCTAATTCAGATCCCCTGGGACTGAACCTAAAAAAGTAGATGAAGAGTTTTTCCTTCCTAAAATCCCTCTGAGCATTAATATGGCCCTATATCATTAGTACAATTTTAGTAAACAATAAAAAAACTCTAAAGAAAAAAATTTAATATATTTTATTGATTTTTTACAGAGAGGAAGAGAGAGGGATAGAGAGCTAGAAACATCGATGAGAGAGAAACATCGACCAGCTGCCTCCTGCACACCCCCTACTGGGGATGTGCCCGCAACCAAGGTACATGCCCTTGACCGGAATCGAACCTGGGACCCTTGAGTCCGCAGGCCGACGCTCTATCCACTGAGCCAAACCGGTTTCGGCTAAAGAAAAAAATTTAAATGTAAACTCCCAGAGAGAAGAAATTATGTTTGATTTACTTTAATATTTGTGATTTTAGAAATAGAAAAATATTTGCTAATGCCTCATGAGAACCTATTTTGTGAAGAGTTTGGATTTTATTCTAATGGGCAAAGAGAAGTTTATAAGTGATGTGAGTTGACTGACACTTGAGAAGATCACTCTGGTGGCTGTATGGAGGGTGAGTATTCTGGGACAAGACTAGAAAAGGGGGAGACCACGTAAGAGGCTGTCAATTAGTCTTGTGGGAAAACAATGTTGACTTAACATAAGACTGTAGTGGAGGTGAAAAGTGGTCACCTTGGGGATAGACGCTGGACATAGCACCATCCTGGAATGTCAGGAGTCAGAGCAGTCAAGAATGTGTCCTAGATTCTAGTTTTGAGTAACTGGATATTAATTAGGAAGAAGGATATTGGAGAGGAACTGATTTTAGAGGGAGATGAACCAAGAGTTCTGGATTGGGATGCTCATTACACAGCAAGGCAAAGGTAAACGCGACAATCAGGTATAGGAGTTTGGTCTCCAAGGAGTGGTCAGCACCAGAAATGCAGATGTGGGAATTGTCAGCCTGAAAATGGCATCACTGGCCCTGGCCCTGGATTAGGTTTCCCAGGGAGAGAAAGTGGTTACCTCAGGAAGGAGAGCCATGGACCAAGCCCAGGGGGTTCATCAGCATTTTAGGGTCACACTGGAAGGAGCCAGCCGGGAAAACTAAGCAGCGATTAAGAGGCAAGATAAAAGCAATCGGAGGTGGTGTCAAGAAAGCCAAGAGAATAAAAAGTTTTGAGGAACGAGTGGTCAGTTGGGTCAAAGGCTGCTGAAAGAGAGCCGGCAATGTGGAGACTGTGGGTGGTCTTGGGAAGAACCGGTCAGTAGAGTGGTGGGAACAGGTCTGATGTGTAGTGGAATGAAGATGCATGGGTGGTGGACAATGGAGCTGCCATCTGTAATAAATTCTTTCCAGAATTTTTGGCTTTGAAGGAAAACAGAAAAATGGGGGATGGGAATAAAGCGAGATTTTGCTTAAAGCTGTGGGATAGCAGAGTATGCTTGTATGCTGATGACCTGATCCCATACGGAAGAAGAACATACATGAAAGACGAGATTTGCAGGTGAGATGCAGGAGCAAGATTCTTCAGATGGCTGGGCAGGGCTTGGGATCCAGAACTCAATGGATGAGGGGTGACCTTTGATAGCAGCAGAGACACTACCCACAATGCAACAGGCAAAGAGACAAAGCAGGGGAGTACAAATATAGGTAAAATGGCAGACATGCAGGCACAAGGATAGAGTTCTTGCGATCAGTCTTGGCTTTCTACATGAAGTATTACAAGCGCAGCTGAGAGTGAATAGAAAATGAAGGTGATGCTGAGGGTTTGAGGAGTGGGAAGAGGTGTGATAAGCTCATTTTGCCGAGTGGGAAAATAAACATACCAGGGAAGAGAGAGAGGATTTATGGGCAGTGCTGAGTACCCACTTGAGACTTGTGATCACGAATTTTACAGTCAGGCCAGTTGGTGGAATTAAAGTGGGATTAGTGTGTACATTTTTTTTTCCCCCCCTAGCAATATTCTGCTATTCCAGGGCAGGGGTAGAGGTGGTTTTAACCAGAGCTGGGTTAATGCAGGTAAGGGAGAGAGAGAAGGGCGAGGAAGTTACAGAAGTATTTATAAGAATGGACTATGCAAATGATGGTGAAAAAAGAAGGCAAAATTCTGGGTGATGAAAAAAGTGGGAGGGACACCACAGTGCAGTCTCAATAAAATCAAAGAAAAGTTGGAGTGTGAGTACCGGAGGAGAGTGAAAGAACAGGAGGCAGTGGACAGAGTGTGAGACGCTTGCAGTGGAGATTTGGGAGTAGTAACATTATTAGAGACAACGAGGTCAAGAATATGACCACAGAAGTAAGATGGGGGAAGATCAGTGAAGGAGAGGAGGCCTTGGAACTGAGTGTTGCATGGGTCATTCATAAGTTTAGGACAATAGTGACAAAAGTAGGGCAGAGAGGAAGTCAGGGGTCTAAGTGAGTGAGTGTGAGTGATGGGAAGGTCACCACAGGCTGGCAGTAAGAAGTGGTAGAGGGAGGCAAGTCTGAGTTCAAAGGAACTGAGCATTTCAGAGGAGAAGACAAGAGTAATTATTATTCAGAAGTAGCCCTAGGGAACAGGGATGACAACCCTGCCCCTGGGCTCTGAGACATGTGACACCTCGGGGAGGAGGCTACAGGAGAAAGAACGCTACCTGGGAATGGCCAGGTTATTCTTTATGGCATAAAGAATATGCCATATTCTGAAGTTAGGGAGGCGTTCAGAGTAAAGATTAGAAGTGTTGGGGAGTTTACAGATGATAGACCACAAATTCCACTGAATTGGATTTGGCTGGATGGAAAGGGGCAGATTTTGGGTGAAATGAAAGGAAGTCAGAACAGTTTGTGTGTTTGGGTGTCATAGGTGACCTAGGAGGTGGAGGTTTTTGGGTGACTGATAACACTAGGATGAGAGGCATGGCAGGTGTGTTAGGAGTGTCACTGAGGAAGAAGCAGGTCATAAGTGCAAACTGGAGGACCCCCTGTTCCCACCATTAATTCCATGAGGTCTGAAGGCTGGGAGGCTGGACAAGGGCCTCACCTAGGAACTGCTAGTTTTGGCAGTGGCAGCTTGATAGTGTGGGAGCCTCTTTTTTGCTTGAGTGCAGCGGTGGCCAGCTGGGGAAAAGGTGGTTTCATCTAAAGAACACGTTGCTGGCCCTAACGTGGGGGCCAGTGGATAGAGCGTTGGCCTGCAGACCGAAGGGTCCCAGGTTCAATTCGATCAAGAGCACGTACCTTGGTTGCGGGCACATCCCCAGTAGGGGGCGCGCAGGAGGCAGCTGATCGATGTTTCTCTCTCATCATGTTTCTAACTCTCCCTCTCCCTTCCTCTCTGTAAAAAATCAATAAAAAATATATTTTAAAAAAATAAAGAACACGTTGCTGAAGCAATTTATTTTCTCAAGACCTGGTGGTGATCTACTGAGAGAGACCTTAACAAGCAGAGACTGTCCCTTCTCTCTGTGACTCTCACTTGTGTGGCAAGATTGAGCTCCTGTGGCTCACAGAAGTAAGGCAGGATTAGGGGTTTAAGGGAAGGAGGAGGGGCCATAGCCTGGTATCCATAGAACAAACCGGAAAAGGACTGAGCTTCCGTGAGTTGAGATAGAATGGAAAGAGACACATTCCTTTCTTTTTTCAGAAAATATATTTTTATTGATTTCAGAGAGGGAGAGAGAGATAGAAACACCAATGATGAGAGAGAATCATTGATTGGTTGCCTCCTGCATCCCCCTACTGGGGATCAAGCCCACGACCCGGGCATGTGCCCTTGACTGGAATCAAACCGGGGACCCTTCAGTCTGCAGGCCGGTGCTCTATCCACTCAGCCAAACTGGCTAGGGCAAGAGACACATTTTTAACTAAACAATTCGGCACAAGCAGGCACTGAGCTAGAGAACTCAAAGACTGGAAGCCATTAGAAATGCAAAAAAAATTGGGGCAAGCCTATCATCTTTCCCTATACCAATGCATAGTTTGAATCTATTACTTTATAGTAAGTCATGGTAGGGCAAGTTTTTGTTCTTTTTATTCTTTTTAAAAATTGTGTTATTCATGTTGCTTCACTCTCCCATATGATTTCAAGGATTGGCTTGTCAATTTTCACACACACACACACACACACACACACACACACACACTGCTGTAATTTTTCTTGGAATTGTATTGAATTGATGGATAAATTTATAAACAATTAACATCTTTACAATACTAGAAGTTCCTGTTCATGAACATTAACATTTTATTTATTTAGTCATTTTTATGGCCTCCGTTAAACTTTTATAATTTCTGCACAACAGGCCTTGCAACTCTTTAGGGTTTGTTTGTTTTGTTGCTTTCTAGGTACCTTTTGGGGTTTGTTACTTTCTGAATAAAATTTTTAAAAATTAGAGTCTTTTGTCTTTGGTGGAGTGGTTTTCATAAATTGTTACTATAGCCTTCAATTCTGTGGCACTCCCATATTTGTTCTAATAGCTTTGCGGTGGAGTCTTTTGGACTTGTATGTGGATACACATATTAACTATGAGTGATAAAAAATTTTCTTTCTTATTTTTAAAATTCATTTATTTATTTGTACCTTCATATTTACTGGTTTTTGGGGACCAGGAGGTCATCAAGGACCTGAGATAAACAACTAGAATAATACAATCAGTAGTTGAAATGTGTAAGGATCCTAGTATTACAGTAGTAATGGCAAAGCACATACATAATAAATATAATAATGCTGTGGTACCTTAGAACTGCAGGGCCTATTTACACATGGCAGGAACAGCCATGCAAAATAGATGGATGAGAATCACAGCGAATAATCTCTGGCAGGAAGTGATGCATTAGTGGAAGGCAGAGGACAAAGGAAATCAGGAAAGATGCTCAAGTCAAAATGGCAAGAAGTCACAGGGAGAAAAATCGTAAATCACACTTGCAGGTAGACAGGGTGCAATGACGAAAGGTAAACCCTTAGGTATTTCTAGGAAATGCTTTTACTCCTATGTCTATACATTTAGCATGTGCCATCAGTTAAACATCGCTGTTACAAAGTACAAAACCTCACTTCTCACATTCAATAAAGCCATTCACTTACCACTAAGTGCCGAGTTCAGAAGGAAGCCAAGCAATGCCACGTCGTTGGCGCAGGGGCATTTTGTTGCTTTCAGGTCCGCCAGATGTGGAAATACATTTTTGATGCTGTCTTTTGTTATGACAGTCCCAAGATTCCAGTGAAGAATGGGTTCTGTGAAAATCAAGACTCTTGAAAATGGAATATCGCTGCTTTCCTTTAAGGATTTTAGAGCAACGATGTGAATGAACTATTCCATTTTTCCAAAAATGGGGGTATTACCTCACTCTTCATTCATTAAAAATACATCAATTCTTATTTCCCAGAATAGGAAGAATGAAGCCTAATTGCCCTTGATGGGGGCCTGGCAAGGTCACCTTGCAGAAGCGCATGTGAGATGGAACATACTGACTGCCTTGGCGATCTTTGGAAAATATAATTGGCCACAGGATCTACCCCCAGAAACTAAATCTTTGGGTCACAGGATATGCACATTTATAAACTGGAGCACAACTTCTGCTTCAAGAACCCATATATTTACTTTTATGTTTTATTTTTTTATTTTTTTATTGATTTCAGAGAGGAAGGGAGAAGGAGAGAGAGATCGAAACATCAATGATGAGAGGGAATCATTGATCGGCTGCCACACTGGGGGTCAAGCCCCACAACCCAGGCATGTGCTCTGACTGGGAATTGAACTGTGACTTCCTGGTTCGTAGGTCGACACTCAGCAATGCTGGCCTGGTTACATTTACTTTTTGTTCTCTTCCCCCAACACCATCTCAATAGCAGTAGATATATAAGAATGAGAATAAATCCAGAGTAACAGTGGGGAACAGGGAAGTTATCATTAGTGGCCAAGACACTCAGAGGGATTTCTGGGAAACAGAAAGAAGTGAGGGTAGAACCAACAGGAGAAACCAATCAGAGGTGGGACAGCTTCAACCCAGCAATCTGTTCTTGGATGTGCAAAGGGTTGGAGGCAGATAAAGTCAAATTTTACTGCATAAGAAAATGGGAGGCTTTCTTTTCTTCTGAAAAAAAAAAAGGGGGGGGGGGAAGAGCATCCAAAAAGTAAGCCAGACAATCTGACAGAATACTGCTCTCTGAATTTCAAAAACATAGTCAAAGGACTTTAAAGAACAGAGATATCTGATAATCAATTCTTGAACTGTTTACATTTCTTCAGTGTAAACCTCCTCCGCCTCCCCAAACTTTTAATAAAATCTGCTACAAAACCAAGGACTGCACATGATATATTTTTCACGGAGCGCAAAGCCAGGAAAGGAACTAGATTTCCATCTGGGTTGACATAGTGTAGGGACGGCCAAGAAGGGAAAGAGACACGATTTATAACCAAACGAATCCACTCCAAAAGTCAGAGAAATTTGGGGCAAGGCAGCTGACTTTCCAGGGCGTTGCTCCAGTAAGAGATCTAGGGTTTATCCTCCATGCCTGGTTTCCCTCACCCCCAGTCCACCAGGAAGTCATATCAGCTCTACTTCCAAAGCATATTCTGAAGACTCCTACTTCTCACCACCTCCACTGCTAAGCCCACAGCCCGAGGACTTCCGGACCATTCTTTGAGTGGAATAGGGCAACAGCTGCCAACCAATTTCCTTTATTCTATTCTTGCCATCCTTTCCCCAATATTCAGTTCTCTGCACAGCAGCCAAGCGATCTTTTTATAAGGCATAAATCAGAATTTATCACTCTCCTGCTTAAAACACTCCAACAGCTTTTCACTATAACTAGAATAAAATCCAGACTTTTTACCATGATCTCTGCCAGCCTCTCCAAGTTCATTATACACGACTCTGCCTGTCACTTACTATGCTCCCACAACACTGGTCACCTCTCAGATCCTCTAACAGGTGGATCCCAGGGCTACATCTGGAACCTTTCAGAGCTACTCATTTGTTAAGCTCTGTACACTCTAAAATAAGTGTACATTAGTTTTTAATGCAGTGTGTAATACTCTGGGTACATCTCAATATGTAGATGATTCAGATTTCAGATTATTTTTTAAATGGAAAGAACTTTGTGTTGTTATTTTAGTATTTAAAAGTAGCATAAGACATCAAAATATCTCAAAGACTTGCGATGATTATTCAACAACTGACTTGCTATTTATAAAAATTTTGGACACTATGACAACAGGAAAGACAACATTTTGCCCTTTTTGTTTTAGATATGTTCATTTTGGTTAAAGAAATAAAATAATACAGACATGATTGAAGATACCTTTGCTCCCCTCCACAGTCCCATTCCCAAATTCTTCCCAGATGCAACCACTATCATGAAATTGCTGTGTGTATTTCTAGTCCATGCTTTTCTTTTTTCACTACAATATGTATGTACCCATGAACAAGATACAGCATTGCTTTATTTCCTGAATAAATTTCCTGAAATATATATATATATATATATATAATAATTGATTTTAGAGAGGGTGACAGAGATAGAAACATCAATGATGAAAGAGAATCATTGATGGGCTGCCTCCTGCATACCTCATACTGGGGATCGAGCCCGCAACTCAGGCATGTGCCCTGAGCGGTAATCACATCTGTGACCTCCTGGTTCATGGGTTGATTGATGCTCAACCACTGAGCAGCAATGATTGGGCATGGATTTTCTGAATTTTAGATAAATGCTTTCCTACTTTATTTGGAACTTGATTTTTCACTCAATGTTTTTGAGTTCTGTTCTTGATGACATATATGGGTCTATTTGCTTCATTTTAACAGAACATAGCACATGTATTTGTCCTTTCCCTATTGCTGTACATTATGTTGTTTTCCATCTTTCTTATTACAAAAAAAAAGTTGCATTCAATAGATTTGTATATGTCTCTTGGTACCTATGGAACCTTTTCTCGAGAGCAGCTCTGCACATCTGAATCAGCTGTGAGAAACTTTTTGCTTTTAACAACAGATGACTGGCCCCACTTATGGAGATGAGATTTTAGTTGGGGTTTAAGGGGTGGTACAGACATCATTACTTTTCTTAAAGCTACCAAGGTGATCTTTTTCATAAAATGTACTATTTATGTTTACTCTGCATAGCACCCTATTAAAGTGGGAGTGAAGAATAAAAGTAAAAAGGAAAGCGAGGATAAATACAAAATCTAGGATGGAGGATTTTTAAAAAAATTTATACGATAGTATTATAGGCGATTTAAAAATTGGGCTGTGAATCAGACAACTGAAAAAAAAACACCTAGTCAGTTATATCACTCAGTGTTTATAACCTTAAAATTAAACAACCAATTTTTCATGAAAAAGTAGAAATGTTCTTACTAAGACTGAACAAGAAATTTTGCTGATGGTCCTCCTAAAGAAGACTGATGCAATGAACAGTATCTTCTAAAACATCTTTATAAAAGATGCGAGAACTAACTTTAGAAAGCCATTGTTTGTTATGACCAGCAAGGTGGCCATAGAGAAAACACATTTCCATATTTCTATAGCACTCTTTACAGCACTGTTAACAATTACCCACATGTTTTTCGTTCTTTGTCTGCCTCATTAGGATTGTGAGCCCCTTCAGAGTCATGATCATTTCCTAATTATTTACCTCTAGTACTTAGCACAGAGTTAGGCATATAGTAGATTACAAGATTTGTTGCGAGAATATTACAAATCCCATTTTACTTTAATCTGCTGGCATTTACCTCGGACTTTATCCAGTAGTGTTCCTTCAGTAGTATAAGAATTTAAATCATGTTGTAAAGAAATTCTTACTAACCATTCTTCTACAGCTGCAATATCTATTAGAAAACAAAAGGCAAATAATTAACCACTCTTTAGTATGTCATGTTGGTAAAATTTAAGGCCATATGAACATTATCAACAATGATGACCCTTCATTTCTCCATCATTTTGATTGCATTTATATATGTTTTATATAGTCTGCCTACAAATATTTTAATGATACAATAAGAAAAAAAGAATTGTGAAGTGTTCTATCACCACAGCAATGAATCTAGATAATATTTTAGATAATAATTTTTCTCTAAGAGCAGCCATGGCTTTGTAAAAAGAAAATTATGCACTTAGGTAAAGTGGTATAATATTATTTAAAAGTAGATAGACTGTGATTAATTAAAATATATAGTATAAGCTCTAGGGCTGACAATAAGAACACTTTAAAGCATAAATAACATGTCAATACTGGAGATAAAATGGAATCATAAAAAATAAGTAATATGAATGAAGACATGAAAGGAAAAGGAAAAGAGATGGAATGAATAGAAAACAACCTGATGGTAGATTAAGTACAACCATACCAACAATTACATTAAGTGTAAATGATCTAAAAATACTAATTAAGAGTCAGATTTCCAAATTAGATGTAAAAGTCAAGACTGAACTATATGCTAACTCTAAGAAATCCACTTTAAATATAAAAGCATAGATGAGTTGAAAGTATGAGTGGTATCTGGGGAAGCCAAAGATGATGAACTCAGCCTGGGAGCCCCTGCAGTGGTTGTGCCAACAGGCCAAGACTGAGGCTGAGGCTGAAACCAGGGTGCGCCCATGAACAACATGCCTGACCCAAACAGCTTAGCTGCACAAGCGCTCATACCCACCCAGGCCTTGAGGTGGATCTATATCACAGCAAGGATATGGCTCTTCCAGTGACTGCCGAAGCACCTGGTACCCAAGGAGATCAATTGCTATTTGTGCTCTTGCTGTCACCACTCTTTATCAAGCAGTTCCTAGACTTTGGGCAATGGTGTGAGAAACATCATATATGTTTCTACAAAAGGAGCTTCCTGCGCAACTGGCTAACACAATGAGGGAAGTCAGTCTTCTGATGGAGAACCAACTGGCCTTCAATGGGACTGGATCAAAGTTGAAATATGCATAACTTTCATGAAACATAAAAATTTTAAAACATAAAAGTATTAATTGAGCATAGTGGTTTGGGTCAATTTCTGGGTTCTCTATTCTATCCCATTGGCCTATACGTCTGTTCTTGTGCCAGTACCAGGCAGTTTTGAGAACAGTGGCTTTGTAGTACAGCTTGATATCTGGTATTGAGATTCCCTCCTGCTTTGTTCTTCTTTCTCAGGATTGCTGCAGCTATTTGGGGTCTTTTTTTATTCCATATGAATTTTTGGAGAGTTCGTTCTAGGTCTGTGAAATATACCGTTGGTATTTTAACGAGGAGTGTATTGAATCTATAGATTGCTTTGGGTAGTATGGACATCTTAATGATGTTGATTCTACCAGTCCATGAACATGGTATGTTCTTCCATCTGTTGATGTCTTCCTCTATCTCTTTTTTCAGTGTCCTGTAGCTTTTTACCTCCTTAATTAAGTTTATTCCTAGATATCTTAATTTTTTTTTGGTGCAATGGTAAATGAGATTGTTTTTTTAATCTCTCTTTCTGTAAGTTCACTATTGGTGTATAAAAGTGCCATTGATTTCTTGGAATTAATTTTGTATCCTTCTACATTGCCGAATTAATTTATTAAGTCTAATAATTTTTTTGGAGTCTTTAGGGTTTTCTATGTACAGTATCATATCATCTGCGAATAATGACAGTTTTACATCTTCTTTTTTAAATTGGATACCTTTTATTTCTTCCTTTTGTCTAATTGCTATGGCTAGCCCTTCCAGTACTATGTCAAACAGGAGTGGTGAAAGTGGGCATCCCTGTCTTGTTCCTGTCTTAGGTGAAATGGTTTTAGTTTTTGCCCATTTCACCTAATGTTTGGCTATAGGTTTGTCATATAAGGCTTTTATTATGTTGAGGTATGATCCCTCTATTCCCATTTTGCTGAGGGTTTTTATCAAGAAAGGGTGTGACAAAGGAGGCAAGAACATACAATGGAATCAAGACAGTCTTTTTAATAAATAGTATTGGGAAAATTGGACAGATACATGCAAAAAAAATGAAACTAGACCACCAACTTACACCATACACAAAAATAAACTCAAAACGGATAAAGGACTTAAACATAAGACAGAAAACCATAAAAATATTAGAGGAATCCATAGGCAGCAAAATCTCAGACATCTGCCGAAGCAATATCTTCACCGATACAGCTCCTAGGGCAATGGAAACTAAAGAGAAAATAGACAAATGGGACTACATCAAAATAAAAAGCTTCTGTACAGCAAAACAAAACAAAACAAAACAAAAACAACCATCAACAAGACAACAATAAAGCCCACTGCATAGGAGAACATATTTGCCAATGTTATCACCAATACGGGTTTAATCTCCAACATTTACAGGAAACTCATACAACTTAACAAAAGGAAGATAAACAACCCAATCAAAAAATGGGCAATGGACCTAAATAGATACTTTTCGAAAGAGGACATAAGGAAGGCCAAGAGACATGAAAACATGCTCAAAGTCACTAATCATCCGAGAGATGCAAATCAAAACGACAATGCGGTACCATCTCACACCTGTCAGAATGGCTATCATCAACAAATAAACGACAAGTGCTGGCGAGGATGTGGAGAAAAAGGAACCCTCGTGCACTGCTGGTGGGAATGCAGACTGGTGCAGCCACTGTGGAGAACAGTATGGAGTTTCCTCAAAAAAACTAAAAATGGAACTCTCATTTGACCCAGTGATCCCACTTCTAAGAATATATCCCAAGAAACTAGAAACACCAATCAGAAAGGATATATGCACCCCTATGTTCACAATTTACCATAGCTACGATTTGGAAACAGCCTAAGTGCCCATCGGCAGATGAGTGGATTAAAAAACTGGTACATCTACACAATGGAATACTACACTGCTGTAAAAAAGAAATTCTTACCATTTGCAACAGCATGGCTAGAACTGGAGAGCATTATGCTAAGTGAAATAAGCCAGTCAGAAAAAGATAAATATCATATGATCTCACTCATTAGTGGTATATAATGAACAATATAAACTGATGAACAAAAACAAATCCAGAGACAGAGAAACATCGATCAGACCATCCAACCTCAGAGGGAAGGTAAGGAAGGGTGGGAGTAAGAGGGAGAGATCAACCAAAGGACTTGTATGCATGCATATAAGCCTAACCAATGGACACAGATACCAGGGAAGTGAGGGCATGAGTGTGTGTGTGTGTGTGTGTGGGGGGGAGAGTGGGAGGGATAAGGACACATGTAATACCTTAATCAATAAAGAAAAACAAAACAAAACATAAAAAGAAGTGCCCTGAGGATCCACACGTCTTGGATAACTTCTTATAAGTCTCGATTAAAGTCAGAAATAGAAAAAATGATGTGGGTCGAATAAATGGTACATGGAATGATTGAATATAAGGAAAAGTATTGGTTTGATACTTTCATGGGAGTAGTATCCAATATTTTCTGGATTGGTTTTTATACCAACGGCATCTCTTTCCACCTGCTTATTACCCAGCACACATTTCTGTTTGGTGGCGGTACCAATCCTGCTCACCCTAAACACATAGGAAGTATTAATCTCACATGTGATGCTGGTAAGTTAGTGAAAGATGCATATGGAACAGCCAAGAGGCTGTGTAAACTGTGTTATCTGGTAGACCCAGAACTGAAAGTTGAAGACTTCAGTGCCAAAGCGCCAGACAAATGTATTCAGGAAGTTTATGTGCTCTCACACGCTATTCAAGAACTGAGAACAACCGTAGAATTATATGAAGAGTTATAGGAAAGAGGACTACCAGTATGTGGCTGTTAAAACCCATGTTACTTTGGGTAAAGAAGACTTATGCATTAGATAAGGACCAAGGTGATAGTGTCCCACTCTGAAAAAATAGCACCACATTTATTCCAGTGCTTGAATGTTTATTTCTCTATACTGGTTGGACATTGTAGGAAGCTAAAGTAATCCAGATAGTGTGGTACTGGTAAAAGATAGAGAGTTCAGAAATAGCAATTTCATGGAGATAAATAGCTTGAACAACAATGGTGTTGGAATAATTACATATCCATATTCCCCCCCCAAATTAACCCTCAGTTCATGTAAGGTACAAAAATTAACTCAAGTTGAGTCACCAATTTAAATACCAAACTTAGAACCATAAACTTGAGTTAGGCAAAGATTTCTTAGCTATAATGCCAAAAATATAATCCATAAATTAAAAACTGCTCAATTAGACTCAATCAAAATTAAAATCCCTGATATTCAAGAGTCATTCTTAAGAGATGAAAAAATACAAGTCATAGACTGGCAGAAAATATTTGCAAATCATGTATCTGACAAGGGACTTGTATAAAGAATATATAACAAGGAAGATTTAAGTAGATAATTCACCAAATGGCAAATAGGCACAAAAGCTAGGCTGCCACATAACACTTAATAGCAGATTCCATAGTAAAATAACATATTATATATTATAGCCTATAACATTTTAAGATTAATGATTCAGTTTCAGTAAAATTAGTTGGTGTACAAATTCCTCAACACTTTAATTTTCAAGTTCTAGAAAAGGATAATATAAATGTTATATATATCAGAATAATCTATAAAACAATTGTTAGAAAAAATACAAAAACCTCAATTAAATTTGAATTTCAGGTTAACCACAATTTAGTATGACCTAAATATGACATGAGACATTTACATGGGATAGTAGGCAATTTTGTAATATAATAAGAATTTTTATTTGCTAAACTTGGCAATCCAGACCCATGACTATAATAATTAATTCAGATCACTCTTACCTGTATTTTTTGTAATGTTTTCTCTGGGAATATCAATCAACCAGTAAACTTGATCACTGAACTTCATTTAAAAAGACATCAGAAAACAATGTTAATAAAGCACTTACTTTGGCATATTACATCCTATCCTTTAAAAACAAAAATAAAACAAAAACATCCAATGCATATACCCTTTAACCAGTAATTTTATTCTTAGAAATGTATACTACATTAAACTGACCACTAAAAAACTATTGGAATTCATAAATGAGTTCAGCAAGGTTGCAGTATACAAGATCAATATACAAGAATTAATTTTATTTCTATACATTTGCAAAGAACAACCCGAAAATGAGATTAAGAAAGCTATTTCCTGCCAAAACTGGTTTGGCTCAGTGGATAGAGCTACGGCCTGCGGACTCAAGGGTCCCAGGTTCGATTCCGGTCAAGGGCATGTACCTTGGTTGCGAGCACATCCCCAGTAGGGGGTGTGCAAGAGGCAGCTGATCAATGTTTCTCTCTCATCGATGTTTCTAACTCTCTATCCCTCTCTCTTCCTCTCTGTAAAAAATCAATAAAATATATTAAAAAAAAAAAGAAAGCTATTTCCTTTACAGTAGTATAAAAAAATAATAAAATATTAGGAATATATTTAACAAAAGAAGTACACCACTTAGATTCTGAAAAATACAAAACATTGTTGCAAGAAATGAAAAAAAACCTAAATAAATAAAAAATATCCCATATTCATGATTTAGAAGACTTAATATTATTAAAATGGCAATACTCCCCAAATTAAACTACAGATTCAACACACTATCAGAATTTCCACTGACTTTCTTGCAAAAATTGGCAAGCTCATGCTAAAATTCAGATGAAAACTAGTGAAATTCATATGGAAACTAGCAAAAACAAGCTTGGAAAAAAAAAGAACCAAGTTGTAGGACTCATTCTTCTGATTTCAAAACTTACTACAAAGCAATAGTATCAAGGCAACATGGTACTGGCTTAAGAACAGCTGTATAGGCCCTGGCTGGGGTGGCTCAGTTGGTTGAGAATCATCCCATACACCAGAATGGCTCTGGTTCTATTCCCAGTCAGAGAAATTGCCAGGGTTGTGGCCTTGATCCCCTGGAACATGCAGGAGGCAGCCAATTGATGTTTTTCTCTCTTTCTTAAAGAAAATATTTTTAAAAAGAATCAGAAGTTATTGAGAGAAACCAAGATGACGGCATAGGTCAGTGATGGGCAACATTTTGAGCTTGGTGTGTCAAACTTCGCCAAAAAACTGAGCATAACTCGGGTAGTGTGTCACTTTGAGGAAAAAACATTATTTCGCAAATGTTTCATCCTCGGCATGCGGCCGCCTCAGCAGCCACGTGTCATCAGAAATGGCTACGTGTGTCAGTGCTGACACGCGTGTCATAGGTTCGACATCATTGGCATAGGTAAACACCTGAACTTGCTGCCTCGTACAACCACTTCAAAACTACAACTAAAAGACAAAATGGACATCATCCAGAACCACAGGAAGGCTGGCTGAGTGGAAATTCTACAACTAGAAGGAAAGAGAAAAGCACACTGAGACTCGGAAGTAAAAGCAGAGGAACGGAGGTGCGTGTGTGCGCACGTGCGGGCAGAGAGGGCTGGCATCTGAGTATGCAGCTGTCTTTTTCAAGCAGGAGGGAGACACAAGCTCCCGACTGCTTTGAACTCCAGTTCCAGGCAAGACTCTGGGGACCCAGACTCATACGAGGAGAAACTGGACTGTCTGGCAGTGGGCGGAACACAAGGGCAGCTTTCTCTCAGAGGTGCCTGCAGTGATTACCAAGGGACACTGAGACCCAGGGGCCACTTAGGGCAGGACTGACGGGAAGCCATTTCTGTTTGCTCTGCCCTGAGACTCCGCCCCATCCAAGCTGTGTGGAGAGGCTTTTGCATATGAATGGCCTGGTCCTTTGAAATCTAAACTTACCTAACAAACTGCAGCTGAGTCAAAGAGACCCAGAACATCCAAAAGAAGACCCAAGGTCCCACAGCAGCTTGCATTGTTTTACAGCTGGGCCTCATCTGGGCACCTCCAAACCCCAAACAAAGAAGAGGAATCTGCAGTTCTCTCCATAGCTCCTGCTGAGTGGCCTCAGGCAGAAGCTAAATTAGCACCTCCTTGGAGATCCAAGAGCCAGTGTACCCAGGGGTCAGAGGGGGACCATCCAGATTACAACTCCTCAGATCCATAAGGGACACACTCAGGGGGAAGACTCAGTGAGCACCAAAGCCCCACTGAACCAAGTCTTGCCTCATAAGGGTGTCTCCAGCACAGAAGTTCTCCCATTGTAGACACAGCTGATACTCACAACCAATTTGCCTGGAGATCAATTCCTCCCAGTGATACCAACAATAATCAAGGCTTAACTACAACAAAACTGTGCATACAGCCCACAAAGGGGTGCACCAAGAGTGTACACCTCAGGTAACTGGGGAGGCTGAGCCACTGGGCCCTATAAGACACCTAGCACACAAAGCCACTCTATCAACTCAGGGAAGCAGCCAAAATGCAGAGACAAAGAAACAGGTCACAAATGAAAGAAATGGAGGAAAGCAAACTATAGGATATAGAGTTCAAAACCATGGTTATAAGGTTTTTCAAAAATTTCCTAGAAAAGGCCGATAAATTTAGTGAGACCCTCGAGGATATGTAAAAGGACCAACTAGAAATTAAGCACACACTGACTGAAATTAAAAATAATATACAGAGATCCAACAGCAGACTAGAGGATACAAGAATCAAGTCAAAGATTTTAAATACGAAGAAGCAAAAAACACCCAACTGGAAAAGCAAAAAGAAAAAAGAATCCAAAAATATGAAGATAGTGTAAGAGCCTCTGGTACAACTTGAAGCATACCAACATCAGAATTATGGGGGTGCCAGAAGAAGAGAGAGAGCAAGATACTGAAAACCTATTTGAAGAAATAATGATAGAAAACTTCCCCCACCTGGTGAAAGAAATAGACTTACAAGTCCAGGAAGCGCACAGAACCCCAAAACAAAAGGAATCCAAAGAGGACCACACCAAGACACGTCATAATTAAAATGCCAAGAGCAAAAGACTAAGAGAGAATAGTAAAAGCAGCAAGAGAAAAACAGTTAGTTACCTACAAGGGAGCACCCATATGATTTCTCAACAGAAACTATGCAGGCCAGATGGGAGTGGCAAGAAATATTCAAAGTGATGAATAGCAAGAACCTACTACCAAGATTACTCTACCCAGCAAAGCTATCATTCAGAATTGAAGGGCAGATAAAGAGCTTCACAGATAAGAAAAAGCTAAAGGAGTTCATCACCACCAAACTAGTATTATATGAAATGCTGAAAGGTATTCTTTAAGAAGAGAAGAAGAAGAAAAAGGTAAAGATAAAAATTATGAACAACAAAATGACAACAGATACATACCTACCAACAAGTGACTCTAAAAATTAAGTAAATAAAAAATCTGAGGAACAGAATGGACTGATGAATATAATAGAATCAGGGACATAGAAAGGGAGTGGACTGACAATTCTCAGGGGAATGGGGTGTGAGGGGTGGGGGAAGAGATTGGACAAAAATCATACACTTATGGACGAGGACAGTGGGGGGGGGGGGGTAAGGGCATGAGGTGGGGTGGGGAATCAGGTGGAGGGGAGCGATGGGGGGAAAAAAGAGGAACACCTGTAATAATCTGAACAATTACGGTTTATTTTAGAAAAATAAAAATAACCTAAAAAATTATGAAAAACAAATACATATCTATCAATAAGTGAATCTAAAAATCAAGTGAATAAAAAATCTGATGAATAGAATAAACTGGTGTATATAATAGAATCAGGGGCATAGAAAGAGAGTGGACTGACAATCCTCGGGGGGAAAGGGGTGTGGGAAGAGACTGGACAAAAATTGTACACCTATGGATGAGGACAGTGGGGGGGGGGGCAGTAAGGGCAGGGGGTGGGGTGGGAACCGGGTGGAGTTATGGGGGCGGGGGGGGAGAGGAACAACTGTAATAATCTGAACAATAAAATCTTAATTTAAAAAAAATCAATATATCTCCAGTGGGGGGCATGCAAGAGGCAATCAATCAATGTTTCTGTCTCTCTCTCTAAAAATTTCAATTAAAAAAAAAAATATATCAATGTATAGAGCAGCAATGCAGTATAATTGGGAATCCAGAAATAAACACTCATATTTACAGTCAATTTTTTTTTTCAACAAAGGTGCCAAAACAATTCAATAGAAAAAGAATAAGAGTATTTTTAAAAACGGTGCTAGGGCAGTTGGTTGTATACATGTGAAAGGATGATGTGGGCCCCGACCTCACACCACACACAAAAGTGAACTCCAAATGGATCAATAATGTAAAAGGTGAAATTAGAAACTTTTTAGGAGAAAACACAGGGGTTGCACAATCAATGAATATACTCAAAACCATTTAATGGTTCACTTTAAGTAGGTGAATTTCTGTATGTAAATTACATCTTAATGAAGTTGTTACCGAGAAGTTGAAATAAAAATATGCTCAACGGGGAAAAAATCTCAGAGAATTTTTGCCAGCAGACCTGTACTCTAAGAAATGCTAAAAGAAGTTCTTTTAAATTCTCTCCCGAGGACATTTTTTTCCATTGAGTTTTAGAGAGCGTGAAAGGGAGTGGGGAGAAGGGGTAAGAGAGAGCAAGAGAAAGAGAGAGATGAGAAAGAGACACATTGACTGGTTGCCTCCCACATGCGCCCTGACCAGGGCCAGGGAAGAAACCTGAAACCCAGCTACATGCTTTTCACTGGGAATCAAACCTGCGACCCTCCGACCCTCCGGTGCACAGACTAACGCTCTAACCACTGAGCATGCTGGCCAAGGCTAAAAGAAGTTCTTCAAGAGAGAAAAGGATATGACACCAGAGGGCAACTTATATCTACAGAAAAGAATGAAGAGCAGGCGGTAGCTTAGAGTCTCGCGAGAAGTGCGGTTTGCTCGCCGCCCCACGGCGGGTGCTGAGGCCGCGTGAGTCTAGAGGCCTGAGGGATATGGCTCTTTCAAAAAACTGAGAGAAGAGAAACCAAGATGGCGGCATAGGTGAAACACCTAACCTGCAGCCGGGCACAACAATTTCAAAGGCACAACTAGAGGTCGGAACGGACATCGTCCAGAACCACAGGAGAGCTGGCGGACTGAGATGCCCACAGCTGGGGGGAAGGAGAGGGCCACGGGGACAATCGGGGGAGCCGTAAAAGCCTGAGGTATGGAGAAACTGGCGGAGACACGAGCGTGCGCGCCTGCGGGGAGGATGGAGCCGGAGAGGAGGGCGCGGCTGACAGCCTGGCCGGCGTTCACTGGCAGGAAGGAGATAAAGGCTCCGGAGTGCGCTAAGCGCCGGCTCCGACTGCACTGAGCGCCAGTTCCGGGCGAAACCCTGGGAAGCCAGGCGCAGGCTGGGGGAATGAATCTGGGCTGTGGGGCGCAGGCACAGAGGAGCGGGGGAAGGCAGAGCTCCAGAGGCGCGCACGGGAAGGGGCGCAAAGGACGGACTGTTGCCTGCGCCACTGAACTGCCCTAGCGGGAAGGAGACATAAGCTCAGGACCGTGCTGAACCCCAGTTCCGACTGCACTGAACCCCAGTTCCGGGCGAAACCCTGGGAAGCCAGGCGCACGCTGGGGGAATGAATTTGGGCTGTGGTGGCGGAGGCACAGAGAAGCGGCGGCTCCAGACGCGCGCACTGGAAGGTGCGCAGAGGACGGACTTTTGCCTGCGCCACTGGGTGGCCCTGCTGGGAAGGAGACAGGGACGCCAGTTCCAACTGCACTGAAACCCAGTTCCAGGCGAGAATCTGGGAGTCCAGATTCATTAGGGGAGGGACTGGACTGTTTGGCAGTGGGCGAAATTCCAGGGCGCGTTTCTCTCAGAGGAGTTTGCAAGGAATACAGAGGGACACAGACACAGGAGCCTCATAGGGCGGGGCTGACAGGAAGCCAAGGTTGTAGGCTCCACCCTGTAGCTCCGCCCCAGCCAAGCTGAGCAGAAGCTTTTTCCTGCTGAGTGCCTCAGGTAGTGGCTGACCCACACTGCATTGGAGACCCAGAAACGAGGGCATCTAGTGGTTGGTGGGAGATGACACCAGACTTCAATCACTTGCATAAGGGAGGCATTCTAGAGGCAGACTCAGTGAGCACCAAGGCATTGCTGCATCAAGACCCGGCCCACAAACATGTCTCCTGCACAGCAACTCTTCCTATATGGACAAAGAGGGTCCTCACGGCCAATTGGCCTGGAGGACAATTCCTCCCAGTGACACCAACAACAATCAAGACTTAACTGTACAAAGGAGGACCAAGATGGAGACATAGGGCGGCAGCCTGATCGTTGCCTACCACAACAATATTGAGACTACGACGGGAGAGCAGAGCAGACACCAGCCAGAAAGACCGGGGGGCTGGCTGAGCAGATGCTCTACAACTAGAATAAAAGAGAGGGGTACGCAGGATGATGCTGATGCTGGTGACCCAAAGTCCACACTTTAAGAACTATGGCTCAGGCGACACAATGGTGGCCTGGAACGTGCTCGGCGCAGTTCCCCCGGCGGTCTCCGGCTGAGGGGACGGCTCCACTCGCTGCCGAGCACAGACAGACGAGCCCCTGGGAGACATGGGGTGGGAGACTCCGTGCTTGCTGACCTCCAGTCCTTCAAGAATCTCAATGCCCCGAAGTGGCCAGGTGCGCACGCTCAGCGACTGGCCACCGTTGCAGACCCAAGGGCCGACGCAGCGACACCGGACCAGCCCACCGCCGGGCACTGGGCACACCGGAGCCTTGCCGAGCCCGCCGCCCAACGAGTTCTGCGGCAGCCGCCCTGGAGCTCTGAGAAAATGACCGAAGGAATTGCTGAGAGGGAATTGACCAACAGGAATTGGGATCAAGAAGACGAAACCCCGCTGAGACCCGAGTCCAGGCGAGCCTGCGAGCCTCTGGGCTCAGATGTGGTCACATGCCTCTGGGTCTAGGTGAGGCCTCACGCCCCTGGGTTTGGGTGAGGTCACACGCCCATGGGTCCAGGTGAAGCTGGATTCCGGGTTCGGGTGAGGCCATGTGCCCCTGGGTCCGGGCGAATCTGAACCCTGGGTCCGGGTGAGGCCGTGGGCCCCTGGATCCGGGTAAGGCTGGGTCCCGAGTACGGGTGAGGCCGTGAGCCCCTGGATCCGGGTGAGACCACGCAACCAGGGGTCTGAGAGAGGTAACACGCCCCTGGGTCAGGGTGGCTTCGTGCACCTAGGTCCAGGTGAGGCCACGTGCCCCTGGGTCTGAGAGAGGCCACGCACCCCTAGGTCCGGGCGAGACCATATGTCCCTGGATCCGGGTGGGGCCTCGTGCACCTAGGCCCGGGTGGGGCCGCGTGCCCCTGGGTCTGGGGGAGGCCAGGCGTCCCTGGGTCCGGGTGAGACCGTGTGTCCCTGGATCCGGGTGAGGCCTCGTGCGCCTAGGCCCGGGTGAGGCCACATGCCCCTGGGTCTGGGGGAGGCCAGGCGTCCCTGGGTCCGGGTGAGACCGTGTGTCCCTGGATCCGGGTGAGGCCGCGTGCACCTAGGCCCGGGTGAGGCCACGTGCCCCTGGGTCTGGGAGAGGCCAAGCGTCCCTGGGTCCGGGTGAGACCATGTGTCCCTGGATCCGGGTGAGGCCTCGTGCACCTAGGCCCGGGTGAGCCCAAGTGGCCCTGGGTCTGGAAGAGGCCAAGCGTCCCTGGGTCCGGGTGAGACCATGTGTCCCTGGATCCGGGTGAGGCCTCATGCACCTAGGCCCGGGTGAGGCCACGTGCCCCTGGGTCTGGGAGAGGCCAAGCGTCCCTGGGTCCGGGTGAGACCATGCGTCCCTGGATCCGGATGAGGCCTCGTGCACCTAGGCCCGGGTGAGCCCAAGTGGCCCTGGGTCTGGGAGAGGCCAAGCGTCCCTGGGTCCGGGTGAGACCATGTGTCCCAGGATCCGGGTGAGGCCTCGTGCACCTAGGCCCGGGTGAGCCCAAGTGGCCCTGAGTCTGGGAGAGGCCAAGCATCCCTCGGTCCGGGTGAGACCATGTGTCCCTGGATCCGGGTGAGGCCTCGTGCACCTAGGCCCGGGTGAGCCCAAGTGGCCCTGGGTCTGGGAGAGGCCAAGCATCCCTGGGTTCGGGTGAGACCATGTGTCCCTGGATCCGAGTGAGGCCACGTGCACCTAGGCCCGGGTGAGCCCAAGTGGCCCTGGGTCTGGGAGAGGCCAAGCATCCCTGGGTCCGGGTGCGACCATGTGTCCCTGGATCCGGATGAGGCCTCGTGCACCTAGGCCCGGGTGAGCCCAAGTGGCCCTGGGTCTGGGAGAGGCCAAGCGTCCCTGGGTCCGGGTGAGACCATGTGTCCCTGGATCCGGGTGAGGCCTCGTGCACCTAGGCCCGGGTGAGCCCAAGTGGCCCTTGGTCTGGGAGAGGCCAAGCGTCCCTGGGTCCGGGTGAGACCATGTGTCCCTGGATCCGGGTGAGGCCGCGTGCACCTAGGCCCGGGTGAGCCCAAGTGGCCCTGGGTCTGGGAGAGGCCAAGCGTCCCTGGGTCCGGGTGCGACCATGTGTCCCTGGATCCGGATGAGGCCTCGTGCACCTAGGCCCGGGTGAGCCCAAGTGGCCCTGGGTCTGGGAGAGGCCAAGCGTCCCTGGGTCCGGGTGAGACCATGTGTCCCTGGATCCGGGTGAGGCCTCGTGCACCTAGGCCCGGGTGAGCCCAAGTGGCCCTGGGTCTGGGAGAGGCCAAGCGTCCCTGGGTCCGGGTGAGACCATGTGTCCCTGGATCCGGGTGAGGCCGCGTGCACCTAGGCCCGGGTGAGCCCAAGTGGCCCTGGGTCTGGGAGAGGCCAAGCGTCCCTGGGTCCGGGTGCGACCATGTGTCCCTGGATCCGGATGAGGCCTCGTGCACCTAGGCCCGGGTGAGCCCAAGTGGCCCTGGGTCTGGGAGAGGCCAAGCGTCCCTGGGTCCGGGTGAGACCATGTGTCCCTGGATCCGGGTGAGGCCTCGTACACCTAGGCCCGGGTGAGCCCAAGTGGCCCTGGGTCTGGGAGAGGCCAAGCGTCCCTGGGTCCAGGTGCGACCATGTGTCCCTGGATCCGGATGAGGCCTCGTGCACCTAGGCCCGGGTGAGGCCACGTGCCCCTGGGTCTGGGAGAGGCCAAGCGTCCCTGGGTACGGGTGAAGCCAGATCCTGGGTCCGGGTGAGGCCGTGCGCCCCTGGATCCATCCGGGTGAGGCTGGGTCCCAGGCCCGGGTGAGACCACGCGCCCCTTGGGTATGGGTGAGGCCACGTGCCCCTTAGTCCGGGTGACGCCGTGCCCCTGGGTTCGGCCGAGACCAAACCAGAGGGAGTCGGACCTCCATTACCACCATTTGTCCACCATCCAGAGCTGAGGGGTCAGTGCTGACATGTACACATAAGGAACTACTGGACATTGAAATTGGGTCTCAAAAGAACTGTTGGTCCAGGGGGAAGCTCGCTACAGATTGATTCATTTGCCTGTCAGCATAACTATTATTGCTCGTCTCACATTCAGTTCTTATTAGTATATATCTAGTGACATATGATCTCGCTCATCTAGGGGAAATGATGAACAACATAGACTGAGGAACAAGAACAGAACCAGAAGCAAGGAGGCATCGATCGGACTAGCGGGCCTCAGAGGGAGGATAGGGGAGGGGGGGGAGGGGGAGAGTTCAACCAAAGGACCTGTATGCATGCATATAAGCCTATCCAACGGTTAAGTTCAACAGGGGATTGGGGCATGCGTGGGGAGAGGGGTGGGATGGGAATGGGGGGATGAGGACAAATATGTGACACCTTAATCAATAAAGAAATTTAAAAAAAAAAAAAAAAAAACAGAAAAGAATGAAGAGCAGTGGAAATAGTAAATATGTAGGTAAATGGCAAACAACCATGTATATTTTTTCTTTTCTTAATTTCTTTTAAAAAATATGACTGTTTAAAGCAAAAAGAATAACATTATTGTCGAGTTTTAAAAAAATATAGATGTAATATTACTGGACTAGCTATTTAAAAAACCCCACATCATATTAAGAAGAGTATGCTTCTTGTTAATAATATATCACAGAATAAAGTAAAATGTAATTACCAGCTTTAAATGAAAGTGGAAGATGCCAGAATATGTACTATTTATGATTCTCAAGCTGGGAGCAACTCCTCCTGATGTGTACACGCTTAGAAAGTCCTTTGAAGGAAAGTTACTGTCAGATTGGAAAACACACTCGATTATCTGTAGGAAAGAGGAAACACAAACAAACAAGCAATGACAATTCAGTGAAGAAAGCATATTACATTAATTTAAAAGGGAGAAGAAATCTATGAAAAGTAGATGCTGCTAAAGACAATTATCTCTAGTCATTCTAGGCACTAGGAAAAGAGTCTATTTTGAAAAATTCACTTTCAGAACTCAGTAACCTATTACGCTAGTGTCACAATGAATTTTATTAATCCTTATAATCATCTCTGTCATAGAAATGGTCATAAAATTATTACATTTAATAAGCATAGAATCGAAGCCATATCCCTGTTTTAGTAAAATCACGATTTTGGGTCTAAATAAAAAAGAAACAAATGCATAAAGCAAAACTCATTTTACTGCATTTTATTGGGTATCTCCCAGTTTTAAGAAGGTATATAAAAATGTAGCAATCACAAATGCTGATTGATACTAAGAGTTTGAATCCATTTATTTCTCCCAGTAGTTTGGATAAGTTACCTAGCTAAGTGGGGAGACATATTCATTCTAAAAATATGTACTGAGCCCTTTCTACAAATTGTGCAGTGATCTAGTGCCGGGGAAACAGAAGTGTACAAAAAACAAAAATCCTTGCCCTCGTGGAACTTACAATTTAATGGGGATTGGTCGGAAGATAAACCCACACTGCTTTTCCTTTGTCTTGTCACTCTCCACAATTTATTGCCCTTTGTTAAGATGGTATATAAGCCCCAATTCTAACCACCCCTTTGAACTGCTTATCATTGAGTGTTCCCATGATTAAACACATGGCATGTATAAAGAAAATCTTTTTTTCCCTCTCCTGTTAACCTGTCTTTTGTCAGTTTATTTTACAGGCTCCAGAGAGTAAACCCAAGTAGCTTCCGTACTACTCTACAGTTCTTACCTTATAGAAGATTAAATGTCACAATGAACACAAAATAACTTTGAAAAATGCCTGACACACATAAGTAGTTTATAAATGTTAGTTATTATTTCTACTGACACCACTTCTAGACCTACTACATCATAACTACCCAAGCAGTAGGTTATAATTCCCCTTTAAAGAGGACAAAACTGGGGATCAGAGAGTTTAAGTAACCTGCCCCATGGCCTACAGATCATACATGGAAGGAACAAGATTTGATCCAGGGTTGCCAGTTCTCTCTTCCTCTAAAGCTCTTCTTTTCCCATCTTACCTAATAATAGACAAACATGTAAATTGACCATACCTCCGCTATGCCCACAGCCAATCAGGACTGAGTATGCAAATTAACCCAACAAAGATGGAGGGTTAATTTGCATGTGCAGGCGTGGAGCGGCCGGGAAGGGCGGGACGCCTGCTATGAGGGGGAGGGGTGGTGGTGGAGGGAACTACAGGAGTGGTGCTTCAGCAGGCTCCTGGGCAACCTGGGAGCGAGGACTTGCAGGCTCCTGAGCAGCTGGGAGCGAAGCCAGGGGAAGGAAGGCCTATTCTTGCACGAATATCATGCAACGGGCCTCTAGTCTATAATAATAAAAGTATAATATGCTAATTAGACTGGACAGCCGAACGACCTTCCGGATGAAGTCAGGGCTGCGAGGGCCGAGGTAAGCTGCTGCGGCTGCGAGGGCCAAGTCCCTTGCATGAATTTTGTGCATCGGGCCTCTAGTCTATATAATAAAAGCCTTAGCAACCATTACCATGAAACAACCAGAACGACCGGTCGCTTTGATATGCACTGACCACCAGGGGCAGATGCTCAACGCAGAAACTTCCCCCTGGTGGTCAGTGCACTCCCACAGCGGGAGCGCTGCTCAGCTGACCGACCTGTCCTGGCGGTCCACCAGCCTGGCAGCAGCCACTCACTCCCTCAGTAGTCCTGCAGGTCCAATCTCTGGAGGAAAAGCCAGGTACTGACTGACCAGCTTCCCCTCCCTAGATGCTCAGCAAGGAAGAAACAATATCAAAGCAGCCACCAGATGGCTTCTGACAACCGGCATGAACGTTAGTGGGATGGATCCAGATCCCCGGTCGGCAAGGGTGTCCCACCGCATGCCTGGACGGCCAATCGTGTCCAGGGCCCCCCCCCCCTCACCCCTAACATGATGGGTGCAAGATGCAGAGCTCACGGTTGGCGAGTGCCACTGTGGCAGTGCCAGCCTCTCCCAATTGGAACTGACTGGGCATGAGCCCATGGCAGGCGCAGTGGGGCTGGGATGAGCAGGAGCGGCAGGCAGGAGTGGCAGGTGGTGTTGGACTGCCAGTTTCAGCTCAATCCCCACAGGCTGCCCCAAGGGACTCCACCCATGCACTTGTACACGGGGCCTCTAGTCTATATACACTGAGTGGCCAGATTACTATGATCTCTGAACACATAATAATCTGGCCACTCAATAATATATATATATATATTAGAGGCCCGGTGCATGAATTCGTGCATGGGTAGGGTCTGGCCAGCCGGGCCAGGGGGAGGGGACATGGGCGGTTGGCCAGCTTGCCTGCTGGTCAAACTCCTGGTAAATGGGACAATTTGCATATTAGCCTTTCATTATATAGGATATACACTGAGTGGCCAGATTATTATGCGTTCAGAGGTCATAATAATCTGGCCACTCAGTGTATATCCCTGGACTACAAGCTTGAATGCGCAGCCCATTATTGAGTTCCACTCCCCTTGCGGGGTGTCTGAATCTGCTTGTAATAAATTTTCACACTTTTGCTTAAATCTTCTTGTCTGAGGAGCTCTTCCTTCCGCGTGGTGAGATGCGACCCCGGGGAGAAACATCTCGGCTCACCGTTCCGGTTGTCATTATTATTTATATAGAATGTTACCTCCCTAAGTCTGAACACAGTGGGAGATTGTTGAACAGTCCGGTGCTACTGATTTTACACATGGAGTTAAAAGGAATGTGAAAGATTGCAACGTGCTATTAGTGGACCTTACCAAGTCATCTGAGGTGAGATACAACTTGATTATTTCATTCTTTGTGGGTAGTCCTTGGGAGGCACAATCAAAGTAGTTCAGGGCATCAACTAAACAATACAAATATATATATAATCTTGGGTTACTGATAGAATAATTTCCATTAAAATTATACTTATAAACTGACAAAATAGTTCTAAAAGAATAACAATTATAATTGTGTGCTATAAACTCATATACCTCTAGATACAATTCTAAGTCTTCTACCACTTTTCCTTTTAGAGATACAAACTCAGGATAGTAAAAAGGAAGGTTTGACTGAACACTACAATAAAATATATCACATACGCGGCCACAGTGCAAATTTTTCAGAGACAGTCAAAAAATAGTTTTTGACTCTTAAGCTTCTCAACCTTGTGAGCATATAAAAAGGAGAGGATTTGGAGATTGGAAAAAATATTGTTTTAATAGAGAGCTATTAATATGAAGGTGACTCCTCTCCCAAAAAGGGGGGTAGGTGGGTGTAAGAGCCCTTCTCCTTATCTGGATGGAAAGTAAATTTCTTATACACAACAAAGTTGGATCACATGTGTTTTTTTGTTTGTTTGCTTTTGCTAACCCTCACCTGAGGTTATAGTTTTTCCCCATTGATTTTTACAGAGAGTGGAAGGGAGGGAGAGGCGAGGGGAAGAGAAAATGCAATGACTTTAAAACAACCATCTTAAAAATGTTCAAAGAAGTAATGAAAGAGGTGGAGAAGGTTAACAAAACAATGGATGAATAAAATAGAAATATTAATAAAGAGATAGAAAACCCAAAAAGAAACCAAAAAAGGAAATTCAGGAACTGAAAACAATAACAGTAATGTCCTGGGAACCGAACCTGTGACCCTAGGGCGGGCAGCCTGGCGCTCTAACCACTGAACAACATCAGCAAGGACAGATCATGTGTGTTTTTATCCATCCTGCCAATCTCTTTTGATTGAAGAGTTTAATCTACTTACATTTGAAATAATTACTGACTAAGGGAGGCTTCTGTCATTTTGCTGTTAAATTTCTATATGCCTTTTAACATATTTCCCTTATTTTCTGTATTACTGTCTCTTATAGAGTTGATTTTTTAATAGTTAAACATTTAAATTCCTTTCTAATTTCCTTTGTATATGTTCTTTAGCTATTTTCTTTGTGGTTCCCATGGGATTACATTTAACATCCTAAAGGCAAACACTCTAATTTGAATATTTAGCAGCTTAACTTCAATAACATAAAAAACTGCTCCTTTACAGTTCTATCGCCACCCCTTTCAGTTATTGATGCCACAAATTTACAACTTTATACATTGTGTGCCCCAAAACATAAATTAATACTTTCTTAAATACAGTAATCTCTTAAATTATGTAGAAAACAGGATCTGGAGTTACAAACCAAAGTTACAATAATACTAGCTTTTATCCAATACATTTAAAAAAACATATTTATTAAATCATATAAAAAAAAAGTAGAGTTAATTCGGGGGGAGCGGGCCTAAGCCATCAGTTGGACATTCCCCGAGGGCTTTTGGACTGCGAGAGGGCGCAGGCCGGGCTGAGGGACCCCCTTCCCCTGAGTACACGAATTTCGTGCACCAGGCCTCAAGTAGTTTAATGAAAGGGAGGGGGCTCTGAAAGACCTAATACTAGTATCACAAATATGGCTTAAAGTACATTTTGAGGTTATACTGTTAAACAGTTTTCAAGGTCACCCCATATATTTACTTTGCCCACACCTGACAATGCTGCCAGATCTACTTTTTAAAGCTATAATTTGATTCTAAAGTCCAAACCACTTATCTGCTTTAAAAAATCTTTACTGACACTCCACCTGATGAATAAACTCCTTAAAGCAGTGGTTCCCAACCTTTCTAATGCCACGACCCTTTAATACAGTTCCTCATGTTGTGGTGACCCCAACCATAAAATTATTTTCGTAGCTACTTCATAACTGTAATTTTGCTACTGTTAATGAATCGTAATGTAAATATCTGTGTTTTCCGATGGTCTTAGGCGACCCTGCTAGCGGTTCTCAACCTGTGGGTCCGGACCCACAGGTTGAGAACTGCTGCTGCAGAGCCTACACCAGTAATCCTCTCTATTTCCATTCTCTGCCTCATCTTTTAACACATTTTATGATCCAGTTCAAATAGTGCTTTTGATCTACCACTGGGGTATGGGCCAACTGTATGTATTCTTCTACGAGCTGTGTCATTTCATAGAAGGAACTTGAGTACCTGTGAATTTTGGTGTCCATGGGGTTCTAGAACCAAACCCCTGCAGATAGCGAGGGACCACTGGAGTTAAATTTGGGGGGAGTCAGAAGTTATTCACAGATTTTGGATTGCAGGGGGTCAGCTCCCTAACCTCTCCGTTGTTCAAAGGTCACTGTATATCAGAGAATTTCTCAGTCTTAATCTACTAGCCTTATAATTCAGTTTATAATTCAGACTACAAGCAACTATTCATGGAAGGAAAATAAAAAAGATCTATTTCAAAAGATCTATTCAAATAAAGTTCTGCAAATATAAAATACTTCTTAAATTTTAAAGAGTCTATGACATCTAAGTAATGAAATACTATAACAAAAGAAAAGTCTCTATGTACACAACTTAACAATACATTCACGGTAGTATTGTTAGAAACCTCTGAACCAGAGTACAGTAGATAATACCTCGGAACAGTGGAAGATATGGTAATGAAGAAGTACTAAAAGAAAAATATTGTAACTGTTAGCAAGGGAGGGATATAAAGAAATCCTGATAAGAAAATAAAGAGTATGAGAGTCTTAAACTTAAACTTACCTTTATTATTATATATAATTCCTGATGAAAAATCAAGCATGTTCAAAAGCAAAATTATAACATATAAAAGTAGCACTTCCATCTGTTGGAAGAAATAAGGATTATTTCCATTGGATAACTCTGAACATATTCTTGAGCTCCTCTGCTCTAAACAACTACATAGTTAAGAAACATCTCTTCCTTTAAGTTAAAAATATTTCTTACGTGACAAAAGCAGGTAACATAATAGTTGACTAAGCTCTACATTTACTCCCTAATTGGTATTAAAGATATTTATAAATGTAATTGTTGCAAACTAAAGAGGTATGGCTCAGGTTTTTCTCCAATGTAGATAGCCTCTGGAGAGGTGTGATCAATTCCATAACTGCGAAAAAACAGAACCTGATTTAAAGTCGCTGAGGGCAGCATAGCTGTACCTTAATCTGAGATTCTGACTGCAGTGTCTTTGGGAGAGACCATCCACGTGTGCCAAAAATGCAAGGCCCTGGCCACTCCTGACTCAGGCCTTTTCTGAGTTGTGTTTGTCGTGAGAAACCTTGAGGGATGAGGCTCTCTTCCCTGGACAAGAACAAGCTTGTTTCCATGATGAATCTTCCAAGGTCAGTGTTCCTCTCCTGTAATGTGCCCGCTATGCGTGTAAGCGAACATCTGTTATGGGCTGAATTGCCCCCCTTCAAAAATTCATATTGAAGTCCTAAACCCCAGTGTCTGACAATGTGGTTGTATTTGGAGAAAAGGTCGTTATAGAGGTGGTTAGGTTAAAATGAGGACATTAGGGTGGGCTCTCCTCCAATATGACTGGCGTCCTTATAAGAAGGGGACAATTGGATGCTGGGAAGATGATGTGAAGACACAGGGAGAAGGTAGCCATCTATAAGCCAAGGAGAGAGGCCTGGACAGATCCTTCCCTCATGTCCCTCAGAAGGAATCCACCTCCCAACACCTTGATCTCAAATTCAGAGCCTCCAGAACTGTGAGACAATAGATTTCTGTTGTTGAAGCCTGCCTAGTCTGTGGTATTTTGCTTAGTGGCCCTGGTAAAATAATGCACCACCCATAATATATGCCCACTCCATGGGCCTCAGGGGCGTGGGGAACTGGAGTGAGCATCCTGCTGATGCCTGGCTATTGCTTTTGCTGTGAGTGATAAAGACCTTGTCTGTGACGGAGTGGGTCTTCGGTCTTTTGCCAGCATCCAAGAAATGGTAACAAACTGACTTAACAGCTGTGGGGAGAGTAAAATCCAGATCTTGTTCGGCTCCTGACAACTGCTGAGCAAACGAAATTTAACTGATGTTTTCTCCTCCCTCAAAATTGATGTGCTTGATTCAGTGCCTTTAATTGGCAATAAAAGCTCAAACATTGTTGGATTTTGAAATTCACGATCCTTATCACATAGTTAGGGAAGAATTTTTTATTGAATTTATTGGGGTGACATCTATAATAATAAAAGTGTAATATGCTAACTAGACCAGACATCCTTCCAGAAGACCTTCTGGACAAAGCCGGGTCTGCTAGGGAAACCCGGGTACCAGGTGCCAGAGGGAAGCCGGTGCCAGCAGCCGGGGGAAGGAAGGCCTACTCTTGCATGAATTTCATGCATCAGGCCTCTAGTTGTTTAATAAAATTATACAGGTTTCAGGTGTAAAATTCTATCATACATTATCTGTATATTGTACTGTGTGTTTACCACCCCAAGTCAAATATCCTTCCATCACCATTTATCCTCAAAGAAGAGAATTTTTTTTGAAGTGCATTTTTTTGTACCTAAAATAAAACAACTTATTTTCACAAGGTAAGAGGAAATAAATGGCTCATCAAAATTATATCAGCATGGTGCTATATTTAATTATATTTTGGGTGTAGGAATAAAATTAACATTAAATGGAGAGGTTACCACAGTCAAACTTGAAATAGTGCCCTTACCAGGACAATCTTGTATTCTTTTGCTAAACATTCAAGTTCAGTGATACAACACCATCAGAACCCCTCAGTATTCCTCACCCCTGGAAAACTGACTAAAATGTAGTATGCTCCAGCGTCATAGTGTGAATAACCTATTATTTTATTTTAATTTTTAAAAAAATCTTTTCTTTTTAAAAAACATGTTTTTATTGATTTTTTAAGAGGGATAGAAACATTGATGTGAGAGAAACATCAATTGGCTGCCTCCTTCATGACCCCCCACTGGGGATCGAGCCCACAACCAGGGCATGTGCTTTGACTGGGAATCAAACCAGTGACTTGGTTAATGGGTCGATGGTCAACCACTGAGCTACACCGGCTGGGCTGGATGATCTGTTATTAAGTTATCCTCCAAGTTGGTCCACGTCAATTCTCTCAAATAAATATTTTTAAAAATCTCTGATTTTATTTGCAAGGATTTGGTTGTATCTATCTTTGACCAAAGAACTAAAAACTTACTTTGAAAAGTTTTTTTTTTTAATGTTTCCATTAGGAAAGGGAAACCTGAGAGAACATAATTCAAGGGAGAGACTATTAAGGTGCAATCTTTGGGCTCTTTATGGTTTTGCTACCAGCTTCATGTCCCCTTATTCTAGCAATTCAGCCATATGAGAGGCCCGATGCACGAAATTCGTGCAAGAGTAGTCCTTCCTTTTCCTGGCTGCTGGTACCGGCTTCCCTCTGGCACCCAGGACCCGGGCTTCCCTCGCTGCCCCGGCTTTGTCCAGAAGGTCGTCCAAAGGAAATCCAGTCTAATTAGCATATAATGCTTTTATTATTATAGCTATGTACACACACACACACACACACACACACACACACACACCCCAAGTATATTTAGAGATGGAATGTACTTTAGAGTTGATACATGAGGCATGAAGTAACATGTTCAAAATCTGTTACTAGCTAGTGACAAAGGTGGTTAAGAAACAACTTCTCCAGATTCAATAGATCTAGTCAGCATACAAAGATGCCACAAAGTGAAAATTATAAAAAGTGAAGATATAAAATATATGATTAGATTTGAATTCTCACCAAAATAGCTAAATCCATCCACCATAATTCTGCTCCATACACACATCAGTCTCATTCTTCAATATTACAACTTTTCTCAATGTGGTACTATCTTCTTTCAATAATCATCCCATGGTAAAGAAAAGGCACAGCCTTTGGCTTATGATCAGCTCTGCCCATTGACATGTTGAATCTTTGGAAAGTTACTTAACTTCTACAAGCTCATTTTCTATTCAGTAAAATAGGGATAACACTTCACAGGGTTATTGTGAGAATTAGGATATTGAAGACCCGGGGTGAGGTGGGTAGGGGCTGGGAGGAAGGGGGAAAAGGGAAATATCTGTAATGCTATCAACAATAAAAATATATTTTAAAAAAATAAATGAATATATTAAAAACATCTAATAGCTACTTTACATTGAATAAGCACTTAATAAATACTAGCTCAGAATCCATATCTTTATACACCGAAGCAATTTCTTTATCCTCATCACACTCCACCATCTGGACTCTTAGCAGTTAAATTACCTCCGGTTATCATTCCCATATAATTATTATGAGTTTTACATAATTGTCAGATATAAGTCACATATCTGGGCATTTTTTCTTCTCTGGCACCAGGTAAATATTGGGAATTGTCCCCAAAGAAAGAACCTACCTTCCCACCATTTGCAGTTACCCCAGTATCATGGAACAGTTATACATTGCAAACTCATACTATAGGGGGTCCTTATTTCTTACTGTAATTTCCTCCTAATGGGATGCCCGACTGGTTGCACTTTTATTTTTTGTGTTTTCCCAAGCTTTCTCCCACAAAAGTCAAGAAAGAAGACCTAAAAAGCTGAATTTTCAGTTTACTGGTTTAGTAGTCCACTTAACTTTGGTAACAGCCAATCAGCTGCTGCCCCGTACAGAAGCCTGCTCAGAAAATCTGAAGGGCAGGCAGTTGGAATTTCTAACTAACTGCCTCTTTCCGAGGGCCAAGGTCATTTTCTTTAAAAAATGTACAAGAGGTGAAGTTTCTCAAAACCTACCATCTTTAGTACAACATCCATTAGGAAGGTTCAGAAACCTACCTGAGACCATCCATAAAATAATTCAATCGTCACAGGATTATTGAGTGCCTGAGGAAAACGGAGACATTAAAAGATCACGCTAACGACATATAGTGAGGTTTAAGAGAAGAAAATCAGGGAGAGCTTCATAGCTGTGTCTTGTAAGAAGAGTGGTCCTTTAAAAACTAGAGACGACCCTATTGATAGAGTAAATGAGATTGGTAGATACATGAAGCACCAAGATAGGAATGAGCTGTGGATGCTTGGGGAGCAGTAAGACCGATGAAATGCCAATCTGTTGTCCAGATTCACCGTGTGACTGCCTGTGGGCTGATTACCCCTCAGGCTGTCTTTGACTAGTGAGCACAGACCAAACCTTTCTAACTCAGCACCTTGACTAGTCATGAATGGTCACAGAGGCTAACAGATGAATATCTTAAATATTGATGATAAAACCTGTTTCACACTCTTGTTCTCCTTCAGAAGTCCCTTCACGTGGCCATGTAGAAACTGCTTCACACTCAGCTCATGAAAGGTAGTTGGTACCTGGGTTTTAACCTGTTCCTGGAAGAGCCTGCGTAAGAAATACCTTTCTCTCGCTTGTTCTGGTGACCTTGACCCAAAGAAGAAAGTGACTCCTCAATCTGAAATAAGGTGCCAAACGCAACAAAATCTCTCTCCTAATAAAGGCTCATTTCCCAGGAACCTGGGACTCTCTCTTTTGTTGCGAGTTTCCCACTAGAGAAGGTGACCAAGCGTATTAATGGAAGCACGTTGTAGTTTCCGGTCTGTGTAGCGGCTCTGTGATAAGTTGTTTCCCTAAAAGGCATCAAACAGAAATGCCTGCACAATGTTGAAGGTACACACTGATGGCCTACACAGTATTTGACTGATACATCTGGGAATAAAAAAATGTATGTCCCATGCATCATGCTCAGGGAGTTTCTTGAGGAGGTACTCAAGCAAAATAAAAGACATGGGATGCAGAAGGAATCGGAGCCAACATGGGAGAAGGTGAGTCCGGGGATGACACGTGGGCAGCAAGCCTGGAGAGTAAGCAGTCCAGATTGGAACAGAGTGACAGAGGGCTCCTGCTGGGGGGAGGGGGGGGGAGGGAATAAGAAAGAAAAAAACCTCATGCAGTGTGAAGTATGATTGAGAAGACAGAAAAACTTGAAGGGGCACATTATTATCTTATCAACAAGAAAAAAACGGAAGGCGATAAGATACTCTAAGAAAAACAAAATACTCTATAATGAAGTAATGTTCCATTTTTACTTTACTTTTCTGGTTTGCTTTTTAAAAAATAAGACTATCTTTTTTTTTAATTTTAAAAAATATATTTTATTGATTTTTTACAGAGAGGAAGGGAGAGGGATAGAGAGTCAGAAACATCGATGAGAGAGAAGCATCGATCAACTGCCTCCTGCACGCCCCCTACTGGGGATGTGCCCGCAACCAAAGGTACATGCCCTTGGCTGGAATCAAACCTGGGACCCTTCAGTCCCCAGGCCGATGCTCTATCCACTGAGCCAAACCGGCTAGGGCAAGACTATCTTTTTTTTTTAATGTTTTTATTGCTTGGCTAGCATAGCTCAGTGGTTGAGCGTCAACCTATGAATCAGGAGGTCGCAGTTTGAGACCTGGTCAGGACACATGCCTGGGTTGTAGGCTTGATCCCAGTACAGGGTGTGCAGGAGGCAGCTGATCAATGATTCTCTCTCATCCTTGATGTTTCTATCTCTCCTTTCCTCTCCCTTCCTCTGTAAAATCAATACAAATATATTTAAAAATAAAGTAGCTTACTATACATCCTGTTATCTCTATATTTTTGAACCTAATAATACATCTTGAAGCTTTTTCCTTATAGCTGCCCCATTCTTTTTTAGTGGCTGCCTCTTATTCCACTGTATGGATGTACCATAATTTATATAACCAGCCACTTATATTGATAGACATATCAGCCATTTCCAATCTTCGTCAATCACAAAGAATAGTCTAGTTTTATTGATTGATTGATTTTTAGAGAAAGAAACATTGTTTGTTGTTCCACTTATTTATGCATTCGTTGGTTGATTCTTGTATGTGCCCTGACCGGGGATTGAACTTGCAACATTGGCGTATCAGTAGGACACTCTAACCAACTGAGCTACCCAGCCAGGGCCCCAAAGGATATTCTCATCCATATGTCATTTCACACATGAGTAAATATAACTCTAATATAAGTTTCTGGGAATGAAATTGCTAGGTTAAGGAAAAGTGCTTTTAAAATGTTGCTTTTCTCAGAGTGCTCATCGCTGCTGTTGTAGAAACATCCACTCCCACCACTGGCATGTGAGTGGCAGTTTCTCCACACCCTCACCAACCACAATATTATATTATCAGTGCATTTGCATGCCTCCTACTGTATACTTCCTTTTTCCTGAAGTGCTGACTCATAATTTGCCCATTCTGGATTGTTGATCTTTTCTTATTGATTTGTAAGCATTTTTTTTTTTTCTTAATCCTCATCTGAGGATATTTTTTTCCATTGCTTTCCAGAGAGAGTGGGAGGGGATGGGGGGGGAGAGAGAGAGAGAGAGAGAGAGAGACATTGATGTGAGAGACACACATGGACTCCTACAAGCGGCCCAACTTGGGGTGGGTATCGAACCTGCAACCCAGGTACGTGCCCTTGATGGGGAATCAAACCTGCAACGCTTTGGGGTGCGGGCGTTTGCTCTAACCACTTAGCAACACCAGCCAGGGCTAAGCATTTTTGTATGTTAAGGAAAGTAGCCCTTTGTCTGTGAGATGAATTATAAAAAGTTTCCTCCATCTGTCCTTTGTCATTTGACTTTTTTATGATGTGATTTTTTAAATAAATAAATGGATTTTCTCTTTTATCTTTGGTAATTTATGGTTTTACTTTTAATGCGACTTCTTTGATTCATCTGGAACTCATTTTGGTATAATCTGTGAAGTAGAGATCCAACTTTTTTTTTTTTTTTTTAAGGTGGCTACTCAGTTGTCCCAACACCATTTACTAACTTCTTCCTCTACTGTTTTGAACGAAGACATTTATTTAATGGCTGTGTATATCTGCATCTGTTTCTGGGTTTTCTAGTCTGTTCCTTTGAATTCTTGATCCATTCACGTGTCAGTATCTCATTATTTTCATTATTGCAGAGTAAGTTTTTATATTTAGTAGTTAGCACCCTTTCATTTAATGCATTCAATATAGTTAGTACCCTCTTTTCAGACTTTTCATGGTAATTATTTCTTTCTTTGTCCATATATTTTGAAGCAGCTTGTCCAAGTCCAAACAAAACCAAAAATGCCCTGCTGGGGTCACTTAGATGAACTTGAGGAGGAGTGATGTTATGATGTTGAGTCTTCCTATCCATACGCGGCAAGGCCTCTACACTTCTTTAAGTCTTCTTTTTACGATTCTCTCGGTATAGATTCCGCATGTTTCATGCGGTCAATTCCTTTCATCTTTTCAAACCTATGCAATGGGATTTCTTCCATCTCTACTTCTAACTGGTTGTTTGAATACACAAAGCTCTAGTTTTGTGCCTTTTGTCTCAATGATCCTACTGAATCATCCCACCACTTAGCCTTTCTGTTGTTGATTCCAGGGGTCTGCAAATAGTGGGTCAATCTCCTTCATTTGATAATTTCAGTTACTGTTTATTTTTACTTCAGTCCAATGGACAATACCTCCGGAACAAAGATAATTATGATGAATTCAATTCACCCTTATTCCTGACTTTAATGGGAGTGCTTCTAGTGCTTGCTGTTAAACATGATGCATCGCTAGTCTTCTGCAGCTTACTGTTTGATTCTACAGTTGCTGATCTGTTAACACCATTCCATTTGAATGGGCTCAATTCACCTCAGTTCAGTACACCCAGCCTACTGATGTGGAACCTACTCTGGCAGGGGGGCGGGGGAGAAGGCTTGATGGAGAGTCAGCAGCTCTCTGGAGTGGTGGTGGCAGTATAAGATATCTGAGAGTAGACACAAACGCAGAAGACTGTCAACTTTGAAAAATGGAATACAAAAATGGTATCAGGGCCAAGTTTTCTCCTCTAAACATTTTCCTGAAGCAAAAAGGTAAAAGTTTCCCCAAATCATATGGAGGTAGGAGTTAGAGAAAACTAATTATTTGTAGCTGGCTTATCTGAATTGATAAAACATTGAAATGTACAACCTATTTGCTTAGGAATCCGGGTTCATTCATGTGACAGGTGGTAGGATGACGCCATACTTAACTTGGTCTTTACATTCCTGTCTGGCCCCAACCTCTCCCACCCTTATTAAACAAAGAGCTGGCAGTAAAACCCAACATGTTACATAACTAGCCAATGTTATATATTGCTCAGAAAACCCTACACTCCCAACAGGAAATTCCAGGAATGAAAGGATTCTCAGTTTCATTATCAGAAAGGTACCCTGTTCCAGTAACCATAACAGGTAGGTCAAGATGAAAACATACATTCTGGATTGCTGATTTCTTTCAAAGAGATTAAGAACAAACTTACAATTTTTAAAATATGTATATTTTTATTGATTTCAGAGAGAGGGAGAGGGAGAGAGAGGTAGAAACATCAATGATGAGAGAGAATCATTTATCGGCTGCCTCCTGCATGCCCCCACATGCCTGCAACCCGGGCACGTGCCCCTGACGGGAATCGAACCTGGGACCCTTCAGTCCACAGGCCAACGCTCTATCTAGTGAGCCAAACCAGCTAGGGCCAACCTCACAATTTTTGAAGAAGGTCTGACATAATGAATTCTCTCTCTCGTGTATGATGATGATATATTGAAATGTGAGTCAGAAAATCTTCTAAGGTACTTAAAATTTTGAAAGACTAGCTGTTCTCAATGAAGGCAGGGTGACAGCGGAGATGGAGCCAAAAGTGTTCATTTGGTTCCTGAGATGAATGACTTGCACTCTGCACCTCCCCAAGTCTGTTCACCAGGAATCAGGCCTCTTCTCCTCTCTCTCTGGAATCTCTGGCAGACCCCTCGTTAAGAGAAGGGCCCAGACACCATCTTCTACAGCTAACACCACTGGGCACTTTGGCTACCTGTTATCAATTGACAAACCAATACGTGTCTAACAGAAACATGGAGATTTGATTTTTCAGATCCGAGATGTCAAAATTGAGTATTTGCTCTCAAAAATACAACTGCCCATACTTTAGTCAACAGCAAACATTTTAAGCTGTGATTCACACTGCTTATGGTGCCTAAATGGTAAAATTTAAAACTAAGTAGCAATGATTTTTTTAAACCTATGTCATCATGCCTTTTGTGTCCTGGGAACACTGCATGCCATCCAAGAGAATGGAATTGACATTTCCTGAGATTCAACTCCAATTTTCCAACATGTTTAAGTGACATGTACTTATTCTTAAGCGGGCGAGGCAACTGAGCGTACTGCTTCAAATGAAGGCTATTTTATTGCCACTCACGGCATTTAACAAGATTTCCTTTATTTCTTCACAGTTTGACATGTCAATCTCTATTTTGACTTAGAAATAACAAAAAGTCAAAACAAGGCACACCCTCACAGCAAGATGTTTCCTTTCCAGTCATATCAAAATAGCCTCATTTCATTACTCAAAAAGAAGAGACAGGGAAGGAATAAATATAATTTAACTAGGCATCTCTCTAATTGGTTAAATAATGGTTAAATAAATGATCTAAAATATACTTATTAAAGGAACAGGTTCTAGTCGCAGACAGTAGAGCAACTTCCTTACCTTGGCTGCTTTAAGGGTTTTATCAATAACTAAGGCAACAATATAACAAAATGGCTATTAAATTTTGAATTCTAGAAAGACATAGGCTTATTACCTGATATCTCAATATTTCCTTTTTTACAACTGAAATGGGCAGTGACTTATGTTATAAAGCTTTTATACATTCTAAAATGATTTTAACAAAAATATAGCATTTAACACATTACATGGAGATATAACAGGTGCTTGACGTTGGTCAAGTCAAAGATCACCAAACACCAGGAAGCATGAATCCTTGATTAAGCAGTTACTAATTAGCTGGTAAATCTATACAACTTTTATGTTGGCCCCAGTTTTTGTTATAAAATGCTCCTTTTACTCTAAGGTTCTATGATTCTGAGATCAATCAAATAGGTTAAATCACTATTAATATTTTAAAACTAGAAGCCCAGTGCACGAAATTCGTGCACTCGGGGGGGGGTGGGGGGGGCGGTGTCCCTCAGCCTGGATTGTGAGAGGGCGCACAGGCCAGGCCGAGGGACCCCACTGGTGCATGATCAGGGCCAGGGAGGGATGCATGAAGTTGGCCAGCAGGGGAGGGACCACAGGAGGGCTCCAGGGCATGTCCGGCCTGTCTCACTCAGTCCTGATCGGCCAGATCCCAGCAACAAGCTAACGTACTGGTCAGAGCATCTGCCCCCTGGTGGTCATAGCGACTGGTCATAACAACTGGTCGACCAGTCAACTGTCTGCCCTCTGGTGGTCAGTGCACATCATAGTGAGTGGTTGAGCGGTCTTAGCATATCATTAGCATATTACACTTTGATTGGTTGAATGGACGACCGGATGATCGGACACTTAGCATGTTAGGCTTTTATTATATAGGATAAGAATTATAATGTGAAAATCTACATTTATGTTATATGTTATCAATTGCTGAAAAACAGGATTGGAAGAAGACAAAGAAAATTGGCCTAACAATAGTTCATGTAGAGTTAAAGACGTAGCGATCTAATTGCAATTTCAAAGAGTGATGAAAAGGGTTAAATGAATGAAAACCTGGATATTAGTATAAGTATAACAGACAATGGAATACTTTGTGGCTGTAAAAAACAAGGAGCTCTTACCCTTTGAGACAGCATGGATGGAACTGGAGACTACTATGGTAAGCAAAATAAGCCAGTCAGAGAAAGATAAATATCACAGGATCACACTTATATGTGGAATTCTAATGAACAAAATAAACTGATGAACAAAGTAAGTCCAGAGGTATGGATGCATGAAAGAGAAAAACAGCTTTCAATGTGGGGGGAGGAGGTAGGGGACAGGAAGAGATTAACCAAAGAACATATATGCATCTATGCATAATCCATGGACACAGACAAATAGCTTGGCGATGGCCTGGGGTGGGGTGGGGGTTGGGTGGAGGGGGGCAAAAATGGAGAAAATGGGAGACATTTGTTAATACTCTTAACAATACAATTTTTTACAAAATAGAAGTATAGCAGCTAGACCACAGAAAAGAATAATCTTATTGCCAGTGCTACTGGTCAAATCACATCCAAAACATTCAGTATAATTGCGAACCAGAAATGTCTTAATTTTATAAAATAAGTTATTTCTAATGTGTCTTCAAAAGCAAAAGTGGCATCGCACTGACAAGATCAATGGAGGCATCCAGGATCCTAAACCTGAAATGAGGTTAGGGTGAGAAGAGAGATGGTGCGATGGTGAGTTTACATGTTGCCTTGGAAGGTGTTTTCGGATTAGAGTAACATTTAAACGGGTGGACTTTGGGTCAAGCAGATTGTCCTTCATAATGTAGGTGGACTTCACCCGATTTGTTAAAGGCCTGAGTAGAGAAAAACAAAGACCAGCCTCCGTGAGCAAGAGGGAATTCTCCAGCAGACTGAATTCAGCCTTCATCTGTTGCACCGACTCTCCTGGGCCTTCGCCTGCCGGCCTCTGGACTAAACCTGCACCACCTGCACCACCTGCTCTTATGGGTCTAGAGAGAGTCAGCCACACTTTAGATGCTGGGATTCCAGGTTCCATAATGGGGTGAGCCAATTTCTTATCATTTATACCTTTATAATAGATCTTTTAATTATATATTAATGTATTAATTAGTAAATATAGTAATAAAATATGTTATTAATTATATCTACACTAATAAAAGAGAAAGATGCAAATTGACCGTATCTTTGTGACACCCACCAGCCAATCCGGAGTGAGTATGCAAATTAACCTAACAAAGATGGCGACGACGCAGGCGTTCTGCACTGCCACAGCCGCTCCGGGCCTCTGGGCAGTGTGGGAAGGTGGAAAGGTGGCTCCGGCCGGAGCGAAGGTGGAGCCGGCAGCCAGGGGAAGGAAGGCCCATTCTTGCACGAATCTTCATGCATCGGGCCTCTAGTTAAATATGTAATTAAATATATATATCCTGTTGGTTCTGTTCTCTAGAGAACTCTAATGCAGAAGTGCTTCCTGGAGAAAGTGATTCTAACTGAGGCTCTCACATAGAAATCAGGTCGGTAAAATGGGGGAGAGAAAGGAAGGCACTAACTAAAGAGTTTTAGGAAAAGGAAAACAACATAAGCACAGCCCCAAAGGGCAAGAATGTGTATGAGACACTCACAGATAAAGCCAAGGCCTAAGCAAAGATACCAGGGACTGAGATTTTATCACAGTCTGTGTCTCATTCTGTGTCCTGAGAAAAGGGGAAACGAGCATTCCCAAGAAATACGATTTACATATCATCAAATTACTTCTCTTTTTCTTTTTTTTAGGACAGGCTCTTTTAAGAGACTTCTGGCATGTAATTAATCTCTCTTAGTTAATATTAACTATTGCTATTTAACTTGAGTCAGATCAAACTGGAAGATATCCAGCCATTTATGGTCATTCTGTGACACAAAAATCAGCTGAGCACTTTTTCCCACCACTCTCTCATAGACATGCATGTGAGGCAGGATATAAATAGTGGCCAAATACATGAAAAATGATAAGTTTAAATGATTGGTACATAGACTTAATTATAAAACAGAAAAATAACACAGAAATACAGGCTTCTCTGAATCCCACATATAGTAGATACCTGGGATCCATCAGTTGACTTGAAAGTTGCATTTACCTGGAGTAATGTGAAGTCATTTACCTGTATAAGATAAACCACTTCTCATGTGCTTATAATCTTCTTTGGGTATGGACATTAATTAGCCTCTTCAAATGGGCATGATTAGACTTATGACCAAATTGGCTTGGTGATGGTAAGTGATGTTTTACTCCTATTTTATCTCCATGCCTTGACTTTGGTATATATATTTGTTTCCTCATTATTATTACTCCATCACCATGATGAAATTATTTGAAATCTTAACAGATATACCTTTTCCATAAATGCAAATAAGTTTCTTGCTGTTTTTTTTTTAATAGGTATACTATAGTAACCATTTTCCCCCCACCAACAAAAAAATCATTGATAGTTTCTGTAATTATGACCATATCCTAAAGACACTAAGCAGAAAGGTTAACCTCAGGTTATGTAAATTCCTCAGTAGCTTTATCTCTAAGAACTTGTAACTTCTCTAATAAACACAGCTATAATATGCTAAACTAATGTGATCACCCTTGTCATGTTAGTTAATAATGCACTGAGTGAAGGATTATCTTTTCTTAATATTTAATAACAGTAGGAACTAATTAATGTTTGCATCATGAAGAAACTCTACTTCTGAAACCTGCAGAAAATATTGTGGCAGTATAAGGAATACCAGTAAATCTATACTATTAAAAAGGTAATATGCTAATTAGACCAGGTCTACCTGACATCTCTGGTCATCCGGTCCTCCTTCCAGACAAAGCGAAGGTAGCAGGAGCCAAGGTAGAGGCTGACAGGGAAGCAGTTAGGGGTGATCAGGCCAGCAGGGGAGGGCGGTTAGGGGTGATCAGGCCAGCAGGGGAGGGCGGTTAGGGGTGATCAGGCAAGCAGGGGAGGGCGGTTAGGGGTGATCAGGCAAGCAGGCAGAGGAGTTAGGGGCAATCAGGCAGGCAGGCAGAGGCAGTTAGGGGTGATCAGGCAGGCAGGCAGAGGGGTTGGGCCTAAACCAGCAGTCGGACATCCCATGAGGGGTCCCGGATTGGAGAGGGTGCAGGCCGGGCTGAGGAATCTGCCCCCCCATGTCCCCTCCCGCCCCCCCATGCACGAATTTCGTGCACCGGGCCTCTAGTACCAATAGAAGACTGCATTTCCTTCAAAACAGCTGTATACCATACTTGGAATGAAAAAGCTGTTTCTCATTATTTTCTTCCTAAGGCAGAAAAACAGAACATTGTCACTTTCAGAGAAGCAAACCAAGATGCCAGTCAGTATCAACAGTATACTTCTGACGCTTTCAAATGGTCCTGTGATAAAACTGGGGATCTTGCTAGAGAGTTGAGGAGTACACTAAGATAGGAAGGTGTTTTGTTTTTGTTTTTTTTAAATATACTTTTATTGATTTCAGAGAGGAAGGGAGAGGAGAGAGAGATAGAAACATCAATGATGAGAGAGAATCATCGATAGGCTGCCTCCTGCACACTCCACACTGGGGATCAAGCCCACAACCCGGGCATGTGTCCTGACTGGGAATTGAACCGTGACCTCCTGGTTCATAGGTCGACGCTCAACCACTGAGCCATGCCGGCCGGGCAATAGGCGGGTGTTTGACAACAACAATTCCCCTGTATCTTTGGAAAACAGATCACGTTTTGGAAACTCTGAGCTCCAGTCATCCAAATCCCAAACCGACATATTCTCAGGTTACAGGTTCACGTGAGGATGACGATGGCCTGAGACGTGCCTTGACAAGCCGGCCAGGAATTCTGCGCTGATAAATTTCCCTCACCCTCCTGTGCTATGCAGCCTCCCAACCAAGCACATTATAAACCCTGTCTGGTTTCCTCACCCTTCTAACGACAGCCATATTTTCCTCCCCGTCGCCTCCAGTGCTTACAGCTATCCCAGCCAATGCAGTAATAAATGAATCAAAAAGGTTCTCAAAAATGAAGTGTTTTTTAAAAGGAGGGAGGAATCAACTGTGTCAAGTACTTCAAATGCTATTGGTAGGACAAAAGCTACAAACCTAGAGGCTTTATTTATATATTGACAGACATACACCCATATATTACCCAAGAGTGAAGGAGCTCCTAAAACTGCTTTCAGATGACCTGGGGGTGTCTGGGAGGCTTCTTAAAATGTGATCATCACTTAGCAAGCTGAGACTTCCTTGACTAAGTGATAACGCCTAGACAAGGAGTCTGCAAATAGGTGGAGATGATTAGAATGAAACAGCAAAAGCGAAAGTCGAAGAGGCAGACACACTGAGTGAGTCCGGTCCTCTCTGGGAGAAAGACACTAAATAAGGGCGCCGGACAGTAAGGATCTTCAGCCATGTCCTGCTTGGGGCAGGTTGCTAAACCGTCTGTACCAAAGCCTGGCCAACTCTGCCTACAATCCACTTCCCTTGGCTTTGATTTAACGCTCCAAACAATTATCTGGCTCCTAAAATTCAATTTCGTAGGTGCCTTGACACAAAACAGAGATGAACTGCAAAGGCAGACACAACCATTTCTGCCTGGGAAGCGACTCTCCTCCCTTTATAAATTAGGAAACTAGCATTGTGGTTTGGACATCAGACTTTGGAAAGCTTTGTTAGCTGAGCCAATTCCCCTAATTTATTAGTGTCCCGACAGAATGAAAATTCAAGCCTTGCAAAACCGTGGGCCCAGACGCTGCCCTCGCAGACTTCATTCAGGCGCAGCTGTCCCGAGCAGTCTGGGTCTCCCCACCTTTCTTCTCAAGCAACAACCAAGTTTATCTCCTGTCTAATGGCAAGCAACGACAATCACACCAGGTCCTGAAAGGAGTTATTTCTGCTTTACCAAGGAATGATGTGAATCAATGTTTTGCAAATGTGGCCCAAAGACCAAAAGATTAACACCTTCCGACATCCTATTTTAAAAACAAAGTATGTGGGGCACAATGAAAGAGTCCTGATAACATACCCTAGTACATATGGTGTCCGCTGGAGGAGCCGGCTCCAGTGTGGGCAGAGATGGACCTTCCAGTCCTGTGCTCCATAGAGACATTCATCAGGAGCGCTATGTTTTCAATAGACGGACAGATTTTGAGAACTTTCCGAGGGAGGACACGTTAAGAAGGCTTGGTTTTAATACTTAGGCTATTACTGTGGCTTATCATACAGCTAAGAGTAGAGATCTGGGGGAAAGATACCCACAAAGGGTCTTTGAGAAAATTGCCACATGGATCTCTTCCATAACTAAGTCCGCTTAATTATTGTCTGTATTAACTATTTAGTAACAATAACAGGAGATAGGATGTGTCAAGGTGAAGTTTGGGCCCTGGAGTTAGACTTCATGGGTTTCATTTTTTGGACCTGCCATTTTCCCAGAGCTATGTGACCAGCAGAAGTTATTCAAGATCACTGCAAGCCATCACCTCGTGTGTAAGACGGGACTAAAGTGTTACTTGCTGTTAACAATACATAAAGTGGAGATCTAAAAGAGCATATTTGTACCACATATTTCCTCCCAACTAGATGGTGAGCTTATTTCAGACAGGCACAGAATCTTAGATACTGTTATCCCACTGCCTGGCATGGTGGTAGGCACTTGCTAGTAATGCCCAACTTTGCAATAGTCCTTGACTATTTCCTTTGTGGCACACTGTGATCTGTGCAGTTTTAAAAATTGTTCATTTCCCCCACAAGTTTGAGGTAGACAAGGAGGTATTTTCATCTCTAATTTACTATTGGGAAAACAGAGACTCAGAATTAAATAACTTGTCTAAACTCATCCAGCTAAAAATACCCAGAGCCAACGTTTGTAGTCTGGTGGTTGTTATTTCAAATTCAGTGGCTGCCCTGTGTCACCTGAATATTTTTTAGAAGCTCCCCCCCCCCCCCCCCGCTTAATATCGGTGGCCTCTTTTGGCTGATTGATGGGAATACAAGGCAGGGCAAGGTTCCCCTAGGGAGGTTCCCCTAGGAGGATGTGGGAAGCACGGAGGATATTTTCCTCATGGTGCTTCCTGGTGTTCTAGACACTCAGCTTCAGGCACCCTGTCTCTGGCATCCTGATGCAGCCGAGGACAGGCCACAGAGAGAGACTGACAGCAACAGCTGAGGCAGGTCCAAACTGGTCTCTGTTTATCCCTGCACACGTGTGGCTGAGGTCAGTGAACAAGGACAAGCAGGGGAACAGTGGTTGGGGGGAAAAATTATACCTAGTTTACTTTTCTCACTCCTAGGACATGAAAAATATCAATGCAATAATACACTGAGTGACCAGATTATTATGATCTCTGAGATCATAATAATCTGGCCACTCAGTGTATTTATAAGGAACGAACACTCCAGAGACCCAAAAGGACAAATGACATTTTAATGTGTGAACTGCCTGAAGATAAAACTACATGGCCAAGGGTGGACAATGCTTCCTGGATATAAGAACAAAGGCACATGCAACAAAAGTAAAAATAGTCAAATTGGACTTCATAAAACTTAAAACATCTTGTGCATCAAACGACAGTATCAACAGAGTAAAAAGGCAGCCACAGAATGAGAATATATTTGCAAATCATACAGATGATACTAGTAGATGATTATCCTGAACGCAGAGAGAATTCCCAAAACTCAGTAACAACAATAAAACCAAATTCAAAAAAGAACACGAAGAACTTTGGTAGACATTCCTCCAAAGAAGATATACCGATGGCCAATAAGCACATGAAGAGATGGTCACCATCACTATTCATAAGGAGATACCACCTCCCAATTAGGATAGCAATTATAAAAAAATAAATAAGTAAAATAACGAGTGTTGGTGAGGATATGGAGAAAGGGGAACCCTCGTGGTTCCCATCTTGTTGGTGGGAATGTAAAATGGAATGGCAACTATGGAAAATAGTATGGTGGTTCCTCAAAACATTAAAAATGGAATTACCATAGCATCCAGAAATTCCACTTCTGCACATATACACAAAAGGATTGAAAGCAGAGTCTTGTTGGATGAATGGATAAGCAAAAAATGTGGTATATACATATGATAGAACATCATTCAGCCTTAAAAAGAAAATTCTGACATATGCTATAACATGGGTGACCCCTGACATATGCTAAGTGAAGTAAGCCAGTCACAAAAAGACACACACTGTAGGATTCTACTTAAACATGAGACCTAGAGTAGTCCAAATCACCGACGCAGCAAGTAGAATGGTGGTAGCCAGGGGCTGGGGAGAGGGAGCAATGGGGGTTATTTTTAATGGGTATAGAGTTTGGGTTTTTCAAGATGGAAAAGTTATGGAGATGGGAAGGTGGTGTCTGCAGAACTTTATTAATATATTTAATACCACTGAACTATACACTTAAAAATGGTTAAGATAGTACATTTTATGTTATGTGTATTTTACCATAAAAAAATTGACCCCTTCTACCCCACAAAACTACATAGCCTAGGCATGTATATGGATTTCACCATGGGCTAACCTACCTCATTAATTCTATAAGGAGCATAACAAAGTCACCTTGGGTTGCTGTTTTTTTTCAAAGATTCACAACCTGGGTACAAATTATTACCACTGTGACTCATGACCTTCAGGTATATTGGGGAAGAAAAAAGTCAAAAACTATTACCTTGGTAATATCCTAGGTAATATCGTTAGGGGGAAAAAGTTGTTTTTTTAAAACTCAGCTTCCAAAAACCAGGAAGAGGAACCCCCAGAGCACTTACCATCCACACAGCAGAGAGGACTGAGCATTAGACACATTGAGCAACTCCTGCCCATTAGAGGGCCGCAGGCTCGAGGCCAAGAGAGCAGAGCCACCATTCCAAACATTTCCCTGTTGTTTTTGTTATTTTTCCTGCAACTTACTTTCTTTTGGACTTGAAAAGGGAAAACGTTCCCCCTTTGTTATTTCTCAAGGTTAGTTTTTTCTAGATTGGGAAAAGAAACAAACTTGACTGTGATCGGATCTGTCATAATATTTCCATCACTCTTCCAACCCTGTTGGAATCATTTATTCCCCTCACTTTCAAGAAAACAGATGTTATTTTTCTAACTCTACAAGATAAAGGACATGTGTGTTGCGTGCATGGATGGGCACAGCGCATGCGTGCACAGGCACACACGCACACACACACGCATCACAAACCAAATTCTACCGCTGAATGTGACTTTCTTGACCCCTGATGTCACCATTTTCCTGAAAAAGCCCACTATCTTTAGCCCACCCTTCTTTTCACCTTGCTCATATGCCTCAAAAAAATATTTTTAAGGAAAAATAAATGAAATGTTTTTAGAAAGACTCAAGTACTTTTTCAGGATCCCAGAGAAGAAACACTACTTAGTTAATAAAGAATCTAGTTTTGACATTTTAAGACAATGTCTCTGGTGCCTTTTGTCTCCTATGTTTCTTCCAGCCTTAAAGGATAGCAAAGGTTTAACATATGTGACAAAACTAAGGAGCATAAATATGAATACACACACAAATAAAGCAAATGTAGAAAATTGGACATATTGTCTCTTTGGCTTTCCCAAACACTCTAAAAATAACTCACTGCAATACAAGGATGCCCATTGTCTAAAGTCAATAAAAATAAATCACATTTAGAAAATCAATCTTATCTCTACTATCTTTTAAAGCCAGCTAAAAATGGACTTACAAGTGGGTTGTTCTTAAAATTGTTTTAGCTGAGAGTAACTCAAGGAAAATAATAACTTTAAATGTATTGTTTGGAAGAAAAAACACACTGAGATAACTCATCAAGATATTTTCAATATGAATTTTTGAAGTAAATTAAAAGAGAAGGAAATTAAACGATGATTAGTAAACAGAACAGTCACACAGAAGATCAAGAACAGATTTTCTGATCTTCTATTTGCTCATCCATTGCATGAAATCCATCAAATTGTATTCAACAATGTTCTGTGTGTTCTGTTATATTCACTATTATATAAGCTCTATGAAGGCAGAGTTTCTGTTTCTTAGGTGTTTCTCCAGTACCTAAAATGAGTGGCACATAGTAGCTATTGAATAAATATTCCTATGTTCTGGGTAGACGGGCATTTATACTAGAGGAATCTTCAGGTCTTTTCCAGAATCAAAGATCTATATATATAAAACCCTAGTATGCAAATAGACCGAATGGCAGAAAAACCAAACAACCAGTTGCTATGACGTGCGCTGACCACCAGGGGGTGCGCACGGAACATGGCGGGCATCAGCAGCAGGCGGCAGAGCACAGAACATGGTGGGCATCGGCTGCAGTGGGATGGTGGTGAGCAGGGGAGCACCAGACCAAGGCGGGGCACCAATCGCTGTCATTGGGGCGAGCCTCTGGTGGTTACTGAAAATTATTTTCTCCGTGCGTTGTGGTCCCACCTGCCAGCGCTGGCCCCTCTTGCATCCGCTGCTGACACTGGAGCCGCCTCTCACACCAGCTGCCGGTGCCTGGCGCCGGCCCTGATTTCTCTGCGCCGTCAGTGGGTGCGAGCGGCGGCTGCCAGCCCCGATTGCCCCTCAGGGCTTCTCCACCTCCCCCTGCTCCTGAGGGGTGATTGGGGCCGACAGCCGCCACTCACACCCACTACTGGCGCCTGGCACTGGTCCTGATCACTTGGCGCCTTCAGTGGGTGTGAGTGGTGGCTATCGGCCCCAATCGCCCCTGAGGGCTTCTCCACCTCCCCCTACTCCTGAGGGGCCATCGGGGCAGTAGCTGCCGCTTGCACCCACTGATGGCACTGGCCCCAATCGCTCCACGCCATCAGCGGGTGCGAGTGGGGCAGGCGTTGTCAGTGCATGGGAGCAGCAGAGGCAGGAGCAGGGCTGTTGGCAGATGGTGGGGGGAGCGGCGGGAGGGGCTGGGGGTGTGTGGAGGATGAGCTGAGACCCGCCCCTCTGCCCACCGCAGCCTCGCAGCCCACAGTTCCTTTCAAGGTGCACGAATTCATGCACTGGGCCCCTAGTTTTATTATAATAGCCCAAACTAGTTTTCCAATTTTCTATGAAGAAAGCAAAAATTGAGCATGCATTTTGATAAACAGCAGGGAGCAGGGAGAGAGAGAGAGGGAGAGGAGGAAGGATGGAGGAAAGGAGAGGGAATAATATAAGAATTTTGTATACATTCCTCTGAAGGGAAGCTCAGTTATGACAAGGTGACTTATGTAAAAAAAAAGTGTACAGTATCAGGAAGCTCATAGGCAACGCACTGAGAGTCACTGTACAACCGCACCCTTACCTTGCTACTTTTCCTCCTTAACTGTTCTCCATAAGCTTTCCTTCCTCTCACAGGCCTCTCTTCTTTCTGGTTGCCGATCTGTTCTTCTTCCCAGGGTCCCCTTTCATTATGAGTAAGAAAGCATTACTCAGCCACCCTCCCCATCTCCCTTATCTCCAGACTTGTCTAAGAGGACGTCTTCAATGCTGAGGGGTGCATGGAGCTAGGCTTACCTCTTTCACAGCCTCTTCCCTGAAGCCCTTTCTTAACTTCTATCAGAAAAGGTCTCCAAAATTCTCATTCTGTCCTTCCAGATAGCATTGCCACCTAACAATCTTCTTTTCTACAGAAGTCTTATGAATCCTGGCTAGGCTGCTAAGTAACTCAAATATAAGGTTATTCACATCTTACAGGAAATTTTCAAAGCTGGACACAATTTAAGTATCTTTCCAGTTTTATACAGGAATCAAACTTACCTGGCTCTCTGCAAAACACAAATATTTTAAATAAATTAATACAATTTTTGTGCTTGGTTATGATACCTATTAAGCTGTTAACATACAACAATAAGGTAAAATCAGATGAATATCTCAGCAACCTACAACATTTAGCACTAGTTAGGTTATCAACATTGCCCAGAATTTCAGAAAAATTTTTTTTCTAGGTCTATTTTTCCTAGGCCATGTCTCATAGTGTGAGGCTATCATATCTCTCTTTTCTGCAATTAAGAAATACGTCAGAGTTTTAAAAAGTAAATGTACTAGTGATGTATAATCAACATTATCTCTCTCAACAAGACATGGCCTTTACAACTTTACTGAACAATAAAACATGACTCAGTGTGTTCATTCATTTCTTTGTTTATTCACTGTTATATACCTAACACCCCAAACACTGCCTATCAGTTAAATGAATGAATAAAAAAAATTTACTATGTACCTCTTATGTACCACATACTGTGCTACCCTCAGGAATGCTACTATATGGCCTAGCTTCCATGAATTGCAGTATAGGAGAGATGTTAGATAAAAGTTATGTAATGATTTAATTGCTATTATGATAAAAAGTTGTAAAGGAAAATAAACAATGAAAGTAGAACTTTTCACTGCTAAGATGTAAAAAAAGACTTTCTAAGGAACAGACATTTAAGTTAGCATCTAAAAAAAGGCCAGAATTTAGGAACAGGAAGAATGAAGAGGAAAACTATTTTACTAGAGGCCTGGTGCACAGATTTGGGGTTCCTCAGCCTGGCCTGCAGGGATCAGGCTGAAACCAGTTTTCCGACATCCCCTGAGGGGTCCCGGATTGCGAGAGGGTGCAGGCCAGGCTGAGGGACCCCACCGGTGCACGATCAGAGCCGGGGAGGGACCATGGAAGGGCTCCAGGGTGTGTCCAGCCCTTCTCACCCAGTCCCAATCGGCCGGATCCCAGCAGCAAGCTAACCTACTGGTCGGAGCATCTGCCCCCTGGTGGTCAGTGTGCGTCGTAACTACCGGTTGAATGGTCACTTAGGCTTTTATGTATATAGATACATATATTTTTTACTTCAGAAAGGAAGGGAGAGGGAGAGGTAGAAACATCAATGATAGGAGAGAATCACTGATTGGCTGCCTCCTGCATGCCCCCTACTTGGGATTGAGCCCGCAACTCAGGCATGTGCCCTGACCAGGAATCGAGCCGTGACCTCCTGATTCATAGATGATGCTCAAACACTAAGCCATGCCAGCTGGGCCATACTTGCATTTTAAAACTATCACTCTGGCTGCTGATGGAGATGGATTAGAGGGAAATAAGGGGGAAGCAGGAAGACCAGTGATGGGGAGAGTACAGCACTGTAGGTGGGAGGTGATGTTGTCTCTGACTAGGGAAGTTACTGTGAATTCTACTTAGGACGTACATTTCTGAATAGGGTAACTAAGTGAGTTATGGGAGATGAGAGAAAGAGGGGTCCCAAAGTGACTCTGACCAACCAGGTGGGTGATGGTTGCCTTTACTTAGATGGGAAACAGTGAGGCCAGGTTTGTGGGGGGAGTGGGAAATCAAAAGTTTGGTGTGAGACATGTTCAAGAAATGAGGTCCACATTACCCGAATGGAGCTCCTCAGCAGGATTTGGGAAAGATACCAATTTACAGCCTTTAGCCAGTTAATAGCACTTGAAGCTATGGGGATAGATGAGATTGCCCAGAGATAATGAAGAGTGAGAAGAGAAGAAACATATATCTTTGAAATATCCAGAACTGCCATAATATGAAAAGTTGAAATTGACTGCAAATTTCTGAAATCCTTCGTAAGTAAGCAATTATTTGATTAAACCATGGAAATTTCTGCTGGGAAATACAGTATCAGCACATTAGTATCAGAGAAATTCACATACCTGAATTCACACAAAAGTTCAGTTTAGGTTATTTTCAGACCACAAGTACATACCATATGTTTAAAATCCCACTGATACCTTCTTAACGGTCTGATAAGAGCTGGAATTAATACACTTCAGTGGTAATTTCTCTAGGCATTATGCTAAAAACATCATGCAAAAGTAAAGGAAAGCCAGATGGTGATGTGATGTTTTGACATGGGCTACAGGCATTTAGTTGTGTTAATCTGCAAGCTTACAAGTAAACACACTGTTAGGAAATAGCGCTGTGCAAGCTGTCAGCTAGCAACATGGACCTGTCCATGGCTTCCTCTGGCCACATCATTTTGGTTCCCTTCTCCTGATTATAAGTGAGCAAAGGTCAAGAAATACCTAAGTAAATACAAAGAGAAGTGATTTTTGCACAGTATCTCACTGTTTATTACCAGCTTCTAATGTTTTTCTCATAACGTGAGTAGCTATTAACAGCAAAGTGTTTCTTTTTATATTTCCACATAAAGCTTCAAAGACACAACCAGGATACCTCTATTCAGTACCTTTTCGCCTGAAAAAGGCTTAAGTATACACTAATTAAAATCTCTGGGATCTTAGTTATGTCAATATTTCTCTAACTGAAAGGACTCTTAAATGAAAAGGTTTTCTTTTTATTGTTTTATTTACCTCAGATTCTAAGACATACAAGAAATTATAACTTTCCCTCAAATTATACAATATACACATATTGTAAAAATACTGAAAATTAAATAAAATAATTAAAAATTGAGTTAAATACATAACTACATGTGATAAATTTAGGAATTGAAAGCAATAACAGAACACAAAAGAACTGCTTAAATAAAATCCTAAATTTCTTAAAACAACAAGATCTGTTATTCATTAGCTAAAAGACAATAACTTCCTTTTCTGGTGGCTATTAAAACCGCTGCATTTGCAGAGGACTTCTAGGGTAGTGAAGCTACTCTATATGATACTACAGTGATGAGTACATGTCATTATGCAAGTCAAAACTCACAGAACATACGAGAGTGAACCCTAATGTAAACTATGGACGTAGGGTGATAACCATGTGTCAGTACAGGTGCATTGGTTTTAACAGACGTCCCACTCTGGCGCAAGATGCTGTGCATATGTGGGAGCAGGCGTTGCAAGGGAAATCTCGGTACTTTCCTCTCAACTCTGGTGTGACCCTAAAACTGCTCTACAAATAAAGTCTAATAAAAAAAATATTTTTTAGCCCCGACTGGTGTGGCTCAGCTGGTTGGAGCATCATCCTGTGTACCCAAGGGTTGTGGGTTCTACTCCTGGTCAGGGCACATACCCGGGTTGCGGGTTCAATCCGGGTCAGGGCACATACAGGAGGCAACCAATCAGTATTTTTTTCTCTCTCTCCCTCACCCTTCACCTCTCTCTAAAACAATTTTTTTAAAAATGTTCCTCAGGTGAGGATTTTAAAAAATTATTTAAAAATTTTTCAAATAGTTGCCATTTGTCACAAAGATTCAAAAGACTACCGCACAAGGTGATTTATCCTAAAGGTCCATGTGAGTATTGATCATTATGCCACTTTCCACAAATCTAAAACATAAATATTTTAACATGCACAGAGAGACCTGACACCACCACTGCTGCTGTGCAAACTCTAAGCAGGAGGAGCAAAGGGCATGTAAAGTATGTACATCTTACAGTTTGAGGCGAGGTAATACCTAGGATAAGGGGAGTAATCTTAATAAGATACACTTAACATAAGAACTGGAATAAGGAGGGCATGCTTAAGCTATCGCAAAGTACACTTCTGGCCCAAAATATCACCATCTATCTCTTGGCATGTGTGGGACAAAGTAAGATAGAAAGAAAATGAAAGACCATGAACACAGAGCACTTGGTCTACTCATTAGCAAAAATAAAATAAAGTTTTCCAAGGTCAAGGACGGCCTTATTTATTTTTCCAAAGAGCTGTTCTTTTGGGCCAGTGTGCATGGCCAACTAAACTGAAATTATCCACACACACTGAGTTCTAACGAGTACCTGAGAGACACTGCAATAGAAAATATTTGTTACGTGGTATTATCAGGTATGGTTATTTTAAAAAATGGGAAAATACTCGAATGCTGTGAATTATAGAAGAAGTAATTTATATTTAAAAGAGCTAAAAACAAGTATGTGATTATCATAAAATACTGAATTTGCTATTTAAGTTCATTTAATTCTGCTAATTAGGACAGGCCATATGCATAATCTTATTTAAATTCCTAATAAAACAAGGAGTAAAATATTTGAGAGAGAAAAAGACAGCAAAATGTGTGCATACTGGGTTTCCAATTAATCTTTAACCTCTGGTGTTTTCATTATTCTTACCAAAATGTAGTTGTCTATATCTGACGTTTCTTGGAGACAAACTGGCAATGTGATACCTTATGGATAAGAAATGATAAACACAGGGCACAAACTTTCCCCAGGAGTTGAAGAAGAGCAATTCATTTTTGCTTTCTGGGAGAAAATATGTAGCAAGAGGTAAACAATAAAGTCAAAGTATAACCGGTAATGGTTAGCGCTGAAACAGTCAGTAGTAAAGACTTCTAAATGTCTAATAGTCCTAACAAGAATGATATGGTAGATTTTGAATATCTAGGTAAACATTGAAAAAAACAACCCTATAAACATAATATGGCTGTAACTACCCATGGTTGATATCCTCGTTGGTTTTATAATTTATTTAGTTGCCCAAGTAATACAATCCTTTTATTTTATTGTCTATTTTGGCACAGTTTTTGAACATTTCCTTTACTTTGGATACCTGATGTAATTCATACCATGTTTTATCAAGTTTAATTTTCTAACAGATCCATTATATACTGTAATTATGACCTCCATAAAAGACTTAAATGTATTGATTTGCCTCTTCTCATTGGTAGCAAATTGAAATCTTAAGTCTTCTAAAACAATGTCAAATTCTTCACCAAGTAACGTGTAAAGTCTTCAAGATGGGTTTAATTTGTGCCACTGGATAACAACCTTTTCTGGATTTGTAATTGTCTCTTTCCACTGGTTTGCTGCTTCAATGTTATTACTGTCTTCACTTATCCAAATCTGTAAAGGAACAATACAACCATTTACCTAACACAATAACGATGAGTTCAGTCAATTACTCTTATTGATGAAAGACAATGGGAAATGTAGTTTACGTATTTTCAATTAAACATCTTTCCACTTTTCCAAAAGTTTTATTTCTCTCTTTGAAACTTAAATGTGAAAACATTTAACCAAATAATTCACTCTGAGGACTATTTTGTATGATCCAATTCAATTTAAAAGTTCAATGTGAGATATTACATAATAATTTCCCCCAAAATAATGAGTATCCTTTCTCATTCAATAAATCTAGGAGCTCAACTTAAAACTGATCCCAATCAGTCAAAAAATTTTTTGTAAAGATTAACTCCAACTATTCTTGATTTAAATTAGATTGATAAGGAATGTGCATTTTCAAGCACTGTATATGTTATATAAAACTATAATTTTAAGTGAAATCTAATCATTAGTCATTCTTGATCTACCGTAAACAATTTCATAATAATCCACAGTAAACAGTACTCTTCACTTATGTAATTTCAGATAATAGATTCGATGAATTTGGGAAAACTATAAAAGCATTATGCAACGTCAAGATAGCACCACGGTTACCTATCATGGAGGTAAGGTGGGCAAGGAATGGAAAAACCTGAATTCTCACCTCAGCTCTACCACTAACAAATGTTGCTGCTTTGAAATTAACTTCTCTGAGACTCAGTTTCTAATTCTTTTAAATAAAGAAATTAGCGCAGGTCACCCACTGGTTTTGAAACGTTTCCCTTTAATTTCATGATCTGAAGAACTTTCCTTCACATAAAATCTTACAAACAACCCTGATATAAAAACGGGTAATGTAAGAGCGCTTTGGTTGATATGGGAGTAGGTGATCTTGACTCCACGTTTGGCTACTCCATCATGGTGGCTCCCAAAACTACCGGAGAAGCTGCAGGAAACAGAGGGCCAGCAAGAACCTTCCCAGAATTATTATTCTTAACTAGAATCTCAACTGAGAAAGCAGAATTACCAAAAAGTTTTCTGAAAATCATCTGTCAAATAAATCTCCTATTCCTTTCCTACATGATAGTTGAAGCTTGATGATACAGGAAAACTTTAACTGAATTCACTTCATGGGTCTTAATGGCTTTGAGAAGTATGCTAGTTGTATGAATTCTTGAGTTTAAGCTTTTTGAATAAGAAAAAGTGAAGAACAAAACTATAATTTTTAAACAAATATTGTAGGTAAAATATATGAAGTAAATCAAAGAGTTAATATCAATTTTTGAAAATTCACATATAATTTTAGGATTTCATGTAGACTACTAATCACATCTTGTCAAATGGAAGCTTTTAAACCAATAATATAGATTTTGGAATTTAAATGTGAGTCACATGATTTTAATTAAGGTAAAACACAATAGACAGCTCCCACTGATCCACTCAGAGTATGGTAAAGAATAAAAAGATAAAAGAAGACAAGTTCCTATAGGATTGGCAAGCAGGCAAGTGCTATGTTGTTTTAGACAAGTTACTGAGAATTTTTAAATAGATTAACCCAGAAACCCATATTGACTATCTAAATATCACAACCACTATTAAATTTGATGTTTTCTACAAGTTCAAATCTAACACATTTCAGTTAATAGCATATAGAGGTAAACATTAAGTTGAACATGAAACAGAATAAAGTTGGATATATGAAGCCTTAAGAAATTTAATTACTTAAGTGTTCCCTCTTCATAACGAATGAGCACTACTGAAAAACTCATCATTCTCATACTTTTTAAAGTTGAAAAGCTCTGAAAAATACTTATTTCCCCTCCCTTTAATAATGTAAAGTTAATTTAGAAAAAAAAAGCCTTATCTACACTAATAAAAGAGAAACATGCAAATTGACTGTACCTCCGCTACGCCCACAAGCCACGCCCACCAGCCAATCAGCAAGTATGCAAATTAATCCAACCAAGATGGCTGCGGCCATGGAGCAAGCAGGAGGCTTGGGTTTTCCCTGGCAATGGAGGAAGCCAAGCTTCCCGCCCACCCTGGCCAGCCCTGGCCTCTGCTCAAGGCTACAAAGTTTCAATTATAAAAGATAAATAAATCCCAACAAAAATGGCAGCAGCCACAGAGCTGGAGAGAGCATGAGGCTTGGATTGGCCCTGGCAATGGAGGAAGCCAAGCTTCCCGCCCACCCTGGCCGGCCCTGGCCTCCGCTCAAGGCTACAAAGTTTCAATTATAGAAGATAAATAAATCCCAGATACCAGGGCCTCCGCTTGGGTTGCCATGGGGCATGGCCGGCCTGCAAACCACCACAGGCTTCTCGACCAGGCCGCCCCATTCTCCAATGGAACCCCCACCCTGATCCAGGACACCCTTCAGGGCAAACCAGCCGGCCCCCACCCGTGCACCAGGCCTCTATCCTATCTAATAAAAGAGTAATATGCAAATTGACCACCACTCCAACACACAATATGGCTGCCCCCATGTGGACACAAGATGGCCACCACAAGATGGCCAGCAGGGGAGGGCATTTGGGGGGGACCCAGCCTACAGGGGAGGGCAGTTGGGGGGGACCAGGCCTGCAGGGGAGGGCAGTTGGGACAATCAGGCCAGCCGGGGAGCAGTTAGGTGTCGATCAGGCTGGCAGGGGAGTGGTTAGGGGGTGATCAGGCTGTAGGCAGAAGCAGTTAGGGGCAATCAGGCAGAGGCAGGTGAGTGGTTGGGAGTCAGCAGTCCTGGATTGTGATAGGATTGGGGCTAATCGGGCAGTTGGACATCCCTCAAGGGGTCCCAGATTGGAGAGGGTGCAGGCTGGGCTGAGGGACACCCCCTCCCCGCCCCCATGCACAAATTTCATGCACTGGGCCTCTAGTATTAAGATAAGCCTGATTGCTCAGAAATTCCAACTACTTGTATTAAAGCAAAAACTGTGATAAAATTTAATTTTTGTGGCAACACTTCATTTTAATTTATGATGCCAAAGAATTATACTCTATTAAACTTCCATTTTATCCTATATTCCTTTTGTTAACCAACTGTTTAAATGCATAGAAAAGTGCAAGGCAAGAATCCAAGATAAAAACTCCTACTAACCTGCCCCACGAAGTGTCTTCTTCTTACAGAGCTTCGACTATAAAGCTTAACGAGAAAAACAATTCCCCTTTCGTTCTGTATAAGTGGGAAAATCATAGTCTCTCCCCACTTTACCCTTCCATTGGAGGCCTTCAGTAGGCGTGTCTTCTTCTTATAAATCAGCTCTCCTGAGCTGAACATTGCCACCTTCACAAAAAAACCTGAAACGTAAGAAATTTTGATATATAAAATTGTATTTAAAACACCATATCAAAATCTGTACCTATACGTTTGTTTTAAAAAATATAAAGAAGCCACTTTTCAAGATCTGATGAGCTATTGCCATAACAGGAAACATATTCTAGTAGAATCTGCCAGTAAAATCATCTTGGCCTTGTGCTTGTATGAGAGAAGGTTCTTTAACTACCTTTACACAGTTATTGTTTTATTCCGATTTTCACTCTTCTTTGGGGAACTTGAACAATTTTCCTTAGAAAGTAATTTATTTTACATAGATGTTCAAATGAATTGGTAATTATAAATGGCACTGTCTTGTTATTATTGAATCTGTTCTGAATTTGAAATTATATTCTCCTCCTTGTTTATATTCTCTTTATTTGTTGCTTGATCCAACCTACCATAGGTTTGTCAATTTTAATGATCTTTTCAAAGAAAAAGCTTTCAGTTTTATCACTTATGTCTTTTGTTGTTGCCTCAACATTTATTATCAACTTCAACTTCGGCTCCAATTCCTTACTTCTTTCCTTGGTGTTTGCTGTTTACCTAGTTTCGTGAGTTGAATGCTTGGCTGTATTTTTTAGTCTCATTAGTTACAGTGGACATTCATTACTTTTGTCTGCTTCAGATAGTTCCTCTTCTTCTAGTAGAAACAAGGAGTGCTCTTGCCCCACTCTTAGCCCTTTAGGTGGGACTGACCTCAACCTCCAGCTCTAGGGGCGGCCCTGGGAACCAGGCCTATGCACCCGAAGTATCAGAATTCCTGGCTGGGCCCAAAGGGTGGGAGGAAAATGTGTTTCAAGGGTTGTGTTTGACATTTTTGTGTTTGCTTTTTTTTTTTAAATTAAATTTCTCATTAGCAGAGTATCCAACAAAGCTTGCATAGGACAATTCCTCTAGGCTGGAGAAACATCTGGCAGTCCTCTGGACACTCAAGCTACAGTAACTAATGAGCCAACTAAGGAATAGCCTCAAATGCAGAGGTCACAACTGGATAAGAATCAAGAGACCAGTGGATTCAGGTAGACACAAGGATTAAAATTTGAAACCCAATAAAGTGATTCTAAGTTAAAAGGTAAGTATTCATGTTAAGTAAAAAAAGATTACTAGAATTTTAATCTCCACTGTAGGAAATGTAGGGAAAAACCGATCTTTTGCTAATATTGTCTTTAGATTCCACTTTGAACCACTATATACTTACTCAAAGTCAGTGGTGTTGATGAGCTTGGAAGGCACTGTGCCTCAAGAATTTGTAACTGAATCCTGCTGTTCACTGCTTGAAAACAAGTCCCCAACTCAAGTTCTGCATGGCACACCTGCATATCACAAAAGTGTCATTTGGTAATTAAGAATAAAGTTTTGGGATATTTCAAAAATTCAAAATTAAAGAGCTAAGATGAGTCATCTTATAATCACTGCTTTTTATTGACACACAAAACTACATGTCATAAGAGAAGGTTTAGACATAAGTGTCATGGGTTCTGTACGTATGAGCTCTTCATTTTCATGGATTCTGAAACTGCAAGTTACAGCTACACACTGATTCTTCCAAGTCAGGGAGACCAAAAGACAATTCACATTAAAAGCAACTTAAATCCCTAAGCAGTTTTACTAGAGATCATGCCAGTGAAATAAACACGGAAAGAGCAAGCATATGTCCAAAAGACTTAAATGTAGTCATTCGAATTGTTTTTTTGAGAACGTATGAAACATAATTTGAAAGTGCAATATATGAGAATCATCATTCTTTTTTTTCTCAATGTAGAAATCAGAGTAGGTGCTAGCAAAATCAGAAGATAACGGATTGCTACAATGAAAAGATCTGTGGGTTGGGAGCTGAATTACTCTGCTGTATGGAAGCAAGCCAGAGAGAAGAGCGTTGGCAGGAAGGGAGCTAGTGAAAGTTATGAGGCAGTAAATAATAAGGAAAAGGTCAAAGAAAACCTGAGGCAAACAATAAGAGGGAGACGGAGAGACGGGGGAAAGAGAAAATGTGCTCTTCAGTATTGCTGACTAACAGCAGAATAAAGCTGGTAACTTGTTTGTGAAACACAACGCGGACCAGCCTACTTCTCTGGCTTCCAACATCCTTGGAGTGAAAAAAGAGAAACATAAAGCTGTCCAAACACAAAAACATTACTCTTCACATGTTGAAAAGAGAAGGTATGGAAATGAAGCGAGAACATAACGTTAAGAGATCTCACAGGGCTCAGCACAGACAGACACAAAACTCTTTGCTAATATTAATTCCAACAAAGCTATAGCCCAGCTGAGTGACGCTTGGTGATGAGCTTTCTAGTTGATCACCGCCCAGCAGTCCCAATAACTGGCTCTGGGCTCACTGAAAAAGGACCTTTCTAGGTACATTCCGTTGGCTGAATCTTGGGCATTTTCTTGAAACACGATTCTGTGTTTTAGAAATTGGTAATGCCACGCCCTGGCCGGTGGTGCTCAGCCCTCGCACCAAAGGGTCACGGGTTTGATTCCCAGGCAAGGGCATCTACCTGGGGTGCAGGTTCTATCACTGGCTCTGGTTGGGGTGCCTCGGGAGGCAACCAATCGCTGTGTGTCTCTCTCATATTGATGTTTCTCTCTCTGCCCCCAGCCCCCATTTCTCTCTAGAAATCAATGGAAAAAATATCCTCGGGTGAGGAACAACAAAAATAAATAAAAAGAAACTGGTCATGCCATAAGAAATTAAGACATAAACAGTGAAATGTGAATCACTTAAAAGCATAAACTCAACTGTTGAGAAGTTAAACTCCCCTGTGAAATGACTGAAGTGATGATAAAACTTGTCTATTTTTGGCAAAAAGAAACACTGATTTTAATAAATAAGTGAATGTACTGCTTTTGCTTTCAATCAGAATAAAATTGGATTAATAAACCTTTTCACATGAACTAAAGCTGTAGCCATACATAAAATAAAACCTTGGCTGATATAAGACCTCTGATATATAATTTGGTAGAAACGGAACCATAATCGTTCATCCAGATTCTCCAAGGCAGGTAAGATTCTAATGTCTCATTCCCCAGAAAATACCTTTGCTGGGTCTGATGCACTCTCCTAGTCTCACTAATTTAAGTTTTAATACATGAATTATCCATTTGAATATCTGTGCCTTCTATAAACCAGGGTTGCAGATTACTGTCTACGAAGCTAGTTTCAAAGATGCAAGTGATGAACTATCACAGCTATAAAACAAATGTATTTAAACATATTTTAACACAATAATCTAATTTTGCACTCTTTCCTTCATCATTCATTCTTTCATATCTACCTACATACAAATACTCAATGCAAAGAACATGACAGGCTGTTGCTAAGAGCACTGTAAATTATAAAGAAAACAGATGAAAACTCAAGCCTTGTTTTGTTTAAAACAAGTAACTTAAATAATTCTTAGTTGTAATAAATGCTATAAAAAACACATTGGGGATGGAACAGAAAATAATAGGCATGGAATAAAGAAATACAGATGCCTCTGGCCGCATCCCCCAAATATTCTGATTTAATTGGTTTAGGTGTGGGTATGTTTTTAAAGCTCCCTAGGTGATTCTAATGTGTACCCAGGGTTAAGAACCACTTTATGTCATCGTAAATATTTTTGAAAAGTAGGTGAAATATAAAACTTACATAAATTTAAAATCATATAAGGTTCGACCTTATAAAAGCTTATGGCTGATTTCTATAAATGTTATCCTGACATAGAAACTATATAATTACATTATTAGGGATTTCTAAACACTCTAAGTGTCCAGCTGGCTAGCTGAGAGAAGAGAATGTCAAGTTTCAAAGATAATCAAGTTCTTTACAAAAAATACCAGCTGTAAGAACTTTGTTCCTGCCAAATTTATGGACAGATATATAGCTTACTCAGGATTAAAAACAACTTTCCCAATCTGTCTGAAGGCAGTCTCTGATGGAGCTTACAGTCTATGATTCTTTCCTGTTTTTCTTACGTTATCAGCTACTAAAAAAAACTTTTTATAAAATTAATTGATAATTTAAAGTTACTCATACTTTAGGGTTTTTTTAATATATTATTGTCACTTACAGGAATTTTTGAAGGTGGTGCTATATCCAAAGAGTAATCCATTTCCTGTGTGCTAAGAGTTCTGAGTGACAGTGAGCATTCGCCAATGGTCTTCTTCCTGGGAGTCTGGGTTTGAACCTTAAATACAAGCCTTACACTTTGCAGACTTTGGAGTTTAATAGCAAACACAAAAGTTTCCATAAACTCAATTGTCTAAAAAAAAAAAAGAAAATATAAAGTATATGAATAAAAGGACTGAAAAAAGGGTGATATGCCAACATAACATAAATAAAAATAACACATTTTAATCTAGGAAAGGTAGATTTGATTTTTTACAACAATAAAAAGATATTTTTTAATGCAAACAAAAATGAGAATGACCATGACTTGTTTTTCCAGAATTTATCCTAGATACTGCCTTTCTTAATTTTCCCAAATCATCCTTTTAATTACTTAGTCAGGAATTCAGGTCAATATCAACACCAAGCATACCAGAATATATATAGCTTTTCTCCTTTTTGAAAATGAGATTGTTTTTCATCTTTGGTTCTGGGGCAGCTTTTCTGCTATTTACAATTCTTCCACAGCAAGTAAGAGTGGTTTAAAAATTTCAGGTGAGCTCTCTCAGTACCCAAAATCTAACTGGTTCACATTACAAGACTTGAATTATTTCTTTAAGGGAGCGATTGTTTGTCTAATGATCTTCCCATCTATTGGGATCCAATTTCTCTTTTGGTAATGTTTGTCCCACTCTTTCCAATCTGAAAATCAATCTCCTTAACAGAGAAGACAAAGAAAAACGTGAATATTAAGTTCTACCTTCTCACATAAGCATCTACCCTATGCAGCAAGCCCGTGTTTTCCATGCTTGAAAAAATTTCAAATATTCTTTTGTTACTTTTAACATATATTTTTAATCTTTATTGTTGAGAGTATTACATATGTCCCCCATCGACCCCATCCAGCCCATTCCCAACCCCCACCCCAGGCCCTCACCACCCCACTGTCTGTTGTCCATGGGTTATGCATATATGCATACAAGATCTTTGGTTAATTACCTCCCACTTACTTTTAATATTTTTAAACCTTGTCTTACCTTGGGCTAACATTTTCTTGACACTACACTGTACATACTCCCTTCTTTCCATTTTAATGCATCCTTTTGAAAAAGGAGTTGTTGTTTTTTCTTTTGAAAAGGCAAGTTATCTGGGCAACTAACAATGTATTTTATATATTATGCTCAATTTTTCTCTTTTATTGTAATTTTTATGTTTGTGTAGTTAGAATTGTGCTTCTTGAGAACCTCCAAACCACTTAAGCTTTCTTTTCCCCCCTAACTTTTCCTAAGTTTACTTCGTTTTATTTGAAAATTAAAAAGTGAAATAAGTAAGTGTCAGGATTATAGCCAGAGATAAGACATTTCCATTTAGACGTCCTATAATCTATATTTTCATAAAGGAATATCCTACTACATATACATCACTTTTAATTTCTGCCTTCTCACTTATTAAGAACATTTTCCCATATCCTTAAAAACTCTTCCTAAACATTATTTCTCATAGCTTTCTAGTATTCTATTACATGGTGTTATGGTTTGAATTGTGTCCCCCCAAAACATATGTTGAAATCCTAACCCTGAATGTGACCTTATTTGGAAATAGGGTCATTGAGGATGTAATTAGTGAAGTTAAGATGAGGTAATATTGGAGTAGAGAGACTGACTGGTATCCTTATAAGAAAATGGCCATGAAGAGACACAGAGAGACAGGGAGAACGCCATGGGCAGATGGAAGGTGCTGACAGAGTGAAGGCAAGGAATGCCAGGGACTGCTGGCCATCACCAGAACTAGGAGAGGCAGGAACAGATCTTCTCTCGGAAAAGGAACCAACGCTGCTGAAATCTTGAGACCAGACTTCCTCCAAAACTGTGAGAGATCAATTTTTGTTGTTCTAAGCCAAAACCCTAAGAAACTATTACATATGGTATTCCATGAGTTTTCTCAATCATTCCCCTATATGAGACATTTAGATTGTTTCCAACTTTTCCACTATGGATAACACACACACACACACACACACACACACACACACACACACACACACACAGGATTGGCAAAAGTAGGTTTACAGTTGTGAGTACATGAAACAGAATTTATTCTATTACTTATTAACTAGAGGCCTGATGCACAAAATTCGTGCAAGAGTAGGCCTTCCTTCCCCCAGCTGCTGGCACCAGCTTCCCTCTGGCACCCAGGACCCGGGCTTTGCTCCAGCTGCCAGCAGGCACCCGGGACCCAGGCTTCCCTCCAGCCCCAGCTTTGTCCGGAAGGACATCTGGTCTAATTAGCATATTACCCTTTTATTATTTTAGATTATTCTATTATTTATTTGTATCATTTGTTTTCTTATTATTATTGCTATTATTTCATATCCTTTCTTATGCTTTATCTTTTAGCCAATGATGGGGAAGCATGTCCACAAATTGATGACAATAAAGAACTCTGTGCCAAAGTGTGCTTGAGGATAGCAAGTAGACTACAAGAATCCTATATAATCCTATATAATAAAAGGGTAATATGCAAATTGATCCTAACAGCAGAACTACCAGGAACCACCGGTCACTATGACATGCACTGACCATCAGGGGGCAGACGCTCAATGCAGGAGCTCCGCTCAGCCACAAGCCGGGCTGACGGCTTTGAGTGCAGGAGGAGTGGCGGGAGCCTCTCCTGCCTCCTCGGCAGCGCTAAGGATGTCCTATTGCGGCTTAGGCCTGCTCCCCTTTTATTATATAGGATTATATAGGATTCTTGTAGTCTACTTGCTATACTCAAGCACACTTTGGCACAGAGTTCTTTATTGTCAGGAGTGGTAGTAAGTCATCAATTGGATATCCCCCGAGGGCTCCCGGGCTGCCAGAGGGATATCTGACTGTCAGCTTAGGCCCAATCCCCTGGGGAGCAGGCCTAAGCTGGCAGGTGGACATCCCCTGAGGGGTCCCAGGCTGTGAGAGGGTGCAGGCTGGGCTGAGGGACACCCTCCCTCCCCGAGTGCATGAATTTTCGTGCACTGGGCCTCTAGTGTGTAAATAATGAAGGTTGGCAATTTGAGCACTTACAAGATTGTACTCAAGTGCACTGTGCCATTGTGACATGCTTTTGAGTTAATAAAGCTATTGTAATAATCATAGCCCGCATGTCTTTTTCCATATGAACAATTGTAAGCCTACTTTTGTCCCACCCTATAAATGTATTTTATATATATATTAGATTATTTCTATGGAACAGATTCCAAGTAGAATAACTACATTAAAAAGTATACATAACTTAAGGTTTTGATGTGTATTGTCATAAAATAACTTTCAGAAAGTTTTATGTTCTAGAGTACTTGTAAAATTTTTTTTCTACTTTTAATAAACAAAAAAGACAGGAAATAAAGATAAAGCAATATGTAATTTCATGTTTATTAGACATCTGAAATACCTTATTTTTAAAAAATGTTTTTGTAGAAAACATTTGCATGGAAAAATACTAACCTTTCAACCCATATCAAAAGACAAAGATGAATATAAGTTAATGTGAAATCTAGAGCATATAAAACCAAATTCAGGATAATAAAGGAAAGTATTTAAAAGAAATAAATTGCAATAATACAATTATTTCTCAAAGCCATATGGGGGGAGAGGATGAAAAAATAGACATTTTCCTTTCATAAGAGAAATATAAAGAGTTTTCTTATATATTGTTCATCTTCTATGTATTTTAGTGATTAAAATTTTCTTTTTAAATGCACCTTAATATTGGACAATGAAATATCAAGTACTTTTACTAGTAAGGCTCAAAATTGTCATTAAAGAGCAAGGCGTACATAATTTGTAGTTTTCCTAAAATAAAACACTTTTTTATTCCAATTCCTCACATGAGTTAAAGTGACAAACATGAGAAAAACATAAAAAGAAATTCAAACACAAACAGCCACTTACATTGGAGCCTTCCTTGGCTGAAGATTTGAAATGCACTGGTTTGGGCAATGTTAGGACTCCTTTTATAGAGATAGCAGGAGTGTCGCCGTAACTAGAGGGCCAACTTAAATCTTTGCACTAAAAAATTAAAAATACAGCTTGAATTTTACAAAGGACATTGACAATACAAATATTTTATGTATTTTTTGAGTTAATGACTTTAGATACAAACTGTAAAAGTAAACTTACTGAAACCTCCTGTTTCATCTACATTAAAATAATCTGACATTTAATGTTCTAAACATCACATCAATCTATCTGAGGTTAAAAATAAAATACTTCCATCACACCTATTAATTTATTTTCTTTAGATTCTTTATTACATACTATTTTCTGCAAAATACTATAAAACTCTAAATTCCAAAGAGATAATGATCCCATTCCCCAGAAGAGAGCAAAAATATATGCTTATAATGTCTAAATATTCAATTTTGTAAGAAAACTTGGTATTCACTGTAATAATGTACCTGTAATACTGTGATCCAGATTTGCTCTGCTGAAGAATTATAAAACACCTTCACATTCAATCTCCCCAAATCTCTTTCATCTCCTGACAGAGTAATGGTATCTGAATTGTAAAAGGACAAAGACGTTTGAGATACTATGCAATCCTTCTAACCCAATTAAGCTTTGATACAATTCAATTTTAAAGACAAAATAGAAAAATGCTACAATTATTTTTTAAAGTTGACAATTTAATAAAACAAACATCACCCTTTAATGTTTTACTGAAGTGCTAGGGGGAAGATAAACTATAAAAAGTAATACATGGGCCCTGGCTCATGTGGGTTAGTGGTTAGAGTGTCACCCATGCACCGCAGGGGTGCAGGTTTGATCCCCGGGCCCCAGTTAGGGGCTAGTGTGGGAGGCAACCAATTGATGTGTGTGTCTCTCTCTTTCTTTCTGTATGCCTCTCTCTCTCTCTCTCCCTTCCTCTCCCTCTTCCCCTTCTTCCTGTCCTTCCACTCTCTCTAAAAATCAGTGGGAAAAAATATCCTTGGGTGAGGATTAACAAACAAACAAAAAAGTAATGCATGGCTTAAAAACTTAACCCAATTATAACCTGAGAAATTTAAGTTAAAACAAAAACTTTCCCAAATAATATTAATATGGCCTTAATACTCTATACTTCAGCAAGGTCCTTACTAATATACTTTAAAACAAACCAACAATGGATATTTAACTGCTCCACTTTTAAAAAGATGTATTCATGTCTGAACACTAAAACAGAGTCCATCTGATGTGTGTATTCATACACAGGTAACATTGCCAACGCATATATAACTAGAGGCCTGGTGCACGGATTCCTGCACGGATGGGGTCCCTCAGCCTGGTCTGCACCCTTCTTGCAATCCGGGACCCCTCGGGGGGTGTAGCAGTGCCAAAGTGGCAGGTGGCCGGGAAGGAGCCCCAGCCGGGGCGTCTCATCCCGGCCCTGCTGCACCTGCTGCCTCGTGGAGGTAGGAGATGCTCCCAGTGCCGCAGCTGTGCTCACCAGCCACGAGCCCAGCTTCTGGCGGAGCTACATTCCCACTGCAGGAGCACACTGACCACCAGGGGGCAGCTCCTGCGTTGAGCGTCTGTCCCCTGGTGGTCAGTGCGCATCATAGCGACCCGTCAACTAGTTGTTCCAGTTGTTCGGTTGTAAAGGTCGCTTAGGCTTTTATATGTACAGGCAGTGCTCGGGTTACGTCAGACTCGATGTACGTCGTTTCGTGGTTACGTTGCCATCTCCCATTTATTTATATAAAAAAAAGTTCCGTCATTTTGACGTATGTACATATGTACTTTATGTTTTTTGTTATTTACTGTATTTACCACAAGGTCAGGAATTGTTATCTTTCTTTTAAGTTTTTTTTTACTGTTTCACTTCATTACTGCTGTGTATGTGCTCCATGTGAGTGACGTAGGTGCTTATGTAGGTGGGTTCTGACTTACGGCGAAAATCGCATTACGTCGAACCATAGGAACGGATCTCCAATGCAACCTGAGGACCTACTGTATAGATTATCTAGAGTTTCTCTTACTATATCATATATACTTTCAAATTACTATTGGGTAGAAATAATTCCCTTAAGAATATAAAAATAGGGTACTTTATTCCTTACCCAAGCTTCTGTTGCTCCCCTGAGAATTTTTCCTCGATGAAGAGCTGCTAGGCACACTGGACAGTGAATCATGTCTCTGCAAATAGAATGCTTTAGTCAGAAACTACGTATCAAACTTGAAGGAGTCGGAAATAATACCTACCCTACTACCAAAATGCATGCTGACCATTTTGACAGTTACTGATCAGAATTTCCCACTTTTAGATAGAAAAGATTTCTGTGTGTGTTATCAGGAAAATCTCACATATCTTACTAGATAATATAGGGAAAAGCCTTTGCAGTTCGGTTTGGTTTGGTAATAAGGATGAAGAGATTATGGCTATGTTTCAGATTTAAAGGTACTAATAAAAATCTGAATATATTTGCAAGTGCCCTGCTACCTAACAACCTGTAAAGCAAGTTATTACAGCATGGTCCCTCTGGACCGGGAGGTACAGCATCACCTGGGAAACTATTAGAAATACAAACTCACTGCAGAGCTACTAAATCAAAAGCTCTGGAGCTGAGGCCTGGCATCCTGTATTTTAACAAGCTCTCTACACAATCCCAATGCATGTTAAAGAACCGGTGCTATAAAGAATTAAGTTTACAAAAATTAATTAAACTGGGATTATTAAAGATTATTTAGAATACACTTCATTTTAATAAAATATATGTTCATATGAAAAAAGTCCACAAATATGTAAAAACAATATTTTCACAGTGTTTTTACTCAGTTATAGGCATATAGGTGATTTGTCTTTTTACTTTGCTTAAGTCTACTTTCTAAGTTTTAAGTAATAATCACAGTTCACTTGTATTAAAAAAAGAAACATTTTTTTAAATGTCAAAAATTTGTCAATTTTATTTGAAACATAGAAGGACAGTATTTTAATATAAATGAATAAAGTTCTACATCTCAATAGAAATACTTTTTATTAACTAGTTATGTTTATTAAAGAAAGTAAAATCAATAAGCACTTTTAAATATATACCATTTAAATTCCAAGTATCTGAGTGCATATCAAATGAGAGGTGTAAGACTCATAAAAATAAAAAAAAACCAACAAAAAACTACTGCCTTTTTTATTCACTTGAAAGCTAAAATAATGCACATGGGAAATATCAAGTGTTTATCCTAAGAGGTATGAGAATAGATACATCTACATAAGATGCAAAACATGTTGTTCCTAATGTAATTTACACGCTTCTGAATTTTTAGCTTGAAAATAAATTATCAGGTATAATTAAATTTATATAAATAATTTACCTGCATGAACTTCTGAGATGAACTTGTAAGATCAAACATAGACTTGCTTAGCCCAGGGGAACCAGGGAGTTTGTTGGTCCTTAAGTCACAAACTACAAAAAGACATAAGTAAATTAGTTATTCTTATAGTAAAAAAGAAGAAATTCTACTTAATTACAATGAATTAAATCTTTTTAGGAATACATCATGAACATTATGCACAAATCTACTTACAAGATAAAACCTAACAAAATTTAAATTTTTTTTCAATTATTTTACTTTGAAACAGAAACCAATAAAAATCAAACAATACATTTTTACATCCACATCAAATATCAAGCAGGGAAATTCATTCTTTTTGCCACATTCCTCAATTCTTCATCTCGTAAGAATCATCAAAGAAGAGGTAAGTACTCTGCGCTAAATACAATTCAACTATTTAATGAGCACTTACTTTTAAAAAATCAATACCGAATCCTAGGTGATCCTATATTGCTAGTTTCCCTCCTGAACTGTGAGATCCTGGAAGAATAGAACTCTGTATTCTAATGTGTATTCTAGCACAGTACTGCAATAAATAAATACTTAAATAAGTATTTCTACTTTACTTTTAGTACCTGAATTCAAGGTTGAGACAGATATATGACCTTCCGAAGAACAGTGAGAAATTTGTGAATCAGATATGTACAAGACAGACTATAACTGATGGAGTTTCAAATATGAAACTAAGAAAGTTCTAAAAATATTTAGGCATTTTCTGTTTTCTTTGTTTACATTTGTAAACATACCATGTTTCTAAATATATCATTTTTACTAAATAGAGCAGAAAAGGAAAAAGCTAGTAAATATCTGTTGTAAAATTTATGAATGGATAAATTATATATAAAATAAAACTTTTTTTTTTCAAAAAAGGACAAATAAAATGGAATTTAGAACTCACTAACACATACAACTTATTAGTCTTTCCATTTTTATATTAGATATAATGCCACAAAGAGGTCAGGATGCTTATCTCATCACTTCTGAAGCCTGGTTTTTCCTTATTTGTAAACTAGAGGCCCAGTGCATGGATTCATGCACTGGTGTGGTCCCTCAGCCTGGCCTGTGAGGATTGGGCCAAAACCAGCTCTCCGATATTCCCCAAGGGGTCCCAGATTGCGAGAGGGCGCAGGCCAGGCCGAGGGACCCCACTGGTGCACAATCGGGGCCGGAGAGGGACCACGGGAGAGCTCCAGGTCATGTCCGGCCTGACTCGCCCAGTCCCAATAGGCCAGACCCCAGCAGCAAGCTAACCTACTGGTCGGAGTGTCTACCTCCTGGTGGTCAGTGTGCATCATAGCTACTGGTCGAACGGTCACTTAGGCTTTTATATATACAGATTGTTTTCCATAGTAAGAATCATCCCTTCCAGGGTCGCTGGTCTAATCTGACTTGTACATTTGCTGAAAGAGAAACACAGAAGCCAGCACTGCTGCCCCCGCTGAGGAGGAGGAAGTGGGAGCAAAGAAAGAAGGATGTGGGGAGTCTGATGGGCTTTGGTCTTTTTGACTAAACCTCTTTTGTAACATGTTCAATAAAAAGCTGAACTCTGAAAAAAAAAGAAAGAGCTACAAGGAGGAAAACACACACAAAAATTTCAAACCTGATCCATATAGTCTTGTCACTTCTGAGGTAGGGGGAAAGCGCCGACTCAAATCTGGTGAAATGTGCTGATACATATAGAACGGGTTATATACGTCATAGCTGGATCCAGGGTGGGATGAGCCGGAAAGTTCTGCCTTGCGATCCCCAAAAGATGCTCTGGCAGATCCTGAAAGCAAATGTTTCTAAAGTTTTATGACATCCTTTCCTTGGAGTTACTAGCCAACAGCTGGTGCATTCAAGGCAAAAGAAAAAAAAATTGTTTCGAGTAATATTAACTCACATGTGTTTGATATCTAAAAAAATAAGCACGCTTTTACTAAACTCTAAGTGTGTGGAGTATTCTGCCAGGGATCAGCCATGAACCCTGCTCTGAAGACAATCTGGTAAATTTTTGACATTTTCCTTTGCCCCTAAGCACACTATTCCAAAATGTGGACAATTCTGTATTTTGTGATTGGAGTTTCCTTTTATTTTTCTACTTACACAAAGAACATCTTTTAAGTAACAAGATGATCTCTTTTTAGAAACGTGCTCTTTTCACAAGACCAGAACATTTATAAAAACTGACCACCTGCTCCTTTTTGTCAGGCATCTTTTTGTTGTTGTTGTTAATCCTCATTGTTTTTCCATTGTTTTTCAGAGAGAGTGGAAGGGAGGGGAGAGAGAGAGAAAGAGAGAGAGACAGAGAGAGAGAGAGAGAGAGAGAGAGAGAGAGAGAGAGAGGGAGGAGAGGGAAAGGAAGAGGGAGAAGGAGAAACATCAATGTGAAAGAGACACATCGATTGACTGCCTCCCCTACCTACCCTGATGGGGGCCAGTGATTGAGTCTGCAACTCAGGTACACTCCCTTGACCAGGAATTGACTCTTCAGTGTGCAGGCCGATGCTCTAACCACTGAGGACACCAGTCAGGGCTTTGTCTGACATCTTATCAAGACATCAGTGGTAGCAGCTGCTCTTCGAGTTCGCTACACTGCCCAAGAATGACAAGAAGAAGAACGATGCCAGAAAGTCAGCTAAGAAAGACAAAGACCCAGCGAACAAATCTGGGGGCAAGGCCAAAAAGAAGTCGTGGTCCAAAGGCAAACTTTGGAACAAGCTCAACAGCCTAGTCTTGTTTGACAAAGCACCATATGACAAACTCTGCAAAGAAGTTCCCAACTATAAGCTTATAAGCCCAGCTGTTGTCGCTGAGAGACTGAAGATAGAGCTTCCTTGGCCAGGGAGTTACTAAACTGGCTCAAGTAATTTACACTGGAAACACCAAGGGTGGGGATGCCCCAACTGCTGGAGAAGATGCACGAACAAACTGTACATTTTGAAAAATAAAACGTTATTTAATAAGAAAAGAAACTGACCATATGCTGAGATACACAGAGCCAGTCTCAACAAATTACAAAGGACTGAAATCATAACGAGTATGTTCTCTAACACCAATGCAGCAAAGTTAGAAATCAAGTAGCAAAACGGATAGAAAATATTTATATTGAAACATAAAGGACCAAAAATAATAAAAAACAAGATCGAAAGATTTGCTCTACTGGGTATTAAGAATGGAATACGGGCACCAATGATAAGATCAGTGGAACAGAATAGAAGGCTCAAAAAGAGACACCCATTTTATGGATGCTTGATTTATAATCAGTGTGGCACTGCACAACAGTAGGAAAAGGGATAAGACAACTGAATATTGATATAGAGGAAACAACAACAACCTTCATCCCAACTAAATATATTCACAAGACTTAATTCCTTGTGGATTGTAACTCTAACATAATGTTAAAGGCAAACCAATAAAACTTCTATATTAAGTACATTTATCAGAAAGTCTTCACAGCCTTAGGGCAGAGAAGCACTTCTTAAAGGGAACATAGCCTTAATTATTACAAATTTTTAATAAACTCAACTACATTAAATTTGAAATTTTCCATTTGTCAAAAGACTATTTAAAAGAGTAAAGAGGTAACCCACAGAGGGGAGAAGATATGTGCAACAAATATAACTGACAAAGGGCTTATATCCAGAATTTATGAGGCACTCCCACAAATCAATAAGAAAAAAACAAGCAAGCCTATATGTAAATTAGCTTAAGACTTAAGCAGACACTTCAGAAGAGAGTCTATTCAAATAGTCAATAAACATGATCTGGTGCTCAATCTCATTGACCATGAGGGAAATTAAAACTCTAGTAAGATACCACTACATGCTCACCAGAATGGTTAAAATTAAAAAGCTGACAATAGCAAGTGTTGGCAAGAAAGCAGAGCAATGTGAATGATCATACTCTGCTGATGAAAATGTAAACTGATATAATCACTGTGGAAAAGTTTGCTAACTTCTACTAAAGCTAACGATATTTATAACCTACAACCCTAAAATGCCATTCTGGGACATATACACAACTGAAAAGCTTGTACATGTGCACCAAGAGATAAGTACAAGAATGTTCAAAAGCATCATTATACATTATTGACAAAAACTGGAAAAGACTCAAATGCCCATCGACAGTAAAACTAGATGAACTGCAGTATATACTTGTTACATAAAAATACCTTATGCAGCGGTTGCCAATCGGTGGTCCGCGGACCACCAGTAGTCCGTGAGGTCGGAAAGGTTGGCGACCGCTGTCTTGTAGTATGCTCTACAGAAACACTTCTGTATCTCATCCATTAGAAAACAATAGATAAATACACTCTCTGTACAGATATAAAAACAAACTGAAGCTTACTAACAACAATGTGAGTAAATTTCACAAACATAATGCTGACTGAAAGAACTCACAAACAAAAGAATATATACTGAATATGTTATTTCATTTATAGAAAGATCAGAAAACATACAAAAAACTAACCATAACATTTAGGAATATTCAGTTAGGTGGTAAAAAGTAAGAAAAGCAAAAAAGCGACACTGATTGCTCTGAAGTGACTGGAAAGGGAAAGATGGAAGCTTTGGGGCTGCTGGTTCTACTCTCTTTACTTGAGTGGTAACTACACACACGATTTGCTTTGTAATAAATCACTGCGCTATAGGTTTCTTTGTTCCTTTTTTTCTACATGTGTTTTATATTTAGATCAAATTTTCTTCAAAGCTTATAATCACATTGGAAATAGTATATACACATAAAGTTTTTTAAATGTTTAAATTATCACCATGTTTTCACTCTTTTTGTTCCATTTAAAACAGAACCCACAGTATAAAGTAGTATTTTCTGAATTAAGCTAAACAATAAAACAGGTAGCCTGACATTGAGTTCAGAAAATAAAAATAAAATATGAGGTTATGAGGTGAGATTCTATCCTCATCCTGTTTCAAAAAAACTATGTATACAATCCAAGCACAGCTCATGGTCAGAGGGGTGCCAAGAGGGAGTGATGATGCCAGAGAGCCTAAAGAGTGTGCACCCCCATGAGCCAACACTGACTCCTTCAACACATAAACAACTACAAACGTCTATGGTAACAAGAATGGCACTGTCAAGAGTATGACTCACTGCCTTTATAGGCTATACCTAAAAACGAATATTCTGATTTCATTTTTCCTTTATAAGGAAGCCACTACAGAATTCCAATGTTCCCCTCAAACAGTACACAGTGATATCAGTTTTTAAGTTCAAGAAAACTTTCTCTCAATTTACAAAGCCACACTGTTGTAAAGTTACAGAATTGCCAACACATCTCAAAAGCCCTATTTGAAATTTCAATATTAATTCAAATTGTAACCTCTGGATGGATAGGCAGGTAGGTGATAAAGCCAGCACAGTACAAATTTAATGATAAATCTGTTTGCTATCAAAGCAGGAAGCTATAGTTGAAATCAGACTCATTAGCAAGTGAGTGAAGCAACAAAACAAATTTCAAATATTTGAATCATAATTTAAGTCACAATTGATATTGGCCTGCTCTATCTTCTCAAAATCTCCGTATCAGCCCATCACTCACACATGCATTTGCACATACAGCTTACACATATTTTACTTCTACAATTAGGTACCAAGAATACTTTCCTGACTTTCGTTATATAAAGTAATTCTCTCTCCAAAATGCTAGAAATCAGATGGCTTCACCATATCCTCAGTGAGCCTATAATCTAAGTTTAAGCCAATTTCTTAGTCAACTAAAAAGTTAATATTAACAACACAATGACAAAGAAGAAAAAGAAAAATGACCACATATTGCCAGGTAGGTACTTCTTACTTATTTTCTGATTACGAAAAAACCCCACAGAAAATAAGTTAAATGTATAAGAATAGATAATTTATAAATTGTGGTACATCCATATAATTTAATACTATAATGCCATTAAAAAGTAATGAATATGAAAACATGTTCATAATATATGATGTGAATAAAATAAATTGCAAGACTATTTACATGGCTTAATCCCATTGCTGTTAAACAGGTATGAGAGGAAGAGAAAAATCAATTAATCATGGTATCCTGTGAGCCAGAGCTTTTAAAAACTATTTTTTAGAGATATATGAAAAACAAGACATAAGATTCATCTTTCCTTGTTTCTTAAAAAAAAAAAAAAAAAAAATCACTCCTACTAGACCTTCTTCGCTTATAGATAACACTAAACTCTATACCAAAACCCAAAGGCACTGGAGCATGAATAAAAGCAATGCAGATTCTGGACAGGATTTGACTTGGAAAAAAAAGAGAACAGTATGAAATTAGTTACCTGTTTTTAATAACTTTTAGCCTCAGGGCAGGCCAAGGTTGGCACTGAGCAGGGCGGGTAAAACTCCAATAGAAAATCCAGTCTTTCTGGCCTAAAGAACCAGAAGACAAAGTTCAGAGCAATCACAGCAGCTAGAAAGTAAGGTGGGAATCTTGGAAAGGAGAAAACTCCAGATTCTGTGAATAAAGTCTGCTCAAATACCTGGCTGATCCCTGAACCACACATGTGTGGGACAGACTCCAGCTAAGGATAATAAAACTAAGCTGAGGTAAGAGCTGCCACTACCAAGTTGCAGAATCCAACCAAGTTAATTGCCTGCTGAAAAAAAAAAGGAAAAGAAAGTAAAAAAAATAACCCTCTGAGTAATATAACAGATTTGAATCCCTAAAATATAATATCCAGCATCCGGAATACAATCCAAAGTTACCAAACACAAAGAAATGGGAGAATATGACCCATTCTCAAAGAAAAAGACAATACACAGAATTCAAACCTAGATGACCTCAATGTTAGAATTTTTAGACAAATGTGAAGTTCAAAAATATAAAAGAAAATGGCTCACAATAATGAAAAATATGTCTAAAACAGAAAATTCAGTTTATAGGCTTAACAACTGAATGGAGATAACAAAGGAAAGAGACAAATAACTTGAAGATAGATCAATATTATCTAATCTTAAGACCAGAAAGAGAGAAAAAAGATCAGGGGGAAAAAAAGAAGTCTCGGAAACACATAAAACAATATCAAAGAGTCCTACATATGAGTAATTGGAAACCCAGAAGAGAAAAAGGGGCAAAAAAAATATTTGAGGAAATATTCTAGGTCTTGATAGGAGTTTTTATTACACTAATATATGCATTTGTCAAACTCAAAAATTACACACTTAAAAGTTGGACAGCTCAACTGCATGTAAAGTTTATGTTGAAAGAAGAAGACTAAACAAATACTGAACTCTAGTAAATGATATAAATGCTTAAATATTCAGAGGAAAGTCTACTAATGTCCATAATTTAATCTGACATGCATCCTCCTCCACAAGAAAGTATTAATGCACAGAGAAATGAATAGGTGAATATATGTGATAGGAAGTATACTGATATGTAAAAATCTATGTGGTACATATGTAGAGGTAGTTACCATTTAATTCTTTCAATTTTCCTGTATGTTTGAAAACTTTTCATAATAAAATTTTGAGAAAAAATAATCATTGTGACTGACTGCTTCAATCCACTAGAACAAATTATTTTTAAAATACAAGAGTTACATGTTGTTTCCTCTTCATTAGTCCATTGACCTCTACAATATCAGCCAAAATTCAAGCCAATGAATCTACCTCATTCAAGCAGCTATTTAGACTGGCAAGTGTTATTTATAGACTGGGGAGCATAGTGGTGAAGAACATTGCTTCCTTATTTCTCTTTACACCAAACTTTAGAAAACAGTAGACAGAATGTTTTCTCTATTTACTGATCAAATCCAGAATAATTCCTCTATTTTTTCCTTCTAGACATATGAAGGATAACTGATTATAATTATACTAGTGGCCCGATGCACGGATTCGTGCGCATTGAAAGGAAATTAATTAGAAGAAAGATTCGTGCAGAAATTACGTTACTGCAAAAAATTACATGTCAAAATAGTATATATAATATCCTATATAATAAAGAGGTAATATGCAAATTGACCATCACTCCAAGGCCACCACAAGATGGCCACACCATGTGGACACAAGATGGCCGGCAGGGGAGGGCAGTTGTGGGCGATCAGGCCAGCAGGGGAGGGCAGTTGGGAGGGACCAGGCCTGCAAGGGAGGGCAGTTGGGGGCAATCAGGCCTGCAGGGGAGGGCACTTAGGGGTGACGGGGCTGGCAGAGGAGGGAAGTTGGGGGTGACCAGGACTGCAGAAGAGGACAGTGGGGGGGACCCAGGCCTTCAGGGGAGGGCAGTTGGGAGTGACCAGACCTGCAGGGGAGGGAAGCTAGGGGGAACCAGTCCGGCAGGGGAGGGCAGTTAGGGGTGACCAGGCCGGCAGGGGAGGGCAGTTAGGGGCAACTGGGCCAGCAGGGGAGCAGTTAGGCGTTGATCAGGCTGGCAGGGGAGTGGTAAGGGGGTGATCAGGCTGGCAGGCAGAAGCATTTAGGGGAAATCAGGCAGGCAGGCAGGTGAGCAGTTGGGAGCCAGGATTGGGCCTAAACGGGCAGTCGGACATCCTTCAAGGGGTCCCAGATTGGAGAGGGTGCAGGCTGGGCTGAGGGACACCCTGCCCCCTCATGCACAAATTTCCTGCACCAGGCCTCTAGTAGTATTATAAAATTAAAATACAAAATATTTTAATATATATCACGTATGCGCGAGTCAACAGTTATTTTTAAATTGCCAGTGCGCATCATATGTACCAGACGGTCAGTCACGTGCGATTGGCGCCAGTGAGAGCTTTATATGTATAGCGCATGTGCAAGTCAGTTGGTTGGACGTATGTACAGTTGGTCACTCAGCCTTTTATATATAGAGATTACTCCTTTGAAAAAGGCCAAATATAGATACAAATGTGTTGTATTATGGTCAGATTTCATAATGAGAGCTTTCAAAAATACTATACGTTAAGTTCCTCTACAGAAAGAGCAAAACGTAAAATTTGTGGGTAAAAGATATACCTTTATGTTAAATAGAGCAATAACAACATTGAAAGGCTACATGCTGATTTTTAAACCCTGGAATTTTCTTGTTTACCTTCAAGTTCCTCTAGATGTGAAGGAGTTCCTTGCGTCCTGGGCTGAACATAAGACAACTTAAACTTGGGCACCACAAATGGTACTTGTTTGCCATCAGATGGTAACTTGGAAAGTAAATAATCCTCAGTACAGCCAACCTGAGGCTTCACACACACAGAAGCCAGTGGAGGTACACAGACGGCAGTATTTTGACTACTAGAGACTCCTGTTTTAAAGTCAGTTTCCACGGAAACTGCATAGAAAAGAAGGGAAAGAAAAAGAAAAAAAAAATCATAAATATGTATTCAGATTTATATATAAAAATCTAAACCTAACATGCTTTGGTGCTTATTCAATCATTTCAGAAGAAACGGCTGATACATAAACTACTCTTGGGTCCTACCAAGCACTTCTGGACTCTACATTAATTCTGTCCAGCCAATATTCAAGCAATTAATATACTACTGCCAAAGTATATTAACATCGTAATGGTTAAAGGAGGTTTTAAAGACTCATTCCCACAAGAGTTCATACATGGAAAAACAAGTTTATTTTGAAGTTAATTGCACAATACTTTTAAGTAAAATCTAGTCATTTAAAACTACTCTCAACAAAGCAATTCTTCTTGTCAACACTAATAGTTACATCAGTCTTAAATACATAAAACAATTCTGAAAAACCTAAACTTAGGTCTCTTCACCAAATCACAAAATAAAATATACCAGTACACTGACCCTAACATGATAGCATCTCTCCTTGTGCTAGCTTCTCTGACCCACTTTGTTTGATAGAACGATACATGATTCCTAAAATGAGTGAGTTAGGGGGGAGGTAAGGGACACCCAGAGTTAATCCATCTGTAATACTCATGTCCAATCCTCCTCTTCCCTTACTTCCTTCTTCCCATTCAGCTTGCTAACATCCTCTTCATACTTCCATACCAAATGCCATCTTCTTTGTGGGATTGTCCCAGGGTGCCTCCTGGGTTGAATTCATCTCTCCGCCCTATACCCCGGGTATTTTAATATTTACCTAGCGTGCCTTATATTTATGTTTCTGCCTCCCTCGTGCAGCTAGGGAATATGTCTCATTTATTTTTATATTACAAAATGCCACAAGTAAGGGGACATTAAATAAATGTTTGTTGAAGTCATAAAATGAAACTCACAGTTGGGCTTTTCTGTTTCACCATAGAAACATCCTCTACAGCAACTCTTTATAAATTCTGTTGCCATTACACTCAATTTCCAATATCCAGCAAAAGATGCACACTTCCAACTTTAATATTAATCTGTTGGTAGAAAAGAAAACAAGTTAAAATAATCGTGCTTAATGCCATTAGGTATCACTAAATAAATCAAATTATCTGTCTTTCTAAGATGTTCAAATGTTTAGAGGAAGGCAGATTTTTCTTCCTATTTGTAATTTTTATAACCTGGGCTCCTTATCCTATCTAATAATAGACAAATATGCAAATTGACCATACCTCCGACACACCCACAAGCCACGCCCACCATCCAATCAGAGTGAGTATGCAAATTAACCCAAACCAAGATGGCTACAGCCACAGAGAGCAAGGTTTCCTAGGTAACAGAGGAAGCCAAGCTTTCCGCCTGCCCTTGCCAGGCCTAAGCCTCCACTCAAGCTACAGAGTTTCAATTATAGAAGGTAAACAAATTCAAACAAATGGCGGCAGAATGGAGCTTGAGAGAGCAGGCCAGGGTTGCCGCCAGCAACAGGGGAAGCAAAGCTTTCCGCACACCCTGGCCGGGCCCACCCGCTTAAGACAACAAAGTTTCAATTATAACCCCAACACAAATGGCTGCCGGCCTTGGCCTCGGAGGGAGCCCCAGGCTTGGCTCCGCTCCAGGCTACAAAGTTTCAATTGTAGAAGGAAAATAAATTCCAGATACCAGGGCCTCTGCTTGGGTTGCCAGGGGACATGGCCGGCCTGCAAACCACCACAGGCCCCTCGCTCAGGCCGCCCCACACCCCAAGGGAACCCCTGCCTGATCCGGGACGCCCTTCAGGGCAAACCAGCTGGCCCCCACCCCTGTACCAGGCATCTATCCTATCTAATAAAAGAGTAATATGCAGACTGATCATCACTGCAACACACAATATAGCTGCCCCTATGTGGTCAAAGATCCTGCCCCCATGTGGACACAAGATGGCCACTACAAGATGGCCAGCAGGAGAGGGCAGTTGGGAGGCACCCGGCCTGCAAGGGAGGGCAGTTGGGAGGCACCCTGCCTGCAAGGGAGGGCAGTTGAGAGGGACCAAGCCTGTAAGGGAGGGCAGTTGGAGGTGATCAACCCTGCAGGAGAGGGCAGTTAGGGGTGACCAGGCCAGCAGAGGAGGGAAGTTGGGGGCAAACAGGCTGGCAGCAGAGTGGTTAGGGGGTGATCAGGCTGGCAGACAGAAGCAGTTAGGGGCAATCAGGAAGGCAGGCAGGCAAGCAGTTGGGAGCCAGCAGTCCTGGATTGTGAGAGGGATGTCCGACTGCCCGTTTAGGCCCGATCCCACGGTGGGATTGGGCCTAAACGGGCAGTCGGACATCCCTTGAGGGGTCCCATATTGGAGAGGGTACAGGCTGGGCTGAGGGACAATCCCCCTCCGTGCACGAATTTCGTGCACCGGGCCTCTAGTAAGTTAATAAAAATGGAATTGAACAATCTCAATGTTAAATCTGAAAAAAAGAAAATCCCCACTCTCAATTTTCTCTTTGGCCTCATATATCTAAATTGTTGTCCAAGCAAAATTTGAAACATAAAATGGCCCTCATAAAAAAGTGTGAAAAAAATTCACTTGCTCCAAATCAATTCTTTTAGTAACCCAAAGACCTTATAATGGAGGCCAATAAACAAATAATTTCATACTTTATGAGTTAGCTTAATGCTCAGGATTACACTAACAGAAAAATATACCTTAAATACTGTAACACATACATGCAACCCCATCTAAGTCACAAATAAGATATGTTGAAAATAAAGGGAGTCTGTTAAATTTACCAGAAATGTAAGACGGTATAAGGAGATACATTTGTTGTAGGAACAGTGCGCCAATCACAAGGCACATTTCATGGACAAGTTAAATGGGCATTCAAGAAGAAGACTCCCTCTGGCTTTTGGGTTCAAGGTGGCAAATTAGGAAGATCCTGAGCTCCTCCTCTCATTGACACCAAAACTACAACTGCACACAGAACAGCTATCTCAGAAAACAACCTGAGGACTAGCAGAACAGATTTTCCACAACTACGCATATAAAGAAAAAGCCACACTGAGACGGGTAGGAGGGGCAGAGGCTCAGTCTAGTCAGGGCCCACCCTAATCTCCCTTCCCCGTGTGGGGGCTCACAAGTGGGAGGGATATCACAACTACAGAGGTCCCCCACCAAGAGCGAGGGGTCCAAGCCTCAGCCTGGGGGACCTGCACCAGTAAGAGGAGCCTCTGTAGAGTCTGGCTTTGAAAACCAGCAAGACTTATTCTGGGTGAGCCAAAGGGCGGTGCTCTTTCCAGCACGGAGGCAGCAGTTTGAAAAGCACCTGTGTCATAGATGAAGGTGATAGATACGTTGACCAACTTTAAGGCATGTGCTGGAGGGGCAGGGATCTTTCTCCAGAGTCCAAAGTGCTGGTGGGCGCCACTTTCCCCCCATTGTTTTGCTCTCTTTCCACCTAACTGGTCTGATGCTGGCAGGCGCCATTTCTGACTCTCCATTAACCTTGCAAATACTGTTCATCCCCCTAGCATTTCCCTGACGACCTCTCCAAAGCTGATTCTGCCCTGCCACACCAGTGGGCGACCTCAGCCAGCATCTGTGCACACAACGTGTCTACAACAGTCTGCAAAGCTGAAGATATGCCCTGTAAACCGTAAAGCAACCACTAAATAAGAAAAGAGGGGTTTAACTAATAAGCCAAAAAGTTGATCAAACGGAATTAAAGAAAAAAAATTTTAATGTAAAGCAGAAAAAGGGAGAGGAGATAAAGAATAACTGGGGTGAACAGTAAACAAATAGCAAGATTATACAGCAGGTGGAACACAAAAACAGGTGGGATGAATAGGAAATAGCAAAATGATACATTTAAACCTAACTATGTCAATAATCACATTAAGTGTAAATGCTTTAAATATGCCAATTAAAAGGCAGAGATTGCTAAGACTGGATCAAAAAGCATGACCCAAGTATATATGCTGGCTATAAGAAATATACTTTAAATATAGACACTCATGAATATAGACACAAAAATCCTCAACAAAATACTAGCAAACAGAATCCAGAAACATCCTATATAATAAAAGGGTAATATGCAAATCGACTGAACGGTGGAATGACTGGTTTCTATGACACACACTGACCACTAGGAGGCACACGCTCAACACAGGAGCTACTGGCCAACCTCTCAGTCCCTTCCCCCAGCCGGCAGGCTCCGATTGCCCGATGGCAAAAAGGGAACCGCGGGTGGGTGGCGGCGGACATGGGCAGCACCAGGCCAAGGCCCCCGCCTGCTGGTTGCCCCACACACAGAGGGCGACCAGTGTCAGGGGATGGGGCCAGCGAGCAGGCAGGAACGGCCAACCTCTCTGTTTCTTCCCCCCGGCCAGCAGGCTCCAATCGCCTGATGGTGAATGGGGAACCGGGGGTGGGGGTGGCAGGGGGCAGGGCCAGCTGCCGGCAGCCAGGGAAGATGACCCTGATCACAGGCCAGGCCTAGGGACCATACCTGTGCATGAAATTTCATGCGCCAGGCCTCTAGTATGAGTAGAATTATATATCATAACCAAGCGAGACTTATCCTAGGATTGCAAGGCTATCTTAACATCTGAATATCAATTCATGTAATACATCCTATCTAATAAAAGGGTAATATGCAAATTAACCATCACTCCATCACAAATATGGCGGCACCCATAGTCACAAGATGGCAGCGCCGAGTCCCCTCAGCCCCGCCGGAGTCCCCCAGTCCTGGGGGGGCAGCCACTGAGAGTGGGCAGCGTGAGTGGCCTGGCGGAATGCTTGCTTTGTCACCGTGGCAATGAGGCAAGCGTTCCGCCTCGGCCACGGAGGGCCTCTGGGCAGTGGGCGCGGAGCAGCCGGGACAGGACGCTTGCTTTGTCGCTGCGGTGACGAGGCGAGCATCCTGCCCCGGTCGCAGAGGGCCTCTGGGCCGTGGAGAGCCTCTGGGCAGTGGGCGCAGAGTGGCCAGGTCCTGCAGAGAGCAGAGAACCACGGGGAGTGGGCCTAAGCCATCAGGGCTCCCGGATTGGAGAGGGTACAGGTAGGGTTGAGGGACCCACCCCCCCATACATGAATTTCGTGCACTGGCCTCTAGTTACATAACAATCAACAAAAACTACATGATCAGCCAAAACCGGTTTGGCTCAGTGGATAGAGCGTCGGTCTGCGGACTGAAAGGTCCCAGGTTCAATTCTGGTCAAGGGCATGTGCCATGGTTGTGGGCACATCCCCAATGGGGGGTGTGCAGGAGGCAGCTGATCAATGTTTCTCTCTCATCGATGTTTCTAACTCTAACCCTCTCCCTTCCTCTCTGTAAAAAATCAATAAAATATATTTAAAAAAAAACAAACAAACTACATGATCATCTCAAATATTTTCTTAAAAATCTGAAAATTCCAATACTCTTTCATGCAGAAAGGAAGGAAAGAAGGAAGGAAGGAAGGAAGGAAGGAAGGAAGGAAGGAAGGAAGGAAGGAAGGAAGGAAGGAAGGAAGGGAGGGAGGGAGGGAGGGAGGGAGGGAGGGAGGGAGGGAGGGGGGAGGAAGGAAGGAAGGAAGGAAGGAAGGAAGGAAAGAAGGAAGGAAGGAAGGAAGAAAGAAAGGAAGATCAAACAAGGAATAGAAGAGAATCTTCTCAACAAAAACAAGAGCATCTATGAAAAACCTACAGCTAACATCACAGTAGCTGCTGAAAGACTGAATCCTTTCCCTCTGAGCCTAAGCACAAGACAAGGATGTCTACTCACCAACTTCTGTTCAACACTGTCCTGTAGATTCCAGCTAGCACAATTAGACTAGAAAGATGTAAAGGGCATACATACTAGAAATAAAGAAACAAAGAAATAAAATTCTTTATTTACAGACAACTTGACCTTGCAAATAAAAAGAGCAAAGGAATCCACTAAAAACTAGTAGAAGCAATAAACAAGTTGCGTTCAGTTTTCAAAGCATAAGGTTGATATACAAAAATTAATTCTATAGGGTGAGGCAAAAGTAGGCTTACAGTTGTGAGTATGTGGAACACAGAGTTTATTCTTGTATTATTATTTATTGTATTATTTTCCATATGAACAACTGTAAACCTACTTTTGTCCCAACCTGTATTTCTATACACTAAAAATGAACAATCTAAAACTGAAATGAAGAAAATCATTTCATTCATAAAAACATCTAAGACAAACCCTAAAATATTTAGGAATACTTTAAAAAGAGAAGTGAAAAACTTGTACACTGAAAACTATAAAATATTACTGAAAGATATTAAAGAAGCCATCAATAAATGAAAATATATCCCATGTTCACAGGTTGGAAGATATAATATTATTAAGATGGCAACACTCCCCAAATTTTCTACAGATTTAACACAATCCTTTCCAGTTTCTTTCTAGAAAGAGATCCTAAAATTCATATGGAAATGCAAAAGACACAGAGCAGCCAAAACAATCTTGAAAAAAAGAACAAAGTTGGAAGATATACTTCTCAAAATTTACTACAAAGCTAAAATAATTAAGGCTGTGATATCGGAATAAGAAAGACATATGAATCAATGAAATAAAAATGAGAGCCTAAAAATAAGCCCTTACATTTATGGTCAATCAATTTTTAACAAGGTGCCAAGAAATTTTAAAGAGAAAAGAATAGTCTTTACAACAGATGGTGCTGGGACAACTGGATATCTACATGCAAACAAAAAAAAAAAAAATGAAAGAAAGAAACTGGATAACTACCACATACTGCAAATAAAAATTAACTCAAAACTGATCGCCTAGGAGAAACCAAGATGGCGGCATAGGTAAACACCTAAATTGCTGCTTCGCACAACAATTTCAAAACTACAACTAAAAGACAAAACGGACATCATCCAGAACCACAGGAAGGCTGGCTGAGTGGAAATTCTACAACTAGAAGGAAAGAGAAAAGCACACTGAGACTCACAGGAGCTGCAGAAGGCAGAGGTACGGAGGCGCGTGCATGGAGAGGGCTGGCAACTGAGTACACAGCTGGCTTTTTCAAGCGGGAGGGAGGCTCTGAACTACAGTTCTGGGTGAGACTCTGGGGACCCAGACTCATATGGGGAGAAACTGGACTGTCTGGCAGCAGGTGAAACTCAAGGGCGGCTTTCTCTCAGAGGTGCTTGCAGTGATTACCATGGGACACTGAGACCCAGGGGCCTCTTAGGGCAGGGCTGACGGGAAGCCATTGCTGTTTGCTCCATCCTGAGATTCCGCCCCACGAAGCCATTGCTGTTTGCTCCGCCCTGAGACTCTGCCCCATCCAAGCTGAGCACAGAGACTTTTGCATATGAATGGTCTGGTCCTTTGAATTCTAAACTTACCTAACAAACTGCAGCTGAGTCAGTGAGACCCAGAACATCCAAAAGAAGGCCCAAGGCCCCACAGCAGCTTGCATTTCTTCACAGCTGGGCCTCATCTGGGCACCTCCAAACCCCAAAAAAAGAAGAGGAATCTGCAGATCTCTCTGTAGCTCCTGCTGGGTGGCCTCAGGCAGAGCTAAATTAGCACTTCCTTGGAGATCCAAGAGCCAGTGTACCCAGGAGTCAGAGTGGGACCATCCAGATTACAACTCCTCAGATCCATAAGGGACATACTCAGGGGGCAGACTCAGTGAGCACCAAAGCCCCATTGAAGCAAGTCTTGTCTCATAAGGGTGTCTCCAGCACAGAAGTTCTCCTGTCATAGACACAGCTGATCCTCACAGCCAATGGGCCTGGAGTCAATTCCTCCCAGTGATACCAACAACAATCAAGGCTTAACTACAACAAGACTGCACCACAAAGGGGTGCACCAAGAGTGTCCACCTCAGGTAACTGGGGAGGCTGAGCCACTGGGCCCTATAGGACACCTAGCACACAAAGCCACTCTATCAACTCAGGGCAGCAGCCAAAATGTGGAGACAAAGAAACAGGTCACAAATGAAAGAAATGGAGGAAAGCAAACGACTAGATATAGAGTTCAAAACCACAGTTATAAGGTTTTTCAAAAAATTTTTAGAAAAGGCTGATAAATTTAGTGAGACCCTCGAGGATATGAAAAAGGACCAACTAGAAATTAAGCATACACTGACTGAAATAAAAAATAATATACAGAGATCCAACAGCAGACTACAGGATCTCAAGAATCAAGTCAAAGATCTGAAATACAAAGAAGCAAAAAACACCCAACTGGAAAAGCAAAAAGAAAAAAAGAATCCAAAGATATGAAGATAGTGTACGTAGGCTCTGGGACAACTTCAAGTGCACCCTTGAATTATGGGTGCCAGAAGAAGAGAGAGAGCAAGATACTGAAAACCTATTTGAAGAAATAATGACAGAAAACTTCCCCCACCTGGTGAAAGAAATAGACTTACAAGTCCAGGAAGCGCAGAGAACCCCAAACAAAAGGAATCCAAAGAGGATCATACCAAGACACGTCATAATTAAAATGCCAAGAGCAAAAGACAAAGAGAGAATAGTAAAAGCAGCAAGAGAAAAACAGTTAGTTACCTACAAGGGAGCCCCCATATGATTGTCAGCTGATTTCTCAACAGAAACTATGCAGGCCAGATGGGAGTGGCAAGAAATATTCAAAGTGATAAATAGCAAGAACCTACTACCAAGATTACTCTACCCAGCAAAGCTATCATTCAGAATTGAAGGGCAGATAAAGAGCTTCACAGATAAGAACAAGCTAAAGGAGTTCATCACCACCAAACCAGTATTATATGAAATGCTGAAAGGTATTCTTTAAGAAGAGGAAGAAGAAGAAAAAGGTAAAGATAAAAATTATGAACAACAAATACGTATCTATCAATAAGTGAATCTAAAAATCAAGTGAATAAAAAATCTGATGAACAGAATAAACCTGTGAATATAATAGAATCAGGGGCATAGAAAGGGAGTGGACTGACAATTTTCGGGGGGGAAGGGATGTGGGAAGAGACTGGACATAAATCGTACACCTATGGATGAGGACAGTGGTAGGGGGTAAGGGCAGAGGGTGGGGTGGGAACCGGGTGGAGGGGAGCTATGGGGAAAAAAAAGAGGAACAATTGTAATAATCTGAACAATAAAAAATTATTAAAAAAAAACTGATTGCATATATATATGAGCTACAATTATAAAACTCCTAGAAGAAAACACAGAAGTAATTATTCTTTATAAACATGGATTAAGCACTGATTTCTTAGATATGACACCAAAAGCATAGCAATAAAATTTTTTTTTGATATATTAAATGTAATCAGAATTTAAAACTTTGTGCTTCAAATGACACCATCAAGAAAGTGAAAAGCAACTCAGAGACTGGGAGAAAATATTTGCAAATGATAAATCCAAGAACGAGCTTATATCCAGAATATATAAAGGCCTATTACAACTCAATAATAAAAGAAAAATATCACAATTTAAAAATAGACAAAGAATTTGAATAGACACTTCTCTAAAGAAATATATAAGTAGACAAAATAGCACAAAATAGCACATGAAAGTATGTTCAACACTTCTTAGTCATTAGGAAAATGCAAATTAAAACTACAATGAGATAGTACTTATTTATTAAAAAGGATAAAATTGCAAAGACTGGCCATTCAAGTGCTTACAACTGTGCAGAACAAGTAGAACTCTCATATTCCAATGGTGGCAATATAAAATGGTTTGGCAGTTTCTTAACTTAAACATACATCTACCATATGATCTAGACATTCAATTCCTTGGGTAAATATACTCAACGAAAAAGAAATTCTATATCCACACAAAGATGTGTACACTGCTGTTCATAGCAGCTCTATTTGAAATAGTAAAAAGCTATCACATCTCCATCAACAGGTTATAAACACATTATATAAAATCTATACAATGAAATACTACTCAGTAATCAAGGAATAACCTATCTGTGGATTGATGTCTTTCCACCAGTAGATTTTCCAATACTAAAAATCTTCATTCATTCTCTTTTTAAATATTGCTTTGCCTACTCTCAATTTATTAGACTTTCTCACTATAATTTCTCATTCTGATCATTCTAATTTCCATGTCTCTTAATTTTTCTCTTTTCCTTTTGTCTTTTTGAGCTGTATTCTGAATGATTTATTCTGACCTATATCCTAGTTCATTGATTCTTGGGGTTTGCTTAATTGCCTAATCAGTGGTTAAACTCAACAAATGAATTTTGATTTTTTATTACTGCATTTTTCATGAGTAGCAATTACACTGTTCTTTTTAAACCAGCTCTGTATCTCTCTCACTTTTAAGCCTCCTGCTCCCTGAATCTGTTTTTTAAACTTGTCTATTATATATGTAAAATAGCCCATTGTAGTTGTTTTAATAATCTGTGACTGGTAATTCCAATACACAAAGCTTTTATAAGTTTACTTCTAATTACCTATTGTTTCTGCTGATTCTTGCTCAGGTTGTCTTATTTCCTTGTGTACTTGGGTTATCTTTGACAATAAATTATTCACTGACTTCAAAACTTTAAATCAAAGATGCAAGTATACTCCTACAGAGAATATTTGCATTTGCTTACAGATGGTTTTAACTTCATGCTTTCACAAATAACCCAATTTGAAAATGGGCAAAGGATGTACATAGCCATTTCTTCAAAGAAGATGGACACATGTCCAATAAACACATGAAAAGGTCTCAACATCATGAGTCATTAGGGAAATGCAAACCAGAAACACAATGAGATACCACTTGACACACACTAGGATGGATATGGTAAAAAAGATAATGTTGGCAAGGATGTGCGGAAACTGGAACCCTCATACATTGTTGGTGGGAATGAAAAATGGTGCAGCTGCTTTGGAAAAACAATTTGGTAGCTGGTGATGGATGGAGGCTTGACTTGGAGTGGTGAACACACAGAACAGTGTACAGATGATGTGTTGTAGAATTGTGCACCTGAAACCTGTATGGTTTTGTTAGCCAGTGTCACCCCAATAAATTCAATTAAAAGGAAAAATAATTCTGAGGAATTGGAAGAAATTCAAGATTTGAGAAGAAAATTAAGTAGAAATTTTAAATAAACAATAAAAGAAAAACAGTTTGGTAGTTCCTTTAAAACGTAAACACAGAGTTACCATATGACCCAGGAATTCCACTCCTAAATATACCTATGAGATTGAAAAATGTATTTCCACACAAATGTTCATAGCACATTACTCATAATAGCCAAAAAGTAATTACAACCCAACTGTCCATTTCTAATGAATAGAAAAACAAAATGTAGAATATTTATACAATGGAATATTATTCAGGTATTAAAAGGAATAAAGTGCTAATTCATGCAACAACATGAATAAACCTCAAAAACATTACACTAAGTGAACAAAGCAAGAAACAAAAGACCACATATTGTATGATTTCATTCATAGGAGATGCCCAGAATGAGCAAATCCAGAGACAGAATGTCGATTAGTGACTGCCTGAGGCTTGGGGAAGGGAAGAAATGAGTGACTGCTAATGGTACATGGTTTCTTTCCAGGATGATGAAAATATTTTGGAATTAGATAGTGATGACAGTTGCACAACTTTGTGGGTAGAAAACCCACTAAATTGTACACTTTTATGGTATGAATTTTATGGTATGGGCATTATATCTCCCCAAAACATGAATTTTACAAATTCACATTTTGACATTTTTTATGACCACCACTGTGATGTAAATTTCTCCCATGGTCTGGTGGCTGCAATTTCCTAAGGTCTGGCTTCTTATCCCTCTGATTTACTGGGCATCAAGGCAACTTTCACTGCAGATCCTTGAAGGAGGTAGGCTGAGTTTTCATCCTTTACATGAAAGCACACACATTTGGGACCCTAGAATTATGGGCAGACAGTCTCTGGTTTAACGCGAACCTTGACTGAGCCCTGTGCTGACTTCTAAGTATGCCTCCCATCCTGCAAATCCACCAAGTTCTTACTCAACGCCCATCAAGTCCCCCACCACCCCAACCACCCAGTTCAGCAAACACCCTCTTTAGTCTTTCAGAGTTTCAGCTTTCTCTTAGATTTTGACATATCAATTCCTTAACTACCACTTAATTTTTTTTTTAAATACAGCATTCTTGGCTATTTCCAGTAAGAACATTTTCCCAAGTATCTTAACTATATCCCCCCCTCCAAAGTGAAAATCCTGTATTTGCTTTTCAAGTTAAAATTAACTCTAATGAGATAGGACAGGATTTGCAAAAACTAACGACAGTCTGATAGTCTAACTTCAGTATTACTTGTGAGCTCGGGGGATTACTGTAGAGATACTTAAGACTTAAATAACACATTATACTACAATAAAAAGTTTTAAAAGAAGCGTGGGTGGGTGATTTGTTCTCTTAGGTAGCGAGGCTCTTTATACAACCAAAGTAAGTAAGATTGCAGCAAAGGTACACAAAGAAACCCAAGGAAAAAAACAGCAGAAACACACACCACATATGGAAACTTGACATATGACACAGATCAATACAAGGAAAAACAGAATATTCAATTAAAAAATACTGGTAAAAAGATTAGCCATGTGGCAAAAAAATAAAAATAAAGTAAACTAGATCCCTCCACTTCACATTATATAAAAATCATGTTCACACGATTAAGGACATACATATGTAACAGCAACATTTTAAAGCTTTTAGAAGAAAATATCGGACTATATCGTTATGACCTCAGGGAAGGGAAAGATGTGTTAAATAAGATGCCAAGAGCACTAAATGTAAGGAGAAAGATGATATATTCAACTCCATGAAACCACTGAGTATGCCCATCGAAAACCACTATAAAGAAAGTAGGAAGACAGGCTACTTACTAGGATAAAGGTATCTGCCACATGTATAAGTGACAAGGGATTAGTACCTAGAATCTATAATAATAAAAGGGTAACATGCTAATTAGACTGGACAAAGCCGGGGCTGCGAGGGAGGCCTGGGTGCCAGAGGGAAGCTGGTGCTGGCAGCCGGGGGAAGGAAGGCCTACTCGTGCATGAATTTCGTGCATCAGGCCTCTAGCATATATATATAAAGAATATACATATACAGAGACTTCTAGAAATCAATTTTTAAAAGATTTTTAAAAACAATAAAAACTAGGCGAAAGACCTATATGGACGTCCCACAGAAGAGGAATGATAAAAGGATCACTATCATTAGTAATGAAGGAAATATAAATTAAACTCCCAATGGGGTACCATGTCTCACCCACCAGATTGTTGAAAAGAAAAAAAATCAGGTTAAGTACAAATACTGCACAAACTGTACATTGTCTCAATGTGGTTGAGAAAGGGAACAAAGCAAGCACTTAACACACTGTGGGAGTGTAAACTGGTACAGCCACTTCATAAAACAATTCGGTATTATCTGGCAAAACTGAAGAGCCACAACGCCACTCCCAGGCAAAAAGCTAGGGAAGTTCTTGTGGGTGGACACAGAGACATGAATTAGAATGGTAATAACAAGTCAGCTTTTAATGACAAAAAATAAAAATTTAATTTACAAAAGACCGCTGAAAACTCCCCCAAACCTCCATTAACAGGAGGATGGATAAAACAGTGGTACAGTCATACAATGAATGGCACACAGCAGTAAAAAGTAAACAAACACATCAACATAGATGAATCTCACAAATGTGTGCCCCAAAAAAGGGATAGAATAGACAACTAAATAATACATCAAGGAGCGTGGAAAGAGAGAGACAATCAGGGATAAAGATACAATCAGTTCTTCAAAAATATTGACTATGTATTATTTCTAAAGTATAATATGGGTACAGGGGATTTTATTTTATTTGCATTCTCTGAATCTGTGGGTGAAATTTCTCATTTAAAAATTAAGTAGATAACATGGCTGTGGTAGAAAATATGAAAAATACAGAGGACTATATGAAGGAAATGAAAAATATCAGTAATTCCATCATTCTGAAATGACTACAATATTTAAAGGAAATAAAGACAACTGACCTTTGAACAACACCGGTTTTGAATGGCATGAGTTTACTTATACATGGATTTTTTTCAATAATACTGTAATGTATTTTCCTTATGATTTTCTTCATAAAATTTGTTTTCCAGCTTACTTTAGTATAAGAGTGCAGTATCTAATAAGCATAAAATACATGTTTGTTAACTTACTGTTTATCCTATCTAATAATAGAGTAACATGTAAATTACCATCACTCCGCTACACCCACGATTGGGCGGCGGGAGGCTGGGGGGCGGGACTTGGGGTGGCCTATCCGGCCATTGAGAGGCACGGATCCGCTGCCACTGAGGGGGGCTACCCTGCAGTTGAGAGGTGCAGGGGACAGGCCCCTGCGCCTCTCAACTGCAGGGTAGCCCCCCTCAGCGGCCGCGGACCATCAAAAGTGGGGGAGCTGGGTGCCTGTCTGCTCCAGCACCAGGCCTTTCAGAAGCTTCTGCCGAGCTGGAGGCTTCTGAAAGGCCTGGTGCACCAGTGGACAGGCACCCAGCTCCACCGCGAAAAGCGAAAGCATGTAGGGGACCCTACACATGCATGATTCAATCATGCACTGGGCCTCTAGTGTTATCAATAAGGCAACAGTAGGCTATTAGCAGTTAAGTTTTGGAGGGGTCAAATTTATATCTGGATTTTTAACTGCATGAGCCGTGGGCACTGCTAAGCCCCACTTTGTTCATGGGTCACCTGTATATTTCTTCTTAAACGGTGTGTTTTCTTCCACTCTCTTTTTTTTTATTTACTCTTCTTTATAGCTTTATTGAGGTACAATGGACTTACAGTAAATTGCACATATTTAAAATGTACAATTAAGTGAGTCAGACATTATGTATACATTGATGAAAGCATCGTCACAATCAAGAAAATGAATACATCCACCATCCCCCAATGTTTCCTCATGCTCCTTTTCCACCCATCCCCCCTTCCTTTCCCTTGCCCCTATCCCCGAGTAGCCACTGGTCTGTTTTCTGTACTTAACACTAATTGGCATTTTCTGGAATTTACCAGGCATATTTTGGGCATAATTTATGCATATATTTCGCTTTAGTAGATACTGCCAGAAAGTTCTGTAAAATGACTGTACCAATTCACACTACTACCAGCAGAGTATGAGAGTTCCAGTTGCTCTACAACCTTGTTGTGACCCTTCATTATTGGCCTTTTCCATTTTAACCATTTTTTGCATATTCCTAAGTAAGATACATATAAAACTACTTGTCTGAATAACAAAAAAAATTAAACGCTCAATGGAGACTGAAGTGGAACTCTTTACAAAGACATTTTAATCCAAGAGCATTTTCTCTCGAATGTGTAATAATTATTGAAGCAAAGGCCCTAACTGATGTATACCTCATGGATTCTGATTTAGTAAAAACATGATTTCTCAGTAAAGACTTTTAGAAGAGTCACTGAGATATACATGAAAGAGTCACATGAATTAAAAGTTAGTTGGGCAGCTCAGCTGGCATGGCTCAGTGGTTGAGCGTTGATCTACGAACTGGAAGGTTGTGGTTCCGATTCCTGGTCGGGGCACATGCCAGAGTTGTGGACTCAATCCCCAGTAAGGGGCGTGCAGGAGACAGCTGATCAATGATTCTCTCTCATCATTGATGTTTCTATCTCTCTCTCCCCTCTGCCTTCCTCTCTGAAATCAATAATATTGTTTAAAAAGTAAGTTGGGCAAAGGAGGGAGAAATGGGGGACATCTGTAACACTGTCAACAACAACATTTTTTAAAAAGTAATTGGGAGTATCCATGTACTCAGGTGAAATACTACCCAATTGTTGGCTACCTTATGACTTGAACACCGATAACAGCATTTGCACCCAAGAGACCAAAACACCACTAAAATAGTGTTCACCACCTGAAATAAAACAGGTTCTTATAAACGCGGTAGTTCTATCAACGTGCTCGGCTACTTGGTCTCAGCTTTTGCTGCTTCGCCATGAGAGAGGAACAATGCTGTGAGATACACTTTAGCATACAGGCATTTTCCTTCAATTCTTTCCAATCTGACTATAAACTGCCTTCTACCACTCTGTCACTTCTAATCTTTGTTCCTCAAAATAAGGATTCGATATTCTCTATCTTTTTTTCATCTTCTATGTACTCCTCAAATTCATTCAAATGTGGCTTCCATCCGCATCATCTCACTGAAATTGTGTTTGCTGAGATCGGTGACCCCCTCCTTATCAGCAAAGCCAATAGGCACTTTATCAGCTCCTATCTCCCTGATTCTTCTGACTCGTTTGACTCTGAGATTCCTCTCATTAAACCTCGTCCCTCTCCCGGTTTCTATGACGCCTCTGTGGCTAGTTTCACTCCTTCCCTGACGGCTCCTCGGTTTCCTTCACTGTGTCTACCTATCACTTAAATATCGGCCCTTCCCCGCCTCGATCTTCCTCTCTTCTTATTCTGCTTATTTGAATGGTTTCTTCCACTCTCACAGAACTAACATCCACAATCCAGATGCTTCCAACTTCTACAACTCTGCTCCTGACTTCAGAAAATCCCCACACCAATCTATTAAAACTAGAGGCCCGGTACACATAATTCATGCAAGGGGCTTGGCCCTCACAGCCCCGGCTTCGGAAGGTTGTCCCGCCGGTCGTCCTGCTGTTCCGTCTAATTAGCATATTAGCTCTTTATTATATAGGATGCCCGCTGGACAGCAATGCCAGGTGTCTTGCAAGAATCTCAAACTCATTTTCTCTCAACCTGAATCAGCCTATCAATGTGTTAGGTTTATTTGTAAATTAAATTTATGAAATTAATTATTTATTATAACTCAAGAGGAGCCCAAAAAAAGACACTTAAATTTTTTTTTTCTTAAAGGGTTCAAAAAGAGCAACATTTTTATGATGTCTTTTCCTTCAGTTATGAAGGTAACTCATTGTCACTAGCAACAACTACAAAATACAAAAGCTAGTTTAAAAAGCAAATTTCGAGTTCCAGCTCTCAAAAGCAAGTAAAATCAACATTTCCTCCTTAAAAAAAAACACCATTTTTTTAACCATGATAACGTAACATCACAAAATATTAAATTGGTAAATAGGAGTGTTGTTATTAACTCTCGATATTTTCAAGCCTCCCCCCCCCCCCTCAACTCTATTAACTGCCCACCTGGAGTAAGAATCAGTGTCACATTTTAAATACAAACGCAATCCTTTCTCATGCTGAATTTCAAATATTCTAAACTTTTGTGACTTGGCATCTTCCTCCCCCCCTATACCTGACGTCTGTGTGCAATGCACTCCACAGTCCATCCACAGCATGAGCAGAGAAAACAAGGTGGGAGAACTAGATGGCAAATCTAAAACCTAGCTGGGTAGATAACTCGTGTTTTGCAAAATCCATAGGAAAGGGGCATTTTAACACCCCTTCGCGGCTTCAGAACGGGCCGGGCTGGGGTCTGCCTCCCTCCGGCCCGGGGATCCCCACAGCTCCCCCAGCTCACAGGGAGCCGTGCCCGCCAGGCCACGTGATCCCGGCCGTCCGGGACCCTAAGCCCGCCCCCCCCACCCCCACACCCCCCCTCCGGTCCCCAACCCCCGGCCTCCGGGGAGCAAGCGTCGCCGAGGAGACTCAGGTACAGTCACCCGGGGCCCCAAAGAAGGCGACATTGAAAGAAAAAAAAGTTAGAGTCGGAAAAACAAACAAACGTGCAGAACAGCCGCGGCACACTCAGCCCGCGGGGCAGGGGGCGGGGGGTCTGCTCTCACCCCGCACCCCCAAACCCTGCCATCCCGACCCCGGAGGCCAGGGCAGCGGCCGCTGGACCCCGCGCCACGCTCGCCCGGGAAGCGCCCCGACAGCGCACCTGAGCCCCGGCTCCCTCCCCGCCGGGCCGGCGTCTCCGGGCGAGGCTCTCGGGGCGCCCGGCTCCACTCCGCGGCCGCCCCGGCGGGTTACCTGCTCCGGGCGGTGGGCGCTCTGCCGTCGCCGCCCCGAGGGAATGTGACTCGGGTCACCTCGCGCCACAGCCAGCGCCCCAGGTCCCGCCGGTTCCCGTGTCCTCCCCGCCTCTCCCCTCCCGAGGTGCGCGCCGAGGGGGGCGGGGCCGGGCGAGGTTGCAGGCCAGGGTACCTGGGCGCACTGCGCCTGCGCCATCCACTCATTGTTTTATCTCTCTCTCCCCCCCCCACACACACACCCTTCCCATTCTTGGCCTCTTCAAGCCCCAACGCTCAGCTACTCCCTTTGGAAAGGTCTAAGATGAAGCCAGGCAGAGTCTGGAGTGTTTTGGGGGGTCAGGACAGAGAGAAAAGACAGAAGGGGCCTAGAGGGACAGCGCTGGCCGGATGAACCTCTTTGAAAGTGAAGGAAGGAGCAGTCTCTCTTGTCAGAGATGCTTCTGCACCTTTTTTTTTTTTTTTTTGGGGGGGGGGGGGAGCCCAGAACCTTTTCTTAGTTACTAGACTTAGTGTTTATTCCTAACTATAAAGTCCTTGAGAATCAGCCGCATCTCTTCACTTTTGTGGTTTTGCGGTTTCAGCAGGGGGGACGCTGAAAGGAGGACTAAAGGTCTCCCCTACCATGGCCCTGTCCCCATTCTATGCTGGACTCTAGGGCCCTGGCGAGGGGCTGACTGGCCCTTGTCCTTTTTGCCTCCCATGGTGGGGATCTTAACTCGACCTGTAACGTCGGTGAATGAGTTCCTAGATTATCTGTTGGCGAAAAGCTCAGCTTTTTGAGAGGCCAGTGGATTATAACTTGAAATAAAGGTAATACTTTTCTTCCTGGAGAGCAGTCTTTTCCAAAGTGGGTTCTGTTCATCTCTAGGTCCTAGAGATGCTGGTGTGGGGTGGGTGGTGGGGTGGGGTGGGTATAGAATCCAAGGTCAGATTGACCTAGGGCAGTGGTCGGCAAACTCATTAGTCAACAGAGCCAAATATCAACAGTACAACGATTGAAATTTCTTTGGAGAGCCAAATTTTTTAAACTTAAACTTCTTCTAACGCCACTTCTTCAAAATAGACTCGCCCAGGCCGTGGTATTTTTTGGAAGAGCCACACTCAAGGGGCCAAAGAGCCGCATGTGGCTCGCGAGCCACAGTTTGCCGACCACGGACCTCGGGGGGGAAAAACACAATATAGTTGCTCTCCTTGAAACGGATGAAGCATTTTACAGGACTGAAAACTGTGTTTTGCTTTGTGTCATCCTGCATTTCCCAAATGTATTTGACCTGAAGGGTGGCAGAACATGCCAACCCAAAACATGCCACTGTGGCACAAGAATTACTTGGAGTTCAACGCACTTGAAAAACTTCAGATGCAAGAAGTTTAATTAATTTTAAAGCATGCTTGTCTTCCTTTTTCTTCCTGGAGGCAAATGAGACTCCGGTGTGAAAGATGCCCTCCATATACCAGAAGGAAAGAAACATTCTGATCACCAGAGAAGGAAGTCAAGGATGAGGGAAATCTATAGAAACCTTGTTAAACTGACCCTTATATGCCCAGTCACTTCACAATTAACACATTGCGGACAGATCACGAGAATTCTCGCTTCATATTACACAGTGTTTTACAAAGTATCATACTTTAAAAAGATATTAGCTTGTAAGAACATGTAATAAATGACTCCAAATGCAATGGGTATTTAATTTTAAAGCGTGCCTTTAACATTTATGTAAAACGTTTTCTGTACTCGTTCAATAGAAACTTATCTGGCCACTGGGTAAAGCTAGCAAGGAAACTACTGGTCCGCAATGTGTTAACTACCAGAACTCAAGCCCCCTTTCTTGTTGCATTTTCACTACCTTCTACTCTTTGTCCATCTTAGTACATAAATGTCCAGCTCTAACTGCTTCTTTGGGCCTTCCATGGCTGCTCCCCTGTACTACATGTAAAGACCTCTATGCTTTGCTCTTGTTCATCTGTCTTTATCAATTGAATTCTAATTTCTAATCAGGCACCCTAAGAGGGTTGAGTTTTACCTTCCCTAGAGACCACACAACTCTCTTCTTGAGAAATGCCTGTTACAATCCCGGGGTATTAGTGTTTCAACCAACACTCTTTGATCAATTCTTCTTTAAAGTCCAAGGACATTCACCTTGAATAAAATTTCACCCTGTTACAAATGTTTGCATAAAGCTTTCCCATGAGTCGTCTCATTTAATCCTCACAGTGATGATGTACTGTAACTGTGATTATCCTCATTTTACAGTTGTAGGTATTGAGGATCCAACAGTGGTTGCCCAAGTATAGAGTCAAGATTGACTCTGGACTTCAGACTGGAAGGCCTTTTAAAGGTGTACGATGTGCTCTGTTTAAGTGTCAGATGGTGGGGGGCGGCGGGAGAGAAAAGGACAAGAACCTTTATCTTTTACTCCCAATGGCACCAGACATCATAGTTCACTCAAAAGCGTCATGCAAATGTGCTGAATGAATGAAGAATGAATGAATGCGTGAATGCCTAATGATGCTTCCTGAGTGGGACTGAGTCCTTGGTGCCCTAACTGGACAACCTTCACAATGCAGAAGTTCCAAGAGCAAGAGCTCCCCAGTTGTTCTTAGTTTTCTTCCATCTTCTGCCTAAAAAGGATTCCTTGGAAGAACCCACTCTGTTGGCAGAAATAGTTCTTTGAAAACAGTGAAACCACTTCTTTTATTTTCCTTGAAATGGGCTTCCTTCCTATTCCACTTTCAGAGGTGGAGCTACCCTGGTGGAAATGGTGATTTTGTATATACACCTTTCTTTGTGCCCCGGTGTTTAACCTCTTCCCACAAGAAGACGGTTGTGCAACATTCTGAATAGGTTTTTGTTTTTTGTTTATTGGATTTTTAATGTTAAACATTAATGTTTTAATAGTAATGTCATATTATTTGAGGCAGATCTAAGGCAAAAAAAAAAAAAAAAAAGATTGGGGATGCTGTGGGTAACAGTGCTGCTTAGATTTTGTTGTGCATATCGATTCTTTCATTTGGTAGAGACAAATCACTTAAGCCCTGTCCTAATCCCTTTTCTTTTTTCCTTCACTCAGTGCAGTTTGTAAATGATTTGTGACTCAGTCCAGCCCTGCCACTACCCGCCACCACACATTTTTGAATCAACTGTAGTTCCCTAAATTGCCAAATTTGCACTACTGTTCCCCTTAACTCCTATTTTATGGGTACCAACTGGCAAATTCATGTTTATTCAGTTGAAGTATCTCCTCTTCTGAAGATGTAACTCCACAACTCTCATCCCAGGGTGAATTAAGTGTCCTTCCTCTATGTTCCCACCACAATCCATCCATATCTCAATCATGCCACCTGTACAATAACTGTGGTGATTGCCTTCTTTCCCCTCTTGCCACTAAACTCGCTCCATGTGAGTTACCAACAGACAGGAGTCATAATCTCCACCTGTTTCCTGGACACATAGCTTAGCACCTGACACATAGAAACCACTAAACTATTTGTTGAATGAAGGAAAAACAAAAAGAATATGAATTCCTAGAGTGCTTGTAAAATGGGGATAATTTCGCAAATATAAATGGTTATGTGACTACAATGCAGGGAGTGGGGGAGAGACAGAGTCCCCTCAAATGATCCCCTGCCCATTTTCTGTCTTAGAAAAACAACAGCACAAACTTATGCATAGGTATTTATTCATTCATTCATTCATTTACTTGCTTAACAAACATTTCTGAGTGTCCATAGTATACCAGCTACAGTCCTAAGCACTTGCTTCAGAGAGAAAGTGACATTTCAGCGGAATCATGAATGCTCACCAAACCTCGATTCCTCTCTCTGGGCACAACACTAAAGTACTAGGAGTGAGAAGAGAGGCCCTATAGGCTCTTGAATGTCTTACTAAGGAGTCTACGGGACACAGAAGTTGAATAAACTAGGGACTATTTGTGGTGGGATGAGTTTTTTCTCTCCCTCCCTCCCGCTCCCCTTTTCCATCACATTCTTTCCTAAGTGACTAGAACCCACTAAAGCTAAGGTAACAATGGGAAAATGGTTGGTCATAGATACTTCGCCAAGGGCTTCTTTTCTCAATGCCCTCACCCCACAATACCTTCCCTGCTCCAAACCCCATTAATCAATGAAACTTCATAGCACCGAAAGGCTGATCGTTTCATGGAGATCTAAACAAAAAACATTCAGCCCCTAGGACAGGAGGCAATAGCACCAGTGGGATCAAAGGAAGGTTGTAAAGGAGAAAGAGAGAATTCAGAAAAAAAAGAAAGAAAGTGAGAAAGAAAAAGAGGGTTTTCTACCAAGTACAAAATCAGCTCACCCAGGCTGGGAAGCTGGTCCAAAGAGGATGAGACATACATGGAGCACACAGTGTAAAATTGTCCCAGGATTTTAGAACAAAGGCCCCCCCCGCCGCCCCCCGACTCATTGAATAAAGCACAGAAACATCTAAATTCCTGGATTGGAAGAAATGATTCAAATCTGAAATAAACAACTGCATTTTCTGGACTCCTTTTACAAGGGTTTAAACTGTGTCAACTTGCTTAAGCCGGAACTACCCTTCCCAAGATTTCTTTCCCTGTGTGGTTTTATGTTGGATTGACCAAAAAGAGGAATTTGGACAAGACTTGGAAGGTAGAAGTGAAACAGAGCTATTACTCTCTGAAAATCCTCATAACCACACACAGTGGCACACAAACACAGAGACACTGCCGGGTTCGTGTCCTTGCCTCTTGTGTCTAGCTCTTCCTCCTAATCGCTGGCCCTGCAGAGCACGAGAGCACCAGGCCTGCATCCTGAGCTGACAGAAGACCTACAGAGGTGAGCTATCCATAGACTTCCCACAGCTCTCCTGGATGCCACTCTAGCAGCTGCAGCTGCCTGGCTTCCTAGATCCATCCCATGTTCTGACCCTGTAGATCCATCTACCAGGGCTTGATGGGAGCTGGTTAGTGACTTTTCTCTGATCCGTCAGTCTGGCTTCCAGGACTTTACTTTCCCAGTTTCTACCACAATTTTTATATTCTTATGTCAGTAATACCCTAATGGTTCATCTTCTCTGATCAAAGCCCTCCAATTCACCTTGCATGTGCTTGGATGCCCAAAAGGAAGATTATGTCACTTGTACCGCTCTTCCCTTCTACTAGTAAAGGAAAAGGTTACCTATAAGAACTACAGAAATGTGAGTTCCAAGTACTTCTTGATAGAGGTCTCCCCAAGAGGGGGTGGCTTCCTACTGTGAATTTACTGTAGACTGAAAACTGACTCTCAGCTTTTCAAGCTTAGAAACTTGCTTCTTTCCCCGCTTTAGCATACTAGGTTAAACTCTATTGAAGAAGACTCGGTCAGGCTCAGTAGACACTGAAGGAGACAAGAAGGTCTTTAACAGGGCCTATTAATATAGCATGAGAAATAGAATTATTGCAGGCCCCAGACATTTGTCTCTTCAAAGCCCTGCACTTGCAGAAATAGCCATACAGGAAGCTAAATGATAATCAGGTTGCTGAGGAGGGATATGTTATCAAAATTAGAAGAGTTAAGAGGAATATTGAGTGATGAATAGCATCAAGTTATGATAGACATATCAACCCCACAGAACAAACTGGCCTGTCACAGTTGTAGACAAGTGTGTGGCTCCATTCATCAAGGGTACAGTCGTAGCCATAGGCCTTCTTCTCTGTAGTAGATTACAGTCTTGGCCCAGTGCTTCACCTCCTACTGTATCCATACGCTTTGCCATGACTTTGAAATTCCTTTCACTCAAGAAGTGGAATATATTCCTCTACCCCTTGATTATGACTTCAGACATGTGACTTGCTTTGGCCAATAGAATGAGATAGAAGGAACAGTGTTAAAGTTCTGAGCTTGGGCCCGAGGAGGCCTCACATATTTCTGCTTGCCCTCTTATGCTTTTGCCAACGCCATAAGAAGAGTTTGCCTGGGCCAGCCAGCTGGTCCAAGAAGGATGAGGGGCATGGAGCAGAGTCATCCCAGATAAGCCCAGACTAGATCAGCATGACCCCAGCTGATCAGCAGACAGGTGAGAAGTAATAGATGATTACTGTTTTATGCCATGGTATTTTGGGACTGTTTGATATGCAGCAGTAGTTACCTGAGATACCCTCCAATTATGATTTTCTGGGATGATGGGAGAGGTGCTCTTACCCCATTGTGGCCCCAGAGTTCTAGAGCAGCATGCCCAGGATTCTCCTGCCAAATCACTAGGAGGCACCAATTTGGGCCAATGGTAAGTTAGAGGGTCATCTTTGGACCCTCAGTAAAATTCTGTTTGACCTTTTCTATCCTTTTGGTTAGATATAAAATCTAAATATTGTTGCAGCAGAGGGGAGAAAGATTTAAAAAACTCTTCAGAAGGCTACTTCTGAATATTAAGGGCCGTTTGCAAATACAACTCTAAATCACTATCTGAAAAAACACACATACATAAATCTGAAATCTATCATTTGTGTTTTTTGCTTTTATCAGAGTTTTAGGAAAAATAATACACCCAACAAAATCCCCAGGCAGCTTAGGATGCCAAGACGTTCTTCCCTTCTCTTCAAATCTGCTCCAAGCCCATAAGGAGAAGTCATGAATAAATGTGGTTGGCAGATGACCAAATGTCCAAAGACATATTTTTATGACAATTGTATCTTAATCTGTTAGTTTGAAGTATGCATTGGTCTTTATATGAATTAGAAGCATTGTTGGGGGTGGGGGGGTCCTCAAAACATTGTATAATCCTATTTGTTTAGACATTCCTTCTTTCCCCACCGCTCCCTGCCTTTCCCTGGCTTCCCCCCACCCCCTTCCAGTTTGCGAGGGACTGATGATGTTGGGATATTTTTTCAGGAAATGTGGGAGGTCTGCAGTCCATTTCCTACTCGATGTGGGCTTCATTTACGAGAAGAACAAACCAACAACAACAATGCAACCCTCTTCCAGCTCCACTCCACAGCACCCCATGCCCTGGCGTTGAATGAGCTGTCGCATCACCCTACAAGGTGACAGCACTCCAGGGATGGGACAGGGGCGGTGAGGGCCAGCAAAGCACACCCTTCCATTTCTGAAAAACATCCCCTCAGGAAACAATTTGGCTTTTCCTGCAAAACATGAACTTGCTTGGCATTCTGACCAACTCATCACCCCTGTTCATCTCACGCTGCATGCCTGATTAATAACAACAGCGAGTCCAAGAACATAGTGAATACAGCTTCAAGAGGAAAGGGGGCAAGGAGAGACAAACAATACCCTCGCCAAACAACACGCATGCGCACCCCCCCCCCCCCCACCACCCCAAACATACAAAGCCACTTGTAAAGTGTTGAGAAATACAAAATGCCTCAATCAAAAACCATTTCACTTTACTGGGAACAGGGTTGAGAATGACTTCCTTTCTCCCATCCAAATATGTTTGGCGTGATAATAGCATTCATTCTTCATTGGCCTATCACATGCCAAACACTGTTCATGGTCCATACATACAGACTTACTTAATTATGGTAGATATCATTATCTAAACTTCACAGAGGAGTAACGATCGAGGAGCCAGGATTTGAACCCAAGGCTGTGTGTGACTCTCAAGGTCAAGCTTCTTTCATTGAATCACAGCAGTTGTTTCTACATAAACTCAATTCATTTCTCAAGGCTGATTGAAATCATCATCTCTCCTGTGAATTCTTGACTTGTTCTGAAGAGAACTCTGATGGTTCCAAGTAACAGAAACCCACTGAAAGGAGTTCAAGTAAAAGGCACAGCATGGCATTCTCATCCCAGCCCTGACAAGGGAGGGGAAACAGTCGAACATCCAGGAATGCAGGAATTTGAACAGGTGGGCATTAGGAAGGGCACAGCCCCTAAGGCAGCCCTGGCACCTCCCAGCCTCTCATCTCAGAGAGGCCACTTTTCTCTGCGCACCTGCACATCTCAACCAGCTTCTCTGAATCTCTGGTCCCTCAGAGCATCAGTCTGCCCCCAATTCTGCAATGACTTCCTTTACTGCAAATCTACTGGACCTTTGAGCTCAGGGCCTACCACCTAAGAGTAACAACTGCTGTGACTTTCCAGATCCCTAGGAGCAGAATCCAGTGGTCTCAGCTTATATTTTTTAGTTGAACCACAAGAGGCACAGTTTGCTGGCTGGTCTATGGTTGGGCTCCCCTAGGTCCACCCTGGGCCAGACAGAGGTAGCTGGGAAGGAGAGGATCAAGCTGTCCCTGTGGGTGGGGAAGTACCTTGAAATTCAGTAAATGCTCAGCTCTCATTCACTCCCCTTTCCTTTGGAGGGCTGATTTATATACCTGGTGTAGCCCTTGATTTTAAGTAGCCCCAACCGCTCTTCAACTGCATTTTATTTATTTTCTAGGTTCCTAGAGAACCACATCTTCAGGTCATTATATCTGCAATGCTTGGCCGAGTGCTGAGAACACAGTGGACATTTACAAATGATTTGTTTTACTAGACAAAGTTCACCAAGGGGCAGGACAATGCAGATGATCAAGAAGAATGTCTTTATTCTTTCCCTTGCCCACAGAAAGACCAGCAGAACTATAAAGAGAATATCACATGCGATCCACAAGTCTTTAACCTCAGTGGCTTAACTGGAGTATATGTTGAGAAGGAAAAGAATTTGACCCTGAGCACATGAACTCTGAAGTACCTTCTGGATCTTGCTAAAAGAGACATCCAGCCAAAAGCTCTGAACCTGTACTAATATTCCTAGAGACCATATTCTTGCTCTGATCCCATCCCTTTATTACCCATTTAGAGACGTCTACTAGAATTAAGATAAATGTCTCATATGCTATTATAGTGGTAAGCTTGATTCTGTTCTCATTTTCAAGAGAAAACAAAGTAAATAGTTACAATACCTTGGTATTAAATCACTAGGAAATTACTAGCAACCCTGTTACTATTGGCATTGTTGTTGAAAACTGTTCATTTATGACATTCTGCTGCCCAGAGCCGAGATGACACTAACTACATCAATAAGGATGTTTTCAGCCACAAATAAAATGCCCAACTCAAACGGTCATAAAAATAAGGAAATGTATTAGGAAGTGTGGTGGTTTCAATCATGTTCATAATTCTTGGAATTTCCTCTCTTCAAAGATTGGGATGTCCTCTCTCCTATATGTAGGCTAACCATAGTGCCTGGTTGACCAGGAGAGTGCTGTGGAAATGACAGAATGTGGAACCATTGGAATATGACATCCAAGGCCAGGTCATAAAAAGCAATACCATTTCTGCTTGGTTCTCTTTGGATGCTCGCCCTGGGAATCCAGCCCCCATGCTCTGAGGAAGCCTAAGCAGTTTGTGGAGAGGCCCACATGAAAAGGAACCAAGGGTTATGACTCTCAGAGCTGACTGAGCCCGTCCGTGCCAACTCTCCCGTTATGCGGGTGAGCCATCTGGGAAGTGGATCCTCCAGACCCCAGATGACACCTTGTGGAACAGAGACAAGCCTTCCCCACTGAACCCAGCCCATATTGCAGATTCCTGAACTAAGTAATGTCAACAAGTTGTTTTAAGCTACTAGGTTTGGGGAAGGTTTGTTATACAGCAACTGATAACTGACGTGACTAGCCTAAAAGGAAGTCCCAGGTAGATGAGACGTCAGAGTCATTGATCCAGCAGTTCAACCACTTTATCGTGGAATGGTTTCCTTCCTTTTGCTCTGTCCCAGGTTATGCAAGCTTCATCCTAAATCTAGTTGCCTTGTGTTTGTAGAATGGTGGCCAGGGGCCGTCAGAACTGCCTCTTTCAACTCAGGTGAGGGGTTAGAATGAATTCCCCTGGGCCACTCTCAAGAGAGAAACTTTCCCAGATACTTGCAAACCTCTCCTCATAACTCTTTGGCCAGAACTGGGTCACATGCTCATTCTTGAACAAATAACTGGCAAAGAGGATTAGATCATGTTTTGACTAATCAGGCCTAACTAACGCTTAAGTTGAGATTAATTTGCCAAACGATATTGCTGCTTGTGGGATAGAATAGATATTGGAAAAGACACTTCACTGGTGTAAGACATTTGAAAACAAAGTCAGGTGAATGGAAAAACCCTCAGCGTGTGGCCAGCCCTGGCATATACTAACTAGGAGAAGATTCACAAGATTGGGACTATCCTGGGTAAGCTGTACAGGATCTAACTTTGTATAGATTATGAAGGAGGTAGGAGAGATAGAAACATCAATGATGAGAATCATTCATCGGCTGCCTCTTGCACATCCCCCTACTGGGGATCAAGCCCACAACCCGGGCATGTGCCCTGACTGGGAATCGAACCGTGACCTCCTGGTTCATAGGTCGACACTCAACCACTGAGCCATGCTGGCCAGGCTGCCTGGCACACTTGAGGAATGGTGAGAGGGTCAGAACAACGGGAGCAAAAGGAAGAGAGGGAGAGGGGTAGAAATTGAGGTCAGAGGAGCACAGGATGGGGGTCAGGGTGAAGGAGATAGCATAGGCCATTGTTATTTGCTTTTACTCCAAATAGGCCGAGAAGCTGTTGGAGGGTATGGAGTAGAGGAATGGCATGAACTGATTTAACATTTGTGCTCCAGCTGTTGCATTGAGGATAAACTGCTGGGAGCAGCAAATGTGGAAGCAGAGAGACTGGCTAGCCACTGCCCACAATGGAGGCAGAGAGGAGGGTGGCTGGGACCAAGGTGGTGGTAGTGAAGGTGACGGGTTCAATGATATAACGTACGCAAAGAAACCGTCATCCCCAGTAGATGCTGGCTCGTATTGGAGGTACGGCATTCTGAATCCCAAGACTCATTAAGAATTGATTGGTTGGTGGAATGGCAGACCTAGGTGAGTGATTACAAGTTGGAGAGGCAACGTCAGGATTAGAAAAGAAACTTTTTGAACATTTGGCATAGATCAAACGAAATGAACTGGAATTGAGGCAAAACAAGAGAGTTCATGCTCCCCCTCATTGAACTGTCTGTTTGGGCTATTTTTAAAAATTACACACACACACACACACACCACCACCACCACCACCACCACCACCAGCCCCCCCCCCCCACCCACCACCACACACACCACACACAGGAAACCCTGTGATCCAAAAGCTTGTTGAAATGCCACCTGTGCCCAGAATCCAGCCTGACCTTGCACCACTCCTAGATATGAAAGATTATTTCTATGGTCGTACATTTTTTGGTTTAACAAACGCAAGAGGCCATGAACTCCAATATCTGAAGCAAAACGTGTTAAACATCTGGAATCTGGCTCAAGTTTCTCCTGTGGGATGCATTGTTTGCGCAAACTTTTATTGAGTAAAAAAAAAAAAAAAGAGAGAGAGAGAGAGTAAGGACTGGGTTTCAAAATAATCATGTAACCTAGTAAGAACATTTCTCTGAGGCCAGAGTAAAAATCCAGAGTTCTTCAAACCCGTTAGTAAACAATTTAAAACCAGGCTAGAAACCGGGTCCTAAAACACAAAGTGGTATCTAAGTGGAATGAACTTAAGTAGCCAGAGCGCGCGCTCTGACAAGACAGCTAGTCCAAATGAAGTGGGTTTTTCCAGGCTGCGGGCTGACGCTCCCAGCCCCTCCAAGAAAGGCCCTGGATTTGCAGGCAGGGCGCTGCCGGCAGTTTAGGGCAAGCTCTGTCACTTCAATGCAGATGATCTTCAGCAATTTCATGTATCTCTGGGTTTGATTTGCTTTTTACCTATAAAAGATGGAAAGAACAATATTGCTCCACAGGTCTTAGGAATTCACAAGCATAGAAAATAGAAATAAGGTGACAGAATGTTTAAAAGCTCTGCACCTATAGACACATAGAAGAGGAAGAAATACAAAGAGGGAGAAGGAGGATCGGAATGTAAGAGATTGTGGTTGCAAGACGGAAAAGACCAAACAAGCTGAATGAGGCTTTTAAATTTTTTAAACTTTTTATTGATTGATTTGAGAGAGAGAGAGAGAGAGAGAGAGAGAGAGAGAAACATTGATTTGCTTTTCTACTTATTTATTCATTCATTGGTTGCTTCTTGTATGTGCCCTGACCAAAGATAGAAGTCACAACCTTGGCATATTGGGATAATGCTCTTACCAACTGAGCTACCCAGCCAGGGCCTGAACAAAGTTCCCCCCCCCCCCCCAATTGATTTTAGAAAGAGAGAAGAAAGAAAGAAAGAGAGGAGAGAGAGATATATATTGTTTCACTTATTCATGCATTCATTGGTAGCCCGAACAAAGCTTTTAAAGAAAAGCTAAGGATGGTCTTCTGGAATGTTCCTCAAGTGTGGGACGACCTCTTGTACTCCTTTAGTATCTCCCCAAAGTGTCCAGGGCAGCATCCACTGACTGACAGACGGACACATTCCTCTCAATCTCCACAATCCATACCCCGAGCATTCTAGGGGTGGAGTGAACAGTATCTGCCCCATGCAGTGTCGCCAAAAATTGCCACCACTGTCACCCAGAGCTGTCCATCCTATGAGTGCTTCCTCATGATCCTAATGAACTTCAAAGACCGGAGCACCATGTGGGAACCCTTTCTGCTTCTCTCCCAGGTCCTTAGACGGCAGGGGCAGCAGTTCGTTTCCCCCTACAGCCTCTGAAGTCTTCCCTTTTCCGATGATGGACATTCTCTCTCTACTCTGATTTGACTTGCCACATACTTCTGGCCTCTTTGTGGTTTTTGGTGTCCATCATAGTGCCACGGTTGACCTCACTGAATTCCCATGGAAGTGGTCTAAATTGGTGGATGTCCTTTCGTACAAAAGGGCAAGGATTGAGCAAATAGCTCTCAGACCACTTGAGATGCAAGCAGCTAACAGGGTTTAGGACTGGAAAGATTCTGTGGTCTAGAGGAAAGTGAGCTCGACCAGGAATCAAGAAACCTATATGTCAGTCTACCACTGGGTGACCTGTAACTAGTCCACTCCCTCTCTCCAGCTGCAGATTCCTCATTATAAACAGGTGATTGGACCTTGTGACATAATTTCTAGATCCTTTGATCTGTCATGGTATATTTGGAGGCATTATCAATAAAATTCCATTACAACAACCTCCCTGGTACATCCATAGTGCGCTGGAAGAGTGAAAATGTTGCTAGGAGCCACATTCCCAGTTTGTAGAAAGTGGAGAGGAAATGACCTAATTTCAAGTCTCAGTGAAACAAAACACAATGAAATGAAATGGAGTGAGAAGGAAATTGCTGAGAATGTGCTGAGGGAAGTGGGGCCACTTGGGTTCTGCAAGTTCCAGGAACTATTTATAAACCGAGCTGTGACTCAGGTGAATGGCTTTGTTGTTTGGAACATTTGAGGTTAAGAAAGGCCCGGGGCCATTGCTACTTGCCAGGATAATAGGGAAGGAGAGCATTTCCACACACATCTTATTTCTCAAAACAACGAAGAGGTATCTTTATCCCATTTAATAGATGAGGAAAATGAGCTCAGAGAACCTAACCAACTTATTCCAGGTCACAAACTAGTAAATGGCAGAACTGGGATCCAAATCCAGGTCTATTCAACTCCAATCCCAGTGTTCCCTCTGCCTCCCCAGATTGGCACTAATACCCCAGTTGTCTGAGCCAAAACAGAATTCCTATAAGAGACCAGGGGGTGCACAGCTCATTTTTCTGTTCTCCAGCTCAGGGAACACAGGCATGCTTTGGAATTGAGAGTGATGGCTACCTGGCCAAGGTCCAGAGCAAAGAATTTTTAGAGCAGGGATTCTTAACCAGCCCAGAGCCAGGAACAGAGCAGAAACTTGAAAAATACTTGTTCAGGAGTTGAGTAAATACCGAATTCAGGTTACAAAAGAAGGACCCGAGGCTCAGCAAGGCCAAGTGACTTGCCCAAGGTCAAGAGGGACCCAAAAAAGGTCTCTCTTTTTCCAGAGAGAGATGGAAAAAGAACCAGAGATGCATAGTCTCCCAGACTAGAGATCTTCCCACCGTATCACCATACCTCCTAAGGCCAATAGAAATTTTCCTGAACATTTAGGTAAATGCAGTACACTTGGAGGGGAATGAATGCTAGCCTCCAACCAAGAACATCTATTTGCCTAATGGGTTAACTAGAAAAAGACTTTGCTGTTTCAGGAAGCTAATAGAGAGCATGATTAATGCAATTTTCGGTTTTCATATTAGGCTCTGAGTCATTTTTGTTTATCTTAGCATTTTTTCTTCATGTGTGGTGTTTGCTGATCACAATCAGTGGGGATAGGATCCCTGTCACTCAGGAAGCAATTGACTGACTCCCTCTGAGGGGATGACTGTTCTGGTGAGTATATTTGGTCATTTCGATCAAAGACTGCGTCCTCCGGTTCCTCAGCCCCAAGTAGCCACCCGATCTGCTTCCCCAGAACCACTTCTCACAAGGATCCCCAGGGCTCGGTCCCTGGCCCCAGACTCTCCCACTGAATACATGCTGCTGACCATCCTCACTACCCAATCCACCCAATGTCTCATGGTCACCTCCAATTCAGATATTCTATTTGCCTAAGAGTATGTGACTGTGTGATTAAGATCTATGCATTTCACTATATGTAAATTATTCCTCAAAAAATGTTTTACAAGGTGCGCATTGCCCTAACCAGTTTGGCTCAGTGGATAGAGCGTCGGCCTGCGGACTGAAGGGTCCCAGGTTCGATTCCGGTCAAGGACATGTACCTGGGTTGTGGGCACATCCCCATTGGGAGGTGTGCAGGAGGCAGCTGGTTGATGTTTCTCTCTCATCGATGTTTCTAACTCTCTATCCCTCTCCCTTCCTCTCTGTAAAAAAATCAATAAGATATATTTTTTTTAAAAAAGAAGTGCACATTTAGAATGAAGTTCATTTCCCCCATTACCAAACCTCATCCTTCTGAAGCTCTCTATTAGCTTCCTGAAACAGCAAAGTCTTTTTCTAGTTAACCCATTAGGCAAATAGATGTTCTTGGTTGGAGGCTAGCATTCATTCCCCTCCAAGTGTACTGCATTTACCTAAATGTTCCGGAAAATTTCTGTTGGCCTTAGGAGGTATGGTGATACAGTGGGAAGATCTCTAGTCTAGGAGACTATGCATCTCTGGTTCTTTTTCCATCTCTCTCTGGAAAAAGAGAGACCTTTTTTTAGGTCCCTCTTAGTTCCCTAAGCCTCCACACCCAATAAATCCCCAAGACCAACTGATTCTATCTCCGACAGCTCTCTTGAATCTTTCCCCTTCCCTCCATCTTCTCTTGTCACTCCCATCATCACAGTCACTCAAATGACCATGTACTTTGTGGCAGGCCCTGTATGAGCCCTTAAGTCTATAGTGATGAGCAACAGATAAATAGTGTCTTGAAGGAGTTAGCATTTTAGAACTCCACATGGTCACCACAACCACAGAAGCACAGGTACCATGGAAGGAGCAAATCGCTGTACACGGGAGTGGGAAACAGGGTGGGCAATACAGGCGGAGGGTGTCAGGGGTGGGTCCGGAAGGCTCCTACAGGTGCTGCCCTCCAAGGGGAATGCTGACGGATGAATGGGCATTTGCCAAGTGGGCACAGAGAAGAACTGCCAATGAGAAAAGCTTCAGCAAGAACACCTGAAGGGAATATATAAGCCTTTCAGGTGGGGGATTTGTTTGTTTGTTTGAGAATCCTATCTAATAAAAGAATAATATGCAAATTGACCAACACTCCAACACACAAGATGGCTGCCCCCATGTGGTCAAAGATGGCTGCCCCCATGTGGACACAAGATGGCCGCCACAAGATGACCATCAGTGGGGTGCAGTTGGGAGGGATGAGGCCTGCAAGGGAGGGCAGTTGGGGGCAATCAAGCCTGCAGGGGAGGGCAGTTAGGGGTGACCAAGCTGGCAGAGGAGGGAAGTTGGGAGCAACCGGGCCTGCAGGGAAGAGCAGTTGTGGGGGACCAAGGCCTGCAGGGGAGAGCAATTGGGGGGACCAGGCCTGCAGGAGATGGCAGTTAGGGGTGACCAGGCCTGCAGGGGAGGTCATTTAGGGGCAAACAGGCTGGCAGGGGAGCAGTTAGGCATCAATCAGGCTGGCAGGGGAGTGGTTAGCGGGTGATCAGGCTGGCCGGCAGAAGTGGTTAGGGGCAATCAGGTAGGCAGGCAGGCGAGCAGTTGGGAGCCACCAGTCCTGTATTGTGAGAGGGATGGCCAACTGCCCATTTAGGCCCGATCCTACCGGGATCAGGCCTAAACAGGCAGTCGGACATCCCTCGAGGGGTCCCAGATTGGAGAGGGTGCCGGCTGGGCTGAGGGACACCCCCCCATGCACAAATTTCGTGCACCAGGCCTCTAGTTCATTATAAAGCAGGGGAAAGGGTTGGAACTGGGGCTGGAGCAGTAGACAGGAACCAGACCATGGAAGGCTTTGTCAATCATGTTTGGGAGTTTGAACCTTACCGGTAGGCAGAGGGGATGGTAGGCGTGTTTTAAGCAGGGAGCTAGTCAGCCTTACTCTGTTTAGAGAGAATGATCTCTCGTGTGAACAACTGCAATACTTTTCTTGACTCCTATCACTCCCATTTTCATATACCACTTTCAAAGGGATCTTCCTAAAAATAAGGCCATGTCTCTTCTTTAATTAAAAAACAAAACACAACAAAATAACAACCCTACCATAACTCTTCTGAGCAGACAGCAGAAATTCCCAGACTCTAAGGAAAACTGTTGCTGGAGGTGCTGATTGTTCTTGGGCGGGAGGGGAGGGAGGGGGGGAGGGGGGCAGGCTTGGAGGGGGGACCCGCAGGGAGGATTTCCCTTGCAAATAAGTTTAACATTTATGTAAAATTAAACAGGTTTCCTTTTCATTGCAGGACTTCTCAGAGGCTTTAATTTTCTAATGTCAGTTGTGAATCTTTAAAAAGGGGATTCCGAATTCAGATTCCCCAATCTATGACACAAGTGAGCTCTTTGCTCTGGGAGCACTTCCGCATCTCCACGGGCTGGTGTTCTGTGAAATGACAGTCCCAACTGCAATACAGTCCCAACTCAGTTAGATGACCCTCCCCTAAAACCTGGCCTCGACTTCTGTCCCTCCCTGCTACACTCATGCCCTGCGTCCTCTGCCCCACCACGCCGCCTTCTCAGTGCCCTTCCCTCCCTATGCTCGAGGAATTCCTAATCATCCTTGAAATCAGAGCCAGAGATCAACTGTGCCATGTTGTGCATGGGTGAAAGTTGCAAAGTTATAGGTTAAGCTGAATGAAGGCTACAGTCTATGTACTGTTTGGGAATCATTTGGATGAATAACTCTGTAATCTGTGAAGCGTACAAGCCTACATTTTACAAAGAAAGGTAAGGATTGTTTGTTACTGCCAAAGAGAATCTGGTCTCTAGAGACTGAGCACTGTCCGTATTTAAAGGGACCCCAGTTTTACCCAGCCTGTCTGATCCAGATTATGAGAAGGATATTGATAGCACGTCAAGCCACTAGATACCATGATGGACAAGGGACAAAGGGAGTGCTGGACAGATGTTTTAAAGTGCATTTGTGGGAATGAGTGGGGGTAGCCTGGCCCAGGGAGTCGGGGTGTTGGAATGATAAAAGCCAACCTGGAATAGAGAGATGAGATCAGAAGGAACCCTGGGAGAGTCCTCATGAACAGCCACCAGGAAGACCGGTGTCAGGTGACTGAAGAGAGATGCTTTCTTTTTGAGCAGGGACAACAGGAGAAGAATGATGCCTGGGAGAGAAGAGGAGCCGGAGGGAGAAGTGGTCAAAGCTCACAAACAGCTTGTACTTTGTCCCACGGGCCCAGCTCTGCCTTCACTGGACAGGTCCCATCCCTGACCACCGGCTTCCCACCTTGGGATGGAGATCAGGTGGGGGTGGGGAGACAGTGCAGAGAAGGAAAGAAGCAAGAGGAGAGAAGAAAGGGAAGACATGAGGAAGAGGAAGGGATGAAGGACTCTCTCAAGCCCATGACCTTGCTCAGAAGTGAGTGAGGAAGCCGAGTTCAACTTCGGCGGAGGGGTTGAGGGTGGGGGGGTGGGGGGGTGGGGGGGTGGGGCAACAAGAGCACCAGCTCCAGCCTCAGCCTCCCCCTCTCCTCTCCCTCCTCAGCCCTCCGCAGGTTGTTAAAGAACCAACAAAGGAGGGGCGTGGGGCTGAGTGAGATGTGGTGAAAACTAAGAAGGGCGGCCTTGAGGGGATTCCCCCAAGATGGAAGCACGGGACTGAAGGGAATGAGCGTGAAGAGCAAAGTATTTATCAGCTGAGCATTAGCAGAGTATCCGCTGAGTATCAGCTGGGAGGAGCAACTCCTGCTCCTCCAGGTGCTGTTCCATCTCGACAGTTGCCCTAGTAAATTCCAAAGTTCCGACAGGAAAACAAGCAGGAGGCAAGGGGGGTCTCGCTCAACCACTGAGCCACACTGGCTGGGCCCAACAAATTTAATTTAAAAATAAAAAAAACTCAGAAGAACCCAAGGCACCTGTTCTAAGGTACAGTCACTACCGTGTGACACAAGCCAGTCCTGCAACGTCGAATGCCTTTCAAATAGAAGGGTAGATAGTAAGGATGTGAAAAAAGGCTAGGTTGGAATCAAAACAATTCTCCCCAAACAAAACCTACCCTTAAGTGGCATCAAGCTATCCAATGACTCTTTGGCCCTAAATCGGTATTAATTAATTAATAATCTACGAGACCTTGATAAATGAGTATCCTAACGACCTTGGTGTTTATACAGATATACAATTTACTCCTGCCTTTATTTTACATTATTGTTCAAGAATGTTCCCAATTCCCGAATAAAAGTTTGTCATGGCCTGTTTGTCACTGCCTATAATCCCCATGTAATATACATGTAATCACCACGGTGAGAGAACACCATCCATGACAAGTTAATAGATCATTCCCATGTTGACAACTCTTTCCTCTCCCTGATGGCGTACTTCACCGACGGCTACTGGGGAAGGTTCATTATTAGAAAGCACTAGCAAGTCAAAGATTCTAACTCGGGGCTGTCATCACAATAAAAGCTGCCCAAGTGATAAATCTCGCCTCTATGCATTCATTCCCCTTGTCCTGAAGCCTCTGAGTTATTTTTTAACATATTTTAGTTTTCTGGAATTCTAATGGAGATAGTCATCTGCTGAGTAAAGATCCAAAGATTTGAAAATAAAAACATCAACAAGAAGGAACCATTTGTACATTTGTTTGTAGCTGATGAGCACTGGCCAATTCCAAAATAATGAAGAGCTTTACTAAACGTTGACTCTTTTTTTTTTTTTCTTCTAGAAAAGAATGCATTACAGTACATACAAACTGTATCAAAAAACAATGAAACTTTTCACCTCACGTTGATTTCGTGTTCCATTTCAATGCATTTAATAGTTCTAAGCAAGAGGCATCTTATGTTAAATTTAAAAATGTGTCTATGGAGGTTCATAAGGATGTTGTAGTGTAAAATCAATGACTATTAAAATCTAACCCACATCATTTCTTCGCGCTGCTAAAATGTTCCTATCGCACTGTCTCCTAGCTTGGTCTCACGGGCTGCATAAACCCTGGATACGTGTCATATCAATGAACCGGAATCCATCTTGGTTATTTCTCTGAATCCAGAAACTGGCTCAGCCAAAGTTGGGTGGGTGGGAGGGCCTTCAACCACGGCGTGTTCTCCCCTCAAGACAAAAACCTTTACCAACAGGATTGCATGAGCTGAGGGGGGAGGAAAGAATAGTTGCTCCTTTGTCATATTCTGTCTCTCGTGACCTCTTGGTTCAGGAAGAACTTGTGCACCTTACAATAAACATTCAGCCCACAAAAACACAATGAAGCCACTGAAAATGAAGTCATCACACCTATTGAAATGTTTGCCCCGTCTGGAAAAACACCGTCGCGAGGGCCGAGCCAGTTACCCGGGAACACTTCTAAGTACGTTCCCCAGGCCTGAGAGGCCACAGGTGTGCAGATTCCACACCAGCCAGAAAGTGTTATGATTGGCAAAGCTCTGTGAAACTCTACCGTTGCCGTTTAAAGGAAATGCTGGCTGCCGTCCCCAGGGCGCATTTCAAGGAATCACAAGACTGGAGAATGAGAGGCCGCTGAGTGGAAGTTTGGGTCCTTAGTGAACCCGGATCAGGCGGTAACACAAGGACGTTTGCAGGTGTCCCTGCTCTTAATCCGGCGTCCCTTCCACCACAGAACCCTCCGTCCTGCAGGACCTGCTGGAGCAGCACAGAGCAGGGGTCTAGGACAAGCCCTCGCCCAGCTGAGAAGGGACAGGTGCCGAACGCCCAGATATTTCGAGCGTCCGTACAACAGCCAGCCCCATAGACTCTGGGGGAGGAAGCACGATGCCCAGTGATTCAGAGCAGGCTTAGCCGCAATCTTGCAAAAAGAATAACATCTGTCTCTTCTCAGGGGGTGGGTGAAGCAAACAGCTTTTCGGGTTCTGGGAGCCTCTGGAACTGCTTCCCAAACATCTGGGGTCTGGCCTTATGGTACCTGTTTTGCCCCTGAGTGTTTCCCCCTTGATGTTTAGGCCCAAGGGTATTTTAAGGTGAATTGATCCCACACGCTTCTGACTCATCGACACGCAATTCATCAGGTCACGTTTGGAAAGAGCGACCTGGGGCCCAAGGAGCCGGCTTCTGTGAGTCCCTGGGCTTGTTTTCTTAGGAGCAGGAAGCCACCTTTGAACACGGACAAATAAAATGCAAGCCCTAGACGAGAGACTCGGGGCTAGTTCCCAATGTGGCACCTCTGAAACCAACGGGACCTCACGTCACCAAGACAAAGCTTCCCTTCCCTCTCTTGCAGAAGTTCAAGGAAGCCTTACCCGTGTGCAGGGTTGAACCTGGACCAGTAATTCAGAGCTGCTCGATGCAGAGCTCACATCAACCTTCAGCAGCCCTGACTCCACGCCCATTCCTGAGGCCTCAGCCTCCGACCCGGCCCAGTGAGCAAGCGCAGCCCCGGCTCAGGGCCCCCTTCTGGTCGTCGCTCAGCTGAGAGCTAAGCTGAGCCCCTGAGCCTGCAGGTCTGCAGGAAATCGTCCTTTCTCTTCAGCTGAGGAACGGGCCTTCTGAGCCATTTGTTGTGAATGTTATTGTTAACATCACTTGAACCTGCTGAGGGAGCACAGTGGGAAATGGTTTGGATGGGATTTGTTTGGGAGAATAAAACAAAGCTAGGTGTGCGATGTGCGTATGAGAAATATGAGAAATGCTTTCTGGGTAAGGAAGCCCAACATGCTATTCCTTCCACTGAAGCACCAGCTCTTAAGGCTCTATGAAACCCCTCTGAACCCTAAGAACCCAGGGCACAGTTCCTGGCATGCAGTAGGGTTTTAATAAATATATCCTAATGGGTAGGATAGGAGCATCCACAGATCTATCCTACAGATGCATCTTCGGCCATCGGGGAGTGCACCTCCTCCTCCTGAAGGTCGGGCCAACTTGCAGGTGGGACACCAGGCCCGCTGCCCCCGCCTGTCCTCTAACCGGGGGCAGGCACTGCTGCCTCTCTGCCCCTGCCTGGGTTCTGACACTTGGAGGAAATGCAGAGCCCTTGATCGGGAAAAGGATGATGAACCCTACAAGGAACTGAAAAAGGTGTTGAGGGCCAGGTGGCCAGGACTTGGGCCACATTTGTCTCCCTCTCTTTACAGGGTTTCTAACCATGTGTTCTCAACCCCGACTGTTTATTAGAGTTCTTAAAATTCGCCATGCCTGGGCCCTGCCTGGGTCCTGTCTGAGCCCAACTTAATCAGAATCTCTGGGAGTGCCACCCAGGAAATCAGTCTTTTTCTTAAAAGCTCCCTTCTGATTCTCCCAGGCAGTCAAGGGTGAGGGCCACTGATTTAAAGTGACTTGAATAGATTCCTGTTCTGGAAGAGTCCCTGGAAATAATCCTCAGAACAGAGGACTTGCTAGTTTTCTAATCGAATGAATAGGATTCGGGATTATGCTTCTCCCGACTTCTTCACCTCATTTCTGCTTCCCACCCCCCGCTCCCCACCGGGTGCCTGAAGGATAATGACCAAGCTCCCGGCCAGCTGCTCCCGCCAGCTTCTCAGCACCATAAGCAGCTCCACAGAGAGCTAGAACCACCCCAAGTGCCGAATCCCCTACGGTGTCCAAATGAACCCAAACTCAGACTCTCTTCAGACATTCAGTCGGTTTGGAGACCTCTGCCTTCCAACCCAGCTGGGTAAAAATTCGAAAGCAAGCATGATTCAGGGGCCCTCAAAGGAAACAACTGGGCTAAAATGGGGAGGAGACTGGGTTTGGGAAGACAGAACAGAGCATGTGCCTGAAGGCCTTTTGAAGGGCTTCTACCACTTATTCTCTTTTTTTTTAATTAAAAACAAAACAAAACACGAAAACTCAAAATGCACAAAAATAAGAGGATTAAACAGTTATACAAGTTTCAGGACAACGCTAAAACTTCTTTTACGGCTGCAGATACCAGACACGGTTTGGGCATGGACTCTTCAGGAACCCTTCGGCCCTGCAGTGGCTGCTTCCCATCGCCTTCTCTGTGCACACAGGAAGCGGGCTAGCTACACACAGCGTCCCCAGGAGCTCTGGGGCCTTTGCAAAGCGTCAGTCAGCGCGCGCGGGAGGGGGGGCGGGGGGGGGGGTGGAGAGAAGGCACGGAGGAGTGGGGAGGGCTCTGTTCCCAGTCTTTGAACATGGACTCAGACCCCAGCCAACCTAATCTATTTCTCTGAAAGATATGAAGATAAACTGAAGGCCTGGGACAATCACCGTGAACCTCGGGCCCGGGTGCCAAGGATAATACTTTTCGATAACTGCATTGCAGGAACTGGGGAAGCGTGTCCTCCCATCGGCAGGTCTACGATTATACAGGCGTGGCCAGGACAGTGGGGCTGACTCCGGGGGACGTTCAGCAGGAAAGGCGGGGCGGCGGCTGTCTCCCTCTCGTTCTCCCTCTCGGCGCTCCCCGTCTCTTGGCCCGCGGTGCTGTGGAGAGGCGGTGTCGGGGGCTCCGGCCCCGGCTCAGAACGGGTACTGCGACACGTATATCCGCAGTCGGATCACGGAACTGCCTCTGAAGTTGATGACGGTGTTGACAGTGATCATTTCCAAGTCCAGCTGTATGTCCCGGGGCCCTTTGATGGGGCGTGTCATCACCAAGGTGGCACTGATGGGGCCTGTTTGCTGCGGACAGAACCGGGGACATTGGTTAGAGAAGGCCTGGCCAGCCTGAGGGGGGGGGGGGGCAGGGGGAGCTGGTCCCCAGAAACAGCAGAGAAGGTGAGGAAAGCAGAGCTGTCCGTCGGGACACGTGGCCTCCCACACGATCCCCACAGAAGGCTGGGTGGTCTGGCCGCAGCCCAATCCTGCAGCCCCAATCAGGGTGCTCCCCCTTGCCTGCTTCCGTCACACTGGAACCCCCTCGCTCTTCCTGGCTTTGCCCACGCTCCACCTGGCTCTTTCCTGCTAACTCTTAGGGTCTCACCGAGAAACATCGCTTCCTCAGAGGAGCCTTCCCTGCTTCCTCAATCGAAGTCACCCCTCCTACCCATCCTCTGGACCCTCTGCCATTGCACCTGCTACTTGGCAAAGAACGGGAAGTATTCGTTACCATGTGTCATCATCCACACTATTTACTTGGACCACCTCCGATGTCCAGGTCCCCGTTAGACCAGGAGCTCTGTAGAGCTCAGATCTACAGGGTTAGGTTTGTCACCACTGAATCCCCTAACCCAGTGGTCAGCAAACCGCGGCTCGCGAGACACATGCAGCTCTTTGGCCCCTTGAGTGTGGCTCTTCCACAAAATACCACGGCCTGGGCGAGTCTATTTTGAAGAAGTGGCGTTAGAAGAAGTTTAAGTTTAAAAAATTTGGCTCTCAAAAGAAATTTCCATCGTTGTACTGTTGATATTTGGCTCTGTTGACTAATGAGTTTGCCGACCACTGCCCTAACCACCACTGTGGTGCCTGCCACACAGTAGGTGTTCAGTAAATATGTCTTGAATGAAAGAACAAATGATTGATGAAACAGAGTGATCTAAAGCTGTCACTTCACTTCTTGGGGCCCAGCTCCTAAGTAAATAGCCCCCAAAGCACCTCGGACTCTTAGATCTTCTGCCTCCGTGGATTGTCCATGTTGCCTGGGGCACCTGTCATTTGTTTATGAGCCTCCGGGTGGTTTCCATGCGCAGCCCTGCTGTGGCTCCTGTCTAGACACGGTAGTCACCCGAAGCTTTACCATTCGGTGACTCTTGCTGTGGTCCTAATAATGTCATCTGAACTTTCCTCCTCCACTGAATCTTTTTCTTAAAGTCCTGAGGAGGGAGAGCCAGCAGCCTGACATCCATCGAGCACCCACCACGTGTGAGGCTCTCTTCAGGCCACTTGGATGTACATGTGCTTATGTAATCCTCATGGGAACCCTGAAAGGCCTTGCTACTCAAAGGGTGGTCCCTGGACCAGCAGCATCAGCATCCTCTGGGAGCCTGTTAGAGAGGCAGGACCTCAGGCCCCACCTGTGACCTCCTGAGCCAGGATCTGTAGCTTAACACAACCCCCAGGTGACTCACGGGCACACTAACTGGGAAGTGCCCATCTGAAAGCAGGGACCCTGGCTACCATATTAAAGGGGTCTCCTTATTTCCCCGTTTTATAAATAAGCAAACTGAGGCCCAGTGAGGTTAAATAATTGCTCATGGTCACCCAATTAGTCAGGGGCAGAGCTGAGGGATTTCATTCAGGTGCTTCTGACGGCAATCTCCAGGCCTGTTTCACTGCACAATCACCAGAAGAGACTGGTGGGTACCACTTTTTCTCTCCTGCAGGAGAGATGCTCAGGAGTCAGTGAATGGCCACACAGTGGGTCCCTGGGGAGAACACAATCGCTTCCTACAAGCTGCAGAGCCCAGCAACTGAAAGCAACAGTCTCTGCAAAATCAAGAATCTTGGCCACACCAGGTGTTTTATCGGTCTCCTATAAAGTTCCGGACATCTCCAAGCGCTCCACAGGCATGGCAAGGGTGGGGCTGGCAGCCAGATGCCAGCCAGGTACTGGGACCTCCACTGTCTCCTGGTGCAATTTCCTCTTGGCATCAGCTCCCTCTGTTCGCGTCAGCATCCGCGCAACTGGCACCTGCTCACGCAGAGGACCGCTCAGACTTCCTTGTCAGCTCTTGCAAAACCTGGGAGCCCCGGGCCAGGACTTCAGCGGGCACAGCCACACAGGGAAATGCAGCATTTACATACACAAATATCTCACCAGCTTTTATTGTTTGCATGAACAAAGGCCAAGGGTTGAGAACCCTGAGCTGAGGGTAGCCCTCTGGAGGGAGAGCTGCAGAGCCTGGGAGGGGGAATGGAACAACTGGACACTTCCAAGTTGTTCCTTGGGGCGTTTCCAGTCAAAGCCTCCAATTTGGAAATAACTATAGAGATCAGCAAGTTCGATCTCCACCCGGCTCAGACCTGCAGCAGCCGGAGAAAGGCCAGTCCCCAGCACAAGGGAGGACCCAAGTGCCTGCCAGGAGAGCTGAGGACAGCCACCTACACCCCCCTCTAGGCTTTTAGGGCAGAGTCAGGGCGTTAACGACGCAGGCCCCCTGAAAGCCTCAGGTCATCGATGGACTTGGTGGTCACTGGGAAATGATGATGATGGTGGTGGAGGAGGTGGTGGTGGTGATAATGATGATGATGGAGGTGGTGGTGGGGTGGAGGTGGTGGTGGGTGGAGGTGGTGGTAGTGGTTGGCTACGACCTTTCATACATCTCTTATTCGATCCTCCTAACACTGCAGTGTAAGTAGGTTAAGTACACTAATTAAGGTTACAAAACTTGCACATGGCACTAGAGTGCCTGACTCACAAAGTCATTCTCTGGCCACTCTGCTCCATGAGGAGGTCTCGGGGCCTCTCCATTTCCTGCCGCCTCACAGCACCTCCACTACTTGAGAATCACCACTTTGCATTGTAAATGTTTGCCTGGTTGGTCCACCCCCCTCTCCCTCAGTGTGGGCTCCTCAAGGGCAGAGGCCATATCCTGTTTGCTCCTGAACTGTGCCTGACCTGACGCAAAGCCCCATACATGGCGGTGCTGAATTAATGTTGGTGACGGAAGAAGGAATGAGTTGCAGAACGGAGTTGGCCCTTGACACTGAATGAGAGGCTGAGCGGTTGAAGGTTCCACTATAGAAACCAGCTCGGACTTCTGCTGTGGGAGAAGGAGACCATTCCACAGTAACCGAGAGCACCTCTGGGATTAACCTGAGAGGTGGCCCAGGGGAGCCGGGCTCCAGGCAGCGGGTGAGAAGAGAGAGCTATGGGACGTTTCGCCCTTGCCCATCCCAGTTGTCTGATAAAAACCGTCATTCCGTGTCCCAGGCCCCGCACTAAGTACATGATCTCATCTGATGCCAGAGTAAACACTGCCGTCGTCCCGTCTTCCCAGACGAGGAAGCGGAGGCCCCGCAGGTTAGGTAACAGGCCCAAGGTCATGCGGTTGGCCAAGTGCAGGACGCCAATGAGGCGGTCGGCCTGGCTCCAGAGCCCACGCTAGAATGACTACGCTGTAACTTTCTGGTTTGTCTGTATACTCTCATTTTTCTTCCATAAATATGTAAAAACGAAGTCATATAAAAAATAAAAATAAATTTTTAAGAGAACAGCAGTGTGTGGCCTCCTGAGGAGGGTGCTGCCTGCTGGACAGCTTGGACACGTGGAAGCCGCCTTGTCCGTCTTCCTCCTCCCATGCCCGCGGCCTCGGCACAGGCTCCCCACACTGAGCCTGTATTCAGCCCTCGGAACCTTCCCAGCCAAGAGCCACCTCCCCGTCCCTCAGCTCTTTCAGCCACTCTCATAGCAGGCCTGCGCCCCCTCATCCCCTCAGCATCCTCTGAGTAAATACTAAAGAACGAGGGCCCCTCTCAACGTCCTCAGAGAGGGCACACGCTCCGTGCAGCTCAGCTGAGTGAGTTCCAATGGGCCCCTAGTTACTGCGACAATCCAGGCAGCAGAGGGAGCTTCCAGGAAGAAGCCCTCATTCCTGTCCACTCCACCTGCAGGATAATCTTCCCACCGTCAGGCTTACAAGTCAGCCACAAGGAACCTTTGGGTCTAGGGGGATTTCAGTGGGTGGCTTCCTGTGGAGCCCAATCTGGCCTAGACAAGACCGCCTTCTGCAGATCTGCTATTCTGTTGGGAGAAAAAATACGGAGGCAGGTGGTGTCGGCGAAGGTATTTTAACTCCCCAAGAGGAGCATCGGTGTGCCCTCTGATTGGGGCCCTGGTGTCTGTCCAGATGAGAGAGGCCAGGCTGGTGAATGCCCGTGGGCGAGGCTGCCCACGGAAGCTCACAGCTGTGGGTTTCTGGTGGGCAGCTGTAGCTCATGGGTTGGGGGAAAGGGCAGACATAAGCACAGCTCCGTCTTTTTCACCTTGCAGAAGCGCCTCTCCCCTCCCCTCCTTCCATCTCCTTCCAAAGCCCTTGACCTTGCTACACGGGTCTACAGATGTTGGCTTCACAGGCCCTGTTATCGCACGTGACCTGGCCGTGTGAGGGTCCTGCCAAAAACATGTGAGTGCGGATGCAGGCAGGACGCCAGCACCTGGGACCTTTTCTAATCTGTCTTAGCCTCTGTTTCTGAGACCTCCCTGCTTTCATAGTCGCATCCCCAGAGGCAAGGATTGGAAGAGTCTGCCAGGAGCTCGGGAGAGGAGAGGGAGAGAGCTCAGACACGTGGCCCTCTTGCAGGCCCTGGACCATCTGCCCTAAAAGTGGTTAAGCTTTCATGGCCTATCTTTCTGAGGATCGCTGCCCACAGTGACTCAGGAGGACCACCTGCTGTATCTGTTAGAAATGCAGATTCCTGGGGAGTGCCTCCCCCCCAAAAAAGGATATCAGGTGCTAAGCCCTGGAACCTGTAAATGTTACTGTATAAGGAAAAGGAAACTGTGTGGGTGTGAGGAAGTTAAGGACCTTGCCACAGAGCGATTACCCTGGATTCGCTGGGTAGCCCTAAACCCAAACACAAGTGTCACTGAGAGAGACAGAGGGCAAGTGTTGCCCAGAGAAGCTGGAGTGATGTGGCCACGAGTTCAGCGATGCTAGCAGCCACCAGAAGCCGGAGGAAGGGCGGAAGGCATTCTCGCCTGGAGCCTCCGGAGGGAACACGGCTCGGCCAACACACTATGTCAGCTCAGTGGAAGTGGTTTCAGACTTTTGGCTCCAGAACTGTGTGCGAATAAATTTCTGTTGTCTTGGGCCACCAAGTTTTTGGCAATTTCTTACAGCAGCCATTGGAAACTGGCCTTCCAGGCCTCGGCCACCATATTTTGGACTATTCTGGATAATTCAGGTAATTCCAGATTTTCTGGAACACGCTTTTTGGGCCAGTGCCCCAATTATCACAGAAATGAGGAAAGCATCTGAGCCGTGGGCTCTAAGAGGTGCCACCCAAGGTGGCAGGAGGTAGAGCTGCTCTCTCTCTGAGCTAATACGGCAGCCCCATGGGGCTACTGGGCACTTGAAATATGGCTAGTGCCACGGAAGAACCTGATTTATCAACTTATTTCATCTTAATTGGTTTAAATTTAAAGAGACAGTGGCTACTGTGTCAGACACGCAGGCAGAGCCCACCTCCGCCAGGCGTGCCTTTCTATTCACTGCAGCGTAGGTACCACGGGGGCGGGGGTTTGGGGATGTTTTACAAACTGCCATATTCCCAGTGTCTAGTTGTGCACAGTGGGCACTTGATAAGTGTTTGTCAAATGAGTGGATGGATAAGAAGAGATGCAAATGCCTCTCCCGTGGAACTGTAGGAGGAAAGAGGCAGAAGGTTGTATCTTGGCCTAGTTTCTCGTGGCACAGATGAGGATGCTGAGGCTCACGGGGGAGAAGGGGCTTTCGCGAGGCCATACAGAAAGCTACTGGAACAGCACCTTGAAGGCCTAACTCCCCTCCCCTCTTCTCTTCCCTCTCTACCCCAGCCCCTCCTAGCTGCACGCTGACCTGTTTCTAGAAGCACGTGCCAGGCCAGATGACACGTTGCATGGTTGAAGACAGTGACCATCTGCCCAGCTGGCGTGGCTCAGTAGTTGAGCATCGACCCATGAACCAGGAGGTCACGGTTTGATTCCCGGTCAGGGCACATGCCCAGGTTGTGGGCTCGATCCCCAGTGTGGCATGTGCCGGAGGTAACCAATCCATGATTCTCTCTCCTCATTGATGTTTCTCTCTCTCTCCCTCTCCCTTCCTCTCTGAAATCAATAAAAATATGTTTATTTTTTTTTTTAAAAGATAGTGACCATCGCTCGCCAACCCTCTTACCCGCATATAGAATTCTCTGCCCTCGTTCCCAGACTTGATCTGGAAAATGTAGTAAGCGCCGGGGTAGCGGGTCGTGGCTTGCATTTGGAAGATGTCAGCAGGAACGGAGCGTACGGACACCACGTCCATGTCCCGGTACAGGATGGTGAAGGGCTGGTCTCTGCAGCCAGTGTTCTCGGCGGGACACATACAGCGGCTGTTGAGAAGGGGGATCATGTGAGAACGTGGCCAATCCTTCTCAGTTGCTGGTTGGAACTACTTCCCCATTTAAAACACGAAAAGGAGGCCACCCCGTCTTTGTCATCCAAATGCGGTAACTGTAGACGCCGCTGCTCCTGCCCCGCATTTAAAACCTCTTCGGCTAGTAGGCGAGCTCTCTGTTTCCTAGAGAATGGCCCGTTCTGGCCAATCAGATATTCTTGTGACTGGAGGCATAACCCGGAGGTGTCTGGTTTTCGGAGTACTGGACCATTCTCGAATGCAACTGACGTTTGTCAATGTGTTTAGCCAGTGAAATGTGGCACCATGGCACAGCCCTTCACTTCCCCAGCCATACACACTCACTAAGAAATTTTACTTCTTATTTCTATACAGAAAACAATGAATTCTCATAGTGAAGAAACCAAGGTCACTCCAGCCTTGTGGCCTTTGCACATGCTGTTCCCTCTGCTCTTCCACTCTCTGTTCCGTGAACATCCACTCACCTTCCCATTCCAACTCCAATGTCATTTCCTCAGAAGGGCTTGTAAGCTCCGAGTCTAGACCAGGTCCAACCTAGTCTTCCATTTTCCCAATGTCTCCCCTCCCCGTTCATAGCACCTGTCACAGCCTACGATGGTGTACTCCTGTGTGACGGTACGTCTAACGTCTCTCTCCTCCTCTACTCTAAGAGCCAAATCCAGGGCACCCAGCGCACTGTCTGGCTCATAACAGGATCTCGACTAGCACCTAAATGAATGTGTGAACGCATTTTTAAAGTTTTGGTCTTTAAGGCTGCATCGAAATTGCCAAGTCAAATGTCCCCGGTGCCAAATGGTCACATTAAAATGTCACATGTCTCACGCAGAACGGTTTCCTAGAAGACGTTGGGAGGAGGGAGTGATGGCTCCCAGCTGAAGAGAACCACAAACAGCTGGGAGCGGTGGCATGGAGCGGAGATCTGACAGGCGGGGCAGATCCGTCTGCGTGGCAGTGGGAGCCATGCCTTCCATGTGCAGACAATGTGTGCATGAAAGCCAGCAGGCGGGACACGCCGGGGTAAAGGTGAGAGTGTGCATGTTCAGGTTGGCAGGAAAACAGGACACCTGGACAAGGAGATGACCTGGAAGAGGTGGCTGGGGTCTGACTGCGCTGGGACCTGGAGGCAGGGGTCCCTGGGCATCTGCAGTGGCCCGCCGGGGGCCCCACCGCAACACCAGCTCAGTGCTGCCCGCTGAACCCCGTCAATTTCCAGGCCACAGACAAGGGCGGCCTGGAGAAACCCAGAGAGAATAGGGAACGGAAGGCGGGAGGAGTAACCCAGGGCTCAGCTCTGCCACAAAGGGCCCTGGGACCAGAAATACGAGGCTCCTCTGCGGAGGGGTGCTTGGAGGCACAGCTCTGAGCAACAAGGGGGATCGTGTGAGACCGTGGTCAGTCCTTTCCAGTTGCTGGAAAGGAGCCTGTCCCTGCTTTGTCTTCTTTTGTCCTTTATTTAAAAATTTTTTTTCTTTATTGATTAAGGTATTATATATGTGTCCTTATCCCCCCCCTCACTCTCCCACCCCCGACTCATGCCCTCATCCCCCCTGGTGTCTGTGTCCATTGGTTAGGCTTATATGCATGCATACAAGTCCTTTGGTTGATCTCTCCTCCCTTCCCCCCACCCTCCCCTGCCTTCCCTCTGAGGTTGGACGGTCTGATTGATGCTTCTCTGTCTCTGGATCTGTTTTGGTTCATCAGTTTATGTTGTTCATTATATTCCACTAATGAGTGAGATCATGTGGTATTTATCTTTCTCTGCCTGGCTTCTTTCTTTTGTCAGTTTTGATCAGAGGGGGAAGCACACTGCTACGCCAGGGCCTCCTCCGAGATGCTGCACCATGGGCGTGCCCAGTGCCTCCCAGGGTTAGGGCTGGGCGTGGCTCGGGGTGGTAAATGGGTCGCCAGCAGAGAGGAGGGCAGAAGATGCGCATGCCTGTGTGTGTGTGTGTGTGTGTGTGTGTGTGTGTTCCTGAGGAGGAACCGGGATGGTTAAATGGGGACTAAAAGAAAGAGAAGGAACTCCTAGGAGCCCCCACACACAGAAAACCACTGTCCGGTGCTTTCAGCTGTAGAGGTGGTCTTCCCTCTAGTTCCGGCCCCAATTCTAGTATTTGCCATCTGGTGAGTTAGTAAACAGCGAACATCACGGCACTGGGAACGTGATTAAAGGACGCGAAGTACCCGGGTGCTGAGAACTTTCTGGTGGCACCGCCTGCTCCTCGCTGCTCACAGCACAGTCCGGGGAGACTGTCCACCTCCCCTGGGAGCTCGTCGGAAAGCCAGGCCCTCAGGCCACCCCGAGCCCGCTGAGTGGGGACCTGCCCTCTAACATGACCACCAGTGGGTCCAGCGCACAAGACATCTGAGAAGCCCACGCAGGAATCCCGTGTATCCAGAGCCAAGTGGTCAAAGGGGAAGAAAGTTCTCGAACTCTGCCCCTCCTCTTGGTCAGCCCCAGGAATCTTCCTGGAGCTCTGGCGTGCGTGGGGGAGTGAGTGAGGACCGTGTGCTGTGTGTGCGGCTGGGGGGGGGGGGGGGGCGGCACAGGTCCGAGCCCCTGACGGGTGCAGTCTCCCTCCCGCCGCACTGGCAGCCTCCCCTCACCCACGTCCCCATTTCCCAGGGGAAGCCACGACTTACTTGTCGCTGATCTGAATGTACGGCTCCTCACAGCGGATGGGGTCAATGCACTTGAACCCCCCTTGCAAGTTGTAGCAGGTCTGCTGCAGGGTGCACGTGTGGTTCCTGTGCTCACACTCGTTGATGTCTGAAAGGCAGGGCAGAGGCGAGGCTGAAGCAGGCCCTGGGCCAGGGGGAGGGGGTCCCTCGGGGTGGGGGCTGCCTGGGTCTGACTGCAGAGCTGCCCTGGCCAGTAGGGCAGCCACTGGCCACCTGGGGCGACTGAGCACCGAGAACGTGGCTGGGCCCAATGGCGATGTGCCCAGGTCAGTGGAAAAGACACACGGGATTCCGACAACTTAGTACAAAAGCACGTAAACTATCGACTAGTAATTTGCATACGGAGCGCATGTTGGAACATTTTGGATATAGTGCATTGAATGAAATGTAGTCTTAAAACGAATTGTGCCTGCTTCTTTTCACTCCTTCAATGTGACTCCCAAAGAACTTTAAATTGCATGCGTGGCTCCCATGTGCAGCTCATGTATTTGTACTGCTTGGCACTGCGGTGGAGGGTTCTTGCTGGTGTTGGGGCAAGGCAGGTTCCAGAAGGCTGAAGTGGGTCAGCCGCTCAGCTACCGGCCTCCCCCACCGGCCCCAGTGGGTGGAGCATGGGGCTGGAAATGGGGCAAGTGTAGGATCTGAACACGACCCACCCCCTTACGCAGCGTGGGGTCCCGACCCTTTGAGGGACCTAGCAGTCAGATGTGTGAGGTCTCCCTGGCATCCCTTCTCTAGGAAGTCAGGAGAGAAAGGTGGCCCAGGAGGCCCCCGGGGGCCACGAGAAAGCCTGGGCTCTGCTTTGCTCAGGTCACAAAACGTCCTCGTTAGGTCGGGAGCCGCCCTCAGAGGGGCCGCAGATCGGCCCAGGGAGGCAGGACCAGCCCCCAGCGGATGCCACCTCTCTCCGCAGAGTTCATTTACAGACGTGAGCGTGGTCACGTCCCTTCTGGGGCCAAAGGAGGAGTCACAGGGCAGGGAGGCACCAGCCCAGGCACCCTGCCCCAGAAAGTGCCCCTCTGGGAGCCACCAACACCCACTCCTGCCCTCACCCCTGTCACCTTCCCAGAGCTGCACAGGAGTCCCCAGGGGAGGACATCTGAGCCAGCCCCACCGTACACCCCCCTCCACCGGGCCCCTCCGGCCGGCCTTACCCTGGCAGCTCCGGTTGTCATCCAGCAGGATGTAGCCAGGCGGGCAGGAGCAGAAGTACGTGCCGGGCTGGTTCACACACTCGTGTTGGCAGAGGAACTCGGAGAAGCTGCACTCATCCATGTCTGGGGGAGGGAGGGGACACGTTACACCTGCTGTTTATAATCACAGGCTCCCTGGAGGTGGGAGCTCAGTGGCCGTCTACTCCCGCTTCCACACTCCCGGACACATGACAGCTTTACGGCTAAGAAGCTGCCAATTTGCTTCTTGAATACTTCTGGTGACGGGGAGCTCGCTACCCACTGAGGCGGCCCGTGGATAGATGGGCAACTCTAACTGTTAGGAAAGGGTTTCCGACAGGGAGGTGAACTCGCTCTCCATCGAGCTTCCCACGCCCTCTGCCTCTGGCCCGGCTACGTTGCTGACTCCTTGTGCCCTGGGGGTGGATCTACCCTCCATCTCTGGAGGGGAGAGGTGTTTGCTCGCTGGAGTTTTCCGATTACAGAGCTCTTCCTCAGAACCCAAACATCACTCACTGGCCCTGGTCTTTATAAGGCCAACTTGATTAATTGTCCCAAGTTGAAAAATAGTTTTATTCCTAACATCACAACTAAAAGGGACACATCCAGAAAGCCAGGGGGTGTCCATTATATCAAAACTTCATTATGTCCAGAAACCTCCTTGAAAGAGAAAACGCTGGAGTGGCACAGGGTGGGCGGGCATGCCGCCCCTCAGCGGCCGGCCTGCCTGCCTCCCTCCGGGGGCCTCGGGCCTCTGAACCGGAGGCGGTGGCAGTTGCTGCCGAAGCAGGCGTCGCAGCAAAGCCGGCTCTTTATCACACACGGAGTTTGGCAACGAAGCCCCCATTCGCGCGTCATCCCATCAACAGGCCAAAGAAAACATGTTTTCATTTCATTTGTTGTTTCCCGAAAACTTGCTTTCACGCGTTTCCCCCTGTGACATGTCCTCGGATTGCTCTCGAACTCACAGACCGCGGATGGCTGGAATCACCCCGAGCGGCTGTCAGCCAACAAGGAGGCTTCTCTACCATCGGATAATCCGGGTGTTCCATGCCTGATGCCTCTCACAGCCTTCCAGTCTCTCTCGGGATCTTCAGGTGACGGGTTACGAGCCAGCAGAACTGGGATGCTGATTGGAAAGCTAACGCATGTGCAATGAGATGGGCCTCTGCCATGGCCCCTCCCACTCCCCTGGGAGCCTGGTACTAGTAGAGTCCCCGTCTCTGGCCCCGCCCATCATAACAAAGTGTGTGCTCACTCTTCAGACTCCTAGACTGCATACATGGCTCCCATTTGTAGCTCCCATTCTATCTCTATGGCCTGGCAGTGCTGTGGAGGTTTGTCACTTGGTGGTGTTGGGGTGAGGCAGGCTCAAGGAGGCTGAAAATGGGTCAGTGTGTAGACTTGGTTCAGACCTTCGGTAGAAGCAGTAGTAGCCCCTGGAGGTTCCTGAGACTTGCTATGTACCAGGCACCAAATTAAATGCTTTCCCTGCCTCACCTGATTTCATCCTCACCTCAGTCTGTGAAGGAGGTGCTATTGTAGCCATGTTTTACAGAGAAAAAAAATTGAGGTTCGGTAACTTACTCAATTCACAGATAATGACTAACCAGTCAAGTGGGGATCTGAACCCAGCCAGCCTCCTGATCCTATACTTGTCAACACAATTCTGTAAGGTCTCCCTGAGTCGATCATACTGGGGCCTTACGATGGATGGATTTGGGGAGTCCTGAGCCACCGGGCAGCAAGGGGCCGTAACAGACACGCTCAGTGTATCTTAGGGTCTGCAATCCCCAGACCGAAGAGCTGAGATACGAGCCCAGTTTCTGGCAGGGAGCATGCATGAGGCCCTTTTCACTCACCCACCTGAAAACCCACCATGGTTTCCGGGACCAGCTGGGCTTCCCAAATCCCCGAGGGACAAGGGACACGGCTAGGAAGGGTCTGGTGCTGCATGGAGGGGTCATACTAGCTGTGGTGATAGTGAGGGTAACATTTCCTGGGGAGAGTGATTAGCTGAGAAAGGGGGCAAGTAGAAGAGATGGGACATAAATTCTGTGTCACATGCTATCCGAAGCCTGCCCTAACGCCCTCAGTGTCCAGGGGTCACGGTCACTCTAAGTCTGAGGAATGTGGGCATCGTGGTGAACGTGAAGAAGTTGGCCATTTTAGGTGAAGCCAGGCCACTGACAATCCCTGCCAAACCACCGAGGAGGTCAAGTGCTGGAAAAGCCAAAGGTCTCTTCCACTTACGCTCAGAGAAACACGTGAACCTGTCATGACAGCCACACCGACATATCTCATCTTGGTGACCCCCCCAGGAAGGGTGTTTGTTTTTCAAAGGATGAGGAAACGGAGGCTTAGGGAGTGGCCTGGCCAGGGAAAGCACTGCACAATAGAGCCAAAATTTGAACTCGGCTCTGTCTGGCTCCACCACACCGCCTCTGCGGGTGGGAATACACCTCTGTGGACGTGCAAGCAATTCTAGAGACACAAATGACCCCATCTCCCGATGCTCACCCTCCCACCAGTTAGTTCCTTGGCCCCGGTGCCCCAAGGAGTGCCATGCGGGAAACTGAAATCTAGGAAGAAAGCAGCTTGTCATGCCTGAGGGTATTTTATTACCGCTTCTGAGCTGACATTTAACCGATGGAAGGCTCCCTGTCCCTGCCTGCTCGCTGCCCTGGCTTTTCCTGGCCCCTGGGAGAGGCGCGGGTTTGTTCCAGGGAACTCTGTCCCCAAACACTGCAGTCCTGAGTGGAGCTCTCACACAGTCCCATCACGCCCTGGGTCAGCTCCTGTCACAGTGAGACCCAGGATTAGGAAACGTTCCATCCTGCCAGGCAGAAAGGCTTTCACACCCTAGGGCATGGCGGCCACTTGTTTTGAAAAATACAGCGAAGCATCATGAATTCGGCCTGTGCTCCTTTACAAGTGATGATGATGCCAAAAGTGGATGGGTTGGAGCTTAATTCAACATTTACCAAACAACAAAAACAGCAACAAAAACGGGGGAGGGAGGGAGGGAGGGAGAGAGAACAAAAGAAAGCTGTGCGTGGCTCTGTGCAGGATGGTAATAAATTGGAGTACGATGCGGTCCCTGTTTTCAAGGAGTTGACAAGAGTTTACAAGTTTCTTATTACAAGGGATAAGAAGAAAATGAGGACAGAATCCACAGTCTAGCATGGGCAGAGAATCAGCTTCTCAGGCTTGGAAGGAATTTATAAAAGGCTCAACTAAGCCACCACATCTATGTTCTCACAACAAGTTAAGGGCTCATTCATTCACTATTCAGTCATTCACGCATTGATTTGACAACTACTTATTTCATGCTCGCTGGGTGCCAGGCCTGGAGCTGGGCACTGGGTATTTGTAGAGATTTTAGGATTTCACAGCGTTTGCCGTTACATACATGATCTCATTCTCTCCACACACACACACACCCCTCCTGACACGACCATATGAGATATACTATTGTTCCTGCGTCGCTGCCCTCTGTCAGCACCGTCTGTGCTATCCCCAGGACTTGAGTCAGTGCTGGGTGAGGACAGAGAACTCAAACCAACGTGCAAAATTGGGTGACCCCTCTCCCTCTTCACCCCCATCTCAGACTCTAAAAGGTGGCTCCATTGGTTTTTGCATTTGGCCTCACGGCCACCTTTCCAGAAGTGACTCATCCCTGCGTGGTGTGGTTGTGTCCCAAACTGGAGATGTTTCTGGGACATGAGAGGAAACACCTGTGAAGGAAGCCCTGGACCTCCACCCCCCACCCCTGCGCCCCTAGCACAGGTGGAGATCTCCAGGACTTAAATAAAACCCATTACCACTGCAACGAACTCCGTCATCCTCCAGTTCATATCCTGGGTCACAGCGGCAGATGAAAGAGCCGTAGGTGTTGACGCAGGTCTGCACACAGGGGTTCTCCGAGGCACACTCATTCACGTCTGTGAAAAGCCAGAGCGCATCACTGACCGTTCCCAAACAACAACACGAGGCAGATCAAAAGGCACTGGCAACCAAAGCTACTGTGGCTGGGAGACCAGGTCCACAGGCAGCAAGGCTCTCCACCTGGGACCTATCAGACTGAGAAGTCAGCCCCCAAACGTGTTCACTGAAGAATCAGTGGCTCCATCCATATGTCCCTCTGGAGTCATGCAGTGGGAAGGGTAGAAACAACATGTATACATGTCCTATACACGTGTGCACATGCACATATTTATACCTCCTAGGAAGTCCACTCTCCAAGGTCACCAACAGGAATTTCTAGGCAATCTCTGCTCTTTCCCGCCACCTGCCACATTCCATTCCCAATAAACTCTCCCCTCACCCCCACTGACGTTGACATTTCAAGCAAACACACAAGTAACTGACAATTCTAATAATAACTCTACTGATTACTGCTATGGAATGAATTGTGCCCCTTTCCCCCCTCCCCCCCGCCGCCCCTTTCCCTCCGGCCAAGTTCACGTTGAAGCCCTAACTTCCTATGTCATGGCATTTGGAGCTGGGACCTTTGGGAAGTCCGTAAGCTTAAGTGAGGCCCTAAGGGTGGGGACCTCCTGATGGAATTAGTGCCCTTATAGAAAGAGACACCAGAGACTTGCTCCTGCTCTTTCTGCCAGGTGAGGATTCAGAGAGAAGTTAGCCAGCCACAAGCCAGGAAGAGAGCCCACGAAAGCCCCTGGCCATGCTGGCCCCCTGATCTTACACGTCCAGCCTCAGGACCTGTGAGAAAATAAATTTCTGTTGTTTAAGTCCCCCAGTCTATGATATTGTGTCAGCCCGAGTTGAAAGAGACAATGATGCATAAATAACATCGCTGATAATAACGGGACCTCACATTCACTGAATCCTCACAACAACCCTGCTTTAGGACCACGGCCCCGTGTTACAAGTTCAGTTGGATAAGGAGGGGACCACAAAGGGGCATAGGAAACTGTTAGGGATGATGGAATGTTCATTATCTTGAGTGTGGTGATGGGTTCATGGGTGTATACATGTGTCAAAGTTCATAAAATCACGTTCCTTGAACCGTGCAGTTCACTGTACGTCAATTATACACCAACAAGATGCTCACGCTTGTTTTAAGGCTGAGAGATGTACCCAAATCCCCAAGCTAACAAGGGTGCAATTGTAACTGGAACAGGAGTTAAGGGTCTTTCCATAAAACCCAAGATTCCTTCTGCACAGCTGATGGAGACGGGGAGGAGGACTGGGGAGCCCCCTCCTGCACTAGCATTCGCTGCCCAGCTTAAAGCACACTCTCTGCCAGGCTCCTCACGCCAATGACCAAAGTTCCAGCCGAGAGAACTTCTATCCTCTTCAAACGTCCCGGCAGCCCTCTTAAGACTCTGAATAGAGATTGGAGTGTTTTCAGAGTTAAAAGCCTTCACAGTGAGTAGCTTTGAGAAGCTTTTCTTAAAGGGGAGGGATAATCCCATGCCCAGATACTTCCTGCTTCCTGGAACCCCTCGGCGCATTTTAGAGAAAGAAAAATAATAGTCGGCCATGCAGGGTGGGTCCAGGGAGATCCCTGTGTCCCCTGGTGCCCACAGGGGTTTGGAGGCTGGAACACGTGGTGGCGCCAGGCTGTGGAGGGCAGGTTCAGGCAGGACGGCGCTGGTGAGCATTAGGGCTGGCGCTCGTGGCTTCCAGCCAGACGCTGGGCACATGGAGATGAGCAGGCTTCAGTCCCACCCTCCCTCTCAGCTGTTTCTGCAGAGCAGCAGGACCCAAAGGATCCTGCCCCCCCGGGACCCTGGCTGCCCTCTCCTGCCAGCCCCGGGAGCCACACATGTCCTAACGCCCTCTGGGTCCCGTGGGAACAGACCGCTCCACTGCTGGACAGGAAGGCCGGGCCCTGCGTCTCCGCTCAACTCCGCCGCCACCTGGCTGTGGCACTGGCCAAATTGCTTAACCTCTTGGCTCCTTGATTTCCTTGTCGGTGCAGAGAGCCACAAACACCTGCCCCGCCTCCCTCGTTAAGGCCATTGCTGGGATTCAGTGAAATGAACAGGTGGGACAATGTCCCGGGCTGTTCGGAACATTCGTGTCACCAGCGGGCCCAGCTGATGCAACATCCCAGTGGCCCAGTGCCCATGTCCAGGCCTGGGTGCTGTGCCTGCTGCCGGACTTGGCACCGCCAGGCGTATTATCTGCTCCTGGTCACAGGCCCGTCCCTGAGAGGCTCAAGGACACATGGGACTTTGGCCTCTGCTGCGCCTGGCTGTTCCTCAGGGGGTGTCGGGTGCACCAAGCCAGACTCTGGGGGTGGTGGGGAAGAGGAAGGGGGGGACCTGGGCTGGCACGTCCAACCCCCAGCCTTGGCATGGAGACGCCTGGATCTGCCCTGAGCTGCTTATCACAGCAGCAAGGGAGCCAGGCGCCTGCTCCCGCTCCAGGGACAAGGGAGGGCCTTGCTCTATCGGCCCCTCGACCGCCCAGCCCCGTCTCCACTCCCAGAAGAAAATGACCTCGGCTGGCGAGAGGAGACTTGTTGGAACAATCAGCAGAACCAGCTCTGGAGGGGAGCCTTCCAAAGAGTCCAGGATCGCGCTCTTTAAGGCCGATGCCTTCCTGTTTACCCAACGATTTAGATACGATTAAATGGAGACATAATATCCTCCAACTAGCTGGCCAGGAGCCCACCAGCCAGGCCTCTGGTGGTGTGACAAGGAAATGGGCCCTGCGAAACCTGGTGGCAGCTCCAGACAAAGACCTCATTCTGAGTCCCCGGCACTGCCTCCACCCTGGACGGAGCAGCTGCCAGGGCCCGGAGGCCCGGCCGGGGGCTGGGGCGGGCGGGCGGGTGGGGAGCCGGCGGCCAGGCCAGGCGGGACCTGCACTAATTCCTCGAATCTTAAGTCCCCCATTCATTTCCTGAGCACGAGAAACCTGCAGATGGAAACCACAATAGGCACGGAGATTGTTTTCCTTACTTATCAGTGCTTGAAGTGATCATGTGAAAACCAGAAAATGCCTCCGTTTCGTCTCGTTTCTGTGAGGAATGCTGAGTGGTAGGGGAAGTCACCGCCACCACCAGACTCTCTGCTAAGTAACAGGCCCTCCTGGCGTAGGCTGAAGGGAAAACTGTAACAAGAGGCATCAAAAGGCCCATGAAACCCCTGCATAGCGTGCGCGTGTTTATTTCACCATTCATCAAGGGTCAGGTCAGGCGTTCTTTCCGACCACCCCACTCTGGCCCAGGAATTGGACTTAGGCTACAGGATATGCAAGAACATGTCTGATGAGCCAAGAAAGCCGGCAAGGCTGCTGCTGGACAGCAGACAGAGAAGCCAGCCCATGAAACCGTAGCTCCCAGCTGACGGATGACTGCGGTTCTCACTCCAGCAATGCCCAGAGCCCTCCTTGACATGCATCACGCAACCTCAGCTCAGGTCTCGGGTTTCTGTAAGCAAGGAGATGCTCGGGCAGGGACACTGGGCGGGAACGCGCTTCCACAGCGGCCAGAAGCGCTGTCGGGCTCGGCAGAAGACAGCCTCTCGTGTTTCACGGCGTGTTCGCGTTACCGCTCACGTCGCATACCTTGGCAAGACCTTCCATCCTCGTTGAGGGTAAAACCGGGGTTGCATGTGCAGGAATAGGATCCAGGAACATTCGCGCACAGCTGCTGGCAGTAGCCATAGCGACATTCATCAATGTCTGGAAACAGAAACACGCAAGGTAAGACAGTTCTTCTCCATCGCAATGCCACCCCCCTTCCCCACCAGCGTCAGTACAGCCCATCTCTTCTGGAGAGAGATCTCGAAGGGAAGCCAAGGGGAACCGACGCGAAGACCAGACCTACTAAGTGTCAGGGCTGGTGATACTCTCTGGATTCCAAGGCTCAATCTCCCTCTAATCCTCCCCGACCCATCTTGGTCCCATGAACACCTGAACCTATCTTGAAAGTTGTAGAGGAAAATTTCGCTTCGAGTGGGCAAGATGGCCTCTAAGATTTTGTCCACGGTGAGAGTCCACTTTGAGACTGTATATAAATGTTTCCTTGCCCAGGAAGGGACTAGCTCAAAGTATAAGAAGAATCTGTAGCCTCGCTCCAATAGACTCCTCACCAGCTCCATCCGCCATGAACATGCCCACATGTCAGGAACGAGAACAAGTGTAGCGGAGGACGAGCTGGTCGCACTACGGTCTGGAGACCCACGGATCCGGTAACACCAGGACTCCGGAGCTCACCGGGGATCTCCTCCTTGCACTAGAGCGGACATACAACTCTGGCTAAACACACCTCTTCCAAGCCGTGGCTGGTCTTTCCTGAGCAAGCCGCTCTGCGAATGAATGGATCCTTTTAGCAGAGTAGGCAATCTGACCTCCCTGCCAATGTGGACCAGTCCATGGGGAGCCTGGGGTCACTGGGGAAGCACTTCTCAACCCCCCAAGTTGATGGGCTGATGGGCTGATGGGCTGGAAAATTCACTCCTGTGAGGCGGGATGTCTTGAATGAAGCCTACAGGTGGAGACAGAGTCCTCACCTGTACAGGCACCTGCTGTGACCGACTGATCTGACCGTAGTTGTAAATGTTCTTGCCTCATCCGCGGTTTGCCGCTCTGTTGACGAATGAGTTTGCTGACCACTGCCCTAAACGAACCACATCCCTCCCTGGCACCCTGGTTCCCAGGGTCCATCCGGCACTCCAGAGGCCAGCTCAGAACCTCAGTCCCTGTGTCTAGTTCCTACCACCTGCTGCCAGAAAGGACCCCACTTCCACCTCACCTATTGTCTAACCCAGTGGTCAGCAAACTCATTAGCCAACAGAGCGGCAAACCGCGGCTCGTGAGCCGCATGTGGCTCGCGAGCCGCGGTTTGCCAACCACTGGTCTAACCTTCCTCAGAGGCTGTGCCCTGCCCTTGTTCTTCTGTTTGACCTCTGAGTCCCAGCTACTTCTACCCTGGCACACCCCACTGCCCACGGGGTGCTTGGCAGCTCATGCTTAGCAAGCACACTGACTCGTGCAGTGGCCGGTCCACCTCTTCCCAGGGTGCAGTTGGCCACATCACCAAGGACAGGGAGGCAGCAGGGAAAGGAGAGGACATCCTAGGGGACCTTGGAGGAAAGGAAGCCCCCAGCCCCTCCTTTTTCTCCAAAAGCAATGCCTCCAAAGGTGCCCAGAGGGGCTGGTGGGCACGGCTATGGAACTTGTGTTTTTAAAGAGAAAGAGAAGTTTGGCCTGAGGATGGCAAGCGTTCAGCCACAATTAGGATGTAAAGTGCATGTGGCACCAGGCAAACCTGTCAGGCCTCCAGGAGAGCCCCTCCCAAAGCTGCACACTCGGGGGCCAGGAACCTCCCCTCCCCCCAGGCAGAGGAATGTCCCAGTGTCTGGCCACCCTCAGATCAGAGGGGTTTCCTCTGTATAATCAGCCCAGCCTGTGTGTCCCCGGCACCCGATCCTCCCTTGCGCCCCCTTGTGGTGGAAAGTAACTGGGCTGAAGAACAGGAGATGGGTTTTAGACCTCATTCACTTGGTCCAAAATGTCCCTCCTCTTTTGAGTCTCAGTTTCCAACTCCATAAAAGTTGAATGACATAATATCTAACATCCCTTCCAGCTCTGAAATCCTACATATTAAGTTCCTGCACAAATAACTCACAATGCTGTGCTTATGTTCAAAGCAGCGGCATCAAATTTTCCATAATAGCGGAGGTTGGTTAAAATGCACAGCGACCATCACATTCGCAAATGCCCGTGTGCAGCCAGCTCTTTGGTGCATGTCTGGAAAGGGGAACCGCGCCAAGTCTAGGCTGGCTTATCGGGCCCCCAGGAGGCCGCAGACAGGGCCCTGGGGCCGACCTAAACGCAGTCTCAATCGAGAAAGACTTGGAAAAGAGAACCTTCTTTTTCTGTTTCCATGATGTCGTGTGGATTTGTTCCTCAGCTCCTCCCGGGCTGACTTTGGGGCAACGGGACGGTGTCTCAGAGAACTGAAACTGGCCGGGCTTCTCCAAGAAGACAGCACAGAAATCACACCCCAGAATAGAAATTGAACTGACAGCGAGAGATGGCTATGAATTCACTCACTTGGCGAGACCGAAAACTACAGGGAAAGAAAGGAAAATAACCCTCCAGTGAAAATAAACAGGGAGATCATAGAGCGGATGCCAACTGCAAGAAACAAAATTCTCAATTGGGACGGCTGGCTCCTTAACAGGAAAAAGAAAGCCCAGCCTGTGGGGTGGGCACGATGGGGGGTTGGGAGGAGACGGGGTTAGCGCAGAATCTGCTGACCCACACGGGAGAGTTGGAACGTCTCTGTGGCTAAGCAAAGTGTGCCCTTCTCTTAGCATGATTTCTAACGAGGACAGGTTAACTCTCACGTCCACCCTTTCCTGCCTTGGCGATAAGCGGGAAGAAGGTGTAGGTAAAATGGAACAGGAGCCTTCCAAATAAATTTAAAAATTCAGACGATGACATGGCGGAGATGGTGGCAACTGATTTTAAAAGGTGGTGTGGTCCTGACTGGTGGGTTAGAGTGTCGGCCTGCACACCGAAGGGTCGCAGGTTCAATTCCTGCTCAAGGGCACTTACCTCGTTGCAGGTTCATTCCCTGGTCCCAGTCAGGGAGCATGCAGGAGGCAACCACTCAATGTGTCTCTCACACATCGATGGCTTCTCTCCCTCCCTCTCTCTCTCTCTTCTTTCTCTCCCCCCCCCACCGCCACCCCCCCACCCCGCCTCCCTCCCTTCCATTCTCTGTAAAAATAAATGGGAAAATATCCTCAGGTGAGGATTAACAACAACAAGGAGAAACACAGTGGTATTGAAACATGTAAGCGCATAGCCTTGTACCGCCCCCCGCCCCCCTGCAAAGGCCACCCAGCGATGCCCACTTCACAATGACCCTGGCAGCCATTAACTTCCAAGAGTCCCTGTGAGCCCCCAAGAGCTGTTACCTAAGCACTGGCCTTCCAGGAGCCAGTAGCCTTCAGTGCAGGAGCAGGTATACCCTCCTTCGGTGTTGATGCAGATCTGGGTGGGGTTGCATTGGTGGGAATCCGTGGCACACTCGTCCACATCTGTAACACAAACATATTCCGAAGAATGTCACCTCCATCTGCGTAGGGCCCCGGAGCCACCAGAGGTGCCAGCTGCTTGCTTGTCTGGCTGGGAGGCAGTCGATCACATTCCTGGGTTCTATCCAAAAAGATGGAGCCACCTCCAGATGGGTGCCACTGGGGGGCACTGGCCTTTCATGGAGCTCGTCTGCCGCCCAGAAACCCACCGAGGGAAATGGCCAAGAAGAGAACACACACCCATGGGCTCTGTTCCGCCGCCCTAGCCCATCGTTTTCTGAAAGCAGGGCACCTTGGCAATAACCATTACTTGATTTAGAAATGCATTTTGTTCAGGCTTCTCCTTTCACCCGTTACGTGGGGGTCTTTGGGGGTCTCTATTGCGTGCACAGACCCACGGCACCTCTGAGGACATAAGAGAAGAAAAGGAAGTGCCCCTGCCAAAGGAAGCTTGGGATCGAGTCCCTGGATTGGATCCGACCACGAACATCTTTCAGTCTGAGGTTCCTGCCCCTTCGCGACGCTTCATGGAGCCCCCAGTGCTCCCTCCTCTCCTGCGGCTGACCTCTGTGCCCACTGCCCACACGGGGCTCGTCTACACCGCTTCATGCCCATCGCTGTCTGTCTGTCTGTCTGTAGTCACTTGTGTCCAAGGCAGTCCCGTCTTCATTGAGAGCGTCAAAGCATACAGACCAAGCTGCAGTCATAGTCATATTTCTTAAGACACCCGGTGCACACATTCAGCCTCAAAACGGTTTCAACTGAAACGAACCCTTCTTTCCCGTCTCCCGTGCTGTGTTTTAGGGAGAGCATTCAGATCCTATAACGGGACCTCCTGACCCCGCCCTCTCCCTTTGACCGCACACCCTGGCTCCGCCTGGCCTGACCCCAACGTCTTTCCTCCTGTCCATCCTGCCCCCGCCTGTCTGTCCCTTCTGTCCCCTCCTCACTGCAGTTCCCCCCGCCTCCCGCAGTGGGCCATCGCAGAGTTGGAAATAACATCGGAAGCTGCAGTTCGCTGAGCTGTGTAGTGTGCTGGGCCCTCACAGATGTCCGTGTGTGTATTCTCACACTCGCCCTGCCGATGGGCTCATCGTCCCCATCGTACAGACGGGAAAACTGCACTGAAGGAGCTCACAAGCCCAGACGAAGGTTCGGCCCAGGCCTCCCTGACTCAGGATAACAGAGGTCATTCCGCCCCTGGACCCGGCAGGGTCGGGAGGGAGCTGGCACACCTGGCTGGGGGGACCGCACTGAGCCGTTGCTGCCTTTTCCTGCCTCTCCTGGAAAGTTGTCTGCCTCTGAATGTTGCCTATTGCAGACTGTGGCGGGAGAGGGGGGCACCAGGGGCCCCTCAGTGGAAGCTCCCTGAGAACAGGGGTCTTCCGTGACGGGCCTGTTCCGCTGCGTGCTCAGGGGAGCATGGCTGATTCAGGGAAACGTGCGGCCAGGCCAGCAAACAACGGCGTCTGGGGTTCCAGTGACACCAGCGCAATCCACCGCCCGCCACAAGTCAAACACCAAGAAACCGATCAGTTCCCACCCTCCAGGAACCGTGTGTCTGGGCCCCGCGTGGAGCCAGCCTTCGGTCTCTAAACATGGACAGACTCCAAGAACCTGGTTCCAAGGTGGGGGCCGCCTCCGCTCCAGCCTCGGTGGCGAGGACCAGCTCTGTTCTCAGCTGCAGGAGCTCCTGCCTCTGCCTCCCGCCCGCCCCCCCCGCCCCGGCTCTGCCCACCTAGCCGAGCCTCCCAGGGGAACCGTGAACAAGGCTTGGCCAGCAGCCGCGCCTGCTCACATCCACGCTGAGGCCTAGGATAATAAATAATGCCACTATCGGCCAGAGCATATTTACATTTTTCCGGAGGGGAGTGATGGATGGCAATTGTACCCTGGGAACAACACTGCCTTAGGAATTTGTGCTCTTTTTCCTGCCTGGAGGGGAATGCGGGGTGAGGGAGACCCAAGGCGAGCAGAGCCATTAGGGAGCCTTGGTGACCGCCAGTTCCCAAGGCTCTGTCTGTGTCACTCACACGCACGCCACGTGCCCACAGGGCCCCACAGAGAAGACCAAACACGTGCGAGTGGACCCGACTGGGCTCAGAAGGGCAGGCGGGGGCCTATAAGTGCACGTGTGTGTATGTGCGTGTGTATATGCACGGGCACACACACAGGCAAGGCGATCCAACCAAGACACAAAATCTTTAAAGTTCATTATTTTTAAAAAAAACTCTACCATTTTTACTGAGTTAAAGAATTAACTCATTTCTGTTGATGTATGCGCAAGAAACGAATGTGTAACATTCGCCACCTGATTGAATGGACTGTCAATATAAATGTATTTTGAGAACTGAAGTCCCTGGAGCAAGCATGTCAAACTCGCGGTCGGCGGGCCGCATGCCTCATTATTTAAATGAGGTATGCGGCCCAGCGGCCACGAGTTTGACATGCTTGCCCTGGAGTTTTGGGTGGAGGGTGCATCCCATCTTTGTATCCTCAAAACACACGTGGTATAACGCCGTGTCCATCGTAAATGCCCGGTAACCACTTGGTGGGAGGATGGATGGACACACGAACTGCAAACAGGAATGCCTCTAGACCCCGGACAAACGTGTCCCAGACCACTCGCTAACAAGACCGCTCTGGTGTGTGGACTGGAAGCACAACCAGCCCCACCGAAAACCACCGGCCGCCACACCCCCTGGAGGCGGCCACGCGGAGGGCTCCACGCGGGGCTGGGGGGCCCACCACACATTCCAGCTCACAGCCGAATCGCTTACATTAAATACATTTGACTTAAATACCAGAAGGAAAAATACGTCGAATCACTCCAAGGACATTCTTTGGCAAAGCGTCCGCTCCTGCACAGTGGAAAAGCACACGCGGCGGCAACCCGAGTCAGTGTCGTTAGCCTCGGGCGCGAGCCGGGCCTGCTGTTCCTTTTCCTTTCTGTGCGACATTTAGGAAGAGTCTCCTAAGAGAAAAGCATGCTGGGTTCATTCCGTCATCTGCTCACTCCGGCTCTCACTCAGTCTTCGTGCTCTACTGTGTGTGTGTGTGTGTGTGTGTGTGTGTGTGTGTGTGTCCTCCCAAACCTCCAGGTCACTAGGGAGAGCTGGCATCGAGCACAGTCCCTCCATCTGGACTAGTCCCCAAAGCAGACTTTGCTGAGGGCCCTTCTGCCCGCTCCCTGCTCCCTGGCCGCTGGAGGAAGGAGCCTGCTGACTCCTCCAGAACCTGCAGCTGCGAGCGCCCAGCACTGCACCCGCCCAGGAACGAATCCCCGGGCGTGAGCAGCCAGCTCTGCTGGCCCACGCGCCTGTGTCTGAGCTGTCATCCTTGTGCCGACGCCCCATCCGTGAAAGCAACTGCTGACTTAGTCATCGACACCAGCCCACCTCATCCCTGACGGCCCAGGAGGCCGCGGGCGGGAGTGGGCTCTGGGCCTCGGGATAGCAGGCCACCCATCAGGGACATGTTCGGGGTTCATGCCACTAGCTGGGTCCCATGTCCCCTCCAGACAGCAGCTTCACGCGGGCAGGTGCATGAAGGTGGGTGAATAAAGAACGACCTTCCAGTCCAGTCACGGCCTCACAGAGGCACCAGATGGAGGGACCGGCCTTCGGTCATGAGGACACACTACCCAGCAACCCGGGACCACAAACGACTTGTCTTCCAGGCTGACTTGAGGGGCAGGCGGGAGGGCCGCGGGCCACAGAGACCCCTCAGAACAGGCATCGGAGGGAAGCGAGGGGTGACAGGCATCCATCTGTCGGATGGACTCTCGGGACCCTGTGGTACCACGTCCCATGTCCTTCCTGGGAGTGGGCGGGTTCTGAGAACACAGCCTACCACCCACTTCTCTGTCCCGTGTAAAACTGAGGGTTCCGAGGACAATCCCAGGGCTAACTCGTGGGTTATTATATCCACATCTCCACAGGGAGGCGTAACAATTAATGTGCTGACATAAATAGGTTGGACTATAAATCATATGTGTGTGTATGCCAGCTATTCATTATACACTGAGTGGCCAGATTATTATGATCTCTGAACTCATAATAATCTGGCCACTCAGTGTAGGCTGACCACAGAGTTGGGATTTTAAAATAAGGTTTTTCCATGTATAAAAACTGCATTGTGGGTAGTTAGAAAGAAGCAGAGGACTTACTAGCTGGAGGCTGGGGGCCACTATCTCCTGGTCCCTTGACATATCAAGATTTGCAAGCTTTCCCTTATGCATAAGTACACGGAGTGGCCAGATGATTATGCGTTCAGAGATCATAATAATCTGGCTACTCAGTGTATTTGAATGTGTATTTATACATCTGAATTTATATTCCATCATTCATACCTATAAGTTGAAAGGAAAACACTTAAACTGATTTCCTAATGCCAATTCTAATAGAAATAAAGTGTCCTTCAAAAACTGTAAGGCAAAACACAGCAAAGCAAGAACGAATGGTCCCCTCATGCCCGCGGGGCGAACACTTCCGAGGCCATGCGCCCAGCACCAAAGCACAAGCGGAAACAAACAAAGGGCTGAGTCTCCCCAGAAAGGACTGGTGGGCGAGAAAACCAGAACTTCGAGGGCAGGCAGAGCTGGGTGTGCAGCCAGGCTCCTGCCCGTAGTAACTACGTATTCCCGAGCGTCATTCCCTGACCTCCTCTGGTGTCCTGCAGAGAGAGCCGGGCGGCCTGCCTCTTCGGCTGCCCCGAGAGGTCATCCATGAATGTGTTCACAGGTCCCACCACCTCTGCCTGGCACACAGGAGGTGCCCGGGGAATTGTGTTCCCTTCCCTGTGCGGGGCTGTTGGTAGCACCGTGAGAGATTGGGGCAGCGTGGCTGCCGCCTCCTGCAGGCTCTTGTTCTGCAATTCACCAAAGACACCAAAATGACAGGCGTGATCCTCTCTGTGGTTCAACCAGAGCCAGAGCCAGAGCCGTCTCCCCCGCCAAGCCCAGACACGTGTCAGGAGGTTGGGACAAGACGTGCACCAAGGCTGGAGCATTCCCTCCCGGGGTCTCGGGGTCCCCGCGGCACTGCGGCACCTCTGGATCCATCTATGGCCCCACGAGGGCCTGATCCGAAAGCCCAGGTGCATGTGTGTCTGACTGAATTCCACAGCCGAACATGATCACCCTTTGCCGTCCGTGACTCTCCCTCTTCCTGCGTCTCCTCTTCCCCTGTGAACAGCAAAGGGCTGACTTTGCGAGCCTGTGTCCACAACCTCAGCTGAACGTCTCTGCCGTCGGCCCAAAGGAAACGTTCTCACTGGGCGACGCGGGGGGAGAAACGTCCCCGAGTGTGTGGACAACTACACCTTCCCCAAGGCCTCCACGGGTCCTTTTTTGGACGCGGCAACAATCATTTCCTTGGTAGTAAATTTTTACCCGGTGAAACAACATGTTTTCCCAGCCCGATTTGGTTCCTTCCTCGCTCCAGCTAATGGGGCTTGATAAGCAAGAAGAACATAACAATGGCACATTCCTACGTCTCCGACTGAAGCCAGTCTCGGGCCTGCTGCTGAGCTGGGTCGGGGCCATTTTTCAGCGAGACAAGCCCGGCCAAGGCTGGAAGCCACACAGGGCCTACTTCCCGAACACCTGCTTAATTAAAGACCTCAGCGTTGGAGAACTCGCCCGACGGGTTCCCAGGACATCTGCTCTCCATGTGTCTGTGGGTCCCGGGCCATCGTCAGGAACCAGACCGTCCTGTGTTTACGGCATCGTTCCCGGCGCCTGACCGTACGCCTAGGATGCACAGCTTGCTGGTTCTGTACCTCCATTTGGGCGACACATATGGGGCCCATTTTCCCAACCAACAACAAGACAATCCCCTCCTTTCGATGAACCCGGCTGGAATGCAGGTCCCCCACCTCGCCGTGAATAAGGGGGAGCCTGGAGGGGAGGCTGAAGGGCCCCTTCTCGCCCTGGCCTTCTATGGAAACAAACGCCGCTGCTAATGGGGATCACATTGCTGGTTCCTGAGTAATGATTTTCAGCGAGTGCTTGGTAAACATCAGCTGACTCTGCCGCGCGCTCTCTGCCGGGCAGCGAGCTGGCCCGCTGGGCCTTGCTGTGTGTGAATGGTCCCCGCCGCGGCGGGTGTGGCGAGAGGGAGCTGACAGATAGATTCCTTCTTGAGCATCAGGCCGCCAGGCGCCCCGAGAGTAGGAGGACGGGCTGCTCGATGCCAATCTAGACCTGGCATTTTTTTTACTTAAAGGGCGTGAGGCTTTGGTCATCATCGTGACTGCAGAGCAAACAGACCATCCCTTTTGAAGGGAGACCTCTCAGGAGCCCAGCAGCCTGCAAAGCTCCAGCGTTTCAGTCCTGCCACCTCCCTACAGGATCCTCCCCTCCTCCCCTCGGAGCCCACGCCTCCGCCACAGCCCGGCCTCCGTGCTCCGTTCTCATGTCCCGGCCTGTGATGTCCTGGCCCCATCCCCACACCCTCTTCTCCATGCCGTCTGTTAATGGCGCCACCGCGTTTCAGTCACCCTCACATGGCCCCTCCCCACACTCCCTGCTCTCATGCAATTCTTCTGAAAACCTTGCAAATCCCCCTCTCCGCCTCCCCCACCCCCAAAGACTCCAAGGCCTGACTTTCCTCTAAATGACTGAAATAACTTGTCCGCTGGTCTCCAGTGTCTCCCCCAGGAAAGTGCGCCAAACACAGAACCATCCACGGCACAGAAGGGATCGTGTGGCTCTCAGAACTGTGTGTCGCCTCCTTAGGAAACTCAGGGCTCCGACACCTGGGCCGCGCAGCACATCGAGGCGGCCTTCACACTCACACACGCTAAGCACACGCCGTGTCCGAGCGCTTCACACCGCGGCACATGGCTCGTGGTGTGCGTCTCCGTCTCCTGCACTATACCGTGAGCTTCCAGAAAGCAGGAACTGGGCTTGCTTGTTGTATTGTAAATCATCGAATGAGATCCAAGACGCCTTAATGAGCCAATTCATTAGGGGCCGTTTATTGCGCGCGGCCCAGAGGGAGGTGTCTTTTTCCAAATCTCTGAGCCCCGACATAGAGGAAGTGTCTCGTATTTATACCTTTTGAGCGTCTTTGTTTGCAGGTTTCACAAAGGCCTCTGTGTAGGGAATTGTTACAGTTAGTTTGTAACCTTGAGTACATAATGAGTTAGGACTTGGAATTATTATCAGTATTAGTCTATTTTAGTCTATTACAGTGGTCGGCAAACTCATTAGTCAACAGAGCCAAATATCAACAGTACAACGATTGAAATTTCTTTAGAGGGCCAAATTTTTTAAACTTAAACTTCTTCTAACGCCACTTCTTCAAAATAGACTCGCCCAGGCCGTGGTATTTTGTGGAAGAGCCACACTCAAGGGGCCAAAGAGCCGCATGTGGCTCACGAGCCGCGGTTTGCCGACCACGGGTCAATTACATTGGATGGCTAGCTTACAAGGTCAGACAGTTTTAAGTTTATCTTTTTCTATAATTTGAACAAAAAAAACACAAAGTCATTTTACAGAATAACAGACTGTCTTAAAGTGACAGAGTTTATAATGACAGTTTACAGGACTAGGGACTATCTAACAATAGCAGAGAGTTTCAAACAGCAGGTTTTGTTATACAAGATGGAGGTTACTATGCTTCATGCTCACACCTGTACCCTGAGCAGCGAACGGTGCCTGGCAGGACAGAGCGCAGAAGTGAACTTCATTGGAAATGAAGGTACTTCATTCTTGGGCTTTTCAGAAGGCCAGAGGGGAAGGCAGTGAAGCCACGGACATTGGAGGAAGCAGTTCAGCCACCCACCTCTTTTGTGGCCCGTGGCCCGTATCGCACTCCCCTGGGATGAAGGATGTGACGGACGGACGGACGCAGCTCTGGCCCCACGGAGCCTTGGGCCCCAGCTTGCAGGGCCTGGGGCCTTCCTCCCATCCCTGGGCGGATGTGAGCGTCCTCACCCCCAGAGGCCTCGTCACACCTCGTGCTGGGCCTGGAGGAGCTGTTTCCTCTTTCCTCCCAGACGAGGACGAAGCTTATTCTTAGCAATCAAGGAGGGGGACATCAGAGGAGGGGAAAGGCACGCCTTCTGCCTGGCCTGAGAACGCAGCCACAGGACCTCTTAGGGCAGTGGTCGGCAAACTGCGGCTCGCGAGCCACATGCGGCTCTTTGGCCCCTTGCGTTTTTAGCAAAGGCCAGCTTAGGAGTACCCTAATTAAGTTAATAACAATGTACCTACCTATATAGTTCAAGTTAAAAAAAAATTGGCTCTCAAAAGAAATTTCAATCATACTGTTGATATTTGGCTGTTGACTAACGAGTTTGCCAACCACTGTCTTAGGGCACCGCCAGGAAACCCGATCCATGTCTCAGGCTCAGGACAGCCCCGCAGCCTGGTGCCGCTGTGAGAAGAGCCAGGTGCGCAAATTTACCGCCAGGAATCAGTCAGCCCACGGTCGGCAACAAATATCCAGGAAATCAGCACCTGTTCTCTTCCCACCCCCGGGATCAGAAAGCCCTGCCGCCACTCTGACCCCATCACTAACCAACCAGGTCCCCTGGTGAATGTCACTGACTTTCTGCACCTGCCTCCTTGTGGCTGAAATGAGGCGACCGTCCCCTGCCCTCCTAGGGCTCGCAGGCCCGTGGGGAAGACAGCTGTGGGCACAATGAGTGTGTGGAGGGCACTGCAGAGGGCGCTGAGGACACGTAACTGGGAGTGTCCACATCTGGGGGCTGGGCGGGGAGTGGGGGGCAGGTCTTGACACTGAACAATGATGTAGGAGAACAGTCCCTTCACATACACCCATTCCTGGAACCCGAAGCCTCTTAGGAAAAAGGAGGGAAGCGACAGAGGGATGGCTCTTTCAACATCACGTTACAAGAAACAGGCCAGCACCCGGCCGGCATGGCTCGGTGGTTGAGCATCGACCTATGAACCAGGTCATGGTTCGATTCCCGGTCAGAGCACATGCCTGGGTTGAGGGCTCGATCCCCAGTGTGGGGCATGCTGGAGGCAGCCGATCAATGATTCTCTCTCATCATTGGTGTTTCTATCTCTCTTTCCCTTTCTCTCTTCTTCTCTGAAATCAATAAAAATATATATTTTTAAGAAAGAAATGGGTCAGCGGGTGAAGAAGAAGATGGATATTCATCCTGAGACAGGCCCACCCTGCTGGTCCCCTCTCCTGCCCTCACTCCTCCATGCTGGTACCATCCACAGATCCCGCTCCCCATCTCCAGCAGACGACCCCAGCACGTGAGAGAATAACTGCTGAGGCTACAGCTCAAGAGGAGGGCAAACCTCGGGCGATGGCGAGAAGAGGCGACAAACATATAAGGCCATGGGGGTGAGGAGAGGATGCCAGGGAGAGAGAGGCTGAGGGTGCTGACACATGTCCTGAGAGTCAGGAAGCCAGGGTCCCACCCCAAGCAGCACAGGGCTGAAACAGCCACGCCCCGCTCCCAACCACATCTGGGACTTGGTGAGAGGTGGATTATATCACTTGAACCTAAAATAAATATTTGAACTGACTGGACACTTTTCAGGACTGCGTGCTTACCTGCTGAAGGAACAGGGCTGCCCTCTCCCTTCCACCTCTCTGGCCACTAGCCGCTCCTGGGTTTCTTTAGTGTGGAAGGCAGAGCAGTGAAGGAGCTCCAGGTGGGGCCAACCAGCTAATTTACCTGCCAGGCTCTGTAGCCCTCCCTCCCTCCCACTCGCCATGAGGAGCCCAGAGTCAATAACACAGCCATTGAGGATTCATTGATGCTGCACACATGAACCACAAGCCTTCACTGCTATAGGTCCTAGGGATTCACAGATAAACAAGCCATGTCTGCTTACAGTCTAGTCGGGAACAGATAAGGGGCCAGATCATCCCAATTCCGTATGGTAAGTGCCATGCTAGAGAGAAGAATGGGGTGCCTCTAGGAGGAACAGGCTTCCTGGGATAGTAGATATTTGGGTAAATCTAGATGGGTGATGTGGCAAAAGCAGCCACCATTGGATACTGTCCTCTAATATCCATTCTCCCAAGTAAAGATTGCTTTTCAGCTTCCCTTACAGGGACACGTGGCTATGGGACTGCCTTCTGGCCAGTGGGTGTAAGTAAAAGCAATGTGTAACAACTTCTGGATCGTGCTTTACAAAGAATGAGGTCCCACTGTCACCACCTGCTGGCTGCGATGCAGGTGTGATGGTGGGGGCTGCAGCAGCTGTCTTGGATCCAGAGGTGAAAGCCACACATTGACTTTGGCCAAACCACCCTACCAGTCCTGAATCACCTGCCTCCTGGACTATGCCATGAGAGAGAAATAAAATTCCCTCTTACCTACACCAGTGTGGTGAAGGCCTCTTTGTTATAGCAGCTTAGCTTGTAACCTAATGCAAATGAATAGGAGTTCGTCAAAAGGAGTAGATGGAGTAAGGCACGTGCAAAGGCATGAGCGGCACAGCTCAGCCAGAGAGCGAAGAGCTGTTAACGTGAGCAGACGTGTGGGTACGCACTGTGAGCACCTGGGGAGGGAAGCCCATTTGTAAAAGCGTCAGGTGCCAAGCTAAGGAGGCTGAAGGAGAAAGAGATGGAGAATGGGGGCAGAACGAACTGGAAATGGGAAAAGAAAATGAAGTGATGAAACCAATTTAGGCCAAAATTAAAATTACATTGTATGTTTTCATTGAGTCCTCTGGGTTAGCTTTAATCAGAACCATTTGACTTTCATATTTTTAAAAAGCCACAATAAGGTGAGCCCCCCCACCCCCCAAATGTAGTCCCTGATTCTAAACAGTTGGGTAAAGAGTCTGCTCAATTGGGTTCCTAGCAAATGCATTTTTGATGAGCACTAGTAGCAGCAGTGAGGAGATTCCAATGAACACACAATAAAACAGATGGCCCAAGGTACCTCCCCAGAGACCACAGCATTTCTCTGTGCCCCTCTGCCGCAGACATCCTAGAAGTTGTCATCTACAGTCACTGTTCTGCCTCTGCTCCCCCACCCCGCACTCCCCCCCCACACACACACACACACTCTCTCTCCTTTCCCCAGTCCAATCAGGCTCCCATCTCTTCCATTCTACTGCAGCCTCTCTTGTCAAGGTCACCATCAACCTCCACAAGGTCAAATCCAATGGTTTAGTCTTCATCCTTGCTACTTCTCAGCAGCATGTGGTACAATCAACCTCCCCTTCCTTTTTTAAAGCCTTTGTTCATCCTAGCCGGTTTTGCTCAGTGGATAGAGCGTCTACGGACCAAAGGGTTCCGGGTTCGATTGCAGTCAAGGGCATGTATCTTGGTTGCAGACTCCTTCCCAGCCCGGGTCCTGGTTGGGGCTCGTGTAGGAGGCAACCAATCAATGTTTCTCTCTGTCTTTCCCTCTCTCCTCTACTCTGCCTAAAAATCAATGGAAAAATATCCTCAGGTGAGGATTAACAAATAAATAAGTAAAATAAAGACTTTGTTCAGTAGACTCCCATGATGCCATCCTCTGTCATGTCCATCAACAGATGAATGGATAAGCAAAATGTACCACATATATACACAATGGAATGTCATTCAGCCTTAAAAAGGAAGGAGATTCTGACACATGCTACCACGTGCATGAATTTTCAAAGACATTACACTAAGTGAAATAAGCCAGTCACAAAAAGACAAACTTTGCATGATTTCACTTATATATCTCCAATAGTCAAACTCATAGAAAAAGAAAGGAGAATGGTGGTAGCCAGGGGCTGGGAGAACAGAATGGGAGTTAGTGTTGAATGGGTATAGAGTGTTAGTTTTGCAAGAAGAAAAAGCTTGGGAGAGTGGGTGCACAATAATATGAATGTACTTAACACTACTGAGCTGAACACTGGAAAATGGTTAAGATGGTAAATTTCATGTGATGTGTGTTTTCTTACCAAAATAAAACAAGTTAATATCTGTAAATCAAAGCATACATCTTCACTGAATTCCATTCTAAATTTTAAAAATTGTTCCTACCCAGAGACGGCATCAACCTGAGATCTGAAGCAAAATCCTAGTGAGCAAGCATCCAGCGGCCTCCTGAGCTCCCAACGGGTGTAGGTCTGCCCAAACAGCCCACACTCCTCGGCCGCCCCTTCTCCACCAAGGAAGTAAGACTCGAGGATCCCCAGATGGGAGCAGAGGATCAGGGAGAAAAGGAATGGCAGGGAGAACAAGGAAGGCGTAGAAGGATGGGGAGGAGAGAAGGGAAGCAGGAAGGAAGAGGTCTGGACTATGGGCATCTTGTGCTTCTGGAAATTTGGTTCAAAGGCCACACAGGTTGGTGGGAACTCAAGCTTTGGAGTCAGACCTGTTTCAAATCCTGGGCTTCCCCCTCCCCCACTTTTTTTCTGCAAGTTTTTTGTTGTTATTTTTTTATTTTAGCCACGAAAAGCCTTGGTTTCCTCATTTGTAAAAGGAGTTAGTGATGTTGTATAACTCATGTGAGGATCCCGTGTAAATCAAGTCTTGAAATCATGCCGGGCACAGAAATGGCCCTCGGTCTAGTCTGACTGTTACAGCTTCATGCCAAGAAACGAGAGGAAGAGAAGAATGGCAGCAGGTGTGAAACTCACTCCTAAAAGAAGAGGGGGAAAAGGGGGTTGGAAGCCCAGTTCTAGTCCAGAACCTTCGACTAGTTCATTGGTGATCTCCAGGCAAGTCCTTCTCAGCCTGTTTCCTCCTCTGAAAAACGAGGCCTGAGGTCTCTTCTACCTGGGAAGGTAGATGGACCTGAATCCTCTGTGCTCCACACCTCCGCCCTGGGCAGGGCCGAGGAGGCCCCCTGGAGGACGCAGGAGGAAAAGACGTGACATGGCTGGGAGATGCCCACAATTTGCCTCTGCATGACAATGAGGACCTGACCTGGTAGACCAGACTATCACAAAGCAGGGAGAAGACTTAAGGTAAGAGGGTGACCTGAACAGGAAGGGCTTCTTGCCTGACACCACTTTGAAAAGTGCTGTGGAGCACCACGAAGTTACGTCCTGTCTGGTCAGCCCCATGTCGAGTGTCTACTACAACATATAGACATTGACATAATGTGTGAGCATTGCCGCAGCCTATGAACGTGGTTATACTAAATGAGTGTTGTTGCAATATTAAATGCTGTTGTAATGTATAAACGCTGCCACCTCTCCTGGGACTCGGAAATAAGAACGATCTGGATCTCTTTCATGTCCTATGTAACAGGCATCTTCCAAAGGCGCTTCTCGGGGACGTAGGAAAAGACAGAGGAGCTAACGGGTCACTCTTTTCTCCTTCGCGTGCCCACATGCTATTGATTCAAAAAGGAGAAAATATACTCATCAAAATAAGGACCGGTCATTCATTCACTCCCTCACTTAACCAATATATGCATTGACTCGTGCAGAAGGGATATATTTTTCATTCTTTGTCTTCAAATGCCCTTTACAAGCAGAAATTAGTCAAATGTTTTTACCCACCTTTATATTCTCTTGGGCAAGTCTAAGATGTTACTAACCACCCTGCTATTGTAAGTGACAAAAATGAGGTGAAGAAGGTTAGTGTATAGAATAAAAAGCACAGATCAGGAACTCTACCAACCTCACCACTAAATAGGTTTATGTCAAGTTTCCCATTTTTTTAAAGCGGGGGGGGGGGGGGGAAGGCATCGTGTCTGATTACTTTCAGGGATTCAATGAGATAAGAGTTTCCTTTGGAAGAAATGCCACCTTCATGTATTTTTAGAAACTATTAGCATTCGAGAAGAAATACTTTTCTCCAGGTCATAGAAGGAATAAATGGAAAACAATGATCTAATTCTATTACATGTACTAGTAAGACTGGGCCTGATAGTCTCACCTACCAGTTTTGTAACTGGCCTCTCACCCACACATTCAGTGTCTGCTTCCCAGGCCAAAAAGAGGAAGGGGGTGAGCAGGCTAGAAGACAATTTTGGAGAACGGCTTTATTACTGGTGTTCATTTGCAAGGCAATTTTGGAATATGATGTAGCTGGAAAGATTGGACAACTTGGCTGGGCAGAAAGAGACAATTCCTCTAATGTCTGGTCACTAGACATTCATTCATCTGTCATTCATTAGACTGGCAAACCCGTACCAAACTACTTCTACATTCTTGGCATTATGCTAGGCAATGTGGATACCAAAGCGAACAAATATTGTTCCAAACAAATTTCATAGAATCAGTATCCCCTGGTGATAATGCAATTAAATAGAAGTCAGTAACAAAAAGATAAACCTCCATAAATATGTAAAATTTAAACTCATCACTAAATAAATCATGGGCCATAGAAATAACCACAATAAATCAGACAATTCTTAGGACTTAATGACAGTGAAAATGCTACATATCCAAACTTGTACAACACAGAGAGAAATATATAGTCTTAAATGCTAATATTAAGAAAGAAGAAAGCTTTGCAATGAATGAGCTAAGCATTTTGCTTAAAAAATTAGGAAAAATACAAAAATACAAAAAATTAGAAAAAATAATAAAGATAAGAGCAAAAATTAATAAAATAAAAAATGAAACAAGAGAGATCAACAAAGTCAAAAGTTGGTTCTTTAAAACTGCCAAATAAAATAGATTTGATTCTTTAAAATTGCCAAATAAAATAGATTTGATTTTAGTATTTTTTAAAAAAATGAGTTAGCATAGCAATATTAGGAATAAGAATAGCAACAGAACTAGATTCAGCAGAGATTTTAAAGATAATACAAAGAATGCTATGAAAAAGGTCATGCAAATTAATCTGAAAACTTAAATGGACAAATTCTTAGAAAAATATAACTGCAAAATTGACTTAAGAAGGAGTAAAAAGTCCAAACAGTCCCCTAACCCTTAAAGTCCAAATAGTCCCCTAACCCTTAAAGAAATTATATCTTCCAACAAAAATCTTTCCACAAAACAAAAACCCACCAGATCTCAATGATATTATAGACACATTCAATAAACTTTCCATAAATAGGTCATTCTAGCCTTCCAGAGAACAGAAAAGAAAGAATATCTCACTCTACCAAGCTAATATGTTGATACCAAACCCAGCAAGAGTAATTGTTTAAAAAGTGCCCGGGCACTTTGGTTAAAGAGTAGTTCCAATACACGAAGTTTGTGGATTCAATCTCTGGTCAGGGCACCTACAAGAAGCAACCAATGAATGCATAAATAAGTGGAACAGCAAATTGATGTTTCTCTCTCTCCCTTTCTCTCTTAGATACATAGGCAATAGATAGATAGATAGCTGGATGGATGGATGGATGGATAGATAGATAGATAGATAGATAGATGAAATTTATTTTTTAAAAGGAATGTAACAGGCCATTTTAATATATATACATGATGAAAAAATCCTAAACAAATATTAGCCAAACAAATTAGACTACATCATGACCAAGTCAGTTATCCTAGGAATGAATGAAAGGTGGTTTAATAAGAAAAATCTGTCAATGTAATTTCCCACATAAGCAGATTTTTTAAACATATGCTTATCTCAATAGTTGTATAAAAAGCATTTGATAAAATTCAATATTAGTTAACAATTTTTTTTTAAAAAAAGAAAGAAAACGTAGCAAAGCTCATTCTTAATGAGGTAACATTAGACAGGTTCTTTTACCATCAGGAAAAAGACAAGGATGCCTACTCTCACCACCTATATTCAATATTATTTTATGGATATTAGCCAGTGTGGTAAAGCAAGAAAAATAAATAAGAGGTATAAAAATTAGAGAACAAAACTCTCACTATTCACACATAGTGTGACTGTCAGAATAACCCAAAAGATTCTACAGACTAAGTATGGGAAATAATAAGAGAATTTCACAAGCCAACAGGATACAAGATCAATATTCAAAATAAATTGCATTTTCTACATACCAGCAATAAAAGGAACACTGAATTTTTTAAATGCTATTAATATAGAAACAAAAAAATATATAAGCTTTCTAGGAATGAATCTAGACAAAGACTGCAAGACTTGTTTGGAGAAAATAATGAAACCTTATTGAGAGATATCTTATTGAAAGATATTTAAAGAAGACCTTAAAGCGGGGAGAGATTTAATGTTCAAGGATGTAAAAAACCAATAAAATGACGATGTCAGTTTTCTTCACATTTATCTAAATACTCAAGGAATTACAACCAAAAATCTCAACAGGGTTTGTTTTGTGTGTTGTTTTTTCAAGGCACTTGGCCCAAGAATATCCAAGACATTCCTGGAGAAGAAAATAAAGAACCCTGGCTTATTTAATAAGACTTATTATAAAGCTGGGATAGTGAACACTGAGTGACACTGATACAAAACCCAGCAAGAGTAATTGTTTAAAAGGGGCCCCGTCCCTGGCTGGTTTGGCTCAGTGGATCGAGCATTGGCCTTCGGACTGAAGGGTCCCAGGTTCGATTCCAGTCAAGGGCACATGCCCATGTTGCGGGCTCGATCCCCAGTAGGGGGCATGCAGGAGGCAGTCGATCAATGATTCTCTCATCATTGATATTTGTATCTTTCCCTCTTCCTTCCTCTTTGAAATCAATAAAAAAATATTTTTTAAAAAGAATATGAGAAAGAAAACATTTTAATTACTAGATTGGCAAAAATTAAGAAGTCCATCGATACCAAATGCTGTAGAGATTGTAGACCAATAGAAACTCTTAATCATTGCTGATTAGAGTGCAAACTGGTATTCTTGAAAATTATAAAACATTATTTTGGGAAATTGACATTCCCATACCTATAGCACAGCTCTGTGGCACCCTGGAGAATGTTTATAGCATCGTTCTTTCTAACAGCAAACACCTAAAACAATCCAATGTCTTTTGACAAAATAATGAATCAATAAATTGTGCTATAGTGTAGTCTCTGAGTGAAAAAGTATTTGAAAAAAATGAAATACAGCTACACACAAGAACAAGGATCAGAATCTTAGAAACATAATGTTGAATGGAATGAGCAAGTCTCCGAAGACCTTGGCAAAACACGGTGCCATCATGGAGAAGCCACGGGTTCTTAGGTTGGGTGCTGGGTTCTCTCGTGTGCATCATTAATAAGCTTCTGCTTGCATATGTTACATATCATTTTGTGTATATACCAAATATTGCACAAGTCCTTTCCACAGTTCAGCGCCTGGTTGACTATGACAGACTGACAACAGCTACAACACACTCATAAATAACAGAATGGAGCAATCTTTAAAATGCTCTGGAAGCAATTAGTCCTGCAGATTTTATAGGCGCTAAAGGCTCTACTGCATCACTAATAGTCCTGTGAAGTCGGCAGACAAAGAATCGTTATCCCCTTTAACAGATGAGAACACTGAGATTCAGAGTTTAAGACATCTGTCCAAGATCACACAGTTAGTGAGAGGCTGAGCTGGCATCCAACCCTGAGATCCTGGGCCTGGCCCGGAGGATTTTCCATAGATGTTTCTCTATTAAACACTTGCAGGGAAGAGTCTAGTCTGTTTCTGGTACCTTAGCACTAAGCTTCTAGAATGATTCCGGTCAATTTTCAGAATAGTGTTATCCAATTGCTTAAGATTTTCTTTCTTGGGCATAGGGCAGTGGTGTACCCCTGGACCATCATTCCAGTTCACAAGCTCTTAGAACTAGCTCTCATGCACTTTGTAAGTGACCAGTGGGACTTTTTTTTTTTTTTTTTTAAGGGAAGAAGTTACTTACTTTCATGACACGTGTCTTAGGGTAATATATAGCTATGCATCTTACTGAGCACCTTCTAAGGTCACATGCTTTGTACACATTCTTTTAATCCTCACAAAAATATTTATGAGATAGGCATTATCCTCATATTACAGATAAGAAAACCAAGGCCATTCCCAAGATTCACTATGATAAGGGGCCGGGAGACGAAGAAGGACCAACAGCTCTGCACGTGTGAGTGGAGGCAGTTAGAGTGCATGACCAGGGGAAGCACATCACAATGAAATGGGAGCAGGAAGGCACAGGCGCTTTGGTGTGGGATGATAGTGATGATGGTGGTTATACGTGGAAACAACCTAACCATTTTTTGTTTTTCCTAAGGGCAGGATGAGAAAGACAGCAGCACAAAAAGATTCAAGCAAGGCACTAGACATTTCTTCTTTTTTTAAAAAAATTGATTTCAGAGAGCAAGGGAAAGGGAAAGAGAAATAGAAACATCAAAGATGAGAGAGAATCATCGATTGGCTACCTCCTGCACGTCCTCTACTGGGGATCAAGCCCCAAAAAACAGGCATGTGCCCTGACTGGGAATCAAACCGTGACCTCCTGGTTCAAGGTCAACACTCAACCACTGAGCCACACCATCTGGGCTAGACATTTCTTCTTGACTCGGGGCATTTTAACAGCTTGATGTTTCTATAAAGAGAATTCATGGTATTATTCCCCTGACAGTTTATAATGAAAAAGAGTATTCGTTGTCTTGGTGCAGTGTGGGTACCGGCACACCTGAGGACAGGTGTGCAGCAGAGATGAAGGCTCCAGGCCCTTCCTTTCTTGCTGGTGATCCTCCGATGTCAGGGAGGGCGTGTGCCCCATGTGCACTGGATCGGCAGTGAGCACGTCCGTTGTCATCTGGCTGTTGACTCAGAATAAACTCAGGTGCTCCTGTTTCTTCCTTTTCCATGTGGAAGGGGGGATCCCAGGTATAGCTCTTGCCCATTCAACATCTAAACTCCCTCCACTTGGTAACAGCACCCAATTTTCCTTCGAGGGAGCACCTTTCCCCACACTGAGTGCATGTGTTCCAGGTAGCGTTAGACCCACCACTGGCTCCAGGCTTGGACTTGTGACATAGGCTTGCTAAGTCAAAACCCCACTCATGAGCTCAGGGATGGGCCCGTGACCCGAGCTGGCTACCAGAGCCCGAACACAGCCTTTTGCTGGAGCTCAGGCGATCGAGGCATTCTCTCTGGGTTGGTCAACTGGTAAGAGAAAAGCCTGGAGCCGCCGGGGCCATTTCTTGAGAGAGCCTGCCTTGAGAATGAAGACACAGTCGGTACCAGATGGAGAGAAAAAAACCAAGTCCAAACGATACCACTTGAGCCCTTGCATCCAGCCATAGCTAAAGCTAATTCCACTCCTGGACTTTTCAGTTATAAAAATAAATGATGTGGGCATGTAGTGTTTCTTCACTCTTGTGTTTTGTTGTTTTAGTCTTATTTTTTGCTTTGAGCTGGGTCTCTGTTACTTGCAACCGAGAGTCCTGATGATAAATACGCTGAGTGTAAGCGAAGCGCCCCACAGTTTTTATGAACCCTGGAGTCCTGATGTTGGCCTTCACTTTGCCAAAGTCCGAGCACCAAGAGCAGTAAGTGAATGTGTTTCATTTTAAAAGCTAAATATTGAGAAACCTGCTCTGTGTTCCTAGGAATCTCCGCAGAACACATCAGTCTAAAATAGTCCTTCCCAACCTTTTCCACGTCGAGGCAAACACACAGAAAATTCTAGAAGTGTGTAAGGCACAATGGAGAGAGCACAGGTGATTGGCCCAAGGACTCAGGCATCCCAAGCCCCTACCAACCATCCCAAGAGCCAACCAATCCCCAGCCACACCTCTCGCCCAGGTGCCGGGTGAGTGGCGTTACTAGAGGAAGTAACAGTGGAAGGTGAGGGGATGTGTTTGGGAGCAAACCCTCAAGTGAGTCTCCTCTTAACAAGATGGGTGACCTGCCGTACCCGACAGTACGTTCTTTATGCTCCACACACCAGGCTGGAACTAAGTGCTTTTACATTGCTAGCATTGTTTTTCAAAATCGGTCTGCCAAGAGCCAGCTGTTTCTGCACAGTCAGGCTTTCTGGGGCGTGTGGCTCTGGCTTCGTGGGAAGGACCCCTCGCTCGGCTGAAACTGCTTTTGCTCTCTGCAGCAGACCCAGACTTCCAGCCAAGTAACAAAGGGGCGGAAGGTCACCGGACTGGGGGCGGAGGGAGGAGCAGCCATAGAGCCGAGCCAAAAGAATGCCATTATTCAAGAAATGATTGAAGAGTTTCTTCAAGACTGGCCAAGGGAGTCATTCTCTTTGAACTCTGGGGGGGTGGAAGAATGCTGAGCGCCCAGTTTGCAGATTCTTCCATTGACCCGTTGTGGTCAAACAAGGATAGAAGGATGAAAAAGAGCTTCTTTGCTTTATAAAGCCAGGATCTGAACGTTGGTGGTGGTGGGTGCAGAGAACTGAAGGAAAGGCACCTTGCTGTTGCCGTCTTATTAACAGCTGCCTCTCACTGGTTACCTGGCACCCATCACCCAACTTTCCTAGACGGCCGGCCCATCAACAAGCCAACAAGCATCGAACCTGCTGCTCTAGGTGCCGCCCAGGAGGTAAGGGAAGTGAGACAGATACAGGCACGTAAGACATGAAGCTCTCATGTACCAGGAGCACAGACACGTTTCTCATTAAGTCTAAGGTAGATGGTAAGTGGCCAGCAGAGGAACAAGCCAAGTGTTTGGGGAACTCAATGAGGGGTGAGGAGAGAATTCCAATGGGCTTGGGATGGGGTACTGAAGATCTAAGAAGGCCTCCAAGAAGAAACCGCATATGGCCTGGGTTGTTAAGGATGAGAAAAAAGAATGGCATCCCCCGTGTCTCAGGTCTCAGAAGGGTCCCTGCTGGAGGAACAGGACTATGTCCTAGTTGTGGGCTGAACTGTATCCCCCCAAATTCATATGTTGAAGTCAAATCCCTAGTACCGCAGAATGTGATCATTTGGAGATAGTTAGACACCTTTGAAAAGGTACTTGAGTTGAAATGAGGTGAGTAGTTGGATCTGCATCCAATGGGACCGGTATCCTCCTAAGAGGAAGGAATTCGGACACAGAGATGCTTAGAGGGAAGACCATGTGCAGACAGCCTTCCACAAGCCAAGCATGGAAGCCCGGAACAGCTCCCTCCCTCGCGGCCTCAGAAGCTCCAGCTTCGCTGACACCTTGATCTCGGCTCCCAGCCCCCAGTCCTCTGAGACAATGCGTGTCTTGTGTAAGCCCCGCGTCTGCGGTACTTGTTATGGCAGCCCACGTAGACTTACACCTTCTGTGTGCTCCCCAGCACCTCCCACACTGGGGACGGCCACCCAACCTTCCAGGGGGAAGTGAACACCCTGTCCTCCCCATGACCCCCGGCTGGACTCAGCGCCGTTATTAGCATGCGGGTGGCTCATGCGCCTGATTCTAGAACCACACACACGCTTCCTCACATCAGGAGGGTCAGCAGCCTGCCTGGAACACTGTCCTGGGTGGTGGCCAGCCTGCCCTCCTCCTCACAGCTAAAAGCCAAGGTGCACCAGCTCCTATGGTCTCCACCACTTCCTGTTTTATTAACCCTTCTGTGGCTGGTCTGCCGGCTGAAGTACCAGGGTCTGCCCCGGTTTTGTTTCTTTGCTTATTTTTTCATCTTCGGAAAGCAGTAATGCCAGCAGCCAAATGGATTCCGCTTACAGCTCTTCCTGGAGCTTGAGTGTGGGAAGACAGAGCTCTGACTGGAGAGAAGACGGAGTGTGGCATGTCCACGTGGCTGGGTTGGGAGAGGATTCCTGTAAAGCCACGAGCCCACTTTAAAAAGACACCTCCGTCGATTGCCCGGACTCCCCTTATCCTGACCATCACCAGCCTGACCAAGCTGCTTAGAATCAATAGAAATGCACCTGGGCAACAGAAGCAAAGATCTCAAAATTGCCAGTCTGAGATCCTGTGCTGTTCATCTGTAGCCTCACCTTACCTCACCCCGGATGAGTCCCTAAATTAATCTGATGAATCGCCCTCCTCTGCGAAGCCCTCAGCGGAGCCGTGATTTGCCCAAGGTCAGTCAGCCTCCGAATCCAGCCTGTCTTCTTGGGGTTAAGAATCCAGAGACGGTGAGCGGGATCCCAGCTCTGCAAATGACCTCTGAGGTGACCTTGGGCAAATTACATCTCATCAGCTTTCCCAACTGAACTGGGACTGTCGCTTCTCTGTGTGGGCTGCCCTCACTCCCTTGGGCAGAATTGGTGGCTCCCATGATACTTAGTCCATGGTGGCCATGAGGTGGTCTCCACAGGAGTTGGCACCTCGCCCCCTACACACACACACACACATACACACGCACACACACACGCATGCACATGCACACGCACGCTCCATATCCTATGAGTCCTTGAGGGAGCTGTATCCCCAACTGGAGAAGGCAGTGTCAGCCGGCTTGGTCTAAGCTCACCCTCAACACTCCTTGGCCACAGTAATAGCTTCGGGGGATCTATAATCACCCCAGATTTTATCTTCAACTCCCCCTTGCCAGGAAAGATAAAATTTTACAGCTAAAACCCAATTCCAGTCCGGCAAAATCTCAACTTTGTTCTTCTGAAACCAAAGAGTCGGACTAGGCGCCAGAGGCCTCAGACACTCCAGAGTTCTGAAAATACCACTCGGGGGATTATGAGAAGTGCAAGACAGTCATAAAACTTTAATTCCCTTACCCGGAAAGTTCCCAAGAGGTTTACAGCTGTGGTGGCGGGGCTGGGGCACACAGTTTGTTAGAACGTGGTGCCGAAAAGCCCCAGGTCAAGGTGTCTTCCCTCTGTGCCAATCTGCCCTTCCCAGAGGAACACCCTGAGCCACAGGCTCCGCCTGCAATGCCCACCCACCCGACCTCAGCCGGATCTTCTGTCATCGGTCCCCAGGGAGAAGAGTTAGGCTGGGGCTCCTCCCCACCTGCTGAAGGGAAGGTGGGTGTCAAGGTCGAAGCACAGCACGGGCTGTGGCCGATGTGGGATCCAGACTTGCTGGATGCCCTGCAGCTTGGCTGGGTTACTTCTGACAACCCTCCTTGAACCCAGACCGTCAAATTCATTCACCTGGGATTTTATCAACGTCATCCATGCAATCTATACACAAAATTATCAACAACCCGTAGAAAAAGCTCGAGTGTGAAAAGAAAGAAAGAGGTAACAAGGGAGAAGAGATCCGACCAAATAACTCCCAGGATTCCTGGCAATGTTTGGTCTTCTTCCCCTTTTACAGGAGGGATGATTCTAAAGCAAGGAGTGCGGACTGAGTCTTCAGACAACACTCGGCAACAATTACTGATCAAGCACCGGCGATGGCCAGGCTCTAAGGAGGCCGCAGAAACAACGGGAAACACGGACAGGCAATAAACAAATCAGCCAATGAATGTATAGATAAGTGGAACAACAAGTCAATCTCTCTCTCTCTCTCTCTCTCTCTCTCTCTCTCTCTCCCCCTTCGTTTCTCTCCCTCTCCCCCCTTCCTCTCTCTCTAAAAATCAATAAATAAAAAAGAAAAATTTTTAAAAAGAAGGAAATCTTGCCATTTGCACCAAAATGGAGAGACCTGGAGGGCATTATGCTAAGTGAAAGAAGTCAAAGAGCATATGCTTTCATCTACATTAAACGAAATCATTAAAACAACAAACACAAACTCATAGATACAGAGAACAGCCTGGTGGTGGCCAGAGGGAGGGGGTCGGGTTTGGGGAAATGGGTAAAGGGGATCAAACAAACTCCCAGTTATAAAATAAGTAAGTCATGGGGTGTCAAGTACAGCCTGGTGACTATAGTCAATAATACTGTGTCTCATATTTGAAAGTTGCTGAGAGTATATCTTACAAGTTCTCATCACAAGAAAAGCTATTTTTCCGTGTGTGGTGATGGATGGTAACCAGGGTTACTGTGCTGATGCTGTGTATACAAATATCAAATCATTATGCCGTATACCTGATTAATGCTGATTATACCTCAATACGAATTAATTAACTAATTGATTAAAAGATAGTTGTCACTCTGTGGTTCTCAAATGTGTGGCCCCCAGATCAGAAGCATTAGCATCTCTTGGATATCCAGGCCCCACCCCAAGTCTACTGAATCAGACACTCTGGAGGTGGGATCCACAATCTGAGTTTTCCTTCTTCCCGGTGATGTTACGCAGGCTCGAGTTTGTGAGGATGAGGGCTGTGATGGAGAGTGACTGTGGGCTCACTGTGGGCAGGCTGGGCAGGGATGGACTCTTCAGGAAGGTGACATCTAAACTAAGCTGAAGCCTGAAAGAAGAGAACGAGCCAGCAATGTGAAGAGCCAGAAGAGCGGTCCCGAGGCAGCAACAAGTGCAAAGGCCCTGGGGTATGGAAGAGCCTGGAATGTTTGAGGAAGAGAAAGGAGGCCAGTGTCGCCTGTGAACAACAGAGAGCATTGGGACATCTTATGGGAGGGGCAGGGTCTGAACGTCAGCAAGTCTACCCTCTGGTGGGTCTCTCCCATAGTGAACTGTGGAGGCTGGGGCAGTCACACAGCCTTGGACAAGTGTTCTCTAAAACGGGGGAACAACGTAAGACTGCCTACTGGGTCATTTGAGAATTCAGTGAGTTAGCGGATGTGAAAGATTGGGGAAAGGGAGAGGCAGTGTTCAAGTGGGAATTATTAAAATTAAGGGAGTCGCTTAAGGACGTAACCACGGAATCCAGCCTCCCACAGCGACAAGCCAACAGACCACAGGCCAGCGCCACGTGGTCCCTGGCCAACGCCTGTCCTCTGGAGCTAATTGACATTGAGATGATTCTTTAAAAAGGGTCTGTTAGGAGCTCTGAGGTGGGAAATTTTCCAGAAAGGCCTGATAGTGGAACTCTTTTTTTTTTTTTTTTTGGAGAGTGAGAGAGGAACAGAGGAAGGGAGGGAAGGAAAAAGGGAGAGAGAGAGACATCAATTTGCTGTTCCATTCATTCATGCATTCATTGGTTGATTCCTGTATGTGCCCTGACCGGGGATCAAACTTGCAACCTTGGTGTATCGGGACGATGCTCTAACCCAGTGGTCGGCAAACTCATTAGTCAACAGAGCCAAATATCAACAGTATGATGATTGAAATTTCTTTTGAGAGCCCAATTTTTTAAACTTAAACTTCTTCTAACGCCACTTCTTCAAAATAGACTCGCCCAAGCCGTGGTCTTTTGTGGAAGAGCCACACTCAAGGGGCCAAAGAGCCGCATGTGACTCACGAGCCACAGTTTGCTGACCACTGCTCTAACCAACTGAGATACCCGGCCAGGGCTAATAGTGGAACTCTTATGTTTCCATTCTGCCAGTCACTCTAAGAGGATTCTTGGCTTCATAAGGAGTTTGTGTTTTACTCCAGCTCCTTGCAGACTCTCCCAGGTGTTATAAGGGCAATGCCAGATTGCTCTTGGAACCAGGCCACGTCTTGTCATCAGATATACGCCCTCCACTGATGCCCCTTTCCTAAAGGGACTCCGAAAAGGGCTCATCTCTGCCTCAAGCTTAAAGAAAGGCTCTGCCCAGGACTCTGAGAGCATGGAAGTGATGCCATTACCAGGTGGCCAGTCACCAGCCCCCAGAGCTTAGACTAAATGCAAAATCTCTGCCTCCAGCAGCTCCCCTTCACCTGGTGGTAAGGTTTTCACATCCCGAGTGGTCAGGGTGGGGGCAGCCTTGGGGATGATGGTCCAGCCCCTCTTGTATAGATGAGAAAACGGAGCCAGAAAGAGAAGGGACTGGAGCCACAACCACCCACGGAGCTGGCTGCGGGGCTAGGATTAGATCAAGACCCCAGTTCACTGGGCCCCTAAACCGGGAACCTTCTCCAAAGAGATGTCAGCACCCCACTCTCCCACTCCACAGCCAGCGCTCACAGGACGCAGCCCGAGCCATTGGCACGGCATTCCAAGCCCCCAGAGTCTAGCTCCTGCCAAGTTTCCTAGCCCCCCCCTCTCATCGATCCTGCCCCACCCCCAATCCAAGGCCGCGCTACAGCCATGTACTGGGCATCCTGAATGGGCAGGTGACCCATGGCCTCGTGACCAAGGCTGGCCCTCAGTAGCCTTCCTCAATGTGCCGGGCAATTTCTTGCCTCCATGTCTTTGTCCACGTTATCCTCCGTGACCCAAAAAGCCCTTCCTCGTCTCCCACATAAAAACCCTACTCAAGCCTCCAAAATTCCCATCAAGGCCATCCTACCCATTCCCAGAGCAGAATCCCCATTTCCTACAGGCACTCCTACAGCACCTGGCAACACTGCTCTCGCCACCCCTCACACGCCGGCTCCTGCGAGACTCTGGTGAGTTACGTACATCCTCCCCTCCCCAACCCCCACTCACATCCGCTCAGCTGCGAGATCCTGAGGGAGCGACAGTCTCCTTCATCTTTAGATCCCCTTCCAGCACTTGGCAGTGTCTGACACAGAGATGTGCTCGGTGAGTATCTGTTTGATCAAATGACGCACAGATGTGTAACACCTGTCTCTGAGCCAGCGCCCGCAGAGAGCCTCATACCTGCTTTGGCTGCTGCCCCATCCCATTGGGCTAGAGCTGAGGTATGTGTTGGGATGTTTCCTACCGTCCCACCCCGACTCTTGGCAAGAGAATGTGAACTCCCCAGGGCAGTAATGACGCCTGACTGATGGGTGTGCACAGCACAGACCCCAGCCCATGCATGGCAAATGAAGCAACCAAGCCCATTAAAAATAATAAACCAACCTATGTGGACGCCTAGGACACAATCGATTTCTCTTGCTCATCGGAATCCTATACGTACAATTCACCACGTGCAGCTTTCACAACGGGCGAGCGAGACAGAAAGTTCCTGCTGGATAGAGACGTTAAATAAATAATCGCCAGCGTCTATTTATCAGTTACGGAGCGTGCTCCAGAGAACACGGGACAGGACGCTCTGGTCACTGTCAAGTTTGCTCTGAGTTCACGGCTGGTCCCAGCAGCCCAGGCCCATCATGCTTCCTTTGGTCACAGTGGCCACCTCTCACCCAGCTCAGCGACGGCTTATCTTTCTCCCCAGCAGGAACGAAGCAGAGTCGGGTTTTCTTCGTGTGTGTGTGTGTGTGTGTGTGTGTGTGTGTGTGTGTGTGTGTCTTTCCATTGTTTCATATACTCTCCCTCCAATTAGGACGCCCTGATTCCCAGGGGAGCTATTGAAAATGCCAAGTTCTTACTGGTTGCGGATGCAAAGTCTGTTCTGTCTGACCTCACTGATTCCTGGGGGATGTGTTAAGACCTGCGAAATATGTGGAGCTCGTAAATCAACTCTGGCTGGGTTTCTGCAAATGTTCTAGCTTGAAGGAAAGTCAGACAGCTCTGACAAGTCCCCCAGCCTCACTGCTTCCTGGGCCCCAGCCCGCGCCGGTCCCTGGAGCCCGTGGATGCTGGCGGCCGGGGCAGGGCCCAGGGCTGGGTGTCCCCATCTCCCCTCTGGCCTGGCTCCGACAGCTGGAGGGGAACGGGAGGTCAGTCCTTGACATCCAGTCTGATGTCTGGGGCCCTCTGGAGGGAAGGAATCCTGTGAATGTCCTTTCTCTGCCAGCCCCCAAGGAGATGGCCCGGGGACCCTTCCTCAAGCATGTTCCTCTGTTTCCAAGACAAACAGGAGCCTCAAGCCGGCTGTGGGGCGGAAGGGGTGCCAATGGCATGTCATACCATTGAATGGCGCCCCCTGGAGTTGTGCAAGGAGCTGGCCCTGGCTGGAGGCAAATCCTTGGGAGCCAGTCCCTCCCAGGGCAGGGAAAGGAAGCCCTGGCCTCCCGGTGGGAAGAGCACAGCCACCACGGGTTTCCCCTCTGGCACACCCCCAAGGGGCACGGAGGTGGGTCCCTGTAAAGCTCATCTGACCAGAAGGTTCCTCACAGGCATCAGCCTCTCAGCTACAGTGTGAATTCAGTTCAGTTCAGCACTCACTGAGTGTCAGTGGCGTGAGGACCCACGCTGGGCGTGGGCACACGTGGTGACCATGGCTCTGGGCCACAGGACACTCAAGGAACAATGAGACCTTGGTCCCCTCATGGCTCCCAGCAAGAGGTAGGGCGTGCTTTCAGTGGGTAATGAGAGATGGAGTGTGGAAATGAGTGAAGACTCCCCTCTCATTTGCCCGCGCTCTCCATTCATTCATTCGGGTGGCAATCACTCATTGACAGCTCATGCTGTCACGTGCCAGGTGCCTGCAGCCAAGGAAGCCTCTGTCCACTGCTCAACTCTCGACACCCACACCCGGGTGAGAGCCCATGGGCACCTGCCTGCCATCTGTCACACACCTGGGGGCTGCCTCCAAGCAGGAGACCAGCTGGGGGCTGGTCTTCCAGGGGAGGTCGTCTGATTCGGGGGGGGGGGGGCTCTCTGATGAAGGTTCAACCCAGCCCACCAGCACTTTCCCAGTCACAGCCTGCCGGGCCAGCGTGGTCTGGAGTCTGTCTTTCTGTCTGTCTGCATGTCCACGTGTCCAGAGAGGCTGGCAGCCGATGAGAGAAGAGAATGAATGGACCCGTGTCGCTCCTTGGCATTCGCAGAGCTAAGAAGGCCCCACAGAAAGGCTCCAGGGAGCCTGTGTGAGTGAGTCAGAGTGGAGGAGGGGAGAAGGGTCAGGTCAGCACATGGTCACAAACTAAAGGGCAGTCCCTCTCCTTCTCCCTCCCCCAACCTCCCACCTGGGATAAGCACCCCACTCTCAGGTGACTGGGCAGGGGTCCGTAGATGTAAGCAAGTAGATCGCTGCCCCCATACGGAGGGGCGAGGGGCGTGGCAGCAGCGATGGGTGAGGGAGTGCAGACCTGGCCAGCAGACACGCAGCAGATCCTTTGCTAAGCCCCCGAACAATCCCACAAGGTACGTACTAGTGTCCTAAGGGTTCAATGCTCTGAGCCAGGCACCTGTGCAGGGGTGGAATTCGAACCCCAACATGTCTGAATCTAAAGCCCATGCCTTTTCCACAGCATCATACTATCTCCCACTACATCCTGGACTAATAACCCACTCCCTCCAGGTCCTTTGAGAAAATAAAGAGCCCCTTTCTTTCCCTATCAGCAGATAGTATAACTCAGGCCTATCAGAAGATATTTACATGCAGCTGTTGTCGACAACATTAGCCATGATTCCTAACTTATTGTTTGAATTAGTTTTATCGCTCTCATGCGCACACTCTCCATAACACTAATATTTTGCACTCACGTGGAATTTTTACTTCTTCTTTTCCTTGACGCCATTCCTGATAGCACAAAGAACTCCCAAATCGCTCTGTTTCTGGCATCACACTGGGTGGGGTGGGAGTTGCAGACGCCCTGCGGACACTGTCCACAGAGCAGATAAGAAGGGGGAACATCTTACCTGCTACCAGTGTAGGCACAGACCCTAAGCCAGCCATTCTGTCCCAGACTCACCAGTGGTGTGCTCACCCCACTTCCAGCAAAAGGACATTTGAAAAGAAATCTATGGAAACAGCCCAAGTGCCCATCAGTAGACAAGTGGATAAAAAAGCTGTGGTACATTTACTCCATGGAATACTATGCAGCAGTCAGAAAGAAGGCTCTCTTACCCTGTGAGACAGCATGGAGGGACTTAGAGAGTATTGCACTAAGCGAAATAAGCCAGTCAGGGAAAGACAAGTATCACATGATCTCACTCAGATGTGGAATCTAAAGAACAAAATAAACTAATGAACAAAATAGATCTAGAGACATAGAACCTTTCAACAATAAAGATTTTTAAAAAGAAAAAAGGAGAAAAGAAATCTACTAGCCTTGAGGAGAAAAGAGAAGGTACAATCGCCCTCCTCTGTTTCAACACATTTGGGACCATTGAGCCTCTTTCAGAAGCACCAGAACGTGCCCCTCCCACTGAAGGAAAACACACCTGGCGAGCCAGTCGGCGAACGGGCTGCGCCCTGGCATCTGAGGCTGTTTCCAACCTGGCAGGTAACGCGACCTCTGCCCTCCAGCAGGCACTCTCTGGAGACCTGGTCATGCACCCACATTAGCCAGGACCTTCCAAAGCAGAGCTGAATTTTGTCCCGCCGTTGAAAGTCCACACTTCTCCTCGCCTCTTGCAACACGTCTTGTTTTCCACACACAACTGGCTAATTCCAGAGTGGAACATAATTAAAAGAAACGCAACCAGACCAAGGAACATAAGGTGAGAGCCAAGAAAAATTTGTAGGTCATTGAGAAAATTGCCGTGCTGGGCACCGGGGAAGTGCCTACTACACAAAGGCCCCGAGGCTGGGCGTGCCCCACCAGGGGTTCCCACTCGCTGCAGGCCAGGGCCAGTTCCCAAAGCAGCTCCAGCTGTGGGTGGGAGGGGCCCACAGCTGGAGAACGGACACAGTCCTGGCAGAAGATGCCACTGAGCACACGGGCTGGTGGAAACGCAAGTAGAGACAGACCACAACACTGAGCGATCCAGATGACGATGAGTTAACAGAAAACCCGGACTGTCTGGACACAAATGCTAGCTTCCCTACGGATTGGCAAGATTTAGAACAGGAGAATGTTCTTGAGCTGGAGGGGACCTAGGAGCCGTCTGGTCTGGGGAATTCAAGCCTTCTGTGTGCATGCTATGAACCTGCCTTGCAGCCGGGAGAAGCTTGTGGGCCCTTCTCAGAATACTGGTTCTAATTATATACCATGAAATTCATAGGATTACAAAAGAAAACAGTAATATTGAAAGACAGTTATCAAAACACTAGAGGCCTGGTGCACAAATTCATGCACCAGTGGGGTCCCTCGGCCTGGCCTGCGGATCAGGCCGAAACTGGCTCTCTGACATCCCCCGAGGGGTCCCAGATTGCAAGAGGGTGCAGGACAGGCCCAGGGACTCCACTGGTGCATGATCAGGGCCAGGGAGGGACGCGGGAGGTTGGCCAGCTGGGGAGGGACTGTGGGAGGGCTCCAGGGCATGCCTGGCCCGTCTAGCTCAGTCCCAATCAGCCGGACCCTAGCAGCAAGCTAACCTACCAGTCAGAGCATCTGCCCTCTAGTGGTCAGTGCACATCATAGCGAGCGGTTGAGCGTCCTTAGCATATCATTAGCATGTTACGCTTTGATTGGTTGAACAGACAATCGGATGACTGGACACTTAACATATTAGGCTTTTATTATATAGGATATCTGTGATATAATATTATATATATGCTTCTTCATCAGTGCATTAAACAACATTGGCAGCAGGTCTACTATCTTCTACAACTTGCAGTAGGGGTAAATGAGAATGATATTTTAAAATAATATTTCATAATGTCAAATCTTCAAAATATTTCAGAAGAACTGCTGCAGCTACAGTGTGATATATACATATCTGTATTTCTCTTGTTAATACTGTCCCAGGTACTGCTAAAAATCCTATAGCATATTGCCTATATCCATTGAAGGTAATGCTAAGTTTCATTAGAAGTTAGTGCAGGGGAAAAACTATGAAAATAAATCATCAAAATTCTACCCACAGACCTTGATTAAGACCCCTAATTTCCTACTATCCCTTCTTTCGGCAAATAATAAAGTGTAGACCAGAAATGTAGACCATGTGACTTTTCAAATGTCATACAGCTAATAAATAGCAAATCTGGGATCAAAGCCAAGTTCTTACTGATGTCCTGTCCTAAACTGATGCCTCAATTTAGGCCTAACATTTTTTTCTTTTAGATTTTTGTGTGTTTAAACAAAATACATTCTTTTTAACAAATTCAAACAATGTGGGAATTACATTTAAAAATAAAGTTTCCACCTTTCTTAATACAGTCCTATCTAAGAATGGACAGAGGGACCGGAGCCCTGCTCAGAGTGGACCAGCAGCTTCGCATCACCAGGGAGCTGGTGAGACATGTGGACCGCAGGCCCCGCCCCAGACCTGCTGAGTCAGAATCTGCATTTCCCCAGGTGCTGACTCATGGGCACATGACTGGCCCAGAGGAGCAGCTCCGGATGATCCCGGGGGTCCCTTCTCTGTTGAGATCTCCTTGGAAGTATAAATCCCCCCAACCCCTAAAGTTGAAAAGTGACAAGAATTCAACCCTCCACCCTCTAAAAGGCATATGCTAGTCACTCTAATCCCCCGAGGAAAAAATAATAACAGAATAACAAGACTCAGAATTTGCAATAAGAGAATGCATCATGGGATGGTGAGATCTGAAATGATGAAAACAAAATCATAATATCTTCTTAACCCTTTCCGCACCCGAGCCAGCTTCCATGCCGGGCGATTCGCATGCATTATCTCATTTAATTCTCACAAATATCTTATGGAAGTTGCTACTGTGATCCCTGTTTACAGATGGAAAAACTGAGGTTCAGAGAGGCTACACTGCTTGCTCGCCATCCCAGCCAAGGATTAGAAAAGACCTGAAGGAAGAGGGGCCGCCTGAGTAGTGGGGCTGCACTTGAACAAGCTTACACCCGAGCAAACCCAACTGTGCAGCCCCCACCTCCGTCCTGGGTCCCCTTTCCTCCCCAGCCTGCCCTGTTCCAAAGCCCTCAGCAGCTAAAGATCCCAGTAGCCGGGCTTCCTGCATTTTCCTCCTGGTCTCATCCTGAGGACTTGGTTTCAAGTTACAGCCCAAGCCTTATGAAAATCAGAAGCCAAGCTTGCAGGGCCTGTGACATCATTGGCTGGGGTCTAAGTATTCCTGTCCTTGTCTTACCTGCCGGGAACTACTTCCATCGTTTTTGTTTCACAATTTAAACAAACACAGGCTTGGCTGGTATTTCAAAGCAGAACCTGACTGATGTCTTTGTAAAGAGCTGAACAGGACAAAGCCCTGCAAGGTGGGTGTGTAGCAAGCTCTGTTTTAGGGCATCTTAAAGGTTTTCAAGAATGAGGCCTCCTCTCCTTTTCAGACCCTGCGAATCTTTCCACGGGTTAGCATCTCCGGCCCCTCGCTGCCTCCTCCCGGAATCCTTCCCCCTCGGTATTTCTGCGTGATACTCCATGCAGACCCGGACCAGGCATTTTCACATGTTACTGTGAGGTAGGCATTGTCGTACCCATGGTCCAGACGAGGAAACTGAGACCCGGGTCTCACAGCTCAGGCGTGGCCTAATCAAGGGGAGAAGCAAGGCCTGTCTGACTCCTAGATTCCAGCCTTCTCCACTCAAGGTCGCCCCGCCTTTTCAGGAACTCATCTGCGGTCACCTGGTATTTCAGCAGCTTGCTTTATGTCTGCTCTCCCTTCCTTGACAGTGAGCTCTGGAGAGAGCCCCGGGCTCCCTGCCCCCTCAGTGCCCAGGCCAGAGCGTGGCACCAATGAGGTTCTCTACATACACTGGTTGAATAAATACCGGTTGGCTTTCAGAGAAAAATAACTCAGAAGAAAGCCTCAGCAACCATCCATCTTCCAAAAGGATTCACGTGTGTTCCTTTCTGTCCACCTGGGCGCTTTGACCAATAAGCGAACCCCAGGCCGGGAGAGTAAAGACACCACGTTATCACCAACGGCCAGGAAATGGGTGCTTTCTCAACCACAGGACATTCCATGCATGGCAGTGAGGAGATCTGCCATTGCCAAGTTGATTAGCAAGGACAGAACTAAGCATGTTCACCCAGGGGTGACACATTGAGCCCCCAAGGAAATGAAGTCAGAAACAAGTGGCATCTACATTTAGGGACCTACACCAAACGCCTCAGAGGTGGTGAGCTATGAAAGGAAGGTTCCTGAATGGGGGTTCAGACCCAGGGTGCCCCAAGCCCTCGGCTCAGCTCACCCTGAGCCCTCAACACCGATGCTGTTAATACCACCCCACCCTGCTTCCTCGATGTCTTGCGGCTGGCTCAGTGCCCTGTGCAGGCGTTCGATTTGGCCTTTTGGCTGGGCCATGGTGGTGTTCCAGGTAGGCAAGGCTTCCTTCCAGCAGCCCTCTCCTCCTTGCCAATTAACCATGTCCTTCTGGCTCTCCATCCCGAGAAGCTGGTCTCCAGATCTGCCAAGGGTCCAGGATCCGGGAGGCACTCTAACTAGCCAGGAGTCCCACCATCCTTGTGGAGGTGGCCCTGGTGCTGGGCACCCCCAAGCCAAGAGGCCAGTTTTCTAAATAACAGAAGGCTTTCTTGGCTCCTGGGTCACTGTTCACTCTGTCTGCAAGTGTCCCGACTGATCCAGATTTACAACTAAGGGCTGATGGGCTCAAGCCAAACTTTGTTTCGGAAGGAGCAGGGTCTAGTCACCTTCAACGAGGAACCCATAACAGAAGCGGAGAAGGAAACTCAGAGGCCCAAGGGACCCGGGTGCCAGGTCTGGTCCCGCCCGACCTGCAGACACAGAACACGGGCTAATTTGGGCAACAGGGAGGAAATTGCTTCCTTGAAAGTGGGTCCAAAACTCAGAAAAACATAGCCACAGTGAAAGGGGATGTCCATTTGCTTCTCTAAACTCTTCTGTAGACTTAGGTGAAGAAACCAGGACATGGAGGGAACCAAGGAGCCGGGAGCTACCTGGAAAGCAGTTTGCCAAGAAAATCAAACCTGAATTGGATCAAGTCTCTGGAGGTAACTCTTGCAGCTCACAGGGAAGTGGTGGGAGAGAGACACATGCTAAATGCCACCACAAGAATGCGATCGGCTACGCCCCAAACGCAGGAAATTCTACAGGACAAACAGCTCAGCCTCTCTCAAGAGGCAAAGGAAACAAAAAAGATTAAGAGGGAGTTAAGAGGGTTGTCAACCAAATGTAATCTGTAGACCTTGTTTGAATCTGATTCAAACCAAGCAACAGAAAAAAGACATTTAGGGACAATCAGAGAAATCTGGACACAACCTAGATATTTAATAAGAAAAAGGAACCGTTGTTGATGTCTGTATGTTTGATGACAGTACTGTGGCTATTTTTTTTTTTTTTTCACAAGAAACGTTATCCCAGAGAGATACATTTTGAAGGAGTTAAGGCTGAAATTAGCCCAGCAGTCGGCAAACTCATGAGTCAACAGAGCCAAATATCAACAGTACGACGATTGACATTTCTTTTGAGAGCCCAATTTTTTAAACTTAAACTTCTTCTAACGCTACTTCTTCAAAATAGACTCGCCCAGGCCGTGGTATTTTGTGGAAGAGCCACACACTCAAGGGGCCAAAGAGCCGCATGTGGCTCGCGAGCCGCAGTTTGCCGACCACTGAATTAGACGATGCCTGGGGTTTGCTTTCAAGAAATCCACGAGGTGAGGGCAAAGGAGAAATGAGGCTGGGTCTGTGCTGACGATTACTGAAGCGGGGCGATAAGGAGGTGTGTGTCCATGATGTTCTCTCCGCTTTTGTCTAGGCTCAAAGTTTTACAGAACACAAGTGTTCATTACAAACAAAAAGAAAGAAGAGAAGGCCCTAGTTTTTCATGATGGCTCCAGTACTGATTCTCTGGGAGGATCTGAAAAACCTTTACTCCGCCGGACCTCAGTTTCCTCATCCAGAGCCTGAATGGGTTCAAGTGCTGGCTTGGCCCCATCTTCTTCACCTCCCTGAGCTTCGCATCGTCAGCGTCCCACAGGAATAACGGTCCTGCCTCGCGGGGCTGTGGAGAGGGGCAGGTGCGCGTTCCTATGAAGGGCCAGCGCGCAGCACTCGACCAAGTGCTCGCGGTCATGGCTGCTGCCGCGGTGGCTACTGCTGTCTACCTCTGTGCCTTGCTCCCAGGTGGCCGGTTCCCAGGCCCACCTCTCTCATCCCTCTTCCCAGAGGGAACCGTGCTGGAGAGAGACTCCCTTCCCTGTCCCTCCCTTGCTCCTGCCCAGGAGGCCACCCCTTTCAATGCCCAGAAGGACCCTCTGTAAACCAGGAAACGGTGGGGTGGAGTGAAGGGAAGTTAGAAAGAACTCCGGACTTATGAATGCATAATGCTGAACTTTCTGGAAATGGACGGGCCCAGTGCCAGTCCCCACTAGGGTTCCTAGATTGTATTTTCCTTACAAAAGGGCCATTATGAAGGCTCCACATCTCCCGTGTGACAGGTTGCAAGCTGTAAAACCGCATGCCATCCTAGGGACCAGGAAGTGAATAGGTTTCCCAGCCATGTCCTCATTCTCAAGGTCACTGGGGTCCTGGAAGAGGTCTGTAGGAGACAGGGTGACGTCGGGGAGCCCTGGGCCCTTCCCAGCTGCTCCGCAACAGGGGCCCGTGAGGTCACCCAAGACCTCAGATAGTGCTGACCCTTCTCCCCTCCTCCACTCAGATTCCTCCTGAAAACCCGGAGCGCTCCACCTGTCATTACACCCCTTCTCCACTTCCAGAGGTGCACAGACCCTGGGCCCGCCCGGCCCCACAGGGGAGAGCTACACCCCACCCCAACCTCGCTTTCTCTGCACTCGCTTTTGAGATCATTTCTTTCTACAGAGGCAAGCGGCGTGTGGTGCCGTTAGGTAGGAGAATGTAGACTGGTTGTCAGGACAGTGGACTCCCGTCCTACCTCTGCTGCTATCTAACTCGTTGGAGTCCACATTCCCTTTTCTGTAAAGTGAAGACGCTAAAGTTAAGTTGCAAAGTTCCTTCTAGCTATGTCTGTGTTTCTGCTGCTTGTTATAAGGAAGTGTGTTCCTATCTTCCCCACCAAAGCGTCAGCCCTGACTAGACGGGGCCCCACACTCCTTCCCTCTGCACAGTCATCTACATTCCAAGTGACCATCAACCGGCTGTCCCCCTCGACCCCATTCCCCTGATACCCCACCTCTTGAGATCAGAGAAGTTTGGGTTCAGGTGTATCCAATTTTTCCTTGTAGCTCTGACAGACACGTTTGCATGTGATTTGCATGTATTCAAATATAAATGCACTCATTTGCATGAACATCTAAAAGACATTACAAAATCACCACACACAGCCTCTAACAGTTGGTTACAGCTCATCACTCCAGAACCCTCAAATGGGTCCAACAAAAATCTCACTAAGTAGACCGATGTTCTCCTAAACTTTTGGGGTAAAGAAAGGACATATCAGAACTTCACATTTTTATCACATCCCTTACATTTTTCTATTTCCTATGTATGCTTTATACTCCTCAAACCATATTGGTAAAACAGGATATGTATATATTTGTAAATATGCTTATAATGGGGCTCTAGGTACAAACAGATTTTGCAGATGAGGTTCATGGAGTCACCATCACTCCATTTCCCAAAGCTGGAGACAGTTGCAAAGGTTCTGGTCTGACCACAGCCAAGTGACCAGGGAGGATGCCAGGTAACCCTCTGCCAAGGTCACCCTGGCCAGGGACTACCAAAGCTCACCAGGGCATCCATCACACCACTCACCAGCTCCTTTGGGACCTCAAGGCAAACTCCTTCTCCCAGAGACCTACTCAGGCTACCAGCTCCCATCAGCAAGGCTCCTTTTGGCCAAGAGGGCATTGGTCCCCACTCAAGGAACCCACTTTCTTTCCAGACCAGTTGGTCTTGGCCCTCACGACTTCTTTTATTTCAGGAGCACACATTCCATTCACGGGTGAGGGTGTTGGAAAGAAAGCGCTAGTCCTTTCTCGATCTCATTCTGGGATTCACTTACTAAGTTTGACAAGTTGCATTTGTTATTGCACAGAGAAAATAGGAGCCTGGTCTTTAAATAGATAGAGGATAAATAGATAATATCAAAAGATAGATGGATAGATGATAAATAGGTAGATAGATAGGTAGATAGATGATAGATAGATAGATAGATAGATAGGTAGATAGGTGATAGATAGATAGATAGATAGATAGATAGATAGATAGATAGATAGATGATAGATAGATGATAAGCAGGTAGATAAATTGGCTTTCTGGAGAACTGTCAATGACACAGCATACTAAACTACTCCTAGGTGAGAAGTTTCCCAGAGACATCCCGCTAAGAGTGAAAACTCTATGTAGAAAGTAAGTCATTGTTTCACAGGTGCATGAAGGGCAGCTAATAACCTGTCGGGATGAACCTGCTGGATTAGGGCGTGGCCTTCGCCGGGCACAGTGGACAGGGGGCCCAAGTGCTGGGCTACTCACCCACACACTGGTTGCCTTCATCCATCTGGAATCCAAAGCGGCAGATGAGAGGCCTGGAAATCGTGGGGTAGTTTGGAGCCGGGAGCGGTGGGGCAGCTGCTGGGTATGGACCTGAGTAGGAGGTGGAGTAGGGGTTCGAGTAGGGCCCCCGATACACTGGGTTTGTTCGGGGGATGCACAGGTACCCGCCGTTTTGGTTCACACACATCATGTCTCCTCGGCAGGCCTCAGGGATGGTCCGGCATTCATCGATATCTGGAAGGCCACAGAAGAAAGGACGGGCGTCAGCGGCCCCTGGCCACACTGTGCACGGGGCTCACTGAGGCAGAGCCGCGGAGAACCCCAACACTTTCCCAGCATCGGCGCCCAAACAGTGCCTGGCTCATCACCCGCAGGTACTCCCAAAGGTTAGACACGTTGAGTCAAATTGACCAGCGTCACCCAAACATCAGCCATCAAATACCACCACCACGGCCTTGGCCTTATCCACAAAAACCTGTATTATCGTGCTTAATACTTTTTAAAAAATGAACCCACATTTGAAATTCGAGTAAACATATTTTTAAAACTTTTACGTGACTGCAGCAAATGAAAAACACCATCAATTAGCATAAATAGAAGGTAACATTAAAAATAAAGATATAACTATTGAAAGAAAGAGTTTATCTGTGGGCATGGCATCTTACTTTGGTGTGCCCACAGGATACTCAGGAAACACTGGGATACACCTAAGAATCGCTCCCATTTCCACTCCGAATCACAGCTGGGCCGGAGAAAGCGTCCTTTGCTTCAAGAAAGACAAGGCTTGGCCGAGAGCTGGTTACTTGTTAAGAAAGTGGAGCCTTACTTGAAAGTCAGCTCACACCGCGCCAGCAACAAGGCCCATTTCCGGCCAGGCTGGTGTTCTGCTAGCTATGCCTGGAAGGGGAGGCAGGTGCTCTAGAAAACCTGATTTCCTGGGCCAGGCCAGGGCAGGGGAGGCCTGAACTCTGGCTCCAGCATGAGCAGCTGACCTGCCCCCCACACTGGGCCCTGTCGCTAGCCTTGGGGGCTGCTCCCTGTGGGACAGGAGGCTGGGGAGAGATGCCTGAATGCTGACAGCTCCTCCCAGCCATCTCACCTGAGCAACTCCCGCCAGCTCCCACCTTGGGAACGAGAGATGTTGAGGCTCTGAATGCCTCATTCAGTAGTTGCAAGTCTGAAATCACCCATAAAGCTGGTGGGTCAGCAGGCCCAGCTGGCATGGCTCAGGGGTTGAGCATTGACCTATGAACCAGGAGGTCACGGTTCCATTCCCAGTCAGGGCACACACCCAGATTGTGGGCTCGATCCCCAGTGTGGGACATGCAGGAGGCACCCAATCAATGATTCTCATTACTGATGTTTCTGTCTCTCTCTCCCTCTCCCTTCCTCTCTGAAATCATAAAAACTATTTTTTAAAAATCCTGGTGGGTCAGAAAAGATGGGTGCTTCCCTTTTCTGTGCCCCTGGGCATAGCCTCATCCTCTTCAGACCTAGGTTTTCCAGGGCAGGGTTTTATTCCTCACCACTTGTCATTTTTTTAAACCATCTATCTCCCCTCTGGTTCTCTGAGCTGACGTGAGCTCAGGAAAGATATATGATTTGGCCTAAATCAAATATAATTAAAAAGCTAAATATATATCTGAGGCAGGACTGCCTTATTCTTTTTATGTATCCGATGCTCCATCCGCAACAAACTATTCTACACTCTCAACGTCCTTTCCACCCCTGGTCTTTGCTTATGCTGTTCCTTCCACCTGGAATACCATTTCTCAGGTCCTACTCATTCTTCTCATATATAATCTCATATATAATTGGATATATATTGAATTGGATATATCTAGATAGGTGATAGATGATTGATAGATAGATAGATAGATAGATAGATCCGATTCAAAAGGAGGATCCTCTCCTCCTTTTGCAGGACCTATCGCTATTGCCTCAACTTGGTCGAGTTCGCTGCACCCAGGTGTACCTCTCCCATTAGATGGTGTGCTAGGAGAACAGCCCCCAATATGTCTGTCCCGACCCCATGGTTACATTAGGTTACCTGACAAAGGGGAAGTAGGTAGCAGATGGAACTAATGTTGCTAATCAGTTGACCTTGAGAGGGGATCATCTGGGTGGGCCCATTGTAATCATGTGTAAGCCCTTAAAAGTGGAAGAAGAGGCAGAAGGATTGGTCAGGATGTAACAACAGAAAAAGAGGAGATTAGAAGCTTGTGAGGCACTTAGCGAGGTGCTGGCTTTGAAGATGGAGGGAGGGACCGTGAGCCAAGGAGTGAGGGAGGGAAACTGGAAAGGGTCCCCAGCGAACAGCCACAAGAAGACATGTGCCTCAGTCCTACAACCACAAGAAGCCAAGTCTGTGGGAAAGCAGGATGGGAGTTCCTCAAAAGGTTAAAAGCAGAACTACCATCTGATCCAACAGTTCCACTTCGGGGCGTTTATCTAAAGGAAATGAAAACAGGATCTCCAAGAGAGATCCACACTCCCATGTTCATGGCAGCATTATTCACAATAGCCAAGGTGTGGAAGCACCCTAAGTGTCCCTCTGTAGATGAATGGATAAAGAAGATATCACACACACACACACACACATACACACACACACACACACACACACACAGGTATATCATTCAGTCACAAGGAAGAAGGAAATCCTGCCATTTGCTACCACATGGGTGGGTCTTGGAGGCGTCATGCTGAGATAAGTTAGACACGGAAAGATAAATGCTGTACAATCTCACTTACATGTGGAATCTAAAAAAGCCAAACTTAGAAACACAGTGAGTAGAATGGTGGTGGCCAGGGGCTGGGGGCAGAGGAAATAGGAAGAGGCTGGTAGAAGAGCCCAAATGTTCAGTTATAAGGTGGTAAGTTCTGGGGACCTGATGCACCCGCCCCCCCCCCCCCCCCCGCCCTGTGATTGTCGCTAACAGTGCTGTATTGTATGACTGAAAATTGCTACGAGAGTAGCTCTCACGTGTTCTCACCACAAAAAGGAAGTGGGAATTACATTATGTGATGGAGGTGTTAGCAAATGCTATGGTGGTAATCATATTGCAATGTATAAGTATATCACATCAACATGTTGGACAGGTTACCCTTACCGAAGTTATACGTCAACTGTATCTCAATTTATAAAAAGAAACTCAATTCTGCCAGCAATACACATGAGCGAGGACATGGACTTCCCCCCCCACCCCAGGAAGGCACAAAGCCTCGTTGGCACCTCAGTATGAGCCTGGCAGACCTCTGTGGAACGTTTGACCTCCAGATCAGTGACATAATAAATGTGTGTTATTTAGGCCACCAAGTCAGGGGTAATTTATTATGGCAGCCAAAGGAAGCTAACACAGATGGAGAGATCCTGGGGAACAGGAGTCAATCCTTACTCATCTTTGCCCCCTCCCAGGGCTTACAGTTAAGGTGATGGGCACAGAGAAGGTGGTGGATGGGAGGGTGTCATGGACCTCATCCGTTCCGGGGCACTGATTTCTCCCATGGGCAAGGCGAACACAGACTGACAATCCTGAACAACAGTGTCACTGAGCGTCCCCACCCGGCGAGGGGTCGTCCGTGGCCTCTTACCTATGCACTGTCCCGACGGGCGGTCCAGGTCAAAACCGTTCGTGCACTGTTGCTGCGGGGAGAGAGGAGAAGGCGAGGTCATTTCACTCATTTTTGTTTAACTGTAAAAGCATTATAATGGCATCACAGAAAGTTTAGGAAATAGAGTCAAGGGGAAAAAAAGCAACCATAATATTAATACTTGTATTATAATGTCTATTTCCTCCTTCTCCTCCTCCTGTTCTTCTTCTTCTTCTTCTTCTTCTTCTTCTTCTTCTTCTTCTTCTTCTTCTTCTTCTTCTTCTTCTTCTTCTTCTTCGTCTTCGTCTTCTTCTCCTCCTCCTCCTCTTCTTCTTCTTCTCCTTCTTTTTCTTCTTCTTTCTTCTCCCTCTCCTTCTTCTTCTTTTGCATTTTCGTACATTTTTTTATACTCAGCATTACTTTTAAAGCTCCCTCACTGTTGCTCCAAAACCTCTATTTTTAGCAGATGGTTCCTGGGGCTTTGTCATGAAACGCAATAATAATCACATCTGATCTGCCCAACGAGGCACGTCCTGTGTCCACTCCTTTCTGGGAATGGATATGACTGCTTTTTAAGGGCAATGGCTCTCTTGGGGTGCTTTTAACCTCACCTTCTCAGCACCCAGTCCTTTGTACCCTGTGAAACCCTCCACCAGATCCTGAGGTCTGTACGTAAAATAAAAGCTACGCAGTGATGCAGCCAGTTTCCTAGGAAAAGCAGAATTGGGGAAACGCCTCCATTTCAACCTCAGAAGACAATCACGCAGAGACACTTCCAGAAACAGATCTGCAACAGTCCCCGAGGGTTGTCGGCTTCACATACCACGTGAGTTACAACTTTATGCATTTAGAAAAACATCATGGTCTGGCCGGTGTGGCCCAGTGGTTGAGCGTTGACCCATGAACCTGGAGGTCATGGTTCGATTCCCGGTCAGGGCACATGCTCGGGTTCTGGGCTCAATCCGCAGTAGGAGGCCGGGCAGGAGGCAGCCAGTCCATGATTCTCTCTCATCACTGATGTTTCTCTCTCTCTCTCTCCTCTCCCTTCTTCTCTCTGAAATCAATTTTAAAAAAGAGAAAAGAAAACGCCGTGGGGGTCGACAGTCAGTGGTCCTTCTGGGCAGACCCTGGAGCCTGCCGTGTTATAGGAACCAGTCGTCAGGAGTGGGGCTTCCCTGAGCTGAGGGTTGGTGTGTGGAGAGGATGGATTAGCCGGCTTTCCTGGGAGGAGGCTCAGGAGCCTTGGCGCCTTGGGGCAAAGAAGCAGAGCAGCCGAGCCAGGAGGCTGCCCATGACCCTCAGGAGAGCTGGGCTCCTGGCTCACCGACTGATGCCAAGGGCAGGCACGGAGGGGCACCGCTGCCCCAAACACCAGAGCACATCTCACATAACATCTCAGATAAGTCAAGACACCCCCAGAGGGACGAAATGAGGAAGGAGGATCCGATGATAAGAACCTTGGATTGGGAGTCAGGGACCTTGGTCCCTGCCCTGCCACGTGTGAACTACATCACCTAGATCCGGTCTCAACTTTTCTGAGCCCCAGCATTCATCTCTGTATAAGGAAGGGCTCGATTTAGGTAAACTATAAAGCTCACCCCCGCAAAAAAAAAATAAAAAAATCCTAGGATGCTAACATGTGTGGCTGGACAACCTGATGTTTAACATGCTTCTAGATGATTCACAAAATAAAAACCTTACCTGTGCATTCCCAGGACGTGGAAGACAGAAAGCCAGAATGGTGACAGTGAGGATCCTGCGAAAGGCAAAAAAAGCGAAATAAATGCCCAGGATACTCCCAGGAGCCAGGTCTGCGGGTGCACACGGACCTCCCGCTGCTGGGCATTTACAACGGGGAGGTCACCTTGTACTTATATGGGGGGACCCCAGGTACCCCAACCACCCCATACAGACCCATCTCTTCCACTGGTGTCATATGCTCAGATAATGTTAGACGGCATTTTTTTTTTTTAAATAAAAGGTTTTTGCTACTTCCAAGCACAAATCTAACCCCCGCTGGCTGTGGTATTGACAATGTATTGGCCAGTTGCTCTGACCTCGCTCGTCACACAGGGAGACCGGCCTGAGTTCAAACATCTTTATTCTGAACCAGTCACAGAGGGAAGGAGCCTCGCGCCCTCAGACGGTGAAAGGAAAGTGCAAATGGGAGGCACACGGGTCCCACCGAAGGAAGGTGTCGCCGGAAAGTCACCCAATCCCGGAGTATGGGAGTGTGATCACGCTGCCCCTGAGGGAGCGGAGGAGAGGGGACCCGGGCAACAGGAGCAGCAGCACAGCAGGGAACTTAGGGGGGGCAGCTCTGACACCCACAAACCACCAAACCTCTCTGCGCCCGAGATCCCCACCCTTCAACAACACAAACCTCTTCCCCATAAAATTATAGCCGCCAATATGCTTTAAAAATACAGCATCGCTACCTCCTCCAGAACTCCTCTCATTCACTCTGCAACACTGAACTTTGGAGAGCTAGAATCAACAAATTGGGGAACGCACAGTGAGGACGTGGAGCAACTGGGACCCGTGAGCACCTGTGATGGGAATGTGAAATGGTGCAGCCACGATGGCAAACAGGATGACCGTTTCTTTAAAAATGAAAAATAGAATTACCCTAGGATCCAGCACCCCCACTTCTGGGTATACACCCCAAAGAATGAAAAAACAGGGTCTCAGAGAGATACCTGTGCACCCACGTTCCTAAGCAGCTTTATTCACAAGAGCCAAGAGATGGGAACAACCTTTCACTCATGGATGGGCGGATGGACACACATGTGGTACCTACGTCCCACGACCTATGACTCAGCCTTAAAAAGGAAGGACATGCTGACACGCGCGCCACATCCTGGATGAACCCTGAGGACATCCTGCTAAGTGAAATAAGCCCGTCGCAGAAAGATAAACACTGTGTGATTCCACGTATAGGAGGTGCCTGTGGCAATCAAAATCAGAGAGGCAGAGCGTAGAATGGTGGTTGCCAGGAGCTGGAGGAAGGAGAGAATGGGTAGTTGTTGAATGGGGATAAAGGTCAGTTTTGCAAAGTGAATGAAGGGAGTTCTGGAGGTTGGTTGCACAACCACAGTGTGAATGGACTTAACACGATTGAACTGTGTGCTTAAACGTGACTAAGGCGGTAAAAAACATGTACAAAATCTATACACATGTGGAGCTGTATGTGGTGTTATGATTCAACAGGGATTTGTCTGAGTCGCTACCCTTTGCAGGTATAAACCCTAGGCAGAAGAGCCACAAAACTAGGACCCAATCGCTGCTCTAGAGAGCTGGTTGGGGAGCCACGCGAATCAATAATGTCTATACACGTTGGTTAGGACCAGTGATGGGCAACCTTTTGAGCTTGGTGTGTCAAACTTCGCCAAAAAACTGAGCATAACTCGGGTAGTGTGTCGCTTTGAGGAAAAAACTAACTCCAGGACTCTAGTCGCAAATGTGTCATCCTCAGGAGCAGCAAATGTTTCATCCTCGGCACGCGGCCGCGTGTCATCAGAAATGGCTACGCGTGTCAGTGCTGACACGCGTGTCCTAGGTTCGCCATCACTGGTTAGGACACTGACAGACATGCCCATTGAGTGCCGTGAGAGCCAGGCGGGGAGTTAGGGACAGGAAGGTCAGGGAAGGCTCCCTGGAGGAGGTGACCTTGAAGGCTTCGTGCATAGAGCACTGGGACCCGGGAGCTGGTTGGACTCAGTGGCCTGTTCCTGTCAAATACACCTCCACTTCACAATCCCTCCCTCCATGGAAAGGGTGTTTGATAGATTACAAAACCCACTCCATCTATAACACAAGGCTCATCTGAATCAACAGCTCTGGGTCCGTGGTGGGCCCTCGAATTAAGGAGACATCCACAGGGAACAAAACCCTGGTGTGGCACCAGAAGATGCAAGCCCAAGTCCTTCACCTCGTCTCCAACCCAAAGAAAGAAGACCCTGAGCATCCACCAGTTTTCATTGCCTCTAAAGTGCCTGCGCGAGCCAGGTCCTAGCACGCTGGAGACAGCTCCGACCTTATAAAGCGCGGGGCCAAATCCCAGGGCTTTTTGATATTTGCGACAGCCAGATTTATATCTGGAAGGAATGAAAGAACAATAACAAATTTATTTTCCAGGCTGTATATTATGAATTTCAATGTTTTCCTGTTTCTTCGCATGAAGTTTCCTTTCGGTTGGTTATAAAACCCTGTCTCGTTTATGTTGGAGACAGAACAGGTTGCCTGAATGCAGTGGACTTCAAGAGCTAGTGGAAAAGGCATGCTAACCTCATTTCTCCCCCTACTCCCGACTCCCCCGCTCTCTCTGGCTGAGAGCCGTCGGAGACAGGTCCCCTCTGAGAGGTCAGCCTCCAGGAAGAGCCACGGCTGGGTCCTGGGGGTCCAGGTAAGCTCCAGGCTACCGGCCAGGCTAACGGAGAGGGTGTTCCAGAAAAATGAAATAATACCCACACGTGCTGCTCTCACAGGTCACAAACAGTGGCACCTTGTCACGAAAAACTCTAGAAAACTACAAAAATAAACTAACTAGAGGAAACCCGGGAAACCTCTGATGCTCATAATTGGTCCCTGGGACTTTGGAAAACAGTGGGCCCACCCACTTTGTGCACCATCCTGAGACCCATGGGACCAGGGCTGTGTCCCCAATCCAGGATGACATTATTACAGCTTAGTTTTCAGCATATGCTTTCTCTCTCTCTCTCTCTCCTTGGTTGCGGGCACATCCCCAGTAGGGGGTGTTCAGGAGGCAGCTGATAGATGTTTCTCTCTCATTGATGTTTCTAACTCTCTATCCCTCTCCCTTCCTCTCTGTAAAAAAAAAAATAAAAATCGATAAAATAGATTTTAAATAATAAATAAATAAAATAACGCAGCTGCATTGTCAAGAGTTTGCTCAATAAAGACTGTGCAGATAGAATCTACATTGTCAAGAGTTTGCTCAATAAAGACTGTGCAGATAGAATCTAGATTCAAGCTCTTCAAAGTTGAAGGATCCCCTCGACTGGAATTGCAGTTTCCTTAAAGAAAAGCAAAACGTTTGCTTACATGTGGTTCCGTCTGCCGTGCCCACTTTCCATCGGCCTGAGTCTTCTGGGTCGCATGCCCCTGGAGCCCACATACAGGGCAGCCCCAGCCCCGGGATGTGCAGCTCACCCCTTCGCTTGTCCAACCGCCGATGCAGCAAAAGAATGGCTGGTGGACCGGTAATGGGTCTCCCGAAGGTAAAAAAAAAAAGACGTGACTTTTTGGAAAAACGGCACACTCGATTTGGCTGCCCTTTCGGACAAGAAAGAGGGATGGAGCTGTGAGGCGCCTGCAGACTCGGTCGGATGCGGACTCTGAAGCCGGATTATAAAATGCCCACTCCCGAAAGGACAAGAGGAAGCGCACAGAGGCGCAGCTTTTCACTCTTAGCCATGTCATTGCATCACCAGCTAACGCCTTTTCCAATGTCCTGACACCGCCTGGACCCGTGCATCGCCGTCTTCCACCCACCCGTGTTCAGGAAGGTTTCCAGACCCCGGGGGGAAGGAGTCCAGGAGGGAGCACCCACCTTTGAAATCCTGGCATGTCCAAGGTGCGCGAGCCGGGGAGCAGAGGGAGAAAGAAAGGGCGCTGGCAGGGGGGGACCCTCGGAGCAGTTCCTGAACTTCGGCCTCTTCTGGGCCCGTGGGGCTCGCTGATAGTTAATTCCGGGGGGGACGGCGAGTCGTGGAGAGGACAAGGGGAGAGCCTGGGTCCTCCGAGCCACTGGAGAGCCGACAGGGAAAACACCTGGTTTTGCTTAGCCCTCTTCAGTAATTCAGCATTAAACCAATTGGAGGAGGAATGTCAAAAATGAACACTTCATTTTCTAAGTATGTTAAACAATGCAAATGGGGCCTCAGTCTGGACACAGCTGGTTCAGATTACAGCGCTCACAACAATCTTGGGGCGTCTGCCAGGACCCAGGGCTCAGCGCTGGGAGGAGAGCCCTGTCCCGGGCGAGCAGCCGCACTCGGGCTCCCAGCATCTCCGCTGGAGGCGATGGGCGGGCAAGTGCGGAGAGCGGGGGGCGGGGGGCTGGGAGGGCCTCCGGACCCTTTGCTTCCCACCCAGGAGGACATCCCCGGGCTGGGCGGGCCCGGCCCAGGCGGGGGAGGGGACCCGGCGCCCCTGGCTTGGGGACACCCGTGCAGAGTTAGCTGCCTCTCTCCAATCGCTTGCGCTCACGACACACACCGCGACAGGGACTCGAGTCTTCTGATTTATTGGGGGAGCAGAGCCAATGGAGCCGAGAGGCTTGGGGATGGCGACAGGAACTCGCGATTTTCCAGAAGGGGTGGAGGAGGGCGGCCTCGGGCCGGCGCGAGCGCGAGGCATCGGCTTGTGCAACGCAGACCTTCCCCGGGGCGCGCGCCCCGCCCGCCCCGCCGGCACCCGGGGTTCTCGCCGCACGTTCTTGCTTGAATTAAAAAGCGTCCCTGTAGCACGTCCACACGTTGGCCAGCTTAAACCTGCACACAGTTACATGTCAATGCTATCCCCATTCGGCTCGAGAGGGAAAAAAAAATTTTTTTTTTCATTAAAAAAGTGTCCCTCGGTGATCTTCACAACAGAAAAGGTGATATGAACAACTGAAAAAGTGATTTGAAAAGAGGAAAAGGACAGCCGGGAAAAACAGGACGATACTAAGAACCTCAAAGTGCTATGCTACGTCCTTTATATTCATTAGATCGGTGGTTGCAAAGGTTTTTTTCTTTAAAGCTTTGGAACCCTTTTCATCAATTTAAGTCTCACCAGAGACACTATTCCTTAGGAGACTAAAGTGGACTGGCAAGGGGTCCGAGCGCCTCCCTCCCCACCTGCATCTTCCCGGGACCCCTCCACAAAGCCCATCTGCTGGAGAGGCTGTGCTCCCCGAAACTCCGAATGGTAGATTGTTAGTCCCATTGAGAGAGGTGAGGAACCCCCGGGCCCCACAGCTGAGACCCACAGGCTGCGGGTCTAGCCTTCTGAAGGGCCTGGTTGTGGCAAGTGAATGGAATCCTACTGAAGCTGCCCTCTGGGATATACATTTTTTTTAATGTTTTTATTTATTTCAGAGAGGAAGGGAGAGGGAACGAGAGAAACATCAATGATGAGAGAGAATCATTCATCGGCTGCCTCCTGCATGCCCCACACCAGGGACTGAGCCCGCAACCCCGGGCATGTGCCCTGACCCAGAATCGAAACGTGATCTCCTGGTTCATAGGTTGACACTCAACCACTGAGCCACATTGGCTGGGTGGTATATTGATTCTTAAGCTGGTAATTAAGAACCTTTGACCCTGCCCCCTTTACTGCCCAGCAGATGCAGAGGGAGAGACCTACTCAGGGAAGGGAACCGTAAGGTGTGGGACTTAGCAGCCTAATGGAATTGCCACCCGTGCCTCATTGTTTCTGGGTGGGCTAGCAAAAATTCACCGGCCACACGTGTCCCGCTCTTCCTCGGCTACCTATAAACCTCCCATTCTCACTTCTGAAATCTGAGGCTCCGTTCCCCATTTTCTACTTCGTCCAAAATGTCATATTTACCCATGCCGTCTCACATGAAACAATGTCGTTTCATGATGATGTGAATCCCCCATGTGCATGTATTAACATTTTTATTTCCTACTGTTAATCCGTCTCTGAATTTATTAGCCCAGCTAGAAGAACTTAGAAGGTGGGAGGGAAAGTATTAATTTTTTTAGCCCCCACAGTACTCTAAAGCGACATCTAACAAGAATGGCAGAATGTTGGTAGTTGTCTAAGCTGAGTGTCCATTTATTTACGAGGTTGTTCATTGCCCCCAAAGTTCGCAATAGCAAAAGGTTGTAAACAACCTCGAAGTCCATCAGTTGGGTACCAGCAGAGTTAAATAAAGTAAGAGCTTCCAATAATGAAGTATTGTGCAACCAATAAAAAATGTTAGACACATAAGAGTACATATTGGACGACTCCACTTATATAGAAATCAAATAGGGTAGTGACTGGGAGGGGCCCAGGGGCCTTCTGGGTGCTGGGAATATGCTAAATCTGGATCTGGCTACAGGGACGTGGACGGTTAGGATTTGTGAACTCCTCTGTACCTTACACTTCTCTCACTCAGCTTACATTTCCCCATCTTGTCCACAAAGCTTCGGTAGGAGATTTTATCAGATGTCCTGCTAACATCAGAATGAACAGTATCATAGCATTTCCTGATCTAGCAATTCTGTTTTTTAAAAAGAAAATGAGGTGTGTTGAGCATGAACTGCTAAGTGACCCTTCTGGCTTCTAAATACCATCATTTCCTTTTCTAAGTGGTTTGTTGTGTGTGTGTGTGTGTGTGTGTGTGTGTGTTTGTTGTTGTTGTTGTTTTGGTGCAAAACAAAGATCCTAACATCTACCTCACCTCCCATCATTGGAATCAAATACAATCACAACTATAGAACAACTTCACAAAGTGTAAACTTCAACGTCAAGGGAAGAGGTTATCATCTGCTGAATGGGGCCTTCCTGGCTCCAGTGAAACTCAACTTCCTCACTGTGCTGTGGATTGGAAAACAGATGGGCTATTTTTTTTTTTAAGCTGATGCTTCAAATTGGGGGTAAATTTCACAAAATTAATAAAAGTAATGATATATTTTGACTGCTAATATTAAATTATTTATTTTTTCACTGTCCAAGAGTAATTACATCACATTGCCCTTCTTAAGCTGGTAATTAAGAAGGGCAATGTGATGGCCCTTGCCGTTAGGTGTGGCTAGAAACAATGAGACACGGGTGGCAATTCCATTAGGCTGCTAAGTCCCACATTAATTAATTGCCCAAGAGAGAATGTAAAACAGGGAAGGTGACATGATGGAATGTTCATGATCATGCTGGACTCCACACACACCCTCTCCTTTGACCCCCCCCCTCCAATTTGCAAAAAAAAAAAAAAAAAAACAGACCCAGAGACACTATGTCCACACAGATAATAAACAATCCAAACTCTACCCTAAACCAAGCCCTTTTGATTCTAGAGTCCTCATTCTTCCAGTTTACCAAGCCTTGTTTCAACAAAAGTTCACTGCCACCAATCTAATACCAACAGAAATCCCCAATATGGGGTGTCCTAAAGGAGAAACTATCCAGATAATCAGTTTGCAAACCTGAGAGCCCCCCAAAAGTGGGCTCTGTCCAGACAAAGGGGAGGCTGCTTTTTATCAAGTCCTGCCTTTGTCTCTGATTGGTCTATTGTTATGCAAATTGGGAATCCAAATTTGCACAGTCTTATTGGTCCAAATAGCATGGCCCTGATTGGTCCTTAGGAAGCCACTCTGATTGGCCAGTGAAGATGCAAATGAGGATGTAGAGCAGGGGTCCTCAAACTTTTTAAACAGGGGGCCAGTTCACTGTCCCTCAGACCGTTGGAGGGCTGGACTATAGTTTAAAAAAAACTATGAACAAATTCCTATGCACACTGCACATACCTTATTTTGAAGTAAAAAAAACAAAATGGCAAAAACACCCGCATGTGGCCCGCGGGCTGTAGTTTGAGGATGCCTGATGTAGAGGGACAGTTTCAATTAGACAGGGCAGGTCTCAGTTTTACAGAGGAAAGACGAGCTCAGGAACTATTCATAAGGGTGGGCTCAGACGGCAGGAGCAGAGTGCAGGAGGCTGGCAGCTCCGTCTGTGGCTTTTCACTGAAATGCAGAATGTGTGAGAGGCCTCTGCCAGCAATGGTTAATTGAGTCCAATTAACCACTAGGAGTTCTTGGAAGATGTATTCCTTCTCAGGGTCAACACTTGCTTTCTCTGACTTTCTGCTTACACAGCTAGTGCCCATGACACATGGGTTCATGTGTTGGTCACCTCACTGAATCCCACCGGAATTCTCTGAAATCTGGCCATGTTGCCACCATTCACCCACAATGGTGCTTGCTAAGTTTCCTAGTGCTCTCATGGCCCAATACCATGCCCTTCATGTTTAATTGTGCTTTTGTCTCTTTGAAGGATTTGACCATTGATAATCCATCTTGTCCTCTCATGTTATCCTGGTTTCCTCACCATGACTGCATTTTCTCCAGCCTCTTCTTTCTCCTCCTCCCTGGCCAAAAAGCCCCCCAAAGTTACATCCAGCCTCTCTCCTCTTCTCACTACCTCTTTTGGAAGAGTCACTGATCCTGCAACTGTTATGGGGCATTGATAGATACTGTCAGCATTTGCAGAGGACTCTCAAATCCTCCTCGTCATCCCTAACATGTCTCTTTCTTGGCAGAGCCAAATGTTCAACTCCTTGTGAGATATTTCCCTAAATCCATTTCCTCTCCTGACTTCTCAGTCACCTAGTCAGGGTAGTTCCTTTACTCCCTGAGAACTAATAAAGTCGAAAGGTTTCCACCCTACTGGTGGTTTTGGTTTAGCGTTTTGGGTGGTGGTGATGTGTGTTTTAATAGAAATGGCTCAATGGGTGTCACAAAATGACACATGTTGTCACATTCTGTAGGTTGGTGGTCCAGGGCTAGGATGGTAGCTCTGTTCCTTTAAGGTTTGGAGATCCAGGCTCCTTCTATTGCTTAGCAATCTCTAAAGTGTTGACCTACATTGTCCAAAAATGGTGCACTATCCCCACCACACCTACATTTCATCACACAGGATGGAAGTTGATAGCCACACCTAACGGCAAGGGCCAGTGGGAGATGGAGTCTGTGTTCTGAGATCAGGAACCTACTAGTACTTAGCTAAAAATCTGTTTTTCTCTTATTGTGAAAGCAGAAAATGGTCATCCGGAGACAAGCTGCCAGCTCAGTCAGAAACTCTAAGGAACATCAATTATCTTTACTTTGCCCATCTTTATTTCTATAGTGAGATTTCTCCATGGTCATCTCTATTGCAAATATTTTCCATTTTTTGTTGTTGTTTTTTACCTTTTAGCCTACAGATTTTTGAAAATGCATACATTTTTTTTTAAAAAAATATATTTTATTGGTTTTTTTACAGAGAGGAAGGGAGGAAAGATAGTTAGAAACATCGATGAGAGAGAAACATCGATTCAGTTGCCTCCTGAACACTCCCTACTGGGAATGTCCCCGCAACCAAGGTACATGCCCTTGACCGGAATCGAACCTGGGACCCTTCAGTCCGAAGGCCGACACTCTATTCACTGAGCCAAACTGGTCAGGGCCATACATTTTCTATTTCTATGTATTTGGATGTCCTAATCCCACCCTTCATAGTTTCTGCCCTCTGTGTCATGCTTATGTTAAACACACATAATGTTAAAAAAATACTGGTCTGTTTCCCTGGAGAAACCTAACAAATACAGCACCTAATCAAGTTTTTAACCTTACTGAGCTTCAGGTTTTCAGCTATAAAATGGGGGGAAAAATAACATCATGGCATTGTAAAGGAAACAGTGTTCATAAAGCACCTAGCAGGTGCCAATGCACAGGTCAATAAAGGTTAGGAAACTTTCTTTTATTTTTACCATGAGTCACTGATCAGCCTATAGTGCAAGTAGGTGTGCACAGGCCAAGGCAGGGCACAAGGACATTGCCTGGAGGAGGTGACAGACTCCTGAACTTTATACATCATTTACTGTACCCCAATTTTACAAACGTAAAGGCCCAGAGGGACTAATTTACCCAAGGTCCTATCATTAGAGGCACAACAGGGGTCGGAATCAGGTTTTTGGACTTCTGCTCCAGGATGGCTTCTCCTATTACATTTGGTCTCTAAACTGTAGTTTCCTGCAACCAACTTGCTCAAGGATGCCAGGATTTTCTGCACATACTTGGAATTCTCAGAAAAATCAGCAAATCATGAAAACACCTGGGCTTTTTGTATGGCTTGTTTTAACTGACTGTGGTTTTAACATATGATCATGTGTAAACTATGAGAGCTCCATATCAGAGAGACTTTAGGCCAACATACTCTTTGCTATGGAGCTGGAGTTGCACTGAAGAAAGTAGTTAATGGCATTCTCTGTTTCATTTTTGTCTGTTAGTTTTCTGCTACTTAATATGTATTGATGTTTGGGGCAAAGTTAATATATTTAATACTAGAGGCCCAGGGCACGAATTCATGCACAGGTGGGGTCCGGCCAGCCCGGCCCCAATCAGGGCAGATTGGTGCCGGGCCTGTCGGGAGGAGGAGATGGCGGGAGGTTGGCCGGTGGGCCCTGCCCCCAATTGGAGTGTGTGTGTGGGGGGACGATTAGGGGTGGGGCTGGTCGTGGGGAGGGACTGTGGGTGGTGGCCGGCCAGCCCTGCCCCCAAATGGGGTGTGGGGGGCAGATCGGGGGCCAGTGGCCTGGGGGAGGGGCCATGGGTGGTTGGCCGGCCAGCCCTGCCCCTGATGGGAGTGGGGGGGCCGATCAGGAGTGGAGCTGGCTGCGGGGGAGAGGCTGCAGGAGGCTGGCTGGCGGCCTCACTCCCCTCCCCCCCTCCCCCATCAGGCTGGTTCGCTGGCTGCAGTGGGCGTCACAGTGACCAGTCGTTCTGGTTGTTACGGCGTTTGGGTCGCTGGCTTTTTATATATGTATATAGATAATTTTATAATAGTATGATGTTCAAATTACCTCATTTCCTATTCACATACGAAAGTGGTTCCCAGATTCTTGAATTTAACAAACCAGTAAATCAACACCCTTGAAAATTAGAAGAAACAATATTATGCTGTCAGCTTTTTTTTTTTTTTTTAATTAAAGGATTTTTTATTGATTTTTTTAGAGAGAGGGGAGGGAGAGGGAAAGAGAAACACTGATGTCAGAATGAAACATTAATTGGCTGCCTCCTACCTGGGATCAACCCTGAAACCTGGGCATGTGCCCTGACCAGGAATCGAACTGGCAACCTTTTGGTGCAAGGGACAACACCCAATCAATTGAGCCACACTGGCCAGGGCTATGCTGTCCACTTGTAATTTTGCCAAATGAAAATAAAAAATATTACAACTATCATATAGCATATTACCATATTGCATAAAAGAACTTTTAACACCATATGAAGGAGAGACCTTGTAAGCTTCTCTTATGTATCCAGATGGGATGTCAGATTTCAACCGTATTCCTAGAGAACTCAGGGACAGGAGAGGCATACATTATTTGATCATCTCGATTGTCCTACAGAAAGCAGGAAGATTGGCTCATTACAACCTTAAGACAAGTTATGGGAAAATGCTTCCAAAACTAAAAGGGGAAGTGGGTGGTGGTACAGGATGAAATGAGAGTTGGTAATCCTGAGTTGTTCACTGTTGAAGTGAGTGATGAGTACACTGTTACTTTCTGTACTTTTGTGTCTATATTCAAATTTTCCTCTAATAAAAAGTTAAAAAGCATCGAACAGTCTGTCAAATTACAGCAGGAAGGTTAGGGAGAGGTGGGGAAGATAAGTGATCAACCAAAGGACTTGTATGCATGCATATAAACATAACCAATGGACGCAAAACTCTGGGGGTGAGGGCATATATGGGAGTGGGGTAAGGGGGGCAATGGTAAGATATGTACACATATAATACCTTAATAAAAAAAATTGAAAGAAAAAAAAAGTTAAAAAAAATTTTTTTGACAATACAGCATAATGCTAAGATTTGAGGAAGCTGGGTAATGAACATACAGCGGTTATTCGGTATCCCGTGAACAGACTTTAACTTTTGCATTTATGATCACTGCTTTGAAGTTCTTGTGGGCTAAATCCAACATGTAGGCCCACACAGTTTCTTTTGACAGCTTCTCTTCTGAGTATGGGTCACACTTTCTTCTTTGCATTACTCATAGTTGTTGGTTGAAGTCTGGACAATTTAGATTATATGTAGCAACTACTGATTGCAATGTACTTCTCTGACTTTAACATTTGGATTTATTATTTTTTAAAAATATATTTGTATTGATTTCAGAGAGGAAAGGAGAGAGAGGGAGGGATAGAAACATCAAAGATGAGAGAGAATCGTTGATCAGCTGCCTCCTGCAAGCCTTACACTGGGGATCGAGCCCACAACCAGAGCATATGCCTTTGACCCTCAGTCCACAGGCCGACCCTCTATCCACTGAGCCAAACCAGCTTGGGCTAACATTTGGATTTAAATTGAGGAATCTGTCTTCCCTGCAGAAGAGTGTGGCTGCTGATGTCTCTGCTATTTTTACATCCTTAGTTTAATCTTTCACTCTGGCCTCCCAGAGGTTGCTGCTGCAGGACTGAATGGTCAGCAGGAGGCTGTGCTCATTAGACACCCAGAGCCGCTGTGGCTTCCAGCCACTGCCGATGGATGTGGGTGCAGACTGAAAAATACAGGCCAGGCTCTGGGTGGCTGAGGCTTTCTTCTCCTGGGGGCTCTCTTGGTTCTCCCTGGGCATGGCTTTCTCAGCTCATTACATTTCCACTGGTCGGCACTTGCCCCACCTGGAGTTGCAACCTCAGCCTAGCACAGTGGTCGGCAAACTGTGGCTCGCGAGCCGCGGTTTGCCGCTCTGTTGACTAATGAGTTTGCCAACCACTGGCTTAGCAGAGCTGAGTTTTCTCCAGGTTTCCTTCCAAGTTCACCATTTTTAACTGGCAAAGTCATGGTTTTTGCTCAGCTTCCACTCCACTCCATGGAGTTCATGCCCTCAGGCTACAAAGCAGCTGGTTTTCAGACTGGCTGGGGGAGGGAGGGGTGTTGGGGAGCCCCAGGCAGGAAGCTACAGACTCCAGTGGTTCTTACCTGAAGCTCTAGAGTCTAGACGGTTTTAAAAAATCAACCATTTTCCATTTCTTGTCTTTCACCATTTTGGTTATATACTTGTTTTTTTGCAGGGAGGATTGGCTGACCTCTTCACCCTACCATGGCCAGATGTCCATCCCTCCTAATACCCTTTTGTTTATTCTTGAATGATTGAAATATTTGAAACCCACCAATAAGGGATGAAGGCATAAGTAAAATTACTTCCAGGTAAAGCTAATGTTTCAAGGAAAAAAATTAAGAGTGAAAACACTTTAAAAAATGGAAATCCATTCCTCAAGTAGCAACTCTACGGAGAATTGATTTCAACCATCAGTACTTTTCAACACGGGAGCGACAGTTGGCGAGTGTGATCCTAAAGAGCGCCACGGGTTGAATGCATGCATCTAGACTACTCGCGTAGTGAGCCTGCATGTGCGAGGCATGCCAAATGCTTTAGGGAGATGACTTTGAAATGATTCCAAAAATGTTCAAAGACTACACATTCCATATATGTTTTCAAAAATAAAAAATTACCTCATTAGTCTAGAATGTGTAACTTTATCACCATCACCCCATTTTTTATTAATGGAGAGGGCCTGGAACTGCCTTTTAGACAGAAATGAATGTGTTAACTCACAGATGACACCGTGGTGCTTTAAATATACTTCAACGGACAGAGCTGCTTGGAAACCTAAAACAAAGCTATGTTACTTTGCTTCCAATTCTTTTCTTTAAAAGAAATGTTTCCCTCCACCATCTGGAATGGGCCTTGCCCTTTGGGAAATGAATTCATTCAAGAATATACATTGACTCACCATTGCTAGAGGAAAACTTCTCACAGTATAAGTCCTTCCACATTTAAATGCCTTCTATTTTACAAAAAAGCATTGCATTTTTAACAGCCCAAGGAAAACTAGGAAACAACTTCACCAAACTCTTTTCAAAGTTCACAAATATTTTCAATCACTGAGATTTAATTTCTGAGGGTCAGAAATAGTTCACTGAAGTCCAAGAATGTTAGAGCTGAAAAGGGGAGTAACTCTTGTAAAAACAGCCACAGCTGAAAATGACCAGTTAAAATATCATCGTAGTGCGAATTATTAATTTCTTAACCCCAGAAGGGCCAAACGTTTGATGCCCAGCAGTAGCCAAGGCAGAAAACGAACGCAGGGGTCAAACATGTGCCTTCAGGGATCCATTTATTAACATTCTGGAATTTCTCTTTATCTCCAAAGGAAATGCTGGTGTATTTATAAAGGATTCTTCATTTACTGGATGTATTAAATTATGACAATAACATGCTGTACAACCTTCCATCATATCATCTCCTATATTCACATGACCTAAGCCCCCAGGACAGGAAAACAAGTTCGGGTTAGTAACATTTTGTGTTCCATTAGAATTGGTTGGGGCAAGGACCGCTGGACATTAACTTCGCTAGCCCGCTTCCCCCTAGGGTGCTCAAATGTTACTTCTTTTAACCACCACACCCTCCTCCCATCTGCCTGCCAGGGCCGACCCAGGGCTCCCCAGCACCTCTCACTGCTCTAGCAATGTGGACAGGAGTCTCTCTCTCCCACTAGACTGAATTTCTCAAGCCTCAGACCCTCCTCGCACCCCTCATTTTTAGCCCATAAAGCTCCCTGCCGATCTCACAGAAGAAAATTCCCACAACTACCCAAATCCATTTGCTATCTGCATCTCCCTCTCTTCCATTACGTCTGTGCCAATAAAGGAGTCTTTCTATCCAAGGCCGATGCCTCGCTCCCTCCTCAGGAACTCTTCTCTCCACTCTCTTCATCCTGTAAGCATTTGTACATGCTTAAGCCTCCCAACTTAAACCAATTCTCCCTCCACCCCACTCTCCTCTCTCCTCCCAGTGTCCTCTTTCCCCTTGACAATGTAATTTCTCAGAAGAGTTGCCTACAAACACTTATCTCCAATTGCTCACCACCTACTCAACTCTCTTAAGACTGGCGTTCCCTCCCACCATTCCACCAACACTAAGTCAAATCCAACAACTCTCTGATCCCAGAATCCAGTGGAGTCTTCTCAAGCTTATCTCACCAGAGCAGCAAGCACTCCACACTTCTGACCTCTCCCACCTTCTTGAAATAACTCTTGGCTTTGGCAACACCCCCACACCTGACATGCTTACCCCTTTTTTTGGCAATAATAATCTCGAGTTCTGACATCTGTATAGAATTAGATTTTATAAAGCATTTCCATAAGTGACACATTTATCATTTAATAAATACTATGAATGAATGCATCATTTGATGTTTACAATCCCATAAGCTTACTACATAGGTTATTTGAGATGAGAAAAATCAATTCCATCAAAGTAATGCTGTTAAAAGTCAAAAGAAGCCACCTCCCAACTTAAAATCCCATGATCCTTCCAATGCACAAACAGTTAAAAATATTCAAGTTCCACATCTAAGAAAAACTAAGACAGGATTGACTGATCATCTTGCAGAAACATGAAGGCCGGATGATGCATAATATCACCTCTGAACAGGCTGGCTAAAACCTCTCAGATCCTCTTTTCATACGTTATCTTATGGTAAGCCCTGTGAAACTTCATACTTAACATTTCCAAGGCTCAAACAGTATCCTCACAGCAGACATCCGGCGAGCACTTGAAGACATTAGCTTCAGTAGTTGATCAACGGCTGCTATAAACAACATGTGTAAGTCATTTCTCCCCCTTCTAAAGAAAAAGTCAGCAGCTGTTTGCTAAAAAATCTTTTTTTTTTTATTGTGGATGAAGACATCGCCAACTCACATATATCATTTTTATTTGGAGTATTTTTTGCCTTGCAGTGCTCCTGAGAAATTCAGAAATGCATTGACTTTAGTTCTATAAAACACAACCCAATACTATAGTTGGGTTGTAAATTTCCCCCATTTAGTTATTTCCCTAAAAATCAAGACAATTTATCAATTTTAAGTACAGAAACCTTAATAAGTTAAAAAGTAAATACTGGCAAATAATCACAAATGTCAGAACATTAAAAGTGTCTTTACTTTTTCCATAGGAATATATAAAATAAATATCAAGTATAACTCACTTGATATTTACAAAATTAAATTTTTTGATGGAAGACGCTTTAAATACTTTGATATATGAAAAACTTCATTAGCTTTATAAATCAAATTCAAATGCTCTAAGTTTGATACATAATAGCTCTCTCTAAGTATTCTCATCCCTCCCCTGTCCCTGAAGACACTTTTATATTTTCCACCTAATGTTTAAATAAGTTATTTTGAGAGTGTTTTTCTCCCTTTTGATTAACCATTGAATGGTTAAAATAAACTGGAGGCTTTATTTGGGGGGATATTTAATATTTTAAGTGGCTGATTTTAAGGAATTCAATTCTTTCCTCTATTTTTTTTTTCTTTTAAATAAATAATGGCAGGAAACTAAAATTCAAACAGCCATATGATACAGAATTGTACTAAATCAAATTCAATGTCTGGCTGGATTTTCTATTATAGTATTAGCAGTTGAAAACCATTAGGAATGTTGTGAAAAACTGTGGCAGCTAAAGCAAAATTCAACCACAAATCCTAGTAAGTTTGCAGAGAAGTAAACAGTAAAATTACTGTAGTTAAACTACTGCAGTAAATTATTGTTAGAAATGTCCTATTGCTGACATTAGAATTATATGCTTCATCATTGTATGGCTGGTTACTAAGAAGATTCCTTGAGCAGATGGTTCATCTCTGACACAACTTAGTTTCAGGAAAGTAGATGAGTTATGTCTGGTTTAGATCAACAAACACTTAGTATGCATACCAGTCAGCTATAGTTTCAATGATGATACAACTGAAACATTAGGTACTACAGCTTCAGTTCAAGGTCACATAATTAAATAGCAGCCATGTAAGGTCATGCTGTATGCCCATAACAGCTTTCAAACTTATGTTAAACTATGGGGTGAAGGGAGATAGGCTGTTTTGAATCGGGAAGGAAATACTTAAGATGTCATAAAAGGCATTTAAAATATGATGACATGCTACTTAAATACCCACTACTTAAATTTTAATTTTCAAATTATAGGAGAAAAACTCTTTGCATTTTCTATTTCTTCAAAATGAAGGATCATGTGTCTTTTCTTTTTTTTAACTTAGAAATTTTTATTTCAGATGCTCCACACTGAAATGAAACTTCAATGGCAAGCAGCAAATAATTCAGGCCGGTCAGTGAAAGTATCTTTGAAAGGATCCCAAGGGTAATAATTTTATAAGAGAAATAATGGGCAAAACAGACAGGAGGCAGTTTGGCAGTTCTAATATAGAACTGGATGACCACGCCTTTAAGCACACTAAATAAAGAATGGCAACATAAATAAGTTAGCTAAGGAGAGGGGACGTTGTGAAGCAGCAATGTCTCAGTTACTGAATTCCTCAGAAGAACCAGTTTCACCCATCAACACATAAAGACTTCCAATCTTCTAAATACAGTAGGAAGTATACAGTTAATCACAGCAAAATTTACAAGTGATCAAATTTAGCCCTGGCCAGAGCCAGAACTATTTACATATTTGGATTAATATCATTTCCACCTTTCCTTGTTATACAGATGTTTCTATTTTAAAGGCATACTGAAATTTACAAAATTTGCAAGAAATGTCTTTAAATATACAACTTCAACAACTAATACAAACATGAACATCCTGATTAAGTTCCAAGCCAGGATTTATGACAGGTTTATAAAAAATTAAAGAAATACTCCCTTATTCTTAAGTTCCCAACACCTGGTGCTGGTGTTGCTGAAGTAATTCCACTGCCCTTGGTGATCATGAAGATGCGAGTGGACAATTCCTGGACTGACATACCTCTCACAGGACATCTCAGACAGAGGAAGGAGGGGCCGTGTTTAGTGATATTGCTAATTATAGTTCCGTAAATGCATCTGTACGATTTAACACTTACATGACAGTTGTGTGTATAGGTGCGAAAAAACAAGTAGTTTTAAGATGATAACTTTAAAAAGATACCTTAGCTCTTAAAACCAAATCATATACCCATAGTATGCACTTGACAACAAAAAGAGAAAGGCTGATACACGCAATAATTTGGATGGATTTCGAAGGGCATTGTACTGAGCGAAAAAAGTCAATCTCAAAAAAGGTTACATCCTATAGGATTCCATTTATATAGCACTCTACAGAAATGGGAGAACAGTGAGTGGTTGCCAGAGGTTAAGGGAGGGGCTAAAGAAGGAGGTGGCTCTGACTGTAAAAGGGTAGCACGAGGGTTTCTTGATGTATCTTTTCTGTAGGGGTGGTCACATGGATTTACACATGTGATAAAGTTGCATAGAACAAAATGCACACACATTCCACCTCAGGACACCTATGTCCTCCCAGGGGCACCCTTGCTCTTGTCCTGTCTACACCAAGTCCTCTATCCAGATGATTAATAGACACTTGAGATCAATTTTCTGCACGATGCAAAGAAGCCACAGCTATTATTTCTTCTTCCTTTTCTTTTTCTTTTTTTTGGGGTAAATCTCATGATTATCTTTAAAAGACAACCACATATCTCGACTAGCCTAAATTAACTTGAAAATCAGAGAAGGAAATTAAAAGCTGACATATAGCTACTTTTATTTTACTTACTTCCGTAAGTTAAGATTAAAAAAATCAAATGTTTCTAGCCTGAATTAGGTTAAATCAGAGAAGGGAAAAAATATATAACAAACACTTCCTCCTGTGACACCTACAATTTCTAAAAACAGTAAGAATATGTTTTATTAAATTTAAAGAAAGTACAACTGCAAACAAATACATGACTTTTTCCAAAAGGCCACTTCGTGATAAAGTACATACGTTTAGTGTTTCTCTAAAGTGCTGTGCATGTCGTCTCTGGCTTGAGAGTCATCTATTGATTCAAAAGGTCCTTCAACACAACCCCGGCACTGTTGTCCGGCGACACTGGCAAAGGCGTAAATGTGGGCAGCACATCTGAAATGGGTTTCAAAAGGAGGTGCCCAGGCCCACCAGGTCCAAGTCCAGCCGGGTTCATGAGAGGCACAGCCGCAGAGCGGGGAGCCAAGAACGGACTCACATCTGTTCTTCTCCCAGACCTGGGTTCTGTCGTATCTAAATGACAAAATGTGGATTAGTCAGTCTCCTATATGTTATTTAGTCAGCACTATACAAGTGTTTTAGGTTCCAAGATTTGACCCCTAAAAAAATTTAATTCATATGCTGCTGGGTTCTGGATCCGATGCACAGGGTCTATGAAATATAGAAGGACAAGAGAAAGAAATGGGAGAAAGGAAACAGGACAGAAGGATATTTTTGAATGTGTAACTAATACTTCATTAAACTCATTAATGTCATTTTATATTTAAATACAAGTTACATAACTGATAAACTTAATTTACTATTGAAGGGGAACAAAGTTTTGCCTCTTAGGACATTGATTTCTAAGCGGCAATTAAGACTCAGAAAGGAACTTTGAGCCTCCCCTTCCCTGCCTAGGAGATTGGGAGGGAGAGACGGACTGCAGCAGGGACTCTCCGGAAGCTGGCCTCAGCAGCCCAACCTGGACTGTGTGTGGTAAACAGGAGGACTTGGGCAGGGCCTGTTAGCTAGATGCCCACCGTGTTCCAATGTATCTGACTGCTGAGCACGGATTTCCCTGCCACGGGTGCTCCGGTCTTCCTCAACTACCTGCCCATTCTCACTTCTGAAATCTCAGAACCCTGCCCGTCCCCCCTTTCTCTGCTGTCCAAAATTTCATATACATCCAATGCTGCCTGTCTTGGGAATTCTCATGTGTATGTGAGCCCCCGTCCCATGTACATATATTAAAAATTTGATTTTCTCCTGTTATTTTGTCTGTTAATTTGATTATTAGTTCAGATAAAAGAACTTAGAAGGTGGGAGGAAAAGTATTTTTTTAGCTCCCATACTACAACAAATCCAGGATCAAAGATTAAACTGATCCTTCAACTCCTGGAGCAATCAGAACATCAGGGGCTTTTGGGTCTGATTAGTACCAATCGAGCTGGTACAGGACTTGTAACTGAATGGAGGAGAGGAGGAAAGAGGGAGGAGGGGGAAGAGACTGAGGGGAGAAGGGGTAAAAGAGAGGGAGAGCCTGCCATAATGAATTTTGGAATCCTCTTTTAAGATGTTACAACCTAGTGTAACAAGAAAAAGTATTTTTAGTATAGTCTACATCTGTTAAAATTAAGACTTTTCACTAAATTTAGCAGCCAAAACTTTTATCTAAACAACAAATAAATTTTACTACTTCCTCTTTCTCTAAAAGTTGAAGAAAATATAACTATTTGTCTAAATGACTAAGCAAGTTTTTAAATTTTCAAAATATAAATTATTTAATATCTTATTCAAAATGTAGTATCTGACATGTGATATAATTATAACATACTAGAGGCCCAGTGCATGAAATTCGTGCACAGGGAGGGGGGGAGTAGGGAGGGGCTCCTTCAGCCTGGCCTGCACCCTCTCGTAATCCAGGACCCTCAGGGGATGTCCGACTGCCTGATCACCCCTAACCACTCTTACTGCCTGCCTCATTGCCCCTAACCACCTCTGCCTGCCTGATCACCCCTAACTGCCTCATTGCCCTTAACCACTCTGCCTGCCTGCCTGCCTGATTGCCCCTAACCGCCTCTGCCTCGGCCCCCACCACCGCGGCTTCGTCTAGAAGGACATCCAGAGGGTCGTTCAGCTATCTGGTTTAATTAGCATTATTACGCTTTTATTATTATAGATGTGTACCTTTACAGTTCCACTAGCAAACATGTTAGTTTGAATTAAAATATAAAGATTTCAGGGGAAAAAAGAGACCTTACAATAAATAATCTTTTTGTAGTTTAGAGGATATATTTAAATTTCAACTCAAGAAATTTTACTGCATGGTAATATAGGGGATATGAATATAAATAAGACACTTATAAATTAGTGGAATAAAAAATTATGTACACAGCCCTGGCCAGTTTGGCTAGGTGGTTAGAGTGTCAGCCAATGGACCAAAGAACTGCGGGTTCAATTCCTGGTCAAGGGCACATACCTCAGTTGAGGGCTCTATCCCAGGGGCCCTGCAGGAGGCAACCAATTGATGTCTGTCTCTCTCTCTCTCTCCCGCCCCCCCCCCTGCCCCGCACCCTGCTCCCTTTTTCCCTTTCATTTTCTTGGAAAATCAATGGGAAAAATATCCTCAGACAAGGATTTTATATATATATTTATAATTTATGTATATATATATATATATGTATATATATGTATATGTGTGTGTGTGTGTATATATACTATCTAATAATAGACAAATATGCAAATTGACCGCACCTTCACTACGCCCAAGCCACGCCCACCAGCCAAGCCACGCCCACCAGCCAATCAGGATGAATATGCAAATTACCCAACAAAGATGGTGGCTAATTTGCATATCAAGACAGCGTAGAAAGAAGCCAAGAGCTGCAGAAGGGAACAAAGCTGCAGAGAAGCAAGCAAGCCAGGGGGAGGAGAAGGGAGGAGCGGAGGCGGGGCCGGGGGAGAAGGGAGGAGCGGAGGTGGGGCCTGGGGAGAAGGAAGGAGCAGAGGCGGGGATGGGGGAGAAGGGAAAAGCAGGCGGGCTGGCGGAGAAGGCGGGGTGGCGGAGAAGGCGGGGTGGGGGAAAAGGGAGGAGCGGAGGCGGGGCCGGGGGAGAAGGAAGGAGAGCGGGCTGGCGGAGAAGTTAGAAAAGTAGGGGGGCTGGCGGAGAAGGCGGGGCGGGGGACAAGGGAGGAGAGCAGGCAGGGCGGGGTAGAGTGCAGCAGGAAACCCTATTGCAGGACTTTTCCTGCAACGGGAACGCTAGTGTGTGTGTAAGTATGTGTGTGTGTGTGTGTGTGTGTGTGTGTGTATATATAAAAAAAACACATACTGTGGTACCACCAAACTACTTGCTTCTAGGCACATCTTTCATTGTATAAGAATGCTTCCTAACATTCTTGGATATCTAAGCCAGTTTATTAAACTACTCTTATAAATATTAACATACCAAGGTTGGGGTATTGAGCATAACAGATTTTCACAGGGGAAAAAAAAAACTTTCTCTAACTGTAAACTACACTTCTCTGATTAGAAATAAGTACCATGAGTGCGAAAGGAAAACAGGTGCCCAAACAAAGGCTTACCATTTAATCACCTTTTCCAAGAAGAATAATTCAAAGTGCCTTATACAGAGAGAAACAATGATACCAATTTACAAAGGAAAAATATTACATATTTTTTAAATTAATCTAAGCCAATTAAATATCAGGAATATATGAAACCACAAGAATATATGAAGCCAAAATATAATGTCTTACTGGAATTTTAGAAGTAGTCACTGCACATTTTCAAAAACATTAAAAATTTAGTTAATATCACTATAAAACATCAAAACTTATACATTTCATTTCTTAAATTGAAAAAATAAATATCTGGTTTTACCTTTAAAACTTTCCGGTACATTTATATCTAGTTTTCTCCTTCTTGGTGAGTCTAGCGGTTTCATATCATGAACAGAAAGCTTTGGTGGTGGAATAGATGGATGAGATTCTGTTTCCAGAAATTTAACAAAAAGTTCTGAAAAAGACTAAGAAAAAAATATTTCAGTCATATTAGGCAGATATTAAAATTGTATTCGCTACAACTCAGAAAATATACCAGGTATTCTAATTAAATATTAAAAACTAACCATGCCATCTGAATCATGTATGTATCTATCTATCTATCTATCTATCTATCTATCTATCTATCTATCTATCTAAAAGCCTAAGTGACCAGCTGACTGGCCGGTAGCTATGATGCACAATGACCACCAGGGGGCAGATGCTCAACACAGGAGCTGCTGAGCGACAGCAACTTTGCAGAGTGCCCTCTCTCACTCCGGGACCCCTCGGGGGGATGTCGGACTGCCGGTTTTGGCCCGATCCCTGCAAGCCAGGCCAAGGGACCCCACCTGCCAGAAGGACCCCGCTCACTCCGCAGACGCCCTTCAAGCCCCGGCGCCACCCCAAGTGCAGCCAGCCAGGGAGGGACTGCGGGAGGTTGGCTCCAGGGCGAGTCCGGCACGTTTCACGCAGTCCGGCCCCGCTGACCACCTTCTAATTAATTTCCTTTCAATGTGCCCGAATCCGTGCACTGGGCCTCTCGTTTCTTTATAAGCTTTATGAATAATTAAAATGCTAGCACTTTTAACCCCCTGGCAATGAGCAAGGAGACACCTGATTGGTGGTGTTGCTCTTATATCAATCAGGGGCAAGGCAGATGTACAGTCCTTAGTTCATCCTAGCTTGATGCCTGTATCGGTGGCCACAACTGTTTCATGCCTGAGACACATAAAATTATAATTCCTAGTTCTTAGAGGGGAAGAGATCAGAAAAACTGGTCTCGTAATAAGTAGACTATTAATATTAACTGAGGCTTAGGAGGGGATGTAGTTTTAAAATGTTTGTGGAGACATTGTAATTACTCTAGTAACTTCCAGATAACAGTAAGTAGACAGTTCTAGCAATTCCATTAAGAGTGAACAGTCACCTAACAGTTTTTGTGGCAGTTGTGCAAATGGATATATGTCATTCTGCACATAAAACTGGATGCTATGAGAATAATAAGTGGATCACTATTGACTTAGTGAAAGTTGGGTGGAGGTTTAGTATGGTAATATTGTAATTATTTCAGAGGGCAGTTACTGTGAATCATATATCCTCAGGAGCCAGAATGTGTTCAAATCCTGAGTCTCTGCCATTTAACTGTCAGTGTAGTCTTAGATGCATTTAACCGGCCTGCTTCTCACCTGAAAAGTGAGTTTTAGTGATGGTGCATATGAGTTGTTGGGAAAAATAAAACATGAGAAGTACTTAAAATGGGGCCTGGCATTTGTAGCCATAATATATATGTGAGCAATTATCTTTTCCTGGGTTCAGGAAAAAAAAAGTGCTAGCACTTCAGTGACAGAGGTATCAAGTAAAAACTTAAACATAATAATTTTTTATGACAACACTTCACAAACCTATGGTTAGAATTAGTCACCTGTTAACACTTAGATTTCTTAAATCATTTTAATAACTGTTTACATACACATGAAAACTTGTATTGACAGAAAACAAATGTTAAACTCATTCTTCTAAAGTTACACACAATCAATGAATATACAAAAGCTCACTAGTAACTTTATTAGATTAAAATCATGTAGTGTAGACCTTTCCTTTAAACTTCAGGCCATCCCATTTAAAATGGGTTTTATCTCTATCGAGTTGTGGGTAGATCACCTATCCTCAGTTTCTCTTCATTAAAAAATAAATAGAGAAATAAACTCCACATTCTAACTCACGGTGTTACACAATTCAATCAGCCCACTACATGACAGGCACTATTTTTCGTGTTTATTAACTATCTGCCTCCTCCAACCAGAGGAAGTTCGGCGAGGGAGGCACTGTATCGGGTGTGCTGCTGCATCCCCAATGCTTAACATTCTCAATGCTTAGAATAGTTGGGTACACAGCACGTGCTCAATAAGTACTACTCATTGACTCAATGACTAAGTAGATACATACATGCATAAAAGAAAGCTTCCATCTTTAAGAATCTCATAATTTAGTAGTAAGACAAATGACTGTGTGCCTATAGCATTATGATCAAATACAAATAAAGGAATAATACTTTGAAAAGTAAAAGTACTATATAAATAATAAGGTATTAAAATAAAACCTATATGCAGTAAATTTATTATACCTGGCTTATTATCCTTAAGCTAGTTACATCTCTGGATCTCAGTTTCTACAACTTCAAAATAAAAGGGCTGTATAAAATCACCTAAAAGAGAAATCTGATTTTTGCCAATGAATGTGATGTACTATCATTTGACTATTCATATTCAGCAAAAATAAAGTCAGCTCTTACACTATTAAACACAGATTGCTGATTTGGTCTCAGAGGTGTGTTGGGGACACTTTTTGATCCTCCTCCAAGCCACCCAGTCATCCATCTGGTAACTCCGCCCTGATCTTCATTCAACAACTGAAAAATTATTTTAAAACACAAGAGTATTATCAGTACAAGAAAAAAAACAAAACTGTATTTCAAGTCCAATTCTTAGCAAATGTTTCTTAGTGAGAGAGGCTACAAATACAATGAAATGTCTTCCCAAACACTATCTTGAATAAAAGTTGAGAACTATCAAAATTTCAGCATTCTGATAAGAGGGGTGGCGTATAAGTTATAAAATATTTAAACTGATATTATACAAATTGCACAAGTCCACCCCTTCACTGTAGTATGAAATTATTCCATTTTCAAATTATTAAGAAAATTGTATTCAGGAAAAGTTATATAATATACAGTAAAAGAAAACTTTATATGATGCCACTACTTTAGTTATAAACGTATTCAGAAAGGCTTTTATTATTCAGTTACCTGCTCCATATCCTCCCTTTTGACACCCAGAATGCTTCCCATTAATCGTAACACTTCATGACGCTGGTTCTTTGGTGTGTGGAAATGTCCAATGAAGAGGTTTCTCATTAGGATTCTATGAAAATGAAGGCAGAAACAGCTCAAGCTTACTCTACAAGCTCTCCCCAATATTTAGTGTACCGAAATAATAAATACGTGCTAAACATATAAATATTTCATTAGACTTAAACAATACTTAATTATAAAAAACATTAAGCATATTTGAAAGTAACATTTAAAAATTTTTGATGTGTCTAATTAAGAATATTTCAAACAACCCAAAACGTATACCCAGAAAACATCACTTATGATGAAACCACTTTTCTATCAACTGAGATGGTGACCATTAGTAATACTCAGTGTCTATCTGCATTGATGTCAACCTTAAGGAGACACTTCAAATTTTCCCACCCCACCTTAAATGGTGATGACAGTTCATGTGCTTCATGGCTATGCTTATATTTCCCCATTCACAATTATTAAAAATTTGCTAGTAATGTGGAAATATTTAAAATTTTAATGATATACTACATATATACTTAGATTTCAGATCTAATACATTTGAGCAAAATACGTTCATTTAAGAACAGTAAAAAGAGCAAAAAAGCCCTGACTGGTGTGGCTCAGGGTGTCATCCCATGCACCAAAAGATTGCATGAGACGATTCTTGGTCAGGGCATATGCTCAGATTTCGGGCTCGATCCCCAGGAGAGGGTGTGCAGGAGGCAGCTATCAATGTTTCTTTTTCTCTCTTCCTTCCCTTCCTCTCTTTAAAAGAATGGTAAGAATAAACTTTTTATTTTCTAAGTATGGTACTGTTTTAACTTTTCCATATAGTTTTAAGAAAAAGAATTTGAGCTGGAAAAATCTATTTAAAAGCCAAGAGAAGTCCAGTCAGCATGGTTCAGTGGTTGAGCATCAACCTATGAACCAGGAAGTCATGGTTTGATTCCTGGTCAGAGCACATGCCCGGGTTACACTATCAATCCCCAGTGAGGGGCATGCAGGAGGCAGCCAATTGATGTTTCTCATTGATATTTCTATCTCTCTCTCTTAAATCAATAAAAACATATTCTAAGAAAAATAAATAAAAGCCAAGAGAAGAAAAACTGTTTTACTGTCTCATTAAAACTACCTATATCTCATCACTGTATAAGAAAAAGAAAAGATTTTTTTAAAAACCCAATCCTATCTAATAAAGAGGGAATATGCAAATTGATGCCACAAAGATGCTGGCGCCCACAGCCACAAGATGGCGGCGCCCAGTCCCCTCAGCCCCGGTGGAGATCCCCAGTCCTTTTAGCCCCGCCGGAGGGAGGGGGTGGTGGCAGGTGCCGGTGTGGCCAGACCCGCCCTCAGTCCCCCAGCCTCCCAGGGCCGGCCCCAGGCGCAGGCAAGCCTCAAATGGCAGCTGCCCAGCCAATGCCCGAGGCGCAGGCAAGCCTTGGATGTCAGCTGCCCAGCTGCCCAGGGCCTCCCGAGGCTCAGGTAACCAGGGCCAACCAAGATTTGTGCTGCCGGCAGTGGCAGCAGCAGAGGTGTGATGGGGGCATTGCCTTCCCCTGATTGCCAGGTCACCTCCCACCCCTGAGGGCTCCCGGACTGTGAGGGGGCAGGCCAGGTTGAGGGACCCTATCTCCAGTGCATGAATTTTCATGCACTGGGCCTCTAGTTACATATACACATCTACATGTAGAAGTTTTACCATAAAAGGAGTCTTCATAAAATACGTAAAAGTAAAAAGGCAGAGCATACTTGTCTACTTTTCCTTCCGTGCTGTTTACTAAGTTCATCAATTTCTTTTGTACATCATCCAGCATTTCTTGTCGGAGCTCATCTGTTTTAAAACGTGAATAAAGATAGTCATTAACTGATTAAAACAATCTGGGTGAATATGTAATGAGATTTAAGACATCTTTGCTGTGAATTCTGAATATTTGTACTTATTCAAATTAGGACTATTCAATTACTTCCATTTCATCTCTTCTTTGGTTTAGTGGACTAGGTTTGCTGGTACAGAATCTACCTGGAAGCTAGGGTATGAATTTACTCACACAGTTTACCCCCAATAAAATAATCAATTCTTTAGTAGAAAAAAGAAAAATCAAAGAAAATGATTTTCTTTTGCTTCAGAAGCTTAACAGCAAAGAAGAGATTTTCCCCACTGCTTCCTTGCAGGAAACATTTCCAGAGCCCTCATTAATGGGAAGAAATGGAAAGGACAATTTTAGATTTTTCTTTTTCCATTTTCCTGGCTAGACTCTGCTTTTTGCGAGCTACGAAAAGTATCTAACACAACTAAGAACACAGCTTGGGATGTAGCTGATAGGGCAAATTCTGGGGTTAAAAAAATTTCAAAATACAATTCATATCACTGGTTCTAACATACTAATCAAGATACTATAATTTATGACTGACTCAGAAGGATGTTTGGACTCTCTTATTTTCAAATTCTTATTTTAAAAGAAAGCAGAATCTGTAAAATGTTGGTGGAATAGTTCAAATTTGAGCAGTATTAAAAGCAAAGTCTAGAATTTCAACAGGAAACAATACTCTGTTCATAAATCCAACCATGCCATAGGGCCAAGAATTCCTAGACTAAGGAACTCTCAGCCAAACCCATGGAGTTTACACCTATTACCTCAGAAATGAACAGTTTGAGCTGAAGGAGATGCTTATTAACCTCAAGCTACATTACAAATTTCATTCTGAAAGAAATGAAGACTGCTTTGCCACAGAGCTCCATTTTTCAAATTAAGAGACACATCCACACACTAATTCTGACCTCTTTCCACAAACCTACTCTTTGAGTTATGCTGCATTTTCCTAGTAGTAGCTGGATACAAGTTCCCTTATCAGAGATATGACTTGCAAATATTTTCTCCCACTCTATGGGCTGTCTTGTCATTTCACTTTCTGGATGGTATCACTTGAAGTACAAAAGTTTTTAGTTTTGCTGAACTCCCAATTAATTTTTTTGTTGCTTGTGCTTTCCGTGTCATAGTGAAGAAACTGTTGCCTGACTCAACATCACAAAGATTTAGTACTATGTTTGTTCTAAGACCTTTACAGTTTTAACACTGAAATGTAGGTCTATGACCCATTTTGAGTTATTTTTGTGCATGGTGTAAGGCAGTGGTTCAACTTTGTTCTTATGTATGTGGAAATCCAGTTGTCTTAGTACCATACATTGAAAACTATTCTTTTGGCACTCCTGCTGAAAATCTATTGACTATAAAAGTATGGTTTAGCCCGGCCAGCATGGGCTCAGTGGTTGAGCATCAGCCTATGGACCAGGAGGTCATAGTTCGATTCCCAGTCAGGGCACATATGCCCAGGCTTCAGGCTCGATCTTCAGTGTGGAATGTGCAGGAGGCAGCCAATCAATGATTCTCTCTCATCACTGATGTTTGTATCTCTCTCTTCCTCTCCCTTCCTCTCTGAAATCAATAAAAAATATATATATATATATTTTTAAAATATGGCTTATTCTGGACTTTCAACGCCCACTGCAAGACTTCTGTACATGATGTTTGGCTGCCTGAAAAGCTCTTTTCCATCGGCACTACCTATTAACCCCCTAGCCACCCTTCACATCTTAGTTCCTCGGTCACTTCCTCAAACAAGTTTCCTCTGAACTTACAGATTGAGCCAAGTCCATTTGCTTTCTGTTTTCATCTGTCGGGACAATGACTAAAATTCAGACTTACATATAGTACTAAATATATATAGAAAATATCCAGTTTAACTGTTTGCAATGCCTTATGGGTTTTCTAAATTGCAAAAATCTAAACTGCAAAATGTAATTCATATAATAGGCTAACTTTACCAAACTAGAGATGGTTGCCATAACCATATTATAAAAATGAGGCTTGCGTTTGGAAAATTTACTACAGTTTTCTTTCTTTCCAGTAAGAAATTTAATCTTGGGGGGTGGGGGTGGGGGGAGAGAGAGAGCGAGAGCGAGAAAGAGAGAGAGAGAAAACACAAGACTGCTATTAAAGTTGGAGCCAGTAAAAGACATTTTAGATTCTTAATGTGCACATATGTACTATGAACACATGGTGTTCTTTGAGCTTTTCTAGTACTACATTCTGAATATAAATAGAACTCTCAGCTATTCAGAGGAAAAACAGCAAGTAACTTAACCATTATGAATTAACCATTCCGCTCACGAGCTAAAGTCAGAGCCAGAGTCAAGATGGGCACAGTCTTTGCTTTCTCTCCTCCCCAAGGTGAAGAGATGTAGCAGAGAAAAGATTAAACTTCTCCTGACCCTACCCTTCCTTCCTCTCCAGGATTCCCTTCTCCTATCTACTTTCTTCTAAAATTAATAATTTTTATATTGATTATATATCAAATGATATTCCTGACATATTGGGTTATATAAAATATAGTACTAAAATTAATTACCTTTTTAATGTGGTTACTAAGAAATTTAAAATTATACATGTGGCTTGCACTATTTTTGGACAGCACTGCTTTGGAGCATAACCAGGATATAACCACTATACATACTGTCTCTTATTTAAAAAGAAAAGATAAAACTGAATGATAGACATATTCAGAGTGAAATTCAAAAAGCAAAGAGCTGATTCTGATAAAAATGATTTTACTGAGGTAAATTAGAAAAATATAACTTTGCTCTATGAAAAACTGATCAAGAAATTTGTCTTAAGAGTTTGTCAATAATTTTTCTTAATGAAATTCATTAATCCTACCTAATAATAGACAAATATGCAAATTGACCGTACCTTCGCTATGCCCATGATTGGTCAGGAGGCGCAGGGGGGCGGGACTCGGGGTGGCTGATTGGGCCGGCGGGACGCTGAGCTTGTGTCGCCAGCGGTGGCGCGAGCTCAGCGTCTGCGCCATGGCTGTGCTGCGGCACAGAAGGGGCCTCTGGGACAGCGAGCTCACGTCCAGTCGCGGACCATCAAAAGCGGGGAGCTGGGTGCCTGTCCGCTCTGGCACCAGGCCTTTCAGAATCCTCCGCCGCGCCGGAGGCTTCTGAAAGGCCTGGTGCACCAGCAGACAGGCACCCAGCTCCCCCGCGATCAAAAGCAAAAGCGCGGGAGCTGGGTGCCTGTCCGCTCAGGCACCAGGCCTTTCAGAAGCCTTCGCCATGCTGGAGGCTTCTGAAAGGCCTGGTGCACCAGCAGACAGGCACCCAGCTCCCCCGTGATCAAAAGCGAAAACGTGTAGGGGACCTAGTATTGATATAAAATTGATAAAATCGGTGTTCTGAAAGGTAGGGTCAAAACGTCCTTAAGGCCAAAATATCAGGGTAAACATTTCTTACACTCACTATCAGAATCCAAGCTAGTCCGGAGCTAATGTGACAGAGAACTGATAACTGCACCTCCTTGTAGGCATACTACTTAAATCTAAGCAGTAGTTTAAATGTGTTCTGATATTTGAGTCCAGATAAAAACTTCAGAATTTGGGGGAAGAGGTTGGAAGGTTGGTATGAACTAGGAAAGGTTTAGAAAAGGTTTAGAAAAGCACAGACTTCAGGGTCCCTACAGACTGTCTTTCTCTCCAGGCACCCTGCTCTCCTCCCATCAGAGATTCTGAATATTTCTCCACAAAAACTGAACACTAATTCAAACCACAGTTTGAAATCAGAACTGTATTTATATGGGCAGGCAAAAACATGGTTATTCAGAAATGGGTTTTTAGCCAAATACAATATCCCTGTGAAATAATCTAACATGCCAAAAAAATACTTTGGAAGTTAAAAATAAAGAGAGAGAGAGAGAGGAGGCAATAGGTACACTTTAAGGTTGAGCAATAGTCTAGTTTTAGTCTAAGATTTAGTCTAGTTTAGGGGAGAGTTACTCTGAAAAGATGACATCCTAAAACCTGCCACATCAGAGCCTCTTCTCGATAATGCCTAGAGATGGCACCAGGACCTTCACCACTTGATTTAATCAAAACTGAACACAAAATGCAATTGACTACAAAAGATTAGTACATCATAACTTTACATTTTACTTATGATTAGTAACACTGCACTGTAACACCGTCTTCAGAGAACATCATAAAATTAAGTCATTTGGCTACTTCATGAGTAAGCTCTCTTGGACTAGACTCAAGTCAGTGTTAACAGTCACCTGACTTAGAAGAGAATGGTGGTTGGAGAAGGACTTGAGAATCAGAAGACCTGCATATGAATTATGGTCCTGTCACAAGACTTGGGTATGAATCATGGTTCTGTTACCAGGGTCAGAGTTTGTTGCCTATTTTATAAAAAGAGCATGTTTATCTCCAAGGATTTTTAGAGAGTCTGAGTGATTAAATGTGACTTTTCTAAACAGAAAAGTACTATATAAAGCATAAGTACTCATTCATCTGATTTCATAAAATATCATCTCTCAATCTAGCCCTAACCAACCCACTTCCACCTCTGTCCAATAATATGTATCACTTTGGTTAACATTAACATTGATATTTTCCCTCCATTTTGCCTTGTCATCTTTACAAACCAAGGCAAAGGAATCAAAAGAAGGAAGAAAAGATGTTAAAAATATTATTCTACTTATAGATATTTCAGTAAATAAACTGGGTCTTGTGTCTTACTTGCACTGGCTACCTAAAAAAGAAATTTAAATTTAATATATTAAAGCTGATATAAGAAAATTTACCTCTTCATTTAATTAAATATAATCAAAGCAAAAGCTAGCAATTAGATGCTTTCTTATTACAGAATTTCAACTTATACAAGATCATTTTCATTATAGCACCAAATAATATTTTTAAAAGCTTGGCCAGAGTGGCTCAGTTGGGTGGAGCGTCAATCCCATGCACTGAAAGGTAGACAGTTCAATTCCTTGCAGGGGCACATACTTGGGTTGTGGGTTCAATCCTCAGTAGGGGTGTATACAGAGGGCAACGGATTGATGTTTCTCTCCCCCACCACCACCTTTCTCTAAAGCGTGTCCTCCAGTGAGGATTAAAAAAAAATAAAAAAATTAAAGGGCATTTTATAATTTATTTATATTTGAAGACAGTTTGCTTTGTCTTTTAACTCAATTCTTTCAACATATCCGACAGAATTTTAAGGGGTAGAGTACATGCCGAATATTTTCTTGTTCCATAATTATAATTATTACTAAATCAGAATCAGTAATTTAACTGAAATAGCAAAGTTCAGGTCTACTGGATTATTTGTACAGTTAAATTAGAGTTACTATGTGCATTTGAAAGATATTTTATATAAATATTTAATGTGACCAGATCAAATTTATTCTCTCTACAATCTTTCAGTATGAAATCTGATATTTTGTACAGCACTTTCCATATCAAAACAAACATTTTTTTAAATGTGAGTCAAATTATATTTAATTTATAAAGCTTTACACAGTCCAGCTATGTCCCCCAAAAAGGAAGGCAATTTTGTCCAAAAAAAGTAAAGTCATTATAATAATCTTGCCACTTACTGAATATCATTATCACTATAGAAAATATACCAATGACAAAAGGCTTTCTAAGCCGCAGACTGGACCTCACCTCATTCCTGAAAGCCCCCTGTTGCAAATCAGTACAGAGTAACTCTGACCCCAAAAGGTTATGTTCAGCCAACACAGGGTTTTTAGAAAAAATTGAATTAGGTGTCACAATAAAAAAATGAAATATTTCACATTAAAGTCTACATGTCCGGTGTCTCTTGAAAGAGCTGAAGATCTACCAACACTGGCCCCACATTCCTGCCCGGCAACAGCTGAGTGGAGCTGAGCATTTTCTGCCCCCTCTAAGAAACTCTCCAATTCACCATAGTCTCTACTCAGTCCTATTTGCTCTTTCATATTATAATTTGGGCCTAGTTTACAATTTGTGTTTTGATCCACACTTAAGATTATTTCTTCACATAGCAACCCACTTCCACCTCTGTCCACTAGCACACACAACACACACACACACACACACACACACACACACACACACACACACCTTTAGTCATTACTAGTTCACCAGACCTTTAGCCAGTTTCCAGATTATGTCACATAGCTTCCCATGAATTCCTCCGTCTAGAATGTTCTTCCCCAATCCTAGACGGCTTGGCTCAGTGGATAGAGCATTGGCCTGGGGACTGACGGGTCACAGGTTCAATTCCAGTCAAGGGCATATACCTCGGTTGTGGGCTCAATCCCCAGTAGGGGGCGTGCAGGAGGCAGCTGATCAATGATTCTCTCTCATCATAAAAACAGCAATGATCACTGATGTTTCTATCTCTCCCTTCCTCTCTGAAATCAATAAAAACATTTTTTAAAAAAAAACAACAAAAAAAAAGAATGTTCTTCCCCAACTCCCTGTTGGCTTGGCTATACCTATTTATCATTCAAGTGAGGTCAAGTATACCCTTCACTGGTCTTTCCTACCCTTCCATACCACGTCTACCAAGTAGAATGGATTGCTCATTCCTTTGTAAACAATTTGTTGCCTGTATGTGATTACATGTAGCCTTCCCCTTTTTGCCTGACAGTAAACTTTCTGAAGGTAGGACCTTTGTCCCGTATCTCTAGTGCCTATTTTAGTGCTTGGTACACAACAGAAAACAATGAATTTTTTATGAATAAATGAGTGATTTTTCTGTGTGAGGGGAGACTAGCTGGGAAGAACAGAACACTGGACAAAAGGAATAAATGATTTATGTTCTGAATTATTCATACATATGAGGGAAAATACACAAAACATTAATTCAAAACACTCATCTCTACATAATTAACTTTTTCCTTTATATTTATAAGAATTAATAAAACACACATGTAAAAATATAACCATTAAATTGAAAAGGGCTTAATTATTTATCTAACTGATATAAACTTTTTTCTCAACTAAAATTTTGGCATTGTGTAGTATATACCCAGATGTTTATATCGTCATAAATAACTTTTTTAACCATTTATGGCAATTCAGAAAACTGCATCTGGTATTTCTTATATGTTTCCTCTAAAATCACCACTTCTGCCAAAAACATCTATAAAGAAATCCCTCAAAAGGTTTGGGTAACAAAGCGTCTGGGAATGTATTTGGCCTATGTTCAACAGGACATTATATGTTTTCTTATATAAATCATGTCCTGGAAAACGGAATGTCTTTATTTAAAATAAAAACTCTACCATCCAGCACCCAAAACGTAGTTCCATAAAAAATACTGTAAACTTCTCTTATATTTGTAGTTTTAACTCATGTTTTTATACTTCATTCTACAGCAGGTTTACTGGGTCTCATTTTTACCTTCTTCTAGATTTTCTTTAAAAAAAAACAACACTAAAGCAATTTTCCATTCTCAACTCATAGAAGACTTTTTTTAAAAGCAGTGACCAAACATTCCCTAAAACAACAACAAAACAACAACAACCAGTTATGGAGCCCTTTAAAATATGGGTATAAACTAGCAGACAGGCTAAAAGATTTTCCCAATGCTAGAATCTAAACTTGCACTGTTTATGAAAACTTATTTTTCTTTGTGTACCACAAAATTCACCACCCTTTTGAATAATAGTTATTAAAACAAAAACTATTTTGTTCTTTCCATTTCAATTTTATTCCATCATCTTCATTTAAGCAGGAATTTATTTTAAGAATGATGGTAAAGAACAAGATGTGAAAGAAGAAAAAGAAAAACGTCCAAGCTGGCCATAAACACAGCAAGATAACACTTCTTTCAATGGTTCCACTGTAGTCTAGGTTTACATAGGTGTGTGTTTTCTCATGAATAACAATTCCATGGAAATTATGAACTCTGATCAACTCAGAATAATTATGAGTGATACTGACCTACCTGTTTCATTAAAAAAAAAATCAATAAAAAATAGGGTGGCATGTGAATTAAGTCTTTGGAACTATATTGAAAAAGAATACTTTCAGCCCTAGGCAGTTTGGCTCAGTGGATAGAGCGCTGACCCCCAGGTTCAATTCTGGTCAAAAGCATGTACCTTGCCAAAACCGGTTTGGCTCAGTGGATAGAGCGTCAGCCTGCGGACTCAGGAGTCCCAGGTTCGATTCCGGTCAAGGGCGTGTACCTTGGTTGCGGGCACATCCCCGGTGTGGGGTGTGCAAGAGGCAGCTGATCGATGTTTCTGACTCTCTATCCCTCTCTCTTCCTCTGTGTGAAAAATCAATAGAATATATTAAAAAAAAAAAAAAAAAAAAAAAAGCATGTACCTTGGTTGCAGGCTTGACCCCTGCCCCGGTTAGGGGCACGTGTGGGAGGCAACCAATTGATGTCTCTCTCTCACATCAATGTTTCTCTCCTCTCTTCGATACACTCTAAAAATCAATGGAAAAATATCCTTGGGTGAGGATTAACAAAACAAGAAAAGGGAGGAAGGGAGGGAGGAAGGGAGGGAGAGAGGGAGGGAGGGAGGGAGGGAGGGAGGGAGGGAGGGAAGGAGGGAAGGAGGGAGGAAGGGAGGGAGGGAGAAAAGAATAGAAAAAGAATATTTTCAGGCAAAATGTTGCAAGAATAATTTCTAAAAGGAAGGAACGCACTAATTCTTCGACAAGCCAACATTATCTATTAAAGTACAGCAGCACCTCTATCATCTTAGGATTTTCTTTCATTGTTACTTTCTCTTAGGGGGTAGGGGATGAGAGAGAAGTTCTCACACTGTCAAGGTGAAAGCCCTGGAAGGGTTTGGGGCTCTGCTCAAGCTCCTTCCCATGGAATGCTCCTGCCCCTTAATGGGATTCTCGAGGAACTAAATATGCACTGTCTTAGGAACACTGTTGTGCACCGTTGTCTGAAATTATGAACCTATGGTGTACCTGTGCTCTGTGTCACTTCCTTGAAAAAGGAATCCTATCTAGTTTCTCACACAGCGTCAAAAATGAAGCCAAGTAGTTGGTTGTCCTTAAGTATTTAATGCCTGATAAGGCATCTTCATACTTTCCACCCAGAGCCTGAACTCACAAGCACAGTTACACGTACATGGCACTAACAATTACGTATTCTAAGAATGATAGAAATCATCAACAATTACTGTTTTAATCCTGGTATTATATACAATAGCTCCCTTTTCATGTTTAACCAGACTGAATCATCTCATTTCTGGTAGCAATGACATAATCAGCATTTTGAATAAAATATCACTTTTTAAAATGAGTTTCCTAATATTGTTTAAATGTTGAAACTGCATATCAACTAATCATCAGTCCACATATGCTTAGAAATAAAACAATACTTTGCCTCTACGATTCAAGTCTCTATGTACTTTCTTGCAACAAAAGCCAATCTGTCCTTTTCAAACTTGTTTCTCCTGGCAAATATTTTTGCTGTCTGGCCAAGTTTTGTGTTAAAAATAAAGTACAGTATTACAACATCAATCAACATTTAAAGTACTTAATGATCTGTGAAAGAAAATATACAATGATTCTTTTGAAACAACCAAGCCAATCAAAGTTTTATTTATATTATCAAATCAAGAGTGTAGCTTTGAGAAAATAAAATCACATTTGAGTTTAGAGATATAAAAGCAATATCAAGTACTTAGGTAATAAAAGAAAACAGAATGTTAAGAGGAGTGTAAATGGCAAGAATAGCTTAAAGGCGTAAGAGAACTCTCTCTACTCCCTACTTCCTGTCTATGCAGTACTGGCCTTTTGCCTGCCCTTTCAAATATCAGTTGTATAAGCATAATTAGGGCTTTTTCTACAGCTAATATTGACTCCACAAAATAAGTTCAAAGCTACTATACATTTACAATGAATATTAATTGTAATTTTTTTACATGAATAGGGACCTAGGCCACTTAAGCCTTGTCATTTATAACCTGAAAATCTACTACTGAGAGCTTAAATGGGTGCCTGAATAAGTACTAAGTAGTGTAGGAATTCTGACATTTATCAACTATGATAAGAATAACTCAGGTAGATGTCTAAAAGGGGATGTGGCTTCAGACATTCTAACAGCATGACATACAACACTGAGCTGTCACAGACCGAGGAGTTGGTTCAGAATACTGCTTTTCACCTCCATTAGTTAGCCCTACCCTAAGATAGCAATTCTCTGGCTAATCCCTTGGGTGCCAGTGTGTCCCCTCTGAGTTGCTCATGTCTTCCAGATAATGCTGTAGCTGCACTAGCCTTCAACCTAATTTTCCCAATAAATACTGTCTCCAGATAAAAGCAACCATTTCAACATTGAGGGTACAACAGAGAGGATACTGTCCTTCTTCAAAGGAGATGGAGATATACAGAACAAATATAAGTCAGTCTATAAAAAGCCATTTTCCTGACAGGAAGAAAGACGTAACATGAAAAGAACATGAACTTTGGCCAAGGGTAAAACATCAGAGTTCAAATTTTAGCTTCTTTAACTTATAAAATGGAACTAGTACTACCTACTTTAAAGTTGCTGTGCAGAGTAAAAGAAATAAGACTTAATATACAGTAAATGTTATATAAAATATCCATGGTGCTCAATATAAAACTGTGTGCTTGCTGCCAGTTTCCAGGCCCTCTGAAACATTTAGAACTCCCAGGCTAGCCAAGTCCTACAAAGTAAAAGGAGGACTTTTAGTTAGCCAGTAATCTGCCTCCGAATGAAGTTATTTCGAGAGAAATGACCTCACTTGATCTACCTTATGATTTTCTGTATTCCTAAAAACCTCTTATCTCCTGACTCCTGCTGGATGTAGGCCCACTTACTCTGGCTGGTTGTTTGGTATCCTGTTTCAGAGGTTCTTGTCTGCTTGCCTCCTTAGCCTCCAAGTCCTGTTTCTGTTGTCTGATAGTATCTCTGCTGTGCCATCTCCTTCTACTTCTGCCTGTTTCTAATTTCTATTTTATTTTAGGTGGTACATGAACTTTGACCAAGGGAAAAGTTAATTATGTGCTATGGTGCTACTATGACTAACCCAGACACCTAAAGTTGCTGCATTTCTAGATCCCTTTAGACAATCTTACATTGTTACCTACAAAATGCAGCCCTAGAATAGCTTCAACTTCTTGGGGACCCTTAAATCAGAGATTAAATGAGCACATGCCAGCCTTGTCAGAAGTTAGATTCTACAAAGCACTTAAGAACCACCTGATTTTCTGAGACCCAATTCATAATCCTAAACACAGGACTCAACTTAGTGAACTGACAAAGCTTAAGAGAAACCTTACAAGCATCAAAAAATACATGAGTGGCCGTTATGTAAAGCACCATCTATAATCATAAAAAGCTATTTATGCTCAGACATTCATTACACAAAAATTTACTTTTACTTGATGATATTGCACTCTCTAACACATCAGATGGCTTTAAGTAGGATGGCTTTAAGTAGGATGGCTTTAATTCCCTTTAAGCTATTCTTAAGTAGGACTGATTAGTGAGAAGTCATAAACATAAAAATCAGGTAAATCAAATTAATCCCCTTGATGGTCAACAGGGTCAAGCCCACACAACTGGACTGCCTCAATACCAAGGAAAATTAACTGGACAGCCAGGGCCAATTTATGAGTCTGATTTCACTAGGACCATATTCAAATGGAAGCAAATTGGTTAATGGGAGATGGAAATGGAAGTCACCCACCAAAGGAAGTTGGTCTCACTCAACTGTACCAATGCACGGGGGAAGGTTACAACTGATTCAGTACTAGTTTGTAGGAAAAAGAAAAAAAGGAAAAGAAAAAAAAAAACCTACTTTGTTTTTTAAGTTGTTCAATTTGTTCTTCCTTTAAATCTAATTGCTCTGTGAGTCTTGATGCTGAATCCAATGCAGCATTTGCTTCATCCAAACGCTCCTGAGGAAGAAAAGTTCATTAAAAAGCAGCAGGTAGCCCTACCTGGTTTGGCTCAGTGGATAGAGCATCGGCTGCAGACTGAAGGGTTGTGGGTTCGATTCTGGTCAAGGGCATTACCTCAGTTACCTGAGGGAAGCAACCAAACAATGCATCTCTTTCACATCCATGTTTCTCTCTGTCTCTTCCCCTCCCTCCTACCCTCTCTAACAATCAATGGAAAAATATCCTCCGGTGAGGATTAATTAAAAACAAAAAACAAACGCCAAACAACAAAAAAAGCAGCAAGTAAAGCCCTGGCCAGATAGCTGAACTGGTTAGAGCATCATCCAACATGCCAAAGTTGTGGGCTCAATCTCCGGCCAGGGTACATGTATACATACATAAATATTTAAAAAATAAAAAGCAGCATGTAAAAACTATTTCACAAACATAGGGCTATTAGACTTCCTAGAGTCATCAACACTTTTCATTTCAGTTGATGACCTTGGGCAAGATGAAGCAACTAAGTGTCAAAGATAGAACCCACACTTTACAACATAATACTCTGTTAAGAGGAACTAATCAGAAAAAGACTACTACAAAAAGACAACATGGTGACAAAAGTAAAAAAAAAAAAGTGACAGTACTGAATAAAAGCTACAAAAAGCAGATACAGAAAGTCAAGAAAGATAGTAACAAATGTTTTTAATTTTTGTAAGCCTGATGGGTATAAAGTGATGTTACATTATTACTTTTTATTTCCCTAACTACTAGTGAATTTGAGTGTTTTCTCATGATTACAGGACAGCTAGATCTGCTCTTCTGTGAAAACCTCTTTACATACATGTGATCTTTTAGATTTTCTTACAAGAAATTTAGTATTTTAAAAAATATTTGCATCTTTAAAATAATGGTGCTCAATGGGAGTACTTTTAATATTCTTGGCCTTTGACCACTAAATGCCAGAGAACCATGTAGTAGTCACTCTAATAACCAAAGATACCCCCAGACTTCCAGTACCACTCCCAGTTGAGCGTCCTTGCTTTAATACAATTGGAATTTAATTTTGTATATGGTGTGAGATAAGGGTCCAATTTTATTTTGTTCCATATAGAAAGCAGTTGTATCCATATCATTTATTAGATAACCTACCCTTTCCCCATTAAATTGAAATTAGTTTAGCTTAGGGTTTAGTTTTAAATTCTCAAATATATCTTGAGCTGTTTCTGGATTTTCCACCTGTTCTCCTACTCCACTCAATATAATACTGATTTATGGCTCTATTTTGATATTTAGTAAGAAAGTCCCTCCTTACTGTTGTTTCTTTACACAATTTTCTTAGCTATTCTAGAATATTCACTCGTGTAAATTTCAGGTCAAGTTTTACCATCTTGAATCAGAATGTGATACCTTCTTTGGTGTGTCATCTTGGATAGGCTATAATCCCTAATTATTCTATCAAATATAATCTAGACTAGCGTTCCCGTTGCAGGAAAAATCCTGCAATAGGGTTTCCTGCTGCACTCTACCCCGCCCTGCCTGCTCTCCTCCCTTGTCCCCCGCCCCACCTTCTCCGCCAGCCCCCCTGCTTTTCTCCCTTCTCCGCCAGCCCGCCCGCTCTTCTTCCTTCTCCCCCGGGCCCCGCCTCCGCTCCTCCCTTCTCCCCCGCCCCGCCTTCTCCGCCAGCCCCCCTGCTTTTCTCCCTTCTCCGCCAGCCCGCCTGCTTTTCTCCCTTCTCCCCCGGCCCCGCCTCTGCTCCTCCCTTCTCCTCCCCCCGGCTTGCTTGCTTCTCCGCAACTTTGCTCCCTTCTGCAGCTCTTGGCTTCTTTCTACGCTGTCTTGATATGCAAATTAGCCACCATCTTTGTTGGGGTAATTTGCATACTCGTCCTGATTGGCTGGTGGGAGTGGCTTGGCTGGTGGGCGTGACTTGGGCGTAGCGAAGGTGCGGTCAATTTGCATATTTGTCTATTATTACGTAGGATGTTGCTGTTAAGTCATCTTACAAATATAATCAAAGTTTCTAATCAGTTTAATTTAGGGACGGCACATTATTCTGGATAATCAGGGTGAGCCTGATTGAACCAGTTGAAAGTCAGTGAAAGCAGGCCAGAGGCTTCCCCCAAAAAAGAAAAGGAATTCCTTCTGTGGACAGCTGCCCATGGAGTCCATCCTGCTGGTGATGTTCCTTCCTGACCACCTGTAGATAACAGCTTTGGCCCATGTCTATGAGTTCTAGCCTGCCTATTTTGTGACCTTCCCATTTTGACTGCCAAGCCTACTAATTTTTGACTTGCTTATCAGCCCCCACAATCAAAATGCCAATTCCTTGTAATAAATCTCACAGGTGTGTATAGCATATATATCAATGTATATACACTGAGTGACCAGATTATTATGATCTCTGAATGCATAATAATCTGGCCACGCAGTGTGTGTGTGTGTGTGTGTGTGTGTGTGTGTGTGTGTGTGTGTATTAGAGGCCTGGTGCATGAATTCGTGCATGGGTGGGGTCTGGCCAGCCTCACCAGGGGAAGGGGACATGGGTGATTGGCCAGCCTGCCTGCTGGTCGAATGCCTGGTTGAGGGGACAATTTGCATATTAGCCTTTTATTATATAGGATATACACTGAGTGGCCAGATTATTATGTGTTCAGAGATCATAATAATCTGGCCACTCAGTGTATATGTGTGTGTACACATAAGTGTGTACACATTAAAAATTTAATATTCAAACTGAGTAAACTAAATTTAGTGTAAAGAAAGTATAAGTTTTCAGATAACATTTTAAAAATCTCATTTTGTTTATATTTAAGAAATTGTTAAAGCTTAAAACTACATTAAGACATTTTCAAAAATTAACATTTAGATTTTGTTACTCTTTCTACTATTGTTTGGTTTATATTTCATTAATTTTAGCTTTTATCTTTACTAATTCCCTCTTCAGTTTCTTCCAATTTATTTTATTCTTTTTCTAAATATATGTTACATTTAAATTTGAAAAATTTAGCTTAAAAATATCTGACTTCTATTCAAACAGTGTGACAGACTAGATACTCTGGACCCAATGGAAACAACTAAAAGTGTTGGATAAAATACATTTTAAATGCATTAATGAGATGACCATAAAGTAAACATAAATGGCTAATAAACATTAAAAGATGCTTGACCTCGCCCTGGCCAATGTGGCTCAGTTGTTTGGATGTCGTCCCGTGCACTGAAATGTTGCTGGTGCAATTCCTGGTCAGGGCATATGTCTGATTTGCGGGGTCGATCCCCCGGTGTGCAGGAGGCAGCCAATAAATGTTTGGTTCTCAAACCAATGTTTCTCTCTCTCTCTCTCCCTTACTCTCTCCAAAAAAATAAATAAAATCAATACATACATACATGCATAAGTAAATACATACATAAATTAATTAAAATAAAAAGATGCTTGAGCCCTGACTGGTTTGGCTCAGTGGATAGAGCGTCGGCCTGTGGACTCAAGGGTCCCAGGTTCGATTCCAGTCAAGGGCATGTACCTTGGTTGCGGGCACATCCCCAGTAAGGGGTGTGCAGGAGGCAGCTGATTGATGTTCCTCTCTCATCGATGTTTCTGACTCTCTCTCTCTCCCTTCCTCTCCGTAAAAAATCAATAAAATATATTTTAAAAAAAAAAAGATGCTTGACCTCATTAGTAGTCAAAGAAAGGCAAACTAAAACCATAAGAAGATAGCCCTTCATCCCTCCCACATTGGCAGAAAGTGAAAATATTCTTATAAGGTCAAGTGCTGACAAAGATGTAGAACAAGAACTCTTACGCACCACTGGAAGGACTAAATAAGCACTACTTTAAAAAATAATTTTCCATCATCTAATCAAGTTGATTGCTCATAAATATCCCATAGTTCAGCAATTCCAATCAAGATACACACCTGATAGAAAGAAACTCCGTGTATATGTGTACCAGAAGATATAAACAAGGAAGTTCATAACCACACTGTCTGCATAGCAGATAATGAAAATTACTTTATCAATAAGTAAATAAATTATATATTTATGCAATGAATAGAGTAGTAAAAAGAGTTAACCATCTGCACACAGTAACACACAGTAACATGGCTGAAAATCATGAACATAATACTAAGCAAAAAAGCAAGTCTCAGAAAAATTTCTCAATCTACATATAGTATAAATCCACTTAATACAGAGTTCAAAAATATGTAAAACCAAACAATGTATTGTTTGGAGATATAAATCTATGTGTTAAAACCATAAAAAATAACAAAGGGTGAGAAACATAAAATTTTGGAGTAGGAGGTGGTAAGAAGGGGATGATATGAGGAAACTTGCATAAGGAATTTCAAAGGGTGTCATTCTATTTCTTATATTGGGTGTGAGTATGTGGGTATTTGCTGTATTGTTATCTCTATATTTTATACATATTATCTAAACTAGAGGCCTGGCATATGAAATTTGTGCGTGGGTATGGTCCCTAGGCCTGGCCTGCAATCAGGCCATCTTCCCTGGCTGCCCGCAACTGGCCCCGCCCCCCGCTGCCACCCACCCGGTTCCCCATTTGGTACCCCATTTGCCATCGGGCAATCAGAGCCTGATGGCAGGGGGAAGGGACGGAGAGGTTGGCCATTCCCACCCGCTCGCCAGCCCTGCCCCTGCCACGGGTTGCCCTCTGTGTGTGGGACAACTGGCGGGGTGGGGGCCTTGGCCTGGTGCCACCCGCATCCCCTTCCACCCACCCTGGTTCCCCGTTTGCCATTGGGTGATCGGAGCCTGCCGGCCGGGGAATAGGACCAAAAGGTGGTCAGTGCGCCTCATAGTGACTGGCTGAACAGTTGTTCTGGTTGTTCCACCATTAGGATCAATTTGCATATTACCCTTTTATTATATAGGATACTGTTTTACAGCCACTCAATAGTTAATAATTTCAAAACTTTATAGGAAATATGGCTTTATTTATTTGGAATATTAATGTGCCTGAGCAACATAACAGGTAAACAAATTTTATTTTCCACCAGCATCAATTCATGACTTAGAAAAGTTTATCCCAAATCTAAAAGCAAGTCACTTTGGTGTCTTATCTCTTCATGAAGGTTCATTTTATTTACATCTTATGTATGATTTTTGTATATATGAAATATAGCATAACAATAAAGATAAAAATATTTTAAAGGATTATTCTGGAAAAGAAAAATCTAATGAGATAACATACATTATTTTAATCCATGTGAAATAAAGTACCCAATATATTTTGTTGAAAAGAGAAAATTATAAAGTTAAAATTGTAGATTAATTTGTTTTTTCCCTTCAGTGATCTCTAAAATACTCATCTGTGCCAAAAAACTGAAAATGTCCTATCATCTCATATTTGCTACGTCTACTGTATAAGTCACATGAGGAAAATCCTGAGTATCTTGTCCACTATTATACCACACTATGGGGTACAGATTAGTTACTCAAATATTTAATAAATTAGTTCTTTGGAGATTATTTCCGAGACAAGATTCTATAAGAAATTGTTTCATAAAAAATAATATTTACAAGGGAAATTATTTCAACCAACCTGTACTGACATCAGTTTTCCTTCCAGATTTTCTGCCTTTTTCTTCCATTCAGCTCCAAGCTGTTTGTGCTTTTCTAGTTCAGCAGAATACATAGCTTTTTCCTCTAAAGAGGCAAAAAGTCACATAGTATTTTGCAATTGTGCGATAAAATTAGAATTTTAAACCACTTGAAATTTTAATAATTCAACAAAAACACTTCCTATGTCTCAACAATTACACATGCCTTAGTGATAGTGTTAATGGAATTAAGGTAATGAGATCAGTTTCCTCTGCCTAACTGCTTCTCCAGCTTGTCCAGTTTGCAAACTCTTCCCTCCCTCCAGAACTCCACCCAAATATTTCCTCTTTGGCAAAGCTTTCCCTATGGCCCCAGTACCATATACTTTGTACACATATTCCATTTAGTATTATATAGAGTAGATCTAGAGAAATCTTATATTTAAAATTCATTTCAACCATGAGTAACCCTGAAGGCCTAAATATGTACAAATTTAAAGTTTGACTTTAGGCACAAAACTAGAACTCCTGTTGCTTCATTAGCCTCATATTCCCTAATCACCCACTTGCCCTCACTAGCAGTTAATTCATTGCCAGTAATTACTGAATGTATGAATAAACAAATGGATGGGTGAATGATCTAAGGGGGTAAATCTGAGGATGGGAGATAGATGTGAGAAAGCATACTCAGTTATCAGGGTAAAACTGCTCCAGTCACTATTGTGTCTCCAAAAATTATTTTCCACCAGGACTAGAAAACGTAATTACCTCAAAGTATAGATGAAGAGCTAAGAACAGGCTCATTAATATTTCAAAGGACAGCAGTTACTGATGATTAACTCTTTGAAGTGGATTCAACCTCCAACCAATATCTCAAAAACCTAACCATCTTTTCTACCAGTGCCTCTCTCTTCCTTTGTATCCCCCTCGTTATCACGTGATCATCCTTTCTTTGTTACACTTATAGTTACCCAACACTTACCTTAGTATAGCTCATGACATACTAAATTTTTAATAATTACTATATAGAGTTTATGTTCTCTAGTCTTAATTATAAAAGCAGTCTAAATTAACTTGTTGATGGCTACTTATCTTCCCCCCTACTAGTGGGTAAGCTTTCAAAGACATCCATATCCCATGCCTAATCTAAAATGGCACTGAAATAAGCCATAATTTCCAATAACTAGGATAATTTTTCTTCAGTGAGAGACTAACCATACTACTTACCTTGCTGGAAATGCTCTAGTACCATCTGCAGGTTGGAGAGTGATAGAGCATACTGCTTTACTTGTTCCCGAGACATAGAAAGCTGCAGGGCAGTCTCATCCCTTTGCTTGGAGACTACATTCAATTGTTCCTGCAATGACTCTACCTGCAAATTGGCTTGATGGCTTCAAATAAAAAGAATAAAAGTCAAACTGTTTCTATTTAGGCTCTTTACAAGATGAAACATTTTCCGTACATTTTAGTGGAATAAATGCAAATTAGACTTCATAATATTTAGATAACTTTAACAAGATGATGTCTCCTACTTTTTTTTTATTATGGTAAAATATATATACTATTTACCATTTTAATCATTTTTAAGTGTAGAGTCCAGTGGCACTACTAGTAAGTGCATTCACATTATTGTACAACCATCACCACCATTCATCTCCAGAACTTTTTTCATCTTACCAAGCCAAACACCACACACATTAAACAACGCCCCAATCCCCCAGCAACCATAATTCTACTTTCTGTCTCCATGAATATGACTTATATTTTATTGCATTAAAGAAACTTGAAGAGTGCCTCTGATCTTTGTTCTCCCTGTTTTTAACCATCCTTCTTGTGAAAGTGACTCTAAATGGCAATCAATTTTACAGACAGCATTGCGTAAATAAGAATTGTCACCATGAGGAAAATTTACAAACAGCAAGCAACTCTATGATGTAATTTATCATAAAATTCTAAGTTCTAAGGGCCCTTGGAAGGCATTTTGTCCAGCTACCAATCCAATGAGCAATGAATTCTATGACACCCCCATGCTTTTAACATGTGAAATCATGATGAAGTCACAGCTTTCCTAAGGTGAGCCCATAGATTAACTGCTCTGATTACTAGTTAATTATCTTTTACCATCATCTTTCTGTGTGTATTAAATAACCCCTACAACTGCCCCAAATAATAAATCAGAGTCCCCTAAGAGATTTACATAGCACCTATCCAAGCTTATGTCATTGATGTACTTCCTTAATGTATAATTATTATATACAAAATATTGTAATAGTCTTTCTTGGGTTTTTAATACCCAGTTAAATTCTTACTCGAGAAGCCCATCAAAGTCCTTTTAGAGCAGCTACTCTGAAGAACTTTACCCAGTAGCACCCTCTTGTGGAAAGAGCAGTAAATTGATAAACAGGAGACAACTGCCCTTAAATGTCCCTGAGTGGTATTCAACTTTGCTGGTTAGAAAATCACTCAAAGATAGTAAAGATTAAATGAGCTGTGATGTCACTCAAGAGGTTAACAGGTTACCACATGTTACTGTTGTTAGGTAGGTTTGTGGATTTGAATTACTTATATAAAAATATTTAATGAACATCTATTAAACTATGTGTGAGAATATATGCTTGTGGGAAGTGTACAAAATAAATGACATCATTCCTACCCTCGGGAACCTTACATTCCATTTGGGTGAGAGAAAGTGTAAGATGGGTCAACATTACCTGTACCCTAAAGTAAAATAGAAGTGCCCTATCAAAGACTCAAATTATTATGCGGGTTCAAAGGAAATAGTATCACACCAGGGTTTGGTTTTGGGTTTGAGGAGTGGGGTGAAAAATAAAGCATTCTTTAAGAAGAAAATGCTATTTGAAGAACAGGTGGGATTGACAGAAAAACAGGGATCAGGCCCACTTTCAGGTAGAAGAAAGAATATAAACAAAAAGTAGAAAGAAATAGAAAAATAGCTGTATCTGAAGAACTGAATGATAAAGTTTGGGTAATGTAGATGATAGTGAGAAATAAGACTACTGATTTTGGAAAAAGGAGTAACAAGATCACAGCTCTACTCAATGAAGGTTATTCTGGCAATTATGAAGGGTAAATGAAAGGGGGCAGAGACTAGTTTTAATTAGAGAAAACAAGGGCCTGAAAATTTAAAGGAAAAGTATCAATTTCATAGTCTGAGGATGTTTTGGCATTTCTGCCTTTGTGAAACACATACACAAATGATCATCCATTAGTCTCATTCTCATTTTAAACAAGCTTTCCTTCTGAGCCTGAAGGCATAATAATATACCCTATAATGTGAGGGTGGAGTTCATTCTCAGAAGTATTGTCTCTACTGGCCCACAATTTCTTTGCAAACAGATATATTTACTATCTCCTTCAGCATCATACATGGTAAAAAAAATAAGTTAAAAGATGTGCATATCACCCTGGCTTGTGTGGCTCAGTTGGGTGAGGGCTTTCTCATGTACTAAAAGGTTGCTGGTTCGATTCCCAGTCAGGGCACATGCCTGGGCTGGGGGCTCAAACCCCAGTAAGGGGAGTGCAGGAGGCAGCCAATAGATGTTTCGCTCTCATATGGATGTCTCTCTCTCTCTCTCTCTCTCCCTCTTTCTTCCCCTCTCTCTAAAGTCAATAAAAACATATTTAAAAAAATTTTTTTAAAGATGTGCATATCACTAAATGGAACTATAAATAGACATTATTTTTCTGTAAGATTATTTGGCAGTACATTTCAAAAGTTTTAAAAAAACATTTGAACCAAACTTCCATTTCTAAAAATTTATGCCAAGAAAATAATTTGTCATCAACACAAAAATACCTATCTTGAGATATGATAGCACTCTTAGTAATTTTGAAAAGTTGAAACTCTACATGTCCAATAATAAATGACTGGCTTAAAGAAATTATGGCAATCCAAATAATGGTACACTCTGTAGCCATAAATGATATTGCAGGAACACATGGCTTAACTTGTACTGATACTCATATTAAGTAATAGAAGCAGTTTATAAAACAGTATGAATATATAATCTCTAGTTTGCTTTAAAAATATATATACGTAATACGTACACAAATATATAGAAGCATGTAAAGGCACACAAAAAAGATTATTTGAGAGTGGGTGGGATTGTAGCTTTATGTTCTTTTGGCTTATGTGGTTTTCCTAAAGTGAAAAATAAAATGTTTTGCCATAAGAAAAAAAAGACATTTTATTGAGAGAAATAACATGATCTCACTCATTATAGAATATAATGAACATAAACTGATGAACAAAAACAGATCCAGAGACAGAGAAGCATCGATCAGACCTTCAAACCTCAGAGGGAAGGTAGGGGAGGGGAAGGGGGAAAGAGATCAGCCAAAGGACTTGTATGCTAGCATTTGAGCCTAACCAATGGACACAGACACCAGGGGGGTGAGGGCATGAGTGGGGGTTGGGGGGGGCAGTGGGGGGATAAAGACACATATGTAATACCTTAATCAATAAAGAAAAAATAGCCAAAACCGGTTTGGCTCAGTGGATAGAGCGTCGGCCTGCGGACTGAAGGGTCCCAGGTTTGATTCCGGTCAAAGGCATGTACCTTGGTTGCGGGCACATCCCCAGTGGGGGGTGTGCAAAAGGCAGCTGATCGATGTTTCTCTCTCATCGATGTTTCTAACTCTCTATCCCTCTCCCTTCCTCTCTGTAAAAAATCAATAAAATATAAAAAAATAAATAAAGAAAAAAATATAATATATATATATAAATAGAAACCTGGTTATTCAAAAGTTCTAAGAAACCAAGAGTTAATTCTTACTGACCCAGGTTAATTCTTCACCTTGCTACTTCCTTTACTCTCTCTCTCAGAGCCAAACCTTGTTCAACCTCAGATCATTTGATTAAAAATAAAATCACACAAATTTAATTAAATTAGTCCTTTAGGAGCTTGAAAACTAAATGAATCAGTTGGGATTTAAGTCTAAACTCCTAAAATGATGAGAAGCAATTATTTAGGTAATGGTTAAGATTCCAAGAAACCTCACTTTGAATGCCAGATCTAGTTAAGAGTTAGACCCCAGTATGAAACCCCCACACACTGTGCCTGACCTCAGGAAGGTTACTAAACCTCTTTTCTCTAAGTTTCTTCGTCTGTAAAATAGACAAAATAAATCTTGTGAGAAAAAAATAAGGCAAAATATGAAAAATGCTTATTGAGTCTTATAATCAAGAGGTGTTAATATTAAGACTAAAAAAGGGAGAAAGGTACCTTGCATTTTCCATTGCATTAGAGGATGAAACCAGCTTTTCCTCCAACGCTGTGACTTTCTTTCTTAGATTAGCCTCTCTGTCTTCTGCAGCCAAAGCTTCACGGGTGTGAGAATCTTCTGTTTCTAAAAGATGGTTACGCAATCTCTCTAGTTCCTGGTTTAAGCGTAATTCTTTGTCACGTAAATGTTGAACCTAGATAGAGGACATTTCTTTATTTTCCTTCTATAAAATGCTCCCTCCTCCTCCACAAGCCACTAACTGTTATCAAATTTCCCTCCAATTATTGAAGTGTATAAAGTGTATATTAATTTCTCATACTGCAAGATGTATTTATGCTAGGAAAAAAGTCTCCTGAAATGATCCTGAATATTCATTTGGAAGGTTTCTTTTGTAAGACCTCATTCCTGTGGCTATGATAGAAAATGGAATTACACAAAGATTAAATTTTTGTCACAGACCACTTTTTCAGTAAATCTCATTTTTTCCATATTTTATGACGGGAAAATTTTTCTTATATACAAGATATGCCTTTGTTTTCACTTTTTTATTTTAAAAAAGTCAAGGTATAATTTAGTTTCAGGTGTACAACATAATGATTAGATCACGATTTTCACTTTTGAAAACTGAAGCAAAATGCATTCTAGAAGATCAAAATTCTACCATAGCACATTAGAGCAAGACTAAGCAAAAAATCGCCGATGAGAGAAATTCATTTTAAATGTTAATGTTGACAGTTTTCTTCATAATTATTAACCTTGGTGTTTGAATCACTTTGTGTGAAATGAAAGAATACCTCATTCTGCACAGCAGTGTTTTCCATTTGTTTCTGTTTCAGGGCCAACATGACTTGATCTCTCTCCTGTTGAAATGTAACCGTCTTCTCCTGCATTGACTTAACCGTATTTAAAAGCTGATTTAACTCCCCTGTCTCGCCCTTTAGGAAAGAAATAACTTTAGCTTTAAAAAAATATATATTTAAGAAAGACATTTCTTCATTAATTAATTTTAAAATATAGTTAACCATGGGAAGATCAAAAAAGGGAAGTCTGAGGAACTGCCGGTCTAAAGGAGCCTAAGGACTCATGTGGTACCCTGGATGGCATCCTGAAACAGGAGAGGGCATTTGTTAAAAGTTAAGGAAATTCAAATATAGTGTGAATTTATTTATTTACTAAAATCTTTATTGTTGAAAGTATTACATATGTCTCCTTTTTCTCCCATTAACTCCCTCCAGCCGGCTAAAGTGTGAACTTTAGTTAACAGTAATGTATCAATATTAGTTCACTGTTGTTACAAGTGTATCATAGTAATGTAAGATGTTAAAAATAAGGGAAATTGGGTGTGAGGTATATGGGAACTCTATACTATCTTTGCAACTTTTCTAATAATCTAAAATGATTCTTAAAGAAAAAGTTTATTAGATATATTCAAAAGGAACTCAAAAGACACAGTCTCTTCAAATTTACCCTAAACAGTGTTCACAAACCCAAAATCACTCAAAAAAAAAAGTGTGTGTGTGTGTGTGTGTGTGTGTCCCCATTCATCAGGCATTCACAACTGTTGCTGGAGAAAGTAAGTGTCAAGATGCTGGCAAAGGAGAAATAGGGAAGTAATTTTATTTATTATTTTTTTTTTAATATATATCTTTTTATTCATTTCAGAGAGAAAGAGAGAGGGAGAGAGATAGAAACATCAATGATGAGAGAGAAACATTGATCGGCTACCTCCTGCAGTCCCCACACTGGGGATTGAGCCTGCAACATGGGCATGTGCCCTGACCGGGAATCAAACCCTGACCTACTGGTTCATAGGTCGACGCTCAACCACTGAACTATGCCGGCTGGGTTAGGGAAGTCATTTTATATGTACAACCTAATTTTAAAGAATATTTTGGCAACAATTTAATGAAAGAAACCAACTCTGGAATTATAGCTTGCTAGAATGGTTAGGAAAAGGTATGCTTGATTGCATTCCATACAAATACAATATATTAAAAACAGCAGGAGGAAAAAAAAATAACCATTACAAAAATAGGGCCATGAGCCCGGCAGGTGTGGCTCAGTGATTGAGCATCAACCTGTGAACCAAGAGGACATGGTTCAATTCCCGGTCAGGGCACAAGCCCAGGTTGTGGGCTTGATCCCCCTAGTAAGGGGCGTGCAGGACACAGCAGATCAATGATTCTCTCTCATTATTGATGTTTCTATCTCTCTCTCCCTCTCTTTTCCTCTCTCTGAAATCAATTAAAAAAAAAACACACCAATAAATAAATAAATAAATAATAAAAAATAAAAATTGGGCCATGAAATTAAGGTGATAGCTGCAATTCTAAAAAGCACAAAAAAGTGACAGGCTATTTACAGCCTGTTTTAAATATGCAGATCTTACAGATCTACTTATAGTTAGGTATCAGCCCTAAGACACTACACCCAATTTTGGTTAGTGAGCAATAGAAAGCTTCTGCTCTCAAAAGAGTCTTTTTCATACCAATTCCAGCCCAGCACCACAAGAAGCTAAGATGTTATATGTAAGGGAGAACACCTCCACACTGTTAAGTGTACCTACTTAATCAAATGGCAAAGAAGGGGGATATTAAACAAGACTTTTCTTACTAAAGTGAAAACTACATGAAGCATTTCCCAAACCTTAATCTAGGATTTTAAGAGAGAACCTAATTGGCAAAAGAAGTTAAATCATTTTGTATCTTGTGCCTGGCAGTACATAAATGCTCAAGAAGCACTAGCTGAATAGTCCCATTTCTTTTCCAAACTTCTACTACTAAAAGTATAGAAATCAGAGTAATAAGCACTACCAAAAAGCCCTACACAACATCTATCATAGTATGATGTACTAGAAGGTCTTCAATACATTCTTATTAAAATCAAAATCAACTGCATGTAAAAATTTAAATATAATCAAAAGCTACTGATGCTTTACGTATATAACTGCTACAACCCTCCATTTTATTATTGAATAAACAAACCAGTAAGGTCAAAACATACCCAAAGTCACACCAGTGACAGAGCTGGGATTAGAATATTTACTGAGCCTACTATGTGAAAAGTACTACTCATGGCTAACATCTTTCAAAGCCTAGGTTGTGGCTGATTCATAAAAATCAACTTAATGCAAGCATGTCAAACTTTTTTAAATACAGCATCACATATAGTAAGGGTAATTTCTAATTCCTGAAACTTCAGTTTTACACACATACATACACACACACACACACACACACACACACACAAGTGCTTACTGTGTCACAAGGTAAAATGTATTATCCTATTGCAGATTGTCAAAGAAGGAGCATGTATTTCGTAGAGCTTCTCATTACATACAAAAACCTATGAAATGTTAACGTTACTAGCAGCTACTAAAATATGCCTAAAATTTGGTTAAATTGCACTGACTTAAAATACTCTTGTAACACATTTCTATTTTCTGAAAATATTATTACTACACCTTTCCTACTTAACAGGCTCTAAAAGATTAACCCAATATTAAAAAATATTTGGAAATACCTAGTAATTTGGGGGAGAAACTCCCAGATGCCTCTGAAGAATATTTATTTAGAATGAAACATGACACCTTGAAATAAGTATTTCTAAATGAACAAATTCACATTCCCCTTCAAAGATAGTATGAATACAGTAACATTAAAAAATCCCCTCCACCTGAACTTCCCTCTGTACATAATACCCAATCCAGAACATACCTCTTTTTCTTTCAGTAGTTGCTCAAAAGCAAGAGCTTTCTCCTTCATTGAGTGGCACTCAAACTCTTTTTCTTGCAACATCATAGAAAACTTCATATTAGTCTCTTGTAATGCTTGATATTCTGTTTCCTTTTCCCTGGTTTTTTCTACTATATTTTCATTTTCCTCTTTTAATTTACAAATGTCCATTTCTAAACTTAATGTCCTCTCCTTCAGGTTTGTTACTGCCTGCCTTAAAAGTTCATTTTCATTCACCTTGTTGGTGAAATTTTCATTTACAGAAAGTAATTGATCACTTTTGGCTTTAATTAAGAGGTCTTTCTCTTTAAGTGACTTTTGCAAAACATCTTGTTTCTCCTTCAGCTGTTTAATTTCTGAATCCGTTTGTTCGTGTTCTTTTTTTTCTAGCTCTGAGGTGGCAGCAATTGAATTAGACAGTCTGTGATTATTTTCCTGGAGAGTTCTAATTGCTGCATCTTTTTCCTGCAGCAACTTTCTTAGCTCTTCTATCTCCTGCTGAGAAGCTTCACTTAATGTTTCAGACTTAGCTGTTGTAAGAGACTCTGCAGACTGGGAGGCAAGCGATGATCCAGAAGAGAACTGAGGTGAGATAATATCAAGTTTTCCTAAAAGAAGATCTTTGGTGTTGCAAAGCTGCCCTATGCTATGCTGAACTTGTGCTAATTCGTGCCCAAAAATTTTGAGTTTGGTTTCATTCTGCTCATAGCTTTGGATCAGGCCAGTATAGTCCACTTGTAACTTAGAATTATTATCACTGTCAACCAACACTTGTGCCTGAAGCTGATGAAGTTCTTCCTGAAGCTGGGCTGATTCGTGTTGCATATTCTGTACTGTGGTCATCACCTGCTGTTTCCACTCCTCCATTTTCTTTACTTGTTGTTTTAATTTATCACGCTCCTGTAGAAGCTCCTCAAACTGATTACTATTAACACCTCCAACCTCATCACTGGTGCTGGATGTTTGTAAAACTGTCAATAAGGTCTGACATTTCTGACTTAATGCATCTATTTCAATGTCTTTTTCTCGAATGATACGAGATAAATTCTGAACAGTTTCTCGAAACATTTCTTGGCCAGCACCTTCAAATTTAGTAGACATTTTCTTATTTTCATCTTGCAGCTTAAGGAGGGCTGCTTCTTTGGCAGCAACTATATCCATCATTTTGTGATATTCTGTTTTAAGTTGGCTATTTTCCCTAGTCTTCTCATTCAAAACAGCTAATACTTGTTCTCTTTCCATAGCAAAGGCCTGCAGCTGCTGTTGAAGGTAAACAATATCCTGATTGTAGGAAACTGAAGAAATTCTAGCGTGGAGAGCCTGAATCTCCAAATCTTTCTGCTGGATAATTCGAGTTAGCTTTCCAACCTCATCCTTGGACAGCTGATCAATCTGTTTAGTTAAAGATATATTCTTTTCATTTAGAAGTTTAATCTCTAATTCTCGTTCCTTTATTCCTTTTACTAATCTGTCAGTTTCAGCTTTAGATAAGTCATGCTTTTCACTTCCGTTTTCTATGTTAAGGCTCTGAACTTTTGTTTCTTGAAAAATATTAGAATTCTCTGTTTGAATACCCTGCCTTTCTTCATGCAACTGGGTTTTGATTTCTTCAATTGTTTTTTGCAAAGTCTTAATTTCCTCATCTTTCTCTAATACGAGTTGGGTGTGCGTGACATTCATTTGCTCATGCTGGTATTTAAACTCATCCATTTCCTTCTTATGCTCTTGTAAAGACTGAAGTAGTTGCATTTTACTCTGGTTTTGATCTTCAATTATCTTTCGGTGCTGTTTTATTTCCTCTTCAAGATTATCCTTTATTATATTCAGTTGAGATATCTCAGATTCTAGTTCTGTAATACAGTCAAGGGTTTTAGGCTCAGCCACAGGTGCAGCTCGACTCTGCTGTTCCCTGAGTCGTTCCAGTTCTTCTTTTAGGTGATTGTTTTCTTCTTTCATGGATCCAAGATGTCTGTCTTTCTCCTCTATGGTTTGCTTCAAAATTTCATTTTTTCTTAAGGCTTCAGTATATTTATCTAACTCCTCCTGGAGCTCTGAACTTCTCTCTTTAAGTCTTTCAATAAAAACTTCTTTCTCATTTATAAGTTGTGTTAATTGCTTCCTCTCTTCTAAACTAGATGACAAAATGTTCTTAGTCTCTGTATGATCAATATCTATCTGCTCAATATTCTTTTTGAGTTCTGCTATTTCCAAGTCTTTCTCTTGACTGAGCTTAATTAAGCGCTCATGTTCCAGCTGTAAAGTAGAGGCACTCAAGTTCTGTGCATTTGACAGTTCTTCAATGGTCTGCTCATACTTGTTTGCTTCTTCCAACAGCCTCTTTTCAGCCCGACACAATTCTGCTTCTAACTGTCCTTTTTCCGTTTTCAGAGTCTCCAAAATTGTGTTTTTTTCCAAAGAAATCTGATTGTTACCAGCAATAGATTCTTCCAACTGATGTCTTAAATCTTCACATGCTAAGACCAACTTTTCATTTTCCATTTTGAGATCAAATGAAGCTTTCTTTAAATTTTCATTGAGCTGTTCTACTTCTGAAAGATTTTGCTTTAAGTTTCTGATGTCAGCTTCTCTTTCTTTAAGTAAGTCATCCTTAAGATTACTGTTAGAGTCTTGATTAAGAGGCTGAGTTAATTCACATCTGACTCTAGAAAGTTCCTCCTCCTTTTGTTTAATATGTTCCTTAAGCTCAAAGTTCTCCTTCTGGATATTTAAATTACTGTTTTGTGATTTATTCAGTTGATCTACTAAATCTTCTATTTTATCCTCTAGCTCCTGCTTGGTTAAATGCAAGTCATTTAGGACCAGTTCACTTTGAATTAACTTTTCTTTCTGCACATCTAACTCTTTAGTAATGTTCATTTTATCATCTTCAAGTTGATGAACTCTCTTTTTTTCATCATTTAGATCTATTTTAAGTTTATTGATGATGCTATCTCCCTCATTTTGCTGTTTTGATAGCTGATCTTTTATCAAAATCATGTGCTGCAAAAAAAATTAATTTGCATATTAACTTTAAAACATTCTCATTTTAGTACCTAAAGGAAATTTTATAAAATGTCATATACAATAGAAAAATAATTCTCAGTTATTTCTAATCTTTTTAAAAAAAATATGTTGTTATTGATTTCAGAGAGAGGGTGAGAGACAGAGAAACATCAATGATGAGAGAGAATCACTGATTGGCTGCCTCCTGCACGCCCCCCACTGGTGATAGAGCCTACAACCCTGGCATGTGCCCTGATTGGGAATCGAACTGTGACCTCCTGGTTCATAGGTCGATGCTCAACCATTGAGCCACCCCGCCAGGCTCTAATCCTTAAAAATCTTTTTTTTTTAAAAAAACCAACAAAATTACTAATATTTTATAGCAAATTATTTTTATCATTTTAGAAATTAGAATTTAAAACTAAAGAAGGTAAAAGATATATGTTGTTTATTTTCAACTTTAAACACTGTGCAGGAATCAACACACCAGCAGCCAATGGGGCAAATCAGGCCTTCCACCTGTTTTTATAAATAAAGTTTTAATTGGAACAGTCAGGCTCACTTGTTTACATATTATGACAACAGAGTTGAGCAGATGCAACTGAGACTATATGGCTTGCAGAGCCAAAAATATTTACTAACACTTTACAGAAAAAGTTTGCCAACCTCTATGACTACAGCATCAATGAACTAAAATATTAAAACACAAAATTAAATCACACCAATCATCCTGCTTGTTAATCCGGTGTTCAGTCTACTGGCTAGAATGTGCTACCACACTATCTTTAATATGGTACTTATTACCTTTGTAGCTTCTTGGTTCTGCTTATCCAGTTCTTCTAACTCAGCTATCAGTACTTCCTTTTCAGTAATACTCTGATTGAGCTCTTGTTCCTTTGCCTCCAAATTAAGTCTTAAGTCATGTAATTTTGAATCCAAATCCATGTCTCTCACAGTTGTACTTTTAATTTCTTCATATTCATTGTTTAATTTTAAAAGTGATATGTGAAGTTCTTCCTTAAATGATAAAAGGGGAAAAACACAACACATACTATCAATTGGAAGAAGAGACACTAAAAGATTAAAAATATAAACAAAACCCAACATAACATTACAAAATCTTACTCTATCCTTGCTACCAATATACACAAGAGACCCTATTTCTACCACTGAGAATGTCCCTCTTTACCCGTCACCACTGAAAAATCCCTGTCCACCACACTAGACACATTCTGGGGCATATAAGCAGTACGTATAGTTACTATAGTACACCATTCCAGGCTCCCGACCCACCTGTGTATGTTGCTGTCAGGACTTCATCTGAAACCAAAGAACCTTTACCTTTCTTTTCTGCTCATATCTGGAAGCCTATTGGTTTATCTCTAAACAGAAACTCTGCCAGGCTCATACTCTGAACCTTGCCCAGTACTTCAACCTGGCCTGACAAGCATCGATGAGATCAGCTGTACCCTCAGGACTCTCAAGAACTAAACACTCATTTTGATTATAAACTGGCTCTTTAGCTGTGATCGATATATAATACACACACCATTTTAATTCTGCCCCCATTTTTATTGCACCCACCTTTTCTTGAGTCAATAATGAATTCTCTTTTTCTAAAACTTGGACACGCATTTTAAGTTCCAGATTGTCTTCAGTGAGATTATGCTGTAAACATGTTAAAAACAATTTTCAGATAACAGGAAATTTCGAGTTTATAAGAAAGCAGGCAAGCTATACAATTGGGCATTTGTACTCTGCATTTCTTTAGTGGCATAAAAATTACAAGCATGCAGCACTGGACCATCTAAAAAGCCCATCACTCATTTAACAGACATTTGCAGAGAGGATGTCTTTATTGTATTTGAAAAAACATACAAATACATTTACAAAATAGCCTGTAATCATCAGAAAAAGAAACAACTCCCTAAATATCATAAAGGGAAACCAAAATGCATTTCTCATTTTGGTAGAGGATCTGCTTCCACTGTCTCTACAAATATAACATTTGTCTAATTAATATTCAGAGATATACTGTAACTTTTCAATTATGCAATTGTTAAAATTGTCGATTTATAATGCAAAAAGTTTGTTATTAATCAGCAAACATAAAATTCCTAAGATAAAAGTTCCTAGGATAAGTTCACATGAATTTATTAAAAAAAAACAACCAACAGCCTGGCTAGTGTTGCTCAGTGGTTGAGCATCAACCTATGAACCAGGAGATCATGGTTGGATTCCTGGTCAGGGCACATGCCCAGCTTGTGGGCTTGATCCCCATTCAGGGGTATATAGGAGGCAGCCGATCAATGATTCTCTCTCATCATTGATATTTCTCTCTCTCGCTCTCCCTCTTCCTTCCTCTTTGAAATCAATAAAAATATATTTAAAAACACACACAGAATAAGCAACTGTAATGGTTTTTCTGGGTAAACCAATGCCAAAAGCTTTCTCTCTTAAAATGAGTTTACCTGGTTTAAATGACTCAGTCTTGTTATTTCACTTTCAGCATCTGTGAAAACAACAATGGATCTGACATTAGAATTCTTTAAAATAACTTCATAATTCCCTCCTAAAATTAAACTCAGAAGTGAAACCCAATTAAAATAAAGTATATTAATAAGCACAAGTAGCAAGCCCTCAGAGTTCTTGGGTAAAATGTATGTTTGTTATTTTTTATTTCTATTTTGACTATTCCAAAGAAGTCATAATATAAATGCCAGTTATAAACTATGTTAAAATCCAATTCTATGAAACAATATAAAAAAAATTATAATAGTATTCTGAGTGAGTCATATTTATTGCCTTGATAAAAACAGTAATAACTGTTTCAAAGTGAGTTGATTAGTGTGTGTAACAGTAAATAGTATAAGGACTAAGACCAAGAGGGAGAGGGCTTAAAACACAAATGTATATTTATACAACAATATACAATCTATCAATTGTCTGAAGTGACTTAGACATGACTACTAATAAAAAGACCATTCAATCTGGTATTCCAGATAGATACATAAACAGAAGGGGTTTTAGAACACAAATAAAGAATACCATGAGTTTAGCTGAAGTAATTCATTCAATGTTCATACAGGAAATACTGAACATTTACTATGATGTCAGCTTCTAGACCACAAAATGGAAACATTTAGTCTTTGCTTGCTCTCAAGGATCTTACAATTCAGAGGGGAAGAAAAGTAAGCACATGCCCTAATCGGTTTAGCTCAGGGCATGTGTCGGCCTTCGGACTGAAGGGTCCCAGGTTTGATTCCGGACAAGGGCATGTACCTTGGTTGATACACATCCCCAGGAGGGGTGTGCAGGAGGCAGCTGATCGATGTTTCTCTCTCATCGATGTTTCTAACTCTCTCTCCCTCTCCCTTCCTCTCTGTAAAAACATCAATAAAATATATTAAAAAAAAGAAAAGTAAGCACATGATTACAGTACAGTGTGATACAGGGAGCACAAGGTGCTATTAGGCCAAAGAGGGCAAACTCCTAATCCAGAAGGACGGGGTGGGGTGGGGTGGCACGTGGGGCCAGGGAAGCAGCTGCACTAGTGCCTCAGAGTGAATACAATACCTGTGTTGAATCTTAATATGCAAAGAAGAGTGAGTGAAAAGAGACATTACACAGAGAAAGCAGTAAATGCAAAGGCAACAGAGCTAAGGAGACAACATTGCCATATAGAAAAGAGCCATATAGAAAGTTCAACAGGACTCAAGCTTAGAATGGTAGAATAGGAAGAGTTGAAACTGAGGAGGCAGACAAGGAACAGATCATTAAGATATTACTTGTCTGATCAAGAAGTTGCACAGGGGGCCACAAAGTACTAGTCAGGAATGTAACCTGCTTTGCATTTCTGAAAAATCATTCTGGCTGCAAAAACACAAACTGTTGAGGCAGGCTCCAAGCTGGGCGCAGGGTTCTTCAGAGCAGTCTAGGCTGCAGCGCAGTGGGTGCCATGTCCACTGTGGTTGGGGAGAAGCGTGGGGACCTGGGGAGAGGGCACCGATGCTGCTGGCCCCTTCAGCTTCAGCCTGGAGCCCATGCTTGAGAACATGTACTGCCTCCATGCCGTTTGCTGCTGAAGGAGACGGACCAGGTCCACCAGCCTCAGAAGCTCCTCCCGGCCTTGGCTGGGGAAGTGGGGGAGCTCGCAGAGCTTTCAGTGGAAGCCCTTCAAGAGGAGCTCAGTGATGTCCTCATCTACCTGGTAGCATTACCAGCCCGCTGCCGTGTGGATCTGCTCCAAGCAGTGCTCTCTGACGGACACCAACCGGCGATGCTACCCAGCACAGCTGTCCTGTGGCTCTTCCAGCCAATATACTGACCTGCCCCATGAGGCCACCTCTGAAGACCAAACTGTGGGGACTGCAGACCTTGCCTGTGAGTCCACGGGTCAGGCCTTAACCTAGAAACATGGGCCCAGGATCTGCAGCTCAGCATGGTATCTGAGAAACACATGGTCGCCTGGCCATGGAACCTCATTCTAGTCCTTTCCTAGTAGATCACCAGCCTGGGGCCCCACATCCTGAGGTCTGAGGCTCAAGAACCTCTTGAAGACAGCCTCTTGGTACTCTTCTCTCTCAATAAAAGTTTTGTTTAGCATAAATAAATAAAAATAAAAGAAAAAAATATGTGAAGAAGGGATAATGGAGACCAGAGAATAATAACAGCTAGCACTTTTATAAAACTTACTGTGGGCTAGACACTATTCTAAAGAGAACTTTGCAGCTAGTAAGTAATAAAATCGTCATTACTACTACAACTATAAAGAAGATAATATTATCGCAACCATGTAGATGAAAAAAACAAAGCATAGAGATGTTAATAACTTATCCAAGCTCAGCTAGTTAGTAATGGAGCTGGATTCCAACTGTTACGTTCTTAACCAGTATGCTATCCTGCTTCATTCAGAGACTAAGAAAGTTAACTGTGCCAAAAAAAAAAAAAAAATGATTATGATTGGCTGAAGTTATTCAGTGGCAGTGGAAATGAAAAAAGGGGAAGGCCTAGGGCAATAAATTTGTTTTTAAAGCAAATAAACTCATATGGATCACCCAATACATTAAATACATTTCTTTTGAAAAGAGCTGAGCTACTTTGAAGTCAGATGAGAAAGAAGTCCAGAATCCAACTTGCACAGCTTTCCCTTAGCAGCTCCCAGGACTAAAGTACCTATGAGAAACCCTACAGCTCATCTGGGAAACAATACTAGAGTACTAAGAACCTACAGAACTTTCTAAGGGATATGTTCAAATTTTCTGTTTTGGGAAACTGATAAATGCTGGCAATTACCAAGGTAGGAAAAGAAGAGAGGGAAGAGGACATGGAGATTTTACTTTGAACCTAACTTAAATTCAAATTTAGACTTGGGGGGCGGGGGAGGGGAGGGCACTCACAAACACACAAGGAACACACAAGGGCTAGAAACCTCCAGAGCAGGAATGAATGAGTTCATATAGTGAGAGTTTATTGTGAGAAGAGGACACAGTGGAAAATAAGATGCATCTTTTCAGCTGAAGAGCTCCTGTTCTGTCTTCCTGGCATGAATGAGTACTGCTGCTTGGCCTAATTCATTTAATACTTATTTTTTGTAACACAGAACTCTGGTATGGCAACTAAATATCACCTTGAGTATGGACAACTATGGAAGACCTATGGCTCCTATCATTCTCAGGTTTGCTTAGATTCAGAAGATCATTTCAAAAGGTAACACAAGGTTTTGAAGAAGGTAGGTTGAATTCCCTAACTGGAGGGTCTGAGCCCTAATGAGTTATAGGAAATATTTGGTTCTTTACAAATTAACAGAAATAGGCGCATTTCTCCTTCCAAAAAATGTCTATACAAACATTTCTCAGAAATCTACATGGCCTCCTAAATCAATGAGTTTCATGTAAATACTTAAAAGATGAGGAAGAGAGGTTAAAAGACACCTAACCAGCCCTAACCGGTTTGGCTCAGTGGATACAGCGTCGGCCTGTGGACTGAAGGGCCCCAGATTCGATTCCGGTCAAAGGTATGTACCTTGGTTGCGGGCACATCCCCAGTAGGGGGTGTGCAGGAGGCAACTGATCGATGTTTCTCTCGCATCGATGTTTCTCTCTATTCCTCTCCCTTCCTCTCTGTAAAAAAATAAATAAATCAATAAAATATATTAAAAAAAAAAAAAAGAGACACCTAACCAACACTTAACCCTTTTTAGTAGAAAATTCCTATTTGTGATCTATTATGACACTGAATCTAAACCAAATAATTCCATTCAAATTCCAGTCATTTCACAAATATTTCATTTCCACAAAGTACCCAATTATACAAAGTGCTAGTTGTCTCTAAAAACAACTAGTATGCAATGAAGCACCAATCAGGAATAAGTTCCAAACATTTTATACCAGACAGTGCCTGCTGTAGTCTGAACACCTCTTCTTCCAGTGATGTGCTCTGTGGAAGAATGCTTTCCTCTTCCTTCACAGTGTCACTTTGCTTCATAGCATAAGGCTGCAATTTACTACATTCCAGTTTCAAGCTTTCATATTCTTTACTTATTTGCCTGTTTTCCACATTTAGTCGTTCTTGTTCCTTCCTCAAAACTTCTCTGTCCTTTTCTGAAGACGATAATTTTCTACTTATATCTTTTATTTGGTCTTCAAGTTCTTCCATTTTTTTTGTAGACTCTACTTTTTCAGTTTGTAGAACTTGAATAGTTCTTTGCATCTCATGGATTTTAGGGTAATCAGTTACTGCAATTCCTGAGCCACCTGGAACATAAACATAAAGTCAAGGACAACAAATGCACCAAAATTAAATAACTTGCTATATACAATTAAGATTTTATAAACTTCAGAATTTGGAAGGCTTGAAAAGTTAAAACAATGATATAACACTACACTCCTATTAAGTCAAAATCCAAAACACTAACACGAACAAATACTGGTGAGGATGTGGAACAATAGGAACTCTCATTCATTGCTTGTGGAAATGAATGATACAGCTACCCTGAAGGACTGTTTAGTGATTTCTTACAAAACAAGCATACTCTTGTCATACGATCCAGCAATCATACTCCTTGGTATTTACCCAAAGGAGCGGAAAACTTATATCCACATAAAAACCCCCAAAAAGGATGTTTATAGTCCCTTTATTCATAATTGCCCAAACTTGGAAGCAATCAAAATGTCATTCAGTAGGTGAGTAGATTAATAAACTGCATGGAATATTTTTCAGTGCTAAAAAGAAATGAGTTATCAAGCCATGAAAAACATGGAGGAAACTTAAAAGCATATTACTAAGTGAAAGAAAACAATCTGAAAAGGCTATACGATTCCAACTGTAATAACAATTCTGGAATAGACAAAACTATGGTGGCAATAAAAAGATCAGTTGCAGGGGATAAAGAGGAGGATGAATAGGCAGATTTTTAGGGCAGTGAAAATACTCTGTATGACATTACAATGATGGATACGTGTCATTATACATTTGTCCAAATCCATAGAATGTACAACACCAAGAATGAACCCTAAAGTAAACTACGGATTTTGGGCAATTATGATGTGTCAATGTAGTTTCATCCTTGGTTAAAAAAAAAAAAAGTGCCATCCTTCTGAATGAAGTTGATGGTAGTAGAGAATATGCATGGGGGTGGGGGTAGGGGTGGAGGCAGAGAGTATATGTGAAATCTCTGTACCTCCTTCTCAATTTTGTTGTAAATCTAAAAATGCTCTAAAGAAATCAAGTCTAAAAAAAGTTAAATAACTATACTAAGCAAAGCATTTAAAAATAGTTGAGGAAAGATATTATTGAGTCAAATACTAAAAAGTCTATGTATCTGAATTTGAAAGAAAGTGAAATATACCAAACAATGCAAAAGAGTCTCCGTATTATAATTTTTACCACAAAGGCGAAGGACTGTTCCACTTTTGCAGAACCATGACAATAGGAGTGCCAGTGCAAATTTCTGGCAGACGAGCAGGACTAGTCATTGACTCATTCTTTAGAACTTTGTCCAACTTTACATCAGTGTCCTGATCTTACAGTGCTAGGCTTGTCGTTTAATTATGCCGGCTAATATGTTACATTAATGAAATTAATAACCTTGTTGTAACAGATTTTCCAGTTCTTCAATTCGTTCTTCATATTCACTTAATTCTTCTCGATGCCGACGAGTTATTTCTGCCAATTTCTGTTGATGTGCATTCTGTAATACTGACATTTCATGTTGATGATCATCAATTTCCTGACTTCGGTTCTGTTTAAGTTCCTTAAAAAATAAAAACAAAGTTAACCACTTTGATAATCAATGAACTTATCTAAGCTATTTCATTTTCCCCCAAAAGTCTGTATTATTACAAATAATTCTCCAAAAGTGCTAAGGCTGAAAAGAATTTAAACACAGGCCCAACATTTAGACAATTCTGAGACTATACCCCTCCTTTCCTCTCTTGAGCCTTAAAAACAGTTTTTCTACTTTTAATGAGGGAATACCAATAAGAAAAAACTGAAACAAAGTGAGCAAAAATATCTTTTTTCCTTAGCATCCGTGACCATGAACTTCTGCTAATGACATCCCACTAATATCAGTGTCAACCTTCTAGCTAATGTGTGACTGTTGTCCTATTACTCCATCCTCCTGCTCAGTTTTTCCTTCCAGTCTTGCTAGGACTCCCAAACGGTCAACAAGATGCCTTGCTCACAAGTTGAGACCACCACTCACTCCGCTAGGAAACTAGATTTTGGGCTGAGTCCCTCAAAGAGGGAAATTGCTTAAGCCAGAAGCATTATGATAGCTGCACCTTGAAGAGTCTGTCCACTGTGTCCCACTACTTAGATCCTCGATGCTGTTCCCATTCCTGTCTTTTCTGAGGCCAAAATGCTCAACTCTTCCTTCAAGCCTGTCAACAAACTACCTAGGGTCCTTTGAATCAAGCAATCTAATCAATCAATCCTCTTTTGCTTTATTAGCCAGAGATGGTTTTTGCTGCTTGTAATGAAGAATCCTAATCTATAAATTATCTTCTATTTCCTGAGAAGACAAGTGAAGTTATTCTTTATTCCTATGTACTTATGCGCCAGCACTAGGCAAGGAGCTTTACATTTACATTTCAAAACAATTCTACAAAGAAGGTATTATGATGACATCTACTTTACTGATAACAAAACAGAAGTTTCCCAAAGAAGCACAGCTTGTAAATAGTAGAGCCTGGATTCAAACACAGGTTTGACTCAGGAACCCACCCACACTAGTACTGTAATAATAATAGTAATACCAAAACTGATCAAACTAGCAAAATTCTACCATTAAGAGAAAATAATTATTTGTAATGAATAACATTAGCATTTTATTTTATCAATATCCTTTAACCCTAAACCTTGAAACTTCAGCAACCTTAGAATTCTATTTCAATAAAGACCATTTTGTGAAATGCAACAGAAAACAGAAACACAGAATATAAACTACCTAATAAATATATGTTCAAAACAAATGACTTTGGAGAGATATACCTTACTTGTCATAAACACTAAAGAAGATACAAAATGGTAAAAAGAAATAAAGACCATAATTTGTATAGTTACTTTTACAACTTTTATTAACTTAGGCTTATGATTTTCATAAGCAAATTTTAAATGTATAATAGCCATTGTTCCAACAATCTGCCTTACCTTAATTATATTTTGCAGTTTGCAAATCTCACTTTGATCAGAGCTGTTTGATCCTTGTGCTTTAGAAATCTAGATCAGAAAAACAGAATTCGAAAATTATATTGATTTTCTTATAAAAAAGAAAGTCACAGACTAACTTTTTTAAAAGATACTTTTAAAAAATGGGGCATTTCCAAGACAAATTCTGATTTTAAAATGCCAAGCATCTTTTAAGAAACCTAGTCCAATAGTGAGTAAATCACAATAAGTAAAAAGGTACCATTTACAAGTATGTTAACTAATAGGGGAGACAACAGTTTTATAAAATAAGGAAAACACCACAGAATATTCTCCTTATTTAACAAAATGTATATTAAAAAGTCTCTGTATAACTTTTTATTACAAAGGCAAAAGGACCTTTCCATTTTTGCAGAACCAATGCAAATTTCTGGCAGATGAGCAGAGCTAGTCATTTACTCATTCTTTAGAACTTTGTCCAATGTTATATCGGTGTGCTAAAAGGTAATTTCTAAAATGAATGCTCATAAATAACAATAAAAATCTTTTAAAAGGATTTCATCCAGAAGACCCCAATACAGAATAACCTTTGGTTTGACAAGTAAATAAAATAACTTGGATTCTTCTTATTCAAAGCTTGTTCATTTACCTCTATTAACATTTACTATACAATGTGTTAAGGAACCAAAAGTTGCTCTCTGGCTAAAAAAGTAAACACAGAGCCCCTGGCTGGGGGGACTTGGTTGGCTGGTGTCATCCTGTGCACCGGAAGTTACCAGTTCGATTCTTAGTCAGGGCACATACCCAGGCTGAGGGCTCAATCCCTGGTAGGGAGTGTGCAGGAAGCAGCTGATCAATGTCTCTCTCTCTCCCCCTTCTTCTCTCTCTAAAAATCAATAAAATAAAATAAATCTGTTTTTTTTAAAGAAGGAACACAGTATAATAGAAAGAACTTAGGGTTGGAGTAGAAAGACATGTTTTGAATCACAACTTAATCACTGTGACAGTGGGTATATTACTTAAACTTTTACTTTGTTCTTCTATGAAACAGAATAAATACCTCACATACTTATTAAGGATAATATAACATATACTGGGATAGTATAAATGGAAACATTTTGTAAAGTATAATATAAATATTAACTTTTATTATGCCTTGCTAGAAAATTAAGTTCTCTGAAAGGTCCCAATTATGCCTTTTTCACCTTTATATCCCAGTACAGGTCTGTCATATAGTAGGCATTCAAGGTATGCTTAAGTAAACATATAAAAAAATCCATCTCTTCTTTATAAAATCTTACCCTAAGCAATGTTCCTTAAAATGTTTTACTAAATTATCAGAATCACCTGATGATTTATTTGTTTGAATGCAGTTTTCAACATCCCAAAATAAACTACAAAATCCTAATCTCTTAAGGGAGGACAGGGAATCTACAAGTTCCCCAGGTTATTCTTACATGCACAAAGTTTAAGAATTACTACTTTTTAGAGATAAGATGGACAGACAGATCATTCTCTCCAGATTTACTTTGAATATTAGAAATGTCCAGCAACTTGGGAAGCAGGAAATAATTTTAATTGGGAGGATTTCTCCTTTACATAATTAGATTACACTCACAAAAAGACAGAAAATACTTCATTTTTCTATACACTCATGAATTAAATCCATATGAACAATGTGCCAGTGTATTTTTTTTGTCCCAGTATATTTTGAATCTCATGTCTATTGACAGCCTTAGTAGTACATATAAAATCTGATATGTAAGACAAAAAAGCAAGAAAGTTTACAGCCCAAAATAGCAAGTATTTGATTTCTAATGCATGAGAAACAACACAAAATAGTTTTAAAAATTTATAATACCAATTATCAGATTCTCATTTTACATATAATTAATCCAAACAGCAACCTCAGACAATATCTAAAGCAAGTATTTTCAAATCTCGTGCCTTGGAGCCCTGATTTCCAGCAGCAAAGCCTTAGGAACTCCAGGGGAAAAGGTGCTGGTTCAACCACAGCAACTCCACTTTTATTTTGAAAATTTCTTCCCAATATTGTGCAGAAGGGGAAACTGAGGCTGAGAGAGAAAGATGACCTGATTAAAATCACTTAGAAAGTGATAGGCAGAATTAGAATACAAGTTTCGATTTCCTCCTAGCCCATAGTTCTGATAATGAAATCTCTACACAGCACCCGTATTTTCACTGTTTCTAAAAATTCATGAAAAGTTTACCTACCTGAGCAATATGCCTCCAATGTGCAACTTCAGATTCAAGCCTTGAAATTTCATTTGACAATCTGTTTATTTCTTGTTGAGATGAAATTACATCACCGAAGTCCATGTCATCATCGTGGAAAGCTGCAGCATGATGGCTGGTACCATAATTGAATGATGATGATGCAGTGGTTGTGGGCACACTGCCAGCTCCTGAATTTACAGACTGAGCAGCGGACTGCAGCTTTAGCAATTGATCCTGTAGTGCAATCTGTCTTGCTTTAAGATGGCTGATTTCCACCTATATATTTATAATCCGTATTTTAGAGAAGGTACTTTAAAATAACCATATTCCAGATTCATAAAATTAAGTCATAATAATTTAACATTATCCAATGATTGTATGCTATCAACTGAATCTAAGTTTTCGATAACATCCCAACCATACATTTTTATTTAAAAGCAAAAATAATTACCATAGTTAAAGCATAGATAATGTTCCACTCATATGGTAGCTAAAGCAATGGGTTTTCTCAGTTAAACAAGGATTTACTAGCTTCTATGTATCAGGTAGGATAGGTAATTCCTCAGAGTTCTGTTTGTGTTGATCAAACCTCAAATGATGAGGAAGTAAAAGCTGTGTCAGGCTATGCACTGGAAAGTTTCTTGAGAACAATTGTTGGAAGAGTCTTATGTAACTGATTATGGCTGGATTTAGGCTTAAAATGCACCATGAGTCAGGAATAACTTTGTTGTGGTCTGTACAATGCTATTGGGAGAATGCTTTGATTTATTAATCCAGTTTCCTCAGATAACACAGTGAGACTGTAGTTACTGGCTCATGAGTCTTAGAAGGAAATCGTGCATTGACAGAGGGCTTGGCTTTAGTCTTGGCAAAGAGGGGCCAGTGAAAATTTGACTCTATTCAGGGAGAAAACATAATAAAGATTCTAAAACCCTGAGCAGAGTATTGATAAGTCATTGTCCAAAAGAAATTATGAACACAGGACTTAACCATAAAGCCACATCCACCTGAGATAAAACAGAGAGAGATCTGAAATAAGCTTCCTAAAATATTCAAGCTAATCTAGAAGACACCCTTCTGCAACTGAGGAAAACTGGATACTTGAAAAGACGAGCCAACAAGTAATACAGTATTTCTACACTTGTAACGTCAACCAACTAGACAAACAAACACCAAACACAACTATGTCAAATGTCATAACAAACAGATTTTGCACATCAGAGTTCCTTCTCTACTGGAGATTCTAATAGTAGTGCACAGATATCATTCATTTTCCCATACACAGTACGAGGCAAATTGCATCTTTAAGGAATATGAATATCACAGTGAGGACAGCAAATAGATTCTGCGAAAGTATGTTCATGTATTATTTTTCATTCTGGTAAAGAGTACTAAAATGCACTATTTTTTCAAATGTAGCTATAATACGAAGCAAGTTCTCATTATACGAGACATTTATATCAAGTTGTAGAGTTAATAAGTGTAAACTCTAGTTATAACAAAGAGGCATTTCTAAACTTGAATGCTTAATTTGGGGGTCTAATATCAATAGTTAAGTAGAATATAAAATGCCAAAGTTTTCCACAGTGGTGTTTTCAATGAAACCACCTATGAGTTTTCAAAAAATACCAATACCAGGGCCTCTTGCCAGTATGCTAACCCAGAATCTCCTGGGAAACATGAGCCTATGTATTTTTTAAGTATCACTTATGATTCAGCTATAAACCCCTGGATGCGAACTACTGTAATATCTGTAAGTCAGTGCTACACAAAGCGTGGTGTGTGGACTGATGCCATGAATGTTTGCTACCTGTCCATGAAAAGTACAGAAACTCAAAGAGTAAGGCTTAAAGACTTTTAAAGCAATTTGACAGAGTAATTTTATATCTGTTGAACCTTTTAAAATAAGGTGGGTTTTTAATTTGAACTTGTAATTATGCCTTTTTATATTCATTTTTATAGTAATTCATTCTATTCTACTTTATGAAATAAATTCCCAACAGACTGGAAATTAAGCTCTTCTTTAAATGTTTGTATTTATCTTTAACGTGGCTTGCTTTAACTTTTCATTTTAATATGTCCCTAAAAGAACTAGAAATCAGTGCATCTAAATTTAAAAAACCCAAATATGAATTTATGGTAGAAATGAACGTTTAATCAACAAAATGAAGAACACCCAAGTGATCTGGATAATGAAACAAGATATGGTTCTATTCAACAGAAGTGCTTACCGAATTCTAGTTATGTACTGAACACTAAAGAGAATTCAACAACAGAATGAAACATAGAGACTATAGTCTATATTTTAAGGATTCATGATAACATTGGTTATATATATACTAATAAAAGGGTAATATGCTAATTAGGGCGGACATCTTCCGGATGTCCATTCAGATGTCCATCCAGACAAAGCCACAGCGGCTGTGAGGCCCAGGGCTCAGGCAGCCGTGAGCCCCTATCAAACTAAAGGAGAAAAAAATTTATAGAACAATGTAAGTCAACTATGAAATACTTAATATTCTATTTTTCCGTGGAAAATAGAGTAAATGCCAACATAGCATATATTAACACTTGTAGTTAAAATTAGCAATGATCACAGATTTCAAACAATTTTAGGTAAATAGATAAGAAATTAGGTTTCATAAAATGAGAAATTACAAGCAACAGATGCCTAAAGATATTTTATACTAGAGGCCCAATGCACGAAATTCGTGCAAGAGTTGGCCTTCCTTCCCCCAGCTGCTGGCACCGGCTTCCCTCTGGCACCCGGGACCCAGGGTTCCCTTGCAGTCCCAGCTTCATCAGGAAGGTCATCTGGTCTAATTAGCATATTACACTTTTATTACTATAGATAGGACTTTTCTTCTTTTGGAAAGCAGAAATTAAACTCCACAAACATTAGTTTATGTAACATAAACATAATAAAAAAGCTTACAGAGTTCTTGTTAAATTAATAACAAACTGAAATGGTAATAATATTAACTTCAACACCCTTTCAATATTTTTATGGATCTAAATACAGCTTGATTTATATTACAACTTTTAAAAACTTCCTCGATACTGTTCAGTGAAAGTAACTGTAATAACCTTTACCTCTTTCTGTTGTAGTTCATTTCGATAACTGGTAGATTGGTGCTTTATTTGAAGCTCAGAAGCTTCATGCTTTTCTTCTAGATCAGAACAAAGTTTCTTTAGTCTTTCATTCTAGAAGCAAAGAAAAAAGTATTTTAACAAAAAAGACTAAAAAGTAAAACATGTTAGTAATAGTTATTTCACGGCATTATGAAAACATTGCTTTATACAAAAAAAAGATGTAAAATATAGATCTAACAGAATTCTGGTCTTTAAAATACACGTTTCATTAAAGTTACTAGTGCTATAAGCATGTTTATAGAGATTATGCATAATTTTAAAGCAAAATTAAAAAATAAATCTTTCTCAGTTTGATTTTTGCTAAAACAAAACCGCTGATAAATGCTTACCCCATCTTTGTATACAGAGTGTCGAGCATATAGTAGGCAGTAAATGTCTGGTAAATGAATGAACTAGATTACATATTTAAACTTTTGTTTTCTCCCCAAACAGAAGAACTTTTTTAAAGAAATATTTTTTAAAAAGACTTCTAGCTGAAGTACAGATAGGAGGCCAAAGCCTAACATCACTTGTCTGCCTGAACCCGAGGCACCTAAAAATCCAATGTAAAAACTACTTGGTTTGAAAAACTACAGTTCAAAAAACACAAACTATTCTAAGTAAAATTCAATGAATCTAGATATCACAGTTCTTTGTTTTAAGATGTTGACATGTATCGCTTCTCAGCCTTTTGGCTAAGATCAAGTGTAGTATCTGTTCTTATCAGTTTAAGATGTTGACATGTATAAAAAATATTAAGTTTTATATACCTAAATATTAAATCTTGACCTATTGTCACTCTCTGAAATCTGAATAAGTACATAATGGAGCAAGAGAAATGAACCCTAAAACTTTCTGCAAAAAGGCCTGGTCACCCCAAATTGCCCCCCCTGCCAGCCTAGTCGCCCCTCACTGCCCCTCCTGCCAGCCTAATCGCCTCCAACTCCCCCCCCTGCCGGCCTGGTCACCACCAACTGCCCCCCTCTGCCGGCCTGGTCGCCCCTAACTGCCCCCCGTGCCAGCCTGGTCGCCCCACGCAGCCTGCCGTTCAGTCATTTGTTCGTCCTCACTAACCCCCATGCCGGCCTGGTCGCCCCACGCAGCCTGCTTGTTCAGTTGTTTCAGTCATTTGGTCATCCATCACTAACCCCCCTGCCGGCCTGGTCGTAGGCAGCCATCTTGTGAGGGCGTGAGGGTCAATTTGCATATTACCTCTTTATTATATAGGAAGGATTATTCCATTCTGCTTAATCCATATTATACCATCAAGGTCTACTGAAACCAATTTTAGCCTATGAGTTTCATTTCTGAGTAGTCCTAACTATCAAAAAAGATTGAGGTTCACGCCCTGGCCAGTTTTCTCAGTGGTTAGAGCGTTGGCCCGCTGACCCAAGTGTCATAGGTTCAATTCCTGGCACACACCTTGGCTGTAGGTTCCCTAGCCTGGTCAGGACGCCTGCAGGAGACAACCAATCAATGTTTCTCTCTCACATCAATGTTTCTTGTCTCTCTCTCCCCCTCCTCCCTCCCTTACACTCTGTCTAGAAATCAATGGAAAAAATATCCTCAGGTGAGGATTAAAAATATAAGTAAATAAATAACTGATATTCATGACTTGTCTTCTTTTTTAGAAGTCTTCCAATAAACAAAAAGAAAATACATTTAGCCCTGGCCGGTTTGGCTCAATGGATAGAGCGTCGGCCTGCGGACTCAAGGGTCCCAGGTTCGATTCCAGTCAGGGGCATGTACCTTGGTTGCGGGCCCATCCCCAGTGGGGAGTGTGCAGGAGGCAGCTGAATCGATGTTTCTCTCTCATCGATGTTTCTAACTCTCTATCCCTCTCTTTTCCTCTCTGTAAAAAATAAATATAATGTATTTTTTAAAAAATACATTTATTTAACAGAATAAAACTCATTCTATCTTGCAAGTACCACAGGATACATTGGGCCCTTTTATAAGTCTAAGAATAATCATGGGATCATAATGATCTTGTTTTCCATATCTTGAAACATTTTGCTATTTTATCATCCTAAGAATTATTTTGTCATTATTCATCTATTATTCCCCACTATGCTAAAAACAATTTAAATAATAAGAAAATGAAAGACTAGTGGAATCATCTAAAAGAATGATGCAGTAATGAAATAACCAGTTTTCTGACTGTGTTGCCCAATGTATTGCATCATCTTTTAAAAAGATAAAAACTATCTGGAGATATCATCTTAGTAGCTTTTTTTTTTCTTTCATTGAACACCGTTGAAAATTCAGAATTTTCATTTTTAACAAAGAGAAGAAAACAAAAAATATTAAACAATTACTACACAACTAAGAAGATCAATGCAAAGAGATAGAAAACAGCATTCTAGAGTCTAACAGTTATGGTGAAACTGAGTATAGAAGCAAAATCTCAGACAAATCTTCAAATAACAATATCCTAGGTAAATTTTCTCAAACTCAAGAACTGATGACTCAACAATACATTCCTAAGAATAAAACGGAAATACAGTGTTCTCATCAAGTTAGTCATTCAATAAGAAAATATTTTATTTCACAATATTTTTTGACAAGAACTTGAACCATTCCCACTGTGCTAAATGGGTATGTGACAGTATTCTTTCATTATGAACGTTTAAACATTTACTTGATATAGTTCAGACAGGGGTAAATGCTGAAGACAGATGACTGGGAGGAAACAGATAACTTAAAAATGAAAAAAATTCAGAGGATTGATCATTTAAATTGGCATTTATAAATCTAAGAATAAAAATGTTTTGCAAAAAATAAAAAAATAAAAATAAAAGAACAAAAATGTAAAAAAAAAAAATGTTTTGCAATTATGGAGCAAAGATGACAAGCCACTGTTTCTGCAACAAAATCATGAACCATCAGAGTTTTCAAAAGTATTAGATTTAGTGACACCAATAAAGAAAAAGAAATAGAAGTTAAATAAATAAGCAAATATCTATTAGAAATATGTGAATCTAGAATCAGTATTTACAAGATAAGATACATTCCAGTTCATGCATAAGAGTTAATAAGCAGTAAATTGCATTCAAAGAACACTGCCTATTTTTTTTTATTGACTTTTTTTACAGAGAGGAAGAGAGAGGGATAGAGAGCTAGAAACATCGATGAGAGAGAAACATAGATCAGCCGCCTCCTGCACACCCCCTACTGGGGATGTGCCCGCAACCAAGGTACATGCCCTTGACCGGAATCGAACCTGGGACCTTTTAGTCCACAGGCCAAAGCTCTATCCACTGAGCCAAACCGGTTTCGGCAACACTGCCTATTTTGAGTATATGTTTTTAAAACCAGAAACATATAGAACAGAATTTTGGATTTGCTAAAATATAATAAAGTGGCTTGTCATCTTTGCTCCATAATTGCAAAACATTTTTTTTTTACATTTTTGTTCTTTTATTTTTATTTTTTTATTTTTTGCAAAACATTTTTATTCTTAGATTTATAAATGCCAATTTAAATGATCAATCCTCTGAATTTTTTTCATTTTTAAGTTATCTGTTTTATATAAGCGCTTATTAAAATATTTAATAAAATTTTTCACTATGACTTCATTCTTACTTCCGTAAATTACTTGTAAAATGATTTAATATTAAAAAAATTAAAAGAGCCCACTGGATCCAGGTGGTAAATGTAATACTATTTTTCTTGGTATAGAGGGTTAAATTTGCTTAGATTGGTTGCTGTTACTTGCAACTAAAGAAACCCAGCTAATTCAGTCACCTTCAAATACTAACATCTGTACGGAAGTCTAATTTCCTCTGGAAAACACACTGCCATCTGTCTAAACTAAAACTTTCTAAATAGAACTTGATATTGTAAGTTTCCTGATGGCTTCAATCATATCTTCACCTTATTCTTTCATTGCATAGTCACATAAGGATTTAGAGTGTGAAATGCTTATGTGCTGACATAAGGCAAGAATCATGTACATTTAAAATCACCTTAGAAAAGAAAGCCCTTGGGAAGCCCAATAGTGTTTTCCTCTAGTACTTGAGTAGCTCACATTACTTTGAATAAGCACCAAATGAGGAAGTGGGTTTTCATTTGGGGATGTGTCATACTAAAAATATGTATTTCTAAACACTAGAATCATATTTGCCATGTAGCCCAATGGTAACGCTATGAGAGATTAGACCTGAGATCAATGAGGGATGGAAGGTTTCTTTCTATCTCCCTTCTCAAGCTCTATACAGAGCAGACATCCATTAAGCTGGTTAAAACCCTATTTACTATTTCCCCAAAAAATGTACACTGGTGAATTTACCAAAATTAATGCTACTACACACAACTGCCATATAATTTTTCTGGGTGGGTCTGTACTACAGGTTTATCTAGGGACTACAGGAACAATTTCCTATCTCAGTCTTACAAAAAGGAAGCTATTAAGTTCACCTGTCACAAAAGCATCTACTTACTAAGTAACCAGAGGCCCGGTGCACAAAATTCGTGCACTCGGGGAGAGGGGAGGGTCCCTCAGCCTGGCGTGGGCCCTCTCGCAGTCCAGGAGCCCTTGGGGGATGTCTGACTGATGGCTTAGGCCCACTCCTCAGGGAGAGTGGGCCTAAGCCAGCAGTCAGACATCCTTAGCGCTGCCACAGAGGCGGGAGAGGATCCTGCCACTGGTGCTGTGCTGGCCAGCCATGAGCCGGCTTCTGGCTGAGCAGTGCTCCCCCTGTGGGATCTGGCCAAGACTGGTGCTCCAACATCCCCCGAGGGGTCCCAGATTGCGAGAGGGCACAGGCCAGGCCGAGGAACCCCGCCGGTGCACAACTGGGGCCAGGGAGAGATGTGAGAAGTTGGCCAGCCAGGAAGTGACCGCAGGAGGGCTCCAGGGTGTGTGTGACCTGTCTCGTTCAGTCCCAATTGGCTGGACCCCAGCAGCAAGCTAACCTACCAGTCAGAGTGTCTGCCCCTTGGTGGTCAGTGCAAGTCATAGCGAGCAGTTGAGTGGCCTTAGCATATCATTAGCATATTACGCTTTGATTGCTTGAATGGCCGACAGGTCGACCGGACGGACACTTAGCATATTAGGTTTTATTATATAGGACTAGAGGCCCGGTGCACGAAATTCATTCATGGGGGGCCCAGCCTGCACCCTCTCCAATCTGGCTCCTTGGGGGATGTCAGACTGCTGGTTTAGGCATGATCGGGCCTAAACCAGCAGTCGGACATCCCTCTCACAATCCTGGACCGCTGACTCCTAATCGCTCACCTGCCTGCCTGTCTGGTCGCCCCTAACTGCCCCCCAACCCCCGCTGGCCTGATCGCCCCTCACTGCCTCTGCATGCTGGCCTGATCGCCCCTAACTGCCCACCATGCCAGACTGGTTGCCCCTAACTGCTCCACGCTGCTGGCCAGGTCGCCCCCAACTGCCCCCTCCCTGCCTGCCTGGTCACTCGTAACTGCCCTCCCCACAGCCTTGTCACCCCTTACTGCCTCTCCCTGCTGGCCTGGTTGCCCCCAACTGCTCCCTCTGCTGGCCTGGTCACCCCTAACTGCCCCCCATGCTGGCCTGGTCACCCCCAACTGCCTCCCCGCCAGCCTAGTCACCCCTCACTACAGGAACAATTTCCTATCTCAGTCTTACAAAAAGGAAGCTATTAAGTTCACCTGTCACAAAAGCATCTACTTACTAAGTAACTGCCCCCCTGCCAGCCTAATAGCCCCCAACTGCCCCCCTTGCCGGCCTGGTCGCCCCTATCTGCCCCCCGCCCCAGTCGGCCTGGTCACATCTTACTGCCTCCCCTGCTGGCCTGGTTGCTCCCAACTGCCCCCCTCTGCCAGCCTGGTCGCCCCCAACTGCGCCCCCTGGCCGGCCTGGTCGCCCCACGCAACCTGCTGTTCAATTGTTTGGTCGTCCCTCACTAACTCCCCTGCCGGCCTGTTCACCCCACGCAACCTGCTTGTTCAGTCTTTTGTTCGTTCCTCACTACCCCCCCTGCCGGCCTGATCATAGGCAGCCATCTTGTGAGGGTCAATTTGCATATCACCTCTTTATTATATAGGAGGATTGCTGCTAATGTCTCTAATGTGACACCAACCTGCCATCTTCTATGGAGGCAGAATACCACTGTAATTCCTCTTGAGAGGTCCTCTAATTTCAAATTCCACAATCTCATTTTAGTAATCTCGATCAAAAATGCTTGCTGTAATTTTTTTCAAATTCAAATTCAATTTCTCTTTTTAAGAGCTTAACAGACAGGAAAACATGCTTGTTACGGATGTAACAAGAATGTCTTTCCCTAAAATACTACTGTGTTCCCTCACTGCTCTTATTTTCGGACTAAATCACTGAATGTCTCATACTTTATAACAGATCTCACTTTAAATCCTTTCATGTTCGCCCTAGCTGGTTTGGCTCAGTGGATAGAGCATCAGCCTGCGGACTGAAGGGTCCCGGGTTCAATGCCTGGGTTGTGGGCTCAATCCCCAGCAGGGGGCGTGCAGGAGGCAGCCAATCAATGATTCTCTCTCATCATTGATGTTTCTTTCTCTCTCTCCCTCTCCCTTCCTCTATGAAATCAATAAAAATATATATTTTTAAAAAAATCTTTCATGTTCTTTGTGGCTTTTCTTTTTCCTCATCCCTATTAAGTATGCATAATGTCCAGAGTTAAACACCACAAGGCACTAACTAATAATGAAAAAGGTGATAAAAGTAATTTGCTATACCTATATTATTAATTTTTCTGTATAGCAATATTATACTTTTTTAAGTGTGCAATTTAATTTAGCACAGTCAGAACATACTAATCCTTGACAATGGTAAATTGTTACCATTATTATTTCAATATTTAGCAGTTTTCCTACTCCCAGCAAAGAGAAGCAGAGATGGAAATATTACATAGCAAAGTACAGTTACATATAAATAATAGTCTTCATGTAAAGGAAGTTTATAATGCTTTAAAAAACTTAAAGAGCAAGAGACAAAAAGTGGCAAGCAGTGTATTAAAAAGAGAGGACCAAAATAAAGCATGAATAACTTTCATGACTTTGAAAAAGAAAAATCTAAGTTCAACAGTAGTCTTTAATTTTCCTTACCTCTGATCTTAAGATTGCATGAATGGCTTCAATTTCCTTTCTCCTAGAATTAGGTATTTCTGCTATAAAAGAAACAGCACATACTGAATATACGATCAATACCATATAACCTAATAAACAGGCATTGTAAGGGAAATATACTGTACTGAGCTTTAAACAGAATGGTATGCTGATCCTAGAATCTATTCAGAAGATAATTACTTGATCTTATCACTACTTCCTACTGTTACAAAGTGTTCTTTATGGTCAGAGAAGTCATTATTTTTGCCTATCTTATAGACCTAGGATATCTACCTTTATCCCTTGGAAGTGTTCATTAAAATTTGGAAAATTAAGTTTTATAAATAAAATCTCTCTGTGTTTAAATGAAATTTATGCAACTGGATTTTAAGGCCTTATTTCTAACTTCTGCTCCCACTACTATCAAATAACTAATGACCTATAAACAAAGAATGAAAATATGCTAAAAGAACACTTATTTCAAATAACATAGACACAATTTATTTAAAATAGGAATAGCTCCGCCAAGCTAGTGTTGCTCAATGGTTGAGCCTTGATCCATGAACCAGGAGGTTTGACCCTGTCAGGGCACATGCCTGGGTTGTGGGCTCAATCCCCAGTAGGCGATTTGCAGGAGGAAACTGATTGATGATTCTCTCTCTTCACTGATGTTTCTATCTCTATCTCCCTCTCCCTTCCTCTCTTTGAAATCAATTAAAAAATTGTTTTGTTTAATAGGACTAGCTTAGTCTAGGTTCACATGTTTTCATATAAGAAAAGAATCAGAGGCCAGTAGTGGCAAAGCACCATTCATGCGACCAGAAAATTATCATGCACAGTTAGGTTTTTTCCTAAGTACTAGTATTTTTCATTACTCATTACTCATAGCACTTTAATTCTATAAAAATAAGTTCTCTGAATTACAGTTTAAATTAGAAGAAAACACAAGTGGCGTACAATAAAAGTGACAAACCCACTCTTCTTGTTTTGAAAATCACCAGGTGCAGTTGCTTCTGTGGTTGTTTATACATCTTGCTTAAAACTCTGACAGGACTGTCTAATTGCTACTCAGAAGAGAACAAATTATAATCTAATCTGTTTAAGGAAGGTGATTATAGACCAGCAATTGTTTCAAAGAGGGATAAAATAAAGTTAATGCAGACCTCCCTCCATACTTTCCGCCCCCCCCCCAAAAAAAATCTTGGCCTTTTTAAGAATAAAGGGGAGATGTAATACAGACAAAAAATTATTCCTCAGAGAGGGAAAACAAGAACAATAGCTACCGTTTAGTAATGTTTACTATTCTCTAGGCACAGTGCTAGGTGTTTTATACTCATGACATCATTTGATCCTCCCAACCTCATGATAAGTATGATTATCCCTATTTAACAGATAAGGAAACTCTGCCTTTTAGAGATTAAGTACTTAATAATTTGCCAAAGACCCCACAATTTTTAATATATGGAAGGAGAATTTCAACCCACGTTTGACTTAATATCCCAAGCTCCCAACCTTGAATAAATCATTACAGTGTTTGCTTGGCAGAATAGGAACTTTCTGATATTGTAAACATGGATGATTCTCAAGCTGTACCAACAGTACTATTTCCGAACTATTATCTTGTTCACTGCTGACACAGGATACACACTCAATAAATACTTGTTGCATGAATAATGAACTGGACTCTGACCCGATTTTTAAATGATTTATAAAACCAGTGATTAGGTGTTAAGCAAGTCCTATTTTAATACAAAGGAAAACAAAAGAACTAAGCAACTTTGAAGATTTTTAATCACTGAGCAAAATTTTTACTGAGCATCCACTATGTACCAGGGAAGATGCCATATAAGGATAAATAAAATACAGTCCTTACCCTGGGCATCAAGGAAAGAGATAAATTATAACTCAACATGGTAAGTGCTGTCAGAGATCCACAAAGTTCTGCTAGGACACAGATCACCTGCAATCAATTCAACCTGCTAAGGAGTGAGAATGGTTTCACCAAATACCTGACATGTGATCAGGGTCATACAGGAGAAATTATTTTCCAGGCAAAGGAGGACAGAGGAGGAAGTAGAAAAGGAAGGACTTCCCATGCAGAGGCTTGAAGTTGTGTAGGTACACAAAGTTCCATGTGGCATAAGCTCTGGATGCAAGCACAAATGTGTATGTGTATGTGAATGTGCATATGTTTGACACTGGAAGAGAAGGGGAGGGAACAAGAGGTAAGACTGGAAAAGGTAGGTTGAACCCAGAGAGGATAGGTTTCTGGTCTCCCAAAATTAAGAGGTTTGGATTTTATCAAGGAAGTAACACGAGAGATTTTAAAGCACATTTGTTTTTAGAAGAGTAACTGGCAGCACAACAGAAAATGGAGTGGAACAGGGAGAAATGGATGACAGGATGTGAAAGAGAAAAGTGCATGGGAAAGATAATGGGGTATGAACTAAAGAAATATGAGTAATTAAGGAAAGGCAAATATAAGAAACAATTCTGGCACAAGATGACCAAGATTCAGTGACCAATCGGAAGATGAAAAAGAGGCAAAGCAAAGATGACAAACATTTCTATTCTAGGAGACTGGGTGGATGGTGAAACCATTAAGACTGAGAATATAGGAGCATATTTGGTGGGAAGAACAAAATTCCACCTTAAGCCTGGAGGACATCCAGGTTGGGGGTACGCATATTTTCTGACTTAGGGTCAAAGAAATTGCCAACTGTTTTCCCCTATGTAGTATTCAAGGAGAGATTAGTCACTCCCCATGTCAGGCGGCCCCTCTCTGCTTCTGACTTACCTCAATGACCCTTTCCTTCCCCAACACAGGAAGAATCCCTTTCACTCCATTCCCAACCTGCCCCACTTGATGTACCACCCACCTCAGGGATACCCCAAGCAGTAAAATGGATTCAGGTAGCTCACCAATTTTCCTCCCCTCTAAATCCACCCACAGAAATTCTAAATATAAGTACGGTACTATCTTTTTATCAAACTCACTTTCCTTCAGCCAAATAAACATGAAGGTTCAGGCCAAAAGGGATTTTAAAAATTAACCCAGAATGCTAAATGTATTAATGTATAAAAAAATTAAAATGTCAAAGGAACTGCTCTCATCCTAGGTCTGGAGGCAGACCCAGGTTAAGATGAAAGAACTCTTTTGAGTCCCTCCCCTCTTGGGGGTGGTGACACCGCTTCGTTGTTCCTGGTGGTTTCTCTACACCCTCTCTATACCTCTGTAAATAAACCCATTTAGAATGGTCCTAAAAAAAATTCTTTTGATCTAAATACTACTTGTTGAAAGAAATATCAAGAAATCAAAATAGTAATTAACCATCGAACACCACGCAACTCTGAGTTCATTAACAAATGAGGACTTCAAAAATGAGTGAAGGCTGCTAAGGATACCCAAAGAATAGGATATCTCCCTTGTTCGACTGGGCGATTGGGCAGAAAAACACCTTTTCAGTTGGAACGCTGTCACCAGAACAGGCAAAAATATGACATAACGAATAGGAAAAACATAGCTGTGTTTCACTAACAATATATTCAAATCGGACGGGGTGAGCGATACTAAACACTTTATGAGTTACTGCCATTGTTACATCAATCAAAGAAAATAAAAGTGACCGTGTCATACACAAATCATTTCTTTTTTGAAACTGTCAGTATAAAGGAAAAGGATCAAAATCAGTTCCGCCCCCAAGTTGAGGACAAAGTAAGCGGTGGGCGTGGACGAACCAAACAAAAATAAACCGCCCCACGAAGGAGCAGGGTCGCTCCGCTCGGAGCAATCCTGATATGTAAGGGGAGGAGGACCCCAATTCTTTCCCCCGGACGCCAGAGGCCTCTCATCAGAGAAAACCCGGTCCAGCAGAGGCCACAGGAGCGCAAAGAAAAAAGGGGCGGAGTGACCTCCCCGGCGGCCCGTCCACGTCTCCTGACAGATGGAAGTGGGGACCAAACGGACGCTCCCCGGGTCCCAGGAAAGCCCTCCCCCCTCGCTCCAGCTGTTACCTTCCACTTCCTCCGCGCCCTCCATCAGCATATCCTTCGTAAAGTTTGAAATCTGGCCAGTGAGGGAGGCCAGGCTGCCCCCGACCTGACCCAGCGACTGGCCCAAACCGGAGCCGAGGCCCCCAAGCCAGGACGACATCGCCGCGGGTTAGAGAACGACCTGATCCGCTCCGGGGAAGACGCGTCCGGCGCCGTCGGACGACCCCGCGAAATGTCCTCGAGCGGCTGCCTTCGCTCCAAAATCTAAACCCTCAGGAGTCGGTGACGCGGGGCGGGGTTCCTAGGCAACGCGGGCTTCGGGGGCTCCCACCTACGTCCCGTTCCGCATGGAAACGCGGAGGCCCGGCCTGGGGCTTTCCCGGGGGCCCGCCTCCTGTCACACGGTCACCCCCGCGGGGCCTCGGCTCATTCCCGCGACTTCCCACCGTCCAGCTGGGCCACTTCTTCCTCTGCTTCAGTGACTTGCCCCAGCTCTGTGAGCAACTCCTGCCAACTCGACGCCGGCCGCCATGACATCCCTTCGCGACGCGGCAACGGATCATAGAGAGGCGCCACGGTGGCCTAGAAGGGCCCTGCGGAACGGGCGGACGTGTCCTTGGCGCAAGGGAGCGTGGGATCGCGGAAGACCGAGCGCGGTCGGCTGGGGCCGCTGCCCGCAGCAGAGAGCGAGGTCGAGCTCCAGGTCGCCAGCCGGCTGGAGCCGCGGGACTGTCCGCAGGGACCCGGGCGGGGCGACGCGGCGCGGTCGGCGGGCAGAAGTTGTGTTTCCCTCGCCGGGTGCGCCCCCGAAGCCGACGTGGCCCGGAACCACGTGGACTCGCTGTGTTGGTGGAACCTGAGTGTTTTTATTCTGACACCCGCGAAGGCAGTGGTGCGAGGAGACTTGGCGGAGTCGCTCCATCGCGCAGGAAGAGGATTGATTATCACAGGTTACTGTATCGATTGTTAAACAGCCTGTCAAGAGGGGCTACAGCCGGATTGCACTATTTGTGGATGGAACATGGCGATGTCTCCTCTAGTGGGAATCTGAGGGCACCAGGCAAGCTCTCTCTGAAATCGGAATGGTTTTAAAAGGACACTTGCATCTCGTTCTGGAAGTGTTGATTCAACATTTGCCCACGGGTTAGATGTGCAGACCCTGGGGCTGACTGCTGGATCTTTCACTCGTGAGCTTGTACGACCTTGAGTAGGCTACTTACCCTCTCCGTGCATCGGTTTCTCATTTGTAAAATGACCTCCCTTATTAGCTCAGTAGCATTTCAGTTAATTCCCTTGGGTTGTCTAGGCATACAATCATTTCAGCAAATGATAATTTGGCATCAACCTTTCCAGTGTTTGCGGATATTAAACCTGTAATAACATGTTGACAGTAATGGAGATTCACTTAAAGGTCATTGGAGTGATGGGACTAAGCAGCTTTGGGAAGGCTGGACTCAAAATCAGAGAAGCTGGCCCCTCCCACGTGGTTCAGTGGTCGAGCCCAGACCCATGAACCAGGAGGTTAGGGTTCAATTCCCAGTCAGGGCACATGCCCAGGTTTCAGCCGATCTCCCAAGTAGAGGACATGCAGGAGGCAGCCGACTGATGATTCATTGATGTTTCTGTATCTCTCTTCCTCACCTCCCTCTCTGAAATCAATTTTTAAAAAGAAAAAAACGGGCTGAAGGCGAAGTGAACAGCTAAGATGTTACTGCATAGGATACGATGTCCTGGAACAGAACTGGCTGAGAAAGACAAAAAGGGTATAAATGGGAGAGATCCAGATGTTAGCCACTATAGTTGATGTAAATTAACTAAATATGATACTAAGGTTTCAAACCTGAACTATAGTCATCTGATAGTGATGAAAATAATTGCATAGAATTAACAGGAAGAAAAACAAAATGCACAAGTGGGTAGTGAGAGTCTTGACTAAAATTATAATCTGCAATTGGTTAAACAATATCCTTAGTGTTAAACAGCCAGTTTTTTGGGTTATTTAAGGTGAACACTAGCATGCTCTTTGGTGGATGTAGTTGATGAGCCTCTTAAAAGATTTTTTTTTTTTAATAAAGGCTTGGGAATATTCTAGAAAGTGGAGCCAGAGTGCTTGGTGTAATATAAATAGAATTCATACTCACCTTTATTTATGAAACCGTACATGTTAAGATTTTGCCATCCCAAAATCAAGGTCATCCCAATTTTATCTCTTGTCCACTACCTACTAGCTTCTTCAGCCTTCTCTGTTCGTCAGGAACAAGCAGCCACCGCTCACCTCAGGGCCATCATGCTTGCTGTTTCCTCAGGCAGGTCTGGTGGCACCACACCTTTGCATGGATGTCCCATCATTTTGGGTGTCTGTCTGAATGTCACATTTATAGGCTTTTCTTGAACCCACTCGGAAGCAGTCCTCCTTCCCAGTCACATTCTATCATATCATCCTGTTTGTCTTCCTCTCTCACAGAACAAGCACAGTTCTTAACATGTTATAAAGTCAAGTTCATTAATTTAAATGTTCCCTCTACCTATCAGCCAGCTAGACCATAGCCCATGAGAGCAGACTATGTTATTCATACCTGTTTCTAAGCTTCCAGAACCCTACCTGGCACAGACAAGCGCTCAAATGTTTTGAATGAATGACATCGGAATCACTTCTCTAGCAGCCCATGAGGCAAAGGGTGGCTGGGGTTCCAGACACAGGGAGAACTGGAACAATCTTGGGAGAGAAGAGGGTACAGCAAAAAGTGATAGTCCAGCTGAAAGAGTCCTTCGAGCAGGAGACGGCAAATGAACTAGAGGAGCAAGAACTCAAAAGGTGCAAAGGAAAGGAGACAAGGAGTGTTCCCGAGTGCCTGCAGGTGGGAAAGGCCCAGTTTTATCTGAAGATCTGTAACGCCCACTAGCTTCTTCAGCCTTCTACTAGGACTGAAGTGGGACTACATTGGGTCAAGGGGGAATGTCAAAAAGGACAGGCTGAAGAAGTCATCTGGACCCATGAATTTTGAGCATTTGGTGATATCCATACAAAATAGTTAAAAGATGGGGGAGGTATGGGAGACACCTGTAATACTTCCAACAATCGATAATTTTTTTAAATGGTTAAAAGGGTCCTAAACATGAAAATCTTCAGAGTAAGGATAACCCCAAAATTCCCTTTAATAAAAGATGAAATAGGACCTAGCCGTTGTGGCTCAGTGGTTGAGCATCAACCTACAAACTAGATCATGGTTTGATTCCCAGTCAGGACACATACCCAGGTTTTGGACTCAATCCCCAGTGTGAGGTGTGCAGGAGGCAGCCAATCAGTGATTCTCTCTCATCACTGATGTTTCTCTCTCCCCCTCTCTGAAATTAATAAAAAAATTTTTTTTAAAGAAAACATGAAATAGGCATTCAAGTCAACTTATGTTTCACAAGGCCCACAGTGTTGAGATCACTCATTTGGTGGCATCCAAATTCAATGAATTGGTCCTTGAAAGCACCAAGCTCTTAAGTTAAAAAGATCATATAATCTATTTGAAAAAAAATTTTTGAAGTTTGTGCCCAACCCTAATTAAGGCTAAAATGGATATACAACCCTCACAATCCCAGGATTCTATCAGTCCAGGTGGAGTCCAATTATTAGATTCTAGTGTCCAGAGTTGGATAAAATAAGGGAAAACCAGCACTCTTAAAAATTGTTATCATGTGGTTTGGCCTTGAGTTAAAAATAATTGAGCCAACATTCAAAACTTAATTTCAAATAAAAATGTGGGATTCTTAGCTTCTGAGAAAAGATCTGAGGCTCTAGTAATAATGGGCCCTTGGGCAGCAGTTAGCTGGAACAGTGTCAGTGGGCTCCCCAGGCCTGATATATTCACCACCAGCCTATAAAATAATGCTTCTCCAACCTTACTCTGCACTGGAATCCCCCGGGGATCCTGTTAAAAACAGGCTCTCAGGAGATCGGAGTGTGGCCTGAAACTCTGCATTTATGAAGTTCTCGGGGTGGCGCAGCCATTGCGGTCCTCCAACCAAACTTTGAATGGCAAGGCTATGAGTTAACAATAAACACAAATAAAAACGGAAATAAAAAAGCAAACATTACCTTTATTTAATAATCTTTGATATTTAAAATACAACTTATAGAACATCCACATTAACAATAGAATCCTGTGTTCAACAGTGATTTGGAAGCCCAGCTTTTCTAAGGACCAGACAGGAAGGCCTGTGTGTGTATTAACGGCAAAAGACTCAGACGGGTGCACAGACAAGGGCTGCAGAGTTGAGTCCTGAGCAAATGGCACCGTCACGGTGCACTTGTGTCATGGCCAAGAGAGTGCTTTTCATTTTAGATGTTTTAGTGCTTGAATTTCAAATAGTTTATTTATATAGAAGACTGATTTTTAAAAAATTATTTCTAGTAATCCAGTGTTGTAGAAAGTAGATAACCACATTCAAATGTACATTTTTCCTCTTAAAAAAAAAAAAGCATTAAAAACATTCCCAGAAACATTCACCTTTGAACTATGCCAGAGAAAACTGAAGTGCTTCCTCAATAAGTCAGGAATTTCCACATATATTTCTCTATTGCTTCCCACTCCTTATCTATGAGTCCATAGTTGAAAAGTATGATTCATTATTAATTTAGCATGCCAATTACTATGAATTTAGAAGTATGTTACTAGTATTAATTCTTAAAATGCCAGCTCATTTTGGGGGGAAATAAAAACAGCAAAGGTTTCCTTCAAATTTAAAAATATCAAAATTCTGGAATTAACCATGTCAATAATCTTTTTGTTCATGAAAGCAGAATGGAACAAAAAAATGGTTGTGTAAGACTCGAAAAAATACAAGACAGCTCACTTTAGCAAAAGATGCAGGTTATAAAGGGACCAGGAACGAAGGAGAGTTTTTATTTGAAAATATTAGCTCTGTTGGTGTGGCTCAGTTGGTTGAGCATCACTACATACACTTGATCCTAGTTAGGGCAAGTGCCTGGGATGAGGGTTTGATCCTCATTCAGGGAGCATACAGAGGGCAACCAATTGATGTCTCTCTCTCTCTTTCTTCCTCTCTCTAAACATGTCTTCTGGTGAGGATTAAATTTTAAAAAAATTATCTACACTACTGAGACTAGTTGACCCAATGTTTTTTCTTAATTAAGATCACACACATAACATGTCCATACTGTGAGGGCCCCGATGTAACAATTTACTTTGAAAGTAGTGGTCATAGGCCTCTCTAATTGCAGGTCAAGTTTTTAATAGGAAGCCATCAATATTAATTACTGAATCTTCCTAGGAATTTAAAACATCAAGATTTTTCAACTGAAGATATTGCAATTATTATATTTTGTGTATCTACTGAGTCAATTTTTTTTTTTAATTTGGACAGGTCTAATGGGCCAATTTTAAGACATTTATTAAATCTTGGCACTAGCATGATACTATTACGTATAGTATCAAAGAAGCAGACATTAAAAATGTGATTTAGGCTCTGACTAGAATAAAATTTACTTTATTGAACTTAATAGTATGAAACAATGTAGACCATGGGTAGTTTTGCACATGAGTCTCAACTAGTTTTGAGGTTTTTTTCCTCATTAACTTTGGCATGAATAAAGTCATAATTAAGCAAAATCAAGTTTTAAAGAAAAAAAAGCACCTTCTTAAATATTCTGTGAATTGTAAATTATTTGGTCAAGATCTTAGAGCTGAAATATAGTTTACCTACTGCAATCACTTCAAACAATTTACAGTACTGAAATATTTGTAAGTTAATTAATGTAAAAATGTAAATTGATGGTTTTAGATCAGAGGTTAACTATTCCAAAATTTAAAACATAAATAACTATTTATTAAATCTGACATCTCAAAATACGAAAGTGGCATTTGCAAAGCTTGTTTAAACTTTGCTTCTAACACTAGTATTGCCACTGTATGTGTTTTATCCTGGTAATACAAATTATACATTAGAAAAATGATACCAATAGTTTAAATATTAAACATTAAGGTGTTTCCAATTGGTGAAACAGAATGGAAATCTTAATATAAAGCTGTTAGGACAGTTGTGAATTTCATTGTTCCTTTCTTCTAGGTTCTTTATAGTAAACAGCAGTTCCTAATGTGTGATCTATAGCTTTTTGTAACTTTTACATTTTCTGATACTGTGGTTATGAGCATTGTCATCTTTTCATACTGGCCAATCAATGGACTTTAAATGCTCAGTTAGACTTAACCTAGTCCTAACAAGATGGCACTTTACTAGTGATTTGGGATCTGCCTGCCAAATATAACGATGTCACAACAAACTAAATAAACACATTCAAATGAATCCAGTGTGTGCTCAACTTTGCTTTTTAAAAAATCCCTAGCAAATGAAGGTCGCCGTGCTTATTTCCCTAAAGGCTTTGACAAAGGTGTGTAATATAAAAACTTTATAAACTCTAGGTTAAAACTTATGTGTATTCGTCCTCTCATTTTTATAAGTAGCTCATCAATTCAAATGAATGAAGAGTTTTAAAGTAAATTTTCAATGAAAAAATAAAGGCCAAATACATATTTTGACTTAAGTCTTGAGAGAGTGGTACTAAACTCTAAATATCACTTGCAGTTCTAAAGTTTTATAATTCTTCTGAAACATTCTCAATTGTCAAAAGAAAACTAGATTTTAAAGTAAAACTCTAATTTTCTGTAAGGGAAACTTCAGAAGATTTCATTTGGCACAAAATAATGACTAAAAAAATCTGTCTCTTTCCAAGAAAAAGCTATATCATAATCATAAATAAAATGCATTTTCTCATCTCTTTTCACTTAGCAATAAATCCTAGATCAAAAAAATTTCCCTGATAAAATGTGTGCAGCCACACACCAATATGGCAACATACCACATTTTAATTTTCTAAGTCATCGGCTGCAATGTCTTCTTAAATTTTAGCTTATAAACAATTTGACATTCAAAAGGGCTTCAAAAGGGGATGGAGGATGAGGGATGCGGGGTAGATGACAGAATCTAAAACACCCATTTCAAAGAGACCTGGTTAATTTTCACCTAAATCATACCATTGTATTGACCCAGCAAGAAACTCTCTGGTCATCCCAAAGAATATTTATCAAAACTAAAGACTTTCTTATTTACAGACCCATTCAATTCTATGTGACTTCTATAACTCTTAAGCTATTTTAAACAATCAAGTGTTAAATCACAGTATAAATTTAAATATATTTTGTGAGTAAATTATTTTCATGTTCCAGATCACCATCTCTGGCAAGCTATACCTATTAGAAGATGTACAGCAGAAGCTGACATCCATCTACATTCCATGACCCAGCTGTAAACAGAACAGACTGCTCCATCACAAGAGAAAAAAATAAACTGAATCTGCTACTAAAATTGAAGGCCAAATTTTGTCTAGCATACATTCATGGTGGGTACTAGATGTTGTCTTACAACAGAAGGAAACTTGCTGGCATACCGTGCTTCTGTTTTTCTCACCGGGAAAAGAGGAAAACAAACGTGCTGGATAGAGGGTTAGACACAGCTGCAAAGTTCCGACACAACCGAGAAGACATTCATGAAGCATCTGGGAAAGGATGTGCTCACACATTTCAGAAATGCTCATTTATTCTTAAATACCTGTGCAGAGCTGACTTGAGAGTTTAGGAATGCACCAGAATCATGATATAATGATCCCACCTTGGAGGGTTTAAAAAGAAAAACCTCAAGAAAAATTACCGTCTTTTAAGAGTTGTAGAAAAATAATAAAAACCAGGTAGCAGATAAATTGTGACCAGAGACAATAACATGAGAAAACATCCAAGTGCACCATACATAGGTGGAGGGAGAACACTTATTCTCCTGGAACCGGTACTATTATCAACATAGAGAAGAGACCCTGTCCTAAAAGGTTTAGTTAACGAGACATAGAACAACTACTGTGTTAGTGATGAAAGTGAGCCAATTACCTACACAGAAGGGAGGAAAAGAAAACAAAATGTATGGAAAAAGTTCTGTGGCAAGAGCTTATTAATTGGTCTGCAAAAAGAGTCAAGAAAAATGCCCTAATTTTAGACATGTTAGATATTGCACACTCAAAAATGAAAAAGGAACATTGAGAAAACTATTATTAATTTCTGTAACTGCTGGATGCCTTTGGCTAGTATTTGAAGGATTATTACTTAGTCCTACAATTGATGCATTTTTCTACTTTCTCATCTTTTTGTTTGCAGACCACCTATAAGTCTTATTTCCTCTGTTGAACCTTGTTCTCTTTGACACGTTACTAAATAGACCCTATGCTTTAATCACACAGGACAATGTTGGAAAGTGTGACTATTGTAGAGATTTGTGAAAGGTATTATTTTTTTTCTTCGGTTATGAAATTATTTCTAACAGTTTCTAAAGACATGGTCACAGCTGCCTGAAGCATGTCTTCTTCACTCATATCACCTGTGGGGAAAGAAAATACACATATTTCTTAGATATTTCTGGAAAATTATCAGTCATCAAAAGATAAACTCTTAGAAAATGTATTTGTTTGACTACTATAGTTTCCTTTTTGATTTTTAAATTTTAAAATAGTAAACTTCACTCATTTACAGTTTTGTACTTTTTGACAAATGCATTGAGTTGAATAACCACCATCACACCCAGACACAGAACTGTTCCATTGTCCCCTCCAAATTCCCTCATGCTCCCCGTTTGTGGCCAATCTCCATCCCCTAATCCTAGACAACCACTGCTACATTCTCTGCTCTACAGTTTGCCTTCTCCAGCATGTCAACATAAATGGGATGATACAGTATGTATGGAGCTTTTTGAGTATGGCCTCTTCATAGCAAAATACTAAGTGGAAGAAGATTTAACTTTGTTGTGTATATCAACAATTCATTACTTTAAAAAAATCTGTTTTGAAAATTTATTCACAGAAGTTACAAAGATAATTCAGACGGGACCTGGGTACATTTGGGCTCAATTTCACTAAATCTTATATAAGTATAGCTTAAGCCAAAACCTAGATATTAACATTGGTACAATGTTGTGTGTAGTTCTATGGTATTTTATCATATGTGCAGATCTGTGTAACCGCCACCAAGACAGAGAACTGCTACAGTACCACAAAGATCTGCCTCCTGCTATCCCTTTATATTCATGACCACGTCTCTCCCCATTACCTTCCCTAACTGCAAGTAACCACTAAGCTATGAATCTGTCATTTTTTGAGTCATATAGTATAAGCACTTTTGAGGCCTTTTTTATTTTATTTTTTTCCACTCAGCACAATGCCCTTGAGAGTCATCCAAGTTTGCTGCATGTATCAATGGTTGGTTTCTTTTTAATCCTGAGTAGTATTCCAGTGTGGATGTACTAATTTAACTATTTACCTCCTGTAGGTCATCTTGGTTGTTTGCAGTTTTTGGTTATAACAAATAAAGCTGCTATGAATATTTGTGTGCAGGTTTTTACATGGACAGAAGTTTTCATTTCTCTGTACTAAATGCTCAGGAGTGTAACTGCTGGGCTGTGAGAAACTTCCAAGGTATTTTCCAGAGTGGTTGTACCAGTTCAAATGAAATGCAGAAACCTGACCTCCCTTTCCATCCCTTTCCTCTCCCCTGTTTAAAATTGCCTTAAATATTTTGTATATACACACTAAAAATCAAATCAATGTTGTAATTCTTGCTATAATCATCAAACATAAGTTAGAAAACTAAAAAGGAAAGTCTATTGTGTTTACCCCTATTTTTACTCTATTATTCTTTTTTCTTTCCTGATGTTCCAAGATTACTTACTGGTTAGAGAACTTCCTTTAGCCATTATTTTAGAGTAGGTCTACTGTGACAGTCTCTAATTCCCCCCTTCATTCTTGAAGCAAATTTTCACCGGATATAGAAATCTACGTTGAGAGTTTTCTTTCAGCTCTTCAAAAATGTGCCATTTCCTTCTGACATCCAAGATTTCAGATGAGAAATTTGCTATCATGCAAATTGCTGTAGGTTATTTCTAGCTATCTTCAGATTTTCTTTTTTGTGTCTTTCATTTTCAGAAATTAGACTATGTGTGTCTTAGTATGGATTTCCCTGGATTTATCCTGTTTGAGGTTCACTGATCATTTTTAATCTGTAGGTTTATATCTTTTGCCAAATTAGGAGAATTTTCAGCCATTACTTATTCAAATACTTTTTCAGCCCCACCCCCTTTCTCATCTCCTTCCTGGATTCCCATGGCACAAAGGTTAGTACATCTTTTATTATAGTCTCACAGGTCTTAAAGGCTGTTAATTTTCCTAGTCTAATTCTCTCTGTTGCTCAGAATGGGAAATTTCTTTTCTTTTTTAAAAAAATATGTTTTTATTGATTCTGAGAGAGAGAAGGAAAGGAAGAGATAGCAACAGTGATAAAAGAGAACATCAATAAGGTTGACTCCTGCATGCCCCCTACTGGGGATCGAGCCAGCGAACAGGCATGTGCTCTGACTGGAAATTGAACCTGGGACCTCTTGGTGCATGGGATGAGGCTGAACCAACTAAGCCACACCAGCGGGCAGAATGGGAAATTTCTGTTCTGTTTTCAAGATCACTGACTCTTCCTGTCCTTCCATTCACCTGTTGGGTCCATCCACTAAATTTTAAAATTTCAGTTATTATTTTTCAGTTCTAAGAGTTCCATTTGGTTCTCCTTTTTTTTAAAAAAAAAGTGTTTTATTGATTTCAGAGAAAGGAAGGGAGAGGGGAGAGAGCTAGAAACATCAATGCTGAGAGAGAATCATTGATTGGCTGCCTCCTGCACGCCCCCTACTAAGGATTAAGCCGAAACCCAGGCATGTGCCCTGACCGGGAATCGAACCATGACCTCTTGGTTCATGGGTTGACACTCTACTGAGCCACACCAGCTGGGCTTGGATCTTTATAGCTTCTATTTCTTTCCAATTTTTCATTGTTTCAAGCATGTTTGTAATTGCTCATCGTAGCATTTTTATGATGGCTGCTTTAAAAATCCTTGTCAGGAAATTCTAACATCAGTGTCATCTAGGTGATGGTGCTTAGGAATTTCTTTTGTTATTCAAGTTGAACTTTTCCTGACTATTGGTATGACAAGTGATTCTGGATTGACTCCGAGACATCTGGATATTAGAAGACTGTGAATCTTACTTAAATCTTCTCTTTTAGCAGGCCTCCTGACACAGCACCAGTGGGGGGAAAGGGTGCTAACCTGCTGCTGCCAGATAGGGGAGGGTGTGTGTGAACCCAATCGCTGAACACCTGTGGGAGTTCTGGCTTCCCACTGCCCTCCACCGATGTCTACATGACTGGGAGGGTAGGAAGGCCTTGCTACTGTTTCTCACCGACACTGTGGGAGTGGCCTTGTTTCCGCCTCAATGACAACCCTGAATCTGAGCGAAGCCTCTCCTGACACCACCCAGGCAGGAAGCCAGAGGGACGCCTCTTCATTGCTGGTGCAGGTCCAGGATCCCTACGACCACTGACACCACGGCAAAGGTGGCCTTGCTGCCTCCTGGAGGAAGGACAAATTCCAGTTCCCCGCCTGGCTTTCTTGGACACCACCTTGGCCGGGGGCGGGGAGGTGTGCCTCATTACTGCCAGGCGGGGATACAAGTCTAGGCTCCCAGTTGGCCTCTGCTGACAGGGTGAGGTGGCAGTAGGGCCAGTTTATTTACTCATCCAGTTTGGCTGGACTAAGGTGTTTATTATCAAAACGTTTCTGTCTTGTTGGGTGGCCCCTTGTGGCTACACAGAACAGGTTTTCCTTGGCGCTTTTTTCTTGGTTGGCACCTGTGGTTTCTCCAGCACAAGGTCCATGACAGATGAGGCAAAAAGAAAACCCAGGCCACTCACCACTCTGTCATTCCTCTGCTCTTAGCTCCCTAGCCCATCTGTCTTCTCTCTACCTTTCAGACTCTTACGTTTGTTTAATACGAATGCTCAGGGCTGACAGCTGTACTTAGCAGGAGTAGAAAACAGTACCAGTTCATCCCTTTTCATTGCTGATACAGTCCATTGTTTGGTTGTGCCACAGGTTGTGCATCCATTTACCAACTGGAGGACAACATTTTAGGCAGTTTCCAGTTTGAGGCAATTATGAATAAAGCTGCTCTAAGGATTCACATGCAAATCTTTTCTGTGAAAACCTCCGTTTTCTTTTTCTTGGTTTATACACCTAGGAGTGGGACCAGTAGAACTCGTGGTTCAGTTTACTTTAAGAAAATATTAAACCGTTTTCCAAAGGTGCTGTGCCATTTAAATTTCTACTAACAATGTAGGCGAGTCCCAGTTGCTCTGCACCTTGTCAGCCTCTGGTGTTGTCAATTTTGTTTCTTTAGCAAACCATTCTCAGAGGTGTGTCATGGTGGTTTTAATTTGCATTTCCCTAATGATGAGTGATGTTGGGCATATTTTAATGTGCTTATTTGTCACCCATATATTTATCTGGTGAAGTATCCATTCAAATCCTTAGCCCATTTTTTGAGCTGTTTTCTTATCTCTGTTTTGAGAGTTCTTCACACATTCGGCTTAGAAGTCCTTTGTCATATTCAGTTTTTCACTCAACTTCTACTAAACTATATTTGGCCAAAGTTTAAGACTTATTACACCCAGGCCTGGTATGTAACTCTAGACTTCCTGTTGCTACTTAGACTACACTTAGGTGGTTTTAGTTGTCCAGGGGGTAAGACGTATTTATTTTCTACCTAGCAATATTCATTACTTCTGAAGAACTTGCGTAGAATGTACTAATTACTGTGACGTTGCAGGGTATCATTCAGAATTTTAAGAAAAATACTCTTTGAGTGCTCTAGTCTGCCTGCTCCTTAATCCAGAGAATTTAGTTTACAAATTCATTCAAAAATTCGATACAATTAAAGAGAGAAAAAAACAGCCTGTAAAGCCAAAATCACACAGAGCCTGTGTGTCAAATAGTGTGGAGGTAACGACCGTGATGTACAGCCGGAGGTGTACCTGGGTCACTGCCAACTGCTCTGGAACTTGTGGTTGGTGTTTCACGTGGGTGCGAAAGCTGTCCTGGTGGGTCCTGCTGCTGCTGCTGCTGTTGCTGCCTGAAACATGCAAAAGAGAATTAAACAAACCAACCTTCAGAATAAATACGCCAGGAGAAGTGCTATTCACATGGAAAATAAATGGTTCCCCAAAACGAAAGTCACTGGCATGAACACCACAACAGGATGCAAGAGCAATCAGTCTGGTATATGTTAGTTAAAAGTATCACAGTGCGATCCTAGAAAATCTGGATGTAAAATTTTCATTTATCAGAGAAATTAATAGACAGGTATTTTTAACCATAAAATAACACATTGTACAAAAGGATTCACTGGCAGCTATTTTTATGCAAATGTGTTGGTTTACAGATCCTTAATATTGTGGAAGGTCACTGAAAATAAGCACTTCAAGGAAAGTAAAGCATCTCAAATTACCGTAAGCGTTAACACGATCTTTCCATGGCGGACTCCTTCCTGTCATTCAGATCTGAGCTTCACATCTCTTCAGAGATACCTTTCCTGCCCACCCTCCTCAGTGGCCACCTGGCATTCCCCCTATCTCATCACTTCATTCTAATTTTCAGCATAAACTTATCACCATCTGGTGTCTTCTGTCTTCCTCTTTAGAATGTAAGCTAACAAGAGTACACCCCTTATCTTGTTTGTTGCCCAGTGCATAAAACTATGCCAGGCATTAGTAGATACTCATCAAATACTTGATGAATGCAAGAAATGAAAACTATTTAATATACGTTACCAAGTTTCAGTAATATCTATTACATTAAAATAAGTTCTCCCGGTATGTCATAAAACATTTAAACATGATGGTTATGATGGTGTAATAGGTAGGTCCTTGTACTTAGAAAATATACACTGAAGTGCCGACATGTAATGAGAAATCATGTTTGCAAGTTATTCTCAAATGGTTCAGAAATGTGACAACTGGGGAATCTGAGTGATGGGTATATGGAGCTCTGTGAACTATTTCTGCATTTATGTATATTTAAATGACTTCATACATATATATATGCTAAAATTAAAAAACCTGAAAAACAGCAATAATCTGAGAAGCCATAGCTTTCAAAAAAAAAATGCATAAAAGGATTTTTAAAGGAAACAGAATTTTAAAATTAGCAGTAACACTATTGATAGCACATTTTTTCTAGGGTCCCCCTTAATCTTGTGTTTTAAATATGAGCAACAAAGAAAATTCAACTTTCTCCTTATTGGTCTTGGAGCAAGCATAGTGACATCTTCACATGTTTATGACTCTGGTGTGCAGGCTAATGATGTACACGTGGGCAGTATACTCCTACTAGCATACTCTGACTCTGGAACGTGGCACAAGAAAGACAGGTTGTGAATTATGTAGATTTCCTAGCACATCAGGTATCTCTCCATGCCCACTTCTTGCTCCACTCAAGAAAACACATCAGAATGCAAGGGAGTGACAGGTGAGACAGCGACTGTAGAGTGGCAACTTTTATTCTACTTTAAATTCATGAAAAGCGAGTAAATGAACTGCCAACCTTGAAACACTTCTAACACCTTTAATATGTGATGACACCGTAAGATAGAAAGTGCTCAAATAGCACTCAGCATCCATTCCCACTGTGCCTTCTGTATCACAGAGTGGGGAAAGCTAAAAGCGACATGCTTAAATTGCTTTAGACCTAGGGTTCTGGAAAAAGAGTGCTTTTAAAGCATTTGCATGAGTTTTAAAGGGCAGAAATGAGGCACAGCCATCTCCCTGCTGCTTTCGTTGTCCTCTGCACCAAGTCAAGTCATAGAGATGCCAGTCCCAGAATTCTGCTTTACAGCAGTTGCAGTGCAGCCAGATTTCATGCTCCTGAGTCTTCATGTCTAGGCAACTGTGGTGACAGTTTCCTGATCCTAGGATCACAGCTCAGGCAGTGTGTTCCTAAACTCGGTATCCTGATTCTCCATTATCTCAACTTGGTCAGTGGTCAAAGCTCTTCAGACAAGTTGGAATTATGGAGACCTGGCTTACAGTCTATATTCAGCTCTTTCTAAGATTGCATAAGGCCTTACCTTGTGTATTAAGTACTTTCTGCTTAAAACACCTCTAAGTAGTTTATGTTTCTTAAACTGAACCCTAACCAAGCCATGCCACTGAAGTGGTGGCTCAAGTATTAGGCAATCAAAAAATGAAAGCAATCCATGACCACGAAAACAGTACTTGTTGGGAAACACTTTTTAAATTAAGAATCTGCATCATTTTAGAGAAAACCTGTGAGAAGACGTTAATCATGCTAATGTATATCTGTGGAGCACATAACAGTTTATGAAATAGTTTTGCATACCTTGCCGAATTTTATGCTTATAACATGTGAGTGAAGGCGGGTTTTGTAATGACATAGCTGATATAATAGTTTTGCTTTTATGGGGTTTTATGATGGGTAAAATGGGTTTAGAGATTATTACTGAAAAAAAATACGGCTATGAAAAATTTAACAACTCTTATTCATAACATATGAGCTTGTAACAGGTAGATTTTTAACAGTATTTTTATGCTACATGCATGAATACATTAAGTATGAAGCTTCAAATGTCCTACAAAAAACAAAAACTCCCACCAAACCTATAAATTGTAATAAATAACAAGTTAGCACCATGGTCAGTTTGAAGAGGGTCAGAAGGAAGAGTTAAGTCGAGAAGCTTACAGCCACATTTCCAAAGATGGAAGCTAGGGAGACAGGGGCCCATCTAGGCTTAATAATCAGAAATTCTAGTGAAAGGCAAGTATTAGTTTTCAGCCCCTTTATTAATGAGCCCTACATGATTTTGAATGCTAGTCAATGTTAAAAAGAAATACCAAGAAGTTAGCTCTTAACTCTGCTCAGCAACATTTGACTCTACATCTTCTCTAGTTCTCCACTAGTATTTTTGTTTGTTTGTTTGTTTTTATTGAGCCTGGCCGGCATAGCTGTGGTTGAGCATTGACCTAGGAACCAGGAGGTCATGGTTTGATTCCCAGTCAGGGCACATGCCCGGGTTGGGCTTGGTCCCCAGTGGAGCCTGCAGGAGGCAGCCAATTAATGATTTTCTCTCATCATTGAAGTTTCTGTCTCTCTCCTCTCTCTCTCTCTCTCTTGCTTCCTCTCTGACATCAATAAAAATATTTTTAAATGTTTTTATTGATTTTAGAGAGAGAGGAAGGATGAGGGAAAGATAGAAAAATCGATGAGAGAAATATCGATCGGCTGCCTCCTGAGAGCCCCTACTGGGTAATCAAGCCCAAAACCCAGGCATCTAACAGGAAGCTAACCAGTGATCTCTTGGTGCCCTGGACAATGCTCAGCCAACGGAGCTACATCAGCCAGAGCCCCACCAGTATTTCTGAGATCAAACCAGGAGGGAGAGGATGGAAAAGCTGAAACTGGAAACCTTCACTGCGCACCTCCCTCCCCATCAACCACTCTCCAACCAGGAGGGAGCTATACCGACGCTCAGCCATCATGAAAGGGAACAGGGTTGATAAACCATCTGCATTAGTTATCACTGGCATTGTGCTTGTTAGAACGTACTTGGTCATTATGGAATGCTACTGCATTATTCTTTCCACTCTAAAAAGTTCAATGTATTGAAAATTCCACATTTCTAATCCAAACAATCTTTTAAAATGTTTAAATAAGAGAGAGATTGGTTTTTTATACTTTAAAAGATGGTTTCCTTTTCTTAGATGTATTTGTGAACTTTGTAGATTCTCTATTAAGTATGTCTATTTGGACAATTTTATTCTGGCAAAAAAACAAAAACAAAACAAAACAAAAACACAAAGTCTGAAAAAAAACATGGTAGAAGAATCACTTGGAAATTATTTGGAAAGCAGTTTAGAAATCTGTACCAACGCCTTAAAAATGTTCATGTTCTTTAACTAAAAAATCTGACATCCTCAAAATAATTAGAAGAAACAATGATAGATCTGAGGCACCGAGTCAGTACATGGATAGTTCGTTGCACTATCTACACTAATAAAAGAGAAACATGCAAATTACCATCACTCCGCTACACTACCAGCCAATCAGAGTGAGTATGCAAATTAACCTGAAAACATGGCAGCAGCACCCCCCCCACTTCCCCTGCCACTCCGGGCCTGTGGGCGTCGGAGAAGTCGGGCACCAGCGCCTTGAGGCTGGCTGCAGCCCGGGAGACGAAGAAGCTGCCTGCCCCATGATCCCAGGCCACAGCCAGCTAGAGAAGTCACCTACATTGCATCCCAGGGAAGATGGAGAAGTTGCCCACCCCGCAGTCCCGGGCACTAGCACTTGTGGCTGCAGCCCAGGCGAAGCCACCTGCCCACCGTCCCCTACAGCTGCAGCCAACCTGGGCACCTATGGCTGACCAGAGGGAGGGAAGCCTGGATCCCGGGTGCCTGTGGTTGGCTGGAGGAGGGAGTCCTGGGTTCCGGATGCAGGGCCGAGGCAGAGGTGGTTAGGGGCAATCAAGCCAGCAGGGAAGCAGTTAAGGACAATCAGACTGGCAGGCAGAAGAAGTTAGGGGCAATCAGGCAGGCAGGCGAGCGGTTAGGAGCCAGCAGTTCTGGATTGTGAGAGGGATGTCCGACTGCCAGTTATCCCCTGAGGGGTCCCAGATTGGAGAGGGTGCAGTCTGGGCTGAGGGACACCCTTCCCCCGCAGCCCCCATGCACAAATTTCGTGCACTGGGCCACTAGTTAATTATAATAGCAAAAATCAAAATGTTCATATATAAATTGTGATACATACTTTAATTTTACAAAGTATCATATAGCTTATTTACAAAGAATACTTACTATTAGGGGAAAATGGGTATAAGTAATATATATGTGTGTCTGTGTGACCAGAAGAAAATGTGGCAAATACTAACATCAGTTATTAAAGGAAAGTAGAATTATGTTTTCTTTTAATTTTGATATGTCTTAAAATAAAACTTCTAGGATATTAGTTTTATCTAAGTAGTTTTAAGTTATTTTTAATACTAACTAGATATTTTATGATATTATAAAATATTATTGTGTGACAATAGCATTTGGCTATGTAAAAAAATAAGCTCATATATTTTAGAGAGGCGTACTGAAATAAATATGGATAAATGATATAATGATTTAGATTTGTTACAAAAAAATCCCAGGTTGGGGGTAGAAGAGTGAAGAGCATAGGAGATGGGGACATAAAAACACGAGGCTGGTCATGTGCTAATATTTGTTACATCTGGGCAATAGGGGTTCATTATGCTGGTTTCTCTACTTTTATATGAATTTTAAGTTTGTCATATTTAAAAAATAAAAGTTAAATTTAAAAGGAAGTAAGGAGTACTAATAAGCACTATTTTGAAATTTTACATATAATTAAATCCATTAATCTATCACTGAATAAAGACTAGAAATATCTCACATTAAGAGGATGTCAGTTGATCAGAACTTTCCTTCATATACTTCTGAGCTGTGACTTAAAAACAAACAAACACAGAAAACAAGTAAATATTATCTCCATTACACCATCAAATTTTAGCTCCATTATCTTAGGTACCACTAAAATACTGCCAAATATGACTGTGAGATGCTTCTCAGGTGCAGAGATGTCGAGATGTAAGAATATGTGCATCTTAGAATTGATGAAGTACAGTAATTAATAGGCCAACTTCAGCCACTGGCCTTTTGGTTTGTGATCTGGGATCAGAGGATCTGAATATCTATTATAGATGTAATTTCCACGATGGATTTTTATCATTAAGATAAAGGGAAGACCTGTGAGTGATAGTTATTGGAAAGAGTGGTATTTTTCTGGGATAAAATTTTTATTTTAAGGGCACTTTTTATAAAGCTGGTACAAAGTTAGGTTTCAGGAGCTGATGATTCAGATTTATGGTCTGCCCTCACATCCCGGATGCTGCCAGTCCTGCAGTACCGCACTAGAGCGCATGAGCAGAGCTCTTCGCCACCACCTCTATCTGTGGTAGGAGTGTGCTCCCCTACCACAAATGCTGTTTGCTATGAACAGACAGGAGAACACTGCAGAATTAGGAACTGAGAAGCACATTCAAAGGATCATTAAGCATTGTTCTTGCCTTGATCAAATTTCATTTTCCTTTTGATGATTGAAATTTCACAGGGTTTCCTTCACCCAATTTCATGTAAATTTAATTAGTATTGGGGCAAAGTTTCCCCCTAAAACAACATTCCATTTCACAGTTTATTTGTTGTAATTTACAGTAAGTACATTCAAATGTTCACAGGGTCAGGGAGTAACCAGTTTTTTTTAAAAAGAGAATCCTAAATAAAATAAAAATAAATAGTTTAAGCCAAAGCTATAAGTTCACAAATAGAAAAATAGCCAAAGTAAAGACTGAATATGCAATTTTAATATTGTACCAACTACTTTACTTTTCAAAGTAGGCTTCTCTTCTCTTCCGTAGCTCTTCTGAAGTAAGCTGTGTACCTGATGTCTGTGGAACATCTTGGGGTGTATTTCTGGAACTACCTGAAAACAAATGAAAATAGGACAAAAACAAACAGTTTATTTACCAGGTAAAGTAACAATATGTTTATACTTATGTGAATTACACACAAAAGATTTTTTTAATTTAAATTCTTTATTGTTTAAACTATTACATATGTCTCTTTTTTTCCCCCATTGGCCTCTCCCCAGCCACTCCTACCTCCTCACACAAAAACTTTTAAAATGTTTTCTTCTTAAACAGATTCTGCTATTATTCTGTAAATACTAGATGCCCTAGGCCTGGCCTGCCATCAGGGACGATCCAGGCCTTCCAGCTGCCAGGCGTGGGCCTTCCTTCCCGCTGCTGGCCAGGGCCTCCCTTCCCCAGCTGCCAGCTGGGGCCTCTCTTTCCCGGCTGCCACCTGCTGGCCAGGGCTTCCCCTTCCTTGGCTGCCGGCCGGGACCTTCCTTCATTCTGCGCCGGCCCCTGGTGGTCAGCGCACATCATAGCAAGCAATTGAACTCCTGGTCTCCCGGTCAAACTCCCAAGGGGACACTTTGCATATTAGCATTTTATATAGATAGATAAGAAAGGGTGTGAAAGCCTCAGGGGATATCTGAATAACACAGTTCAAACCTAACCAGTATCCACTACAGCAGTGATGGCGAACCTATGACACGCGTGTCAGCACTGACACGCGTAGCCATTTCTGATGACACGCGGCCGCTGAGGCGGCCGCATGCCGAGGATGAAACATTTGCTGCTCCTGAGGATGAAGCATTTGCGAAATAATGTTTTTCCTCAAAGTGACACACTACCCTAGTTATGCTCAGTTTTTTGGCGAAGTTTGACACACCAAGCTCAAAAGGTTGCCCATCACTGCACTACAGCCAAAGCTGTCACCCAACTGTGGTAGCAAATGTGAGGATTTAAGTCCAACAACCAACTAGGGAGGAAGAGCCATTAACACCACTCTTGCGTGCTCTCTTTTAACTTATTAGACATCAATTTATATGTCCAAAGACATAGAATTCCTTAGAACCAACTTAAAGCGGATGATCATAAAACAAACACATTCTCTGTGTTCCTTTATCTTCAAAAATTTGGTACTACAACAACTTAAGTATATTTCCATGGTCTCATTTATTGCACCAACCAGAGATTTCGCACAAATTGTGAAATAAAGTGGTAAGAAGAGTGAATTACACACAAATAACTAAAACTGCAAAAGCTGGTGTCTGCCATTACCTCAATTTTATTTAGATACTAGAGGCCTAGCGTGCGAAATCGCGTGAGACCCAGACCTGCCTTGCGTGAGTAGCTCGCCGCCACGAGAGCCACCGCGCCACGCGAGCCCCTCCGCGCCCCACGAGCTGCAAGAGCCACAAGCCCAGCCACAAGTGGCTCGCAGGCTTGTGGGGAGGGACTAAGAGGTGCTCCATGCACCTCCTGGTGACCAGTCATTTGGTCATTCCAGCGTTCTGGCCACTGGACTTTTATCATATAGATTTCAGGAATTCAACCAATAATTTCATTAGAAAGTAGAAGGCAAAATCATATTAATTAAATGAAAACAAAACTATCAAAAGAAATTTCTCACGCTTTTATGTAAGCCACTTAGAGCTACAAACCAGACATTTCCTTCCACCTGGATTCCCTAGGGAATGTCTTACTTTTCCTCTGCTTATGGGCTTACATTACTATAAAAGCATCAAAGTGGACTCAAGCTATACGTTGCACAGACACCAATGTTAGAGTTTTCTAAAATAAATTTATATTCTCTGTCCAGGCCTTCCTTTGGGCCCAACAGCAAATACATTTATGAAACAGTTGGCCTGGGTAAGAGTTCCCCCACTTTTGCCCACAAAGATTAACCTCAATTTATTGCTGTGTTAGTATAGTATTATAACCAAATGGAATAACCAGAAATAAAAATATAGCTAGTTATCTGTGGTGGGCTGGCACGGCCATGGCATACTCATCCCCAGGGCGCCTTATGTGCCACACAAGCTTGGTCAGGTTCAGTGACCCTGAGAGGGGGCGGTGAAGGATTGAGAAAAGACAGACGAGAGAATAAAAGCTGGGTCTGGGTGGGATGATGCTCCCGGATGGAGAGAGAGCACCAGGGACTACATTCTCTGTGTCTTTATTTTATAGTCAGAGTCCATGAGGCAAAGTAAGGGCGTGGTCAAGATGTTTACAACATTCTCGTGAGTTTTGATCCTACTCAATTACATGCACCTGAACTCTACCAAGCCCACATCACTCAGGCACATGGGGCCACGTGTTCAGACCATAGGTTCAAGCTTACAACTGTAGCTGTTGGCTATAATTGTGCTGTGAGGGCTCTGCCCTCCAAGCTGGGACTTGCACGTGGCAATGAGAGGACTGTGCCCTCTCAATAGTTCGAGGCTTGAACCTGTCCAAACACTGTGGCCGCTCTCCACAGTTGGCTTGACCAGTGTGGCTTGGTTGGTGGGAGCATTGCCCTGCGCACCAAAGGGTTGTGAGTTCGATTCCCAGTTGAAGAATGTGCCTTGACTGCAGGTTCAGTACCCTGGCCCTGGTAGAGGTGTGTGCAGGAGGATGCAACATATTGATTTTCTATCTCACATCAATGCTTCTCTCTCTCTCCCTCTCTGACCTGCCCCTTTCTCCCTTCCTTCCCCTCTCTCTAAAAATCAATGAAGCATGGCCAGTGTGGCTCAGTGGTTGAGTGTCGACCCATGAACGGAGGTCACGGTTCAATTCCAGGTCAGGGCACATGCCCAGGTTGTGGACTTGATCCCCAGTAGGGGGTGTGCAAGAGACAGCTGATCAATGATTCTCTCTCATCATTGATGTTTCTATCTCACTCTCCTTTCCTCTCTCTGAAATCAATAAAAACATATTTTTAAAAATATCAATGAAAATGACCTCGGGTGAGGATTAAAAAATATATATTTAGTCCTAATATAACAAAGGTGGTAAAAGTTATCCTACCTCATAAAAAGGTAATATGCAAATAACCATCACTCCGCTATGCCCACGATTGGGCGGCGGGAGGCTGGGGGGCGGGACTCAAGGTGGCATATCCCACCCCCCGCGCCTCTCAACTCCCGCCCCCCGCGCCTCTCAAGGGCAATCCGGCCGCTGAGGGGGGCTGCCTCGGACACCCTGGACACCCGGCTCCCCTGCCATCGGAGGCGGGGAGCTGGTTGTCCACACCGGCTCCAGGCCAAAAGCCTCTACCAGAGGCTTTTGGCCTGGTGCACGTGTGTGCACCCCAATCCCCTGCCGTGCTCCACTTTGTCAGCGCCTCAAGCCCCAGCAGCAGCGGCAGCAGCTGGGAATGAGCTGGTGATCCCAACAGCCTGGCAGCTCAGTGGCGGCGGCGGAGGCAGCATTGGGCCTGGGGACTGGTGAACAGGCAGAAGATGGCCCTGATCGCAGGAGGCTAGGCCTAGGGACCCTACTCGCACGATTGAATTGTGCGCTGGGCCTCTAGTATTACAAGAAAACCTAAAGAACATCTGACTATACATAGCTATTGATTCTGCAGTAACTGTCAAAGAATCTTCTAACAGTTCATTAACTTCCAGGAAACCAAGAATTATCTGAATCAATTCTTTAACAATGAAAAAACCCTGTCAGAACATCTGTACCTTGCATACTGAGCTGAATAGCCCTGCGGAGATCTGCTTCCTCATCTTCCATGTCAATCTGTTGGCGACTTAGGGCCAGAGCCCGCTGCAAATCCTCCTCCTCTTCATCTAACACTCCTGGCCCATCATTTACTTCTAAGGTTTGTTCCAAATCCATTGTCTGGACTCTAAAGAAGGAAAGCACTGATAATAACTACAGACCAGTCTTGCATTTTAGATATAAAAATATTTATAAACTGAAGGTTTTATATAAGTCAAAACTTACACATTTCAGTCAATTATAATTGAAAAATAGAAATAAACTTACACATTTTCTTGCAGATAAGGTCTAATAATATAAACTTTGTGTTGCGATGTGACTCTAAGTTAACATTTTTAAGTAATTCAAAGAATTGATTCAAGTTTGAACCAATAAACTTTACTAAAATATATGGGTCTAAAAAAATCACCAACAATAAAAGGACCACCCATCCAATGTTAGCATGAAAATGTATTTCTTGTAATGAAATAGTATCATACATTCCATACTGCAGAGTTAATTTTACCTCTTATCTTTTACTTGTGCTAATTCTTCTCCAATAAGTTTTGGTCGATGCATCTGTTGGACCCTGATCATCTGTAGGAGTTGGTCAGCTTCACAATCTGGCAGATCACCCTTAACAACAAATATAGAATAACCTAAAAAAAAGGCAAAAATAAACTAAAACAGCTAGTAAGAGATTCAAAATCAGTGAAAAATGATAGTAGCTAGAGAGGCTGCAGGGTATATAGTAGTGGAAAGAATATAAATTGATGAATCAGAAAAAGCTGAGCTCAGTAATGATTCTCCTACGGACTGGTAGGGTAAGCCAGGACAAATTACCTGTAAGTCTTTGAGTGTGACTTTCCTCACCTGTAAAATGGGAACAGCCATCTCCCAGAGTATCAGAAATAAAGGAAATAATATCTGTAAAGGGCCCTCCTAAAACAGTGCTTGACCAAGTAGGCTACTCACTACATGGCAGCAGAGAAGCAGTAAAGGACCGGGTAAGAGGAAGGAATGTGGAAGCAGTCGGCCTCGTTTTTAATCCGAGCTCTTCCATTTCCTAGCTGCATGGTCTCCAGTAAATCACTTTGCCCACCTATGTCTTGGTTTCTTCAATTGTAAAACAGATGATACTGGTACTTCCTCTGAGGGCTACTGTGAGGACATGATCAGATAACATATGTAATAATCTATAATAAATGTAAAATAAGTTATCTGTGGAAAGAGCTGCCTCCTCACCTTGACACCCCCCACCCCCACCTTTCCTAACTGAAAACAAGCTCTGAGAAGCAATACCTAAAATCTACATAAGGGTATGAAAGGTGTGGCTTGTCTTTTGAAAGAATTACACTGATCCTATATAATTTTTTATTTTTTTAAAAATATTTTATTGATTTTTTACAGAGAGGAAGAGAGAGGGATAGAGAGTTAGAAACATCGATGAGAGAGAAACATCTATCAGCTGCCTCTTGCAAACCCCCTACTGGGGCTGTGCCCGCAACCAAGGTACATGCCCTTGACAGGAATCGAACCTGGGACCCTTGCAGGCCGACACTCTATCCACTGAGCCAAACCGGTTTCGGCAAATCCTATATAATCCTATCTAATAATAGACAAATATGCAAATTGACCATACCTCTAACACACCCACAAGCCACGCCCACAAGCCATGCCCACCATCCAATCAGAGCAAGCCTGCAAATTAACCCAAACCAAGATGGCTACAGCCACAGAGAGCAAGGCCCAGTGGGATCAGGCCTAAACCGGCAGTCAGACATTCCTCTCACAATCCAGGACTGCTGGCTCCCAACTGCTTGCCTGCCTGCCTTCCTGATTGCTCCTAACCGCTTCTGCTTGCCAGCCTGATCACCCCCTAACCACTCTGCTGCCAGCCTGTTTGCCCCCAACTTCCCTCCTCTGCCGGCCTGGTCACCCCTAACTGCCCTCTCCTGCAGGGTTGATCACCTCCAACTTTCCTCCTTTGCAGGCCTGGTCCTTCTCAACTGCCCTCCCTTGCAGGCCGGGTGCCTCCCAACTGCCCTCTCCTGCTGGCCATCTTGTGTCCACATGGGGGCAGGATCTTTGACCACATGGGGGCAGCTATATTGTGTGTTGCAGTGATGATCAATCTGCACATTACTCTTTTATTAGATAGGATAGAGGCCTGGTACAGGGGTGAGGGCCAGCTGGTTTGCCCTGAAGGGTGTCCCGGATCAGGTGGGGGTTCCCTTGGGGCGTGGGGCAGCCTGAGCGAGGGGCCTGTGGTGGTTTGCAGGCCTGGCCACGCCCCCTGACAACCCAAGCAGAGGCCCTGGTATCTGGAATTTATTTTCCTTCTACAATTGAAACTTTGTAGCCTGGAGCGGAGCCACGCCTGGGGCTCCCTCCGAGGCCGGCAGCCATTTCTGTTGGGGTTATAATTAAAACTTTGTTGCCTTAAGCGGGTGGGCCCGGCCAGGGTGTGCGGAAAGCTTTGTTTCCCCTGTTGCCAGCGGCAACCCTGGCCTGCTCTCCCAAGCTCCATTCCACCGCCATTTGTTTGAATTTGTTTACCTTCTATAATTGAAACTTTGTAGCTTGAGTGGAGGCTTAGGCCTGGCCAGGGCAGGTGGAAAGCTTGTCTTCCTCTGTTACCTAAACGGGCAGTCGGACATCCCTTGAGGGGTCCCATATTGGCGAGGGTACAGGCTGGGCTGAGGGACAACCCCTCTCCGTGCACGAATTTCGTGCACCGGGCCTCTAGTTTTTTATAAATACGATTCTATAAAGCCAGTTTTCCCAGCTAAATACTCCACATAGTCGTAAAAACTGAATAAGGGTGGGCTATACCTAAGTCATTCTAATCGATTTATGTTTTTCTACCATAAAATTTTCTTAAACTTTGGTGCTTCTTACTGGATATCCTTTGTGAGCATTAATAGATAGTGAAATAATACCAAAAAATAAAAACAGATAATGAAACAAATGAATAGGACCAAAGAGTATTAATGGAAAAACTCAAAACAGTAAATCATTTAACCTTTTTTAAAAAAATAATTCTTATTGATTTTAGAGAGAGGAAAGGAGAGGGAGAGATATAGAAACATCAATGATGAGAGAGAATCATCGTTCGGCTGTGTCCTGCATACCCCTACTGGGAATTGAGGCCGCAACCCAGGCATATGCCCTGCCCTGGAATCGAAACATGACCTCCTGGTTCATGGGTCAACACTCCACCACTGAACAACACTGGCCGGGCTAGCCATTTTGGTTTTACAAGGACGAGTGTGCTCAGAGTTCAGATGGTTTAACATGTTTTATGCCAGTAAATTGTTTCCAGATCCTAGAAGAACTATGTTGGCACACCACGGCATTCCATGAAGAGCAGAAACCCTTTCTATTCAGGTGGTATACTGTAAGAATCCTAGGTTTTATTCAAGACTAGATTTCATTCTGTGTGCTGGGTGGGAAGCCACTCAAAGGTGAAGGGTGAGGTTGTGCCCTAATATGATTATGTTTTTTAAAAATCACTCAGGGTTGTTTTATCAATATAATATATGGGAACCAGAGTGCAAGAAAGTGATCCTTACTTGAAATGGAAAACCTGAGGGATAGCATGTACAGGGAGAAAAAATAATCAGTTTTTTTCCAACATGTTCAGTTTGAAATGCTTTCTGGAGTTCTAAGTGGAGATATCAAAGTTAAGAATTTTGTGTTCAGGGTAGCTACCTAGACAGCATGTAAAAGTTTGGGAAGAATTGGCATACAGATCTTAGTTAAAATAATGGGACAGCACACAGTCAAGAAGTTGTCAGGGATTGAACACGCAATGGTTAGAAGTTGGAGAGCAATCCACAAAAGGAATCTGAAGGAAGCAGCCAATGAAAGAAAAGGAAAATCAGAGCACTGTGGCCTGGAAGCCAAGTGTAGACAGCATTTCAAGAAGGGAAGAATAGTTAAAAACTAAGGTTTTAAAAGAAAAGAGATACAAGTACTAGTATATAAAATCAAAGAAGTTACATGTGAACTGGAAAGCCCTATGAGGACCAACCCAGCAGCAATAAGCATGCCAGTTCCCAGACTGTGATCTGTAAACACTTTTACTAAAAGGGCAGGAGATATAAAAGATAAGCCTGAAAATTCTGTTAATATGAGAAAGGATTCATATACTGTAAGAATCCTAGGTTTTATTCAAGCCTAGATTTTATTCAAGACTAGATTCTATGTGTGCTGGGAAGCCACTCAAAGGTGAGGTTGTGCCATAATATGCATTATGTTTTTTTAAAAAATCACTCAGGGCTGTTTTATCAATATAATATATGGGAACCAGAGTGCAAGAAAGTGATCCTTACTTGAAATGGAAAACCTGAGGGATAGCATGGGCCCGGGAACTGAAGCCGCAACCATTGGGTCCTACAACAACTTAAGTATATTTCCATGGTCTCATTTATTGCACTAACCAAAGATTTCGCACAAATTGTGAAATAAAGTGGTAAGAAGAGTGAATTACACACAAATAACTAAAACTGCAAAAGCTGGTCTGCCATTACCTCAATTTTATTTAAATACTAGAGGCCCAGTGCGCGAAATTGTACGAGACCCAGACCTGCCACGCTGGTGGGACCCTAGACCTTCCGTGCGCGAGTAGCTTGCTGCTTGGTTCATTTCAGAAATTTGGGAGTCAAGTTCAAAAGGTTCCCAGTGGTCCAAGATGGAACAATCTGAGTATCAATATGAATATTATAATAAACTGAAACATATAAACTATGTTTAATGGATTGGTTTACAATGACTAGAAAAAAACAACCATTCAATTGGTTACCTTTGAAGGAAAGATACTATGAAATGAAATGATTTGAAAACCTGATAAAATAAATATTTATCCTGCTTTTGCTATATGACTACACTTGAGGATAACCAAATACTTGATGAGGGAAAGTTTATTTGTATAGAAGTTTTTCAGCTAATATAATAAATGCAGGAAGGGACAGGGGAATGGTTAAAGGTTTGAAGAGAGAAGCTGTGCAATACCCATCATGGAGAGTAAGTGAACTTACAAGAAAACAGTAAGAATGGCAAGTAGCACTAAAGGCTCATTTGAAATTTGTGACCATAGCTTTAAAGCAAAATCAATCATCACATTTTATGTTATTCTTTTTTTTAAAATATATTTTTATTGATTTCAGAGAGGAAGGGAGAGGGAGGGAGATAGAAACATCATCGATGAGAGAGAATCATGGATCAGCCGCCTCCTGCACACCCCCCAGTGGGGATCGAGCCTGCGACCCAGGCATGTGCCCTTGACCAGAATCGAACCCGAGACCCTTTGGTCTGCAGGCCGACACTCTATCCAGTGAGCCAAAACGGCCAGGGCTTATGTTATTCTTTAGCCATGTTCAGCTGCTCTGGTGCAGGAATGGACAAGATCAAAGTTTTGGTTTTAACCAGGTTTGGAATTTTGTTATGAAAGTATGATGGAGGGAAAGGAGTTGAGGAATGTAGTGATTATAATGCCGGATTATAGAAAATAAGCAGAGTAAGATAAGAACAATATAAGAGGATGTTTGGACCTTGTGGTAGGGTTTAAAGAATTGTTGCAAAGGACAAAACAGAGAAAATATGGTGCAAAGATAGGAGGCAAGAGTCAAAAAAAATAGGATGCTTGCAATTAGGGTTTAAAGGTAGTACAGTTATTGGTAACCGCAAGGCAAGAGTGGGGAAAAAAAGATATTTGGAAGTAAGAAGCAAGGTTTTGGATTGATTTTTTATATAAAGATCACTAAGAATGGTGAAAGGAGTTAAAGCAGAAAGAAGACAGTAAGTCAGACCCTAAAATCTTCAATGGAAAAGAGACGGAGCAAAAATCAGGGGGTCAAGTTTAATCTAGTGAGATGTATGTCGAAGGAGCTGGAAATTTTAGGGAAGAACAGTGGCCCAGAAGGGGCAAGGAGGAGGAAGAGAATTACTTGACCCTCCCCTTGGCTCTGTGGTATGTGAGGTATGGGAGGAAAAAGAGCCATTACTGAGAGCTGCAAAGGAAGCAGCATCCTCAGGGAAGGGCCAGGTGGGAGAACGCTACCTGAACAGTATCAGTCAGACCACAGCCTCAGGTTCACCATGTAAAACAAAGATTACTTCACTGCCACTGCCATAAAAATAGTTTTGTTACATTCATATCTAATGAGTTAGTTTTATTTAGCTTCTTTGAAAGATAACATTATAAAATTTTCCATTTTTATTTACCTTCCTGTTGTAATTGAGCCAAAAAAAGTGCAAGGTATGTGTCTGATATTAATTCTGGACCCGTCAAGAGAGAATTCAAGTTGAACCACTGAAAAAAAAAATTGCCAACATTTAAATTAATATACATTATAATTAAGAAGGAAATTTCACATGTTACAAATAGATATAACCCACCTAAGCTTAGTATGACTGTCTAAACACTGAAAACAAGTCACACTGAGATTTTTAAAAAAACGCGATTTTAAAAACCTGAAATAGAATGTTAAAGGTTTATCACTATTAAATCCTTTTTTAAAAAATAAAAGTTTGCTTTAAGCCATAAACTTTAAATCCCCCAAAAAAGAATAGAAACTGATAGTACTTTAAGGTATCTTTATTTATAGCTATAATTAAATCTCCTGTCAAAACCTGATTCTACTCACATTATACTGATGTGGAAGAAAAATGATAACTACACAAAGTTTTCCTACTACTGATATTTTGGTCAAAGATTTCAACGGTGAGACAGCCAGTCTATTCCAGGAGGAGAATTTGTAATCACCAACTCATTTTAAAAAGATCACTAAGCCACCACTGCATGGAATTAACATCATTTAGTCACTGCTTCACAGGAGTCCTAATTTAACCACAATGGACCTCTGACAAAAGAGTCTGTGGTGAAAAATGCAATTTTAAACAAAAATATAAATTATAGCTAAAGTTAATAAGCCAAAATTTGTCATTTCTGTATTTGTCAAAAATAGAGTAATTTAAAATGTGAAAATTCAATTTTGAAGAACTAAATTTTAAAACCTCTCAAAATAATGGTATAAGTTTACATGCAAATCAATACAAAGGAACTTCTGGAATCTAATCTTTTTTAAGATCTTTTAAAAAATCCACTGATTTTATACACAAAAATAAAGAATACTTGGTCATAATTTTCAAAGATATAAATGAAACCTAGAGGTTAAAGCATCTTGTCAGTGTCCTGCCCTTGCTTCTCCCTGGAGTCCATTCCCATTCGGGTCTCTCTCTGTCCTACCACATCTCCTTCTCCACACCTGCTCCGAGCTCCTCTGGACGGACCTTAAGATGAAGCTGCTGACCATCCCCACAACCAAGAGACTGAACATACCTACTGCCCAGTTCCTGTGCCCTGGGACCCTCCTTTTTCATTCTTCTTTGCCTTCCTCATCTCCAGGCAACCACTGGTTGACTGGCTTTCTGTCCCTACAGATTAGTTCGCATTTTCTACACTTTTATATAAATGGAACCATACAGCATGTAGTATTTTGTATCTACCTTCTTTCACTCAGCATAATTACTTGGGGATTCACCCGTGTTGCTGCATGCATCAATAGTTAATTCCTTTTTCTTATATTAGCCCACTTTCAATAACAATCATTCAAAATTAGATTCAAAATTCTAAAAACAGACTTTAAGTAATTCCTGTTTCAAAAATGGAACCATGTGTACAAAGATAATTAGTAATTATTTTTTTTAAATAACATTTTAGGTATAATTCTTGATCTTTATTTTTTTTGTTAATCCTCACCGAGGATTATTTTTTTTCCTCATTGATTTTAGAGAGAGTGGAAGGAAGAGGGAGAGACACAGAGAGATCAACATCAGTGTGGGAGAGACACATCGATTGGTTGCCTCCTGCATGCACCCTGAGGATGAAGCCTGCAACCAAGATACAGGCCCTTGACTGGAATCAAACCCAGGACCCTTCAGTCCATGGGGTGACCCTCTATCCACTGAGCCAAATCAGCTTGGGCATAATTCTTGATCTTTAAAAAGGCTTGTCCAAAAAATGATTTTTAAAAATAGAAATGATTTTATGTGGATATAAGTATTATGTGGCATTTGGGAATGTGAATTTATCTTGCTGTGCTGAAGCAAACATGGTTGAAAAGTTTTATTCCCACGGAATACTGTTTCAGGTTTTGTGCTAAATACAAATCTATTAATGGAAGAGTTAACTGACAAAATATTAATCACATAAAACCCACTTTAACCACCTTTTTTTAAAAATCCTCACCTGAGGATATGTTTTTATTGATTTTTAAAGAGGTAGAGGGAGAGGGAAAAGAAGAGAAAGAGGGAGGAAGGGAAGAAGAGAGAGAGAGAGAGAAACATCTATCGGTTGCCTCCCATACCTGCCTTGACCAGGGACTGAACCTGCAACCTTTTGGTGCATGGGATGATGCTCCTACCAACTGAGCCACCCAGCCAGGGCTGCCATTGTCTTAAATAAATAATTTTTCTTGTGATACAGCTAAACTGTACATGGTTGTCACAAATAAAGAGATAATGGAAACTGATACTGTCTTTTAAAATAGCACATTTCTATCTATCAAGACTGAAACTATGCTACATATATACACATGAATGGTGAGTTTCTTCATCAGATCCTGAGCCTCCGATACTCTGGACTGTTGAACATTTTAGTTGCAAATGGAGTGCAGAATGAGAAAAAATACAACGAAGGAGGAGAAACATTACCTGTTTTCCTAATTTTCTAACTGTAAACCAGTGTTCTTTATAATTGCATATAAATGATCTTTCATTTCTAGAAAAGGAAAAAAAATACAGACCCAATATTAAGTTGAAGTATTAGAGTTCATATTCATTTAGTTTGTCTACTGGCAAGTGTTATATAAAACTTATGACAATTTAAGATTATGTTTACAGTTAAGTATCACTAATTTTTTTAAATTACCAACAGAATGAATCCTTCTACACATTTGGGATGCTGTGCAAAATGGAGGCATCACGCAGCACTAAAGAACCAGCTCTGTGCCACCACACACGGGGCTGCCAGGAAGGCTTAGAGGGCACATGTTCATGGACATCTCCAAAAGGAGAAATAGGGAACGAAGCAGGGCACATCAAAACAAAACATTCAAAATGTATTTTTCTTAAGAAATTATTACTTTAAAAATCAAATTTAGGAAAAGAAATGTAGGAAAAGCAAAATAAATCTTACATGGGATCGATCCTGAGCCTCTGATACTCTGGACTGTTGAACAGGATTAGTTCTAAACCCCAAACTTTCAAGGCATTGCTTATAACCTGTTAAAAAAAACAGCAACTTCTCATGAGCTAAACCATTCAATTCCAAATGTAAATAGGGAAAGCCATGTTAGTTGTGCAAACAACTGTACTTCATATAACAATTTCCCTGGCAGGCTATGGTGTTTTTAAAGTGTGTATAAGATATTTCACTAAATCTATAAATAACATACAGACATAGCATTTAAAAAGTCTTTTTAACTCTAGGTTTCTGGGGTATTCCAGGGAACCACACAATTCCTAGATAAAACTGCCTCAAAAATCCAGATGTATATTCTTAAAACTAGTCCTCTATATACATATGATAACTTGGATGCTATGGTCCTGCTGCAGAAAAGTTACATTTCAACTCACTACCTGATATGTTAGTAACAGTGATAATTATACGTCTATTAAAATGAGTTCTTTCTAGGGATTTAAACTGAAGTTTTCATAGATTTTAATCTCCTGCTATCATAGGTCTATAATTTTAGGAAAAAACAAAAGATAACCCTGGTTATTTAAAACTGTCTAGAAAGAAATAGGAGATTTCTGAAAATTCACTACCTATCCTTCTAGGTAGCTGACAAAGCAGCAAGTGAACTTGGTACTAGCAAACATGTGAATCAGCACCAAGGGCAGCGCCACACACCACAAATGACAAGTGCTGGGCCCCTCAGACTTCCATCCTAGCCCTGTAGTAGGAAGGGCTAGAGAAGCACTGAATGGAAATGCTGGTGAATGAGGAGTCCAGGACAGCGCAAGGGGAATGCAAACAAAATTATCTTCATAACTAGATCCTTCAAGAGAGGTTCCGAAAGAACTCAGGATACACCTCCAAGGTGTTAGAAACACAATAGAAGACCCACAGATAAAAGAATCTCACAAGTAATACAGCTTCCTTTGAATTCTATGGGTGAATATATGTTAAAAAGAAAAAAGAAAAGAAAAAGAAAAGCCCCAGACCATAATAAAATAATCCAGTCTTAGTAGGCCAATTAAAAGGGAAGACAGTGAGGTGTTGCATTTTCTCAAATTTACACAAGAGATAGTAAGTTTAAAAGACTGTGACTTACTGGAATTAAGGTTATTAGTATCCAGATGCAAATTAAATAATCTTTCAAAAAAGCCCTACTCTAAAATGAAGATTCTACAATCCTAATTTTCATGTTTATCTATATAAAAATCTAATACTCTAAGAATACAAGCTTATACTTTTAGATACAACCCATTGTAGGAACTTCTAAAGGTCATATCATTATAGTGACTATGAAACGCTGTAAGAAGATACTTCTATCAATCATATCCTGAGCTTAAACACAGCCTGGGACAAAAACAACACTTAGTACTTGCTGTGACTACTTACTTGAATAGAGAAAAAACCACTATCATCCATATTCCCAGAAGGCTGCTGTTTAATTCGGAAAGGTAGTTGAGGCGGGGGTTGAGGGTGGAGAAAGAAGAAAAAACTGCCATTAATGTGTGTATTTAAAATAACATTTTGAGCATTCTCATTTACAAAGTCAAGAGCAAAGTTATAATTAACAAGTCAGATCCCGATAGGGAGAATAGTTTGTTCTTTTCTAAACAATACCCACATTTTTTCTTTTTCTTTTCTTTTTTCTTTTTAATACCCATGTGTGTTTGGGTTTGTTTGGTGTGGTTTTTTTTTTTCTCAATCCCTCTACGCCCTTAAACACCCTCTCCCCCTCATCAGAGCTGTCTGCCTGCTCTCTATGAGTCTTAATACCCACATTTTCTAAAAAACGCAATTTGGCGAGTTTAAAATCAGTACCTGTAAAAACGTGCGATAGTCTTCGCTAGTAACTCCGCCTTCTGCCATCCTCATCCTCTCTTCTTCATCTAGTTGATGTGCAATAGAAGATAATTCCACAGGGCTAAAATATTCTCCTTGCAATAGATTATTCAAGCAATGCTGAGCACAAAGTGAGCCTTCTTGCTAATATTTCCAAAAGAAAAAATTCAAATGTGGCTTGATAAACAGATTTGTTCAGGGTCTTTCCTTAAAGAGGAATTTAATGATTAACTTCTTAATTGTCTAAACTGAACCTTTCTAGCTTTAGACAAACAGGACTAACAAAAGGTAAATGCATTTTCATTTAACATTTATTTTACAATTCTGCCATTAATGAAACCACAATAACTTAGCTATATAATGAAAAACTTATGATTTATATTAAACAAATATCTATGAAATACACCAAATCTCATATTTTACTAAAAATTACTCTATTAGCACTTAGCCTCCCTCATTTTCAGTGTCTAAAATAAATTCACTCAAGATTCCATAGCAAATTACTAATGCTGAAAGGGAATTTTAATCCCTAGAACATTTGTTCTTTTAACAGGATAATGTCTACTTGATCTAAATGCTTGTTCATGTAATTTCATATGTCAAGAGCTGACACAGGTAAGAAAAATGTGTTCGAGTTAATGAGGCCTCATAGCTGCAGAGTTGAGGTTTTCTTCAGGGAACTCTGAAGGTAAGATATACACAGGGTGGTGCAATGAGCAAGACTGCCCAAAAGGCATCCCTGGAGCTCACTTCTGGACAAGCCAACATGGGGGGCTGCATCCAAGCTCAGCTCCCCGTGGCATCATTGACTTCCTGTTATGGGCGTAGGGGAGTACAACTTCCCATGGGCCTTCAGGTGCTGGGCAGATGGCTTTTTTACATATATGACAACCCAAGTATATATCCAGACTGCCTGGCACTGAGAAGACTCATCAGCCCTCTCCCTGAAATAATGTTGCTTTTCCAAGTTTACTTTTAAGAAGAGACATTCAAGCCCTGCCTTCGTAGCTTAGTGGTTGAGCGTCCACCTATGAACCAGGAAGTCACAGTTCGATTCCCAGTTAGGGCATATGTCTGGGTTGTGGGCTCAGTCCTCAGTGTGGGGTGTGCAGGAGGCTGCCCGTCAATGATTCTCTCTCATCGTTGATGTTTTCTCTCTCTCTCTCCCTTCCTCTCTGAAATCAATAAAAATCTATTAAAAGGAGGAGGAGAAGGAGGAGGAGGAGGAGGAGGAGGAGGAGGAGGAGGAGGAGGAGGAGGAGGAGGAGGAGGAGGAGGAGGAGGAGAGACATTCAAGAATAAATGAGATCCCTCCTATGAACCAAGACCTGGGGTTTGCCTCTCTGTGGGATGGTGGCAGCAAGAAAAACACATGTTTCTCCTGCTAACTCTGGCCTTCTAAGTTCTCCTTTCCCCAGTAAAGCCTATTCTGTAACACAGTCTGTCTGTCTGTCTGAGTTATGTTACACAATAGATCAGGGGTCCTCAAACTTTTTAAACAGGGGGCCAGTTCACTGTCCCTCAGACCGTTGGAGGGCCGGACTATAGTTTTAAAAAAAACTATGAACAAATTCCTATGTACACTGCACATATCTTATTTTGAAGTAAAAAAACAAATCGGCAAAAACACCTGCATGTGGCCCGTGGGCCATAGTTTGAGGACGCCTGCAATAGATAGTGACCCCAAAGAACAACATCTTGCAAGATACATATTCTTCCTGATCAATTAATGTTCTAGGAACAAAATTCAGCTGAAAAAGATAAAAGGAGCCCTAGCCTGGTGGTTCACTTGGTTGGAGCGACGTCCCATACATCAAAAGGTTGTGGGTTTGATTCCCGTTCAGGGCACATACCTACATTGTGGGTTCAATCCCCAGTTGAGGGTGTGTACGGGAGGCAACCGATTGATGTTTTTCACATTGATGTTTCTATCTGTCTCTCTCCCTGACTCTCTCTAAAAAAGAAATCAATGAACATCCTCAGGTGAGGATTATTAAAAAGATATAAGGAATACATATGTAATGGAATAGGAAAGCAGCATTGAGACAGTTTGAGATAGGGCCTGATATAAATTTATCTTCATAACCTGGTATGGTAGTGAAAGAGGACTCGTCTCCACCTCCTTTTCCTTCTACTGTATCCCTACCACCAGAGAATAACTCCCACTGAATACTATAATGCAAACCGAAGAATATACCGACATCCTCGTTATATTCTGCTGAAATATTACAGGTCAAACAAGCATTCACAAGAGGAAAGCCAAATGGCTAACACACACAAAAAGGTGCGCAACTCTATTACCATTAGGGAAATATATACTAAAACCACAATGCATTACTACTACACACTCTCCAAAATGGCTAAAATGTTGGAAAGTACTAGAGACATCAAAACTATCACTTGCTACCAGTGAAAGTGTAAATTAGTATAACCACTTTGGAAAACTATTTGTAATACCTACTAAAGCTTAACATACACATAACCTATGATCTAGCAATTCCACTACTAGGTATAGAATACAAACAAAAGAAATGCTGCAGGGCCTGTGTAGCTCAGTGGTTGAGGATCGACCTATGAACCAGGAGGTTTCCCAGTCGGGGCACATGCCTGGGGTTGTGGACTTGATCCCCAGTGTGTGGAATGCAGGAGGCAGCTGATCAATGATTCTCTCTCATCATTGATGTTTCTATCTCTCTCACCCTCTCCCTTACTCTGTGAAATCAATAAAAAATATATTTAAAAAAAAACAGAAATGCAAAATTATGTTCATCAAAAAACATGTACAAGAACATTCAAAAAAGCACTACTTATTCATAAGGGCCCCCAAATTGGAAACTAGCAAAATGCCCATCATAGTATAATGGATTCATTCATTGTGTTATATTCACAAAGGAATAATACACAACAATGAGAATGAACTAACTACAACTACCTGCAACAATATGGATGAATCTCTCAAACCATGTTAAACAAAAGACAGACTCAAGAGTATACACTGTATGATTCCATTTACAAAAGTTCAAAAACAGGCAAAACCAGACTACAATGTTAGACTAGTGCAGGGGGTAGAGGCAGGGGTGGAAAAAGGCAGGGAAATACATGTTTGTTATTCAATCTCAGTATTATTCACACGTATGCTTACTTAGTGAGAATTCATTGAGCTGCACTCTTATGATTTGTGTGCCCCTACATGTATTATATTTAATTTAAAAATTCAAACAACAAAAAAGCCTCTACTAAGATACAGCTATTGCACACAGCAAGAGTTACCTAATATGGTCACCAGACAATGCATTTTCTGGGATCAGTCCTAATGCAAATTTTCTCTCCTGCTGTCATGCCTCAGTTTGGGGCTCTTAAACTATGGTTACCATACTTAATACTATATATAAAAACAATGACATCCAAATATTTGATATAAAAAATGAAAAATAAGCACTTGTCTATAAAACTGTATCGCTATAGGAAATAATACCGTTCTGTATTTTTACTATGCTTTAATGAGAGAAAATAACACACTGTCCAGCCCAAATTTTAAAAGCACTTTTTTAAAAGTCACAAGAGGAATCAAATGCTACATGGACCCCAAAAATTGTACAGTGGTCCCTCTTAAGATTATGCATCCCCCTTTCCAAAAACAATCCCCAGTCACTTCTTCCTCATCAAGTTTCAACCAAAGCTGACTAGAAGTTCACTTTGCTACAGTTTAAGTTCAGAGGTATTGAAATTCCATGATTTTAGTCCTAACTTGGTTTTGGGATTAGAGGACAAGCAAACTGCATCTCCAGCTTTACAAAACCACAGAAGGATGAAATCCCCCACTGCCCTCAAAGTCTTCAGGACCATCCCAAAACCAGCTCAAATTCCCAGAGAAACTCCCGACTTCAGGTGTGCTCCACCCAATCAACCAAGCAACACTTCATCTCAACCAAGTTATAGTAAGGTCCCACGCCTTCTGAGGTTCAGCAAACACAAGCATCCCAATAACAACAAGGCCAGCACTTCCATAACACAATGTGCCAGGCAGCATGCTAAGCACTCATATCTCTGAGGTGGACACTTACTATCCTCACACCAGAGGAGGAAACTGGATCACAGAGATAATAAGTAACTGACCCAGATCATACAAGCAGTAAATAAGTGGCAAAGCTGGGCTCCAAACCCAGGCAGAGTCTTCAAGTCTGTGTTACTACCACTTCCTCATGCAACTTACGTATTACTAAACCTCAACTATCCTGACGATGGCTAAGAACCAGTCATCACAAAAGGGCATACAAGATGTCATAAAGTCAATGCTCAGCATCTTTTCAGTATTTACTAATTTTAAATATAATCCCAGCAAGTTTGGGTAACCATTCTCAGTTTACATTACTTAAAAGTACCAATTCAGATGGCACAGAGAACTCACCAAGAGCAGTCAGCAACTGAAGTGATAACAAAAATGACAGAAAGCAGGCAACAGAAAATCAAAATAAAAAACAAACAAAAAGCAGTTAGTGGTCATTTAACATTAGAGTTAACTCCCGCTCTTGAGCCATTTAATATTAGGACAAACTCCTGCTCTTGAGCCAAATTTAACCTGCACCAGTAGCTAAGAATGGTTTTTTTATATTTTCAGATGGTTAGGAAAACACACATAAACAAGAATATGTGAGACCATATATGACCTACAAAGCCTAAAATAGTTACAGAAAAATTGTTTAGACAAACAGCACCATATATATCTTAGAAGCAACAAGAACTCAATTTATTCAAATATTTATTGAGCACCTACTATGTGCCAAGCACTATCTTAGGTACTGGGGATGTAACAGTAGGCAAACTTGTTGAGTTTACATTTTTACTTAATAAAAAGACCCTCAAAGTGACAATTCTAAATATGAGGGAACCAAGATTCCAAGGGGAAGTGCTTGCAGATCCCTTTGTAGGCAGGTATCCCTACATGCATAGCTTCCTTAAAGCCAGAGTTGGGTTTTTGGCTCTCTGAACCTAGGAGCTAGCAAGGGTTAAATATATGTGGTGGAGGGAAGGGCTAAATATATGTGGCTGGAAAATGGCATATTAAGCTCATACATTCCAAGAAGGGACTGTGATGAGATTAACACCTGGCCTTATGATTATAGGTGCTTCCCATACTCTTGAAATATGCCTGAAAAACTTTAATTCAAGAGCCTTAATTTCCTAAGTACATATGTTTATAAGGGTAAATATATTCCTGAAATATCGTTAAGCCGATAATTGAGTGACTTCATTCATGTAAACAGACTTCCATTAGGCTATTGGTCAACTTCTTTTGATCCCATGGTTTAGTAGTTACCTTCACTGAAATCGATCTAAAATAGGTAACAGTGTATATTTTTAAAATATACATTGCAGCCCTAACCGGTTTAGCTCAGTGGATAGAATGTCGGCCTGTGGACTCAAGGGTCCCAGGTTCGATTCTGGTCAAGGGCATGTACCTTGGTTTCGGGCACATACCAGTAGGGAGTGTGCAGGAGGCAGCTGATGGATGTTTCTCTCTCATCAATGTTTCTAACTCTCTATCCCTCTCCCTTCCTCTCTGTAAAAAAAATCAAAAAAATATATGTAAAAAAGAAAATATACATTGCACAGTTCTCAAGAAATGGTGTGGAAAATGTTTAATCTTCCGTGTTGAAACATTTGGTCTTATACCAAAACTTCTGGAAATTAGTAATAAAAATATGTACATACAGGGTTAGCTTTATCCAATCTCCTTAGCCAATCAACAAAATTTCTATTGCCCAAGTTTCATAAATCATGTCAAACAAGTCAAGATTAATAATATCTATACCACTGAGTCCTTCCTCCCCACACATAAAATTAGTCTATTCTAGTGCCAAAACTTTTCTTTACAGAAAATAAAAGCACCCTAGCTGGTCAAGGGCACATGCCCAGGTTGTAGGCTCAATCCCCAGTAGGGGGTGTGCTGGAGGCAGCCGATCACTGATTCTCTCTCATCATTGATGTTTCTCTCTCTCTCTCCCCCTCTCCCTTGCTCTATGAAATAAATAAAAATATATACTTTTAAAAGAAAAGCATTCCATTTAACAACTTTAGGTGTATGCTGTTGCCTCCTTAGTCTTTATTTGATTGCTTTACTTGATGGTGGTGTGTGTGAATCTTTTTAAATAGATAAGTGATCATTTACAAGTATTTAACAAGACAAAAACCTCTCTTCTCCTACTAAAGAAAAGCCTCACTAGCAACCCGTTCAAAACGTGAAACTCTTACGAAACAAGGTATCCTGTGCCAAAAGGTTTCACTCAAACCTAAATAGCTAGCTAACTGCATGTGGGAAAACACGAGTTTTCTCCGCGTGCCACAAACAGTATCTTTCAAGTTCCTGGTCATCGAAGAATCAAAACAAAACAGGCGGGGCGGACCACACTATTACTCCAGTCCACCCCGGGTACCTAACGAGAACACTGGTTTCCCATCCGGAAAGATGGGACGACCGAAAGACACGAAACGAAACCTACAGAAATCAAACCCAAACCTCTTCGTAACAAAAACTCTCGTGACGACTTCCCTGTTGACGTTCCTAAATGTCAGGCCCTCCATGGGATGGAGGCAAGCTCCCTGCCCTCCGAGCCTCCCGGAACTGGTGCAGGAGAAGGACCTGAATACAACCCCAAGGAGCTAAGTGAAGGGGAGATTCCAATAGGAAATCGAGGCGCCTGGAGAAGGAAAAGTTCATTCTGCCGCGACTAGGACTGGTACGAGTTGGAAGGCTCGAGGGAGGTGCCCGAGAGGTGCCGAGCTACAACCTACGGAGAGCGGGGGGAGAAAGGGCTGGAGAAGGGATCCCACGGAAAGTGGAGGGGACGCGCAGAAGCAAACCCACTCGGTGCCACCCCGTCTCCGGCGCCCCGCGGCGCCCACGGCTCAGCCCTCACTCCCTCCCGGCTCCCGGGACTTCCCAGGCCCCAGGCTCCCCGGGCACCTCGGCCACGGGCACGGGCCTCAGGGGGCGAAGAGAGTGCAGTGGGGGCTTCCGTGAAGCTCCCCTCCCGGTGAAGGTCTTCCCGCCCCACGAGATCGGGATGGGGGCGCCACGAGCCCCACCCAGCTCTCTGGGAGATGGCAGTACCCCGCCCCACGCCCGCCCCGGCGCCGCGGTCAGGTGCCCCCGAACGCGGACACTCACTTTCTCGTGGAAGATGGACTCCATGTTTATTTGTCTGGAGCCAACGGCCCCCGCGACAGACCACCCCCTACTGCTCCGCCCCCCGTCCCGGCCCCACCCCTCCGCCCACCCGGCTCCGCCCCACCTGGCCCGCCCCTGGCCACGTGTCTCGCGCGGACCAATCATCACCGAGGGTGATAGTCACGTGGCGAGGAGAGCGAGTGAAAGCCGGGGCGGTAAAAGCGGGGGCACGTGACCTATGTAACGCGTCCTCCTATCCACTGTTAGCTGGCAGGCTAGGGGGTGCTGCAGCGCCGCCTGCCGTCTGGAGGATCTTCTCCACTTCCCACCCATTGCTATGGATTCTTAAGGACCTTCCAGGTTCTAGGTTCTTTTTGTTTTCCACTGTACCTCGTACTTTCTACTTATCATATCTGATTATAATTATTTAATATATTTCTCCTCTACCCCCACTGAAAGCCTTACTAAGAAACAGGGATCGCCCAGCAGGCATGGCAGAGTGGTTGAGTATCGAACCAGGAGGTTCGTCACCAGTTGGAATCCCTATCAGGGCACTTGCCCTGGTTGTGGACTTGATCCCCAGTGTGGGCAGGCAGGAGGCAGCCAATCAATGATCTCTCTCTCTCTCTCTCTCTCCCTTCCTCTCCCTTCCTCTCTGAAATCAATAAAAAAAAATATTAAAAAGGAAACGGGCATCATTGCCACCCTGAGTACCTAGCACTTATGTATAAGAATTAGTCAATATTTATATAGAGATGGGGCTTACTGGAGGGTAGGCAATTTTCTAAGAGTTTTGCATATATTAATGAATTTACTACAGCAATGCTTGATGCAGGCACTATTATCCCTATTTTACACATGAGGAAACTGAGGACAGAGGGGATATGAACAGCACAGTGTCCAAGGTTCTGGGCTGGGGTCCAAATCCAGACACCTTGTTATTAGTGTTATGTGTTCAGGCACTGAAAAGGAAGTGTCAGTTGAGGGATCTGACAGTGGCCCTAGTAAAGTTAGGGTTGGGGATCATAAGAGTTTGATGAAGCTGATGGTGTAGAATAGGAGATCTTGCACCTTGAAGCCAGGTTACGTGGTTATGTTGAATAATGTTTGGATATCTATAATAATAAAAGGGTAATATGCTATCTAGGCTGAACGACCTTCCAGATGACCATGCTATGACACCCACTGGTGCCAGGCCAGCCAAGGCGCGTGCGATGTGATTGGTCAGGGGCCTGGCCATCGCCCCATGATGGCCCCAAAGAGAGAGGCCCAGGCCACCAACCTGTGGGCTGCGGCAGGTGAGCAGGACCTCACTCTTTGAGGGAAGCCTGGGTCCAGGTGCCAGAGGGAAGCTGGTGCCGGTAGCAGGGGGAAGGAAGGCCTACTCTTGCACGAATTTTGTGCATCGGGCCTCTAGTATATACATATGATCTGGAGTGCAGGAGGCTGGTTCAGTTGTGGAATAGGGAGTTGTTGACATAGAAAAGGCACAGGTGTGAATAAAATCACCAACTGGGAAAAGGAAGAGACTGAGAAAAGGATCTAGATCAGAGCCCTGAGAGTAGAGAAGTACTGGCCCAGGAGAAGGGAGAAAGAGCAGGAGCATGTAATATTATGAGAGCCCTGAAAAGGGAAGGTTTTGGGGAGCAGCCATGTTGCTGCCAATAGGTCCTGCTACATAAGGACAAGGGCCCACTAAATTTTGCTGCTATGGAGACCACTCGTAACGTTGGTGAGTGTGGGTTCAGAGGAACAGAAGGAGCAGTGGGAGGTAAGGAAATGGAAGCTGCTAGTGAGGCCCAGGTGTTCAGGGGAGGAATCGGTCGCCATTTATTCAACGTCTCTCCGTGCAGTCCACAATCCTGTACGGTATTGGGAAAACAGTCTGTGTTCTTAAGGAATTGTGGCTCAACAGGGGAAACAAATCATGGTCTCATGAAGCGAAAAAATATCCAAAACATTTTTTCTGATTTTCTTTCCATGTAGAGAAACATGTATTGTGTGTGTTGTGTAGGTGTGTGCATATAGATAATCCAAATCTCTGGAAGAATGCACAGGAAACCCAGAGGTTAACCTGTTTGAGATGGAAAAGGAAGTAGGTAAATAGGAGACAAGAGTAGGATAGAGACTTTTCACTGTATACAGTTTTACTTATTTTTTATTAAAGATTTTAAATTGATTTTTAGAGAAAGGGGAAAAGGGAGAGAAGTGGAGAGAGAGAGAGAGAGAGAGAGAGAGACATCAATGTTGATCAGCTTGCCTCCTGCACACCCCTACTGGGGATCAAGACCACAACCACGGCATGTACCCTGACCTGGAAACAAACTGGCAACCTTTCCATGCACGGGATGATGCCCAACCAACTGAGACATACTGGCCAGGGCTACAGTTTTATTCTTGATTTAACTATATTAAATAGTGTATTATTCAGAAAAAAATTTGATTGTATTCATGTCCTATGACTGCAGATGTCTGAACCCAAAATGTCATCTGGGCCACATTCCCAAGTATCTAGGGGAGAATTCTTTCTTGCTTTCAGGTGGCTTCTGGCATTAGTTGGCTTGTGACCACATAGCTCCAGTCTCTACCAGTGTCTTCATGTGGCCTTCTTTCTCCGGTGTCTCTTCTGTGTCCTCTCCTCTTATTGGATTTAGGCACCACCTTAATCCAGGGTGATTTCATATTGAGATCTTTAACTAATTACATTGGCAAAGACTATTTCCAAATAAGGTCTCTGGTTCTGGGTGGACTTGAATTTTGGAAGTGCATGACTCAACTTTCTACAGTGATTGCTTGCTAGGATATATGCTACCCAAAGGACATTATTGTTTTGTTCACTGTTAAATCCTTATAACCTATATCAGTGGTCGGCAAACTCATTAGTCAACAGAGCCAAATATCAACAGTACAACGATTGAAATTTCTTTTGAGAGCCAAATTTTTTAAACTTAAACTTCTTCTAATGCCACTTCTTCAAAATAGACTCGCCCAGGCCTTGGTATTTTGTAGAAGAGCCACACTCAAGGGGCCAGAGAGCCGCATGTGGCTCGCAAGCCGCAGTTTGCCGACCACGGACCTAGAACACTTCATGACGATATTTAGTAACTAGAGGCCCGATGCATGAAATTCATACATGGGTAGGGTACCTAGGCCTGGCTGGCAATCAGGGCTGATCTGTGGGGTGACTGGCAGGGCCATCAGGGGGCACCCGTCTTGCCTGGCCTGGGGCCTGCGGGCAGCTCCTGTGTTGAGCGTCTGCCCCCTGGTGGTCAGTGCACATCATAGTGACCAGTCATTCCACTGGTCGTTTCGCTGCTTGGTTGATTTGCATATTATGTTTTTATTATATACTAGAGGTCCAGTGCACAAATTTGTGCACCAGTGGGGTCCCTTGGCCTGGCCTGCAGGATCAGGCTGAAACTGGCTCTCCAACATCCCCCGATAGTAAGAGGGCGCCGGCCAGACCGAGGGACCCCACCAGTGCATGATCGGGGCTGAGGAGGGACGCAGGAGGTTGGCTAGCCAGGGAGGGGCCGCGGAAGGGCTCCAGGGCATGTCTGGCCCATCTTACTGAGTCCCGATTGGCTGGACCCCAGCAGCAAGCTAACCTACCACTCAGAGCGTCCACCCCCTGGTGGTCAATGTATGTCATAGCGAGCAGTTGAGTGGCCTTAGCATATCATTAGCATATTATGCTTTGATTGATTGAACAGATGACTGGACAACTGGACACTTAGCATATTAGGCTTTTATTATATAGGAGGATGCTGAATTAAGACCAGCTATTTAATTAGGCCTTTCTGATTAATAGCATGTGATTAATAGCAAGCATCATAAAGTGAAAAGATATCAATGCCTGGGAGTCAGAATGCAGGACTGGTTTTGGCTTTGTCTCTGAAGCCATGTATGATTTGGCTATTAGATTTGTTACATTTCCCATTCTGATAACTAATATTTGGCATGTCCTAAACTTGAACTTTGTAAGATAATGCATATTGTCCTTCAAAACCCAATGACCATACTCTCCAGGAAGCATTCCCTGCTGACCAACTAATTTAGAAGCCCATCCCTCCTCTGCGTTCTAGTATGTACCTGTCATACATGGTGCTTTTCATACAGTATCATAATATTTGATTTAATCATACATCTTCACCAATATCCTATCAATGTCTTATTTGACTTCCTGTATTTAGTAGTTGATGTCTTTCAAATGAATTAATGAAGCCAGGTGTCTGGAAATCATTTCTTGATTTTTTTCCCAAACTCTTCCACTTCACCCCTTGTTCCAGTCAGTCCTCAAATACTTGCTGTGTATTCACTCCTCACTCCCTCTTCATTGCTATTGCTCAGTTCGAGCCCTCTTGATTTGTTGTGCAGTCCAGTCCAAGCATCTCTGGTGTTCTGCTTTCAGTCTCAGTATGTTCCATTCATAGTGCTGTCAGTGTTCTCTCAGAAATGCAAATTTCACAAGCTTTTCTCTCATTTAACAAACGAAGTGCTACTATGTCTCAAGCTCTGGGATGACAACCATGAGAGACAAATGGTCCCATCCCCATGGAGCTTATACAGAGAGGGATCTTTGAATAATTATACAAACCTTACTCCATTAAAAATCCTTCAGTGGCTTCCCATTGCTGGCTTAAAAAGCTCTGTGATCTGGACCAACCACCCATCTGGCTTTATCTCCCTGAATTCCCTCTGCTCTAGTCACACCAGCTGTTCCCCTTGACCTCCCAAGAGTCCTCTGATGATCAGCCCTTTGTGCCATCACCATGCCTTGCACATGCCTGTATTAAAGCAGTTACTACATCATGGTGGAATTATGACTTTACATGCCATTAGACTCAGCTTTTGAGGATCAGAGTTTTACTCCTTATGTATTCAAGGGCTGGTACAGAACAGTGAATAAATGCATGAATTCTTTTTGACTCATTGGCGCAAGAGTATCACAATAATTCAGTAGGAGAGGTTACAGAGCTAATCAGGAGGGCTCCTGGAGACAGAGTAGACAGAATACATGCACTGCTAGTACTTCATACGTCACCTTGAACGACTCAGCTTTTCTCTAACCCACTTCATTAGAACTGTTAACAAGTGAGAGTGCAGACATTTCTTTTTCAACACTGTACCTTTTAAACGGGCATTTTGTTACTAAAAACCAAATAGCTTAGAAATTTGAACATTTGACATTTTAAAATTTGTGTCAATTTGTATCTTGCGTTCTGACAAGAATCAGTAATAATCAGGGTGTATTATTTCATTGCAATTTTACGTCTATACTCAATCTAAAACTAATTTCCCAAGAAAAGGTAGTTGAACATTAACAGGTGACATATATATCCACTCATGAAACCATCACCACAATCAAGAAAACTAACATACAGTACTATACCCGTTTTCATGTGTCGCTTTGTCATTCTTCCTCCTGACCCCTTTCTGCACTGGATTAGTTTGCAGTTTCTAACATGTTATATACATGAAATCATTTAGTGTGTGTGCTCTTTACGTTTGGCTTCTTTTATTCAGGATAATGAACCTGAAATTCATCTCTGTTGGATCAATAGATCATTTCTTTTTATTGCAAATAAAATCTTAGCATCCTCCTTTTAAAGCTCCTTTGAAGCACATGGTTTGAAAATAATTTTCTGAAAAATATCTGAGGAAAAAATTGGCTACGTGAATATTACTGTGATCTAAAATAAGTAACAGAAAATTAAATGCTAGTTGTAAAGTTAACATCAATGTACACAACCAGACACTCTAATTATTTTGAAAGCTAGTGTACCCATTACTTGAAATGTGAAAGATTACTTTGACATTAAAAGGACCACATTCCAAATTGTTCAGTTTTTTTATTTTTCTGATAATTTAAAAAATGTGACCATTCTGCAATTCAGCCACAGCCTTCACTTCCAGGTGACTTCTTCATTGGGTCTCAGTTCTCTGTGTGGAAAGAAAAATGGAAGGAAAGGAAACAGTATTAAATAAAACTTTTATGAGGAATAAAAGGGAAAGTCAGAACAATATAAATTCAGTATTTTATACTCTATTAAATTAACCCATTTAAAAGATTTTATGTTGATCCAACATATTCTATTCTCTCATGATTTTAAACCTTTACTATCTTTTCAATTATATTTTTCCAGATTAAACTGTAATTTCTTAGTCTGTCTTCATATAAAAGCTCAATGAGCTTATTTATTGTTTCTAGACCTTTTCCAGCTCATTTTATCTTTCCTGAAATCCTTGCCTGTGAACCTCCTCTGCAGTGACTGTGACTGCTGCTCAGTTCTCGTCCTCTGAGCTTCCTCCTGCCCAGCTGCACATGCAGGGGCAGACTCCCACCTTGTTATCTCGAGCTCCCTGCTGCCAGAGGAGCCGTTTCCAGACACAATGGAACCAGGCGGCTACCAGCTGCCACTTGGTCACTCAACTACCAAGTTTAAAGCTCTCAGGCTGTGCTGCTGAGAACAGATCACCAAGCCACACAGCACCATTTATTTCTGCTACACCATGACTTAAGTAAGATGGTATATCATAATATACGTGAAAGCTGAATATAATAAAGTAGGCTTTGGGGGGCTGGTTTAATTTCAAGCAGTGTTTCCATATTAAAAAGTACCCTGAATTCCAAAAAAAGGGGGATTTTAAAAAAAATCTGAAATAGTGTGATCATAAGCTGAAGACTTGTTTACATTCCAAATGTAATCATGCAGTTTTATGCAATCATTAAACAACAAGACTACAAAATAATATAACTTAAATCTAAGTCCTTGGGGTATGAGGATTACCCCTTCTGTTTATTTTTGTCGTATATGATACTAAGAATACTTCCAAAAGCTGGCTAATTGTTGGTTTAAAAATGCCCAAACTAACCTTTTAAATAACAAACTCTTGTTCCGGAAGGCAGTTAGCTTTTCATCACTCTTTCTGTCTAGATAACATCCAACGACAAATCCCATAGGGACAAGTATATGTACCCAGTGGTCACGTACAAGCTGAATTAAATTCATCCTGAATGCTAAAAAAAAAAAAAAAAAAAATTCAGAAATATAACTGACTTTGAAATATCTTTTAAATTGCATCTGAAACAGGAGATAGTCCTGAATATAGGAAGAGATATTAAAAGCATAAGTCTCTTGCCCTAGTCGGTTTGGCTCAGTGGATAGACGATAAGAGTGTTGGCCTGCGGACTGAGGGGTCCTGGCTTCGATTCCGGTTAAGGGCACATACCTTGGTTGAAGGCTCCTCCCCGGCCCGGGCCCTGGTTGGGCTCATGCAGGAAGCAACCAATTGATGTGTTTCTCTCTCTCTCTTTTTTTTAAAAATATATCTTTATTGATTTCAGAGAGGAAGGAGAGGGAGGGAGATAGAAACATCCATGATGAGAATCATGGTGGATCGGCTGCCTCCTGTAAGTCCCTCACTGGGGATTGAGCCCACAACCTGGGCATGTGCCCTTGACCGGAATCGAACCTGGGAACTTTCAGTTCGCAGGCCAACGCTCTATCCACTGAGCCAAACCGGCTAGGGCTGATGTGTTTCTCTTACATAGATGTTTCTCTCTGTCTTTCCCTCTCTCTTCCACTTTCTCTAAGAATCAATGGAAAAATATCCTCTGGTGAGAATTAAAAAAGAAAAGCATAAGCCTCTTAAAAATTGCTTGGCATCAGAATGTAGTATACTACTTAAAATCTACTTGATAAAGATTATATCGATGACAATGATTAGCACAGAAATTGTAATTTCCCTATTTTCATCTGTGATCTGACGATATAATGCAGAGAAATGGAGAGTATAAATTCTACCTGCAAAAGCCCGGCCAGTGTTGCTCAGTGGTTGAGCGTCAACCTATAAACCAGGAGTCACTGTTCGCTTCCCGGTCAGGGAGCATATCGTCAGCATAACTATTATATACTGTTTGTATTTCACCACCAGCAAAAAAGTACTTGGGGACTCTCAGCCCATGACCACCTGTGGGCTATCAGCCACTTACTATTGGCATTCTTCCAACATGGCCAGAAGCTACTTTTGCTGGCTCTACTCTGAGCAGATGTGACCGTACAAGCCCTGAGGTTCTTGCTGAATAAAGGTCTTATGAGAGTCCCGGTAAAGACAGGGGGACTGATAGATAAGAGAATTCTGTACATTTAAAACCCAGAGTTGGATTCAACCACCTCAAAGGAAACCTGATTCCATCCCTAAGAAGTAAATGGCAAATCTTAGTCCCAGAGGTATTTCATATTCCAATTGTAAAATCTACAATTTAATAGGCTTTGGGAGCAGTAGCACAGAACATACTTTTCCTGTGTACTTCACTGCGAGTGGGCGACCAGGGAAGACAAAGATTTATGGACTTAAAACTGAGCTAGGATGATTTCTTGGAGAATGGACAGGAGAGGGAGCACAGACAGGCTTTCCAGCTCTTGGTCATGGGCCCAAGACCATAAGGGATTTATAAAGGAGAGGGAGGGCCTGGGACAGGCTCCAAGGCGACAAGCCTGGGTTTGGATGAAGAGGGACATCGCCTGGGTGCCCAGGAGGGCACTGTACACACTGGGATGGGAAAAAGTAAGTTACAGTTGTGAATGCGAAACCAAGTTTGTTCTTGCATTATTTTTTTAATTACTGATTATTTTCAGTAATATATAGTGAAATATATTGCATTATGAACTGTAAACCTACTTTTGCACACCCTGTATTAGTGTCTTCTTTATATGAAAACTCTTAAGAAAAATTTTGCTCTTACTTCAGAACTGGGAGTAGCGTGGTATCCCTGGGAAAAACAACAATAAACAAAACGAGTTGGTTTTTATCTTATGGACTCAAGGAATCATATAACAGATCAAGCGGTTTTGCCTACCTCTAGAAAGAGCTGACTTAGCAGTCTCTGTAAGGCACTATTCTTAATGCTTTTCCTAATGACAACTCAGGTAATCCTCACAGTACTATACAAGTTTTCATTAATAAAGGTCCCCAATGCAGTCGACATATTTTTTTTTTTCAGATGAGCAAATCCAGGGTTAATTGTCAAAGGTCACAGATGCAGCAAGTAGCAGAGCTGGGATTAATGGGCAGTCTGCCTCCTCGAGCCAAGCTCTTTATTGGTGCTTACTGTCTCTTACAGTAAGCACAGAGGTAAATATTTATATAATTCTTCACTTCATCTTATTTTCCCTAGTACATATTATTTTTTCTTCAACCCAAGTTTCCCGCTTAACTTGTAAAAAGAAAACTATCTGGTGTGAATTTTTGCATGTCACTCCGAATTCACGTTGGAAAAATAAAGGTGGATATATGTAATACACACACACACACACACACACACACACACATTTCTACTTTCTAACTGTTCCCCACAGCATTTTATATGTATTGATCAAAAAGTGTCGACTTAGCCGACGGAAAAGAGCGCTGGATACATGGAGAAACTGAACTCCTTGAAGTCACCTGTCTTAATGACACATACACCCAAGAAACTAAGCACAAAGCAAACATTACATTTTTATACCAAGTGCACATTTTGTGGAATGGTCGGCTCCAGAGGGTCTGAGATTTACAAGAGAGAGCGGGGTTTGCTTCCAATGGCGAGTAACGAGGAAGGCAGACGCTGGACCGGGGACGAATGAGAGGCTCCCCCGATGCTGCAGCCCAGCATGGGGTCCCCGCCGCCTTCCTCTCGGGTCGGCCGGGGCGGACCCGGCGTGATCAACAATACGTGTCCCAGTGATGACAGCCTCCGAGGCCCCTTTCTAACAGCCACGAGACGGCAGGAATGGGCCCAGCCGTGCACCAGAGGGAACCCCCCACCTCCCTTTCCTTATCTCGTCTCCTCTGATCTGAAAGAAGCCCGGGGAGGCCAGGCCGCTCCAGCCCCGGGGAGGCCCAGACTACAACTCTCCCCCCAGCCCCACTCCATCGTCCAGGGCTTTCCTAGGGGCGCACCCTGGCTGCGTGCACAACAGAAGCCCGCGGCGTCGACCCCGGACCCACCTGCGGCCTCGGTGCCAGCCCGACCCCAAGACCAAGGGCAGTCGCGAGTCCAGCCTCCAGCGCCGGCGGAAGCCGCGGCCTTGAGACACGCCATTCGCAGCGCCCGCTCCAAGATGGGGGGGGGGCGCCGCGATATCATACCTCTTTTTCCTTTCCATACTCAACTCTTCTCATACTTACGTTAGCGCTAACATATTAAAAACTGTTTCAAAAGTAAAACTTAGGTCTCAGGTGATGAGACTTGGTGTAAGGGCCGTCTCTTTCCTACATGTCGTCCCCACCCCTCCCCGGAAGATGGTATCGCCCTGGGTCTCCCCCCGCCTAGGCGGTCCGACTCCAATTTCAAGATGGCGGCCTCCATGGCGGAGCTTCTGCGGCCTGGTCGTTACGGCGGCTGCTGAGCCGGCGCCAGCTTTCCTCGCTCTCGAACCTCGATTCAACTAGGGGTTGGGAAGGGCAGTGGACGGCGTTGGGGGGAGGACGGACGAGGCAAGTGCGGGCGAGGAAAGGAGTGCGCCTCTGGATGGGGGAGGGGGCGTCCTGGGCTGCGGAGAGTCTGCTCCCACCCAGCCTCCGCCGGGACGGGCTCCGGGGTTTCGGATGCGACTGTCCGGCTCGATCTTGGCCGAAGTGCTCAGCGAGGGAAAGAGAAGTGACGTCTCCGGGGGTCTGAAGCTCCCGGGCTTTGGTGGCCGTCCGTTCGATTCCCTCCTTCGCGCCCCCTCCCTCCCTCTGGCTGCTTCCCTGCGCCTTGCAGCTCGCGGTGCTGGAGGAGTTGATCCGACGCCAGCATTTTGCCTCCTGAGCCTCGTGGCTACCGTGTTCTCAGCCTCCCCCTCCGGGTTTCCCCGTCGTCTCGGGTTGAGAGACCAGGAGGCTACTAAGCACTGGGAATAAAGTAGGCATCCTTTTTGGATAAAATTTGTTTCGACCCTCGGTGTCTCCCGCTCGCCAGCCACCTTCCATCTATTTTACAGGCTCCTAAGCAAACAGGAGGTCAGACTAGCCATACCCCTGGCAAGTCTGAGCTCCTGTGACCTGGCGGACCTGAGTTATCAATTGCCCATCTCCTAATTTTTTTTTTTTAATTTACACCCCCGCTGATCCTGTTAGGAGGAAATCACTGCTCTTCTGGAAGTGACCCGGAAGAGACTCCGCATTCAGCTCAGGCGCCAACCAGGACCTCTTCCTTTCCCCTTGCATTTTGCAGAATTCCCCTTAGCTGTCATCGACATGCAGGGTCATTATTGAGAGAGAGAGCAAGGAATCGTGACAGATAATTGCAATGAAACACTGTCCAGAAGGCGTTTATGATGTGGTTAGCGTTCATTCCTAGCCTCTGCACATTTATGTTGCTTTGAGTGCTGCGCTTGGTATTGGCGATACAAAGGTTACCACCTTTACTCTTGGTGCATTCAGTATCCAGTCAACAAGTAGTTTGTTTTTTTTTGTTTTTTGTTTTTTTTTTGTCCCCAGTTTGTGCTAGGTTAAAATAAAGAACTGCCTGAGGACACCAAAAAAGCTTTATTAAGGAGTAAATACTTGAGCTGGGTCATGAAGGGTCAAAAGGAATTTACTAGATTCGAGAGAAGGTCATTCCTGCATGGAGGACTGGAATGTAAAGATTTTAGATTTTATTCAATAGTTAGGAGGAAGCCACGGAATGCTTTGCACAAGGAAGGGCCATGAGTATATTTGTTTTTTAAAAGATGGCAGCTGTGTATGGAGGATCAACTTGGAACAGGAAAACTAGATGAGAGGAAATTGCAATCATTCAGGTAAGGTAGTGTGTGCCTCAATTGGGGTAGGAGAGTTAAAGGATGTCAGAGAGACATTTCTGAAATGTCAAATAGGATTCAATTGGTGGCAGCCAATTTGGTGGTAAGAGGGTGACTCCAGAGTTTTTACTTTGGGAGGCTAAATGGTTGGTGATACCATTAAAATCAAGCCTAAGACATGTACATAAAAATAGAGTGGTGCCAGCCTGCACTTTGGGAGTGGCAGAACACAATGTTCTGCCTTCGGAAGCATTGATTTGAGAGTCTAGCTCTGTGCTATTACGGTAACCGGGAGATCCATCTTGAAATTGTAAGTGGATCAAGTTGAGATGTGTTGTAAATATGAAATACACACTGGATTTCAAAGACTTAATACAAAAATAGTAAAATATCTCAATAATTTAGTAATTATTACATGTTGAAATATTACATATATATTGGATTAAATAAAAGTATACTAACCCTTTGCACTCACTTGCTTTTTTCTCAATTCCTTTATTCTACTCGGGATTTAATTTTTTAAATACCCCAGATTTTACAAAGCGCGGCAGTAGAATAAAAAACTGGAGTTTCTTTTCATACAAACTTATTTATTTGGATTTTTTTATATTTCAAATTATTGATACATTCGAAGAGTATAAAAAGAGCTGCTACCTATGCTAACCGTGTCGAGTCACACTCGACATCTGAGTGCAAAAGGTTAAAATTAATTTCAACTGTAAAACTTCAGTACGGCTGAAAAAACTTGAAATTACATTTGTGGCTTGCATTATAGTTTTGTTGGGCTAACCTGTGGTAGTCTAATGACAGGAATTAGTATGGAAGTGGAATTTGAGGTGGGTCTTGAGATGGTGAGCAGTGATGTCAAGCTTGCTGGTGCCCTCTATTGCCAGTGAAGGCATTCAGGTTTCTGTGTTTTTTTCTTAAAGCAGTAGGAAGCCTTCCTAGATTTCTGAGCAGGGGATAATGTGTGCAGGGGTGTTTCTGAAGATTAATCCGGCTGGAATGATTAAGTTGAGATAAAGGCAGAAAGACTGGAGCAAGGAAACAGGAACGCTGTGTTAAGGTACTGACAGTAGGAATAGAATGACGTATGTGCAAGGCATTCTGAGGGAAAACTAACCAGGAGTTGGTAACAGACTATTCAGAAAGAAGTTAAAAAAGGAATCAAACATGTAGAGTTACAAGCATTGGTTACTTAGATAATAATTGATGAATTCATGTCCAGTGCACAAATTCGTGCACGGGTGGGGTCCCTCGGCCTGGCCAGCGATCGGGGCTGATTGGGGCCTGGTGGCCAGGGGGAAGGACCTTAGGAGGTTGGCTATGGGAGCGCACTGACCACCAGGGGGCAGATGCTCCCTTGGTGGTCAGTGCACATCATAGTGACTGGTCGTTTGGTCAACTGGTCTTAATGGTCACTTAGGCTTTTATATATATAGATTTTGGGGGCTAAAGAAATTTAACCTCAAAAAAGAACCAATAAAGTTGAAAGGATTAAGTAGCTTGCTAAATACTCCCTCTTTTTATCTCTCAACTTTCTGTACCTTCTTATCAATCACTAGAGGCCCAGTGCATGATTGAATCATGCACGGGTAGGGTGCCCTACACGCTTTTGCTTTTCGAGGTGGAGCTGGGTGCCTGTCGGCGGAGGCTTCTGAAAGGCCTGGTGCCGGAGTAGACAGGCACCCAGCTCCCACGCTTTTGATGGTCCGCGGCCGCTGAGGGGGGCCCCCCTCAGTGGCAGCGGATCTGTGCCTCTCAATGGCCGGATAGGCCACCCCGAGTCCCGCCCCCCAGCCTCCCACTGCCCAATCGTGGGCGTAGCGGAGTGATGGTAATTTACATGTTACTCTATTATTAGATAGGATATACATCAGCCAGTATCCCTAAAATACAGTTATCTGGGTCATGTCATCTTCCTACTTGACAATGGATCTTAAAATGTTTCTCTGTTGCCTATAGAACTAGGTCCAAAGTTCCCAAGGCCTTTCACTATCTGGCCCTTTTCTATTTAGATGCCGGGCTAGTTTCTTCACTAGCCCGGCATCTGAATATCAATTTAAAAAATATTATTTCCTAAACTGCATATTCAGCCCCTAATTATAATCAATTTGATATATTATTGCTTTTGTTTTTTATTATGTCTTTTATTATCTTACCTCTGTGTGTTTTATGTCAGCTTAAGCTACCTAAAATTATGACAGGTTTCTTTTTCTAAATTGATTTTCCAGAGGGAGGGAGGAAGGGGGAGAGAGAGAAAGAGAGAGAGAGAAAGAAAGAAACATTGATGTGAGAGAGGCATATTGATTGGCTGCCTTCTGTCCCATGCCCCAACTGGGATAGAACCTGTAACCTTCTGGTGCCATACCGGCCAGGCGTGATAAATTTCTTTTTTTTAAAAAAAGGTCATATATCATACTGTTTGTTGCTGCTCATAGTGTTTATTGTAGGGGAAGACATAGAAATTAAACATCATAATTAAAACTGAAGTAAGTCATTATGCCACATTCATTAGTTTCTTATTTCTTTATATTTTAGATTTGTAAAGAGCTCTTACTTTGAATTCATGGTGTTTCATCGTATATAGGACTTAGATATCAGTAAGTAATGAATGTCTAATAAAGATATAGCTTTATTATATTCTGAGAAGTTGTAATAAAAATACTTTTCATGTGGTGAAATCAAGGTCTGTGTGCAAAACGTTTTAACATGAACTCATTCAATTCTATCTGTGAGGTACTTTGTGTTTTCACTTCATGGTGTAAGTAAAGTGGGAGGTAAGGTAGATTGGAGATGAAAAGAGTTTCTCTTAGGCCGTTAATAAATCGTAGTGCGTGTGTTACCTGCGCATTGGCTCCAGCTCGTGGTGACTCTATAAATGAGTGATGTCCACAATGTTCTGCTCAGCTCCTGCAGACTCACACCTATGGCTTCTTCTATGGGGTCAGTCCATTTCATTTGGTTTTCCTCTTTTCCTGCTGCTTTCTAGTTTTCCCAGTATATTGCCATTTTCAAAGAGCCATCACATTCATGATGAATGTGAAGTAGGACAGCCTTAGTTTTGTCATTTTTTTTGGCCTCCAATGATGTTTCAGGCTTAATTTGTTCTAGAGCCTACTTGTTCAGATGAATCAGTTTTTTTCTATTAGCTTTTTCACTATTCAACTTTCACATCTATACATAGTAATTGGGAATATGAGGGTATGGATGACCTTAGCCTTGGTCTCAAATAACACACCTTTACTCTTGGTGATTTTTGTTTTTTAATATATTTTTATTGATTTTAGAGAGGGAGAGAGAGAGAGAAACATCAATGATGAGAGAGACTCATTGATTGGCTGCCGCCTGCACACCCCACACTGGAGATCAAGCCCGTAACTTAGGCATGTGCCCTGACTGGGAATCAAACGGTGACCTAGTTCATAGGTCGACACTCAACCACTGAGACATGCCAGCTGGGCAAGGCTAATTTATTTTATTTTTTAATTGATTTTTGTTTTTCAGGGAGAGGCAGAGAGAGATTAATTTGTTGTTTCACTTATTTATGCATTCATTGGTTGTTTCTTGTATGTGCCCTGACTGGAACTAAAACTTGCAACCTTGGCGTATCTGGAAGACACTCTGACCAACTGAGCTACCTGGTCAAAGCTAAGGCTAATTTATTTTAAGGAGCTGAAATCTGGAATGTTTCTGTGGAGATCTGTTTTGCTAGTGAATATTTTTATAACATTTGTTTAATAGTCCACAATTCGAGTTTTAGGTCCTAAATCTCAATAGATGTGTTCATGTTATATTTTCTTGAAATACGTGTAGTAGGTGTCCCAACATAAATTCTACTATCTTTAAGTATATATTAATATTTATGTTTTATAGACTGGGATATGTGGGTGAGGAAAGGTTAATTAACTTGCCCAGAACCACATAGGAGCAGATTCAAATTTGAGTCTGATTCCCAAGTCCACTACTTTTCATTAAATCACACTGGGGAGCCATTGCAATACTCATTGTAAACAATTGTGTGTAAGATGTTTGCGCTTTTAAACTTAGCAGTGATGGAAAGGGGTCTTTAAAATGTTTGCTTTTCATGTTTATGGAATTTCTGCCCACTTAGAAATTATATATAATTTTAATTTGTCTAGTGTGTATATTATGCTTAATTATATATTTTTTTCTTTTGAAAGAACCGTTTGGACTGTTGTTATTGGACCAAAAAGAATGACATCTATTATCAAATTAACTACCCTCTCTGGGGTTCAAGAAGAATCTGCTCTTTGTTATCTTCTCCAAGTGGATGAATTTAGATTTTTATTGGATTGTGGCTGGGATGAGCACTTTTCTATGGATATTATCGATTCCCTGAGGAAGTAAGTTACTTTTAATATTTCTAGACTTCTAGTACATCAACTTTTCTACATTGTAATACTATTTTCATGTTAAATAGTGTTTGCTTTTTTGCTCTAATTTAGTTTATATTAAAAGACTTAGTTTTACTTATGCCAAAGAGCCAAAGAATGACTATCCTATATAATAAAAGCCTAATATGCTAAGTGTCCGGTTGAATTTTGTGCACCAGGCTTCTAGTTTTCACTTATAAAGTTTGATCAACTAATAGGCTATGTTATTTGAAATTCAGCATACTCATAAGTTAATCGTTACTTGGCTAATGGATCTCAGTAAAAATTTTGCACCCAAATTTTAGAAAAGAGTAAGTTTATAAGAATTTGAAGAGAGAAAAAACCCTCCATGTGAAAGTTCTATAGTCAGATTGCATGAGCTTACTTTTTGATCTTTTGGTGCCAGACATTGAGAATTGTTGCTCAGAATAGACTGTGAGATACAAAACAATAGTAACCCATTGGAGAAAAACTCAGTAACGTTTGTAGTATTGTACTAATTAGGGAAGGAAAGAAGACTTAAATATTTACAAAACTTAGAACTTGTAGCAAAACATTTTTTTCCTTTGTCAATGAGAACATATGCTTCCTTGATTAAGTAAAGTTTGACTATAATGAATATGCTATCAATTGCCACGATAAATAGCTGGGCCAAAAATCCATAATAAATATGTGGCTGTTTAAGTATTTCCTCCTTCATTTCTGAAATTCTAAGCTGAGTTTTTTTTTTTTTTTTTAAATATATTTTATTGATTTTTTACAGAGAGGAAGGGAGAGGGATATAAAAAGCTAGAAACATCAATGAGAGAGAAACATCGACCAGCTGCCTCCTGCACACCCCCTACCGGGGATGTGCCCGCAACCAAGGTACATGCCCTTGACCGGAATCGAACCTGGGACCTTTCAGTCCGCAGACCGACGCTCTATCCACCGAGCCAAACCGGTTTCGGCTAAGCTGAGTTCTTGAACTTAAATTAATGGTATATAAGGTAGACATTTGAAATCAGCTTACATGTGGTATCTGTTTCTTTTCTCTTTGAAATGTATCTATACACTATATACTTAGTGTGACTTATAGCATGATTTTGCTATCTATACAGGACAGGGGTGGTCAGAATTAAAATTTGTAGGCATCATACTTTTAGTTCTTTTACTCTAGCATACTCTTCAATTCAGAATACTGAGAGGAATCAGAATTGGTGAATTAGTTTTGAGTGTCCTGTCCTCATCCTTAAAACATGCCTAGGGAAATGGTAATTTTGCTGCTGTTCTCCCAGGCACGTTCACCAGATAGATGCGGTGCTGTTGTCTCACCCCGATCCTCTCCACCTCGGAGCCCTCCCATACGCTGTCGGGAAGTTGGGTCTGAACTGCGCTATCTATGCGACCATTCCTGTTTATAAAATGGGACAGATGTTCATGTATGATCTTTACCAGGTAATGTAAGCATAAGCTATTAAAAAAAATGTTAACGGTTCTGCAGTGATCATTTTTAACCTTTTATTTGTGTTATTCATGTAGTCTCGACATAATACAGAAGATTTCACTCTGTTCACGTTAGATGACGTGGATGCAGCCTTTGATAAAATACAGCAGTTGAAATTCTCTCAGATTGTGAATTTGAAAGGTAAAAAATATTTCCATCAATAAAATAATTGGACTAATAGGATTTAACTTACTGAAAAATGCAAGGGGAATTTGTAAAAGTTGTAGGCACTGTGGTCTGAAGAATAAAAAATTAGCATTTTTTAATAAGAACTCTGAACCTCCCCTGAGTCATTTGGATTGGAAAATATTCCAGTGAAATACTAACAAAATGTGAACAACTCTGGCCTTTTTGTTGTTAATCCTCACCCGAGGATTTTTTTCCTATTGATTTTTTAGAGATAGTAGGAGAAAGGGAGGGGGAGAAAGAGAGAGAAACATCAATGTGGGAGAGACACATCGATTTGTTGCCTCCCATTTGTGCTCCAACTGGGGCCAGGGATCAAACCTGCAACCCAGATAAATGCCATTGACCAGAAATCGAACCTGTGACCCTGTGGTATGGGGGTGGACACTCTAACCACTGAGCAACACTGGCTAGGGCAACAACAAAGGCCTTTTCACCTTTAACTTGGGAAAGACTTATTTAGTGTCTACTGTGTGTAATGCACAGAGGTAACGTGGGTAGATCCTCCTCCTGGAAGCTCACAAGTCGAGGAGAATAAGCAGCTCAGATGACTGTAGTGACTGAAGGCAATGGAATGCGATGGCAGCATAAAGGACAAAAATGACTGAATTCTAGAATCAAGCATTAAAAAGTTTATTCTCTCATTAAGTTAGGAAATTACATAGTAAGTTTATATTTACTACCTACAGAGATAATTGTATTAAAGATTTTCAGATATGAATCCTGACATTGAAAAAATGGTGCAACAGTGGAATCTGAAGATTTAGCCAAGAAGTAACAGTGGTCTCAATAGTGGTGCATGTACTGAATTTTTCTATAGGATAAATTCTTTAATGAGGTTGGAATGGGCAGTTTAGAGGTTAGCAAAAATGTAAATACTTAATAATTGTGTAATAATTATATTAATATAAATAATAAAATTTATTAGGTTGTACTAAGTAATTTACTTGTAATGGTAACTTTAAGTCTAATCTCTAGCCTTTTATTCAGAAGCACAAATATGTCTGTAAGAATCCTATATAATAAAAGGCTAATATGCAAATGACCGAATGGTGGAATGACCGGTCACTATGATGTGCACTGACCACCAGGGGGCAGACACTCAACGCAGGAGCTGCCCCCTGGTGGTCAGTGTGCTCCCACAGGGGAAGCACCGCTCAGCCAGAAGCCAGGCTCACAGCGGGCAAGCACAGCGGCAGTGGTGGGAGCCTCTCCCGCCTCCTTGGCAATGCTAAGGATGTCCGACTGACGGCTTAGTGGGCCTAAGCCGTCAGTCGGACATCCCTCCAGGGCTCTTGGACTGTGAGAGGGCGCAGGCCAGGCTGAGGGACCCCTCCCCCCCCCCCCGCAAAGCACAAATTTCGTGCACCAGGCCTCTAGTACTTAATAAAATGACAAGAGCATTTGCTTCCATGAGGGAATGGAGTAGCCAGGGGACAGGAGAGTGAGACTTGCATTTCACTGTATGCCTGTTTACTTTTGAATTTTGTATCATTGTCTATATTACCTGTTAAAAAATAGCTTACAAATAAATAACCTTTCTGTAGGGATGTAAGAGAAATCTGAGTGTTGTCATTATCTCGTTGATCTAGGTAAAGGACATGGCTTGTCTATCACACCTCTGCCAGCTGGTCATATGATAGGTGGGACCATATGGAAAATAGTCAAAGATGGAGAAGAAGAAATTGTTTATGCAGTTGACTTCAACCACAAGAGGGAGATGTAGGTATATCAAGAGAAAAGCTAATAGAAATACAATTGGTATTATTTTATACTTTGGAGGGAAAATTAGAAAACAGTTATTTTTTTAACCAAAATCTAAAGATATTTAAGTGCACCAATTAGTGAATATTTTCAAAATTACTTAATTATTTGCATTGTAAGAGAAAACTATAATACTAAGAGATAAAAAATATATTTGAAATTTACATGTTAGTTTCCACTCTATAAAACAGATTTCTCCCTGGAGTTGTTGCAAAGGAGATAAATTTTTGTACATCAAACTATACTTTATATGCTCTTGACCTGCTATTTAAAGGAACTTTGTCTTTTTTTTTGTAGCGTCAGTAATTATCATCTAATATAGTTATATTTAAATTAAACTGCTGTGTCCCTTTAAAAGGAGACACAGCAGTTTAATTTTAACTACTTCATTTTGTATTCATAGCATGTTATATCCATCACTAGAGGCCTGATGCACGAAAATCATGCAAGAGTAGACCTTCCTTCCCCGGCTGCCGGCACTGACTTCTCTCTGGCACCCAGGACCCGGGCTTCCCTCGCAGCCCTGGCTTTGTCCCGAAGGTCACGCAGAAGGACGTCTGGTCTAATGAGCATATTACGCTTTTATTATTATAGATGTCTGAGTGGTGGTACTCTGGAAGATTTTGGTTTTCCTTTTTTTTTTTTTTTAATTTACCAGGTTTTCTTATCAGTGAGCATGTATGTACACTTTTATAGTTAGAGGAGGAAAAAGGCCTTATAAAAGACGTTGCTTATTTTCATGTAAGATTTTCAGGTTTATTTGAAATGATATAAAATTATTTCTCTTCTTCAAATTTGTTATAGCCACTTAAATGGATGTTCCCTGGAAATGCTAAGCAGACCCTCCCTACTTATCACAGATTCATTTAATGCTACATATGTGCAGCCGAGGAGAAAACAGAGAGATGAGCAACTTCTGAGTATGTATTACATAAGGTCCTTTTAAAGAGCCATGGAAGTGCTTGTAGAGTGAATTGCTGCTTGTTCTGTTCTGGTTATCACTTTTCTTGTCATAAGAGATTGTCTAACTCTAGTTATTTTAAAAAAAAACCTATGTGACCATATCAATATTTTGTACAAAAAGATGCTTTCATTGGTTTGAATTTAATTTTTGTGGGATAGGTATAAAGATTGGCTTCTCCCTGCCATTCACCATATAGCTAGCTCTCCCTGGCACTCACTGGTATATGTCTAGGGAATACCAAAATATAAAGATCTTATATAAAGCAATAAGAACATAACAGTACTTTGCTACAGAATTAAAGATAACTTTATCTCCATGTTTTCACTATAAAAACTATGATTTATAAATAAGCCATTACTAGGCCAGGTACAAAGTAAAATAAAAAAATGAGAATCATTGATCCGCTGCCTTCTACACACCCTTCTACTGGGGATTGAGCCCGCAACCCGGGCATGTACCCTGAAAGGGAATCGAACCATGATTCATAGCTCAGTGCTCAACCACTGAGCCACACCATCTGGGCTTGGATTCTACTTTTAAACATTTTTGAAACCACTGCCTTTGTTTATCTACTTAAAAAGTATAACTCGTATACTATGTTACACTAACTAAGAGTGTTTTCAATTCTTGTTTTTGCTAGAGTTGGTTTTACTAAATATTTTCACACAGACTTTTATCTAGAGCAAGGGAATCTATTTAAATCTATTTATAAAGATGCTTTTGTTGGCAGAGAGAATATGATCTATTTTATTCTACAGGCATACATATACATATATAAAACATGTATGTATTAATGTAAAGTCCACATTAAGGGTTGGAAACCAGTGATTTCTAATGTCTCTGTGAAAAAAATTGAGAGTTAATGGCATTGTTTTTCACTCTGAGAAAGATGTATTCAGAGAATAAAAAGTATTTATAATATCCTGAACAAAGTTATTTTATTTTGTACCTGACCTGGTAATGGCTTATTTATAAGTCATAGATTTTATAGTAAAAACATGGAGATAAAGTTTTCTTTAAATTTGTAGCAAAGTACTGTTGTGTTCTATAAGGATTTTACACTCTTGTTTTCTAGCAAATGTCCTGGAGACACTTCGCGGGGATGGCAACGTGCTGATAGCGGTGGACACTGCAGGCAGAGTTCTGGAACTTGCGCAGCTCCTCGACCAGATCTGGAGAACTAAAGACGCGGGACTGGGTGTCTACTCCCTGGCACTCCTGAACAACGTCAGCTACAATGTGGTGGAGTTTTCTAAGTCCCAGGTTTGTCTTTACACCATCCTTTGTAATATAGTTTGCTACACAGATTGGGCTTATGGACAACACTGTTTTAATTGCCCTTTAGATTTTATTTTTCTGTTGAAGAGGATGTGATGATGACAATAATAAAAGCTAAAAATTAACCACTTACTGTGCTTTCTGCTTTACATGTATTATTTCATTTAATTCTTATACCCTATGAAGTAGGTTTTGTTTCCCCCCCCCCCCCCACGCCCCCCATTTTACAGATTGGGCAAGTTGCTTCTCCTCTAGCACTTAGTATGGCAAATGGGGACAAAAATTAAACCAACGTCATAGGCTATGAATGTTAGAATTCATTTTTCTCTTCCTTTTGAATAAACTCTTGTCCTTGAAATAGCAATCTCTGGGTTAAGATACTCATTTAGAACTTATACACAGCCGTCTCCATAGGCTTAAAGTGATTTATAAGTGAAACATAATGCAAAATTGGATTTTTGGGGGTGAATACTACGGGTGGTGGGATCTAATGGAGGCAGAAGCAGAAAATAGGCTGCTTGTCAGAAAGGTACAAATTTAAGCAACGATGTGGGGGTGGGGGTGGGGTGGGGGGCGCACTTGAGCTAGAACTCGAATTTCCTGACTGTGGTAGAATACACTGAAGTTATAATATAGCATTTTCTTATCATTGTCATCTTTCCCCCATTTTAGGTAGAATGGATGAGTGACAAATTGATGAGATGTTTTGAAGACAAAAGAAATAATCCGTTTCAGTTCCGCCATCTCTCTCTATGTCATGGTCTTTCTGACTTGGCTCGAGTACCAAGTCCTAAAGTGGTACTTGCCAGCCAGCCTGACCTGGAATGTGGATTTTCAAGGGATCTCTTTATTCAGTGGTGTGAGGACCCTAAAAACTCCATCATTCTAACTTACAGAACTACTCCTGGGACTTTAGCACGTTTCTTAATTGATAACCCTGCTGAAAAAGTTACAGAAATAGAGGTAAGTGCTTGCATATGAACTTTATCTTAAGACTGTTTTGAATACATTATAAAATTCAAAACTTTCAAGATTTTTATCAGAAAAACAGTAGAGAACCTTTAATAGCCCAAATATCAGAGCTACTTAAATGGAAATACTCACTCTTAAACCCTTCCATGGTATCCTCTGGAACCACCCCAGACGGTATGCATATACACTGTGTTCCATTTCCCCTTTGAAAAGTTGCTCTGCGTCCCTTCCTTAGTTGGAATCCGGCACTTTCCTAATGATGCTTTTTCCTGGAGCCCTCCCAAGTAGACGCTCTTTTTCCTTCTTTCTCCTTTCACGTTCCATATACTTTGGGTGGGGTGGGTGTTCTTGTTATGTATTGCAGCTTTGAAGCCATTTCTCTTCCGTCTGCAGTTCTTATGTCAGACTTGACAGTATACTCACCCCTCCTTGTTCCGGACATTTACTGGTCTCTTGGTCATTCTGTCATTCATCTGTGACTTCGGACCCTGGTTCATAGCCTTCCTGTCCACTCGTACTCAGCACTTGATGACTTTAGCATTCTTCTCTTCCCAGGTCCTTGGCTCTCTTGTTTCTTGACCTCTTATTTCTTAGTGATCTTTTCCTCTATTCCACCTCAGTATCTTTTTTACCCTCATGCTGTGTATTCCTATGGTCATGCCCTTAACCTTGTTATGATTGAACAATTTCCACATCTCTACTACCTCAGGCATCCCACCCTGACCTTACAGATGACTCTATTACTGCCATGCCAACAATTCTTTGGTCCCATTGGGACTTTAAATTCATGAACCTCACCACTTTTGCTATTCTTCCTCACTCCAGCTTTGAGTCAGTGGTCCATCATTATTTTGTGAACACCTTTAACTCTCTTATCCTTCTTTCTGCTATTGTACTCACCTGGCAAAACCTTGACTAGTTAAACCATTTGCTTAGTGTGTGGCTGTACCCAAGGACTTAAACTCTCTGCTGTGGGGATCCGTTTTCCTGCACATTCTTGACCTCACATCTGAGAAGGGCACCCAACACTAGCACTCAGCATTTTGTGGCAATTTCTTTCTGCACTTTCCCATAAGACAACTTCATACCTTCTTTCTTCTCAAAACGCCTACAGCTCCATCTCAGTCCTCACCCATAGCACGTGATGTTGTGGGAGTTGTTAACTGAGAAGTGGGAGTCAGACAGGAATTCCCTTATCTTTTCACCACTAAGTAGCCTCACCTGTTTCTGCATCTGCATTGCTGCTGCCTTATTTCCTGTTATAGGAGCAAGACAGTCAAATGACCATTATGCCAAAAGATCATAATATATCAATTTTCCAAAACTAGTATCATTAACCCGAAGTTTATAACAATTGGTATTGAATGGGTTAATGACTGCCAGTGCTGGGCAGAGTTTTAGAAGACTGCTTTTCATTTTGTCTTCATACAGCCATTTTAAGGGATGTCTAGTTTGTTAAAGCTGAGTAGGAAGAGTATCTTATTAACTCTACTTAAGAAAACCATAGTAATAGTAACTAAAATCTGATACGCATTCACTGTAAATACAGAATTATTGAGGAAGGATTCAAAGCAAGCACACCAATGTAAAATACTGTCTTTTGGGTTATTTTAATAGCTTAGAAATACAAAGTTTAAAGAGCTCAGAAATATTTGAAACAGTTTCATCAGATATGAAATGCTGTATTAGAAAACATTAATAACTAGAAATTCAATTAAGGCAGATATGCCATTTGAGGAATTCTTAAAAGAATATTAAACGTGATTTAAGTTTGAAAAAAATAGAAAATGACATTCAAAGCTGAAACTTGAAATGTTAGGTTTTTAATTTTTTCCTAAGTAGTAGTACTTATGCTCAGGATTCATTCCCTCTTACCTTGTTAGGGATATTTCTTGTGTAGTTACCCTTTTCTGTCTATTATCTATTACTTTTTCCTCTACTTGGTCACATCCAAAACAATTTTGACTATGTCTCCTCTTTTCACAAACTTCCTTTTTTTTGAGCTTTCCTCATCTCAGGGAATAACAGCATTTTCCACATGTTTACGCAAGCCAAAAATCCAGAAATTAAAAAAAAAAATGTTCATTGAAGTATAATATATATTGAACAGTGTGCATATTGTACGCATACAGTGGGATGAATTTCCACAAATCGGACACACTTGGCTAGCCTGAATCTAGACCAAGAAATAGAATATTACCGGTACCTCAGATGCCCCCTTTATGGTCTTCCCTACCTCTTTCTTCCCGGAGTAAACTCTCCTGACTTCTAATGTACAGGTTATTAAAACTTATTTTAACTTCCTTACTTTTCTTTTAACACCCATAATCAATCTAGCAACAAGTCCTTCCTATTGGCTTGACCTCCAGATATATCCTACAAGTCTTCATGGCTGTTATTTGTTTTTCTTATTTTAGAAATTGCCTATATATTTGCTCTTTTCTGATGTGTTGATCATCTTTTTCTTAGGAAAACAGTAACTTCTGCTAGTCATATAGTGCTGCAAATAGATTTTTCAGTTTCTTTTAACTATGACATTTAAAATGTTAAAATGATTTTATTTTTTATACTGCCACTAGAGGCCTGGTGCACAAATTTGTGCATCAGTGGGGTCCCTCAGCCTGGCCTGCGGGATTGTGCCAAAACCGGGTCTCTGACATTCCCCGAGGGGTCCTGGATTGCGAGAGGGCACAGGCCAGCCAGGCCGAGGGACCCCACAGGTGCATGATCAGGGCTGGGGAGAGACGCGGGAGGTTGGCCAGCCGGGGAGGGACCGCAGGAGGGCTCCAGGGCATGTCTGGCCTGTCTTGCTCAGTCCCGATGGGCCAGACCCCAGCAGCAAGCTAATCTACTGGTTGGAGCGTCTTCTCCCTGGTGGTCAGTGCACATCATAATGAGCGGTTGAGCAGCCTTAGCATATCATTAGTATATTACGCTTTGATTGGTTGAACTGCTGACCAGTCGACCGGACATTTAGCATATTAGACTTTTATTATATAGGATATTTATTCATATTTTCCTTTATGGCTTTTAGGTTTTATGTCATATGGAGGTCTTGCCTACATTAAATTGTAAAAATTCTTAGCTGTATTTTCTTTTTCTGATTGGTGATTTGAAACCAGTTTGATTTAAATTAAGCCCATCCTAGAAATGGGAAAGCTCAATTTTTGTACTAATCTAAATAGGATCTGTAAGTGCCCATAATGGACACTTGAATAATTTTCAGAGAAAAATTTAGTTTAAAGATGACGAATCAATTTAGAGATGCAGTATATCTCACACCTCACTTACCTTAATCTCCTAATAATGATATTTCCTTTCGTCTGCTATCTCTCTTTAGTTGAGGAAACGGGTAAAGCTTGAAGGGAAAGAACTTGAAGAATACTTGGAAAGAGAGAAGCTAAAGAAGGAAGCTGCTAAAAAACTTGAGCAGTCAAAAGAGTGAGTTATTTTCAGGCATATTATAAGTTTATGTATGTAATTTGAGAAAAACATTTCTAAGACAAAAAAGTTTAATTGAAAATATTTAACCTTAGTTTCAACCTCATTACTTTCTTTACATCTTTCAAATGGTTGTGAAATATCAAATTCTTTCATTGCTAATATTAATATGTATTTATTAACTGACAGTTAATGCTGTTTCACAAAATATCAACCCAATAATATTGGTGATTGTATTACCATCCAGTTAATATTCAGTATTCAATAATAATTTTATGAGCATTAATTCAAAATCTTTTGGGGACTCTGTGATCTTTATCTATTCTAAAATCCTCCTAGGGCCGATATAGATTCCAGCGATGAAAGTGATGTTGAGGAAGACATTGACCAGCCTTCAGCTCATAAAACTAAGCACGACCTGATGATGAAAGGTGAAGGCAGTCGGAAAGGAAGTTTCTTCAAACAGGCTAAAAAGTCTTATCCCATGTTTCCTGCCCCAGAAGAAAGAATTAAATGGGATGAATATGGAGAAATTATCAAGTATGTGAGCAAAACAGCTTTTCTTTCTTACAGATTAGAGGTATCAAGTGTGTTACCATTTGAGTCCAGTGAATTTGGTCTTTCTGGTCTTTGTGTACCTTATTGCTTTCTGAGAACTACTGCTTGAAAAATGTAGACTTACAGTTTGAAATGTAAAAGTAAGAAGGTGGAGGAACATCTAGAGAATTAAAATTAAAGGAGAGCTGGTAGTTTTTGTTTGTTTTTCTATACTCAGGTATCACTTTATTTTTTTATTATTTTTTAAATATATTTTTATTGCTTTCAGAGAGGAAGGGAAGGGAGAGAGAACTAGAAACATCCATGATCAGAGAGAATCATTGATCGACTGCCTCCTGCATGCCCCCTACTTGGGATCGAGCATGTGCCCTTGACTGGAATTGAGCCCAGGACCCTTCAGTCCTCAGGCTGATGCTCTATCTGAGCCAAACCGGCTAGGGCGGAGAGCTGGTAGTTTTATTACTTAGGATGAAGACTTCTATTTCCCACTTACAAAGAGAGATAAAGGACATGCATTGGGAAGAGACTTAGGATAGGAAGAACTTTTGATGGGTGTGATTATGTTAAGTTTGGGAAATGGGTTATGTCTCAGATAGTGTTACACGCATGTTTTACTTACCAGAAAAACATGAGATAGCATGAGTGGAACCATGGAAAATCTACAAAATCTATACCCACAATTAGAAAAAGAACTGAAATCACATGTTCTAATCTCAAATCTGAAAACACTATGCTGTATCAAGATCCCTTAGGGTGCCTGTTGCTTTCAGGTAATTGTCAGTGCCTTAGCACTGCACAGTGTCTTTCACGGTCTAGTTTCTCCCTCCTGTTCTGTGATGTTTCTACATCCTCCTGCTACGTCCGTGTTCTCCAGCCTTCTCAGATTCCTTCTCAGCTTTTTCACGTTACCCCTTTGCACATGTTTCTTCTGCTTCGTTCCACCTTCCCATCCCAGGTGTCTGGGCTGCTAAATCTGGCCCCACAAACTATTGGAAACCTTCCCTGGTTCTCCCTTGCTACTTCTACACGGTTTCTCTCTTGTTACTCTTTGTACTTTCATAATACTGTCTTGAGCCTATTGTGGACTTAGGTTTTAAACTCACTCTTGGGTTTAATTAGGAAAATTCCACTGTCTACTTGGACGTCTAAAATAGTAGAGAAGAAAAATAATCTAAACAGCATTGGTGAGTTTGCTTACCATCCCACTTAATTAATGGCCAATCTGTTTAGCATATGGATAGTGCTTTTTAGCTTCAATTCCTTGTCTGAAAAATGGGGTAAGAATTACGGTTGTTGTTTTTAAGGCACTTAGCATACAGTCTGACTCATAGTAAATGCACTTCCGGTGGCTGCTACTGCTGCTGTTATTAGGTGGATGACAATGGGCGACTGGGCTTCAGGGGAAAGAAGCGGCAGCAGTTTAGGTGCTGGGTAACAGGTTGGGATTCCAACAATTACAGTAGTTAGAGAAAACAGTTTTAAAAGTTGGTTTTTTAATTTTAACATTCAAATCTCTGATACTGGAGGTAAAAATGGGAAGATAGATGTGTTAACAGTTTGATGAAATAAAGACAAGAGCTTTTGAGGGAGCTGATGATTTTGTATTCCAGTCTTCTTGTTAATGTGCAAATGGAGGGTTACCTGCTTTCTTTGAGCAGGGGTGGGAGGACTGGGGATCTTAAAGAAATCAAAGGATGTATGAGGTTTATGAGAATTGGGAGGTGGCCAGGGAAACCACAGAAACTGGAAACAAATGCAGAGCTGGGCTGTAATAGTACTTACACTAACCACTGAGATCTTCTGATGACCTGTCTGGGGGCTCTCACTGGCTCACAAGGTGTGTTTTAAAGAGTACTCCTTAATGGCCATGAAGAACATAATATATGCAGTCATCTGATAATTGATACTATGAAGTTGCATTGGCTTTGGATCAACTGTATATTTAAATCTTGAGATATGTGAGGAGTCTAAAAATTATGCCATCTACTAGTTAGTTATAGTAACATAATATTAGTTTGTTTGTTACTACTTCTAATTAGAGACTTCTTATTTAGACCAGAGGATTTCTTGGTGCCAGAACTTCAAGCTACTGAAGAAGAAAAAAGCAAATTAGAATCTGGCTTGACAAATGGAGATGAACCCATGGATCAGGATTTATCTGATGTTCCTACCAAGTGTATTTCTATGACAGAATCTATTGAAATAAAGTAAGTGCTTTCATTGCATTTTGTAAATAAAAATTTCAAACACTTGAATTATATAATTTACATTGTTTCCAAAGTGAAACTGAATATCCTCCAGTAAGTTTGCACTTTCAAAATTTAATTTATTTTTTCATGGAAATAATTGCGAAGTATGGAGGTATTTTCTCTTCATTAATTATATCTGAATGTCAGAGTAATTGAATTGGTGGAGAGGAGGGGTTAAACATTAAATTGTACATTTATATAAAGAAACATTCTTTTTGGCATTTTTAGTATGTCTAGTAGCAGGTGAAGGCATACAATTCACAGGTTTAGTTTTCCCAAGTGCTTGTTTAATATACTTCTTGACTTAGAGATTTCTAGTGTCCTAATATCTTAAAACTGCTATCGTGACCTGAAGTAGTTCAGAAAGCTTTATTTCCTTCTCTGCTTGGTACAGTTAACACCAGTAAATCATCACTTTGGAATTTTAAAAAACTCATTAGAGAGCAAATGGGTTTATACTGTCCAGTGATATCATTTAGTATTATTCTTGGGTAAAGCTAAGTTCTCAATGATGCATAGCAACAGGTTCGCAAAGGTCTCCCCAGAATGGCTGACCCAGTTTATGTTTTCACTAGCAGAGCAGGAGCTTCCTCTTCCCTGTCTCACCAGCACATTCGGCTTATCTACCTCTTTAATGTTTTCCCGTCTCATAGTATGAAGTAGTATGTCAGTGCTGTTTAAATTTGTCTTACTGTGATTACTATTGAGTTTGATTATATCTTCAGATGCTTGTTACGGTTTTTGTTTTCTCTTTGGTAAAGTCCATGTTTATATCTTTTGTGCATTTTTCTCTAGAGGTTGCTGCCTTTTTGTTAATTGATTTTTCAGGAGTTCAGTGTATATTCTGGATATTATTGCTGGCTGGTTTTAGACAATGCCAATAAGTATCACCTCCCATTCTAGTACCCTATATTATAAAGAGGTAATATGCAAATTGACCATCACGCCCTCACAAGATGGCTGCCTACGACCAGGCTGGCAGGGGGGTAGTGAAGGATGACCAGACAACTGAATAGCAGGCTGCGTGGGGCGACCAGGCCGGCGGGGGGGGGGCCAAGAGGGGCGGCCAGGCCGGTGTGGGGGGCAGTGAGGGGCAACTAGGCCAGCGGAGGGGGGGGCAGTTGGAGGTGACCAGGCTGGCAGGGGGGCATTTGGGGGCGACCAGGCAGGCAGGCAGGTGAGCAATTAGGAGCCTGTGGTCCAGGATTGTGAGAGGGATGTCCAACTGCCGGTTTAGGCCCAATCCCTGGGGCCTAAACCGGCAATCAGACATCCCCCTAGGGGTCCTGGATTGGAGAGGGTGAGGGCTGGGCTGAGGGGATTCCCCCCCATGCACGAATTTCATGCACCGGGCCTCTAGTTTGTTTATAAGAGTTGCCCATGGTCTACTTCGTTTAAAAACATCTTTAATTTTGATGTAAGGAAATCCTATCTAATAATAGAGTAACATGTAAATTACCATCACTCCGCTACGCCCACGATTGGGCGGCGGGAGGCTGGGGGGCGGGACTCAGGGTGGCCTATCCGGCCATTGAGAGGCATGGATCCACTGCCACTGAGGGGAGCTACCCTGCTGTTGAGAGGCGCAGGGGGCGGGACTCCCGCCCCCTGTGCCTCTCAATGGCCAGATCTGACGCCGCTGAGGGGGCCTGCCGCGACACCCAGCTGCGCCTCTCAACGGCAGGGTAGCCAGGTGTCCGCGGCAGCCCCTCTCAGCGGCCGTCCCGCCCCCTGCGCCTCTCAACAGCAGGGTAGCCCCCCTCAGAGGCTGCGGACCATCAAAAGTGGGGGAGCTGGGGGCCTGTCTGCTCCGGCACCAGGCCGTTCAGAAGCCTCTGCCGAGCCGGAGGCTTCTGAAAGGCGTGGGGCACCAGCGGACAGGCACCCAGCTTCACCGCGAAAAGCGAAAGCGTGTAGGGGATCCTACACGTGCATGTTTCAATCATGCACTGGGCCTCTAGTAATAGAATATTTCTCATTAGGTATTTGGGGTTTCATATTTTAAAAAATCCTTTCCTGTCCTTGGTCACAAAAATAATTCTTATATTTTATTCCTTAATCTAAAGCTTCACTTTTTTTTTACGGCTTCAACTCACCTGCTGTTTTATGTGGCATTAGGTGAAGACTCAGTTTTATTTTTCTTTGTATAGTGAGCCATTTTTTTCTAATAACACCTATTACAAAATCCATAATACCTCCCTCAAATACACATTAATAATATAACACACGTGTGTTCTTTAAAGCCTCATTTTATATACTATATATGTTTCTTTCTGGATAATAAAAGTCATTAAATTCTAGTTTTGAATTATCAGAAAAGTAAGATTGAATAATTATGTCTAATTACAGAGCCAGGGTTACTTACATAGACTATGAAGGACGCTCTGATGGGGATTCCATTAAAAAGATCATTAATCAGATGAAACCCCGACAGTTGATCATTGTCCATGGACCTCCAGAGGCCAGTCAGGATCTCGCAGAGTGCTGCCGTGCGTTCGGTGGGAAAGATATTAAAGTGTACATGCCGAAGCTGCACGAGACTGTGGACGCCACCAGTGAGACTCACATCTACCAGGTAAGCGTGCTGGCACTAGAGCCACCCAAAAGGAAGTGCTTCCTGTTGCAGATTAGGACGGACAGCTACATTAGGAATATAGCCGTGAGTAACACAGACGTGGTCCCCTGCCCTAGCAGATCTCAGTCTGTGGGGCTTATAGCAAGGAAATAGTATTAATCACACGGTTATACCTTTCATAGAGAAAGTAGAGGATGTTGTGAGAGTCTAAAGAGGGAGACCAACCCATATTTAGAGGTTACAAAAGATTTCCCAGAGGCCCTAGCTGGTTTGGCTCAGTGGATAGAGTGTTGGCCTGCGAACTGAAAGGTCCCAGGTTCGATTCCAGTCAAGGGCACATGCCCGGGTTGTGAGCTCGATCCCCAGTGGGGGACTTGCAGGAGGCAGCCGATCCATGATTCTCATCATGGATGTTTCTATCTCTCTCTCCCTCTCCCTTCCTCTCTGAAATCAATAAAAAAATATATTAAGGAAAAAAAAAAAGATTTCCCAGAGGAAGTGATTACTAAGCCAAATCCTAATAGATGGATTCTCAGGGATGTATATAGACTAGGAAAGAGAGGGAACTACATTTGCAAAAATACACAGCTGAGGGAAATGGTGAATGTTCAAGAATTCAAAAATTTTATAAAAATTCACAGATTTCAGGGTTCTACTAATAGAAAAAAAAAGAGACAGGCACAGAAAATAGGAATAGAGGAGAAATTGATTAATTCTTATTTGTTAGTGGGAGATGGTGTCAGTGAAGGCAGAAGTGATGTCTATATTTGTTTGGAAAAATGGATTAGAATTTACCAGGCAAAACAGTCATTCATTCTAAGAATATGGAGGTGTGAAACCTCATGGCTTATTTAGAAAACTCTAAGCAACTCAGTACTGCTCCAGTACCATCAGGTATTAGTGAATGACACTTACCAGTGGTTTTCAACCTCACCTGTACATCTGGGGAATCTTTGGGGGAATTAGGGGTCTCAATGCCCTTATTTTCACTAGTTATATTTGAATCGTTGCAAGTGGCACTGATAAATGAAAAAAAATAAAATTGCTGTGTGACCCCAATATGCAATCTGGGTTAAGAAGCTTTATTTTGGAAAGTAGACAGGGGCCAAGTGATCTTACAGGTCATTAGGTCATTACCAATCATGGTAAGGATCAGTTGAGTGAAAGATTTTGAAATTTTAATGCACATTACCAGACTTAGAAAATGACAGTAATAAGTTAATTTATTCATGGATTTTATTTCTCTTCTTCCACTTTGCATGTGTAGGTGAGATTAAAAGACTCACTTGTTAGCTCCCTTCAGTTTTGTAAGGCCAAGGACGCTGAACTGGCTTGGATAGATGGTGTCTTAGACATGAGAGTTTCCAAAGTGGACACAGGAGTTATTTTAGAAGAAGGAGAACTGAAGGATGATGGAGAGGACTCAGAAATGCAAGTGGACGCACCTTCCGATTCTAGTGTTATCGCCCAACAAAAGGCCATGAAAAGTCTGTTTGGAGATGATGAGAAAGAAACAGGTGAAGAAAGTGAGATCATCCCTACTTTGGAACCCTTGCCACCTAATGAGGTAGGAAAGCATGCGCTGCTTCTGTCTTTTTTTTCATTTGTCATCCTTGAGTTTTCCATTTACAATATATGTCATATTTAGGCTGATCTTGGAGTTTTTTAGAAAGATTACTCATTATGTTTCTGTGTGTGTGTGTGTGTGTGTGTGTGTGTGTGTGTGTGTGTGTGTGGTATGGCTAGGGAATAATAACAACTTAAAGGAAACGGTTAGTAGATGTTCTTAGAAGATACATAATTGTTTCATGATTGTTTTTGTTTTTTTCCAGTATGAATTTTTAAGTTTGATGATTGTGAGAATTGTCTACCTGCCTCTAATTGGGAGATTTATAGTTTTCTCAGAATGTCATACTCCTGCACTCCACTGTTGTCAATTCAGTTCAAACCACTCGGTTTTGATATAGTTAGAAATCTTTATTTAGTATAAATATAATTCTAGTCTAGTGTTGACATGTTCTCAAGAGATATCTACTTAGCAAAGGTTTCGGGGAATTAACTTACAACATTAAGACTGTATTATAAGAGTCTTACATGCATGTCAAGTGATGGCTTAGCCCTTCTAAGCAGTAAAGAATAGAGACAGCCTCCATCCCTGCCAGCACTACTCCTGAGATGGGGAGGAGTTAGAATTTTTTCTCTGTGCTGAAGCTAGCACTCGTCAAAGCAATTTCAAAGGAGCAGCATTAGGTTGAACCACTTGTCTTTGTGATTCTAAAGCCCGTAGCATCCACTGCATTCGCTCTGAGGGAGGAGGGAAGTGGCACTGGGATCGGAGAAAATCTCCTCTGAGCTAAGCAAAGGGGTTTTGGTTCAGCTCTGCCTGCTGGCACTCTAGTTGACCCCTTAGGCAAGTGGGTGAGCGCAGAGCACAACATTCCCAAATGCCTGTTATTACGAGGCATGACTAATAAAATTGATTGTGAAGCATTCAGAACATGTGAAGGCCTTTGTAATGTCAAATAATGAGGTGAGATTCAGAATAACAACTTGGAATGTGATTTACAGTCTTGAAATGATCTGTCAAAGGACTTCAGGGAATAATAGAAAATGTCTTAAAGATCATGGGTTGTTTTACTTCCGTCAGTACAGCTATGTGTCTAGTCCTCTGTTTGAAGTTCTTCCCCTTCCCCCTTATCCAAGGTTCCTGGACACCAGTCCGTCTTCATGAACGAACCAAGACTGTCCGACTTCAAGCAAGTTCTCTTACGGGAGGGGATCCAAGCTGAATTTGTTGGAGGTGTCCTTGTTTGCAACAATCAAGTAGCAGTTCGTAGAGTAAGCGTGTTTGTTAATTAATAAGGGTTGAATTGAACAGCTGCTTCTGATGTTTTGTCATTTTGACTTCTATAATTCTTGATTGGTAATTTCACAAAACTGAAAATCAGTAATTTATATTCATAATGATGACCTTGAAGGCTTTAAAAAGTGACTCTCAAAGACTTGATAATTTTATTGTAAATTTTTATTTGAATTCTCTGACATTTATATGTATGTAAAATTCATGACTTGAATAATATATCCATATTCCGTGAATCAGAGCAATCCATTTCCTGACCAATCCTAAAGTAATCTAGTTAACATATTTTGGTTATTATGTCTGCATATTAATGGTAGAGAATGTACTAAAGAACTTTTTTTTTTCCACTTGGTTTCTAGACGGAAACTGGACGCATCGGATTAGAAGGCTGCCTTTGTCAAGATTTTTATAGGATAAGAGACCTTTTATATGAACAGTATGCCATTGTGTAAAGGACAGCATGTCAAGAAGTATCTGTTTGACCTTTATAAGAAAAAAGGATTCTTATTCTAAGCTTTTGAGCTTTTTTTTTTGTAATATACAAAAAGAATCTACCAGAAAAACTAAACATTAGATTTTTTACAATGTAAATATTTTGCAATGCTCTAATAAGCATTCTACCTTTTGGCTTTGAATGGGAGAGACCTAATGTGTGTGCAGGCCTGAGAGGTGAAGAAGGTACTTGCTTTCCTTTACAGAATCTAACTGTAGAAGGGCTCTTTACTTGAATAAAACAATGCAACTTAGCAAACCAGTTCATGGCCTTAGAGAAACATATTTGCATGAATTCTTGCAAACTGTTTCTTATATTTTCTGGAATGCAAACAGAATTATTTAGAAAAGATGTGCTATTAGAAAAAAAAACTGATAAAAGTTCTTTGAGGCCTACCTAGTTAAAAGAAAAGGTAGAGTATGGGCTGTGACTATTCTCTTGAATTATAATATGCAGTTGTCTTCACGTGCAGCTTATCTGCTCCATGCTGTATTTCCCAGATTCACTAGTGTGAGGTTGGACACATTTGGTTCAGAAATCAGTTTTTATTCCATTTCTTGTTTTATCAAGATTTTGTTGTTGTTCAATTTGAATTATAGCACCATCGTCTGAATACACATAATTCAAAAGAATTCCTCGATGTGCTAGTCTTAAGGGTTCTGTGTACACGTTAGACACAGCTTAACTACCAGCTAGATAGATGACTGTGTTAGAAACTGTTCAGTGCTCTGTTTTCAAGGAAATAAATTTGAACCTCACATTTTGATAAGATAATAGTATCATTGATTTACAAGCTGTAAACATTTTCATCTTTTAGGCTTGCTTTCTCCCGAGTTTGCCTAAGCAGTGGTTAGAGTTTATATACATTACTACGAAAGTAATGTTGAAACTGGAGACGGTCATCCTTTCTGTTCTCATATCTTGGCAGCCCCGATAACAGTATACACCACCCGTGTTTAAGAATAAAAACGGAATATATGCAATTTCCGTTGAACTTAAAAATGAAAATCATGTCGCCCTATTGTAATCTGTTGATGCCTTTTTAGCGTGTAGCTTGATTGTGGCAGGTCTTTATGCTTGTTTTGTAAGTATTTAAGCCCTCCTCTTTACACTCAGCATTTTTAGAAGGATCAGTCTTATTTAACTATGTATAGTTCCATATAAATGCTATCAGACTAGAATTCAGTTCATTCCATTGCAAATGCGTACAGAGCTTTTCTTGTGGGTTATATTTTTACTGACTTCTGATACTGAAAACCAGATACACACAGAAGATGGAGAGTATGTTTTCCTTGCAGAACTTTGAAAAAGTTTCACTTAAACTCTTATTCCTGAATAGAGTAAGCCTAAAATTCTATTTATTTTCCCAGGGTGTGTGTGTGTGGGGGGGGGGAGTCTACATTTGTTTCATGGCCTGATAATTGGGTTATACACATTACATTGTATTACTGATATTGAAAATTTGTTTTTTTTGCCTAACCTTTAAAAAAATGTTTTTATTGATTTTAGAGAGAGGCAGGGAGAGGGAGAAAGAGAGAGGGAAACATCAATGTGAGAGAGAAACATTGATCCGTTGCCTCCCGTATACACCCTAACTGGGGATCAAACCTGAAACCTGGGTACGTGCCCTGATCGGGAATTGAATTGGCGACTTCTCAGTGCACGGGAAGCTCAACCAACTGCGCCACACCGGCAGGGCTTGCCTAACCTTTTTATTGTCCCATGAACAGGAATGAAATTTTAAAGTACTGCTTGAAGATAAACTGATATCATTGCAGGAGCAGTATTTTTACCTGCTTCTATTACTAAAATTTCTAAAATGAATACATTTGTTTAGCTTCATTTACTTAAGAAAAACACAAATTTTAAAAAGGACTATGACATAAATCATGAACTCAGAGGAATTTTTAGATCTTTATTGTTTAGAAGCAAAATAAATACAAGTAGACCATCAGGTGAGATATATACATAATTAGGTTAAAAATAAATTTTGTAGTATTTCGTTACAGTGGTATTATAAATGTCAAATGTCATTGCAAACTTTTAAATATTCCTATGAACCAGTAGGTGGTCTCAAACAGAAGTGAGGAAATCAATTTTCTTTTTTTTTTTTAAATATATTTTACTGATTTTTTTACAGAGAGGAAGGGAGAGGGATAGAGAGTTAGAAACATTGATGAGAGGGAAACATCGATCAGCTGCCTCTTGCACACCCGCTACTGGGGATGTGCCCGCAACCAAGGTACATGCCCTTAACCGGAATCGAACCTGGGACCCTTGAGTTTGCAGGCCGATGCTCTATCCACTGAGCCAAACCAGTTATGGCAGGAAATCAATTTTCTAAGGGCCATTTGCCTTTTATTAAAAATTTGAGATATGATGCACATACCATAAAGTTCACTCCTCTAAAGGGTACATTTCATTGGTTTTTTAGTATTTTTACAGCATTGTGCAACCATTACCACTATCTGATTCCAGAATATTTTCATCACCCCCCAAAAAACTTCATACCCATTAGCAGTCAGTTCCCATTCTCCCTTTTCTCCAACCCCCGGCAACCATTAATTTATTTTGTCTCTATGAATGTGCCTGTTCTGGATGTTTTAGAAAAAAAAAAAAAAAATAGAATCAGAAAATATGTGGTTTTTGGTGTCTGACTTCTTTCCCTTAGCATAATATTTTCAAGATGCATTGATGTGGCAGTACACATCAGTATCCTTTTTATGGCTGAAAAGTCTTCTCTTGCGTGGACATACCACATTTTGTTTCTTCATTCATCAATTGATGGACATTTTGGTTGTTTTTTGCTATTATGAATAATGCTGTGAACATTTGCGTGCAAGTTTTTTGTATAAACTTAAGTTTTAAGTTTTCTTGGGTATATACAGGATGGGGCAAAAGGCTTACATATGGAAAATAATACAATAATTAATAAGTAATAATACAAGAATGAACTCTGTTTCATATACTCAGAACTGTAAACCTATTGCCCAACCCTGTATCTGAGAGTAGAAATGCTGGATCATATGGTAACTATATTTAGCCTTTTGAGAAACTGCCAGACTGTTTTTCAAAGTGGCTGCACCATTTTACATTCCCATCAGCAGTGTATGAGAATTCCATTTTCCCCACGTCTGCAATAACACTTGTCATCCACCATCTTTTTTATTTTAGCAATCTTCATGTGTGTGAAGAGGTATCTCATTATGGTTTTGATTTGCATTTCCCTGATGACTAATGATGTTGAACATCTTTCCTGTACTTATTGGCCATTTGTGTATCTTTTATTGAGAAATGTCTATTCAGAACCTTTGCCTATTTTTTAATTGGGTTTTTATCTTTGTGTTCTTGAATTATGAGTTTTTTATACAATCTGGATACTAACTCTTTATTAGATATGTGATTTGCAAATATTTTCTTCCATTCTATGTGTTTATTTTCTTGATAGTGTCATTTGAAGCATAAAAGCTTTTGATTTTGATTAAGTCTCATTTATCTTTTTCCCCCCCTTTGGTTCCATATGCTATTGGTATCATATCTTAGAAATCATTGCTTCATCCAAGGTCACAAAGATTTATGACTGTTTTTCTCTTCTAACATAGTTTTGGCTCTTATATTTAAATCTTTGATCCATCTCAAGTTTATTTTTATATGGGCGTGAAGTAGGGGTCCAATTTTATTCTTTAGCATGTGGATATCCAGTTGTCCCGGGATCATTTGTTGAAAAAACTATTTCTTCATCAAATTTTCTTGCCACCTTTGCTGAAAAGCAGTTGTCCATAAATACATGTGTTTGTTCTTGGACTCTAAATTCTATTTTGTATCTATCTTTATACCATACCACATTATCTTGATTACTGTAGTTTTGTAATCTTGATTATTAAGTTTTAAAATCGACAAGTGTGAGTCCTCCAACCTTGTTCTCTTTCAAGATCATTTTGGCTATTCTGGTTGCCTTGCATTTCCATATGAATTTTAGATCAGCTTATAAATTTCTGCAAAAAAGAGCCATGCGGGTAGGGGGAAGTGGTTGAAATTTACAGCTTAAAATCTTAGAATGTAATGGCTAAGAAGGACTATGGAATTCATATAGTTCAACACATTTATTTTAGTAATAAATGACGGGGCCAGTGGAAGAGAAGGGATTCGCTTGAGAGCCAAATAGCCAGTTAGAGACAGAGTTGGAATTGGAATCCAGCCTTTCATAGTCCATTTATTTAATACTAAATGAATAAATCTAGGATCCTTACAGAATCCAGTCATTCAATACTAATATGCGTTGAACTAAATGAGTTCTACAGTCCCTCTCAGTCATAACATTCTGAGATTTTAAGCTATCAATTTCAGCTTTTTTTCCCCTGCACTGCTTTTTTTTTTTCAATTGCTTAGTTTATGTTCACTTTGCTTAAAATAATATGTTCTATTATCTTGTCTAAGAATGGCACCTGGCAAACCATTACTTAGGACGATAGCATGCTGAAAGATTGATGTCTATTCTGTATGGTGGGAGGAGAAAAGATAAAAGTCACCCTCTACATTGTTTTTTTTTTTTTGTGTGTGTGTGTTTTGGTTTTCTTTGGTTGTAAGGCTCTAGGGTTTTATCACAAGGTTCTTGTCCTTTAAATATTGATGAATAGCCCTAGCTGGTTTTGCTCAGTGGTTAGAGCGTGGCCTGCAGACTGAAGGGTCCCAGGTTCGACTCCAGTCAAGGGCATGTACCTCCTTTGCAGGCTCGATCCCCAGTCTGGGCAAGTGTGGGAGGCAGCCAATCGATGTGTCGTAGCTCTCTTTCTGTCTCTCCCCCCTCCCTTCCACTCTCTCTAAAAGAAAAATTCAATGACAAAAATATCCTTGGGTGAAGATTAACAAAAATTAGTTGCAGTGTGGAATCTAAAAAACAAACATTCATGAGCTGATTACCACTTCAGTCAAAGGATGTACACGGTGGTTAGTGACTCAGTGACTGAGAGGTTGATGGTTGGTTGGTTGGTTTGGGTGGTGGTGGTCCCCCGTGGCCTGACCCCCTTTTTTATCCAGCCGTTCAGTAGCGGTAGAATGAGTGCACGAGTGACGATGCAGCGGAACGAGAGAAGGAGCATTCCGATCTGCCTACCTGGGCAGGGACCCAGGAAAGGTTTTTCCCTTAACCACCTCAATTGTGTTTATGAGAAAAACACCACGAATTACTAAAATAAGTTAAAAACCCGGACTTTGCTGGACGTCAGGGTATCTTTGCTTCTCTCTCCGATCCCTCTCCGCCCCACCATCCCACATACAGCTCTATTTTTTGGTCTTTTCATTTCAGTACCTAGTTCGTTTTAGTTATTGAAGTCAAAATGTGATTTCAAGGTGCGAAATAGCAGTTTGGAGAGTTTACCTCTCTCTTCACCGTAGTGAAAGAGAATCAAAAGTGTATGTGCTGCTTTGGTGAAATTGTTGTTGGACTCCACAGATACTACTCACATTTTGAGTGATAATCTCGAGTGGAGGATATACAAATGACTCATAAGGACTTCCTACATCATTTTTTTGAGAGCTTGTTGATTTTCATGTTCAATATCCAATTTATTGTATGTATTTCCATTTTTTTCTGACACGACTGCTATCCTTTTTAAAAAGGTGCTACTAAACTGTATGTTCAAAGCTAGTGAAGTCCTTCACACTAACCTCTGTGGGAAGTGGTTTGATCCCAGCGGTGCTGCTGTTGTCCTTGTTTCATTTCTTTTCACACTCATTTACCAAGTATATGAGAAAGGTCAATTATTTTTATTTTATTTGAAAAAAATATATATATATTTTTAAACATATTTTATTGATTTTCCACAGAGAGGAAGGGAGAGGGATAGAGAGCCAGAAACATCGATGAGAGAGAAACATCGACCAGCTGCCTCCCGCACACCCCCACCGGGGATGTGCCCGCAACCAATGCACATGCCCCTGACCGGAATCGAACCCGGGACCCCTCAGTCCACAGACCAACGCTCTATCCACTGAGCCAAACCGGCCTCGGCTGAAAAAATATTTTTAATGATAACAGAGAGGAAGGGAGAGGGAGAGAGAGACAGAGACACACACACACACACATCAGTGATGAGAGAGAATCATTGATCGGCTGCCTCCTGCACGCCCCCCACTGGGGATCAAGCCCGCAACCCAGGCATATGCCCTGCCTGGGAATTGAACTGTGACCTCCTGGTTCATAGGTCGATGCTCAACCACTGAGCCACGTTGCCTGGGGCAGGATCTCTCTTTTTTAAGGTTGCATAATACTCGGTTGTATGGATCTACCACATTTTCTTTATCCATTCATTTATTGATGTACATTTGGGTTGCTCCTACCACTTGGCTATTGTGAATCATGCTGTGAGGAACATGGGTGTGCAAATACCTCTTTGAGATCCTGCTTTCAATTCCTTTGGATGTATATCCAGTGGAATTGTTGAGTTTTATGCTAACTCTGTTTTTAATATTTTGAGGAACACCCAACTGTTTTCCATAATGGCTGCACATCCCCATGGTTCGTTGAGCACTTCCACAAGATGCTCCGGGCTCCACCTTGTGTGTTCCCTCCCAGTCCTGGTCCACTTTAGTGGGGAACAGTATTTAGAACCAAGATCTGGGTGCGGGCTGTGCTCATTGCCACTGTGCTGTTGTTGCTACTAGGTCCTCTCCGTGGGCAGCGTGGGAAATATGTACATCTGTGCTTGTTTCCTCACCCATCCATCCATGCACATGACAAGCCACAAGTTCACACTGATCTCCAATTCCTCTTCTGCTCCACAAGCCTTAGTCTGTCTTCCCCCTTTCCGTGTTTTACTTCCTGTATAGTAAAAGACAGGCTCCCATAATCTTCAATATACTCACTTGTTCACTCCTTGTGATTTACCAATCTCATGACCATGGGGTTGGCTGCAAGGACTGAGTTTCCTCCCATTCCTCAGTCCATGGCAGCACTTGCCAACTGAACCCCAGAGCAAGTTAAAGAAGGCACCGCTAGCACAGAGGGCAGTGCCACGAGGGCAGTGTCACGCTAGCACAGAGGGCAGTGCCAGGTAGCTCAGAGGGCAGTGCCACGGTAGCTCAGAGGGCAGTGCCACGGTAGCTCAGATGGCAGTGCCTCGGTAGCTCAGAGGGCAGTGCCACGGTAGCTCAGAGGGCAGTGCCACACTAGCTCAGAGGGCAGTGCCACGAGGGCAGTGTCACGCTAGCTCAGAGGGCAGTGCCACGAGGGCAGTGTCACGCTAGCACAGAGGGCAGTGTCACGCTAGCTCAGAAGGCAATGCCACGCTAGCACAGAGGGCAGTGCCATGCTAGCTCAGAGGGCAGTGCCAGGTAGCTCAGAGGGCAGTGCCATAGTAGCTCAGAGGGCAGTGCCACGCTAGCTCACAGGGCAGTGCCACACTAGCTCAGAGGGCAGTGCCACACTAGCTCAGAGGGCAGTGCCACGGTAGCTCAGAGGGCAGTGCCACACTAGCTCAGAGGGCAGTGCCACACTAGCTCAGAGGGCAGTGCCACGGTAGATGTTTCCTTCCAGGATACATGGCCTATCAGCAGTGAAGAAGAAGAAAAAAAAAACAGATTCCAAAGGCTTCTTTGATTGGGACGGTATAGTCTTTGGGTATTTGTCTTGGTTATGTTGTTACCATATTTTCCTCAGTACTTTCTCCTTTATAGTTGAGGCAGACAAAGTAACCATCGCAGTGGAGTGGGGCTAGTGGAGGAGGGTATAAAAGAAAGGGGAGGAGGGAAACCAGTCTGGAGGGGAGTAGTGGGTGTGGTGGGAGGGTACCGCACAGTTGCGATCGCCTCTAAGCTAAGACACACTCGCAGGTAAAAAATCTCAAGTTCTGTGTTATTTCATAACTGTCCTTGCAGAAAACTTGGCCTGTCAGTTCATTTGGATCAGCCACCCCCTTATGTCTTAAGTTTTAGGAGTGTCAAGACCAAGTTCACTGTATTGAGTGCTGAGGTGTTCACTTATTAAACAGTTATTCTTCAATCCTAACCATTTGTAGTGGGAGGAATAATATCATTTGCCCCTGGACAAATGATTCCTTAGCTCAGGATGGAGTCCAGTTATATAACAAATGTGGGCACCTGAATACTTATTAGAACTTATTCCTACATGTGGGAACACGGGGTCTTTGTGGCCATTATTGGTGTTTTAGAGATTCGGTTCACCTAATGGACTAAATTGCTCAAGTGCTTTCTTTTTACTAAAAAATAACTGAGCCCCTAGCAATAGTAGCTGACACTGAGTATTTTCTGTGTATCGGTTACTGAGCCAAGTACTTGACATGCGTTGTCTCCTTAATCATAATGATCATGGGCAGAGCGGGCCCTGCTGTCACCCATCTTACTGATGAGGATATGGAAGCTTCCCGTCTGTTGTTCGTCCTCCAGGTCTCACGTGATAGGCACTGCAGGGTTCACTGGTTTCAGTATACACTGAGTGGCGATTATTATGATCTCTGAACACATAATAATCTCGCCACTCAGTGTGTGTGTGTGTGTGTGTGTGTGTGTGTGTGTATTAGAGGCCCGGTGCATGAATTTGTGCATGGGTGGGGTCTGGCCAGCCTGGCCAGGGGGAGGGGACATGGGTGGTTGGCCGGCCTGCCTGCTGGTCGAACTCCTGGTCGAGGGGACAATTTACATATTAGCCTTTTATTATATAGGATATACACTGAGTGGCCAGATTATTATGCGTTCAGAGATCACAATAATCTGGCCACTCAGTGTATTATCAGAGTCCTTTCGTTTTGAGCAAAAGAAACTGCCTCTGGCTGACTTAGGGAGGAGGGAGTTTCCTGGGACACTAACCCCAGGTAGCTCTGGGGATCCCGGCAGTAGGCCCGACAGTCTTCCCAGGCACCACGAAGGCGTGAGTCCGCTGCAATGCGGGTCTCAACATACAAAGTCATGAGGTTAGATCGGGCGTTGGCCTGGCTTTTGTTATATGCCGACTCTGGCTAGAGGTCAGTCTCACCAGGATGAGACACAGAATTCGGCCCAGAAATTTGAGGGGCTTTTACCACAAGGTAGAAGAATGGGTCCTGGGAGGCAGGGACACCACCGATGTCCACTCTACGGATGGTGCAGTAAAGAGTACAGGCTCCTGAGTCCAGGGCTTCACAGGCCAAGGCCACCACTGTGTGTGGACGGGACACTTCCCTCATATCAGCACTTCACCCATACGGGGATGCTAATGGCACTACTTCCTAGGGTCACACGAGGGTTACATGACGTGAACCACGCAAAGCACTTGGAGTGTCTGGCACATAGTAAGCACCTCAAAACGTGTAAACAGCTATTGGGTGCTCCTTTCACATGCATGGCCTCGTTTACTCTACGACCGTCCCGAAGGCTGTGTGTGGCCCTCTGGCTTTATACGTGGAGAAACGGGCTCTGGGAGGTCTGAGGGTCGTTTTCAATGTCACACAGCGGGTCAGTAGTGATCAGTGCTTAGGCCAAGTGATGTGATCTACAAACAGGCGCTTTAATATTTATCCTTTTAGCTCCTTGAAGTAATTTCTGATGTATTCTTCATAATTTCGTCTAACGGAGGGATTCACACCATGACCTAATGTAGACATTTTTATCTTTAAGACATTCTGTAGGACCGTTTAAATGCAGCCGATTTTGTGGTTTGGTCAAAGGGATAGCATGAATCTGGAGATCCTGAGTCTTTTCTTGTCTTGACTGCTGATTTTATGCTATTCTCATAGAATTACAGAAAACAGGCATCCCTTGGCTGAAAATGAGAAAATCCACAGGCTGCATGAGAATCTTGGACCATACTCATCCAGGAATGCTTATGCATTGATTCCAAAAAACCATCTAGCACTTTGCCATAAAATATGGATAAGAGGTAGGGATGGGGGTTGTGTTAGGATTTAGTCAAGTGGGTTTCTAACCCCGCCCAAGCGGGTTTCTAAAGGTGGCTCATTGAGGGGCATGTGTTACTCTGATTTAGCAGGCGCTGTCCTCATCTCACCCTACTTGACACTTTTATAAGTTTTCTGGTTGAGGATGTTGGTGGCAGGCTGAGGAAATATGCAAATGACCTGCCAACTGGCAGAAGGAGCTTCTGTACAAGACGACAGAATTGGAACCCACAGGGATCCTGACAAGTTTGGACAATGGGCAAAATCCAAGAAATGACATTTCACCTGTCCTTCTAAATCAATGACACAAATATGTAATGGGGAGGAAAATCCTCGAGTTCTACGTTTAAAATAATAGCATTTTACTGGGCCATAAAGATGGTTGCCAAAAAAAGATAATGACTTGAGGCCATGTGACTAATAGACTAATGGACTAATTACTAGTAGACTGTTTACTGGTATAATGGAGACGGTGATGGTCCTGTCTCATTCTTCTGGTAAACCCCGCTTAGAGCCTTCATTCGGTAAACATTCCCCCTACACATACCTCCTTATTTTCTTTTTACTTTGCCCTCTATTAAGCAGTACACATTATAGAAAATTTACAAACATAAAGAAACAGGACCAAGCCCTATACTAAATGGAGTCCTTTTATCATTTTGGCCTACTTTCATCTATTTTTTTTTTCAATGAGATGTTCATGTAATTGATAGATATACTTTTTCATTGTGCCTTTAGAGAAAATTTCCCCGTGTTTATAAACATCTCTTAATGGCTACAAATAGCCCATCATATGGGGGTATCATTAGTTATTTAGCTCTTTCCAATTGTTGGATGGATTCTCATTTTTTTCTGTAATCTGAAATGCAGACGGATTTATTCACAAAGCCACACATCATGGTTATATTAATGCTAGCACATAACAAAACAGCCGAAATACCACTGTTTAAGGACATTAGTGTCTGAATTAGGTCCAGAGGAGAGGAGCCAGCTTGGTGAATGACCTGGAAACCGCAGCAAACAGGACTAAGCACAGGTTGGTGTAGCCATAGGGCTTACTTTTGGAAAAGAGGGCTCCCAGCAGCTCACTGAAAGCAGCCAAGAAGCTGAGTCTCGGGTAAGTCCCAGGGTTCTTCAGGTTCCCAAGAGGGACCTGGCTTTATGTATTCCATGTGCAGAAAACCTTTCTTTGGAGAAGAGGCGTGAAATCAACATTCAACAACTAAACGAGAGCATCAATAACCTTATCCAACCCCCAAACGTAACTGTTCCAAGAATTTGCTTCCAGTGCCAGCATTTTATATGTGAATCATCTAGATTTATCTTTCCTCCTTTTGCTATCTTCCCCCGCCCCAAGCCCCCAAGGTTTCTCTCAAAATTGTGAGATCACATTTGACCCTGACCATCCCAGTGGAGCCAGAATAATGAAAGGTTTATTAGAACGATCACTCCATTACCTTGTTGCTAGTAATTATTAAAAACTAGTGGCCTGGTGCACAGATTCGTGCACATTGAAAGGAAATTAATTAGAAGAAATATTTTAATATCGCTATTTTCCCTTTCTCTATAATAGAAGTGTCAACCAAATTCATGATCAACAATGACAGATTGAAACACACGTGCGATTGGCACCAGCGAGAGCTTTATATGTATTGCGCATGTGCGAGTCAACTTAGCCTTTTATATATAGATATAGAATAAACCTGCTTAATTAGAACTGCTTTCTGATTTACTAGCTAAACTTTTTCCAGCCCAGTGAAGCACCCCAACTTCTCTTTCCGGTAATTGTCAGCAACACAGCAGTAAATATCAACACGAAGCAGATTATTATTGTAGATCACACAGGAAGAACAAAGGGTAAAATATTAAACTGAAGCAGTGTTTGACTATATTCTGTGCAGTGAAAAAACCTGAAGTCATTTTCAAGGTCCACCATTTCTTACTTCTTTTCAGTTGGGCCAAGTTTCTAAGCTTTCTAAATCTCCGTTTTCCAGCTAATGAAAATAGGATTCCACCGAGTCTCCTATCTACCTACTCCAGGACTTCTGTGAGGATCAAATGAGATGAGGCACGGGAAAATGCTTCACAGACATTTGGTAAAATGTTTCCACCTGGCTATAAAGTAAGTTGGGTTCCTGGGCTGAAGAAACTCCAAGGAGGCTAGTCATTAGGGAGAGGAAGCCAGGCATTGCTACGTGATGTCATTACCTGGCGCCCACAGCCACCGTTTCTGGGCTGGGCTGTGGCCTGCATTTTGTGCCATGGGGTCTTGGCAGCATTGGCTATGATCTGGTGGGGTGTCGCTCTGGGGTGGGGGTGGGGCCTGTGTCCCACTTGGGGGAAGCTGAGTGTTGCTTTGTGGGTGCCAGGTCCGCAGTGTCGTTTCTCTGTAAATGGCCAGTGCACGTCACAGCAGCTCCTGTGTTGAGTGTCTGCCCCCTGGTGGTCACTGCCTGTCATAGCGACCAGTCAGATGGTTGGACACAGCATATTAGCCTTTTATATATATAGATATGTTTCACAGTGCGAAAAAGCGAGGCTATTGAGTGTGACAACTACAAAACTCCCCCACAGACATTGGCCTCTGGCAGCCATCCCGAGAAGCACCAAATGCTTAAATCTTAGGTGAGTTCTTCATTCTGTCATTTTAGTTTTCCAGAAAGTGAGACCAAAGCATATTTTGCTCCCAAGTGCTCAGAAAGGGCAACCTTCCACTCGCAATCTGTGGAAATCAATGAAGGACAATGGAAATAGATTACAAACCATAACCATAGAGTATGTTATACACTATGTACTATGCTAGGGAGGGGCAGGGGCAGTGTTTCCATTTAGTTGCTGAATGAAGAGGACTGGTATTGAACACTTAACTATGTATTTCATACTTTCACGCGTTACTTTATTGCTCCTCACTGCAGATCTAACAATTTAGTCCCATTTTATAGATGAAGTGAAGACTCAGAGAGGCTAATAATTTCTCTGTCCATCACCAGTAATTAGGAGCTGTAGCCCAGATATGAATCCCGATTTCTGAGTATTCCAAAGTCCACACTGGGACGAAAGACATCAAAGGAGTGACTATGATTGTAAACCTATCCTATTGCAACAACATATAGGTATTTCAGGAAAGAGGAGGGAATCAGTTGTGTGGCTTGAAAGGACGTGAAGACATTTATAAAACAAGACCAGCATTTTTTTTTTTTTTCTGTCCTTCAGAGATGGAAGCCTTCATGAGGCTCTGTCCATTGCATTGAAACTTCAGGGCTTCAGCATGCTTTCCTCATCACCATTTCAAAATAGAAACCGTGGTCACCCTAGTCAAAGCTGGTGTTTAACCTGGAACCACATGATGTCTCCCCTGTTCTAACACTTTCGCAGCCAGCTGCTTCCTCTGTCCCCCTGGGAGCATTTTTCTGCTGCTGGTGCTGCCACTCTAGGTGGAGTTAACATTTGAGATCTCTGCCTTTGAAATAAAGCAGGGGAAGGACTAGTGTCAAATGCAAATTCAGGAACGAAGGAAAACCTATGACGTCAGCCAAGGAGAGATCGCAAAATGCTTAGTGGGTCTTTGGAATGGCTGACCTCCACTTCTAATCCCCCTCCTGGCTGGGAACAGCTGTGAAGGCACCGACAGCTAAGGAAGACAGGGAACTGGATGGTGGGTTTTTATACCACAGACACTGGGCGAGGCGCTTCATCCCTGCACTTCCTGCAACAGCAAATCTGATTGACACAGAACATCCATGAGCAGGGAGCTGATGGTAGTCTATCCAGGCTGGAATATGTTGCATCTATTTAAAAAGTAATAATTTTGATTGCCAGATTGATGCTCTATATTGACCTGGAAATATATAATCCTATATAATAAAAGCATAATATGCAAATCGACCAAACGGCAGAATGACTGGTGGAATGACCAGTCGCTATGACGTGCACTGACCACCAGGGGGCAAATGCAGGAGCTGCCCCCAGCCTGCAGGCCTTAGGCCAGCCAAGACGGGTACCAGCAGAGACCCCTGATTGCCCCACCAGTCGCCTCCCACAGAGGGAGGTGACCCGGGGGGGGGGGGGCGGGGCTGGTGGGCAGCGCCAGGCCGGCCAAGGCAGGTGCAGCAGGGGCCCCCCAATTGCCCTGCCGGTTGCCCCACAGATTGGCCCTTATTGCTAGCCAGGCCTAGGGACCCTACCCATGCATGAATTTTGTGCACCGGGCCTCTAGTATATAATATATATGTATATCTATTATTTTTTTCCATCACCATTTATCCCCCATATATCCTCTTTCACATCCCTCTGCCCTCCTCCTTCTACTATAGTCACATCATGCTGTTGTCTGTGTCCATGATGCTTATGTTTTATTAAAACGACAAAAAACTAAGTTGCAGAGGAATTTGTAAGGTATGATTCCATTTTTTTATAACCATCTATGCCAGTGGTCGGCAAACTGTGGCTCGCGAGCCACATGCGGCTCTTTGGCCCCTTGAGTGTGGCTCTTCCACAAAATACCACGGCCTGGGCGAGTCTATTTTGAAGAAGTGGTGTTAGAAGAAGTTTAAGTTTAAAAAATTTGGCTCTCAAAAGAAATTTCAATTGTTGTACTGTTGATATTTGGCTCTGTTGACTAACAAGTTTGCCGACCAATGATCTCTGCAAATGGCTGAGGGACGATTTTAACCTAGGCCTGCATGAAAGATGAACAATGTCCCAGTTTTCAGTTCATGACTTTTACTAGTTCTTTTTGCCTCAGTGAGGACTTAGTCTGAAAGGACACTGTTACGGATGTCACCTGAAAATGTCCACCTCCCTTTTCCTCGGTGATCCTAGTGCCTGTGTATAACAGAGCTACAGAGAGACGGCAGGAGAGGGTGGGGGCAAAGGGGAGGGGAGAAAGAGCAGGCGGCAGAGAAAGCTGCCCTTGGCTGTCCTTGGCCTCCCGCTGCCTACCCAGAATAGACCCTGCCTTTGAAGACATCACGTGTAGTCCAGTCTATGCCACCTCATGTCCAATATAGGATTCATTGCCCTTTAAAAGCTGTAGAGTCCGGATGAGTTCTGACATTTAACATGGCTTCAGGTGAGGAGTTGAAGAACAAGTACACTTGGCTTGGCACTGGTGTTTTGGATCTTGTCCCCAGCTTAGCCACCCCAAATGGACTGAGAGCATGTGAGAACAAAGGAGCGTCTCCGTGTGGAACGAACACTGACTGGGGATTGGGAAGGCTTGACACTGCTACTTTCTATGGGGGCTTGGCCAAGTCTCTGCTCCCCTCTGGTCCTCGGTTTATTTATCTGTGAAATGGACCTGGGTGGGGTTAGTCTAGATAACTTATAAGACCCTTGTCAACATGATGATCCTATCATCCAAGTCAAATATATTGCAGTACTTAGGGCGTGGCATTCTCTTTTTTAGATCCAAGACACTGTGGGGAATAGGTAAGGAAAGCAAAACCTAGCAAATAAATGCTTTTCTGGGTCCCCCAAGCTCCCATCCTCCACCCGGCCCGCCCCTTCCTCACTACCATTATAAGCGAGTGGGTAGAAAACAAATAGTACATGAATTCAGCCCACTGCTCCCAGCAAAGGGGAAAACTGAGCATGTAATTTTAGCACTTTCAGCCAAGTCCTTTGTTGGATGGATTACTATAGGTCTCCTCAAATTTGACTGGGAAAAATCTTCCTTGTACAGATGGCTCTTCCCTGCAAGCATCTTCCCACTGAAACCACATTTTGTTCATAATAAGTCCCATATAATAAAAGCCCAGTGTCCATAACGGCGTAATGACCAGAACAACCACTCGACCAGCCTCTATGAGGTGCATTGACCACCTCTCGCTCCCTCCCCCGCTGGCCAGCAGGCTCTGATCACTGGATGGCAAACGGGGACTGGGGTGGGTGGAGGCGGGGTGGCACTGGGGACTGGTGAGTGGGCAGAACGGCTGACCTCTTGGTCCCTCCTCCCGGCCCTCATGCTCCGATCACCAGATGGTGAACGGGGAACCAGGGTGGGTGGCGGCGGGGAGGGACTGGGGACTGGCGAGGGGAACCAGGGTGGGTGGCGGTGGGGAGGGACTGGGGACTGGCGAGGGGAACCGGGGTGGGTGGCGACGGGGCGGGACTGGGGACTATTGAGTGGGCAGAATGGCCGACCTCTTGGTCCCTCCCCCTGGCCCACAGGCACCGATTGCCGGATGGTGAATGGGGTACCGGGGTGAGTGGCGGCGGCTGGTGGTGGTGGGGCAGGACTGGGGACTGGTGAGTGGGCGGGAGATGGCCCTGATTGCAGGCTAGGCCTAGGGACCCTACCTGTGCATGATTTCGTGCACTGGGCCTCTAGTTGGTTTTATTAGTTTCAGTGGTGTTCCACATAAAGGTTTCAACCTCACATCTAATCTTAAGAGGCAGTTAGTTGGAGTTATTAAAAACTCACCATCCTACAGATTTTTGAAAAGTCATGCTGGGCTTCAGAAAACATTAATTCCCCTTTCTTCTGGGAAATAACCTAAGCAAAGGAGATAGCCCTTAGGAAGAGGGAAAGTCCTATGAAGAGTGATGGAGCTGATAAATCTTTGATGGTCTGGACCATCTAACTCCCTATGCTCAGTCTGAAGTAAGAAATAGAATCCAGAGAAGACACAAACATTTGAGGGAAACAAAAATATAGCTATCTATATATTTATCTGTATCTACAGATCTCCTATAGAAATCTCCACTTCTAGAGAGAACGAGAATGCCAAAGAATGAAAAGAGAAATGAGAAAGAGGGGCTCTTTCACTGTGAGGAACTAACAAGAACACCATTTGGAGAAATTGTTTTCTGAAAAATACACTGTGAAGCCACTGAAAGATGCTTTGATTAGAAAAATAACCCTCGGACCAATTCATACCTTCTGAAATTGCTCCCATCCACCGTGGAACAACCTATGGCTCTTGAAATAACCTGTGAGCAGAACATTTAGAAATAGGAATAGAAATGAGTCCTGCCTACCACTATGCCTTCTCTAGTCTATTGTCTGTTACCCTCAAGTCGCCCCAAAATTGTGCCTAGTGCAAGTCAGACTCAGGTACTGAAGGCTGACTCTGTGCAGGGTGCTGGACTAGAGCCTCCCGGGGAGAAGGAACTAGGGCACAGCCCCTGGCATGGAACAGGTGAATGTGTAAGGATACAGGCCCAGCAGCCTCTTAAAGAGATCAGAACTGTGCTGATTAGATAGATGCCCAAGAGCAGGGTGATGGAGAGAAAGAGGGAAGTGGGGGAGCACTGTTGAGCCCCTCCTATTGGCCGGGGAGGTGGGATGGGGCGGGGCCAACCTCAGAAAGAAATGCAGGCGGGCCAGATGGCTTTCCCTTTGCCTCCCAGCAAGTCTAAAGGAGGAACAGGAGGAGGCTTGGCCACGGACTTACTTGTACCTGAGAAAACATTCTTCCCAAACTAGGTGTTGCTGTGCAGGGGTGGTGCTGGGAGAGTAGCGAGCCGTGTGAAGCCTGGTGGGATGGGTCCCAGCTGGGATTTCTGACCGTGAGTGTGAGTTGGAGCCGAACAGCAGCTGGGCGGCGTTGTGGTACTAATTCAGCCACTGTGGGGCCTGTCAATGGGGTTCTCCCCACCAGTGTGCTGACAGGCCACGGGATCTGGCGTCTAGACCTGGCTAACGGGACCCCGGACCCTGCCTCTCTACTTGGGTTTTCTCACCTGAATCATGAGAACGACGAGTGGAATAGACTTCTACACGTGCGTTTGCCTACCCAGCAACCATCCCCCTTCTAGTAACAGCACCTGGTGTGCCTGTCAGAGATCCTTCCCTCCTGGCTCTCAGGTCATGGACTGGAAGGGGAATGACCACACCCCCAGCCGCAGTGATGGTTCCGGGCTGGGAATGTGACTCCAGCCAGGCCACAGAGGCCCAGGCCCAGGCTCACTGAAAACTGGGCTGCTGAGCTGGTAGGATCCAATACTGCGGGGGGGGGGGGGGGGGGAGGGGAGAGGGGGGAGGGGGACACCGGGGGATGGAAGGGGGGGGTCATCTTTGCCTCTTTGCCACTTCTTGAGGACAGCCTGCCTGAGAATGAAAGCCAACACAGAAGAAAGGCAAAGATGGAAACTGTGTGTGTGTATGTGTGTGTGTGTGTGTGTGTGTGTGTGTGTGTGTGTGTGAGAGAGAGAGAGAGAGAGAGAGAGAGAGAGAGAGAGAGAGAGAGAGAGAGAGAACAGAGCGCGAGTGTGCAAGCTGATATTGTTTGAGGTCCTCTGAACGCACTCCTTGACTTCTTATATGAGCTGACAAATCCCCCTTTTTTGATTTAATTGTTGAAGCCAGTTTGGGCTGATGTTTTGAAAACTTGCAGTAGAAGAGTTCTAAAGAGCGCCCACCCCACAGACCGAAGGACTGCGAGAGCCACGCACACGTTTTCCTTCTTCTCTCCACCTGAGCTGCTCTGACCCGAAGACTGGAGGAGACGCTGGCTTCCCTTGCAGGGTGGGGGCGGGGCATCAAGTAGGAGAGACGAGGCTGTGAAAGGCAGACCTCCACTGTGTTGCGGAATGATTTTCAGTTATCTGATTTTCTCTCCAATCAAAATTCTTTGGGAAATTCTGAGTGAAAATGTTGCCAAATCAGAGTCCCCGCCCCCCCTCCCTTTTAAAATATATTTTATTGATCTTTTACAGCGAGGAAGAGAGAGGGATGGAGAGTTAGAAACATCGATGAGAGAGAAACATCCATCAGCTGCCTCCTGCACACCCCCTACTGGGGATGTGCCTGCAACCAAGGTACATGCCCTTGACCGGAATCGAACCTGGGACCCCTCAGTCCACATGCCAACGCTCTATCCACTGAGCCAAACCGGAAACCGGTTTCGGCACCACCCCCCCCCCCCTTTTTTTTTTTTACTTTTTCAAAATAGGACACCAAATTCCTTTGGAAAGTGTTTTTCTTTTCTTGTCATCCAGAGCAGCACTGCCCAGGAGGCTCTCTGCGGAGCACGCCTGTGCCCCTCCCACCCCCTTCCCAGGCTCGGGAGCCACACCTGCAGCGGCCCTTTTGCCATGCGAGGCACCGTATTCACAGGTTCTGGGGGTGCGGGCGTGCACATCTCAGTGGGCCACTGTCCTGCCCACCGCAGAGACGGAGTGCAGGGGCCCCAAGACCTCAGTGGGGACTCTGGGTTGGGTTGAGCTGGATCTGAAAGCCCCAGAGGAGTGGAGAGAAGCATCCAGGAGGCCTGCGCTTGGCGGGGCCGGGGGAGGTGCCCAACGCTGCTAAATACATTGCCTTTTAGTGGTCCTTAAGTGTTTTTTTAAATATGTTTTTAATGATTTTTAGAGAGATAGGAAGGGAGAGAGAGAAATTCTGATGAGAGCCGTGACTGGTTTGGCTCAGTGGATACAGCGTCAGCCTATGGACTGAAGGGTCCTGGGTTCGATTCCGGTCAAGGGCATGTACCTTGGTTGCAGGCACATCCCCAGTGGAAGGTGTGCAGGAGGCAGCTGATCTATGTTTCTCTCTCATCGATGTTTCTAACTCTCTATCCCTCTCCCTTCCTCTCTGTAAAAAATCAATAAAATATATCTTTAAAAAAAAAAAAAAAAAGAAAGAAATTCTGATGAGAGAGAAACATTAATTGGTTGCCTCCTGCACGGCCCCCAACGGAGAACCAGCCCGCAACCCAGGTGTGCCCTGACTGGGAATTGAACCGGCGACCTCTTGGTGCATCGGATGTTGCTCAACCACTGTGTCAAATGCCTTTGGCCCCTTGTTATTGTTTCCTTCAGGCGGTTATCGGGATCTTTATGAGCTTTCCCAATTAGCATTGACTGATTTTTTTTTTTTTTCTTCAGACTGATGCATCTTCTCCAAACACTCTTTTCATGTTCAACACAGCAAGAAAGCTTCCTACAGTACGCTAGATTTTGTGAGGACGTGGATATAAGGCAGCTCCTGAGGGCGAGGGGGGATTCTTGACCTATGCTTGTGTGTCTATAGTAACAGCTTAGTCACCAGGAGAACTTACACTTTGCATTATATTTACCTGCCAGTCATGAATCCAACAGCAGCTACGTGATCGGTCAAGAGATCACTGATGATTATTTATACGCCAGGAACGAAAGGCATTAGCATGCTCCCACGCCCCCGCCCACACAAGAAAGGATCCTTGACTGTGTGGGCACTTCTGGGCCTGGGAGGCTGGCGTGCTAATCATGATAGGGGTAGAACTGCAGAATTTTAAGAGCAGAGAAAACAGACGGAGTTATTTCCAAAAGGGCAGAGATCTGTGTGCAAGAGAAAAAGGGTAGATCCTGAAATGGGAAGATGTGAGGGAAAGGGCAAAGGCCACTGTGGCTAGCCTTGGTCCCTCCCTCCTGCTCTCCTCCCCCTCCCTCCCCTCCCCCCTCCTCTCCTCCCCCTCCCCTTCCGTTTGTTGGGGAGGGCGTTCTTTTGATGGGCTAGTGTGCTGAGGTGGGCCTCACACAGCAGCCGTGCTTTTCCTGTAATACTAACACACTTAAATTCGTAGGGTGCGCCACAAAGTTCCAAGTGCAAATTATTCAGCGTCTCAGGGCAGGGCCACCCAGTTGACAAGTAGGAGGGTTGAGATTTGGGGATCTCCGTCCTGCTTCTCTCCCCTCACCACGGCTTGGTCCTGCCTTCGCCCCTGACCTTCCAGCATCCCTTCCTCACCCCTGCAATCTGTCTCTGAGTTCACTGCAGTCAGAGCACCCCAAAGGGGCGCCAGGCAGAGTCCGGCCCACTGTAAACAGGGACGGAGGGGTGTGTGCGTCTCCGTCTGCGAAGCTGGCCCTCCCTCCCCCTCTCCGGACACAGCCCTCAGGGGACTGGGTCACAGCGCACAACACATGTGGGCTTTGTTGTCAGAACCGGTCTGGGGCACCACGTCTCTCATTCCCATGAGACCTTGAGAGCATAACCCACACTAAGCTCCTGGTTTCCTAATCTATAAAACCGGGATCATGCCGTATTTCATCAATGCCAAGAAGCACATTTTCCCACCTCTGAAATTGGGCTGAGTCTTAAAATTGTTTGCATGTCAAAATTTGACAAGTAGGAAAAAAATTGACAATTTGCATTGCCCCCACCCCTTTCTTAGTGGTATGTAACAATGTGGCCCTGGCCAGTGTGGCTCAGTTGGTTGGGTGTTGTTCCATGCACCAGGAGGTTGCTGGTTGGATTCCCAGTCAGGGCACATGCCTGGGTTTCGGGCTCCATCCCCGTGGGGGGGGGGCGGGGGGTGGTGTAGGAGGCAGCTGATCAATGCTGCACTCTCACATCAATGTTTCTCTCTCTCTCTCTCTCTCTCTCTCTCTCTCTCTCTCTCTCTCTCTCTCCTTTTCCGTCTCTCTAAAAATCAGTAAACTATTCTTTAAAAACAACCCACAAAACAGTGTGTCTTAGAGTTGATGGACAAAGGTTGGGCTTACCTCTGTGGGCTAGAAATCACGCGTTTGCGACAGAAAAAGAATGCATCTGTCATTTCAGCCCCATGCAGTCACCCGGGGCTCCTGGTAATCAGGCAGAGGCCATGACCTACCTGAAGTCAGTTTTCAGTCGTGGAACCAGCCTGAGGACCCAGCCCACCACATGCTCTTCCCCCATGTGCTGAGCCCTGTGCCACTGTGTGGCCTCGGGGGCTTCTTGCCAATGCTGTCATCCTGCAGGGCCCAGCCCCCAGCCCCCAGGCCCCCAGTTAATCCATCTGGCGGGAAACTCCTGCTGGAGGTGGGGAAGGGACCTGGAGGGAGACCAGGCCTGTGTGTGGTACGGGAGCATGCGGGTGTGTGGGGTGCTCCTGTCTCACAGCCCCAACTCTGCCAGTGCCTGGGGAGGGGGCGCTGTGGCCGGGCTCCGGCCGCAAGCAGCTGAACTGTGAGCCTGGCACTTGGCAGCACTGGTACAGGACACGGGGGACCCCAGGGTTTTGCCTGGACGAGGCAGGGAGTCTGAAGCTCAGCCCCTTTCCTGCCCCACTTGGTGCCAAGGACTCTTCCCCTTAATCAGGGGAAATGGTACCCGCCTCAGTGACATGGTGGCCAAGGCTTGCTCTGGCCTAAGAGCCATTCAGGCTACTCTAGGGAGAGTGAGTCCATGGGTCCTGAAGCAAGACTAGCAGATTGGCCTGGACATTTCTGTGCCTCAATTTTGCCACCGGTAGATTTGGGTTTATAACATTATCTACTTTACTAGAGGCCTGGTGCATGAAATTCGTTCACGGGGGGAGTTCCCATTAGCCCAGCCTGCACTCTCTCCAATCTGGGACCCCTTGGGGGATGTCCGACGGCCGGTTTAGGCCCGATCCTAAGGATCGGGCCTAAACCGGCCGTCGAACATCCCTCTCACAATCTGGGACCACTGGCTCCTAACTGCTCACCTGACTGCCTGCCAGATCGCCCCTAACTGCCCCCCCTACAGACCTGGTCACCCTCAACTGCCCCCCCTGCCGGCCTGGTCGCTCCATGCAGCCTGTTCAATCATCCGTTCGGTTGTGATGGTCGCTTAGGCTTTTATATATATAGATACTATTGTGAGGATTAAAGGAAGTTGCAAAACAAAGAGCAATGCTGTCACTAAGTGCTCCATGAATGCTACTGCTCATATTATTTAGACTACCTGGATAATTGATTTCATGTGGGTTATATAATTTACCTTCAGAAGTCTATTTAGTCATATTGTCTCCACATCCTTGGGAGGAGACTCTGTTGCCCTTTAACACACCTATATACCATCCACACCTACTATGTCTCTCATTGGTTCTCTCACTCACTCGTCACTTATTCATGCATTAAATTCTGTCTCCCTGTAGGTGACAGTTTGGTCTCTTTCCCGGCTGTTGTTGCCTTCAAACCCAGTAGGAATCCCAAATCTATCTTTCCTTCCCAACCGCCTCCCTTTGGATTTGAATGGCATCTCAAGACCATTCAAGCTAGGTGGTCTGACAGGTGAGGAAACAGAAGCCCCCAACAGAAAAGGTGGCTCGCCCAGGTCCCACAGTGAGTGACAGGGCCGGGATCCACTCAGACCCCTGCCTTCCCAGCTGCCACCTGCCCATCTCTGCAAAGCTGGTGCAGCTGGTCAGAGGTCCTGGCAGGGGGAGCAGGGGCAGGGAAACACCTGCCCTAAGTTCATGAGGCGCCTCCTCAGTGGGTCCCCCGGCTCCTGAACGACTCTCCTGTCCGTGTTACCTCAGCTAAAGGTGGCACCTGTACATTGCAGATGGCAGGTGCAGAGGAGCCACCAGCTGGAAGGTTGCCCTAATCCTACTCCCCCTGCTCTAATTCCCTGCAAATAATCTTCCCAGGCTGGCCTTAGCCTACTTACCCGGGGCTGGAAGGCACAGGAGGTAAGCCACTCAGCTTAGCGACAGAGTGCCAGGCTCCGAACCCACGGCGTGTCGCTAGCACAAACCACCTGCAAGGGTGGCTGCTGGTCCTCGGGTCTGCAGGCTGGGAGCCCCAGGCCACACAGCCATGGCATTTGAATTCTGACACTGCACCGGGAAGCTTGACTGGGGGAAGGTTAGGCCTCCATTGGGAGGCGTCAATTATTTAGGAGGCCCTGCCTGTGCCTTTCTGGGGCTGTGCTAATGATGAGTGACTGCCTGGCTGCAGCCCCTGCGGGGAATGCCCAGCTGGTTTTCCTGAAATGACAGTTGGAGCGGGCATGCTCATCACCACCACGAAAGGCTTATGTGTGAACAAGTCAGTGTGGCTTGGAGGCCAGTGTGTGTGTGGCGGGGGTGGCTGGGCCACTGCAGCAGAAGAGCTGACTCCATTCCTCAGAGGCTTGAGGAGATGTCCTTTGTCCAACAAACACAGACAAACCACCTACTATGCTCCAGGCACTGTTGCAAGTGGCTCATCAATGTCAGTTCTCACAGCAACCCACACTGTACAGTTGCTATTGAATGTCGCTCCATGCGCGCAGCCCTAGAAAGTGGACATGGCCCCTCCCCTGAAAGACGCCAGCTGAAATATCAGCCCCTGGAGTGTGAGGCACAGAGGCAACGGGGCCAGAAGCAAAGTCCTGATAAAGCTCCCGGGACCTCAGGGGAAGAGGGCCTCTCATTTGATGTATTGATTTAATCAATGCAAACTTTTTTTGTTTAGCTTTATTTATTAGCTTGCTTGTCTATTGTCTGTGTACTCATGCTGGAAAGTCAATTCCAGCCATGGCCAGTTGCTCAGTGGTCAGAGCGTCAGCCTGTGGACTGAAGGATCGGGGATTCGATTCCGGGTCAAGGGCACTTACCCCAGTTGCAGATTCAATCCCCAGTCCCAGGTAGGGCGCATGCCAGAGGCAACCAATTGATGTGTCTCTCTCTTCCCCCCTCCTTCTTCCCCTCCACTCTGTTTAAAAAAGTCAATGGAAAAAATATCCTTGGGTGAGGATTAAAAACAAGTAATTTCCATAAGAGCAAGAACTCTGATTTCCCGCCCCCCTACAATAGCCCCGGGCACGTAGTGGGTTTGTTTATTGTTGAACTAGTAGCCCATTTGCAGGAAGAATCCTGCAAGCGGCCGCTGCGGCCGAGTGCACTACCGCTGCCGCGGCCACCGCCTCTGCGGCCGCCGCGCCTGCACCCGTGCTCCACTGCCGCCCGCCCCGCTCCACCCCGCTCCCCCCACCCCCCACCGCCTGGGCTTTCCCTCTGGCAGCCACCTTGCTTTCCGCTTTTCCTCCCTCTTCCTTCTAAGTTGTCTTCAGTCTTCACTCCTCCCTCCCTCAGTGTATGCAAATTAACCGCCATCTGTGTTGGGTAATTTGCATACTCACCCTGATTGGCTGGTGGGCATGGCTTTGGCTGCTGGGCGTGGCTTGGGCGTAGCGAAGGTGTGGTCAATTTGCATATTACTGTTTTATTAGGTAGGATGAATGTGGTCGATTAAAGATGACCTAAATTCCTGGCTAATGCTCCTCACCTGGAACCCAGGCTTGCCTTAGCGACTTGCCGGACCAGCACAATGCGGCCGAGGGATGCTCCGGGGCTTCTGAAGCTCGGGCACAGGCTCCACCTGGGGCTTTCGGAGGCCCTGCTCCCGGATCGCTCCTGCTCGGAGCCTGGCCTCCTTGCTTTGAGCAGTCCAGGCCCTCGGAGAGGCCACGTATAGGTGCTCCAGTCACCAGCCCCAGCTGGGCTCACAGGTGACAGGCGGCGCCAACTGCTGGTCCCAACAGTGAGCCAATTTGGACTTTCATGCGAGAGGAGCATTCAGGAGCTACTGTACGATGGCACCTCCGGCAGAGACTGTGCAGGCGAGCCCAGGCCATCCTGAGAACCAGGAGAGAGGCGTGTGGGGAGTGGTGCTGATATAGGTGGCTGCATGCCCGTGATCAAGCAGCACGTATGTAAAAGCATGTATGTATATGTGGACATGCATCAAGTGGGGCTTGGAAGATGATCACCAAACTGCTAATGATGGCTACCTCAGGACAGTGACATCCAGGTGACCTTCACTCCCTTCTTTCTATCTTCATGGATCGTTCAGGTTCTTTACAAGGAGTATATGTTACTTATGTAGTTACATACAATCAACAAGGTTATTGGAGAGTGGAGTGGGAGGAAAATAGTAAATTAAGTGCAAGGGAATAAATAGCCTTACCGATGATCAAAGCTGTTTTCTTTAGGTGGTGGAAGTATAAGGACGTGCGTTTCCATCACCGCCTTCTATCCAAGCGCAGGCTACTCTAGTCTATTAGGGAACTTGCCCAGCGTTGGAAGGCTAGCATGTCGGGCTCAAGGCAGCCAGGCATCCACCTGCTTCTGCCTCAGCCTCCTTGGCCCTCCCAGGCTGCTCAGCACCGTCTTCTACCCGCCTCCAGCCACATCTACATCTCGTTCTGCCTAGTTCTTACTAACTCTCTGCAACCCAGCCTCAAAACACCCCCACACTGGCCAAACGACACCTGCAGGCTTCCTTTCAAATAGGGCCTGCCACAGCGGAGAGGGGGGATGGGCCCCCTAATTCAAAACACACAAGAAGAGCAGAGAGGAGGGGGAGAGAAGGGCAGGGAACCTCCTGGATGCGCACCCACCACCATTCTCCACCGCTTCCCCTCCTCCCACGGAGGCAGACATGGCCACATGTGCACCTCACCTTCCTCCTTTGCAACAGACGTAGGGGCATAGGCTCCAGCCTGGCAAGGGGACCAATGAGAGGAGGTGCATTCTGGGAAGGGAAGTCTTCCCTAATTCACAGGAGACGCACAAGTAGAAATGCTCTTCCTTTCCAGGCAGATGTTGTCACGTCTACTTGTGGTGTTGGACTTGTGGCAGCCACCTGTGACCGTGGGGACAAGCCTGGGACTAAGCTATTATGCGGAAAGATGACATCGCTGAGAACCAGCCCTGGGCAGCTGTTTCTAATTACGTGAGACCAGGAAGCCCCTTAACTGCTGAACCTGGGTGCTTTGGTCTGCACAGCTGAAAGTGTTCAGATGGGCGCAGAAATTAACCAGCATGTGCCGAATTCCCCAGTGAGTGGGACTGTGCTGGGAGCTTTTATAAGGTAACTAGAGTCCCAGCGCACGAAATTGTGCATGGGTGGGGTCTAGCCGGTCCTCCCTGATTGGGGGTGATAGGCTGGGCCTGCTTGGGGGAGGGTCCATGGGCGGTTGGTGGGCTGGCCTCACCCCATCAGGATGGGGGAGCTAGTTGGGGGTGGGGCCAGCTGGGGGGAGGGGCCAAGGGCCGTTGGCCAGCTGGCCCCGCCCCCTGGTCAAACTCCCAGTCGAACTCCCAGTCGAGGGGACAATTTGCATCTTAGCCTTTTTATTATATAGGATTATCTCCATTTTCCATTAGAGGTAGCCGAGGCCATGTGCGCAGGGTCACATATTAAGTCCCAGAGACAAGCTACTGTGACTAAATGAGTTACTGAGCACATGCCACCTGTCAGGCCTCTCCAGGGGCTGGGGCTGCGGTGGGAAAGGGGCAGACCCAGCTCTCCTGCAGGTTCCATCCCCATAGAGGGGGCTGGCAGTCGACAGGTAGACGCATAGCAAGGTCGTTGTAGGTTAGTGATGACTGCTAAGAAGGGAATAAATAGGGCCATACAGTGAGAAGGGACTGGGGTTTCCGGTGTGTGCTGGAGGGGAGGGGGTGACTGGGGAAGGCTCGGTGGACGAGTCACATCTGAACCCAGCCTCGAGGGACACGAAGGAGTTGCCATCTCCATGTGAAGACCCAGGGAAGGGCCTTCCAGGCAGGTGCCAGGTCCCTGAGGCAGCAAAGAGCAGGGCCTCTGAGGCGCTGAGAGGAGGCCACTGTGACCGAGCTCAGTCTGCGCGGGGATTGCAGAGATGGCTCAGCTTGGAGAAAGGCCGAGGCTCCCTCCTGGGGCCTCACACGCCATGGGAAGGGTTGGATATTATTCTGAGTGAGGGATCACTGGAAGGTTTTAAGCAGCGGAGAAGCACCTGCTTTAAGTTTGTTTGTTTATTGGTTAATTCTCAGCTGAGGATATTTTTTCCATGAATTTCATAGCCAGTGTGTGTGTGTGTGGGGTGGGGGGGAGAGAAACATCAATGTGAGAGAGACACATAGATTGGCTACCTCCCACAGATACCCCGACTGGGGCTGAGGATTGAGCCTATGATCCAGCTATGTGCCCTTGACCGGGAATCGAACCACTGACCCTTTGGTGCGTGGGCTGACACTCTAACCACTGAGCCACAGCAGCCAGGCTGTTTTATGTTGTTTTTTAAAAAAATGTATTTTATTGAATTTTCACAGTGAGGAAGGGAGAGGGACAGAGAGCTAGAAACATTGATGAGAGAGAAACATCGACCAGGTGCCTTCACCCAGGATGTGCCCGCAACCAAGGCACATGCCCTTGACCGGAATTGAACCCGGGACCCTTCAGTCTGCAAGCCGACGCTCCATCCACTGGGCCAAACCGGCCAGGGCTTATGTTGTTTTTTTTTTTTGATGGATTTCTCTGGACGCTGTGTGGAAACTGGACTGTAAGGAGTAAGAGTGGAGGCAGCTGGAGACAAGTTCAATAACCCGTCATCTCGATCCCCTCCGGCGGCATCCTCTGCCCCCAGGGCCTCAGCAGGCACAAACCCCGCTCTCCCTCCGTCAGCAGCCCCCTAGCTTTTCCGAATTGGCAGACACAACACACCTGCTAACAAGGTTAATTTGCGTGCATCGATTTTCTTTTGGGCGTATGTCTTGCTACACTTCCAGAACTCTGAGGGAGAGTTGCGAGGGAATGTCTGGTTGAGGCATAGTCATTAGTCCTGAGAGATGGTGCACAGAGCCTCCCTCGCACCTCTGCAGACCTGGTCTTGTCACGTTCTGATGAAGCGACTTCCAAGGTGAGATTCTGCCGGGCTCGGACTGGACCGAAAGAGGCTGGCTCAGAAGCCAATTTATCAGCGCTGCAAGGAAGCTGGCTCCAGCGGTTGCCAAGGGCCCCGGGCAGAAGTGCTGAATGCATACGCTGCATCGTTGTTTAAAAAGGAGCCACCCCAGGAACTCTGGCTTCAAACAGCTCAGCCGCCAACAGCAGCGGAGGCAGTCGGGAGAGCCTCGCCTGTGATCATGCCGCGCAGAAGGGGCTCCTGGCTCTCTCTGCCAGTCCGGCCATGGGGCCTGGGCGGGCTGGCACCCTGGGATGGCAATGCAGGGCGTACAGAGGGTTTGGGCAGTAGTGAGCCAGAGGCCAGGAAAGGGAAAGGAAGCAAGACAAGGAAGAGGATGAAGACTCTGTTTGAGTGCCTGACACATTGTGATGCCCAATAACTATTTCTTGAGTGAATAAATGAATACATGCCTAATACATGTCAGGGATTGTTGGAGGTACTGGGGATACAGATCCATGAACAAACAGTCACATGTTTCCTAAGGAATCTCTATTCTGGTGGCAGAGGACATAGACAAGAAACACACCAAAGACTGACATTGTTTGTAAGATGCGTTTGACGGTGCTGCCCTTTGCTCCTCGTTAATGGAGGTGTCCTCTCAAAATACATGCCGAAGTCCCACCCCCTGGCACCTCAGAGGGTAGCCTTATTTGGAATAGGATTGAGCAGATGTAATTAGTTAGGGCGGAGTAGGTGGCCCTTCATCCAGTATGACTGTCATCCTTATAAGAACAGGGTTGATGACGTGAAGACAGACACACAGGGAGGCCGGGTGACGACAGAGGCAGAGACTGGAGTGACGCTTCTGCAGGCCAAAGGCTCACCCAGGATCAACGGCCACCACCAGAAACCAGGAACAGACACGGAGGGGTTCTACCCAGACTCTCAGAGACAGCGTGAACCTGCTGACACCTTGGACGTCAGACTTCCAGCCTCCAGAACTGAGGGAGAATAAGTTTCTGTCATCCAGTGTGTGGCTGTCTGTTACAGCGGCCGGGCAAACGAATGCCCTGACCCTCCCAGTTCCAGCGCCCGAGTCGGCATTTGCGGGATGCTGTGCTATGCAGGCTACGTCGGGCTGGCTTCCTGGTGGGGGTCTGTTTCCTGGGTGCCGGTGAAAATTTCACAGCCAGACTGACCAGAAAAAGGCCGAGCCCTTGCTTGGCCAACACTAGCCCTCCCTGGGTCGCTGGAGACCACAATTGTCAATGGCTGGCTGGCCAGGTGCGGACAGAGATGAAGTTAGAGTACAAATTCCCCCAAACCCCACGAGGCCTCAGGTGAGGGGTGTTGCAAAGCCCCACACAAGCCTGACACTGAGTTGGCATCCAGTAAATACTCCATGAGCGAACTTTGCAATTAGTTGGTACCGTGGGTTGCATGGTGGCCTGCAAAAAGATATGTCTACGCATAAATCCTAGGCGTCTATGACTGTGAGCTTATTTGGGAAGAGGGTTTTGTAGGTGTAATTAAGTTCAAGATCTTGACATGACATCTTCCTGGGCTCTACATCCAATGACAAGTGTCCTTATGAGAGACACGAGAGGAGAAGAAATAAAGAAGAGAAGGTGATGTGAAGGTAGAGGCAGAGATTGGAGGGATGTGGCCACAAGCCAAGGAATGCTGACATCCACCTAAAACTAGAAGAGCAAGGAGCAGATGCTCCCCTGGAGCCCTCGGGGGAGTGCAGCCCTGCCAACACCTTGATCTCAGACTTCCGGCCTCAGAACTGTGAGGGGATACATTCCTGTTGTTTTAAGCCACCCAGTTTGTGGTAACTGGTTATGGCAATCTCAGTAAACCAAAAGAGTTGGTAACTAGCCCTAACCGGTTTGGCTCAGCGGATAGAGCATTGGCCTGCAGACTGAAAGGTCCCAGGTTCGATTCAGGTCAAGGGCATGTACCTTGGTTGTGGGCACATCCCCAGTAGGAGGTGTGCAGGAGGCAGCTGATCAATGTTTCTCTCTCATCAATGTTTCTAACTCTCTATCCCTCTCCCTTCCTCTCTGTAAAAAATCAATAAAATATATTTAAAAAAAAAGAAAAGAAAAAGAAAGAGTTGGTAACTAAAGGGAAAGCCAATTCTGATGGCGACAGAAGCCACGAACGACTCAAGAAAGCCTCTGGGTGGCATAGAGTCACTGGCTGGACTCAGAAGAGTTCAATTCTAAGAAGGGCCAGGGTGAGTTAGAGCTCTTGAACCCGGAAATAGAACTCAGACAGAAACTGTGATCCGCCACGCCTGGGTGCTTGTGTTCCTTTGGTCTGTTTACCCTATTTTGTTATCTGTCCAATACTATTAGCATCCCTGATGAAAATGTCCTCTCTTTAATGAAGAGGTCCCAATGGAGAGAAATGGCCAGGTCCATCTCAGGGGCGTTCTCCTTACAGACACTTCCTTTGCCTTCGGGGGTCCCGCAGGCCGTGGCGTAGTCCTCTCAGTCACCAGCAGACCGTCTACTTCAGTTTCCTGGCCAGCTGGCTGGGCGTGGGTGGCCCAGAGCAAGCTCCTCACCTCCCTGCCGAGCGGCTCCTTCTGGAGACAGAAGGGAGCAGGACCATCTGGCTTCGGAGATGACTGGAACAAGATGGTTCAGACCAAGGCCAGGCCTTCTGCCCCTGAGTTCCTTACCAGCTGGCCTTGCCAGCCATCCCACACACTCAGCCCGAGTCCAAACACGGGGCCCAGCTTCCCGCCTCTGCCTTCCTCACTCACAGCTGCCTATTTGGACGGAGGGTTCTTCTGATCAAATGAAAACACAAGCACGCTGCAAAGACGAGGTGAAGAAACCGGGGATGTTGATTTAGCCCAGACAGGAGAAGACACAGGGGCCTGTGAACGCAGCTTCAGAGATGGGAAAGGAACTGCCTAGAAGGTTGACTGGGCCGGGTCTGAGAGGTTCTTGACGCAGAGTCAAGAGACAGAGTTTAGCTTTGTATGTAAATACAAACACGATTAACTTTTGGAATGTGGTGGATGTGCATGGAGCCCTTCCCCATCCTTTGCCCATGTCTGTGATAACTCCCCAGCCCGATGCCTCTGCTGAAGGTGCTGACACTTTCCCAGATTCTGACCACCCAGCCTTGGATGACTGGAGGGTCACCACCTAACCTAGGGCCAACCAGCCCATTGGCTGGACAGTGACCAATCAGGTGCTCTCCCTTGAGAATTTGTACTGAGAGACAGATTCCCCAGCCAGGGTGGGTGCTGGCAGGAGACGTTGCCAGTGCCCCTTGCATCACGCATGTCTCCTCCACCCTCAGTGGGAGCACCCTAAGCTGGTGTACAAGGCAAGTTGGAAGTGCCCGAGAGTTAATGATCCCAGGAGCAGCCCTCAATATGACGAGCAGATCTAATGAGATAAATCTCCAGATTCCTTAGCTCCCTCTTGGTAACTCTGCCAGTTTCCCAGCAGGATGGAGGTTCAGTTGCTCATGGTGGTAACTTGTTTGATAATGGCCTCTTTATTGACTTCCTTCTTCCCTGTCTCACTTTCCCACCCCCACAGTGTTTACAGGGTGCCTCCCAAATCAACTGCTTACCCAGAATCCTCTTGTCAAGGTCAAATGAAAACAACCCACATGAAGCAACCCACACGAAGATAGCTGGATCTCCTAGGTGATGAAGACTTGAAGCAGGAGGCCGTGTGGGGCAGGCATTAGCACGAAGCCATGCTAACAGAAAGATGGGTCCGAGAGCAGCAGACTGTGAGAGTCCACGTGGCCTCTGAGAGACAGAGAATGGAAGTCACAAGGTACCTGAGAAATACAGGAGACAGCTCTGTCCCCACACACCCGCAGTCCCCTTTCCTATGCTGTAAGTTGTCTGTTTCTTTGAGCCAAAAGCTCAAAAACGGTTGTGTGCATATTTAATGAACACAGAGCAACAGGTTTCTGTTCCTCTGGAAAGTTGATGATCAATGTGTACCTAGCGCATAATGTTGATGTTTTCCAAGATGCCCAGGGCCACCGTCACTGACCACAAGAACCTGAGACACTGATCCGCTGAAGAACATCCACATCCATGGGGAGGGTAGTGGTTCTTTTCAGGAGACGATGCCCAGAGAGGATGACTTAGCGTTCGCAGCTACGGAAAAATGCGTTTACACACCACTCTGTGGACCAGGACGTTTTGTTCCAATCAAATGACTGTTCATTAAAATTCGTCTTGCCCATTTTTGGGATAAAGGAGTTAAATAGACCTTTCTTCAAAGAAGATATACAAATGGTCAAAAGGCACATGAAAAGATGCGCAGTGTCATTCTTTTTAAAAAAATACATTTTTATTGATTTCAGAGAGGAAGGGAGGAGAGCGAGATAGGAACATCAATGATGAGAGAGAAATTGATTGGCTGCCTCCTGCATGTCCCCTACTGGGGATCAAGCCCGCAACCCAGGCATATGCCCTGACCAGGAATCGAACTGTGACTTCCTGGTTCATAGGTTGACGCTCAACCACTGAGCCACACCATCTGGACTCAGTGGCACTCTGATACAAATCAAAACCACAATGAGACACCACCTCACACCCATTCGGATGGCTATTACAAAAAAAAACAGAAAATTATAAGCGTTGGCGAGGATATGGAGAAATTGGAACCCTGTGCACTGCTGATGGGAATATAGAACAGTGTAACCTCTATGAAAATGGTGTGATATTTCCTCAAAAAGTGAAACATAGAATCACCATATGATCCAGCCACTCTACTTCTATGTATAAACCCCAAAGAGTTGAAATCAGGGGCTTGAACAGATATTTGGATTGCCATGTTCACTGTAGTATTATTTGCACCAACCAAAAGGCGGAAACAAATGAAATGTCCACCAACAGATGAACGGATGAACAAAATGTTACAATGGAATATCATTTAGCTTAAAAAAGAATGAAATTCTGACACATGCTACAATATGGATGATCCTGGAAGATGTCATACCAAGTGAAATTAGCCAGACACACAAAAATCTAAATATTGTCTGACTCTACTTACACGAGTATCTAGAATAGTGAAGTTCATAGAGAAAGAATAGGATAGGGTAGAGTAGAATAAAAACTGGTTCCCAGAAGCTGGAGGGAGAGAGAAATGGGGAGTTAGTGGTTAATGGGGTACAGGGTTTTAGTTTGGGAAGAAGAAGAATTCTGCAGATGGATGACGGTGATGGTTGCACAACAATGTGAATGTACTGAATGCCACTAAACTGTACCTTTAAAAATGGTTAAAATGGTAAATTTTATGTTATGTACATTTTACCACAATAAAAAATTAATCTTGCTCATTTTTTATTCCACTTTTTTATTTTTGTACACAAACAAAGAGAAGTGGCAACTTAATGTGTGGGCTCCACTGGCAGAACAATTTTGCAAACAGTTCAATGACACCAATTTGATCTGATGTTTTAAGTAGATCCATAACTCCACTGAGGATTTATGTGTGTTTTTTCAACCCATTCATAAAATCAAAATAAAGCTTTAGGAAGTTTTTTTCTAGCAAAGGTAGAACATCCTAAATGAATGTAACCAGTACGGTACAGTTAGTTAAAATATCCAGCATTGAAGATAAAATTCTTGTGGTCTCAGTACAAGTATATATCTCGGTGAAACACAGGTTCATGATAAAAATGATGTGTTTACTACATTAAACTATCAAGTAACAGTGACCTTGGAATTGGCTAGGATGCACACGTAATTTCTAATTCATCCAAACCAGCTGTGATATTCCGCTGACTGAAATAGAAGCTGCGGCTGTGAAACATGACAAATATTGTTATCTGTACTCAGAGTAACCGAGATAGAGCTGATGGAGTATTCAAAAGATTCGTCGGCAGAGAAGCACATGCGTTCTTTCCTTGCTGCAAGTCATCAGTCAGAAGTTAGAAACGCCTGGGCTTTTGTGGAACTATTTTCATTGGGCAAATCAGCTCACGAGTCTGGGTCCCTGAGGGATGGTGCCAGACAAAATGTTAAGTGTTTGTAGAGGATCGTACCTCATCCATTCTGCATGTACCACGTATTACTAAACAGGGCTTTATGCATCAAACCACACCAACTGTACTCTCTGGAGGCCTAAAAATATTTTCAAGGGCAAATTTTGACTCCACTGGAATTTCAGCTAATGTGCTGACCTCAGAACATTAGCCCCACATGCTCCGAGCTGCAGTAAAGCATTGGGTAAGTGGAGGCAAGACAGAGAGCGACCCTCTGAACCGCCCCCCTGAGAGCTGGGGCTCATGAACAGCAGGGTGCGAGCTGGGGAGTGCTGCTCACTTCTGCTGCTGCGGACGGGGGCCACGTTGGACCCAGAACCGGCCATCACTCCCGGTTGTTCCTGAGGCCCAGCTCTTCAGCATGTCCTGAGTTACCCTGCCTCTGAATTCTGACCCTAAATTCTCTAACTCCTGAAACGGATCCTGTGCCTAGCAACCAAAGACCTAGCTGGATGGCAGCGTGGAGTCTAAGAAGCCGGCTAAGTCAGAAAAAGGCTCTTGCCCCAGAAAAGAGGTGACTGGCAGCTGGCCGGGTTCTGGGTGTCGGCACTGGCGGGTATGTGCCCGAGGGAAGGGAAGGTGGGCAGATGATTTAAAACACTGGCAAGGCCCTCCTAAATGTTAAACTTATAAATGTGCATTAAAATCAGAAATTAGCCCTGGCCGGTCTGGCTCAGTGGATAGAGCATCGGCCTGCGGACTGAGGAGTCCCGGGTTTGATTCCGGCCAAGGGCATGTGCCTGGGTTGCGGGCTCGATCCCCAGTGGGGGGCGTGCAGGAGGCAGCTGATCAATGATTCTCTCTCATCATTGATGTTTCCATCTTTCTATCCCTCTCCCTTCCTCTCTTAAAAAAAAAAAAATCAGAAATTATTGAACCGGAGGAGTAGGGAAGTCATTGGGATCCAAACTAGGCTATGAACTCAAGCCAGCAGATCACTGGGCCTCTCCATGCCTCAGTCTTCTCCTCTGCAAAATGAGACTCCTTCTCATTTAAGTGGGTGGTTGTGAGAATAAGATACTTATAGAAATGCTTTGAAAAGTATAAAGTGTTAATACAGAATGCAAGGGTTTTACCCAAGTTGACTTACTTAGACACACACCTAGCGGCAAGACCCAGGCCTTCCCACCTTTAGCGATAACGTGGGCCAGGTCTTACTTCTCTCGAAGGATTGGCAGATCTGTTCGAGCTGCATACAAACCGCCCTCCTCCCCCCGGGTTCTGAATTTGTTATTTAATAGAAAGAGGACACTAGCTAGACAGGATAAGCTCCAATGAGAAAAATTAATTATCAGCCTCTCATTAGGATTGCCTTTGTTTCTCGGGACTAATAAATCCTAGGTCATAAAAATAATACAATGATTTCGGAGCTTAACATGTGGGTATTAATTAGTGCAGAGAACAAATCCTGGGTGTTTCCTTCTTGTTCTGCATGCTGGGATGACGAAGGATTTGTGTTTAGGCTGGCTTCTTTGGGATGGCGAGAGTTTGATGTGTGTGCTCCATTCTCTGCCTCCCCAGATGACATTCAACTCAATCAGCAGAGACGGACTGAGTTTCTCTTTTGCTCCCAAGCTGGAGACACACAGGTGAGTGGGATAGGCCTCCTTACCCTTCAGTTGTATACAGGCTCTTGGCGATCAGCCCCAGCCTCAGCCCCGGGGTCTGAAGGAGAGACCCCTGCTGCAATTAGGAGCTCCAATCCCGGGAGCACCATGCTGTCCTTGGATAGTCTGAAAAGACCACGCTGGGGACCCGAGGGGAAGGACATAACCATTCTTACTTACACACGGGGAAGACCTGATGGTGGCCATTCGGGAAAGTTCCCACACTGTGCAGGGGAGCACCTAGCAGAGGGGAGAGTGGGTGTGCCATGCCTGGAACAGCTTGTGTGCTGGCCAAGGACAGAGTCTGGTGAGACTTGCTGGCTCTCAAGGACGTGGGAAGAGACCCAGGGATGAGCTGCTCCGCTCCGTGTGGCTGCTGGCCAGGCGGGCACCGTTCAACTGCCTGGGAGGGGGAATCAGGCTGCATCCTCCCGTGACCTCACAGCGGCCCAAACCTGCAGACATACACGCCCAACACACTTCAACATGTATTCTGTCCTGGGAGTTCCGTGGAATTGGCACCCGCAGAGGCCACCATTCCTTCAAATAGCCACAGAGCCCGCCGGCCCCTTAAGGCTATCCTGAATCGAGAGCCTGGTATTTAAAGTGACAGCCACGCATCACGTTGAAGGGCAGACATCTGAAATTAGAATACCCAAAGATCAGGAGAGCAGATAAGATTTGGCGTGTTTTCATAAGGCGGCGTGTTTTAAGACATTATGCTCATCTGCACGGCGTTTGAAGGAATTTTGGGGTTTTTTTTTTAGACCCCCACCAGAACCCTAGGCCACTTTCAGCCTGAGCCCTGTCCATGATTTTGCTCCAGAAACTGAACAGATGGGCTCTGAGTCGAGTGTTCCTGAGTCTGGGCACCAGAAACCTCACCCCGCTCAGAAATACAATGAGCAGGACTCACCCCAAAGCATAAAAACACCTATGTTTGCCCAGCTGGTGGCTCAGTGGTTAAGTATCAACCTATGAACCAGGAGGCCATGGTTTGATTCTCGGTCAGGGCACATGCCCGGGTTGTGGGCTCGATCCCCAGTGAAGGGTGTGCAGGAAGCAGCTGACCAATGATTATCTCTCATCATTGATGTTTCTATCTTCCTCTTCCTCTCCATAATCAATAAAAAAAATTTTTTTTAAAGGAAGCTCTTGCTTTAAACTATTCAGTTAACACACACACACACACCACACACTCAAAACACACACCCCGATTTTTATTTTTATTTTTTAAATATATTTTTAATTGATTTTTTACAGAGAGGAAGGGAGAGGGATAGAGAGTTAGAAACATCATTGAGAGAGAAACATCGATCAGCTGCCTCCTGCACACCCCCTACTGGGGATGTGCCCACAACCAAGGTACATGCCCTTGACCAGAATTGAACCTGGGACCTTTCAGTCCGCAGGCCGACGCTTTATCCACTGAGCCAAACCAGTTAGGTCCACACCCCGATTTTTAAAGAATTTTTATGGATCACCAGATACTTGCCCTGAGCTGCCTCCAAGTGCAGGTTTCTTTAGGGACTCCCAACCTCCCCTCGGCGAGATGATAGACCAGCCAAACCCACAGACTCACCAGGCGCTCGTTTTTAAACAGGCCCCGGAGCACAGGCTGAAGGGCCGAGGATTTGGTTTTGCCCTTTTGCAAAGGGAGGGAGGAATCTCGTTTCCTGCTGTGAGCACCAAGAGGCATCGAACTTCAGAGCTGGGTGACAGCCGTCTGTGGTGTCCATTTTCTGAACTTTTCCATCTTTCCCAGACTGAAATTATGTCCCCATTAAACAGGAACTCTCCATGCTCCCCCCATCTCAGCCCCTGGCAGTCACCATTCTATTTTTTATCCCTCTGATTTTAATTACTCTAGGTCCTTCATATAAGTGGAATCGTATAATATCTGTTCTTTTGTGACTGGCTCATTTCACTTAGCATGATGTCCTCAAGGTTCATCCATGTTGTAGCATGTGACAGGATTTCCTCCCTTTTTAAGGCTGCATAATATTCCGTTGCATGTGTATATCATAGTTCGTTTATCTATTTATCTATCGGTTAACAACCATTTGGATTGTCTCCCCCCTTTTTGGAAAATTCTGCTATGAACATCAGTGTCAAATACCTGTCTGAGTCCCTGCTTTTCATTCTTTTGGCTTTAAACCCAGAAGTGGAATTACTAGCTCATACGGCAATTCTACATTTTTTTATTGAGGATCTGCCGTAAGATTTTTCACACCTGCAGAGCACAAGGGTTCCAATTTCTTCACATCCTCACCAACACTTGTTATATTGTCTTTCCCCCATCTCTATGTGTATAAGATGGTATCTCTCCATCGTTTAAAAAATTTATTTTATTTTTTAATTTAACCATGGTTGCTATACAACAGTGGTCGGCAAACTCATTAGTCAACAGTACAACGATGGAAATTTCTTTTGAGAGCCCAATTTTTTAAACTTAAACTATATATGTAGGTACATTGTTATTAACTTAAATAGGGTATTCCTAAGCTGGCCTTTGCTAAAAACTCAAGGAGCCAAAGAGCCTCATGTGGCTCGCGAGCCGCAGTTTGCTGACCACTGGTAAACAATATTATATTAGTCATATTAACTTCAGGTGTACAACATAGCGGTTCGACATTCTTTAATTTGACTTTGGCTTTAAATCGCATTTCCCTGATGATTAGCGATGTTGTGCATCTTTGCACGCGCTGATTGACCACCTGTATATCCATGTACTTCCATGTACTTTGTCCGTTTTTAAATTGGATTTTGTTTTCTTATTGAGTTGACTCTTTTTATATATATCACAAAATGGGTCCTAGAAAGACGGTGTTTATCCACAGGCACTCGCTGGGTAGTGGTAGAGCCCGAGTCAGAACCAGGGGGCCCAGTACCTCAGCAGGGCTTTGTCCCACTTCATTCCCTACGGAGGAGGAAGCCGAGGGTGGAGGCCGGGACCTTCGCCTCTGCTACTCAGGCCTGTCACCTTTGGGGCGGCATCTACCAGCGACAGCCCCGCGAGCAGCTTCTTGCTGAGTGACTGGGGCCTCGTGTCTCAGCCCTGGTGTTAGGACTGAATTGTGTCTCTGTTCCCGAAATCCACACGTTGAAATCCTAACCCCTAACGAGACAGGGCCTTTAAGGAGGTAATTGAGGTAAAGTGAGCTCCTATGGGTGGGCCCTGATTTAATAGGACTGGTGTCCTCATAGGAGGGGAGACGCTGAGCGCTCTCTGGGTCAGGCTGTGTGCGCACAGGGGAGACTCTCGGAGGACACAGGGAGAACACGGCTGCCTGCCAGCCAGGAGGCGAGGCTTCACTGCCAGCCCACCCTGCCCATGCCTTGATGTTGGACTTTCCTCATCCAGAACAGTGAGAAATGCATTTCTGTTGTTGAAAACACACAGTCTGTGGGTGTCCTGTCTGGTAGCCAAACTGCCATCCCCTGGGTTCAGAGAGTTACTGGATGGAGAAGAATCCAGAGAGAAGTGCTGGGTGGGTATGGGTGGTCAAGTTGACCAGATTCTGGTGGGGTGTTGCCCTAGTTTCTGCATTTATAACAAGTTCTCAGGTGATACAGATGCTGTTGTTCATGCCTTTTGAATAGAAAGCGCCCCCCCCCCCCCACACACACATAAATAAGGGGAAATCTGTGCTGGAATTGCAGCTACCATGGGAGTCTGGAGTGTTTTTGAGTACCACAGGCCCCTGTCACATCACCCCCCTGTCACCCCACCCCTCTCCCCTGCATCTCACCAGGCTTGCATCTGTGGCACAGAGGGTCTCAAGCTTGAGCGTGCAGTTCTCAAGCTTCGCAGCTTGCCGGGCCCTGTTCTGTATATCCTCTGATTCCATAGGTCAGGGTGGGTCCCAAGAATCTGCATTTCAAGTGATGCTGGTGCTGCAGGTCTGAGGGCCAGACTTGGAAACCACTGTTGCAGAGTCGCTGAAACCAGGGTACCACGTGGGTCCTGTAATAGAGTGATCACCTACAAATCAGTGATCGGGCACCGCTCTGCGCTGGGTTGCTGAGCAGACGAGAGAGAGAAGGTTTGCAAGGGCCGTCACGCGCCGCGTTTTCCTTAGTCTGTGTCCCGGCGTCTGTCTGCTGCTGTCACAGCAATGACAAGGTGTTTCAGGCCAGTGGTCAGTTGTTTTAGTTGCTTGACTTACCCTTTTCATGGAGTTGAGTAAACGAACTAAATGCATAGTGGGTTGTTGTTTTTCCCAGGATACTGTTTGGGAAAGCGGGGTCTAGAAGACCGGCCTCTGAAATACCCAGGGCAGGGCTTAAACTTGAACGTGCATACAACTCACCTGGGTCCTTGTCTGAATGCCCATTTTTATCCAGTAGGTCTGGGATGAGGCTTGAGAATTTGCATCTCTAAAAAAGATTAAACTTAATCTTTTGTTGTTGTTGTTGTTAATCCTCTCCTGAGGATATTTTCTCATTGATTTTTAGAGCGAGTAGAAGGGAGGGGGAGAGACAGAGGGAGAAGAGAAACACTGATGTGAGAGAGACACATGGTATGCCTCCCGCACACACTCTGACCAGGGAGGGGGGATTGAGGTATGTGCTCTTGACCCTAATCGAAACCAGGACCCTTCAGTCTGTGGGCCGACGCTCTGTCCATTGAGCCAAACCAGCTAGGCCAACCTTACTCTTTTGCCTTTTAAATTTCAACTACAGCCCAAACAGTGGGAGAGGTCAACATCACACACCAACCCTGCCCCTTGTCATGGGGATGTCGAGGGAAGCAGAAGGGCCCTCAAGTCCCACTGCCTACCACATGCTGTCTGGGCGATGCTGGCAGAATCCCTTCACTTTCAGTTCATTCTTTAGAAGTAGCTGCTCATCTGTAAAAGGGGGAAGGTAATAGCTGTCCATTGTGAGTCTGGATGACCCACCCAGTCCAGAAGCAATTTGGAAATTGTAAATTTGCAAATGCGAGGGATTATCATAAAAAAAAAAACAGCAGAGAAGCTGGGGGCAAAACTTGCTGTGTTGACTTATGAAAAACTAATTTTACGGGGGCCTTGGCCAGAGGCACAGTGGGATGAATGCAGAGAACAATAAAAACAGTAAAATATATTGGTGTTGGTCCCAACTTAATCCAACCAGAAATTTGCAAACCCTTTGAATTTTGACCACCTTCAAAAGAAGCCAGCTGGGTAAACAACTTAGACGTTGTTTAAGTTGTTAAATGTACATTAGCTCATGCAACAGCTATGAGTACTAGGTAACAGCACAGGCCTCCTCCAATTTAAAAATCAGCAGGATTTTAAAAGCAAGTGAGTGGTTTGGAATTTAGCTCATTTCACAACCAATGCAACCAATATTGTGAATGTTGTCTGAGTCCCTGAGCTGGGTCACACGCCCATTTACCTCTTAACACAGCTCAAGTCCAACAACAATAACAAGTAATAGCCATCGTGTGTGAAGAGCATTTATGGTTTACAAATCATTTCTATATTCACTCATTTTTACTTCCTCCCCATTTTAAAGATGAGGAAACTGAGGCTTAGAGAGGTTAAGGGAGTAAAGACTATAGAAGCAATGACAGGGCAAGAGCTTAAACCTGGTCTGCTGATTTCAAGACGGTGCCTACTTATTGTCTTCTAGAACCAACCCCAGTGAGCAGAGCCCTAAGGGTTCTATCTTGGATCACCATATACACACCTATTTCCGCACCTACAAGCTCTGGGTCTCTCCTTCACCTGCCTCGTCTCCCACCTTCCAATGGGGGCTTCATCAAGACAGGGCCAAGGGCAGAGGTATTTATTATTCAAGAGAGAGAAACTAGCCCTAACCGGTTTGGCTCAGTGGATAGAAGCGTCGGCCTGCGGACTGAAGGGTCCCAGGTTCAATTCCGGTCAAGGGCATGTACCTTGGTTGTGGGCTCCATCCCCAGTAGGGGGCATGCAGGAGGCAGCTGATCAATGTTTCTCTCCCTTCAATGTTTCTAACTCTCTATCCCTCTACTTTCCTCTCTGTAAAAATCAATAAAAATATTTAAAAAAAATCAATAAAATTTTAAAGAGAGAGAGAGAGCGAGAGAGAGAGAGAGAGAGAGAGAGAGAGAGAGAGAGAGAGAGAGAGAAACTACCTTAGTAGCTTTAGAGGGATACCCTGTGCTTCTTGGGCTCCTAGTTACACTTTAATTTCAAGGGGCTGGTCTCCTCTCTAACGGGAAGCAAATTTACTATCTCTAACTTAAGCCAGAAAAGGGGTGTATTGCTTAGGATTCCTTCTGGCTGCTGATGACTGAGACTTGCAATAACGTTGGCTCATATACGGTGGAGGATTGTTTCTCTCACCTAACCCCTGAAGGTCGGTAATACAGGGCTGATACGGTAGTTTCACAAGCACCTATGCAAAGTGCGTGGCACATAGACTATATTTATCATATTGTAGCTATTCTTATGATACGTGGTCTGGCACAGTTCTGAACACACGGGGTTCAATAAAAGTTAGTCAGCGCTCTCTTTCCTTTATATGTGTAGGTGGTCAGCTCCTTCCACCTGTAGGCCTGGGCTGCAACGCAGAGGGCCGAGCCTGCCAGAGGGCCGACCAGGGCGGGGGAAAATGCTTCGCAATCAGTTATGAGCTGATATGCCCCTTAGAGGCCCTTCCCTCCTTCCCGCTTGCTGGCCCTTTAGGGCCCTGCCCCGCAAGATGCCAAGACTTGGGTTGAGACTGGGACTCAGGAACACTGTGTCAGCTAGAACCATCTGCTCCAACAATTCATTATGGCCTTCTGAGGTCTGACTTGTTCCAAATAGCCCTGGGTTGCCTGGGTTGCCTACTCCCCTCTCCCACCGCGCTGACCTGAATCCAGGCAACAGTTGACACAGAGGCCTTCATCGTTATTAGACTCATGATGGTTCGAATGACTTTTGTTGTTTTTAAAGCAGGAAACCAGCCCTCAGCCCATTCTAGAAATTCTTCTTGTTAAAGGAATTGAACTAACAAAAAGGAGAATAAGTCACATTCCCAAACAAATGAAATGAATGGGCCAAGTCAAGAGATGGCTTCCTTCCAACTGCGGGAAGTGGGCTTCTCCTGGCCAGGATTATGGGGCCGGGGACGCATCATACCCCTGCTCCCCCACCTCCTGTTCCCTCCTTGACCCAGGCCCCCAAGCCCCCAGGACAGAAGAGAAGTCTGGGTGTTACTTTCCACCAAGGTCACCTGAGGAATCCGGGGGTCGGACTCAGTGAGGCAACTCAGTCAAGTGTCAGGCTGTCCGGAGTCCAGCCTCCTTCCTTCCCGGAGTCTTAAGGCTTCAGAGGGTCTTTGCTCTGCGGAGGTCCTGAGGCAGCAGGAGAGGGGGCTGCGGTGTGGACATCGAGGCCCAGGAAAGCTCCCCAAGGCAGCATTCCTAGGGAAAAGGCTCCTGCGGTTGTTTCTCCACCCGCCCTGGGCAAGGTCCTCCCTTCACCCCTTCTTTAGTCCGACGGAAGTAAACTCCGTCCCCCGGGTCCTGTAAGCCCAGACGCCTTCCCTGAGTGAGCGGGAGGGAGGCCGAGGCCCTGACGGAGCAAGATGTTCTGCCAGTCATCAAACACAAACGTTTTTGAAGTTAACGCACCTTCTTGGAAGTTCTAATAAGGTATAATATTCTGCGCTATTGTTTAATTTTTACTTTCAGTAAAAGTAAAAATTAAACAATACTTTGGGAGACAGGGCCTTGGGGTGTCTTGCACCACAGCCCAGGAAAACTTTTATTACACAAAGTTCTCATCAGGCAAGATTTATTTTTCCTGCCCCCAGATCTCCATTCAAATGTTCTGTGCATATCCAGTTACAAATGCCAATACCTTTAAAATAAAAAAATTTTTTAATTGATTTTAGAAAAAGAGGAAGGGGGAGACACACACACACACACACACACACACACACACAGAGAGAGAGAGAGAGAGAGAGAGAGAGAGAGAGAGAGAGAGTTTTATTGTTCCACTTATTGATGCATTGGTTGATTGATTCCTATATGCCTGACTGGGTTTTGAACCTTCCACCCAGCCAGGTCTGACAATATCTTTTTGAAAGTGTGATAGTGAGAGGTCTTGAGAGTTTGACATGCTTGCAGGGGATGGTAAATGAACTTCCTCAGACACACACTCCTCAGCAAGGGAGTTCTCAGGGGTCTAAGTCTTGGCATTGGAGAGGGAATTCTATCCCGTGGTTAAAGGGTTTTTAATCTTCCATGGTTTTGGGATAAATATTCCACAGAGTAGATTTTTCAGACTACTGAGGGCGTTTCCCTTTAAGCACCCACATTCTTTCTGTACTATACAGAATGTTATTCTGGCATAGGATTCCCGAGACCACGGAGAATACCTAGATTACAAAAGGAAGGGCGTACATATATGATTGGATTGCTCAGACATCAGAATCTCATGTCACTTGTTTCTTTGTCAAGTTCCCCACACGTGTGCTAAAATCTCTCTTACTTGATTAACAATTTTTTTTTTTGTGCTGGTTGGAGCAATTGCTGAAATAGATTGAGGAGTCAATTTGTCTTGTTTCTGAATCCAATTGGCCTTGAGCATCCGGCGTACTCTGAGTAGGGTCCCCACGTCACTGTAGATCAAGAAAACACAGGCAGTGACTGTGAAGGGAGAATAGATTCTAAAAGGTCTAAAAATGATCCAACTGACAAAAATTCAAATGTGAAGGGGGAACAAAGTTAGGATAAGGTATAAACATGCTGTGGTATAAATGAAACACTTCGTTCTGTAGGTTACTCCAAACATCTGTTTCCTGCAAAAGGAGAACCACTTTCTTAGTTATCCTCTTCGTCTCTTCACTTCTATCGCAGCTCTGGAAACCAGCTTTGTGTGTGCGCCCACTCTCTGAGGCAGTGGGCACAGCGGTCGCGAGGGGAGGCTCTGGAGCCGAACAGGCTTGGCTCTACCACTTATTGGATGTATGGCTTCAAGTAAGTCACTGGACCTCTCTGGCTTCGGTTTCCTGATCTGTAAAATGGGGCTTCTTATGGTTCTACTCACCGGGCTGTTGAGAGGGTTAAACAGAACAATCACATAAAACTTTTAAAAAAAATATTTTTTAATTGATTTTTTACAGAGAGGAAGGGAGAGGGATAGATAGTTAGAAACATCGATGAGAGAGAAACATCGATCAGCTGCCTCCTGCGCATCCCTTACTGGGGATGTGCCCACAACCAAGGTACATGCCCTTGACCGGAATCGAACCTGGGACCTTTCAGTCCGCAGGCCAAAGCTCTATCCGCCGAGCCAAACTGGTTAGGGCCCACACAAAACTTTTAGGAAAGTGCCTGGAACATAGTAGGTGCTCAATAAATGTTAAAGGTGATGATCACTGGTAATAGGGATAACGGCCAACAACCAGGCACATTGAGGGCGGACTCTGGCCATTGACAGGTGTACTCATGGGCATCCTTGTGCTAAATCTTAATCCCAACTAAAATGAAAGTCACTGCATGTCCAACCTTCAGGGTTGCTCGTGAACAGAGTAGACACCGAGGGTCTACTCTACTGGGTACTTCCTGTTGCAGCAAAGAGAGCCAGGAGCCTGAAAGGACCTTTCTGTTGGGATTCACATTCCTCTTGAGGAACCAGGACTGCCATGCCGATGAGTCCTCACACGTCTCAGAGGTGTGTGTTTGGGGCTGTTAGCCCTTGAACAAAATGGCCTGGACACTAGCGTGTTTTGAATGTGAATGTTTGCATTTCATAGTTTCCTGCCTTCTCTTCCTGCCGGCGGCTGGTTGCTGTTATTGCCAGTATGCCTGCTTCCAGCAGCTCCCCTCCTGCTCATTTCCTGCGTCCATGGGCTGGGAAACCTGAGGGTAAAACTTATTAGCATTTCCTGGAAGAGACAAGGCTTTAGTGAGAGCCTGAGGGCTGTGCCGTGAGCAACGCCTCAAGCTGGTGGAGGCTGTGTACTGTGGTAGAGACAGCGGTGGGCAAGGAGTCGACCTGGTCTCCAATCACTGATTTTTAAAAAGTTTTATTAAAAAATTATCATACAGTAAATTTGACTCTTTTTCCTTTTAGTGTACAGTTCTCTAAATGTTAGCACGTGTATAAACCTGGGTAAGCACCACCATAGTCAGGGTACGGAGCAGTTCCCGGACCCCAGATGACTCCCGGTGTGGCCATGCTCTCCCTCACCCAGAAGCCCTGGCGCCCGATGGCCTGTTCGCCATCACTACAGTTTTCATTTTTTCGGGAACGTCATATGGTTTGTAACTTGTTGAGACTGGATTTCCTCCTTCAACATAATGTCTTTGAGAGTCATCCCCGTTGTTGAGTCTATCAAAAGTTCATTGCTTTTTACTGCTGAGTAGAATTCCATTATATTGTTGAGGAACATTAGGGATTTTCCAGCTTTGGGCTCTATCACAAACAAAGCTACTATTAACATTGGTGTCCACATTTTTGTGTGAACATTAGTTTTCATTTCTCTAAGGTAAATATCCAGGAGAGAGTTTTCTGGGTCATATGGAAACTATATGTCTAATTTTATAAGAAACTGCTAAATCATTTTCCAGAGTGGCTGTGCTGTTTTGCATCCCCACCAGTAATTTCCAGTTGCCCTGCATTCTTGTCAGCACTTGGTATTGTCTGTCTTTTAAAAAATTATTATTATTATAGTCATCCCAGTGGCTGAATTAGAATTTCATGGTGATTTTGATTTGCATTTTCCTAATGGCTAAGGAAGTGAAACATCTTTTCATATGCTTATTTGCCATTCTTATATCCTCTTTGATGTAGTGTCTATTCAAGTCACTTGCTATTTTTTTAAAGGTTGGTTTTCTTATTGTTGAGTTTTAAGAGTTCTTTATATCTTTGGATACAAGTCCTTTGTCAGATCTGAGATCCACGGATGCTTAAACAAATTACTTAAGCATCTGAGCCTTCCTCTCTTATTAAATGTGGATAATGTGGTTTTCTCTACCTGCTTCCCAGGGTTGCTCTGAGGGTCAAATGACAAAGGCCCGGGAGACATAGGAAATTGGGAAGCGACCCCATTGCTGTTTGGATGACCCAGGTTCTTCTGTGAATGGTCTGTGGCTAATGAGTATTTATTTGCATAATGTTATGCTCCTTCCAAGCTCGTACTTGACAGATTAAAGAGGTTCAGGTTAAAGGGGAAATGTGTGGAGAAATGGTTTTTGCTGACAAGCTATCCTCTTTGATCTCAGCCACAACCTGGAGCACAATATCCTCTCCCAGAGCCCCGAAGACTCAGCCAGGAAGGTGCTACTGGTCAGGTAGGGGGTGAGCCTCCAGCGTGAGAAGCTCCTCGGGACACAGTCTCTCCTGGGGACCGTGAGCAGAGCCCAGCCCTGTTGATGTGTCACAATTGAGGATGAAAGAGAGACGAGCGAGGAAGGATCTGGCTCTTTCCCAAGTGAGAGGAGGATTGCTAGAGCCCACCCTCCAGTTCCCATTGCTTTGCAAAGCCAGCCCAAGCTTGAGGGTGGCTAAGAGGAGGCAGTGGTAGCAGAATGTACAGTACCCACATCCTGGGAGTGCTTACCCCTGTCCTACCATGATTACCCGTGTCCCAGTGGTGCTTACTGTATTCCAGTAGCGCTCACCTGTATTGTAACAGTGGGCGTAGTGACGGTCTTCCCACTGTCCATCTGTCCCTCCTACAGCACATTCCAAAACTTCCATTCGAAGCTCACGGGGTCATCCTCGAAAGGAATCCCATTTATCCTGCTACTGACTGATTCTGGGACGGGCATGACCTGATTCTGCCAAGGAGACAGAAGAAGCGGTTTGCTGAAGGTCTCTGGAAGAATGCTCCATCTTTTGTGGAGGAATGACAAGCCAGAACCATTCATTGTCTCTGATTGTCTCTCTGTGTTCATCTCTCTCCCCATTGTTGGGCTGCCAGTAGCCATGACCACAGGGTCCAGACTTGGAATGAGGTCAGTCCTAAGGATGGAGCTCTGGAAAGAACCCGCGTCCTTCTTTCTGTCCTTGAGCCACAACATCGGCACCTGAAGCCCACCCTGCCTGCATGTCTTCCCATGAAGCTGACGATCTTCTCTCCAGTTTAATTCAGTGAGAGTTGGGTCTCTTACTATTTGTGGCCCTAAACATGGTGACTGTGATAAGCTGTCCCCCTCACTCATCTTAGGGGCCCTGCTGACTAGGTAGACTTCAGGGTGTAGAGAGGTTCTGGGGGTGGAGGAGAAAGGAAGAAGGTGGAAAAGACAGTGGACTCTTTTCTCTTTGACAGCCTGACATCAAGACAGTTTTATGGACTAAGTCTCAGTTTTTTTCTCTTTTAACACGGACGCATTGAAAATCACCTAAGTCTTATTAACTTGGGTTAAACAGGGGAGAGTCTGAAATTCGGCATCTATTGAAAGGAATGCAGTGCTATTATTCTGGAGTTCGCAGTAACTCAACACCGGCTGGAGGTCCTGCTGGACCGCTTTAGGGAAGACAATTAACATATTGTTGCCATGCCAACACTAATAATTTCTTTGGGGATTTTTCTTCACATATATGGCATTGTGGCTAAGTCAATAGTGTACCCGAGGTAACAGGCGGTGGGGGGTTAACCTATTTCAGGGAACAGAGTGTTTTCAAGGACTCAGCAGTGGCCATTGGCAGAACAACCCAGTGCTAATTATGCATTCAGGGAAGCAGGCTCAGCCCAAGCCCGCACTGCCCGAATGAACGTCCACTGATTTCCAATCGGAGGAATCCTGACGGCGGATGCTCCGATGCTCCGTGGCACAGGCACTGGACGGCAGTGCATGCACCAGGAATCACATGCTCATGGGCGGCTCCAAAGCAACGCATGTGAGACACGTCAGGGGAAGCTTGCCTGTGCCCTGTGCATTGTCAGAGGATTTCTCACTGTAGGGAATGTGGTTGCATGTGGGCTCTTTTAGTAACCACTGGTTACCAAGGCAGCGTGTGTGCACTTAGAAAGGGGGAGAGATAAAGAGAGAGGGAGAGGGAGAGAGAATGGGTAGGAGAGGAGAGAGAGAGGAAGAGAGAGAGAGAGAGAGAGATTGAGGCCAGCTGGCAGGATCACCACTTGACATGTGGTGATTTCTCACAAGCCCCGAGCTCTGAGAGGAGAGAGGACTGTGAGTCCTTAGTCCTGTCCCCAGGCCAGTTTTCCTCTGTGGCCTCTTGGATTGTTACCTAAAACCTTGAGCCAGAGCATATCAGGCTGTTTTCCTTAGCAGATAAAGACTGCTCATTTTAAGAAAAACAGCCATCTAATATTGGTGCCTATTTAAGATGTAGGTGGGGAGGGCCCTTTTAGTAAATAGGAAATGGCTTTGGACGAGGGGGACCCCTCAGCAGGCCTCGGGTGTGGGAGCACTGCCTTGAGCTACCTGAGAGTCAGGTTCCCTCTTTCTTCCATCACTAAGGGTGACTTGAGCACCTACTACATGTCAGGCACTGAGCGGTGTGGATATGAGGGTGAATGAAATGCAGAACCTACCCTTGAGGGGTCACGGTATAATGGGAGACACACCTATACACACACACACACACACACACACACACACACACACACGTGCGCACGCACACAGCTACAGCTCTAACGTGTGTTGAGATGTAGCTGGAACTTGAAGGTCAAGGAGGATCCAAAGCATAGGGGGTAGAGCAGACAGCATCACAGAGCCTGGCTGTGGCTTGGAGGTGGTTTGTCTGGGGACCCCAGCCTGGCTGTAGGGTGCAGGTTGTTCTTCTTTGCTACTGGAATCAGGACTCCTTGGAAGGTAGCTGCATCGGGGCCAGAGAAAATCAGGATGGAAAGTTCTGGATCATCTTATTGTTGCCAGAAAGGAAGAATGCTTTCAAGGGTGCCAAGAGCCTCCTGAAGATGCTCCTCATGGGCAAGTTTGGCAAGTTGACTCTCTCACGATGTGGTTAATTGGAGCCAACTCATGAAAGGCCATGAGTTTAGAAAGATACTCAAATGAGAAAAATTAGTCTAGCACTGAACAAAAGGGTAGTTGAATGATTTGAGGTATACATACCTCAAATAGCACTGAACAAAAGGGTAGTTGAATGTAGGGTATACATACATTTTATTCTAATAAGCAAGCGAGTGTTAGTGTATATGAGGAGTTTGTTTCTTCTGTAAGGCGTGTGACCGGTTATCGTGGTTGAGGGTGTGTGTGAACCTCACATTCCCTCTTGGCCTCATGCAGTGGCCAGCCCCCATAGGCGGCATCTCCCAGGATCCTGGCCAGGTGTGGCCTGGAGAGTGGGAGGAAAGGAGAAGCCAGCTTATGTCTCCCCAGCATCGGCAGCATCCCTTCTCTGGGGCCCGGAAACAACTCCTCTTCTTTGTCCCACCAGCCCAAAGGTGCCAGCAGTGTCCTCTCCTTGCTAATCTCTGGTTACCTCACCCCATTTAGCTTCTCAGCTATATAACCAATGCCCTTCAATAGGTTCCATGTAAATGACTAAATGACCTCTGTCCTCCTGGTTAGTATCTGATAGGATATGTCATTGTTTCTAGCTGCCTAAGCAGGAAAGAATAATCCCCAGGAACTGCTGGTAAGTAAACCAAATAATCCCAGAATAAACAGACACAGTAGCAAGGGCAGGAAGGGGCGATGAGCACTGTGATCACACAAAATCCGGGCAGAGGGACCCAAAGCTGATGGGCTCTGGTGGGCACACGCAAAGAGCAAGGAGAGGACACTGCTACGACAGCATGCTCCCCAGCGACAAATTCGTCACACGTCCTGAAGAGAAGAACTCACTTTGCCTGAGAGTGATGGGTTTGAGGAAAGAATACCTCACAGGTGAAGCGCTCTTCTCATTACATCATCTCAGCAAAGACACCAAATTTTAAAACTTAAAAAAAATTCTTCAAAAAGACAGATGCTTAAAACTCCCTTCAATCACAAGTAAAAGTCTTTTGTGTTTTTTTTTTTAATTTATTCAATCAAAAGAAATTGAGCCTGGAGACCTGGGACTCATGTTTGAGTCACCTTACATTGTACATCCAGGTCCCGGGTCTCAGCCAAGAATCAGTTGGCCAATAGCCCAATTCTATGTCCTTAGCTTGTCTGAGAAAGTGTCCTCTGTCTTTGGCTCTGGTAAGACTAATGACTTCCCAGGAGGGAGTAAAATATTACTGAAACCCTAGGATGATATAAAAATGCAATAAAGAACAACTAAATGTAGCAATAATCCTGGGAAGGTAATATATCAAGTGCAGAATAATGAATAAAGGCCACTGTGGGTCTATATTTTAGTGGGCATAGGAGAGTGTGGTTATGGTTATGTGGCCTTTGCATTTCTGAATGTTTGGGCCACACTTGAGGTATTTGAAGTATTCAAAAGAATCCAATGCAATGTTTGTCACTGCATTTCAAGTTGTTGACGAACATTTAATTCATCATATTCATAATTGAGAAAAATTCGTTTTCTGGGTTCTGTTCATTAGATGTATGGGTAACAAATTAAGCATTAAGGAAAGTCCACACAATTGTAGGGGTTTCTTTCCCCCATAGAAAAGCCCCTTAGGCTTTAAATCACCTATGTGTGGGTTCCAATGGGACTAACAGTCTCCCACCCCCATCTTTCAAGCTGTAAGCTTTCAGGCCACTGAAACTGGGCGCTCTCATAGATGCTGTTAAGCATTCACATCTTTCATCTCTTTTATCCTCACAAGCACTGGGTGGTATCATCTTCACTTGACAAAGGACGAAAGTAACTGTGTAAGTTACACTGAGTGGCCAGATTATGATGATCTCTGAATGCATAATAATCTGGCTACTCAGTGTATAACCTATATAATAAAAGGCTAATATGAAAATTGTCCCCTCGACCAGGAGTTCGACCAGCAGGCAGGCTGGCCAACCACCCATGTTCCCTACCCCTGGCCAGGCTGGCTGGACCCCACCCATGCATGAATTCATGCACTGGGCCTCTAAAGGAAGATTCCTGCAAGAATAGAGCTTCCTGTGGCCTGAGCAAAGCTGAGGCGGACTTCACTCCCTTCTCCGCTGCCTCGCTCCCTTCTCTGCCGCTTTGCTCCCTTCTGCAGTGCTTGGCTTCCTTCTACGCTGTCTTCAGTCTTTGCTCTGCACCTGCATATGCAAATTAACCACCATCTTTGTTGGGTTAATTTGTATACTCACTCCTGATTGGCTGGTGAGCGTAGCAGAGGGACAGTCAATTTGCATGTTTCTCTTTTATTAGTGTAGATATATACTGAGTGGCCAGATTATTATGTGTTTAGAGATCATAATAATCTGGCCACTCAGTGTAGAATGCATTTGGCTGCAAGAAAGAGAACACTGGACCCAAAGAGACTTAAACAGCAACAGGTTCATGATCTCCGTGAAAAGTAACCCTGTGATCCTGCTAGCTGTGGGACTGGCTCATTTAGGGCCTCCATGATGCCAGGTCTCAGCTTCTCTGTGATTCTCTTGGCTCCTCCTCATGGCCACAAGGTGGCTGCAGTAGTCCCACGCCTCAGGAGTGTCCTCAGGGAAGGCCATTTCTCTGGTGGGGCTTTTGGTATCAGCGAGGAAATTCTCTCTTAGCAGCACTTTGGTGACTTCTCCTCACTGGGTTCTCTATGGCAGATAAAGAATGGAGGCCAGCGAGGTCAAGCCCCTAGTTCACGGTTACCCAGCTAGTCGACGCAATGGGAGCTAGGATGCAGGGACCCTTTCATCAACCCCCTCCCCCTCATCCTGCAGGGACAGAGGCTCATCAAGATCCCATAGCCCAGTGGTCGGCAAACTCATTAGTCAACAGAGCCAAATATCAACAGTACAACGATTGAAATTTCTTTTGAGAACCAAATTTTTTAAACTTAAACTTCTTCTAACGCCACTTCTTCAAAATAGACTCGCCTAGGCCGTGGTATTTTGTGGAAGAGCCACACTCCAGGGGCCAAAGAGCCGCATGTGGATCTCGAGCCTCAGTTTGCCGACCACGGCCATAGCCAATTTGTCTCAGCCACCATGGCCATCAAGTGGTTCCTCCTTGTGTCTGACCAAAATCTGTCCTGCTTTAATTTATGCCCAGCGTCTTCTGCTGAATCTCCAAAGAGGCCTTTTTCTGGACTATTGGAATAGTTAGCTCATGAGTCAATGAGCCCTCCCACCTGCCACCCAGCTCTGCCACCCAGCTCTGCCCTGTGTGTCCTTACATGCCCACTCTAGGGCCTCTCCCTGAAGATGTGGCCGATGCTTTCCTGGGCCACCTTCAGGGACAAATGGACCGGGGTCTCTGGGCAATGTCCCCTCCTGCCACAGTCTCAGCTGAGCTTTAGCAGGATATGGCTTCTCCCCAGCCTGGCAATGAAGTGTCACCTTCCCCACATCTTCCTTGTACTTCCCAGACCCCCCCACCTTCCACCTGGCTGGGGAGTCCTGTGACCTACTAATACGTGAACCGGGGATGGGAAGACTGTCCCATAGACCGTCACTGTCCACTAAGGCAGCCACGAGCCTTGGCTGTGTCAATCGATTAAAAGTAAGTGAAATGTAAAGTCCAGATCCTCAGCTGCACCAGCCACGTTTCAGGTGCTCGACAGCCGCCTGTAGCAAGCGCTTCTCTGCTGGACAGGACGGAGTCAGACCATTTCCCACAACAGCAGGTTCTATTGGCCAGTACTCCCTGTGGTCCTCAAACTCACAATCACGTGGAGGGCTTGTTACAACACCTAATGCTAAGGCCTTGCCTCCACAGTGGGACTGGGACAGATTGGAAGAATTTTGTTTTTAACAATTTCCTCAGTGATGCTAAAGGAACTGTGGGCTGTGAGGCTGTGGTGGGCACAGGGGCAGGTCTCGGCCCATCCTCCATGCCCCCGCCTGGCCCCTCCTGCCACAGCCTCCAGTCCCCTGTCTGCCGGCAGCCCCGCTCCTGCCACCGCCGCTACCACGCGCTGACGGCACCGGCCTCGCTTGCACCTGCTGATGGGCGCGGAGCGATTGAGGCCTGCACCAGCAGCAGGTGTGAGTGGGGCAGCACCATCACCTGGTGTGAGTGGCTGCTGGCCCTGATCACCCCTCAGGAGCAGGGAGAGGTGGAGAAGCCCTCAGGGGTGACTGGGGACAGCAGCCGCTGACGGCACTGAGCGATCAGGACTGGTGCCTGGTGGGCGCCGCCAGCGGGTGCAAGCAGCAGCTCCAGGTGCAAGCACCCAATGGGACTGCAGCACGTGGGAGCAAAGAATTTTCAGTAACCACCAGCAGCTCACCTCGATGACAGCTATGGGTGCCCTGCCTTGGTCTGGTGCCCCCACTCACCTGCTCCACCATCCCGCTGTGGCTGATGCCCGCCATGTTCTGAGCTCTGCCGCCTGCTGCAGACACCCGCCATGTTCCACATGCACCCCCTAGTGGTCAGCAAACGTCATAGTGACCGGTTGTTCAGTTGTTCCACCGTTAGGTCTATTTGCATATTAGGGTTTTATATATATAGATTCATGGGCCATACAAAATTATCATCTTAAAAATTAGCCTGCTATATTTGGTCACGCATTTCATTAACTCCCCCCTAATGCCTTGGCAGGGCCGGACCAAAAGATTTCGCGAGCCTTATGCAGCCTGCGGGCTGGATGTTCCCCATCCTTGCATAGCAGCTGGTCCGGAGCCCACACTTTGAGAACCAATGCTATTCACCCACCGCTGGGAGAGCCTGCTTCGAAGACTCCAGGTGCTGATCTGGATTGACCGTGGGAAGGAGTGTCCAGTGGACACAGCCCCCGCAGATGAGAGCATCTGGAAGGTCAAACAGTGGTGGGACAGTGGAGTGCATTTCTGGATTTGCCAAAAAAAAAAAAGAACACCCCAAAAACCACCAGAATAATCCTCCCCCGTGGGCCGCGTTTCCACCTGTCATAAGCTCTGAGCAGGGGCGACTGCAGTTCCCACGCTGACCACTGGCCTCTCTAAGGATGATACCAAACAAGAGGCCACTCCAGTGTCACCTAAGATGCTGGTCCCTGGTTGTGGTTCCCTTTCCACCTTCAGCTTCTCAAGACGCCCTGGCACCTGGCACCTCCTCTTTGGGAGAGGCCATGGGGTGGGCAGTGGACCGAAAAGCACTGGATTTGGAGTCAAAAGATTCAGATTCAAGTCTCTTTGTGACCTTGGCCATTGCCCCTCTGAGTTCAATAATGGGATAGTAATGGTCATATTACCTACTTTAGGAAGCTGCTCTATGCTCGAGTGGTATCATGTGTGAATTCTGCCTATAAATCGCAGAGTGCTGACCAAACCTCAGGTCCTGTAGCTGGTGTGTCACAGCAAGAGCGCCGGCTGTCTCCGGCCCGAGTGACTCGTTTGCACGCACATCTCTCCACAGCCCGAGAGCTCCTGGGGCGCGCTCTGTCTTCGTCATCGATTAATTTCTGGGCCCCCTAGTGCCTGACTTGAAATCCAGCAAATAGTTACCCTAAGGATGGTTATTATTCCAAAACCTCCAGCATTTATTATGTGTTGGGCGCTGTTCTAATGTATGAATTCATTTCATTCTTACTGCATTCCCACGAGGTACGTGTTGCTGTTATGAAATTACGCATAACGGGCACCCGGTAAATATGTATTGACGCATCTAGGGCAGCACGTGTCCAGCTGTAACACACGCAGGAGTCATCTGGGGATTTTGATCTTGTTAGAGTACACATCCTGACTCCGGAGGTGCTGCGCTGCCCACAGGCTCCCATGTGACGCGGCCGGACAGCAGGCCTCACTGTGAGCATCAAAGCTCTGGGCCATTGAACGTATCGTCAAAGAGAAAACATCTAGTCCCTCCGGGGGCGGGGGCAGGGGCGGGAAACACTCTGGAAAAAAAGAACTGTCTTACTTGGTAGCGAGAGGGTTATGGATTCTCAGGATCGACATCCTCTGAGAGGCCGATGAAGTGAGCCAACCAAAGGCAGCTTTTATTTATTTTAAGACGTTATTTTTATTGATTTCAGAGAGGAGGCGAGAGGGAGAGAGAGACAGAAACATCAGTGATGAGGAGAATCATCCGCCGGCTGCCCCGGGCATATGCTCTGACTGGGGATCTAACGGTGACCTCCTGGTTCATGGTCTGATGCTCAGCTACTGAGCCACGCAGCGGCGGGACCAGAGGCAGCTTCTCAAGTCTCACCGGAACAGTCTGTTCTCACCGTTTCTGGGAAAGGAGCGGGGCGGACACTTTTCAATATTAGGAACAGAGCTTCAGGGCTGGGTCCACACCTCTGACCTTAACAGGGAGCCCAGCAACGGATGCCAAGTTGCCTGGGGTTTGCCATCCAGGGAGGGCGCCAGGCCTTCCCGAGACAGCGCAGGCCCAGGTGGAACCGAGGCCAGTGTCCCTAGTGGGTGAGGGATGTTCAAGGGTAATGGGAGGAACTGTGTGTGTCGGACAGAGCTGGGTTCAAATGCAGCATCGCTACTTGCTAGCTGTTCCACCCCAGGGCAACGTACTTATCCTTGCAGCTCTGCTTTCTCGTGTAGCACAGAGGTAGTCCTGGGTCTGATGAGGAAACAGAAGTGCCTGGAGGGGATCCGTTGCACACATGGCAGAGCTAGGAAGCCATTGGGGGAAGGTGAGGCAATCAGGGATCAGCACAAGACCACCGGGGCTGGAGGGCCCCCCACGGGAGGAGGCACCACAGCCCAGGGGTCAGGTCGCAGGGTTGGGACTGGAACCATAGAGGACTCAGCCCTTGCCAGGATGCCACCTGAGTGAGGAGGAAGGAGGAGAAATACCGCTGCTTCTCCCTTTCCAATCTCCCGCGATTGTCCCCTGGGCTGACCTAACGCCTCACCTCCCAACGTGACACCACACGATGTCTAGCAATCACTGGTCACCGTGCAAACGTATCACAGCATAACCGACTGTATTCCCCTTCGCCTTTCGATGCTCTGTTGTTAGGCACATTCACATTAAGGATCATCACAGCATTGCCCACTATATTGTGCCCAGCTATTAGAAATCAATCCCTTTATTGTTATGTGATCGATCGTCTTTAACTCTGATAACTTGTTTTGCTCTGAAGTCTGTTCCATCGAAGATTAATATGGCTACTCCTGCCTTATTTTGATTTGTGTGAGCCATGTATATCTTTCTCTAGCCACTTACTTTTAATCTACACATGTCTTTATATTTGTTGACCCTGAGAAGGAAAATGCCTGTCCAAAAGGACTCCTGGTGGTTAACTGGGCCCAAATTGATAATCAGTCTAGTAGCTGTTGTTTGGTGGTGGTGGTGGGGTAAGGGAGGGGGCGGAGAGGAGCTCTCATGCACTGCGTTCCTACCTTCTGAGATGAACCTTATAAAGGAGTTCCTGGAATTGTATTTTGACCAATAGGATAGACTGGTCCATCAATTGGAGCTACACAACTATATCCTCATCTTTACCTACCAATTAGTGTATTCATACGACCAATGAGGATGTAAGATTCTGACCAATCAGAACAGTTCTATGTGGATCAATCAAACTGTGTAAATCTGGATTCTTCATTTGCATAAAAATGGACCAATCAAGGACCAGGGCAGGCACTTTCTCTATACAAGCCAGCCTCTCCTTTGTCTTGGCTGAGTAGACGTTTGGTTTCCACTGGAGGCTACCCTTCCCTAGTTTGCAAACTGTTCACCTGAATAAAGTCTCTACCCTACCCCAGACTGGGGACTCACGTTGGCATTGGATTGGTGGCAATGGCCTTTTGTTGACATATTTAAAGGGAGTTTCTGGTAGACAATGTATAGTTGGGTTTTGTTTTTTGATCCCCTCTGACCATCTCTGTCTTTTAATGGGAGTATTTAGACCATCGATGTTCAAAGTGATGACTGATATAGTTGGAATTATATCTACTATATTTGTTACTGTCCTTGTTCTTTGTTCATATTTTTTGCCTTCCACTCTTTCCGCTTTTTGTGGTTTTAATTGAACATTTTATATGATTATCTTCTCTCCTTTGTTGGCATATCAGTTGTACTTAAAGTTTTTTTAAATGTATTGATTGATTTGATTGTTTATTTTTTGTTGTTGTTAATCCTCACCAGAGGATATTTTTCTCATTGATTTTTAGAGAGAGTGGAAGGGGGAAGGGAGAGAGAGAGAGAGAGAGAAACATCAATTTGTTATTTCACTCACTTATGTACTCATTGGTTGATTCTTATATGTGCCCTGACCAGAATCAAACTGTAACCATGGTGTATAGGGACGACACTCTAACCCACTGAGCTACCTGGCCAGGGCTCAGTTGTACTTTTTAAAAAGTTTCTTTTTTTTTTTTTTTTTTGGTTGATTGCCCTGGAGTTTGTATATAATATACATTTAGAACTAATTCAAATCCACTGTCAAATAGTAGTGCTTCACAGAGAGTGCGAGTATATTATAATAACAAAATAACCCTAATTCCCCCTCTTTTCCCTGTATCATTGCTGTTATTCATTTCACATATACTGGTACATAAGTCCATATAAATAAGTATATATGTACATATATGTAAGCATACATAATAGGATACATTATTGCTATTATTTTAAACAAATTGTTATCTATTAGATCAGTTAAGAATAAGAAAAATAAAAGTTTTTTCCTTCAATTATTTATTCTTCAATGTGCTTCCTTTTTTTGCACAGACTCATGTTTCTGACCCATATAATTTTCCTTCTCTCTAAAGAACTTCTTCTAACATTTCTTGCAAGGCACTTCTACTGGTAACCAGTTTTCTCAATTTTTGTTTGTCAAAGTCTTTATTTCACTTTAATTCTGAAGAACAGAACTCTAGGTTGTGGTTTTTCCTCTCAACACTTAATGTTTCACTCCACTCTCTTCTTGCCGTGTGGTTTCTGAGAAGCTGCTAATTCTTATCTTTGTTCCTTTGCAGGTAAATTTTCTCCCCTTTGGCTTTTTTCAGGGTTTTTTCTTTATCTTTGATTTTCTATAGTTTAAAAACGATATGCCTAGGTTTAGGTGTGCTTTTTGTTTTCCCAATTATCTTGCTTGGTGTTCTCTGAGCTTCCTGGATCTGTGGTTTGGTTTCTGATGATTATGTCACAAAATCCTCAGTCATTACTGTTTCAAATATTCCTCCTGTTTTCTTCCCTCTTTCCTCCCCTTCTGGTTTCCCATTATAACCTTTTGTAGTTGTCTCACAGTCATGGATATTCTCTTATTGTTGTTGTTGTTGTTTTTTGAGTTTTTGTTGCTTTGCTTTTTAGTGTTGGAGGTATCTACTTCTACATCCTCAAGCTCAGGGATTCTTTCCTCAACTGTGTCCAGTTTGTTAATAAGATCATCAAAGGCATTCCTGCCCAGCCACGGTGTCTCAGTGGCTGAGTGTCGACCTCTGAACCAGTAGGCCATGGTTCGATTCCTGGTCAGGGCACATTCCCAGGTTGCGGGCTCGATCCCCAGTTGGGGGCGTGCAGGAGGCAGCTGATCGATGGTTTTCCCTCATCATTGATGTTTCTATCTCTCTCTCCCTTTCCCTTCCTCTCTGAAATCAATAAAAATATATTTAAAAACAAAAGACCATCAAAGGCATTCTTCATTTCTGTTACAGTGCTTTTTATGCCTGGCATTTCTTTTGGTTCTTTCTTAGCATTTCTACCTCTCTGCTTACATTGCCCATCTGTTCTTTCATGCTGTTTACTTACCAATTAGCGACCTTAGCATATTGATAATTGTTTTAAACTCCTGGTCTGATAATTCCAACATCACTGCCTTATCTGAATCTGGTTTTGATGTTTGCTCCGTCTCTTCAAACTGTGTTTTTAGCACGTCTTGTCATTGTTTCCTAGCAGTTGGACACAATATAGTGGATAATGCTGCAGTAGGACATTAGTAACGAGGTGCTAAGGTGCGTGGAGGGTGCTTGGAAGCACTCCACAGTCCTATGATTAGGGCTCCCCTCTTACTGAGCCTGTACCTGGGGATTGTGAACTTCACACATGCTTCTCAGGTGTTCTTTCCTCCCCCTCAGGTGGGATAGGAGGGGGCTGGAGCTGAGGATTTCCCTTCTCCCGTGTGGAAGGCTAACGCTACGCAGAAGTTGGGGGGACTCCCTGTGACTGGGTTGCCCTGGAGTTTTTCACTTCCAGACTTGCCCACACTGAGCCTTCAGCAATTTGCTAATTACAGTTTAGGTTTCCCCACCCCACCCCAGCCTCCTGGCTCCCTCTGAGGCTGCTGCTTGTGGGTTTTTGGCCTGATAAGCTGTGAGTCCCTGTATTTATCTGTCGGTGTCTCCCATTTGCGGGGCAGTGGTCTGCCCTGTGACCTCACCGCTTTTCTGTCTGTAGGGAACGTTGTTCATTTTTCAGTTTGTTCAGCTTTTTACTTGATGGGACGGAGTGGTGACTTCCAAGCTTCTTACATGCCAGCCCCAGGTTTTTGTGTTTTGTTTGTTTGTTTTACAAACACAGTGGTTTGAAACAACACACGTTTGTTATCTCACACATGTGTAGACCAGAAGTCTGGAAGGCACTGGCTGGTTCTCTGCTCAGTGTCTCATGAAACCGAAATCCAGGTCGGCCAGCTGCGTTTTCATCTCATGCTCAGGTTCCTCTTCCAAGCTCACGACAGTTCTTGCCAGAATGCATTTGCTGTGGTTGTAGGACTGAGGTCCCTGCTTGTGCTGCCCGTCTCCAGGGGCCACTCTGCTTCTCCAGGACTCTTGCACCCTTCCTCACGTGGCCTCCTCTGTGGTCAGACAGTATCAGCGCGTTAGCCCTTCTCATTGCCTGACTCTGTGATTTTGTCTTCTTCCCTCCCCTCGTTTTAATTGAGCATTTTTAATTATTCTGTCTCTCCTCTTAGCATATCAATTATAACTCTAAGTTTGTTTCAGTGGTTGTCCTAGAGTTCAAAAAATACACTTTTAATTAATGTAGGTCCATTTTTAAATAACACTGTACCACTTCACGTGGTATAGTATTTTTCCCTTTTATCCCTTGTGACAATGCTGTTCATTTCATTTATCCATATGCTATAATCATAGAATACATGGTTACTATTGTTGCTTTAAACAAAGTTATATTTTAGATCAATTTAGATAAGAAAAATAAAATATTTCACCTTTATTTATTCCTTCTCTGCCTTTGTTCCTTTCTTTATGGAAGTAAGTTTCTGACCTATGTACTTTTATTTCTGCCTGTAGAACTCCTTTTATTATTTTTTGCAGGGCAGGTCTGCTGGTGAGGAATCCCCTCTGTTTTTGTTGGTTTGAAAACTTCTTATATCTCTTTCACTTTTGAAGAATAACTTCACAGGCTATAGACTTCTAGGTTGGTGGGTTTTTTCTTCCCACATTTCAGACATTCCACTCCATTCTCTTGTTGTTTGCACTGTTTATGTTGAGAAGTCCCCTGTCACTCCTATTGTTTGTTTTGGTACTTATTCTACTTGATGTTCTCTGAGCTCCTTAGATCTTTGATTTGGAAAGTTCCTGGCCATTATTACTTCAAATGCTTCTTGTGCTCCGTTTTCTCTTTCTCCGTCCTTCTGGTATTCTAAGTATGCATATGCTACACCTTTTGATGTTGTCCCACAGCTCTTAGATGTTTAGTTCTGTGTGTGTCATGCTTTTTTCTCCTTGCATTTCAGTTTGGGAAATTTCTATCAACCTGTCTCCAAGATCACGGATTCTTTCCTTGACCATGCTTAGTCTCCTGGTGAGCTCATCAAAGGCATCTTTCACTTCTATTACGTTGCCGGGGCTGACCGGCAGACCCTGAGCGACCGATGAACAGATTGCTCTGGCGCATGTTTCTTTGAAAGAGAGGCTAAGGGACTGCTTGGCTATTGCTACCAAGGAGCCCTGTTCTCCTGCCTCCTTAGCTTTTTATTGTCACAACCACTTGAACTAAAATTAACCTCTAGATACAATCAGCAGGGTAAGCATCCTTGAGAAAGTATATGCGTCCTTTGAGTAAGGACGCTTTGAAGATTAAACATAAAGATTCTAGTAAAACACCAGGGGGGTCAGACTTGTTTGGAAAAGTCAAGGTAGGGGCTGCTGCCTTCGGCAAGGTCCCCCCAGAAGCCCCCAACCTTTTGGAGAAGCCTCCTTACAGACATTCCAACCAAGTCCCTTTCTTTCCCACATCTCCCCCCTTTTTGTTTTGCTGGCTGCAGAAGACAGAGGGAGGCGGCAAACTTTCTGCTTTGGAATGGCGGGATCTGCGAAGCGTGCATACTGCTCGAGTTCTGATTTTGTAGACTATAAGAAAAACAAAGAGAATTACAATGACAGTAATGGTTAGTCTAATTAAGAAGACAGGTTATTTATAAGCATTAAGTCTTGCCTTCTATCAAGGTGTAGGGGACTGGATTATAAAGGGGAAGGGGATAGGGTGAGGAATGTAGCTATGTGCAGGCCTGGGGTCTGTAGACATCAGCTATTGTTAGGCCATGAGATGATGCTGAGGAGATGATGTTGACTCCTGGTGGGTCGGTCTGACCGCGCTTATCGGTTCTGCTTACTGGATTCACAGCTGAGTCACCTCCCTAATTACTTTGCACAGGCCGTGAAAATAAAACGTTAAGAAAAATTTAACCCCCTATTCACATATAAGTATATGTGTTCTAAGATTTACAATAATATGATTGCTTTTTAGATTAATTTAGGTGCTCTGTTAGAAAGTTTACTTCTAGTGCAAAGAAGTCAAGTTATACAGTTGCTATCAGGCTTCTCCTGCAATACCTATAGAATTGGGTTGCATTCTTTAAATTGAGGTCCCTACAAGTGTCTTGAGGTTTCTTTCATGCCATCTCTCAGGAAAGCAACCTTCGTTCCTTACCTGGAAAGACTGCCATGAACCATGTGACCAAGCAAGATACCAGGCTATTTATGCAAGGGGCTTATCGGCTTCAAGTCACTCTTCATTCCTCAGAGCTTTCCGGTGACATCCAGGATCCTGGCATGTCTCTCTTTCAGACATGACATCCCAGTAAAGTTTTGGTTAATAAAACTGCAATTGGAAACTGACTTATATCCTGTTATGAAGAAATTAGATTCTTATTGGATTCATGCAAACAAACATATTGCCATGAGAATAATAATTAACAAAACTATAATTATTTTTAGTTCATTCAATCCTATAATTAAATTATTTTTCTCCTGATTTTTCTTGCCAGTATTTCTATAAATCTAGATATTTTATAGAGTAATATAAATGACATGGAATCTTGTCCTTTCTGTAAAACACAATATTGCACTATATGATAACTTATAACAATTAGTTATAAGTGAAAGCATAGTAGAATCTATTTAATATGCATATATAAATAGAATATAATTATTATTTCCTTATTTGACAGAGCTTCCCATATACCTTAAGTATAAAATTTTTCATCATAAGGAGAGAAGGCAAATCTTAAAAATTAAACTCTGGGAAGGTAGTCAAATATATTATATTATTATTGTTACTAAACAGTATTAAATCTATTCCTTTAAAGTAATCAACTTTCTGATTAATATAATATAATTATTTTAATAATATATATAAAGCCTTTGCTTCCTAGGCAAATACAGGAAAAAACCTCTTTTTCCTTACTTTTAGAAATAGGCTTATTTTTCTAATGGAAAACATATTCCCATTCTTAAGAAGCATAACAGAGACAGTGAATTCCTTAGCTGAGAAACAATTCCCTCGAACTTGGAAATCCCAGGCGGGCTCCAATGACTTACTGCGCAGTTACTTTCATTTTTCTTACTCCTGGTTTTCGAGGGTTCCACCGTGTTTCATTGCATTCCTGGTTCCTCCTCACACAGGGCACCGCTTTGCCAGGGCTGACCTGCGACAGATGAACAGACTGCTCTGGCACACGTTTCTGTGAAAGAGAAGGAAAGGGACGACGTGGCTATCGCCGCCAAGCAGCCCTGTTCGCCTGCCTCCTTAGGTTTTTATTGTCACAACCGCTTGAACTAAAATTAACCTCTAGATACAACCAGCAGGGTAAGCATCCTTGAGAAAGCACACGCTTCTACAAGGCCGGGTCTTTAAAGGCTAAAATCATCGAGATTGTAGCAAAACACCCCGGGGGCTCGGACTTGTTTGGAAAAGTCAAGGTAGGGGCTGCCGCCTTCGGCAAGGTCCCCCCAGAGGCTCCCGATCTTTTGGAGAATCCTCCTTATAGACTTTCCAACCAAGTCCCGCGCTTCCCCACATTACGTGTTTTTGATTTCTAGCATTTCCTTTCCATTCTGTCTTAGAGGTTCCATCTCTCTGCTTCCATTACCCCTACGTTCTTATATGTTTTCCCATTACAGCCTTCAGGGCACCGGCCACATTTATGTTCATGCTCGGTCTGATATCCAGCATGTGCATCCTAGCTGAGTCTGGCTTTGATGACTGCTTCGTCCCTTCACACTGTCTTCTCCTGCCTTCTGCCATGCTTTGTGATTTCCTGTGGAAAGTCTGACGTGTTTTGGGTAATGGGATCTGAGGTAAATAGGCCTTCAGGGTGAACATCAATCTTTTCAGGAGCTGTGTTCAGTGCTTGCCTCAGCTGCGTTCCAGAGGCCTCAGATGCCTCTGGTGGTTTTGTTTCTGCCTCTTCTTGCGTTAGGTTACCCTAAGCATCACTTCTCAGCGTGAGTCTGTGGCCGGAAGCTCTTTCCACGCTAATCCACCATTATTACATCGGCGCTCTATCCGTGTGGTGGCTTTGCTATTTGTTCGTTTTGTGACTTTGGGCACGTTCCTTCACTGAGCCCGATGCGTCATCCATACAATAAGAATAATGCTGTCCCCTGGTAGGGCCGTCCTGAGGATTAAATGAAATCCTAAGTGAAAGCACAGAGCACGGTGCTGGTATAAACCAGATTCTTGGTGGAACTGATGGGCCTATTTGTCTCTAAATCATTCATTGCTACCAGTTTAGTTGGATGGTAACCCAGAGTCTGGCTTTGCCTCCCTCAGCTACATAGTTAGAATGAGAACTCATCTCTCCTCATCCCAGTGGCCCAGCTGTACGCATGCCGCAATAGGCATGCTTCTTAAAAAGAAAGGAAGGGTGAGTTGTGGGTACCCCGGATGCTTTAAGTAGCACCTAATGACATATTTAAGTACAGGACCTGCCGGAACCATCTCCCTCTCTTGAGAAAATAATACCCTTCCTGGTTGCACACTGACCCAAGATACATTATGCCAAGTAAATAATACTTTCTTCAGAAGCATCCTAATTAGGTATTTACCTCCGAGATTGCAACAGCTTCACCCTGCTCCCCAGGGGAAGCATTAAGCATCAGATCTGGGCCGACAGGACTGAAAAACAAACCAGCCTCAGGCAAATACACCATGCCAATGATTTTCCATGAGAAGGCAGAGGGCTGGGCTTCTGGGGAGGAGGAGCCGTGGGCCAACCGTGGGGTCAGCCAGCCTCCCTGCTGGAATGGAGACAGCCCTCCTAGGAAACAGACACAGATTCGGCTGAGAGACAGCCCCTCCTTGTCCTGCACCCCCAGAATGAGGAGTTGGGGCTCTGTGGGGGCAATGTCTTGTGTCCGGTCACAGTTTGCTGATGCAACAGCTGACCCATGAGCCGGGGCTCCCATCATTAGGAATTGAGTGCTTGGTGTGAGGTGGAGGGGTCCTCTCTCCATCCTCCCCCCACTCCTCATTGTCCTTGTGTCACTGGCAGTCCCTGGGGAGGCCAGGAGCCCGGGGCAGCCTTGCCCCCGGATGGAGAGTTACCTGTTCCCCGCCCACTCTCCTTTTCTTCCTTCTCTTCCTTTATCTCTATCCTCTGTCTTTCACTTCTCCCTTCCCCTCCTCTTCTTTCCTTTTCTTTCTTCCTTCTGTTCTCATAACCCCCTTCTCCTCTGTCTTCCTTTTCTCTGCTTCCTCTGCCCCCTCCTCCTGTATCCACTCCCCTGCTCCTCTGGAACTTCAGGAAGCTCCCACCTGGCCTCACCACCCACCTCGCAAATGTCCCGTGCTGAGCGGTGGTACCCCCGGGCAGGCCCAATGGTGCTGGCAAAATCGTGAGCATTTGGGAAAATCATCCTCAGCCTCTCACCAGGAATCGGCAGGAGATGCTCTCAAACCACGTTCTTTTGTTTGGAGGCACCATCCAGTGAGCCTCAGGATCAAAGTCGTCAAGCCCTTGGGGCTGAAGACTTCTTCAGAGCCACTGTGAAGTCACAGGGCCATCCTGAGAGCTGGCCCGCTGCACACTCAGAGGTGAGACCTCTCAGCGGCCACAGGCAGTGAGGGGCCTGGAGATCAGGGAGGGGTCTCCTCTCCATCTGGCTGGTTTTGCAGTGGCTCAAAGAATATGCCCGTTTATCTGATTCTCAGAGCCCTTGTTTCTCAGCGTGGTGTCGGCGTGGGCTGAGCGGAAGGCACCTTGGACATTGTCCCATCTGGAATGCTTGGCCTGGGGTCTATGGACGGGAGGTTTGTATGAGTCAGGTCGGCTGCCATCACAGAGCACCACAGAGTGGGCGCTCACACAACACAGATGTACTTTCTCCCGGTCCTGGAGGCTGGAAGTCTAAAATCAAGGTGTCAGCAGGGCTGACCTTTTCTGAGGTTCCTCTCCTTGGCATGCAGATGGCTGCCTTCTCCCTGTTTCCCTGTGTGTGTGTCTGTGCCCTGATCTCTTCTTATCAGGACACAGTCAGATTGGATTAGGGTCCACCCAATGACCTCATTTGAACTTAATCACCTCTTTAAAGACCCTGTTTCCAAAGACAGTCACTCTTTGAGGTACTGGGGATTAGGGCTTGAACATATGAATTTGAGGGGACACAATTTAGTCCACAACAGGGTCTGGGGATAAAACGGGGGAAATGGAAAGGGAAAAGGTACATTATTATTTTTTTTTTTTTGCACTAACCTTGGACTGAAATGCAGTGTTTCCTTTCTACATGACAAGTGTGGGCAATAAACCACAGTGTATTAGCAGCACCTGTGGCATTGTCGCCACTGAAAATCACAAATTCGTTTACATAAAAGTTGTCACAGACATCCTGACATGTTGTCCATGCTCATCATGACTTTAAAATGACGGTGTTAGACCCCCTGCTGGGTCTCGTTCTTTATTGCATTTATTAAGAAGCACGTATGTTATTATATAACAGAGTTGTCTTTTCAACGTGTTGATAATTTTATGACCATATAATTGATCTCCCTTGTAATTTCAATCTTACTCATGTACTTCAAAACATTATTCTGAGAAGCGGTCCGTGAGCCTCATCAAACTGCTAAAGGGACCTGAGGTGCTTAAAAGGACCCTGGATCTAGTGCAAACCTTCCCTTTTACAGGGAGGAACCCGGGGCCCAGCGGGCGTCGTTCACGTCTCCGTGGTTGCACAGCTGGTTAGTGGAAGGGCTGGGCTGTCTGATTCCTGGTCCCCTGCTTGGTCCACTCTGTCACATTTGCTGCCTGTTCTCCTCTGATGAAGGCTGATGTGAAACCATTAGCCATGCTATACATTTTCACAATACCTTCAGGTCATTAGTGTACCATGAATGTCCCCCAGGTACGTAGCCTTTAGGGTCACCCTTGAGAGCTGGCCCACTGCACACTCAGAGGTGAGGGTGGTGAGACCCTCCCTAACCACTACCCTCCTCCTCCTCCTAAGAGATGGAAGAAAGGCTGGCTTTTAACTGCTTTCCCATCTGACCTATTCGGGGGATCTTGGAAGAATGCTTTCACAAATGGTACTAGTTTTCTCTGATCACCCATCTTCTAGGGCAACCAAGTCATCCTGGTGAGTCTGGAACTCTCCCCTTGTCAGCACTGAGGGTCCCATCCATCCTGGACAGGCAGGGCTGGTTGGCCACCCTTCCAGTCAGCTCCCTGCCTGGACAGCTGCTCCTTCCCCTCAGGTCACCTCCTATCATCTCATTATGGGCCCGTGCAGGCTGCCTTCTGTTTGTCCACCCTCATGGTTCTCCAAGGCCCAGCTAGAGCCAGGATGTCTCTTGCTTGGCAATTTCTCTGAAGACTTGGGAACTGTACTGTGGGAAAGAGAGCAACCTAAGATCTGAGTGGGTCTCAAGGCTCCTGGCTGCCCAGGACCCTAGCTCATGGCTGGCTTTCTCTCCTTGGCCCCCAGCCTGCTGCTGCTTGGAGTGGGTCAGCGTGTGGCCCATGTTGGAAGATGCTGCCCGCCCCCCTTTCCTCCCCAGAGGACCCTGACCATGGCCCTCTGCCCTTGGAGTCCAGACGGCTAATAGCCTTCCCTCTTCCCACTCAATAGCCTGATCTTTGCCAAGGTGCTCCCCTGAGTGAAGGCCGGCTCTAACGTTATAACACAGCACCGTCAGCTGTTCTCGCACTCCCCGGCCTGGCTTCCCCTCTGCACAGCGAGAAGATCCATTGGCCCGGTTTTCTCAAAACAGTCAGCGCTTCCTTCCCTTGGCTGGTTCTGCAGCCCTTCCCGGAGCATGGCAGCTCTGAAAGTGCAGCTTATCCCGCTCCGGACGCCCAGGGCAGTAGAAATGGGTTTGTATCGTTGTTGCAGGCATTCATTTATTCACTCGGGATTCATTTATGGACACCTGCCACGTGCCGGGCCCTGAGCTGGGATATGTAGGCGCAAAGATGAACAAGGCCAACACGGTCAACACTGGCTCTCTGATAGTTCTCTGCCAGTAAGGGAGACAGACCAGCAATAGCATTATACGGCCAGGGTTCCGTACGGTGCAGTCTGCCAGCTGCTGGGTGCACTGACTGAGGACGTGGTCATTTCTGCCTGGCGCTGGGGTGGGGGGCAGGGAAGAGGAGGTGTGGTGCCGAGACTCTCAAAGGCTGTATCTGGACCCTCACATCAGCATCAACTGGGAATTTACTGGAAATGCACATTGTCAGCCCAACCCAGACGTCCTGAGTCCGAATCTCAGGGGCTGGGGCCCAGCAGTCTGGGTGCTAAGAAGCTGTGCAGAGGAATTTAGAACCGCTCCTGTTTGAGAGCCACCGGCGGCAGTGGGTGCTGTGGGCGCTGTCTCCGTGCCCGCACAGGTCAGTGCGAGCAGCCCCCAGCTGCTGCAAGGGTTGGCTGCTAACCCCTCGCAGCTGCCCCCTTCTCTGGAGACCTGCCCTCCGCCCGGAAGCAGCCTCACCTGGGAGGTTACCACCACTCTCCACCCCCACAGGCACAGGCTACTAAGGGCTGCGGCCTTTGCCTGGATTCTGGGTCAGTGGCTAACTCCAGGGCGGCGGGGGGTGGGGGGAGTGGGGGTGGGGGAGGACAGGGCGTGATCCAGGACCGTGTTTGTCCCCAGCTGAGTCCATGTCCTTGCTCAGCTTGTTCCCTCCCCGGTCCTGCGTCCCTCACACCCTTCTCTTGAGAGCACCTCAGTTAACCACTTGAACAAGAAGCCCTGTCTCAGCTCTGCTTCCAGGGACCAACGTCAGCGGCTTCACTGAGGAAGGAAAGCTTGAACAGAGCCGGAGGGAGGGGTAAATAAAAGCCCGTCAATCAAAAATCAAAGACCATCCAGGCAGAAGGAACCGAGTGTGCGAAGGCATGGAGGTGGGAGCCAGCAAGGTAAGCTGCCTCCCCACGGGTCGTTTTATATGGCTGGGATGTGGGGTGCTGGGGGAGCAGAATCTGAAAGCTTTCTAAGTCCTACTGAGAGATGAGGTAGGATGGAGCGTGGTTCGATTTGCATTTTGCACAAATCACTCTGACAACAATGCAGAGAGACTTCGGAGAGCAGAGGGACCATTTAGGAGAAAATCTCAGTGGTCTGGTCATAAATGACGAGGGCCAGACCTAAGGTGTTGACGGAGGAGGGTGAAGAGGAGAAGATCTTCTGTTGAGAGATGCGGAAGGTAGGATGACCACATGTGGGCTCACACCAGCATACGTAAGGGTGGTTGACAGAGCTGGGGGCACTGGGATGACCCCCAGGTATCCTCAGTGGACACTCCCAAGACGAGGGACATGGAGAGAAGCACAGGTCCTGTGAAGAGTCCTGAGTTATGCACAGGACGTGCTGAGCGCTGGCATCTGTGGGATGTAGGGGAGGCTGAAGATGTCCACTCAGCATAGAGGTGATGCTGGAACCCTAGGAGAACCAAGTTCAAGCACCAAGGGAGGAGAGGGGGAGCTGGAAGCACAGCCACCTGAACTTGAGGAGAACGTGCTGTCGTGGGAGTCAAGATGTAGAGTAGAAAGAGAATCACATGCCCTGTGGTGTGGGCCCTGTCCCCGGGGTGTGGTCACCAGCCCCGTTAGTCGTTTTTCAGTGGCATGGGGAGTGAGGTGCAGGGGACACCAAGTGGCTGGGAAGCTAATGAGGAGGAGGAAGCGTGGAAATATAGGAGCAATTCCATGAAGCCAGGCTGTGATGGGAAGGAGACAGCCAGGCACCCCTCAGATCCCCGCACCCCCCTGGTCCCTGCGCCGCTCTGAACTCCACACCCCTCCCAAGGTCCTCCTTAGCACCAGTAGCATGCCGTGGTCATGCAGGTCAGTTGGCCACGGCCGGCTTCAGGCTGTGCATCCAAGCGAAACACTACTGTCTGGACACAGGAGATGCTAACAGTGACCTCAACTTCATGCCCCCGACTTTAACCACCGGAGCTACCTGCCGGCGCAAAGGGTGACAACATGGACACTTGTACACAGATATGCATAGATGATACATCCCCAAATTCTCAACTTCACACCTGGCCAGCAGATCGATTTGTACATACCCGGACAGAAGGGTGATAGTGCAACACGTTGGCATGATTTGAACATGCATTTGTCACTGGTGGAGACCAAGTACGCTCTCCGAGGCAGTTTTTGGCAACATTTTATAGAGATGGCCTAATCAATCACTTCTGATTCCCGGCTGCTTATTGGAGCCATCAATCATGATGAACTCTCTTGGCGTTAATGGGAATGTCAGCAATGCTTCAATCGGATTCTCCCTGCACCTTTGCTTTAAATAGCAAGTTTATTATTTATAACATGTTATTCAAGCTGGGTTTTTTGTTTTTTGTTTTTTATTGCTTCATGTCTGGGAGACCTTCACCTTGAAAGCACTTCTCCTTCTGGTCCACCCAAAGAGACTCGTTTGCCTCAGTTTGGGGAAGGGAGCTAATTACAGGCTGGGCTTAATTAGAGGTGCTCTAAAGCTTTTGCAAAGGTTGCAGCACGTCTCTCCTGATGCCATTTATCTTCTTCCTGAGGCCAGGAGTGCTGTGTGCTTGGGCCTCCCTGGGGACCCCACAAGTTGCTGGGGCTCCCGGAACTTTCTGTGGGTGACCTGTGAAGCGGGTCTTCTTAAACCACACAGAGGGTAGAAAAATGCCTCCAGTGACTATTCTCTTTGACCAAGAAGATCTTGACTCAGAAGAGAAAATGCATGTGTCCCAAACAGTCCCCTAAAAGGAGCATGCCCTGAGGGCGAGTGAGATTAGTGGGCTCCTGTGGAGAGGTGAGGAGTGAATGAGTGAGTGAGTGAGTGGAGGGGCTTTAGGAGTAGGCTGGGATGGGGAACAGAGAGTAGGTGAGCACGTGGGGCCCAGGTTAGGGTACAGAGCAAAGATCCCCAGCCTAGTGGAGTGTCGTTTTAGTCTCCAGAACCATAGCTTTGTCTTGTCAGCCTGAACTCTGACCTTGAGTTCAAAGACACCCCCCCCATGCCCCTCCCCTCCCCCGACAATGCTCCCTGTCAGCTCTCCCTTATGCTAGCCTGTCTGACCAGTTCGGGGATTATTCGGTCCCTGTTAAATTTCTGTTTTTGGCTCAATTCCTCTAGGAGTAACTGGGTGAAGCAGGTCTGTGCAGGGGGGAATGGGGCCCAGAGTTTAAACTGACCCACCGCACAATGTCATCTACAAGATCAGAATACGGCAGAGCCATAACATACACAACGGGGTTTGAGATGACAGTATTTTTTTAGTTTTCCTCATATGTGCCATCTCCTATCCTCCCTGCTCCTTCCAGGGAAGCGAGCGTGGGCTGAGTGCGTGAATGAGTGGACGAGTGAATGAAGGAATGTAGTCTAACTGCACCTCTCTTGCTTGGACTCGCAGCTCCAGTTTTCTCAGAAGGTCACAAGAAGCTAGAAGCATCTGGGTCAGCAGTTTGCACCAACACGAAATGGAACTCCTAAGGGGCCCACTGACGATGTTTGTTTAGGGGTGAGTAAGGCCTGATTAAGCGACCTCAGGAGGAGAATGTTTGTCCAGGGTCTGCTGAAGAAAGGCACATGGGCTGGGGCCACCTCCATGACACTCCAGCCTCTCCTTCCTTTTACTCCTGCAGATCAGGGTCTGTGTACAGATGGCAGGTGGTAACCCATGGGGAAAATTTATTTTTCAGTCCTAGATGCCAGGATATCTGGGCTCCAGTCCTACCTCTGCCCGGTGACCCTAAGAAATCCTCTTTGTGAGCCCCAATTTCCCATCCCTGTAATGACAGGGTGATTAGATGACCTCTGAGGCCCCTTTAGCTCCGAGTTTGACCAGGCATTTTGTCTTCCCTGACATTTGCTGGGTCACTGTTCTTCGGCAGCTCCCTCAAGGACAGGTGTGTGCTGAACAGTAGTTTGTGATTTGACAAACATTGGGGGTGGGGGCACTCATTCAAGTAAGACTTTCTGATGATCATTGCGTCTTGCAACACCTGCCACTTTCTCAACCCACTTTCTGCTGCTGATAATCAAGAGGAGGGCGGAATTCCAAAGTGAGAAAAGCATATGCAGAACAAACCTCAGGTCTGCCTCTCAAGGGAGTGGTGGGATTGTACCTGCTGACCCCATGTGGTTGGATGGGTCCAATGTGGTTGAACTAGTTATGGCCAATCAGATGTACATCATTTCCAGGCCAGAGCATTTAGGTGACAGTGGAAACCCTTGAGAGCTCTTGACAATGTTTGAGAAGAAATTTGCTCTGTCAGTCTGGGTCTCTGAATGACCATGTTAAGCAAAGACTCCAGCTGACCCTAGATAGACGTGTAATATGAGAGAGAAATATCCTTTGTTGGCTTAGGTCACTGAGATTTGGGGGTTGCTTGTTACTGCAGCATAATCCTGCATGTCCTGACTATTACACAAACCTAGATTCTGTCAAGAGTAGTGGAGAATGTGCTTACTTTCCCTTGAGCAACTTCCATTAATCCTCCATTGGCAAGAGTGATAAGCACAAAATGCCTAGTTGGAAGTCTAGCTGGGTCTTTCCTTCCCATCTCCAGTGGGCAATGTTCTGGGATCGAGAAGCCTTGGAAATACACAATGGATGTGAATGTCTGTACAAGTTCACGTTGCACTAGTTTAGATGCCCTGGGATGCAGGGCCTGTATGTCTTCTGCCTCACCTCCCTAACCAGACTCCATTCCCCAGCACAGGAGCTTCCTTTCTGAGCCAGGCGGATGAGAAAACAGTTGAGGAAGGGGAAGCAAGAGAGCTTAATGATTCAGGGATGAGTCCGAAAGACTTTTCCCAACTTACTATTTTACCTGCCAGGAAAAAAAGAAAATATTCATTAGGAAATTATCTTTAAGAGCCCCATGTGAGGATGAGAAGAACTTTCCCTGTGGTTTGCAGTGAGGTTGGTAGATGGCATGATTTACTATGAATAATATCAGGAGGGATTATTACTGCAGTCCAATCCACTGCTTGCCTCAGACTTATTACCAGGGAAAGCTGATTACATGCATAAGAATTTTAATGTCTAATCACGACCCCATGGTGGATGAGTTCAGAAAAGCAACTGTATGGACTTAGAAGGAAATTTTAGCAGAAAATTTCCTGTTGAGGAAACTCTACAACTATAAATCTTTCATGTACAATTATATTGGCTATTATCTCTAAAGCAGAATTTGGGGTGTGTCCAGTATAGGACAGACAGGTACTTCGCTTGGCAAATGGTAGCTGTACAGTCTTAATTATCTATAATAATAAAAGCATAATATGCAAATTGACCGAATAGCCGAACAGCGGAACAATCCTCGGGACAACCACGCTATGACACCCACTGGCGCCAGGCCAGCCAAGTCGGGTGCGATGCAATTGGTGGTGGTGGGAGCTCTTCCATTGCCCCATGATCACCCTGCAGAAGGAGGCCCAGGCCACCCTCTGCGGGGCGATCGATGGGGGTGGGGGTGGGGTGGGAGGGGTGGCTCCGCAGAACCGGGGAACCGGGGATGTGTGGCACGGAGCGGGCAGCTCCAGGCCAAGGCAGGTGCGGGTGGGGGGGGGGGGCAGGGCTGCGAAGGCCTACCCTTGTATGAATTCCGTGCCTCGGGCCTCTAGTCAATAACAGAATGCTTATAAATCCCCTGGTACCAGTATCCCTGGCTGGCTCCCAGGTTTGGTGCTAGAAGCCTGACTCAAGAACCACCTCAGCTACTTACTACCTCTGAAACCTTAAAGAAGTCTGTTTCTCTTCTCTGAAACTTGATTTCCTAATCAACCACATGGATATAAATGTACCCATTTCTGTAGGCAGTTCTGAGGGCCACTGCTTCTAAGTTCTGGTCATGTTCTCCCACTTAAAACTTTCCATCGGCTTCTCATTGCCTTGCTGCATTGGCCCGTATGGGAGCCACTGGCCACCATGAGATGCACTGGGGTGGCCCCTTTCTGAGGCCAGATTTAGGAAAGACCACATTTCCCAGCAGTGCTCCCCCTGCCCCTCAACCTGGTAGGAACCAACAGAGGGGAACAAGGCTGTGAACTTGCCCGTGGCCTCAGCACCAAGGTGACAACGTTGGAAGGAGAGTCAACAGAGCAGCTGGTCAAGGAGCCCATTGGAGGCCGGCTCCTGAAAAGCTATGTACTTTGGGGAAATATGTCCGTGAGGGTGTGGGATGAAAGGAGCTGGAACATATGGGGGCTCAGGTCACTTTGCTGTGGGACCCCTTGCCCAAGCATAAAAGAGAAGGTGTTCTCACTTAGAAGGCAACCCAGAGCTGTCCCAGCTCAGGGGGATCAACACGACTGGGCCAGAGCCCTACGCAGCTGGGAATGGGATGCCAAGGGTGGGAGGGGATTACCTCTGGGGAGTCTGGCCACCACGGGGCCCCTGGTTTTCTGCCCCACCCTTAGGTCAGGCAAGATGTGAGGACAAAACTTCTGGTTTCCAGACATGAATCAGCACACTTGGTGATTCCAACCCCCAGACAATGACTAAGTTTCCCTTCAGCCAAGCAGACAGCCTCAACTCAGAAATGTGGGTAATTAATGTAATTCAGGTAATTAATTGGCCTGATTCGGTCTCATTTGGACTATACAGGTCTTGCTAACATTTGAGATACAATTAGAGGTTGTTATATGTTTCCCTATTGACCCTCCCACTTGCGGAAGACTCCTTCTGAGTTTACCTGGCGGGATGTGAATGACTTCATCTGGTTTATAGAGTAAAACGCAGTGTCTACATTTTCAGCCCTGTGCTGTGTGGGGAAGAGTAGATGGTAGACAGGAAGCCACGAGACTGGCTCGTGGTAATCCCAAGGCAATTTACACAGGGGCCAGGCAGTCAGGCTAGATGATCTTCCAAACCCCAGCTGTATTAGTCAGTGAGAGCTACCATAACAAAGAACCACAGGACGGGGGACTTAAACAACAGAAATGCATTGTCTCATAGTCCTGGAGACTAGAAGTTCAAGTTCAAGGTGTTGGTATGGCTTCTTCTGAGGTCTCTCTCCTTGACTTGTAGATGGCTGCCTTCTTGTGTCCTCACATGTTCTTCCCTCTGTGTGTGTCTGTGTCTTAGCCCCGTCTCTTGTCAACAGTCATTTTGGATTAGGGCCCTAACCCAAATGAGGTCATTTTCACCTAATTACCTCTTTAAAGATCCTATCTCCAAATACGGTCACATTCTGAAATACAGGGGGTTAGAACTTAACATATGAATTTGTGAGGACACAGTTCAGCCCATGAGTCTATCCAATCCCAGGATTCAGAGGTTCTGAATCCCCTGTGCTGCCAGCTCCCCATGAACCTGGCCATGACATTCTCTCTGGGCCTCAGTTTTCCCATCTGCTCTGCCCCCTACAATTGGGAGGCGCAATCAGTTAATGTACAAGAAAGTGCTTTGTCAGCTGCCCAGCAGTGGTCCTAGGAGGGACAGCACCATCCCTGGAAGGTGTTTTGGAAATCTGTGGCTCGTGCTTTGGGTTGTCACCATAGTTGGGGGACCCCATGGCATTGAGTGAGCAGGAACCAGGGAGAAGTCCTGCTTTGAGAGGGACGGTCCCACACCATCAACAGTCCTCTGTCACTCACGACTTTCCGATATCCTCCATGCTTTCAATTAGGTGGAAAAAAAACAACCCAACATCATCCAGACCTAGCACCGAATTCTGTTTTACATACAAACTCACAATACTCCTTTTTGCAACGTTTAAATGTGTGCTTTTACCAAGGTACTGCCAGGCAAATTGAGGGAAGGTTGTATCTTATTTTGTTTGGAACCTTCTATAAAATTATTCACCGCCCACCTGGCAGGGCTCAGTGGTTGAGCATTGACCTATGAACCAGGAGGTCACAGTTCGATTCCCGGTCAGGGCACATGCCTGGGTTGTGGGCTCGATCCCCAGGTAGAGGGGTGTGTGTGTGCAGGAGGCAGCCAATCAATGATTCTCTCTCATCATTGATGTTTCTATCTCTCTCTCCCTCTCCCTTTCTGAAATCAATAAAAAAAATATATTAAAAAATAAAAATATTCACCACTGTAGAAAACTCACGTTTTCTGCGACACACATTTCGAAAACAGGTCTCTTCTGCAACACTGTTCACAGCAGCACTTTCGGCATCGATATAACATACACCAGTTTGCACATGGAGCTGTCTCTCTGTTCTAGTTAGAGGTGCAGGTGTCTGCCTCATGTGTCTCCTCGCACAGCCAGAGCATTATATATGATCTTGAAATGAGAAGCTGGGTGGCTATACTGCCTCTGAATTTCATTTAAAGATATTACAGGGAGTGATAAATATTTTTAAGTGGGGCTAAAACACAGGGGTTGAGAAATTCTCTAAGGTACCAATTTGAGTGCCACCTTTTGCTGGGTGGCAGTTTGGGGATTTCACATCTCTCAGCCTCCTGGCACAGTGGCCCCTGACACAGCCCAGGGGGGTCCAATGGCAGTGACACCCTCAGGAGGAAGGGAGCTTCCTGGCTTTTGTCATTTCTCCTGCCTCTCACATCAGCCCTGGGCCACTACTCATTACTTTAGACAATGACTCCTGTCACCTGCTGCCCGGCACAGGGAGCCTGTAGGTGTAGGGGGCATGGCTGAAAGAACAACCCCTCTGAGCCAGGCCACAGGTGCCAGGCAGATGGCAACAGCCCAAGAAGCAAGTCACCTGAGACCCAGGCTGGGACAGAACTGTGGGTACTGGGCCGTCACTTGTGATGTTACTGGGTGGGGCGGGGCGGGGCATCAGTGCAGTGTGCACCCTGGGACAGGCCCACTTGCTGCCTTGCCACTTGTTTGTGTTCAGGTTCATCCCAAGCCTGGGTACCAGCTCCTCCCAGCCTTGGGGCCTCGGGCTTAATTAGTAGCTCAACATAAATGAGGTCTGGCTCCCCTGGGACGGCCACCCTCCCCCAGGCGCTGCCGCGGAGCAGCAGATCTTGCCCAACCTCCCTGCCTGGCCCAGGTTACTTTTTCCTGGCCTCCTGCTCCAGGTGACATGGAACGTCCACCAGAGAGGGGCCTCCGGGGCACTATGCCAGAAGCGGTCCTGTGGGCATCGCGAGGCAGCTGTGTGGCCTGTATCTCATCGACCACTCCCTCCTCCAGGTCGGGTTCCGCAGGCCTCCAGCTGAGGATCCCCAAACACAAAGCCATGCTCCTCCTTGGCACCCACCCACAGCAACTCCTCAGCATCTGCAGGGAGAGTCCTCCATGTGTGGACCAAAGCACCAGTGCATGTCAAATGCAGGTCCCCAGGTCCGTCCTGGAGCCACAGAATCACAATTTCTTGAGATATGGCCCTGGAATCTGTCTTCATTCGAGCTCCCTCAATGGTTCTGTGCCCTTTGCATTTGGGAACCTCTGATCTACATAATAGAGGCCAAATGCCTTTATGGCCCCCATGGCCTTCACAGCTGGGCTCTGGTCTACCTATCCAGTCTCATTTTTCACAACCAGACTCACGTTGAACTTGTCATTGTTCACATGCATTTCCTACTGTAGCTCCTCTTTGCTGCTCTTCCTCCTGCCTTGAAGAAGTCTCCCTCCTTTCTCCATTGCAAGCTACTACACATCTTTTAAGATAAGATCAAACAGCAACCCCTCTGGAGGCCTCCTCCTGATGAAGTATTTGTTTCCAATGCACAACATCATACCGCAGTTATAGCGCTTCTGTTGTAGCCCCGTTCTGCTGCTTCCCTTTAACCCCACTGGCAACCCTACCCTCACCCCACATTGTCAGCCCCTGGAGGCAGGGGGAGTGTCTTCTGTATCTTTAAAACCCCCGCAACGAACACCATTCCTGGTCCATCGTGGGTGCTCAGTAACTCTGTATGTAACTTTAAGTGGTCTCTTGGACTAATTTCCCATCTCTTCTTAATTGGGCTTCTGCCTCGGGCTGCTGGGCTTCATTTAAACCGTGGTCATTAGAAAGCAGTTCCTTTGTTTCCTCTGCGTGGTTCATATTTAGCCAAAGAGATTTATTTCTCCAATAAACCCTGCTCTCCAGACAGCCACATGCATCTGCTGCTCCTGCTGGGAAACGAGAGGGCGTGGCAGGATGCACCGAACTCCTGTGCTGGCGATGCAGGAAAAAGGACCGGGGAACCTTCCCGCAAGTCCCTGCAGGCTGTTGCTCAAGGTCGCTCCCCTGGCTTTTGTCTCCTGTGTTGGCAGGGCTCAATGAGATGCTTGAGAGGGAAGAAAACCTCTGAATTCTTTTCTGTGATCTATTCACTGCTTTAATGTTTAGGATGAACAAAAGCCCATCGCAGGTTTGTGTTCTGAAAGGGTGGCTAACGCATCAGGGAATGGAGAGATGGCGGGTGTGGTTGTTAGCAAACACAGTAGATTCCAAGCTCCAGAAACACAGGCTGGGACGTTTCTGGTGGCCCAAGACTGCTGGAGAATTTCTGCCCGACATTGTGAATTTGGGTACAAATTCAGTCCTAAGAGGTGAGGTTGAAACCCACCTGATGTCTCTGACACAAACCTCTTCCTTTCTGTTTCTCCTGGTGGAGAATTGTGTCTCTCTAAGGATTCCTGTTGCTGAACTGTTTTCATAGATGCACAGGAGCTGATCTGGTGGAGAGGCTGTTGTAATCTCTGCCCATCTTCGGTAGAAGTAAGAGACTTGGAGGAGGGAAGGATGGCCAACACTAAATGAACTGGTGGGGGCCGAGTTGGACACCAACAATAAGGTCTTGCTCCTTGAATTCTGCAACTTCTGGGGAAGAAGGAACTTGAGGTTACCTTGTCCACCTCCTCCTCTTTGGCTTGCGTTGCCTTTGTGACATTCTCAGTGAATAATGATCATTAGCCCTTGTACAATTGCTTCCAGCGCCGGAGAGCTCATTACCTTCTCAGGCAGCCCACTCCATTTTCAGATTGCTCCGCTCGCCAGCTTTCTCGTAGGTCAAGCTGACCTCCCCATCTCGGTAATGCCGAGGGGATGGCCTTGCTTGTGCCTGCTTGTGTCATGCAGAGAGAGTCTTCAAAGACTTGAGGTTTTTCCTGGTTCAGGCTAACCATTCCTGGTGCCCGTACACTGTCTCTGTGGGGGAATGGGAGCCCACATTACTTGTACCCCTTTTCCACACAATGGAGGTATTCTGATAATGAATCATTTGAGGAGAGCTCCCCAGTGGCACAGTTCACTTACTTCTCCCCAAGATGGGCACACAATGGCCATCCACAGCCATCTACATTGAAGTGATGCCTGTCACTACCTCACTACTTGGCATAATGCTGGGCACATAGGGGGACTCAATAAATATTTATTGGGTGGATACTAGGATAGGTGGATACATGATGGATTAACAGGTGGGTAGTTGAAAAAATAGATCAATGGATGAATGAAATTATGGCTCAATAAGTAGAGGAAGCCAACTTGAAAATATTTAGACCAATCAATCAATGTTATGGAACCTCTTCGATACCAGTATTGTGTTGGGTAGTGGAAAAAAGTGCTGGAGCAAAAATGTGTTTACAAAAAAGTATAGTTATAATCTTTGTGCTAATTTGGAAATAAGCTGGACCAAAATCCATGAAAATAGTTTCCCTCCTCTCTCAATCTGATGTTTGTTGGCATCTGTTATATAGCAAGTCATCAGCAGCATAAACTTGGTTCTTAGAAATTTCATCTTGTGGTTGAGGATTAAAAGAAGTTAGAGCTAGAAGAGAGATAAGTGATCAATTGGTCGAGACCACTCTTTTATGCTGAAGGCCTGGAGATGAAATGTCTTATCAAAGTCACATAAGGAGGTAGTGCCATAGCCAATTCTGAAAGCCCTGTCTTTTCACCCCCCCGTCCAGCACCTCTCTCCAATATGCTTTCTTTGCTCAGAGATTGTATTAATCCACATTTCTTATGTATTTACTGCTTTGCATTAACCTTGCAAACTTGGATGGCTTTGGATTTCATATATATCAGTCACTCACTCACTCTACATCCAGCCACACTTGGGGAATATTTTTTATACATCAAGCCCTATGCTAGGCTTTTGGAGTAGATGAATGAGATATGGCCCCTACCATGGAACAATGTAGCAGAGGAGACAGACCCACAAACAAACAAAAGGCAATGTACTCAAGCTATAAAATGGGCATGAGTGCCTAGAGGAAGGAATGGGTCTTGAAGGATCAGTAGTAATTTGCCGATGGATAAGTAGAGGAAGGCATTTGAAAGAGAGAAAAGCCATTCAGGTAAGAAGCTTAAAAGGACCCAGCATTAGCCACAGCTCAGGGTGGGAGAAGCAGTGTGGAATGCAATCCACTTATGGACCAGGGCCCCAGCTCTCAGGGTCCCCCAAGGCCCCAGAGCAGTGTAGGATGGCTTTAGAAGTTCCATGATTATTTGTTCTTGTGTCCTGATAAAATGCTGCTCAGCAAGAGCCAAAAAATGAGTCCATCTGAGGGAAAGTTCCTTGAAAACCTCATTATCACATAGTAGTTAGGGGGAGTGAACCACAAATCTTCTAACTAGTTATGGGAAATGCACTGTTGTGCAGAGATTATTTAGATTGTTTGGCTTTGACTTTGACCATTAGAGTTAAGGATAAGCAATGCTTGGTGTGTATACTATAAATAACTGTGAAGACAGTCCCCTTGAAGGTCCACAACAATCTCCATTGGAAGCCTGAACCGAGTTGGAGAGTATGTATGATTCAGATGTAAAGACAGGCCACGTCTGACCTGAGGTCCATTTTCAGTGTCTGTTGTGCACTTGGGTTGCAGAGACATCAAGGAAAGCTTGTAAGTTACCTAACAGAGCACTTAAAAATCGAATGCACATGAAATGCAATCCCACTGTCAGAGCCTTGATGGAGGTGGGAGGGAGCCAGAGAAGTAATCTGTGTAATAAATCCTGTGAATTCCCATTACTTTTTTTTTTCCAGACAGGCTAAAAATAGAAGCCCCAAATAAATATTATATCAGAGGTAGAAAAGAGAAAACGATTTGGAATGAATTGCTTGATGGCCTAAATGGACAATACAGAAATTAGAATCAGAGATTCCATGGGGGACATCGCCATGTTTCCTAGGGAGCCGTGTTTGATTTGACAAAACTTCCCAAAGGGGTAGTTGAGGAAAGAAATGTTTCTGTGTCCCCTAGAAACAAATCAAAGTAAACATGGTAAAGGCCCACAGAAGTATGAATTTAGTCCCCACTGGGATGATGTCTCCTGGATATACCTGGTCTGACCTCTTTATGATCATTGATGACTATGACTGGAAGTGTCTCAGTTCTGTCGCCTCAAACCATCTGGGTTCCTCTCCCATCATGCATCTACGCTTCTGATGACCACCAATGACCTCCTTGTTGGTTCTGCCAATGAACACGTGTCTTATTTGATCTCCTGCTGATATGGTATTGTTATTGACCCCTCCTCCCTTGAAATGTGCCCCTCTTAGCTTTCAGGATACCTGCACCGCATGCTTTTGTTCACTTCTCATCCCCATGTCCTCAGCATCCTTTGCTGGCTCCTTCTCTCCCCTTGTCCTTGAATATTGATGTCCCTCAAGGGCTCACCTTCACTCTCTTGTCTTCTCATTCCACATACTCAGAGCAATTTTGAGAGTCCCACATTTCTGTCTTCACCCAATCTGTCTTAGCTCTACGTTTTCAAGTTCTTTCTAGAACTGTGCTGTTCAACATAGTCATCGCTAGCCACACATGGCTATTTAAATTAAAAATCTTAAAATAAAATGTAACATTTGGTTCTTCATTTACATAAGCCACATTTTAAGGGCTTGAGAGTTGGGTGTGGCTACATGTTGGACAGTGCAGCTGGAGAATATGGCCATCATTGCAGAAGGTTCTATTGGACAGTGCCATTCTAGATATGGCTGCCTGAGTATTCCACTAGTGTCTCAAACTCATCATGCTTCAAACAGATTATCAGAAGGATAGTGGTGTGTGTGGCAAGGGTGACAAAGAGAAATAAGGGAGAGAAAAAAGGAATCTTTCAGGTGTAAGTAACATAAAACCCATTGTTTTTAGATAGAGTAGAAGGGAGGGAGGAGACAGAGAGACAGAGTGAAAGTGAGAGAAACATCAATGTGAGAGAGACATATCAATTGGTTGCCTCTTGCACATGCCTCAACCAGGGCCCAGGAATGAACCTGCGACCCAGGTATGAGCCCTTGACTGGAAATTCAACCTAAGAGCCTTTGGTGTGCGAGCCAACTCTCTAACCTCTGAGCAACACCGGCCAGGGCTGTAATGAGCATCTTAAGTGTGGAGTGAGAGCAGCCTCACAAATTCCATTAAATAGTGACTTTACATAGAAAGCCTTATAAACCCTACTAATGTCTAAGTAATTGTCACACCTGGAGGGGCTCCCCTGGGGCTCTCCAGTTTTCTTTAAGTCACATGGTGCTGGGAAAAATTGGTTAGCACGTGGTGAAATTCCCTCTTTGCACAAATGCACAAATACATTTTTTTTGAAGTCGCTCAAGATATTTTTCAAAACTAAAACATTTGAAATGTGTCCGCTGTGGGAAGCCCTCCTGACAATTGTTGATGAAACTCTGAGAAGTGGTGGAAGTGGGGACTGCTACTGTTATGGGTTGAATTATATTCCTCAAAAAGACATGTTGAAGTCCAAGCCATCAGAACTTGTGAATGAGACCTTATTTGCAAATTAAGTGTTTGCAGATGTCATCAAGTTCAGATGCAGTCATGCCAACTGGGGTGGGTCCTAATCCTACTGGTGTCTTTATAAGGAGAGATCCTTTGGACCCAGAAACAGACCCAGAGAGAGAACATGGGACAACAGAGGCAGAGATGGGAGTGATGCAGCCGAAGAACACCAAGGGTTGTCTGCAACCATCCAGAAGCTAGAAAGAGGCAGGAAGGACTCTTCTCCAGACCCTTCTGATGGCACATGTTCCTACTAACATCTTGATCTTGGGGTTCTGGCCTCCAAAGCCATGAGGGAGTGGGTTTGTGTTGCTTCAAGCACCCAGTTTGTGGTACTTTGTTATGGTAGCCCAAGAAAACACATATAGCCACGTGGGCCGTAACGTCTTCTCTCAGACAGAGCAAGACCCAGTTCCCTTCCCTCCCTGGCTCTGCGGAGAAACACAGGTCCTAAGTCGTCAGAGTGACGCAAAGTGACTGCACAGATACCCAGCTCTCCTGCCACGGCTACCTGCCAGAGTCACCGTGTTACTTTTCTGACCCCAACATTGAAGAACCTCCAACCTTCGGAGTTAAGTCTCACCAACCAGACAACATAATTTAGAAAAGGGATATTTGGAAAGAGAAACAATATAGGAGTCAATCTTCTGGGCATGAATTAACTCCCGAGCCCCCCAAACAATCGGCATGTTCTGGTAGAAGCGCATTGACTCCCACGACTTGCTTCTGAAATAAAATTCACACTGAAGCTCTGTGAACCTCAGGCTCCTCATCTGTCAAATGGGTCTACAATTCCTGCCCTACCAATTTCTTAGGGTTGTTTGGGGATCAAATGAGAGAGAATGTGAGCAAATCAGCCTGAAATAGAAATTGCATACAGATCTAAGGCGCCAGTTTTACCAGGGTGGCCACAGAACCCATTGCTTAGGGGAAGAGGGAGAGGCTACTGGGATCTGATACCAGCGTGTTTCTCAGGCAGAGCTCAGAATGAAGGGATCTGCTTAGGATCAACCAGTACAACCAGAGATCCAGAACTAGAACTTGTGTCTCTTAAACAGAACGCTCTGCCCTATTCCTGTCTTCTCACTGCAATACCTCCCCCCATCCCAACCGGCCCTACACATTTCTTCTCTAAATTACATTTATAATTTAGGAAATTTCTGCTTCTACTTCTCTCTCTCTCTCAATGCCTGTCCCTTTCTCTGTCCTTCCCTTCCCCCATCCTCTCTCTCTTGCTTTCAAACCCCATCTTTCCTTTGAAAAGTCTCAAGTAGAATGAATTCAGTGTTCTCAGACAAGCCTGTACATAAAGAGCTTACTATGCACTTCAACAGAAATTATCTCCTTTGAAGAATCTCTACTTTAATCTCCTCCAAGGCAGGTTTCTGTGGTGTTAGAACAAAATGACACGGTACTCTTCAAACTAAAAGCCTTATTAAGTAGGACTGAGAAAATCTTGCAAGTGCCTCTCTTTACCTTCTTCATAATTGGAGGCTTAATTAATTGGGCGAATTTAAATAAATTTTTAATAGCAGTTGGTTATTAGGACTAATCAAATATTCCAGAATAATTGTCTCAATGTTTGGAGGGGGGCAATTATCATCTCTAATACTGTGTTGATTTAAAAAAGACATGTTGGCTGAGTTAAAACATTTTCCTATACAATGCATATCTCGGTGGGTTTGTAACCAGCATACACATGAACCAACAGCTCTTCATGGTAGATATGGTCACAGCAGGTACCCCAACCTAGGGGAGCATCTCTTTCATCTGAGGCCTCTTGTAATGTAATGAAAAGCTTGATTGTCTCTGGGGGACCTGTTTCAAGACCTGATTACAGGTATCGGGCAGAGACAATTGGATCAGATCATGTCATATTATCTCCATGGAGATAATAACCATCATCTCAGGCTGGAAACCCTCCGTCCTTTACAAACTGTGGGACTTCAGAAAAGTGTGAGGGTCACTGGAGAAGAGAGACCCTCAACAGGGGGAGAGAGAAGTAATTCCTGCCCTCGCCTGTGCCATCCATATAAGAAAATGAGTGTGAACAACCTTGAAGTCAAATTGCAAAGCTCTATAGAAATGGCAAGGGCTGTTCTCAGCGCAATATGACCTTAGAGAGAAGTGAATGGAGTGAGGGATATCCCTGCAATATTGCCTTTTTTGAGTTAAACTTCAAATGAGGCCCCAGCTCAAGCCTTTGTCAGGAACTGGCCTTGACATTCTGATCTAGTGGGGACCTTTCCATCTTCCTGAGATGCCCTCCCCCATTAATTGACATCACCCCCAAAAAAAGTGAGGGTCTCCCTCAGCAAACATAGTCCTTTGATCTCCCTGGGGGTCTGCTGCTCCCGTGGCATCTCTGGTCTTGCTCGCTGAAGACAAAGCCTTAGAGGACCAGGTGAGGGGTAGGCTGCCCTAGCCTCTGGCACTTTTGGCACCTGTCGCTACTCCAGCCATGGATGGAAACTCACCTGCGTCCAAGCCACTCCCACCGACTGCACTGTGATTTCCCAGGGATGGTGGCGGCTACTCTTCTCCATTCCCACCTTGCACCAGGAAGGTCCGAACTAAACTAAGCTCGACCCCAGGACACATGCTTCACTCTTGTCAAATTGATGCTCTTTTCTGAGGGCCAAGGAGACAAGGGGGACTGTGCCTGGCTCTGGGAGGGAGGACGCTCTGGGGCTTAGGCACGACCTTCCCGGGAAGGATGAATGGAAGGAGCACGCCTCAGAGTGCTCTGCCCACCGAAGGAAGCCCTCACTCTCTTTCATTGGCACCCTGATTCTCGGAGCTGGTGGGTGAGAAGCGACGGGGACACAGTGACCCTAGGGAGATTTGGGTGCCTATTCTGCAGGCAGTCCTTCAGAAGGAGAGCCAGGCATCTTCACTCCTGCATCCACCTGTACGCTTCCAGGTTCCGGTTATCCTTCCAGCAAAAGGGAGAACCCCTTCCCCTCTATGGGCAGCTCTGGTCCAGTCTTCTCTGCCCTCCCCGTGTCCCGCCCTGCCCCAGTGCAGTTCTAGACTGTGAGTTCTGTTACTAAATTCATCAAGTCAAGACAAGGCATATGTGCCCTGGATGGTTTGGCTCAGTGGTTAGAGTGTTGGCCTGCTGACCAAAGGCTCGCAAGTTTGATTCTGTCAAGGACACATACCTGTACCTTGGTTGCAGGTTCTCCAGCCCCAAAAGGGGTGTGTGTGGGAGGCAACCAGTTAATGTGTCTCTCCCACATCAATGTTTCTCTCTCTTTCCCACTCTTCCCTTCCTTCCACTCTCTCTGGAATCAATGGACAAAATGTCCTCAGTGAGGATTAAAAAACAAAAAACAAACAACAAACAACAAACAAAAAAACACAAGGCATATGAGTCACACTTGAACCTGTTCAAGGGATCAGGGATTGAACCTGAATTTAAGGATCCAGGAAATAGGTTTCCCTTGGGCTCCTCAGTCAGAGCGCATACCCATTCTTCCAGATTCCCAAGACAGAAGCCTGGGTCGTCCCAACTCCGCCCTCTTCTTCCACTGCCCTCGGCCTCTTCAGTCAGCAACTCCAGTCAACTCGTCTCTGAAATTTCTTCTGAGCCCACGCCTTGGGGTCTGTCCCCACTCTCAGAGCTCAGTCTACCCCTGGCTTCCTTTGTCTCATTGTCCTTCCTAATCGGCCCTCTTCAATCCACCTTTCCAAGCAGGCTACACAGTGGTCTCTTTAAATGCAAATCTGACCATGTCTCCCCCACTGCAGACTCCCTGAGGAGCCTGTGATTGTCTCCAGGAAAAGCTCAGACTCTTCTTCCAGGTTGCCACGTGGCTGGCTCCTCCAGGAGCACTTGAGCCCCCTCCCCGCCTCCCACCCCACGTTGCCTTCTGCCTTGGAACTGTCGTTCCTCAATCAGGGGTCGCCTCATTGCTTCTCCATGTCACATTTTGGAAAGTCAGACATGTCTAAAACTGACAGAGGCTTAGTGTTTTGGTTTTCTCCCTGAGAAAGTGTTAGTAATCATTGGTGCATCATCTAATCAATAACACGTATGATCAGAGGAATAGCAGTGGCAGAGGCCACAATCCGTTTGGCGAGTCCAGCAGGAAATGGAGGGAGATGTGCTCTGGACTTCGGACTTCACTGGAGCCCCCTAAAGCAGATGGGAAGATTCAAATTGGCATTTTGGGGAGATCTTTCTGGAAGGCCTGTGAAGAAGGGATTGGAAAACAATGAGAAGGGAAGGAGGTAGGAGGGAGAAATCTGTAGAAGGCGCTTCACAGATGGATGTTAAAATGATGACCAGTTCACGAATAGTTAGTGCAGGACAAGGGTGGGCAACCTTTTTCCATGCGGGCCAGAGAGGAAGCATTCCGGGCTCTTCAAGCCTTTCTGTCTCTGTCACGACTACACACCTCGGCCAGTACAACTGTGTGAAAGCAACCAGAGACAGTTTCTAAATGAAAGGGTGTGGCTGTGTTCTAATAAAACTTTATAAAAATAGATGGTGTTCCAATAAGTAACAAGTATGTTCCAATAAAACTTTATTTATAAGCAATATGGCCTGTGGGTTGTGATGTGCCGGCCCTGGTTATAGCAGAGTGGTACCCAGCATTTTCTTCACCAGAATTCTGAGCAGCTCGGATCCAGGGTTTGTGCAGTGACTCTCCATCAGGGTCCTCAACTGACATTTTGAAGATAAAGGGCCTGTTCATAAAGGTGTGAGTGGAGTAAAGGAACTGACAAGGGATGTTGAGCCTCCCCGGGGACCCACAGCAGCAGGAAGCCATCGCCACCCCAGGGCCTGAAGCGGGGAGGGGAGGAAGTGGTGTTTCTGGAGCCCACGTAAGAGCCGTGGCCTTGGGACAGGAGCCCCGAGGCAGAAGCGGTGGCTGTGGTGGGACACGAGCACCACGTCAGGAAGGGAGGCAGGAGGGGCACAGGCACTCTGACCTCTCTCCACAGTCTGTTTTCTCTGGAGTTGATATGTGCCCTGTCGCCCATCCTCACCCCAAGTTTGGCTCATCCTTCTGCCTCCAGGTACGGATAGATCTCAAACAAATGAATGTCTTTGAGATTTCCCCAAAAGGCTGTTCCGTAATCCTGCCTGAGTCATTGATGCAATGGTCAGTCCTTTCTACCCAACAAGCATTTCCCTAACCTAAACCTCACTTCCAATTGCTTTTATAGGAGGACTCCTGCTATAACATTCATGGATGCCAGGCACAGTTTAGAGTCCATGGGTAATTTGGTAGTTAAGGTAATAAAGACTCCAGGAACTCAAAATCGAGTAGAAGAGATCCACTTGCTAACTAGCCAGAAGAGGGACTCAAACACGGCACAGGAGAGGCATGAACCAAGGGCCCGATGAACACACAGGAAGGAGCGCCCTGTTCTGATGGGTCTAAGGGTAGGCTTTACAGAGGGGGTGACATTTGAATAGGACCTTGAAGGATGGGGTAGTGTTTCCCCAGGAAGAGGAAACAGTTGTGTGTTCGGGAAGAGCAAGGGGCTGGGTGAGAGAGAGCTGGAGCCGACTGCGTGAGGGCCTGGAGGCCAAGTGGGGGCTAGACCGTGGAGGGCTTTGCATACCCTGCCAAGACCACTGAGTCTGATTTGGAAGGCACAGAGGCCTGGACAGAGGCAACTAACCATTGAGCTCTAGACCTGGGACACTAAACTCTCATTTTAAAAAATTAAAAAATAATATATCTAAAACTTGGTCCTCTTGACTTCTCTGCTGGGACATGTACCTCGGCTTCAGCTCCGGTTTTATCTCAGAAACAGGCCCTCCCCTCACCAGCCCCCTGTTCTGTTCAGCTGCTTTTTCAACTAAAACTGTTCCTCCAAACAGTTAAATGTGAATTTTGGATCTCATTGATCTATGTCTGCTTATTACCAACTGCAGTTGGAAGATTTGCATGATGAAAAGCGGGAAGATGAAATTGTCTTCTCCTTGGAGAAATAATCGGTGCACCTGCCTTTCAGAAATTATTCCAAGTTCATGCTTCGTGAGAAAAGTTACAAATTGCTCCCTGGAACGGAGCTAATGTGCCATCCGCAAGCGACCCGCCCTGCGTCTGGGCATGCTATTAGCTGGAACACGCCCTTGGTGTGGCCTTGGGAAAACAAATGAAGAACCATGGATCAAGGTCACTGTTACGGCATTTGTTCATTCACTTACTAACTGTTTATTAACAGCAAATTAAGTGCTCAGCACCAGGTAACATGTATGAGGAAATGTACTCAAGTGTATTGAAAAACACATCATCCCCCGCTAGAATGTAAGTTCTGTGTGTGTGTGTGTGGGGGGGGGGGGGGGGGGACTTTGCTTATCTGAGTCACAGCTCTATCGCCAGTCCCTGTAACAGCACCCAGCATATAGTGTCGGGGGTCACCAATATTTACCAAATGAATGAATAAAGGAACGAAAGCATTATGTTGTAATGGAAAGAAACCTGGGTTTGAATCCTAGCATCTGATTAGGAGCAAACCCGTTTCTTTATCTGTAAAAAAGACTTGCTTAACCTATTAAAAGTTAAGGGTTTGATCCTAATAATATTGAGAGTGTGCAATTCCCTGCCATGTCCTCATGTATCTTTATCTTTCCAAATGGGAGAAACTAATCTAACAAAATATCATAAACGTCGTGCTTTCTAAAATGTCACCATCCACCCTGTGGGCCCAGATAGTACTAATTGATGCTAGAAACAGGGAAAATTGGGAATCCAATAGAACAGACAGTGAAATGTAGAATGAGTAATTGCTTTTTTTTCTTTTTTTCATTGTTGGCATGGTTTTCAAGAGCCAGAGGAAGAACAGAAGCCCTACCAGCTCTCGCTCTGCCACAGATGTCCTGTGCCAGTCGACGCGGCGTTCTCGGCCCCTCATGTCACAATCAGCAGAGAGCTGGGCTCACCCCCTCTTCTCCCCTTCGCTTTTTGGTCAAGTGAGTCCTGACAAGGGTCAGCAAGCCTGCTCTTCCTGGCAGTTGAACAGTTCGGGTAATAGGCCCACACATGTCAGCCAGGCATTTACCCACTGACAGTGCTGCCCCGCAGCATCACTCAAAGCCCACTCTGAAACAGACGCACCTGGACGCACATACTAATGTGTCCTCCCAGCCCCGGCCCCGCTGGAGACTTGAAAAGGTAAGCGGAGCCAAGCTGGGCTATAATGAGAAGGGGCTTTTCCTGAGCACGAGCCAGAGGCCAGCAGACTCTCAATCAATCAACCCGAATGCCAGGTGAGTTTTAGATTCAGGAGCAGAGCCTGGAGGCCACGTCCCGCCGGCCTGGCCGAGTTCCAACTGGAAGGGTTTCTCCCAGGCTTGGTCACAAAGGTAGGCGTGCGACCTGAGATGTTTCACAATGTCATGCTTAGATGAAAATACCGTCTTCCTTCCCCCGGCAATCCTCTTTCATGCCTGGAGTGTTCAACATAGAGAGTGGCCACTCTTTAAGATTATTAGCGGCCCTGGGTCCCTAAAACTTCTCTGCAACTTACAGAAGTAGTAGACATGCTTGTCGTCCTCGTCCTCCTCCTCCTCCTCCTCGTCCTCGTCCTCCTCCTCCTCCTCCTCCTCCTCCTCAGGTGTGCCTTTGACTATGATTTACAGTCACAAGGGCTTTTGCTATTTTGTCACTTGACCCTTGCAATACCTCTGTTGAGGTACATGAGGCAGAGACTCCCACGTTTATGCATAAGGAAACAGAGACTTAGATGGGTTAAGTGACTAGCGCAGAGTCGTCCGTATACACGTTTTGGAACCAAAGACTTTAAAATTTTATTTATTGATTGATTTGACAGAGAGAGAGAGAGAGAGAGAGAGAGAGAGAGAGAGAGAGAGAGAGAGAGAGAGAGAGAGATTTGTTTCACTTATTTATCCATTTCATTGGTTCCTGTATGTACCCTGATCAGAGATCAAACCCACAACCTTGGTGTATTGGGATGACATTCCAACCAACTGACCTACCTGGCCAGGGCCCAAAGACTCTTATGGCTGAGACTGACTCCAAGTCTGTCGAGTGCCAGGCATCTCTTCCACAGTACCCTAGAGAGACAGTTACCTGTCTAGCCAGATACTTTCAGCAATGAGGCTACTTCTTCACAAGACAACTGCTCCATCCCACTGTTTGTTACCCCCAATGTTTGTTCTCTCTATCACAGAACCCACATCTTGCTCCCTGTAGCTTATTTACATCCAGTGCTCTGATCCTCTTTGGCGACATGGAATGGGTTGAGTCCTTCTGTATGACCATCTTTCATATGTTTGAGGATAATTTCTATGCCTTTGACTTCCAGGTCTTCTTCTTCAAGCCAAATAATTCCCCAACGTTTTGAGATTCCAACACTGTCATTGTTACCCTCCTCTGAATATGTTTTAAGTTGTTAGCGCTCCTTTTAAAAGGGGACCGTGAGAACTTAACATGATATTCTGCCTGTGGCCTGAGAAACAGAACTGGTCCTATCACCACTTGGATTAGCACCTGCGCTTGTATTAATGCCACCAGAGCCTGCTTCATTTCTTTTCTCTAGCTTTCACCTAGTTCTGTGGTTGGCAAACTTCGGCTCACGAGCCACATGCGGCTCTTTGGCCCCTTGAGTGTGGCTCTTCCACAAAATACCACAGCCTGGGCAAGTCTATTTTGAAGCAGTGGCATTAGAAGAAGTTTAAGTTAAAAAAATTTGGCTCTCAAAAGAAATTTCAATCGTTGTACTGTTGATATTTGGCTCTGTTGACTAACGAGTTTGCCGACCACTGACCTAGAATAATCGGATATAAGGCAGGGAAGGCTTGCTAAAATGATCCTAGAATAATGAGACACAAGACAGGTGAGTTTTGATAGGAGGAAATCAAGAAAGCACAAAATGCCAGTGGAGAGGTTACACTGGGGACAGTATGGTGAGGACCTTGGGGGTCTGGGCTGCTAAAAAGGGCAATCAGAGCTAGACTAGGAAAAGAGGGCCCTGGATCAGCCACGTGGCGGCCTCTTTCTCTGCCCTCCCTTGCAAGGCCCCAAGTTCAGAAACCGCATTTGTTGACTAAGCTATTTCAATCCCTCATTTTGTGGTTGCCAAGGTGACTGAGGACCTGTACAGCAGAAATTGCTAGTGGTCCAACCAACCCTGTTCTCCCTGCCAGTAGCTTAGAGTCCCTGTTGGCCAGGTGGCCACATACTAGAGATGATACTTCCCAGCCCTCCTGGCAGAGAAGTGTGACCGTGTGATGTTCTCACCAGCGTGTTGTGAGCCACTGGCTGGTCTGGGCCTCAGAAAACTGGTGGGGGCTCCTCCATGCTCTCCTCTCCTCTCCCCTCCCCCACCATCTGGGATACAGGATGTGGCAGGGACCCGACTTCAGTAGAACCTAGGGACATGGCTCTCGAGCTCCTCAGAATCACCCAGAGAGCTTGTTAAAACAGATGGCTGGGCCCACCCCCAGGGCTTCTGGAGGGGACCTGAGAATTGCACGTCTGAGTGATTTCTAACAGGTGATGCTGCTGCTGCTACTGGGTGCCTGTGGACCACACCTTAAGGATTTCTGCCTTGAGGGTTGTGCCCGAGTTATGGGTGGGTGGTGGAGACAGCCGGGACTGGACCTCAGGCCTGGGTACATGGAAGCACCTCTGTGAAACCCCTGAACCTGACAGAGTGGGGCTCCCAGGGCCGAGGCCTGGGCGCCTTGTCAGGTTGGCATGGGATGCTGTGAGCTGTGGAGGGATGCTGTTTGCATCCCTGAGTCCATGAAGCAGGATCTGCTAATGACTCGAGACTTTGTTCCTTTTAATTATTTGAAGCTCTGCTCTGCTCATTTGATGGGACCAAGGGGAATCTCATCTTGGAGTTGGGGTGCTGGCCACCCTGATCAGGAGTGGGGAGCTGCTGATCCTCTGTCCACCCAGCAGAACCTCGGCACCCGGGGTGTCTAATGCTCGGCCGATCCCCGTGCTGGCCGGCTGGGGGACCTGTCGGGAGTAGGGGCTGTGGAACGCCTCCTCTGTCCCCGGGCATCGAGCCAGCTGTTCTCTGCACTTTCTCCCGTTTTGATCCAGTCATTTGTTTTATTCATATCCGCATTCATCTCAAAAGGATTTTAAGGTAAATTTGTTTTTCAACCCTCACAAAAACCCTGTGAGTAAGGATTAGTATTTCTATTTTAGAGACCTTGAACTGCTGCTTAGAGAGGGAACGCAGCACTGCCAGTGGGCGCAGCGCTGGGATTGGAAAAGTGGTCCTTTGGGCTCCAATTCGTGGTCTCTTTTTCTCCCTAATAGACTTTTTAGAGAAAACCCTGCAGCATTTGTTCCATATGAAAGAGTGCATGTAACGTACACGTAGGTTACAATGGGAGGCAGTGAAGGCCCCTGTGAACCCGCCCTCTCGGGCCTTTCGCGGGCCACAGTTCAGGGGCCTGCCGGGAACCAAGCTGAGCTGTGAGCTTTAGAGTTTTGTCCTGTGACTCTCACATCCCCTGGGAGGCGGGCATGTCCTCCTCAGCATGCAGGTGGAGAAACTGAGGCCAAGGAAGGCGTGGCGACTGAAGTTCCCAGAGCCCAGGGCGTCCACACCTGGCCCCGTCACAGCCTCTGGGGACACTTGAAAATGTGGATCCCCTGCCCTAGCTGGTTTGGCTCAGTGGATAGAGCGTCGACCTGCGGACTCAAGGGTCCTGGGTTCGGTTCCAGTCAAGGGCACATGCCCGGGTTGCGGGCTCAATCCCCAGTGGGGGGCGTGCAGGAGGCAGCCAATCAATGATTCTCTTTCATCATTCATGTTTCTATCTCTCTCTCCCTCTCCCTTTCTCTATGAAATCAATAGAAATATATTTTTAAAAAATGTGGATCCCTGAGCTCTACCCCTGACCTTGCAGATCAGCATTTTCAGAGCTGGGGCCCAGGAAGACATTTTTTCAAAACTCCCCAGAGGAGCTGGCCCACAGACGGAGGTCAGGGGCTAGAACTTTCCAGCACTTCGCCACCCTGCCACCCCAAGTGGCTGGGGGGTAGGGGGCGCAGCTGCAGAACTATAGGCAAACCTTCCTCCTGGACTTGACCCACTCATGATTCTCAGTGACCTGCAGCCCTGGGAGGGCCTCGGGGACCCTCCTGACACGAACATGTAAATCCTTCCCCCAGGCAGCGGCCACACCATCTCGAAGGTTGTCATTGTCACATGGGACCAAGGTTAGTCAGTAAATGAGTGTTGAGGGCTTCTCGTATTTGGTGTTTAGGATAAAATGAGCCTATCGCTAGAGAGTCCCGAGGACTCGAATTCAGCATCCTGCTGAGAAATCTGGCCGCCACCCGGCTCCTGGCAGCAGAGCTGGCCGGGGTCCGCGACGTTGGAGGAGTCGCACTGCCAGCGGCCCATCCGTGCTGCCTCCAGTTGGCTGTGGTGCTTTCCGGCTTCACCAGTCTCCGGGGAGTTGGGGGCAGCGGTTTGGTTAGCCCTGCAGTGTGCGTGACGCCTATTTACATCGACCGCCTGGGGGTCTGTAAATTTCCAATAACTGGACCCTAGGATTCGCTGGCAAACCATTCACACCCCTGTTGCAAAGGCAGACTCGAACACGCATCTCTGACCCCCTCACATTGGCTTGGATGGCGGCATTGCGTGTGTCACCCAGTCCTTTTCTGTCGGTAATTGGGACGGGTCGGGACAGTGGGCCATGGGATCTTTTACCCAGTGGGTCGCCGGGAACAAAGTTTGAGCACCATTGGCCTGAAGGCATCAGCTCTTAGAGCTGGGAAGGACCTGGCCCCCAATGTCAAGTAGCCTCTGAATTTGCCACAGTTTCCCCAACAAGCTGGACCCAAGAGACAGCTTCTCTAGTTTCTAGAACGAAGGGTAGGCACGTGGACAGTGGCTGCCGGCCCGATAACGTGATCTTTCCTGTACAGCAGCCCAAGAGCGTAGCTTGCGCGTGTTAATATTGGATTATTTCTCTTCGTAGTTAGCTGCCTCCTCACTTCACTGTTTCCATGGCGACGCTTCTCAAACACCACTTCATACTCTGCATACACAATGTAAACAATCTGCAGTTGAACATTTCCCAATTTAGGGGTTGGAAGCCATAGCCAGCAGGGATAAAAGCGAGACTCCAACCCTAGGAAGCTGCCAGAAGGGGAGGCTGGGGGGACACGGTGTGAGGGATGCCAGAGCCAGGTCAGAAGGACTGGGGGTCAGAAGGCCACTCACTAAGTAATCTGCCCCTTCATTAGTGGGCATTTAGCATAGGAGGGGCTCTGGGTGACTTATGGAGCTGGCAGGGACTCCTCCATCACTTAGAGATGAGGAAACTAAGGCTCCGGAAGTGAAGTGACTTTCCTATTGTCACCGTTTGTGAAGAGTCAAGGCCTGAACTGGGACATGTGCTGAGACTGCACATGCTCACCCAGCACATGGTCCCTCAGCACCCCGTGCTCAGGGCAGACCTTGTGGGTCCGCCCTGGTACTCTTTCCCATTGGCCTAGACTCGTGTTTCTCAATTTCAGCACCAGGCTCTGGGAAGTCACTGCCAGCTGAGCCGAAAGACACGTGAGATGATGTTCAGTTGTTATTCTGGCATAACCAGCACCAGGCCCAGTACTGCAAAGGGAACGGCGTTGGTATGGGTCTCTCACAGGTGCCCGGAGCCCCGAGATCAAGGAAATAGGAAGATAGAGGAGGAGGCAAGCAGCTCATCGGGCATCCTCTGTGTGCCCGATACCGACTGAGGTTGGTGCTTCCATACGCATGGTCTTGTCTCACCTGTGAAACTCATCGACTCCCATTCAACCGGAGTCAAGGGTGGGCTCAGTCTGCATGACAACCAAACAGAGGAGCAGAGCCTGGCGGAGGACGTTAGAGAGAAACTCAGCGTGGACACAGCCAGAGGCGTAAGACAAAGCAAGTTCACGAGGAGCTCGGAGGCACGCGTGGGGAAACCAAGACCAACAGAGAAACCCAAAGGACAGCAGTGAGGCCCAAACTGGGAGACCAACCCAGGGCTGGGTGCTGAGCGGGATGAAAGAGGGAAACCAAGGTTGCACATGGGCCCTGGGAGTGCATCCTGCAGTTAGTGTCCATGGCTCCCCTTTGTGCGCTTCGGGACACGTGATACACGAGAGAGGCTCCTGTAGGCGCGCAGGGCTCGGTGGTCAGCGACAAACCTTTTAGCCAAGATCATCCCTGTGTTCACAGCCAGGAAACGGAGGCACACAGAACCTCAATGACAGTCTCAGGGCATCAAACCTGTGAGATGGAAGTTCAAGTCTGTAGACTCCAGCCCTGCTCTCGGCTCTGCATCACTGCCTCTCCTGCTTCCAAGGTAGAGAGAAATAGGTGGAGGGGCAGCGTGCAGGTCCGGGGTCTGTGGAGAAGTACGGCTGATGGACAGAAGTGGAGAGAGGAGGGGTGGAGCAGAGGGACCCTAGGGAGACAGGCACCCAGTGAGGGTGCTTTCTTTTCTCCAGGGGTCTAGTGCTGGGGTGCCACTGGTTGCCCAGAGCTGCCTGACTTGGGGCTTCTTGTGGCGACAGTCTTTGTGCCTCTTGTCTTGAGAATTGCCTCTTCTAGGCCTGCTAGTTGCAGGAATGTTACCTGAGGCAGCACAGACTGGTACCCGGCCTTCTCCTCGGGGCCAGGCACTGGTGCATCCAGGCAGGGAGCCCAGAAGACAGAGACAGCCCTGACGGGCATCTGAGGGCCTCAGTGTCTGTCTCTACTGGAGCGGTTTCTCTGCTAAAGAAAACGGGAGGACCTGAATAGACACGTCTCCAAAGAGGACATACAGATGGCCAACAGAGCTGTGCCAAGATGCCCAACGTCACTAATCAGCAGGGAAAAGCCAATCGAAACCACAGTGAGATGCCACCTCATAGCTGGCAGGATGGCACCATCAACAACACAACGGGTGACGAGTGCTGGCGAGGATGTGGACAAAAGGGAACCCTCTTGCACTGCTGATGGGATTGCAAGTGGGTGCAGCCACTGTGGAACGCAGTATGGAGATGCCTCAAACATTTAAAAATAGAGCTGCCATAAGACCCAGCAATTCCACTTCTGAGTATTTTATCAAAAGAAAACAAAAACACCGATTCTAAAAGATATGCACGCCGTGTCCATGGCGGCCTTATTTATAATAGCCGAAATATGGAAGCAGCCTCGGTGTCCATCAGTAGATGGATGGATAAAGAAGCTGTGACACACACACACACACACACACACACACACACACACACACACACACCAGAATATCACTGAATACAAAATAATGAAATCTTGCCAATGGTGACAACATGAATGGACCCAACAGGTATTAGGTTAAGTGAAAGAAGCCAGAAAGAGAAAGACAAATCCCATATAATCGTGCTTATATGTGGAATCTAAAAGCAACAATAAATAAACCAGACAAAACAGAAACAGACCCATAGATAAAGAGAACAAGCCGATGGTTGCTAGAAGGAAGGGGTGGGGGAGGAGGGGTAAAATCTTTAAAAACTATTACCCTTGACTACTTGAAAAAACAAAACAAAACAAAGCACAAAGTACATAGACTGGGTGGCCTATACACAACAGAAACGTATTCCTCGTGGCTCGTAGCTCTGGAGGCTGAGGTCTGAGAGCAGGGTGCTGGGTGGCCGAACCCTGGTGAGGGCCTCATCGGGTGTAGACTGCGGGCTCCTCGTTGCATCCTCACGTGGCCAACTGCAGGGTGGAAGCAAGCTCGCTCGTGACTCTTATCAGGGCACCAATCCCACCCATGAGGGTTCTACCCTCATGACCTCATTGAATCCTTCTCAGAGCCTTTCCGCCTAATACATTAGGGCAGGCTTTCAACATATACATTTGAGGAGTGGGAACACAAACTTTGCCAAAAAAAATTTTTTTAAAGAAAGGAAGAAAAAATTAAAAAAAAAAAAAACACCACAAAAACCAACAACAGGGACTCAGCCTGCTGTTTGGGGGACAGAGCACTAGAGGCATGGTTTTTTCTTTTTATCAAAGGAGCTGTTTTTATTTCGTCTTTACGCACACATAGTAATGCACACGGTTTCCACATAGTGAAAGCACAAGGAGGATTGTTGATTTTTTTTAAAATAGAGAAACCTCAGACTTTTGCTTTCAACTTCTTAGCAACCCTAGCAGCCTTTGATTTCTGAGCAAATGATCCCATGATTGCTGTGTCTTCAGCAATGAGCCAGATGTCTTGGGAAGCTGAAGAGAAGCTCAGATAGCTTGATGGCATTCAGGGCAGTGGGACAGGGAACAGATATGACAGGAGAGTGGACAGGAGATGGGGAAACCAGAGAGGTCAGCAGCACCTCTGTAGCAGGCAAGCCATGGCCTCCCTAATTTCTTCCCTGGTTCTGCTGTGAATGCTTCTAAAAATCATCACACGGGCCCTAGACGGTTTGGCTCAGTGGATAGAGCGCCGGCCGGCCTGTGGAGTGAAGGGTCCGGGGTTCGATTCCCAGTCAAGGGCACATGCCCAGGTTATGGGCTCCATCCCCCGTAGGGGGCATGCAGGAGGCAGTTGATCCATGATTCTCTCTCATCATTGATGTTTCCATCTCTTCCTCTCTGAAATCAATACAAATGTATTTTTAAAAAATCATCACGCAGTTCTTAGTTATAGAACTTTGCTCCTGCATATTGATGCTCTGTGGCAGGGAGAAAGTGACTGCTGTTGCAACAAGGCTCCACCTCTTACAGGTCATGGGGGCTCCATTTATTAACTTGTTGCCCAAGGGCACAAGTGTCCTGACAGTGTGTCTCCTCAAGGCCAGACACTTCCTCTCTCCCCCTCAGAGACACCAGGACTCCCTCCGTGCAAACCAGAGAGTGACGCCGAGACATGGGTGCAGGACCCCCTCCCCAGTTATGAGGTGACCTAGAGAAGGTTCTGGTGGAATGGCCAGGTGAGAAGTCGGGGTCCACAGAGGCAGCCTAGGAGGGGTGAATTCAAAAGCAGGGTTATGAAGCTGACCATGCTGGCTGGCTGCTCACTGTCTTTTGATCACTGGCCTTTGAAACAGAATCCTAATCATGAGTTTATACGTTATTATTTACCAGCAGCCCGAGAGATTAGAATTCTCTCGGCTTGAACGCCTCTACTGTTCACAGGCTCGGTCCCGCGAGCGGGGCGGTTTCAGCAATTGGTGGAGGGCAGAGCAGTGCTGTGTGTTGATCACAAAAGCTCTTTTCTTTCTTTCCTTGGTTATCTGCTGAAGTATCTGCGTTTTCCTACCCAAAATATCACCACCCTGCAGGTAAGAATTTGCTGGAGAGTTGGCTTTCAGAACCTGGTTAAAAGGCGGGAGAGAGAAAGGCCCCAAAGCTAACCAGCGACATTCACCAGAAATCCTTTAAATTAATTTCAAACACTGAGTCATACAGACCCATCAACATTGCATAACAGCCATTAAAGCATTAGTGTGACTTTGGGGGACACTTTATTATGCAACTCAGTGGCAAATCTCCTCTGGGGCCTTTTTTTTTTTTAATTCCCAAAAAGAGTTGCAGTTCGCTAATTTATTTTCTTTTTATTTTCAGATTAAAAATTTTATTTTTAATTCAGAAATGATTGACATATAACATTGTATTAGTTTCAGGTGTACAACACAATGATTCAATATTTGTCTATATTGTGAAATGCTCACCACAGTAAATCTAGTTAACATCCATTACCTCACATAGTCACAATTTTTTTTTGTGTTATGAGGACTTGGAAAAAAATTTATTTCTTTTAATTTAAATTGTTTATTGTTGACATTATTGCAGATTCCCCAATTAAGCCCCCTTTGTCATATCCATTGAGCCCCTGCCCTCCTTCCTTGGCCCTTACAACACTATTGTCTGTGTCTACGGCCAATGCATATACTATGTATTTTATATTTATTTACTAGAGGCCTGATGCACAAAGACTCATGCAAGAATGGGCCTTCCTTCACCTGGCTGCCGGCAGCGCCTTCTCTCTGGCTGGAGCTGCCTTTCCGCTTTCCCATGCTGCCCAGAGGCCCTGAGCGACTGGGGTGATGCAGGATGCCTGCATATGCAAATTAACCCGCCATCTTTGTTGGGTTAATTTGCATACTCACTCCTGATTGGCTGGTGGGCATTGCGAAGGTACGGTCGATTAGCATGTTACTCTTTTATTAGTGTAGATTTTATTTTTCAGCACCATTTATCCCCTCTATTCCCTTTTTCACCTCCACCCTCCTTCCTCACCTCCCTGCAATGTTGTCCATGTCCATGAGTTCTCTCTCTTTTAAAAAATATTTCGCTAATTTATTTTCAAATGGGCTGAGTCTGGGTAGATCCCGGCCTCCAATTCAGCCTTTCGCCTCAGCACAAGGATGGTGTGCCATGTGAGATTTGGTAGCTTCATGAGAGCCGTGCTTGGTATTTTAAAAACACTCTCAACTGTATGCAAAGGCAGAGCCACCAGTCCATTCATTTAGCAAGTGTTCACTTGTGTGTCAGAAGGCTGGGCTCTGCACCTGGAACGGGAGCTCTGAGCTCTAGTCTCGCTTTGTCCTTTCTGAGTCTCAGTTTCGTCATCTATAAAAAGAAGGCTCATTCTTGAGGCAGGACGGGTAAGAGCAGGGATCCTGGACCCAGACTGCCTAGCTTTGAATCCCTGCTTTGTCGCTTATTTGCTGTGTGGCTTTGGGCAAGTTACTTAACCACTCAGAGCCTGTGAACTGATGGTTATATTGGTACTTAGCTGACAGAGTTGTTGGGAGGATTAAATGGGTCAATAGTTATAAAGTGCTTTGAACCCTGGCTGGTTCAGATCAAGGATAGATAAACACGATATGTAGGTATGATTGCTCTTGTTGAGGCCCTGGCAAGACTCATCAGGCCATTTCCCAGCTCTCTGGGCACATGGCTGGACCTCATTTCTAATCTCCCATGCAGCTGTGGTCACGTGGCTGAGTTCTAACCCACGGAATGTGGGTGGAAGCAAAGTGACCATGTCCAGGTCTGAGCCATGAAAACCTTCCATCTGAGGTTCTCCATGTCTGTCCCCCTCTGCAGTTCCAGCGGAGATGAGCTTGGCACCCCTGAGGCCAGGTGCTGAGGATGGCACAGCCACGAGATGGAAGCAAATGAAAAATAACCTTCATGAAGCCTGCGAGATCTGCGGACAGCTAGAGCTACTATAGCAAGGCCCTGGGCTAAGTACAGAGTTGGATAGGGACTAAGACATCTTTCCAGAGGGGCTGAGTCAGGCTGTGATTGTTCACTTACTTGACTCCGAGTTTCTGTTATTATCTGGGTAACTGATCCAAAGGACGCTCAGTTCTCAGGCTGGGGATGAGAGCGTGTATGTCTAGCAAGTGCTGGCCGGGAATCTGGTGAGTCCTGCAGACAGCTGCCCAAGCTGGCTACCCTCGCTGTCTGGACAACGGGACCACATTTCTGCCCAGATGCCACAGAGAGCTGCTCAGGTTCCCCAGGCAGTCACCCATGTTCAAGGGTGGCATTTAGTACTCAGGTCTTGGTTCTTCGCTGTCTTCCCAGCTGTGGCTGCCCCTTGAATGGGAATTAGCAGGAATGTTTGTGTAGGAGCCATCAAAATGGGCAAAGTGAAACTTTCCCTCAGTAAAACTCAAAACATAATCCATGCCCTGACGAAGGAGGCTCATCTCGTGCAACTGGCTCCTGGTGTGGGTTGGTTTGCAGAGTGTGCATCTGAGTGGGAGATGCATGTGTCCCAGCAGTCTTAGCTGCATTTACTAGTTCCCCTTGTTCCAGGTTTGCTCCCCCTTTGATGAGAATCTCTCCCCTCCAACACTCTATCTGCCCTTTCTCCCAGCACTTGTCATTTTTCACCTGATCTGATGGTCATTTCTACCCATGGATCCAGACCCTTCCAAAGATGCAGGGAGGCCAGGGATTTTGAGGCCGGGGCCATTAGAAAGAAATAAAGAAACATGAAAACAAAATAGAACGCTTTCACAGAAAAACAAAAGCACACGCTGCTGTAGTCTTTGGCTGTGCCTACACCGATCATAAAGGCAAATCTGGCTTTTGTGCAATGTCATGGCTCACACTACGCATGAAGAGGCCAATCCAACAGCAGAAAATTAGCAAGGGTGAAAATTGGAGGCACCTTTGAGCCATGTCCTTTGCCAAATAACCCTTTGTACTGTCCCTGTGGTTAGCTCAACCTGCCTTTATTCTTGAAATGCAATAGCTGAGTGAGTAGAGGGTCAGTGGGATGCTAATTCTGCCTCTGTCTACTCTGCAGGGCTAGTATGGGAATTACACGTTACATAAGGATGAAAACACTGCTTATGGCAGATGCCAATGGGAGAAACATGGTGGGCCAAGCCACATTTGCCAAAGGGCCAGGTATGCTTGTCTCTTTTTTCCCCGAGGATTTATTGAGCACCTACTAAGTCCAGGTAGTGAGCATGGTAGCTGTGGTTCTGGTTCCCATAGGGCTTAGAATCTGGTGGAAACTATACGTAAGCAAATGGTAATTATAACACGGCATGATGAATTACGATAGAACTACAAGGCACCATAAAAACACAAAAGAGGGGACTCTTCACTCAGACTTCAATGGTCCTGGAAGGCTTCTCAGAGAAAATGATATCTCTTCTAAGACTGGAAGCAAAAGGAAGATTTAGGTATCTTAGTCCGTTCTGGCTGCTATAACAAAAATACCACAAATGGGGTGGCTTATAAAATAACAAATTTATTTCTCACCATTCTGGAGGCTGGGGAGTCTAAGATCAAGGTGCTGGAAGATTTAGGGTGTGGTGAGATCCCCCTCTCACTGTGTCCTTGCGTGACAGAGCTCTCTGGGGCCTCTTTTAGCAGGGCACTAATCCCATTCATGAGGCTCCACCCTCATGACCTAATCACCTAGCAAATGTCCCGCCTCCTAATACCATCACCTGGCCAATAGATTTCAACCAATGAATGGGGAGAGGGAGGGTCACAAATATCCAGTCCATACCACCAGGCACAAGGGGGCTTTGGAGGTGGGAAGGCATGTTCCAGGAAAATGAAACAAGGGTTACCTCTGAAGAACAAGGAAACTGAAGCGAAAGGAAGGTCATGATGAAAGATTGGGGAGGAAGGGCCAAGAGGGTCTGGAGCAGTGGTTCGCCAACCTGGCTGCAGCTTGGAGAAAATGCTAATGCCCAGTTCCCACCCCAGGTGGTTTAAAAGCTCCCAGGCAGAACAAATGTGCAGCCACATGCAGGATCTTGTATACCAAGCTAAAGAGCTGGAAGTCTATCCTGAGAGCCACAGGGGGTCTCTGAGGGTTTTATGGAAGGAACGGACATAACTGGATTTTTGTTTCTTCAGGAAGATTACTCCAGCTGCTGGGTGGCCAAAGGAAAGGGCTGAAAAGGCTGGGGTTAGAGACACTGGTTAAGAAGGTTGCTGCGGGGTCCAGGTGAGGAACAGAGCCCGAGGTGTCAATGGGGATGGCAGGAAGTGGGCCAATCTGAGGTCTGGGGGATGATGGACTAGAGGGGCGAGAAGATGAGGTTAAGACCTGGTTCCTGACTTGGACAATCCTCTGAAAAGGCTCCAGCTCCAGCTCTAGCTCCAGACTTGAGTCAATACCAGAGAGCAAGTAATTTCAGCCAGAGAATTGATTAGCTCTCTGGGAAGAGGGGTAAAGAGTGAGAAGAAAGGATGGCCTCGGACAGAGGCCCAGGGAGCCCAGGGGGCCCAGGGAAGAGCTGGTCAGAGAAGGAAGAGATGGGATGCCATAAGCGTGCACCATCATGAAAGCTAAGGATGTGGCTTTTGTAAGAAGGGTGCATTCCAGAGCATCAGATTCTGCGGAGTTGGACCCAAAGGTCACTGGTGACCTTGACAGTGAAGATGAGTGGAAACTTGGGGTGGTGCTGAAGTGGTGGTGAGAGCTGGCGCCACCTAACAGGGGCAGCTATTCTTTATCTTTTTCACATTGTAGCCAGAATGTGTTTCCTTATTCATTCCATAAGTACTTTCTTTATTAAGCACTGGGCACTGTGTTCAGAGCTGTGGATAAGACAAGTCCTTGACGCAGAAGACAAGCGAGAAGACAGATACTCTCATTCATATCAGAAAGCCGCGTGATGTGAGTGCTATCACAGAGATGCATGCCAGGGGCTTTGAAAAAAGCAGGATCAACGGTCCTAGGGAGGAGGAAAGGGGCAGGCAGGAAAGGTCCTGGAAAGCAAGGAAGAGGAACAAGGCTTGCACTGGTATGGCTGTCATTGGGTGTCCACTGCAGAGTTTAGGTCTCAACTAGCAGGGGAAGAACAGCATTTGTAGACCTTCTAGCGGTTGGATGGGACCATGTGACTGAATTTGGGCAATGAGCAGTGAGGAGCAAGGAGCACATCACATCCAGGCTGGAACACTCATTTGCCAGTGCAAGATCCTCCAGAGGTCTCGCCTCCCTCGGGCAGGGTGAACAGCAATGTTCGAAGCTGTGGCTGCTTCTAGGTACCTGAGTAACTACCCTCAAGACACATTTCTCTTGATAGACAAGTATAAGGGAGAAAATACTATTTTCCCTCCACCCATCCACCTTAGGTTCATTGTCTAGGGCAGTGGTTCCCAACCTTTCTTTGGCCATGCCCCATCTAAGCATCTCTAAAATCCTGATGCCCCGCCCCCGTGACATATAATTCTTATTATTCAAAAAGTAAACTCAATTTTCACGTGGAGGAAGCCTAAAAGGCCATTAACTTGGTCTAAACAAGCTTCCAAAGAACATGGCATCCATGAAAGAGAAAAATAAAAGAACAAAAGGACAGTTGAAGTATTGAGGAAGAAATCACTAAGAAGATGTTTAAAAAATAATAAAATGAAGTGATATGAAAAAATAGCCAATAAAGTTTCAAAACATATAATAGAGAACTGAAGTGCATAAATATGTCACAATATATTTATATACTGTATATGAGGCCCCTAGAACCATAAGAAATGCAAAAAAAAAAAATCACTTAATAACTCATTCTCGAATTGCCCCCCCTTAAAAATCAAATTGCCCCCCTGTGGGACATGTGCCCCATGTTGGGAACCACTGGTCTAGGGCCCAGTAAATTAGACCAGCAACCAACAGGCCAACAAGAGAAAATCAGAAGTTTATTAACACGTGCATCGTGCATACACATGGGAGCACCCAGTGATGAGTAGCTCAAAGGGGTAGGTTAGAACTTGGGCTGATATAGCATCTTAAAGAATAATACATTTTTAGAGAACTGACAGCAAAGGAAAAAGGCTTTGAACTTTTAGGGGTAGCAAATTGTGGAAAGGCAAATATATGGGGAAACTATTGGTAGATGAAGGCTAGTTTTAGCAAGGTTTGTTAGATTCCTCTGGTGCTGTCTCTGCCAATACGGATCCAGAGTTGTCACCAGTGATTGACTATGTCCTCCCTGGTGGAGGCATCTCTACAAATTCATGTCCTGCTTTTAGGCAAATAGGGGAAGAGCAGAGAGCTTTTCTTGAAACTGTTTCTTCTCATTTGCCTTCAGCTCAAAATAATCCTTATACCGAAGTTGCATTTTTGGAGGTGGGATATTCAGCTACCGCGAAGCAAACTTTTGCTGTTTTACTGTCACTATAGCATAACCTAGCCCAGTGTAGTCCCTAGGCCAGTAGCATCAGCTTCACCTGGGAACTTGTTAGAAATGCAGATTCTCAGGCCACACCCCGGACTTACTGAAGCTGAAACCCTGGGGGTTTAAAGAACACCCCCACCCCAGGGGATTCGGATTCTCGCTCAGGTTTGAGAACTGCTGCCCTGGCTGGTGTAGACTGATCTGGCCGTCTGGAAGGCCAAGCAGGAGGAATTAGAATTCATAGAGAAGGTCATCCTAGTATACTTGGAAACACGGAGTAAGAAGACTAATTAAATGGCGAGGTGTTCATGTCATAGAAAATCGTTTTTATGTTATTATTTGTTTTTTCTTTTTTAGAGAGAGAGGAAAGGGGAGGAATAGAAACATCAATAATGAGAGAGAATCATTGATTGGCTGCCTTGTGCATGCCACCACCTGGGCATGTGCCCTGATCGGAATCAAACCATGACTTCCTGATTCACAGGTTGACACTCAACCACTGACCTATGCCAGCGGGGAGAGAAATATATATTTTTAATATATATTTTTTATTGATTTCAGAGAGGAAAGGAGAGGGAGAGAGAGATAGAAACATCAATGACGAGAGAGAATCATTGATTGGCTGCCTTCTGCACACCCCCCACTGGGGATCGAGCCCGCAACCCGGGCACGTGCCCCTGACTGGAATCAAACCTGGGACCTTTTAGTCCGCAGGCCAACGCACTGAGCCAAACCAGCTAGGGCGAGAAAATATTTTTTAACAAAAAATTATTGTACCCATCTTAATTTCATCAAGATGGTGAAAACTGGCTGTGTGAACAGTCTCCTCCTCTGTTGCATCAGAAGAAAATGCTGCTGCAGAAAGGATACGCCAAACCCAGTGTCACAGAAGCCACACCTCGGGCCTAAGAGAAACTCACAACCTGCTTGCCATTTCTCCTGATGGCCTTGCTGACTTGGAAAATGCTCCTGAATGCTTTGAATCCGAAAACCACATACAACCCAATTCTTCCCTCTGCTGGGTGAGCCATTAGAGCTTCGGCAGAGGCTGTGTGGTAATGGGCACTGTTTAAATGAAGCAAAAAGTACAATTTCAAAGCAATTGCTTTTTAAACTGTCAAATAAAAGGAATCCATCTGTGCATGTGAAATTATTCCAAGCGTTCTAACTATTAGCTGAAAGCAGGTGAGAGATGTCAACGAAAAGTAATGTTCTAGAAAGAGCTAGCGAATGTTTAAAGACAGACGCCCGATGACTCCTTTGGCCTGTTTTGGATTAAAAGATGTCTCTTTTCACCAGCCCTAGGTGAGCTCCATGGAAAAAAGTTTTAAGAAAAATTTAAATCCTAGTAACCAGATGCCATTCTGGTCGTTGGGGTTGCTTTAATCAGTATGACTATGACCCTAACTGCATACTATCACTTTAACTTTCTCCTTTGCCTTAAATTTGATGCCAGGAGCCCTTGGCCTGCTATTCGGGTGATATAGCTAACACTGTCCTGTGGCCCTCTCTTTGCTGTTGATAAATGCATCCTTGTACAGCCTAGCCAATGAGAAGGATATTCGGCCAACGTATGAGAAGTGTCTTGTCCATCCCTGGCAGGCATGCTTGGTCCAGGGCACCCATGCGGAGGGCGCCTCAGTGGTAAGGCATCGCTACAGACAACACAGAGGCCTGGCTGTTCTCTGCGAGGCCAACTCCAGCCTTTTCCATTGCATTTTCTCTAGGGGTTTCCGCTGCAATTAGACGTGTTCATGCCTTCAGTATCTTTGTAGGCACGGAAACTGGGCTGCTGAAAATAAATAATTGGGGAACCTTCTGCCTCCCCTGGCCCTTCAGGTACCTCTTACCCGTGCCACTCCGCCAGGCTTACCCAACCAAAAGGATCCTGCTTACTCAGCCCACGAGGAACCATGGTGATGGGCTAGAGACTCAGAAGGGCCATGCTTCTGGCGCGTGAATGTTAAACATGCACATTCTGACTCAGTGGGCTGGAACCTCAGAGCCCGAATTTCTTGCAAGCTCCCAGGCAAGGCGCATGCTGCCGTGGCCCACATTCTGAGCAGCGAGGGGATAAGCACATTCTGCAAAACCGTGACTTCTAGAACAGACGCTACTCAACAGGCATTTACCGAAGGGTCTGGCTCCATTTTGATTTAGGATTCCTTAAAAGCAGGGACTGGATCTTACACTTTTAAAACATTTTTTTTTGTTTTGTTTTGTTCTCTAGCTGGCACTTGGCACAGGTCCCGCACACGGTGGGTGTGTATTTATTTAATTAAACAGAGCTGGCCTCGTTCCAAATGGGATTTCAAGCGGACTGAAACCCCAGCAGGCTCTAGCCAGGTGCCTGATGCACTGGCCAGGGAAGGAAGCCTGTCCCGGGGCGAGTGTGTGTGTGGGGGGGTGGTCTCCAAGCCTCTGGGCTGAGGCCCTTCCCCCAAAGGTCCCCATCACCTCCGAGTACCTGGGTTACACCTCGGCTGCTGCTCTTTTGAAATTCTCTCTCCTGCCCCATTTTAAAATCGGTTTACACTAGAGAGCCGGCCAGAGGAGGAAAACAAAACCAAACCAAACCCAGAAAGCCCTGCGGAGCGGTGAGGCTCAGGCACATCAAAAGCTCCGCTCTCCACCCAACTCTCAGGTTTCCCTCTGCCTGGTCTGCAGGTCGGCCCTGCGCCCCCGCCGCCGGCTCCCCGGCCGCCCCCAGAGCCCTTCGGGGGAGCTGTCCCAGCGGGCACAGGAGCTCGTGGGCTTCCTGCAAGCCTGGTTGTTGGCTCTGCTTGAGTAATTAATCTTCTCGAGCATCTCCTGCACCCCCGAGGTGTGTGTGTGTGGGGCGGTGTCGAGTCACCCCGGAGGTCGTGGGGAGCTCGGAGAAGAGCGACTGCTCTATGGAAACCCTTGTTCCAAGAGTCCCTGCGGAGCCATAACCTGTTCCTCTCGGCAGCAGCCTCCGAGGGCTCTAGAGGCAGGGTTCGGTGCGGCTCCGTAGGGGGAGAGACAGAGGAGGAGGGAGGAGGAGGGTGATGATATTGGTCAGTAGTTGAGCCTCCCCGGGGAAGGGAGGAGCGCGCGGGCGAGTGCGCCCTAAGGGAGGAGTACACGTGCTGCTAGGGGGGTGAGAGGCGGGCGGGAGGGAGGAGAAGGGAGGCGTGAGCTGCAGGCGGGAGGCGCCACGGCCTCGAGACGCAGGCGCCAGCAGCCGAAGAGAAAGTTCCCGTGGAGAGCTCGCCCCAGGGAGGGCCGACGTCGAGGCCGCTCGCAGCGAGGGTCGCAGGTCCCGCGCGTCCGGCCTGTCTTCCTCCTGCGCGCCCTGGACCACCCGGCTCGGCTCCTCGGGAAGCTGCCGCTGCCAAACTTGGAGGAGGAGGAGGAGGAGGAGGAGGAGGATGCTGCGAGTGGGAGCGGCGGCGCGGGGCGCGGGGGCGCACTGAGTGCTCCCCGGGGGCGGCCCCAGGTGAGGCTGCCGGAGCTGCGGCCCCGCGAGCCCGCCGAGCCCGAGCGGCCAGGTAGCGGCTCCAGCGCCGGGACTGCGCCAGCCCTGCCAGCCAGGGCCGCCGGCGCCACCGCGCCCGCGTCGCCTTCTCGCCACAGAGCCATGGTGCGCGGTGCGCGCACGCCGCGCGCGGGACTCTGAGCTCCGCCACGCCGCGCGCCCCCACCTCCTCTCCCTGGGCTTCCCCGCCGGCCCTCCTCGCGGGCCATGAAGCTTTGGTCCGGGGACTCGCGCCTCTGAGCGGAGCGGCGCCCGCTCCAGCCCCTGCGCCGCTGGACCCCAGATAGCGCTTCGGCGGCTGAGCCTCCCCATCTCCCGGGACCGGCACCCAGGCGCTCCGGGATGGCGCTTCCAGGCCCCCTCCGGCCGCGCAAAGTTCGCAGGAGGCGAGAGCTGCTGCTGCAGCAAATTGGCTTCGTGTGCGCGGTGCTGGCGCTGGCGTGCTGTGCGCCCGGCCTCTTCGGCGGCAGCCCGGGTAGGTGCCGGGGTGCGGGCCGACTCGGGAGTTGGGGGGGCTTGGGCTGGGAAGCCTCGGGCAGCTCCGAGATGTCTCCCCTTCCTTCCCCGTCAGGTGGGTCCCAAGGGCTCATTCAGTCCCCTCCCCGCGGGGCAGGTAGCGCACACCCGGGAGGGCCGGTGTCGACGCTCTGAGTCCTGGCGCCGGTTCCCCGAGCTGCGTGCAGCCCCTGGGGGCTCAGGACGCGGCTGCCGGCTGTGTTACTAGGACGGAAGCCAGAGCCGTGGCCCCTCCGCGCCGGAATCTGTCTCCGGAGTGTGCGGGGATGGGCAGCGCAGCAGGGGTCCAGGTGTGGACTCCCTTGACCTGAGGGGTCCGCCTTCCTCCTCTGCGGAGCGGAGACGGTTGTACTCCGCGTCCCCGGAAAACCCACATTCAGAGGCTGTGAACTCCGTCTTCCCTCCCCGGGAGGTTGCTGCCATGTTTCAGCATCGCTCTCTCAACTCCTCTCATCCCCAGGGTAGGAGCGCTGGCGTCTGGGGCACAGCCCACACCTCCTTCACCCAAGAAGAGGCCCAGGGAGTTGAGTGTCGCATAGGATATGCCAATCCTAGGTGGAGAGCAGGAGAAACTTACAAAAAAAAAAAAAAAACAAACCAAAAAAAAAAAAAAACCAACCCCCAAAACGTGGTGGTGGGGGGGGGTGGTGGTGGGGGTGGGCATGCGAGCCCCTATGGAGTCTTCAGAAGACACTCACTTGGCCGACATTGCCATTTTTAATGGGATGCTGGGGACCTTTTGTTTTTCACATTTTTAAAATATGACAAATGCAGGTGATTTAGTAAAGTGGACACGAGCTAAAGAGGCAGTACCTTCTGGAGCAGTGAGAAAGGGACAATGTAGAGAGGTTTATAGTGACAGGTAAAATTTAGCTGGAACTTGATTAAACTTAAAAAAAGAAAAAGAAAAAAAAGAATACTGCTCTTCAAAACCCATACTTTGTGATTGAGGATGTAAGGGTAAGCAGTGGCTGTTTCCAACAGAAAACCAGAATGGTTATTTGCACATCTTAATACCTGGTGCTTTGCCGTGGGGCAAGGCGATGTGTTTTTCCCCTCAATTACACATCAGAGATAACAAAACAGCTCTTAGGTGTCAGCATTAGAGAAGGGTTATCACCCAGCTGAGGCCGTGTAGGCATCGGGAGAGGTAAGTGAATGCTTTAAAGGTCCCGTAGTGAGAATCGCCCGTGTTTGCTGGATCAGGACTTGCTTTTAGGAGTTTCACTGCGTTTGGTCCCTGCCATCCACACCTGTGATCTCACGTGGTCCTCTGTGTGGCCCTTGGACCAACAGAGTCAGCATCACCTGGGAGCTGGTTAGTGCTGAATCCCAGGTGCCAGCCCAGACCCACCGAACCAGAATCTGCATTTTAACGTGGTCCCCAGGTCATTTGCACATTCAAGGGTGAGAAGCCCTGGGCCAGACCCCGTCGATCTTCTCCACCTGCTTGCTGGCTTAACTGTCCATTCGTAGGCCCTGCAGAGCTGGGACACCTGAACTTCTTCACTAGCAGAGAACTTCCTGCTCACTTTTCTAAACCCTTTGTTGCCCTTGCGAGGGGCCGGGAACGGAGAGAGCTTAGCCAAGGTCAGAGCACATGCTGACCCACCTGGGACTGGAAACAATGAATTCCATCTAGGAAACAGATGACTGTAGGTGATATCTATTGTGCTTCCAATCATTGTATCACGCCGTACAGGTGGCTCTAAGTAGTCAAATAGGGCTGCTGCGGCTAGATTACCGATAGGTGAGGTCATGGTGAGAATGCAGGCGCCACCTTGACCTAATGGTGTCTGTGACTTAATTTCCAACCCAGGGCACAAGACAGCTTCTGCAAGCAAGCAGGCTCTACCAGACTCGTGGAGAAACAGAAAGCTGATGGCACCACTGAATGGGACTCAGACAGCTAAGAACTGCACAGATCCTGGTAAGAAATAGATTCTTCACCCTCCTCCGACGCCCCCTCCTGGCCCCCGGCATTTGGCGGGGCCTGGAGATGGGGCCTATGTGGACAGTTAAGCCAGAGCTGGGAAAGGGGGTTTTATGCACCTGGGTGGGAGGCGAGCTGTAAGGCACTTGAAGGTAATGTACACATGTTAATCAGTTGTGCTGCTAAGCAACTCAAGTACTTTCTTTATCCAACAACTGAAAAAGGTCACATTCAAGAGTTTTAAAATTTCATTTTCTCACAATGCTCTGAAGACTCAGTTTCCCACTCTCTTGATTTTGTTGGCCTGGGCGTCTTCCCCTGCCCCAGCCCCCCTTTTCTTGTGGTGCCCACTTGCTGGAGCTCGGGGCAGCAAGCCCAGCTGCTCTGACGGATGGCACCTGGGGAAGACCTGTCAGCCAGGGCAGCTGCAGGGGAAGACGTGTGGTCCTGGGCCCCTTCTCTGGAGTGGGAGTTCCTGGGGTGTCATCCCAGCTCAGGGAGGAGTCCTGCCTGCCCTGGAGGCAGTTCCCATGTTCCTTCTGAGACGTCTCGAGGGGGGTGGAGGCTGTCGGGACCCAGGGATGACAACTTGTCCTTGTCCTTCCGCAGACAGGCTTTGCTGGAAGAGGGGAGGTTCCGGGAGAGGACAGTGCTCCTGGCAGGCAGAGGGGCGAAGGGGAAACTGCCCAGGCCTCTGCAGGGCATCCTGGGTTGTGTCTCTGGCGCCAGCACGTGGTGGTCTCTGATAGAAGGACCCGGTGGGGATGATGTATTTGGAAGCTTTGAGAACAATGAGGCTTTGTTATAGGTGGATACCACTTAGCTTTTCCACTGAGTTGCTGGTGAGTCACATGATCTGTTTAGGCCTCTGCTTTCTCGCCTGTGAAATGGGCAGAATCGTGCTTGCCTGCTCCGGGGTTGTTGGGAGAATCCGGTAAGGCGCTGGGTGGGGCTGTGTGTGAGAGAGGAAATGGAACCCCAGGGCCAAGGAGCAGGTTTGAATGGCATCTCCTGTGGCTCCTTTTCACAGGCAGGTCTCACCTGCGTTTCACAGGTCAGGGAGGAACACACGAGTTGCTTAAGTCATGGAACCTGTGGTGTGAAGCTGCCTCGGAGCCTAGGCAGTGCGATTAGCATGTTTGGTGGTTCCATGTGCATAGGGCGGCCGGGGCCTTTCCTCACAGCCTGCTTCCTACACCATCTCCTTCCCTTCTCCCAGGATTCTTCTGAGAAGTACGGGTGGGCACGGAGGGTAGGTGAGCGCAGGCTTGCAGAGAAGCAACTAGAATTCCCTTTGAACTTTGAACTCTCACCTATCCTGGTGACTCAGCAGCAGGGGTATCCACCCTGTCATTTAACCTCCCCCAGTGCACCTTTCATCAGCCAGAAGCGGTGTGTGTGTGTGTGTGTGTGTGTGTGTGTGTGTGTGTATGTGCCGGACTGACATGGGCGCACGTACAAGGCCATCCTTGCACTCCAGTGACCTGAGATGCTAATTAGCACCAGCCACACGGGGAACACAGGGCTTTTCTGGGCAAAGAATTGGGGTTGGTGCCCTAGCCCATTTGGCTCAGTGGACAGAGCATCGGCCTGTGGACTGAAAGGTCCCAGGTTCGATTCTAGTCAAGGGCACATGTCCAGGTTGTGGGCTCAATCCCCAGTGTGGGTCGTGCAGGAGGCAGCCAATCAATGATTCTCATCATTGATGTTTCTATCTCTCTCTCCCTCTCCCTTCCTCTCTGAAATCAATAAAAATATGTAAAAAAAAAAAAAAAAAGAATTGGGGTTGGTGCAGTTTTGACTGGTTTCTAGCTCATGGTGCCCTGGTCTTAGACTGGGCACATTGGCTTAGACAAACTCCCCTTTCTTAGAGTCTCCTACGCTCGACTGTTTCCTCAATCTTCAGTGAATTCTCTGATGAAAAATGATCACACTAGCCTGGCCGGTGTGGCTCAGTGGTGAGCGTCGACCTATGAACCAGGAGGTCACGGTTCGATTCCCGGTCCGGGCACATGCCTGGGTTGTGGGCTCGATCCCCAGTGGGGTTGTGCAGGAGGCAGCCGGTCAGTGATTCTCTCTCATCATTGATGTTTCTTTCTCTCTCTTCCTCTCTGAAATCAGTAAAAGTATATATATATATATTTTAAAAAATGACCCCACTAACTGTGGAGCAGGCAGTCCTACCTGGCAGGAGGACCCGGACTTGTGCCCCTTCCGGAGAGGAAATGGAGGGGGATCGGCAACCTCTTTTGCAATAATTAACGTTTGCGTTATGCTTGTGTTGACTGTTTCCGGAATAGAGCCCTGCACACAGAAGGGACTCAGTAAATATTGGTAAAATGACGGAATGAAAGTGTATTTTGAATATTAAGCACTTTAATCCTTAGAGTGTTTCTGCAAAGATGAGGAACAAGAAGCTCCGAAGTGTAGTGACTTTCCAAGATCTCTTTGCTGGTGGGAGCATCCCTGGTGTTCTGGCTCCAGATCCCATGCTCCTGTCCTCTCCCTACTACACTGCATCTGCCGCCGCCCGCCCCTCGCCCCTCGCCCCCCCATCATTCCCATTGTACAAGCCCCGGCTCTCCTCCCAGCCCCGGGAGGCTAAGGCCTGACTTCCCTGCCAGCCCCTGGTCTCTGGGCCAGGAGAATATCCAACCTCCTTCCAATTTCACAATCATGTATGTAGCACACACCCGCTGTTGTGTGTCCAGCCTGTGGGACACTGGATGGGGAGTATAAGCAAGTGTGAGAGGCAACTCTTATCATCATGTAGCTCACGTTGTGGGGAGAAGGCCTGAGCTCTGGTGTCTCTTCCTCTTCTTAGAAGGGCACTAATCCCATCATAGGGACCCCACCCATCTTCATGACCTCATCTAACCCTAATTACCTCCAACTACCATCACATTAGGGGGTTAGGGCTTCAACCTAGGAATTTGGGGGAGATGCAGACCTTCAGTCCAGATCAGGAACCAAAGAGTTTCCACTCATCTCACAGGGATGGCACCTGGAGTGTTTGAGGAAAGCTTCTCACACCTGGCCTGCAGGTGAGAAACACCTGTGGGCTCTGAAAAATACAGATGCCTGGCCCTGGCCCTGGCCCCAGTTCGTGACATCAGAACCAGAGATGGACCCATTCTGTGGCCAATTTTCAGAGCTTCTGGGAAACTGGCTCATCCCCCCCAGATCCTCCATGGTGGGCTCCCCCTTGTCATTGCAGCATCCCCAGGCCTGCCCTGGTCATGCAACCCAAGTCGCCTCCGAGTCCCTGGCTCTCTGGCTTAGCTCTTTGCAGGCAAGAATTCTATCCATTGTTTTACTGTTGATTTGCTTCCTCCAAGTAGACTATAGAAAGTGAAAGCCTTGTTTGCTTTCTAAAACCACAGGGCGTGCTTCAGTTTTTTCCTTCTGTAAAAGGCGGGTGATAATTGAATCCACCTCATAGGGTTGTTAGAATTAAATGAGTTCCCTTCCACCAAGTGATACACACACACCCATGCTCAGACTTCAGCCTACCTTTTGGTTCTTTTCTTATCGGCTTACTCCAGAGGCGATACCACGTCTGTGTACAGTAGGTACTGGAGAAACTACTGTCAATCAGATGTCAGGAGGACAAGTTGAGAGGTAGACGTCTTGCCAAACACTGTTTCTTCTCTTCTGGAAACACACGTCTTGGTTTGATTTTTTTTTTTTTTTTTAATCTTTTGAGGATTTGGGATGTGGGAGGGTGGCAGACCTTGCAGAACTTGCGTCTAAAAGGAATTTGTCCCTTGGCTGGTGTTATGTTACATGTTGGCGTTTAGCTGGGTTGGGCCTGGCTTCCCCCATTCTTACAGCTTTCCCCCCACATCTGAGACCGGATCAGCGATCCGTCCTCCCCTGGGTCACCTGTTCATCTGGGTCTCCATCCTCTGCCCCGCGTTTAAAAGGAGCGGCAGCGACAGAGGGTGGCTTGGTTCCCCCTGTTGTCATTGGGGTGTGTGTGTGTGTGTGGGGGGGGGTCTGTTTTATCTTGCTTGGTTTTCCACTTGTCTTTTGGAATGCCTGGTGGCTGTGCACCTAGCTCAGGCTGCCGGGGACGATACCATGGCCTGGATGCCTAAACCACAGAGGAAGTGTATTTTCTCACAGTTCTGGAGGCTGGAAGTCCGAGGGCGGGGCTCCGGCGACTTCGGGTTCTGGTAGGGACCGTCTTCCTGGCTTGCAGACTGTGCCTTCTTGCTGTGTCCTCATGGAGGGGAGACCAAGCGCAAGGTCCCTGGAGTCTCTTCCGGAGCTGCAAAGAGTCCGTCGGAAGGCTGCTGATCCCATCGGACCGGGGCCCCACCCTCGGGACCCATACACCCACATTACCTTCCAAAGGCCCCATGTTCAAATACATTGCTTTGGGGTTAGGGCTTCAACATGAGAATTTGGTGAAGGGGGGATGGGGGCACACAAACATTTGGTCCATCACAGTGTCCATAGAAGGAAGGCTGGGGAAAGAGGGCTGAGGGCCCAGTGGACGTGGCTCCGCGGTTGAGGGTTGATGTGTGAACCAGGAGATGACGGTTGGATTCCCGGTCAGGGCACATACCTGGATTGCGGGTTCGATCCCCAGTAGGGGGCGTGCAGGAGGCAGCTGATCAATGATTCTCTCATCATTGATGTTTCTATCTCTCTCTCCCTCTCTCTCTCTGAAGTCAATAAAAATATATTTACTAAAAAAAAGGCTGAGGGAGGGGTGCCTGAGAGAGAACTGAAGATGAAGATGGTTCCTAGCATTTCAGGAGACCAGAGGAGTTGGAGGCAGGTGCTAGACGGAGGATCTTTCCTGGTCAACCTGGTTCTGACCCGCCCTTACTTTGCATCCTGTACCAGGGCTGGTGTGAAGCCACGTGGTGGGTCTGGTGGGGGCGGAGCCTGTGCAGGAGCTGGCGTTGGGCCTGGGCTAGGAGGAGAGGAGGAGATGGGGGGGTGGGGGCAGGTACCCGCTGCAGCAGCGGATCTCTGTAGGAGCCCCTGCTCGGGAGCGGAGGTGCAGAAAGCATGAGTAGGAGGAGGAGGAGACCTGGAGCTGCAAAAAGTACATCAGGGCCCGTGGGCGTGGAGGTGAGGCTGAGCCAAGGTCTGTGGGAATGCACCTTCAGCAAGCTTGGGAGACAAGCCGCACACCCCAAGCGTCAGAGTTATGTAAAAGCAAATCCTGAGTTGGAAAAGCAAGAACTGAACTCATTGCTGCTCAGCAGGGGGTGGGCGGGGGGAGGGGCAGGGAGATCACAGTTCAGTTACTATCCCAGACGGTAGACGCAGGGCTCCAGCCTGGGGAGGGGGATCCTGGGCAGGACAACCTCCAGGGATCCAGGGGCCTTCTTAGGAAAGGGTCACCAGCCCCTTTGTGATGGTGATAGACTGGCCAAGCCCACCTGGTCACAAACGGAGGCTGGTGAATGCAGCCCATCATGGATGGGATCACTCTGCTTTTGGGACGGGCATGCTGTGCGTTGGGTCAAGTGGCTTGACCAAAGGTCTGGTTTCTAGTTCCGGTTCTGCCAAGATGCCGCCTGACACTTGGGGAATCCCTCCCTCTCCTCCTCCTCTCCCAACAAGACGAGATTGCACTGGGCGCGCCCACCGTGTCCAGTAGGCAGAAAAAACACCTGTCCCAGCAAGCACGGGCTCTTCTCGGAGGTGGCAGCTGGGTGTGTGAAGGCAGAGGTGTGAGCGGGCCGTGTGACCTTGGGCAAGTTCATGATCCCTGTAGGCGTCCCGTCTTCTCTTTTACAAAGTGATTAAGACAGCAGTTCCTGCCTGCCCCGTCGGGCTGCTGCCAGCCTTAGCCCACGTGGCGGCTAGAAGTAGTGAAGGCGTGCCGAGCCCACGGTGGCTGCCATCATCGCCGTCCTGGCTAATACCAGTGCATTAAGGACTGGGGGCTGTTCTGAGTGCTTCCCATGAATTTACTTCTCACGAATACACCTTTAGGTAGGTGCTCTTAGTGTCCTCATGTTACAGGCGAGGAAAAGAAGACCAAAGAGATGAAGCAACTAGTTCAAGGTCACCCAGCCAAACCAGAAGCAGGGCCAGGTATGGGTATGTGTTTCTAATAGGCTTTATTTATTTATTTATTTTTTACAGCAGTTTAAGTTTTCAGAAAAATTGAGCAGAAAATTCGGAGTTTCCTATTACTCCCCAGCCCCAGTTCCCTCTGTCATTAACATCTTGCTTGTGTGGCACAACTGTTGCAATTGATGACCCGATAATTGACACATTATTATTCACTGGAGTCCATAGATTACATCAGTCCACTCTTTGTATTGTACGTTCTGTCAGTTTTGATGGATGTATAACAACATGTATCCACCACTGCGATAGTATGCAGCATAGTTCCAGGGCCCGAACAGTCGCCAGGGGAGACATCGAGTTTGAATGTGAGCCTGTGCCCTCACAAGTGGGGTGGAAAGGACAGATTAGAGACGAGACGTCCACTGCGTCTCCCAGCTTCCGTCACCGTCTGGGCGCCCCTCTGAGAAACAGGGGCTGTCTGTCTGTCCGTCGCCGCAGCAAACATCTGTGTGGGCCTGCGTCTTGGTATGTTTCTGATTTGTTTGCAATCAAAAGTTATTTTTTCCCCCTTATCCAAACTATCGGGCCATCTGCTAGCAATCCCTCCTCCTTACCGGCCATCTGCTACCCCTGACTTCAGATTCTCTGCTCGTGACGCGATGCGGGCCTCGCGCAGCCCAGAAAGCACCCGCCCCGCTTCCTCTTGAACTCTGAGGGACGCTCCTCCCCGCGTTTAAAAATGGAAGTTATTAAGCGTTGCCATGTGTTGCCTGGGGCTGCAGGGATCCAGCCGTTGGACTCACCAGAAACGTCAAATGCTTGAAAAGGCTTTTATTTTATTAAACATCAGGGAAGAGGTCATTGGAGCATGACATTTTACTAAAAAAAAAAAAAAAAAAAAAGAAAAGGAAAGAAAGAAAATGTGTGGGAAGAATTTGCATTGCAGTGTCTCCTGAAAAGACAGTGGCCGTCCCCCGTGGGAAGAGAACAGGAAGTCACTGCCCAGTGGGTCGTCGCGCTGCCCATGGTCTGCGGGCCGACAGCCCCCTTTGCTGATGGGGCGCCAGCCCTGGGTCTCGAGGTAATGGCCCGAGAAATGCAATGCACCGTGCCGCCTCGAGTGTCTGCACACGCGCTGTGCGAGGCACCGAAGCTGGAGGGGACCCAGTCCCTGCCATGGGGAGTGCTCAGTGGAAGCGGGGACACAGGCCAGGGTGTAAATAACAGACAGAGCGGCCTGTGGCGGGTACCCCTGGAGCAGCGACTTTGAACCAGTGCGACTTTAAACCATGCAGTACCTGGCTGTTTATTTAGTCAGGGGCTCTGACCTCTTCCCCTTAGGTGGGCAAATGAAAAAATGACAACAGCCCTGACCAGTTTAGCTCAGTGGAGAGAGCGTCGGCCTGCGGACTGAAGGGTCCCAGGTTCGATTCCGGCCAAGGGCATGTACCTTGGTTGCGGGCATATCCCCAGTAGAGGGTGTGCAGGAGGCAGCTGATGGATGTTTCTCTCTCATCGATGTTTCTAACTCTCTATCCCTCTCCCTTCCTCTCTGTAAAAAAAATCAACAAAATATATATTAAAAAAAACGACAGCCAATGCAACAACAGTCATTCGGTGTGAATGAGTCAAAATTACACATTTTTTGGAGGGGTCAGATCAGCAGAAAAATCTATTTTTTGGCGTGCCACAGAATTTTAGTAACGAGTTGATGTGCCATGAAATGAAAGAGGTTGGGCATCGCTGTTCTGGAGGAAAGAGCTTGGCGGTTCGGGGCAGGGGTGCCCGCCCTGGAGGCGATGCCGGGGAGGTGGCAGCGGAAGGCCATTCGGAGCCGCCGCCCAGCACCGCGCTTAGCCGTGGGAGCAGCTGTGCTGACTTACTAGCAAGGCCGTATCTCGCTCGTTGGCTGTGGGAGGGCAGAACACACACACCTCCTCGGATCGCCCGGCACAGTAGTAAGTAATTAGGCTTTGGGGATTTAGCACCGAGGGTTTGGCTGAGTCAGATTACTTTGTTCTTTGTTGTTTTTTAAGTAGAAGGCGGGGTCTGGGACGTGGGGGGATGCTGACCCAGGATGAAGTTGGAAAACTGGTTCCCAGTGGTCCCACTAAGCCACCGGTGGGGCCGTCACCCCAGTTCACAGGAGTCGCTGGGCCCAGCGATTGCTCGGGGCAGATGGCAGCGATCCTGATGGAGGTATTTGCCGGTCTCTCCCCACGGGCCTGTCGGCTCCTGGAGGGCAGGGCTGTGTCCCAGGCATATACTCAGCTTGTAGCGAATGGTGACTGGATGGGCAGGTCCCTCATTCTACCCACAAAAGCGGCTCCTGTGTCCCTGGCTGTCCATTCTAGCCTGTTGGTGCCTTGGGACAGGTCAGGACACCCAGCCAGGAGGACACAAGGGTTAAGAGCTTCAGGGGTTAAGAACACGGACTCAGCCTAGCTGCCGGCCTGACCTCCAGGCCTGCCTCTCCCCTTACTAATTACTTGACGTTGAACTAGTTACTTGACCTTCTGACCGCAGGGCAGGGGCAGGGTTTGTTTTGTTCACTGGTGCATCTATGCTCTAGAACAGTGCGTGGTGTGTGTGCCCGCACGTGTGTGCATGTGGACACATGTGTGCAGGAGCCCATCCAGTCCCTTCCTCACGGGGTTGTGAGCACTGAATGTGCTCATCTGTGTCAAGTGCTTACAAGAGTGCCCGGCGCGGAGCAAGTGCCCTACACATTTCTTGCCGCTGAAATGATCTCTGAAAGAGAACTTGAACTGTAACATGACAGGTCCATTCTTGGAGCTGACCTCTCATGAAGGATTGAGGGTGAACTGTGGCAAGTGCAGGACTTGCTTTATTTTGAGTTAAAGTTAAAAGGCGTATCTGGACTTACATTGGCTTGTTATCAATTCTTTGAGGACAAGGAGCTGTTGACTTTTTTGCATGACTGGTGCTGAGAGTGCCCAGACCATGCAGACTGGAGAGAGAGAGAGAGAGAGAGAGAGAGAGAGAGACAGAGACACAGACAGACAGACAGACAGGATTTTCTCCATCTGCTCTTTCTGTTGGTCATGTGGGACCTGGTGAATGAGATCTTGAATTTGGAGGCCAGAGTATGTGTCTGGCCCTGACACAGTCTGTGCAGTTTTTTGCATGTCACTTTGGCTATCCAGCCTCAGTTTTCTACCTGTGAAATGGACACAATGATGACGCTGTTTATCCTAAAGGCTTTTAAGGATTAAGTGCAAAGTGCTGTGCAAATGTTGTTGTTGTTGTTTGCATAACTGTAGTCGATGCTTAACCCTTTGAAGAACATGCCTTCCTTGCGAAATAGAGGAAATCCGTTATCTGGGGCTTTTTCAGAATTGATGATAAAACCACCAATGGGATTGGGCAAAAGCATTGTGCTTGGCTCGTGTGCAGCACAGGGCCTGTTGGTGGTGGTGTCTCTGGCTTAGAACAGAAAGATGAAGCTCATTTAGACCACCTTTCCTGGGGCCTCACCATCCGTTTATTTCATTGAAAAGTTGATTTAAATACTTTTTTCTTGTGTAGACCTATGTTGTAGAAAATTAATAGGCTTAGGGCAGTGGTCGGCAAACTCATCAGTCAACAGAGCCAAATATCAACAGTACAACGATTGACATTTCTTTTGAGAGCCAAATTTTTTAAACTTAAACCTCTTCTAATGCCCCTTCTTCAAAATAGACTCGCCCAGGCCGTGGTATTTTGTGGAAGAGCCACACTCAAGAGGCCAAAGAGCCGCATGTGGCTCGCGAGCCACGGTTTGCTGACCACGGCTCTACGGGGACCTTCATCCAGGAAAGCCTGCACCAGGCACAGGGGTTGGCTTCTGCCCTGTATTTCATTCTCCAAAGTGCACATCCAGCAGCCTCCTGGGGCATCGGCGGGTGGGACACTGGAGGGACGTCCGGACCAGGGCGACAGCCCGGCCCCAGAGAGCCTGCAGGTTAGGGGGCAGGTGGACTTGGGGTCCCCCGGGTGACCTGGATGACACAGGGCAGCCCGCATGCGGGAGGCGGCACGCAGCACCTGAGCTGTGTGGGTACTTGCTGGGCAGATGGGGAGCGAGGACATCCCTGGCCGCGGATATGGCGGTGGCAGAAGCGGGGTGGAAAGAGCAAGCCTGGCCGGGTCATGGGCAGATCATGGGCGAGGGTGGTGCTTTCAGCTGGCCTGAGGTCGGGCCCCTGGTCAGGCTCTGCAGCGGCATCGTGCCAAGCGCCAGGTGCCCCCCTCCGGAGGCCGGGCCTCCGTCTGGCTCACGTCGGACGTGAGGCGCAGGAGCGGTGGCTCTCCCCGCTCCAGGAGCTGCTCACCTTCCCACCCACACAGGAGGCCGGTGGCACCTGCCGGCGGGAGCTGAGGGGATGACAGAGACGCCGTTTTTTGTCCTGTGAGAGGCGGGGGGTTGGGGGGATGAAGGGGGTGGGCCACTGCGTTCCTGGTGCCCCGTCTGCACGTTGCCTGGCCTGTGGAGACACCCCGTTTATTGCACTTTCTATATCAGCAGGGCCCATCCCAGCAGGAGCGTGCAGAGGTCCCAGTGCAGAGGCTTTGCCATAAGCCGTGCGCGGGCATTTTAACAAAACCATGGGGAAGAGTTACGACACGGGGAGCGCGGCGCATGCAGACAAAAGCAAGGCCGTGGCCCTTGCTCTGGGGGCAGCCGGCACCCCGCGCCGCCTCCTGCTTTTCTCTCTGTGCCGTTTCCCCGCGGTGGGTCTGCAAGGGGGTGGCTGAGCCCTCATCCTGAGAGAGGATTTATGTCGCCACCTGGCCGGACACCTTCTTTGGAGATGAGCACCGGGACGGTGGCCAGTCATGCTTCCCGGAGACGGCAGGTGTCCTGGCCCGGCCCGCGGTGTGGGCAGAGCGGCGGGCGGCACTTGGGCAGTGCAGGGCACAATCCACAAGACGTGGCTGGCAGCCAGGAGTGGGAGTCCCTGCGCGGAGAGGCTGGCCTGCGGCCTGGAGAAACCAGCGCCAGAAAGTGGTGGAAACTCCCGGGGGGGGGGGGGGGCCGCAGGAGCATCGATAAAGGCGATTAATGGAGCAGATAGAATGACTTCTAAGCAAAGATTAGAGACGCCAGGTTGCTCTGGCTTCTTAGCTGAGCCTTTGTGAAGGGGGCTGTGTGGGGACGGGGTACCTGAGACGGGTCTGCACTGACTCACCTGGCTGCAAAGGCTGCGCCTACAGGGCCCTCAGGCCCCGGAGAGAAAGAGCCGGGGGCAGGTCCCCTCCCCTACGTGCCTCTTAAAGGAAACCCTGGCTTCTCAAACAGCCTCCCCAGGACAAGGGAGGGACACCCATCACCTGGGCTGTTGCCATGAGACCGGGACGTGGGCGAGCGGGAGGGTCTGAAGCCAGGGCCCCTGTGCCAGTGGCGGAACGGACTGGCTGGGCTGTTGCAGCTTTTCTCCGATTTCTGGATCAGCCTTCTGTGGGCTTCGAGGCGGCGAGCCCCTGAAAGAATTGCTTTCAGAGGGCTTTGATGGGTTAAGCCGCGCTCGTTTTCCCTGAGCTGGCGAAAACCCCAGCGTAGGGTAGTGTGACGCCTGGCTACAAGGCTTGCGGGCTTCGGCGTCAGGAGGAAGCATGAAAAAAGGGGAGGGGGCCGTATCTAATGTGCAGACCGCAGGCGCCGCGAGGGTGTTCACAAGGAATACTCGGCTCACACAGTGAAGTCAGGAGGGACCCGCGAGATCGTGGGGGAAGGTCCGCGTGCTGTTGGAGCTCCGAGCTGTGCGTCTCCATCTCCCGTGCCCAGGACCACCCGGAAGCGTGTTAAATGCAGCTGGGGTGGGGCCTGGACTCTGCATTTCTCCCCAGCTCCTAGCGGCCGCTTCTCGCTTCTCTGCAGACCACACGTTGAGAAGTGAGAGTATAGAGTCTGCCTGACCTGGGTTTGGGTCCCAGCCCTGCCCCCGGGCTGTGTGGCCTTGGGGAAATGACTGTCTCTTTGAGCCTCGGTTTTCCCCATCAGTGGAAGGGGGTCATAGTACTTAGCTGGCAGGAGTCTTGGCAGAGTGAAACGAGATCAGGCGTGGGAGCTGCTTTGCTTAGTGCCGTGACTATGACGTAACCCGCGCTCGTGTGTTTATAGTGCGATGCAGCATCCGCAGGCTGCTCTGAGGGGTCCTGGGTGACCAGGTGGCCTGCCCCTCTCCCCATCTCCCGCTCGGAAAAGCTTCCAGGGTCAAATGAGTTTGGGAAACACCAAGGTCTGCCTCTAGTGGACACAGATTTGAGCCACCACAGCATGGTCAAGGTTTTGAGATCGGCTGCAGTACAAGTAAAGAAATAGTTACACTTAAGAACCATTTTATTGTGGGAAAATACACATAAAGTTTTCTGTTTTAACCATTTAAAAGTTAAATGCCGCTGCAGTTCTGTGGCATTAAGTACACTCACATTGTTATGTAACCATCCCCGCCATCCGTCTCCAGAATTCTCTTCATCTTGTTAAAATGAAGCCCCGTACCCATTAAACAGTAACGCCCTCTATTCTCCCCTCCGCACGACCCGGGTAATCTCCATTCTGCTTTCTGACTTTGTGACTTTGACTGTGCTAGGTCCCTCACCCATGCACGAATATCTTGCACCAGGCCTCTAGTCTAAACTAATAAAAGAGAAATATGCAAATTAAGTGTCACTTCGTGATGCCCACCAGCCAATCAGGAGTGCATATGCAAATTAACCCAACAAAGATAGTGGCAGCCCCACCCCCCAGCCGCTCTGAGCCTCTGGGCAGCATGCATGGAGGCGCGGAGTGGCCGGGCAGGGCGGGACACCTGCTATGAGGGGGAGGGCGGCAGGCGGAGGCAGCAGCACTCTGGCTGGCGCAAAGACTGAAGGCTCTGGCTGGAGCGAAGATGGAAGGCGGTGGCCAGAGCGAAGGCCTGGGTCCTGGGTGCCAGAGGAAAACCGGTGCCAGCAGCCAAGGGAAGGAAGGGCTATTGCACAAATCTTCATGCAACGGGCCTCTAGTCTATATATATAAAAGGCTAATATGCAAAGTATCCCCTCAGGAGTTCGACCAGGAGAACGGGAGTTCAATCATTCACTATGACGTGTGCTGACCACCAGGGGGCGGTGTGGAACATGGTGGGCGACCAGTGGTGGCAGCAGGGCACTGAGGGAGTGAGGGAAGGAAGAGGCGGGGAGGCGGGGGAACCTGATCAGCCCTGATCGCCGGCCAGGCCTAGGGACCCTACCCATGCATGAATTTCGTGCACTGGGCCTCTAGTATAAGTAGAATCACACAATATTTGTCCTTTTGTGACTGGCTTATTTCACTCAGCATAATGTCCTCAAGGTTCATCCATGTTGGAGCATGTGCCAGAATTTCACTCCTTTTTAAGGCTGAGTAATATTCTGCTGTATTATCTATTGATGGACACTTATTTCCACCTTTTAACTGTGGTGGATGATGTTGCTATGAATATGCGAGGGCAAGTATCTGAGCTTTCAGCATTTTTAAACCTAGCACCTCTCAAATATTTGAGGTGGTATGTGGATGGAGAAATGCCGAACAGTCCAACCCAGTATCCCAGTGCTATATGGTCCAGTACTTGGTGGGACTCTCGGGTCTGTAGCTGAGGTTTCAACCCTCATTGTGCTTTAGACTTGCCCAGAGAGCTTTACAAAAAACACCCATGCCCAGGCCCCACCTGGGCTGTTACCTCAGAAGAATCTCTAAGGTCAGGACCTGGGCAGAGGTATTCCGAAAGCTCCCGGTGATGCTGGTGAGCAACCGGGGTCGGAGACTTGCAGACGGCCACCCAGCGGCAGTGCAGGGCCAGGACAGGAACTGCGGCCGTCATGTGCTGCAGCCCCTCTCCCCGCCTCCCCCAGCCCAGCCCGATCCTACCCTGGAGCTCCTGCCGGCCTGCGGGGCACCAGGGTGGGAGAATGGAGTACCCGAGAGCAAGGGGGCGACCTTGTGGTTGGCAGCCCCTCGGCCTTGGGTTTCCCTGCCTCCAGCCCATCCTGACAAGTGTGGCTATTGCCCATCTCTGCGAGGGAGGCTGGCAAAGATCCTGTCCTCAAGGGCGGAGCCTGGCCAGGAGGTAGGCCACCTCACCACAGTGCAGGGTAAATGCAGGCTGGGTGGAGCATCCTGAGTGTGAGGACAGTGTGTGTTTACAGGGGGCAGTCAGAGCACCAGGTCCAGGTATTTCTCACCCAGGCTGATCCGTTGATCCTCCTCGTCGCTTGATTGAGAAGTGGACTTTCTGGCCTTCATGCTGTCAGCCAGACGGCCGGGGCTGGGCAACCCTGCCCTTCCAAGCCAGGGATCTATTTGCCTGGGCAGGGCTTGACCTCAGCAGCCACTGTGTAGTGGTCTGCTGTCCCTGCTTAATTCCCAGGGTCTGGCAGTCTTGACTGCCCAATCTCACTTTGGTTGCATGCATAATCGTGTGGAGGAAAGACTTAAAGGCATTTAAATTATTATTTCTTAAACCATATTGTGAGCCTGGGAAAACAAGCCCAAACTCTGTTTTTACTCCAACGTAAGTCTCCTGAGTTCCCAGGAGTGTGTGATCCTGGGGCCGTGGGGTGCTTGGTAGGGTTTGTGAGGGTGCACCTGTTCATTCACCTCGTTTTCGGTATTCAGATCTTAGGAGTTGTCTTTCGGACACAATCCGTGTCTTAAATGGTAGTGCCCCGTGGTCTCTTTCCAGGAGTAGTTGGCAGACAAAGTGAGAAGCAGTCTGCAGACTTCAGAGTTGCCGTCACTCTCCATGGGATTGAGTAATCGTTACCTGGAGTCTAGCTACTCCTCGAGGCCAGATACTCCAGCCAGCTTCTCCCACCCCACAGGCTGCTTGGTTTCCCCACTCAACCTCTTCTGCCTCCTCTGAGGTCAAAGTCTGCTTAGCCTCTCTACGCTCTCGTTTATTTACTCATTTGTTCATTTATCCAGGCAATTCAAGAGCCTCAGATGTGGGCCACGCTTTGCCAAGAGGGGATGCATCGAACTAAGGCTCACCCTCACTTGCAGGGCGGGAGGGAAGAGGAAATATGCATCCAGAAATTAGCAAGGCATAATGAGGAAAGTCACCCTGTTTCTGCAAAATATATGTATACTAGAGGCCCAGGGCACAAAATTCGTGCACTCAGAGGGGGTGTCCCTCAGCCCAGACTGCACACTCTCGTAGTCTGGGAGCCATCAGTCGGACATCCCTAGCACTGCCGTGGAGGCGGGAGAGGCTCCCACCACCACTGCTGCACTAGCCAGCCATGAGCCCGGCTTCTGGCTGAGTGGCGCTCCCCCTGTGGGAGCACACTGACCACCAGGGGGCAGCTCATGCATTGAGCATCTGCCCCCTGGTGGTCAGTGCGTGTCATAGCGACCAGTTGTTCTGCTGTTCGGTCGATTTGCATATTTGCCTTTTATTATATAGGATCTCAAAATCCAAATGCAAATCTAGCTCTCTACTCCATAAACTCATCCACTCCCTGAACCAACATTGCCAAACTGCCTGCCATGTGCAGAATCCCACAGGCAGGAGGACCGACTCCACTGTGAAGTATGCTAACGTTTGATCCGACAGGAAAGTGAACCGTGAAATGCTAATAATTAAAATAATGCTAATAATTAATGACTGAGGGACGTTGCGATCTACATACCTTCAGAGGCAGAAGAAGTCATGTCAGGGCTCAGGGAAGCGATGTTTCCTGGGGGCCTTCGTGGAGGAATTGGTGTGGGTATGGACAGCCTTTGACCCTGCAGATCAGGGCGCCACATGGACCTGGGCCCTGAGGCAGCACTTTCTGTGACCGCTTGTGTTATTATCTGCATTTACTCACCTCCAGACCTTCTTGTAGCGGTGGGGTCGTGACTTGCCTTTTAGGGTATTCTGTCTGTTGACATTGGACATGGACATGTGACTTGCCTTGGCCAATGGCATGGGAGCAGGCGTGACTTACACGGAGAGCAGAAGCATGAAAAGCTGATGCGTTTATGCCAGCTCTGTGCCGGGGTTCTTGTCCCAGCATTATGAAGGGTTCAGCAATCTGGAGAAAGGGCTGTACGTAGATGATTAAGTAGTCCAAAGATGAAAGATAGTTTTGAAAGGCATTGGGGGTCAGAGGAGCTTCAGCTAAAGGAGTTAAAGACTTCTCCTTGACTCAGGACCCTGTGCTTTTTATTAACACAAATTGTCCTAAGGCAAGGTGGAGACAATACACTTCAAAAGAAGCATTGTCAGATTGGGGAATAGCCTACAGCTGTTCAGGTGTTTGGCCAACAGGAGGCAATAACATGTAGATTAAGATGCCCTGAGCTGTCTGGCAGCAAACGATTATCCTATTCAGGTTTGGGGGAGATGCTCCAACAGATGATCACATTTGTGGCTCACCCCTTGTTGAGCTCCCAAGTCTCATCAACCTTTTGATGGAACTCTTGTAATTATGACATGCTGGAATTGGCTCCCGGCACTCTGGTTCTTGTCCCTCTCCTGTGAGGATGGCTTCTCTCTCTGCCTGGCTTCTAGAATGGGAAGTCAGGAGAAGCCACCCATGACTGCCAGGATGTGAGGAGAATAAGGAATACATGTGTTGTACGCCACTGATGTTTTGGGGGTTGTTTTCAGGGGTTGTGTTATGCACCACAGCAAACAGTCAGCTGGTGGGAGACGAAGGATGCTGTGGAGCAGTGTGGTTTGTGCGTGTGTAGTATCGAGGGAGGGGGAGACTTGAGGAAGAGAGGTGGCCCTGGAGTCAGATGTCAGCAGGCTGTTGTCTAGCTCTTCTCATTGGGAGTTGGGGAAGGCTCTTGAGACAAGAATTGATATGCGGGGTGTGTGTGTGGGGGGGTGCTTTGGGAAGGTGACTCTGACCTCAGGGCAGAGGATGGAACTGGTTAGGGACAGGAGGGCAGCAACAGCAGAGTGGAGAGAGGGTCCAATTTCAGAGACTGGGATGTGCTCCGATCACAGGACGTGGCAGCTGCCTGAGGGTGAGGGAGGGAAGAGGCCCACGGGCCAGGGTCTTGCTGGGGAGGAACCTGTGTCCCGCTGGGCCCTGCTCAGGCAGGAGAACCAGGCGGACCTCGTGCGCACTGTCTGGCCAGCTCCCCCCGTCCCAGCTCTGCCTGCTTCCGAAGGGCCCTGCTTTGCTGCGTGAAGATGAGCCGTCTGGGGAGACACGCCAGGCGTTGGGTGCATTTCGAGTTCCTTCCGGCTTGGACGCGTCCTAGAATTCCGCTGCCGCCCAAACTGTTGTGCTGTTACTGGGTGAATGGCCGGTGTGACGGGGCCTGACCGAGGAGACAGACGGAATGCCTGGGGGATGGGGTCCAGGCGGGGTGCGTTGTGTTCCAGGGAGGAATTCAGGGCGACCCCACCCATGGATCAGTGTAATAGCATCACTCATTCATGGACCCCTCATTCAACAAGGTGGGTAAGGATGCAGATTCTGGGGCTGGTCGGCTTGGGTTTGAATCCTGGCCCTGCCCCTCACCAGCAGTGACTTAACCCTCCTGTGCCCCAGAAGGTGATGACAACGCTGAGGCCAGCTGTCTTAGTGAGCATTCAGTGCACTAACATAAATACGTACGGCCCTTAGGACAGGATTTGGTACATGGTAAGGGCTGCTGTGGGTGGGGGTCTTGACTGAACACCTGATGGGTGCCAGGCCCTGGGATGCAGCAGGAGCCCAAGGTCCCTGCCCTGGGGCGGGGGATGGGGGTGGGGCTTGCTGTAGTGGAGGAGGCAAAAAAGAGATTTGCACATAAGCAGCTGCATCTTGTCAGGGGATAAATATCACGAGGAAAAATAAACTGGATAGGGACCGGGATGGTTTGGGGACCTGAAATAGAGTGTTCGGGAGGGTCTCTTAGCGGACAGGGCCTGAATGTGGTGAGGAGGGCGTGCTACAGCAGGGGTGGAGAGCTTTATTCTGCCAAGGGCCATTTGGATATTATAACACCATTCGCGGGCCATACAAAATTATAAACTTAAAAATGAGCCTGCTGTGGAAGAGAGTGTGGAACCTCGGAGGGGAGGGTGGTGGTTAATCAACCAAAGAACTTGTATGCATATATGCATAACCCATGGACACAGACAGTAGGGTGGTGACGGCCTGGGGCAGGGGGTGGGGGCAGGCAGGAGGGGACCAATGGGGGTAATACTTTCAACAATAAAGATTTAAGAAAATCAGCCTGCTATATTTGGTCAGACATTTAATTAACTCACCCTTAATGCCTTGGCCGGGCCAGACCACATGCTTTCACGGGCCTTGTACTATACAGCCGGCGGCCGGACGTTCCCCACCCCTAGCCAGAGGAAAGGGGAGGGTAGGGAGCTGCGTTTGTGGCCAAGGAAACAGGAAGTGCAAAGGCCCCGAGGAAGCTGTTTCTAGGCCCGCAAGGAGGCTGGTGTGGTCAGAACTGAGTGAACTCATTGAAATATTTCCGTTTCTTTTTAAGGCAATTGAAGCTTTCTGCTTCTATTCCAAGTTCAGGTTTTAGAGCAACTGGGATAGAAAATAGTGCAGGAATATAAAGATTTGACATTCTCAAACCTTACGTTGTTTTTGGAGCCTCTGTTTTTCCATCTGTCAAATGGAATGGTCTTCCCTACCTCTCAGGATGGCTGTGGGGAGTCCTCTGTCTCCGCTCGCAGGTGCTGTTCAGTAAACATCCATTACCAGGAGCCTCGGGAGAGAGGGATCTGAGGGCAAGGGTGGACGTGTCTCTCCAACGTAACATGTTGGGCCGAAGCCTGAGGTCATAGGGAGTGAGGGATCATTATTGTAACCCTCTACTTTAAGAATTAGATGGACCTTAGAGTCAAGGCATTATTTGTATCGTAGTAATAGCTGCTTGCGGTGGGGATTTGACTTGTGAAAGGGGAGAGCGATCGTGACGTCTGCGGTTGAACGAAGTTGTGGTTCTCCACTCTGGCCGTGCGTGAGAGTCCCCTGGGGAGATGCATGCGTCCTGATGCCGAGGCCGTACCCCAGACGAATGAAGCAGAGTCGCTGGGCGTGGGCCGTCTGCAGTGGGTTTCCAGGCTCTCCCGGTGACTCCCATGTGCAGCCACAGTTAAGAACCACGGAGTAGGGTTGGGTGGGGGTGTGGCCTCTCTTGCTCTGGAAGATTCTGCAGGGAGACTTGGGAGCGTGTATGCAAGATCCATGGTCATTGCCTCTGTGATACGGGCCTGGGGAAGGGGTGGGTGGGGGGTGAGGTTGTTCTGGGATAAGAACGGCCTCACGTGTCCGGATTCCACTAAGCTACTTCCTTTACCATCCCCACTGCCAGTGTGGTTCACTTACGCCGCTGGGCCTTTAACTTTATTTTTTAAATATGTTTTTATTGATTTCAGAGGGCGGAAGGGAGAGGGAGAGAGAGAGAAATATCAATGATGATAGAGAATCATTAATCAGCTGACTCTCGCACGCCTGCTATTGGGGATCGAGCCTATAACCTGTGCATGTGCCCCGACTGGGAATTGAGCCGTGAACTCCTGGTTCATAGGTTGACACTCGACCACTGAGCCATACCGGCTGGGCTATAACTTTCTTTTTAAAAAGGTGAATTTTTTTTTACAACTGACTATATTCTTACTAAAAAAACAGTCTACAGAATCTTCAGTGGGTTCTGATATCAATCTCCTTGTTCTTCCTCCTGGGGAGGAAGACGTAACCCTTAGCCAGTGTGGTGATGGGCCTTGATGTGATACACTCCTGGTCCCCTTCAGCGTCCCACGCTGGGCTCGTGCACCTGGTTTATGCTGGGACGGATCAGATCTTTCAAGGAGCCAGTGGCCCTGGGATCCCAGTGTCTCTCTGTGGCATCGGCCCACACCGAAGGCAGGAGGCAGGATCGGGAACGCCGAAGCTGCGAGGTGAAGTAGCAGGGGCGATTCTCACGGTGGACATTCTCCCCTATTGCTTTGGCTGCCAGGAAGCTCAACAGTATTTATGCTCATTTTGAAAAAATGTCATTACTCCCTCCTTTGTTATCACTTTTCCACACTGTTAAATCAATAAAAAAATATATATTTAAAAGAAAAGAAGAAAGCTGATATAATGGTTGCTGTGAATTCCAGTCCCCGGTTTCCAGACTTTCAATGTCCTAAATAATAAAAGCAATTGGAAGACGTCTCCTAGGATATAGAAGTCATTCGTTTTTAGTTTGTTTTTTAAACTTTTTATTTTGAGATAATTATAAAGTTAGGCTCAGTTGTGAGAAATAGTACAGGGAGAGTCCACGGACCCTTTATCTTGCTTTTCCCCCAAATGGAAATATTTTGAGAGATTGTAGTACACGACCAGAATCAGGATAGTGCTATTGATAGAGTCGAGACGCAGAGTGTCCCCATCAAGGGCATTTAAAACCCAAACGTTTATCGAATTGTGGGGCCTTCCAACAGGGAGGCATGCCAGCCCAGCGATCCCGTCGTTCTAATGATCATTTTTTTCAAATGCTCTCTGTGCCCGAGACTCTTGTTTCCCGTAGCAGAACGTCTCCTTCCTGAATTATGGATAAAGGAGCTTCGTAATTGATTGTCTTCCTGAGAGGCAGATCTTGTGGGTTTGAGGACCTGCCCCTGCCCTGGTCCCAGGGGACAGACACTCCCCACTTGGCCCGGCAGACATTTGACCAAAAGGAATCATTTAGGGCTGATCCCGCAGGGGAAGTGTGGCCAAGCTCAGAATAATGCATGTGTAAACGACAGTTACAAGCTTCTGCGTGTCCTGGGCCCCATCAGAGACTCTTTATTTAGGAAGTGTAGGTACAGTGTGACTTTTCTACGGAGCTGCTAACTGGTGGGCGAGAGCCAGTCAGATCCCTCCACCCCAGAGGTACAACCTTCAGTAAGATGAATGGAGTCCCAACAGCCTAGCCTCTCAGGTATTCGGAGCACAACCTGCAGGGAAGGTGGACTCCATATAGAATCGATAATACTCACGTGTCAGGATTCAGTTAACCTCATAGTCAGGATCAGGCACCAGAACCCACCCAAGCCGCTGGCCAGACTCGGGACCATTTGGGGATGGGGCCTTGGAGCCATCCCTAAGGACGCAGGATACAGGCTCTGTCCCTTGTCCCCCCACCCCCCCCCACCCCCCGTGGTGGGAGGGCTTCTGACGTCTCGGCCTGTCCACACGTTTCAAATGCCGTTGCTTTCAGCCACGAGAGTCCACATCCATCACCCGGTATGCCAATTACCAAGTCACTAGGTTGCCAGTAAACCCAACTCAGTATGCAGATTAGCAGAGTCCCAGATGTTGATGGGAAACGGAGACAGCTGAAAACTTTGGAGTTCGGCCAGTTATCATGCTAACTTATCAGCCCTGGGGTGGGAATTCCTGATGAGGGCAACTGACCTCCACCGCAGGGTTTAGCTGAAAACACACACACCCCAACCCACACTGTCTGTGCTGGAAGCTCAGAGTAACTCATGGCACCCTAAAAGTGGTAGGACAGGCTGGTCTCAGAATGCCATCTCTAACACCAGCTGGGGGACTCCGGGATTTTTTGTTTTTAACTGCTCTGTTTCCCCATCCATGAAATGGGGATAATAAGACGTGCCTGGAGGGTAGCTGTGAAAGCTCATTAAACGTGAGCTGCTATTGTGACCTGAAAAATAAATAAATAAATAAATAAATAAATAAATAAATAAATAAAAGCTTCTCAGCTTCCTTCTGCTTCTGTATGAGCGAGACGTGTGCCCATCAAAATCATCCTTCAGTGCTCCCTCTCTTACGGGGAAGCTGCCGGCTTGGTATTCGTTGGAATGACAGGGGTAAGGATGGCAAGTGTTGGGTTTAAAGAAAGGAAGAAGGGAACTCACATTTGAGCTCTTGCATTCGATCAGCAGGTGACAATGGACAAGAGTCCTGACCCCCAGGGAGAAGTGGAGGCTCTTCCAGGGAGGAGAAACCTTGAGCAAGGGGGCAAGAGTGAAATATAAACACGTTCAAGAGGCAATAGAGCATATAATGGGGGTCTGACCTACCAGGAGAGAGCTACCCCAGAGCAGGGATGTTGAACTTGAGACACACTAGACAGGTAGGAGTTACCTAGGTGGAGAGAGATGGAGGAGGTGAATGGCAGGCACAGAGGCCCTGAGGCAGGGAGGAGAGGGTGTGTTACCACGACACAGACCTATCTGGAGCATTTGGAGGGAGTGACGGGTGAGGAGGTGGGAGATGCGGCCAGAGGCTGCAGGGACTTCGTTGAGCCGGACCTTACAGGCCAGGGCTGGCATTTGCATGTAGATGGAGGCTCTCTCTGACCTTTTGGGCTTTGCATTGCCACTGGCATAGGTTCTGGTTTCAGAAGATGCTTGTCCGGAGTGTGTGGCATTCTCATTTTGCCGATGAGAACTTGAGCTGTCGACATAAGGAAAGTCCAAACCTGTAGAGCATTTTTTGTGAGTTTATTTGAGCCAAACTGACGACAATTGCCGGGAAGCAAAACCTCATAGATTGAGAAAGTGCTCCGGAGACTGGCCGTTTGCAGTTTATTTTACACATTAGAATAAAAAGAGGAGACGAAGAAGGATGACAGGAAATCTACATTGGTGGTGGATGAAGGGGAGAAAGCAAAGTGGGGAAATCTCTGAGGTTTGATGAAAAGTACATGGAGAGACACACGCTTCTTTTGCATTGCTGGCTACAGGGTAGTGAACAATGAGCATCCACGGCACAGAGAGGTGCGTGTGGGGAGCAGGGGAACAGTGAGTTCTGGGATGTGCCCTGGTGCTGGCAGTCACGCCTGAGGGGGCTGGAGAAGATCATCACCCTGACATTTCAAAGGCACGTTATCTGAGCTGCACCAAGACAGTAGACAGGTAAAGACTGACCTTTGCAAGGAAGCTACGGGCCTAGGAGGTGACCTCCTGCTAGGACTCGCTTCTAGCTGGGACTTTGTATGTTCTGACCATCCCATGGGGTTCCTTCTGGTCTCTGTTTGGAAGGCCCGCCACGCAGGGCTCCCCTGAGCTCATCGGGTGGAATAGGTGGTCCTTTTTCGTCCACAGGCCCTGGGAGGTTCAGTACTTTGGAAACCTAAAAGTGGCCCCGAGAATCATTCATTCCCTGGGCCTTGTTTCTCCATCTTCCCAGAAGGGAGGATACAGCTGGGGCCTGAGGTCCATTCCAGCTAAATTAGAGTGAGTGAGCGTGTCAAGGGGCCTTACTTGGGGGTGAGACCAAGGTGCCTCCTTGAGAACATGCAAAGAAGGACTGGAGGTTGCCTGCTAAGTTGAAAATGAAATCTACACCTGAGGAATGCCATCAGCCACCTGTGGAAATAAGTCCGTTTGGACTGCTGTACCAGAAGGCCGTAGGCTGGGTGGCTTTAGACAGCAGAAGTTTAGTTCTCATGGTCCTGGAGGCTGGAGGTCAGAGGTCAGGCTGGAGGTCAGAGGTCAGGTGCCAGCACCGTCAGGTTCTGGTGAGGGTCCTCCTCCGGGTGGCAGGTTGCCGACTTCTCAATGTGTCCTCACGTGGCAGAAGGAGGGCGAGAGAGCTCTCTGGGGTCCCTTTTATAAAGCCGCCAATCCACCTGGAAGGACTTCACCCTCATGACCTAATCACCTCCCAGAGGCCCCACTTCTTAGCACCGTCACATTAGAGTTTCTGCTCTGAATTTTTTTTTTTTTTGGGGGGGGCACACAGCCCATAATAGTCCTGTGGTCTGAGAATGAAGTTCTGGAGGGTTTGGGGAAGCCCAGCTTCTGATGAGGATTTCCTGGGGGTGCGTTTAAGATGACCCCGAAGAGTAACTGCGGTTCAGTTGATTTTTAAAAATGTGCAAGTCATGTGACCCTTCCATGCCTTAGTTCCTCTAAGTGTAAAGGGACAACAATGATACTACCCGGGCTGTCATGAGGATTAAAGGAATTAATAGATGCACGTCACACAGCACAGTGCCAGGAAGGTAGGACATGCTCAGTGAATGCCTGACGACGCTTCTGTGGGTCCCATGGATACAGGGTGAAGTCTGTGCTCTGAGATCTGGCTCCTGCTCCCCTCTCTGGCTCCTCTGCTACCCGTCACCTGCCTGATACCCAGCTGTATCACACATATATATCGGCTACACATCCCTGAAGATCTTTTCCTAAGCTGAAACCCTTCACACCCCGCTCCATACAGAAAAAGCACGTTACGTGCTGAATGAATTGGAGGTGCTCTGATGGGAGTATCATTTCATGGAGATGGCCTGATGTTAGTTCAGGTTTCCAAGGTAACTAACTGGAGGAGGGACATTGGCTTGTGTTGGGGCTGAGTGAGTTGTTTGTTTCCTTTGTATTCTACTCAGAGTTCTGGCTTTGATGAATAGTGGTTGGATATGTGTGTTCTCCCTTCAGTAATAGAACAACATCCCTCGGTTTCTTGAGCTGCACTCAGGCTATTTCAACAGTGAAGGTTAAGTCGGTGCCATAACCTTTCTTCCAGGATAAGGTTGGGATCATCATCTCTGCTAGGTCTTGGCACAAGTAAGATCTAGGAAGAAGTTCTAAGTAAGTAAAGATCCAGGCAGAAAGCTCGGTTGCAAGCAGGAATCGGATAACTGGGTATAAAGTAGGAAATTGGTCAGCTTGATTACCTGTCACTTGGGAAATTTAACTGTGAAGAATATATGCTACTTTTCAGGACTTTAAAGAGATATTTGTACATCCATGTTCATAGCAGCATTATTCACAACAGCCAAAGCAACCCAAGTGTGCATTGACATGAGTAGATACATGGGTCTAGCCATACAATGGACTATTATTCAGCTTTAAAAAGGAAGGCAATTTGGGCACATGCTACAACATGGATGAACTTTGAAGACATTATACTAAGTGAAATAAGCCAGTCACCAGAGGACACATATGATCCTACTTATATGTGGGACCTAGAGCAGTCCAAGCCATAAAGACAGAAGTAGAATGGTGGTTACTAGGGACTGGGGGGAGGAGGGAATGGGAAGTTATTTAATGGGTACAGTTTTGTTTTAACAAGATGAAAAGAGTTCTGTGGATGGATGATGGTGATGGTTGCACAACACTGTGAATGTACTTAATGCCATTGCACTGTACACTTAAAAAATGATGAACGTAAGTATATTTATGTTGTGTACTTTACCACAGTTTTAAAAAAAATTTTTAAAGAGTGTGTGTTGCGTTTCAAGATTCTGACAAGTGAAGGCAGTTTGTTTCACCCTGCCTTGGACTGCTTTTGGTGGAATGACATCAATGGAGGTGAAGTCCTACAGATAGAACTCCTTAAAACACAAAGCCAATGTTTATTTTCAGAAAGGTACCATATTTTCCGGCGTATAAGACGACTTTTTAACCCAGGAAAATCTATACGCCCAGTCGTCTTATACACCGGAAACTACGGTAACTTCTGAGAAAGTGTTCCTGGAAGGTCTGCTGTTTGAGGCTGCTTTGGCAAAAAGTGTGGAGTGGAGAGAGAAATTTGAGTTCTTTCTACTCAAAAATACTCCTTTCCCTAAAATAGCTTGTTTCAGTTCTGCCTATAGGAGACCTCAGGTGGGAATAGTATAGGCAACTAGAAAAGAAAGAGATAGGATGTTCAAATATGCCAGTTAATTGTATGCAACTGGGATGGGTCTTTTTCCTCCCTGTCAAGAGCATATGATGGTGACCCATTTGGAACATGTTTATTTCTCATTACGTTGACCCTTGGCGATGATAGAATGCTTATGGGTTGCACTGTTTGAGGGCCCATGCTGAAACCCCATTGTGTAGAACAGTATATTATTTGCCAATCCACATTGTTTGGTGGGTGCCAGGAGACTGCTGTGCAGGAGGGTGAGTGACTTGGCTGGGCTTCCCCGTGACCACCGCTCGGCTCTCTTTACTCGTCTTAGTGTGGTGAGCTCCAGGCTCAAATGCCCAGTGGCCTCCGGGCACCTCCTCTGGGACACCCAGGCACCTCCAACTCAATATGATCAGTGAAGATTCTTGACATCCTTGTGTGCCCTCCCCCTGCCTGCCCCAGCTCATCTCCATCTCAGTGACATCGCCAGCTGTCCAGGTGCACAAGCCAGAAGCTCCCAATGTCCTTCTTCCCTGCACCCCACTGTCTGCCCCTTCTACCTCCAAAACATATCCTGAGCCTGTCTGCTTTCCCCATCTCCTTATCACCTCCTCAGTCCCAGCCGCCATCCTTTCTAGCGTAGTTAGGGGGTAATCTAGCTCATCTAGTCTAGCCCTGGGAGCTAGTCTCCTCTGGCCTCAGCCTGGCCTAGGGAGACGTCTGCTCTGGTCTGATCTAGTCTAGCAGGCTTTTCTCTAGACTGGTGGAAGGGCATCTTACTGAGCTCCCTGCTTCCCTCTCCCCCACAGTCCCCTCTCCATACAGCCTGGATGATTTGTTAGAACCTTTTAAGAAATGTCAGGTATTACCACACATGCAGCAATGTGCATAAAACATAAACGTCAAGTATAACAAATCATTATAAAGTGAATACTCATGTAAAGATCACTCAGGCCAAGAAATAGAGCATTGCCAGCTCTGGTCCCTGCCCTCCCCTGCCCCCTCCCCCCCCCTGCCCCCCCCCCCCCCCAAGCTCCCAGCATGCTTCCTGCCAGCCACACCCCTTTTTCTCTAGGAACCACCATCAGGACCTAGATGTAATCACTGCCTTGCATTTCTTAAACTAGGTAAAAGCCAGTGTGATTTCGCCTTTGAGACACCTTTATATTAATGGAGTTATATGAAAACACACACACACACACACACACACGTATGTACATGTTTTCTCTCAGCAGTAGTTTGGCCCATGTGCTCCTTGTAGCTGTAGTTCATCGTCATCATGATTATTTCCTATAGATCAGTGGTTCCCAACGTGGGACACCCGCCCCACAGGGGGGCAATTTGATTTTTAAGGGGGGCAATTCGAGAATGAGTTATGAACAGTGAAATTTTTGCATTTCTTATGGTTCTAGGGGCCTCATATACAGTATATAAATATATATTGTGACATATACATTTCTATTTTCTAGTATATGTTTTGAAACTTTATTTGCTATTTTTTGTATCACTTCATATTATTATTATTTTAACGATTTCTTAGTGATTTCTTCCTCAGTACTTAACTGTCCTTTTGTTGTTTTATTTTTCTCTTTCATGGATGCCATGTTCTTTGGAAGATTGTTTAGACCAAGTTAATGGCCTTTTAGGCTTCCTCCACATGAATAGGCGTTCACTTTTTGAATAATAAGAATTATATGTCACAGGGGGGCAACAGGATTTTAGAGATGCTTAGGTGGGGCGTGGCCAAAAACAAGGCTGGGAACCACTGCCCTAGCGGGATACTATACAATTTATATCCATTTGCAGTCGTTGGGTATGTGGGTTGTTTCCTTACGGGGCTAATGCCAGTGATGCTCCTGATACGCATCCTTGTTCATGCCGCCTGGTACACCTGCTTACCCTGTTTCCAGGGTAATACCTAAAAATAGAATTGCGGGATCATACCGCTAAGCAGTACTCCAAGGCATCTATATCCATTTACATTCCCTGGAGTGGTATTGTGAGTTCTAGTTGCCCCTTATCCTCGGCAACACTTAGCATCGGTGGCTTTTGGAATCATAGTCTTCCTCGGGGGTGGCGGGGGGCAGGTAGTGGTATCTCATTGGGGTTACATCTCCCTGACTTCTAATGAGATTGAGCACCTTTTCATCAGTCCAGTGGCTACTTGATACCCTCTGTATGAAGTTTCTGTCTTTTACTCATTTTTCTGTCTTACTGATTTGTAGAAGTTGTTCATCTATTTTGGATAAGAGTTCTTTTTTTTTTTTTTCTCTAATGTCTCCCAGTCTGTGGCTTGCCTTTTTTCTCTTAAGAGTGTCTTCTCAGAAGACTAAATTTGATATAGTCAAGTGCATCGGTCTCTATAATTAGTTTTCCCTGTGTTCGGTTCAAGGTTGATTTTGCCTCTCTCCAGGTCACAAAGATATTCTCCTACTTCATCTTCTAAAAACTCTGGTTTTTCATTTCACATCAAATTCTGTAATTCTCCTGGTATTGATTTCTCAGAGAGCTGTAAGAGAGGAGCCCCATGCCACTTTTTCTGGTAGATAAACCCAATGTCCCATTAATGTTGGGTGACCTTTAAAAGGAATCATGTCATGTCACCCCCTCCTTTAACCAGTCACAGTGAATCCTCAGATGGCTTCCAGACCCCTTACCTCCGTCTGTCCCTGCCATAGAGCCATCTTGTCTTTCGTTCTGATTCTCAGACGTCCCAAGCTCCTTTCTGCCTCTGCTCCTTTGCGCCTGCTGGTCTCTTTCCCTGGAACATTATTTCCCCAGAATTTTGTCCGGGTATTTTTTGTGTCTAATATTGATGTCAGCCTCTCAGAGAGCCTTCTTTGATTACCTAACAGACCGCGCCCCTTGTTACTCTTTCTCCTGTATTAAAAGCATTGGTCATTATCTTAAGTTTTTTCTTCCTCTCTCCCATTGGGTTATAAACCCTTTGAAAGTAGACATTCTTTGGCTTGCCCTCCGCTGTGTTCCTGGTCCCAGAACAGAGCCTAGCCAGCCGTCGATGCTCATTCGTCGTCGAATGATAGAATCAACCCATCAGAATTGTGTGAAATGGGAAACTCTCTGAAAAACAGCCACCCAGTGCCACCCAGGCCTTCCGGAGCTTTGAAGAGGTGGTTGACGTGTGCCGAGAGGATTTCCCTTAGTTAGCAAACCCGTAGTGCTGACGTGTACTAGACATTTTTAATTGCCTAACTCATTTAATTTTTCTGAAAAATCCTTTGAAGAGGGTTGCCCCATTTTGAAGATGAGGAAAATGAAGAAGAGACACAATAAATCGCCAAGGTCACCCAGCCGGCGGTGAGCTGGGATACAAAACCAGACAGATCTGAAGCAGTGACACTGGGATGGTGGGAGGGAGTCTCTCTCTCTCTCTCTCTCTCTCTCTCTCTCTCTCTCGATTGGCGGGTGTGCCTGGCGAGCAGCAGAGTTCACTGTTGCATCTTCCTGGGTGTTCCATGGGATTATAGGCCCTGCCTTGGTCCTTTGGTAAAGGACGTTGGGAAGTGTTGTGTGTCTGTGTCCTTGGGGGAGTCACACCCATGCTCACGTGATCAGGAGAGAGCCTGTGACAGGAACGTTCTGTTGAAGCCGGCGTCCCCAGCTTTCTGGACCGCCCCCTTCACTGTAACTATTAACCGTATTAATTGGTGTTCTAGGAAACACGTTTTAGGAAAGAACACTATCGTATAATAACTAAAACTGCTTATGTCGATTTAAAAAGAAAGGGAACATGAGATAAACACAACTATTGTTAAAGTTTTGGTATATTTCCTTCCAGTAATTCTGTTGCACTTGAGTTTTTTTAAAAACATAGCTGGTTATGTTAAAGCGTTTTCTTTTTTTTTTTTTTCTACTTAGCATTTGATTCATAAATAAGTTTCATCGTCTTTGAAAAGTTTACTTTTTATAATTGCATTATATCCTAAAAAGTGACTTAAGTAAGCTAACCTGTGTATTTGTGAGATTGCTGGTTTGAGTGGTTTATGTTGTTATCATAAATAATGTTGAGATGAATGTCTTCTGGGAAAAAGCTTTTGAAAAAAATATTGGCAACTGTTTCCTTAAAATACTTCCCGAAAATGGAATTACTCGGGCATAGGACACACATTTTTAAGGCTTTAATCTATCAAATTGCTTTCCAAAAGACAGGCTATAAAATTCTTACTTGTTTTTAAACAAACTCTGATGACCCATTTTTAATTAGGAAGTTCTTTTAATTTTCGGATCCTTGGTGATGTGGATTTTTTGGTCTCCTAACCTTGTTTCCCAGGAATGGAAGCAAGACTGTTGTTCGAAAACCATTCTCCCTCATTTCAAGTCTTGTAACTTCTCTTTTCTGTCAAGTAAATAGCGGATGTATTTGTTCCTGGGCTGTCTGGGGACTGTGTGGTTATACGACATGTGGATCGTGTGGTTTCAACAGACCGAGGGGAGGCCTGGCCAGGTACTGAGGAGACTCGGTGTGGCTGCGCAGGGTGGGGTCCCTAAGAGCTGGGCCCTTGGTCTGGGGGAGCACCTCTTCCTGGCCGAGCCCAGGCCAGCATTTGAGACTCTCCCCAACAAAGGGTCTGTATACAATCCCTTCTCCTGCTCACACTCGAGCTGGTAGAGAAGATGAGTTTATTTGCTCCAAGTCATCCACATTTTAATAACATCTTTTTTAAAAAATACATTTTTTATTGATTTCAGAGAGGAAGGGAGGAAGGAAGTGAAGGAGGGAGGGAGGGAAGGAGGGAGGGAGGGAGAGAGAGAGAGAGAGAGAGAGAGAGAGAGAGAGAGAGAGAGAGAGAGAAACATCCATGATGAGAGAGGAAGGGAAAGAGAGATAGAAACATCAATGATGAGAGAGAATCATTGATCGTCTGCCTCCTACACACCCCACACTGGGGATCGAGCCCGCAACCCGGACATGTGCCCTTGACTGGGAATCAAACCTTGACCTCCTGGTTCATAGCTCGGTGCTCAACCCCTGAGCCACGCCGGCCGGGCTTAATAACATCTTGAAGAGACCCCCCTCCCCCGCAACCCCAAGCTTCCAAAGTCCAAACAGGAAAATCTTAAGGGATTTCAGGCCTTTGAACAGGTTAGTGGAGAAGATACTTTGGGTAGCGATGCCTACCCAGAGCTTACACTGCTAGAGCTCTCTGTGGCCGCCCTGACACACCTACTCCCCTCCGTCGACCGACGCAGGGGTGCCCGGTCGGACAGGTGAGGGAGTGGCTTCTGGCCTGTCCATCACAACTAGGTTTGCACACCTTCATAGGACCACGGTCCTTCCCTCCATGCGTGCGGAGCCAGCACACTGCCCACCCTCTGTCCGGTTCGGGTCGTTTGCCAGGATGACCCAGCTAGTCCGTGGCAAGTGGGCCCCTGGGCCCCGTCTTCCCCTTCGCACCCCGGGCTTCCACGTCACCATGAGCCTCTCGGCGTTTCTCCGGCACCAGCATCTGTGATGCGCAGCCAGGCTGCCCGGTGTGTGTGGTCCTTGGTTCCAGAGGACATTCTGGGCGTGAAAGTAATTAGAACAAAGCAGCCCGGCCTTTGAAGTGCACGTTTGAAGGGGAAAGGAGCGCTGTCATCGTATGGAAAGCGATGGCGTTGCCATGCGCCCGGCCTCGGCGTTCAGGTGGGCGGCGTGAGGATGGAAAAAGCCACAAGTGTTCACGGCCAATATGTGCCCGGGGCTGGGCAGCGTTTCAGAAGGTTCTCCTACAGCCGGCGTTGTTCCCACACGCGCTTCATCTCGGGGATGCTGGCTGATTATGTAACAGAACATTTTTGCTGAAGATAGCATTGGAAACTGCATTCCCGTCCCCGGCGCTGGCTGACAAGTCTAAAACCCCGCAAACGCGGCTTCAGGCGTCCTCCTGGGAAAATGCCGCCGGGGGAGAGGGCAGAGTTGGGGAGGGGGCTTGGGAAGGATAAAAAGGGGGGGCTGTTTTATTCATTTTCTTCCAACTGTCAGGTCTCCACCACATGCATTTCTGGTTGCTAAGCTGCCTGAAACGGAAGGGTGACAGGGACAGAAGAATGGAGAGATCTTTCAGAGCCAAGGGCAGCCCGACTGGATTTGCTCAGTCAACAGATTCAACAGCTTTGATCTTTGTCAGCAATAAAGTGCCAAGTCTCTGCCCTCATAACGCCACAGCCTCTGTGTCAGGGGAACAGAAGTACTAAATATTGCATTTGGTGGGAAAACAAAGCAGGTGATGCTAATGGAGGTGCAAAGTGGAGGCGTCAGAGTGAGTCCACTTGTGGGGGGGGAGGCTGGGATGTGGTAGGACGATGAGCTTGGCTTGGATGGGGTGGGATTTGAGGTGTCCCTGGGTCCTCCACGCAGGAGCAAGTGCCCAGCTGGTGGCTGGAACCGGAGCCTAGAGAGACGGGGGCTGGACATAGGACCTTAGGGATATGTGGGGACGGTAGAGCAGGTGTGGGTCCCCGACCACGGAGCTTGGGCATGAGGCCTGGCACTTTCCTATCCTTGCCTTTTTGGACTAAAATAGAAACCCCAGGCCTCGGGTTCCCTGTCCAACCCCAGCCTGAAGCAGGCGCTCTGGTGTCTGACCTCAGGGGCCTCTCATTCACTAGGTCAGTGGTCGGCAAACTGCGGCTCGTGAGCCACATGCGACTCGCGAGCCGCGGTTTGCCGCTCTGTTGACTAATGAGTTGGCCGACCACTGACCTAGACTCTCGATTCCAATAATTACAGGCTGTTGTTGTTCCTTGTGATTAAGCCCCTGTCCAGTGGTCGGCAAAGTCATTAGTCAACAGAGCCACAGTTTGCTGACCACTGCACTAGGTTCTCTGCAGCTCAGGCTTCTCCAACCATCTCAGTTCTGCTCCTGCAGGTCCCTGGAGAGAGAGCTTTCAAGTTCCCTTTCCTAAAAGCCTGCCTGGGGGTGCCCGGGCACCTCCTCTCGCCAGGCTGGGTCCCCCCCTGTCACGCTTCATTCCTTCCCTTCCTCTGGGCCTCTGCCCTCAACTCCCCCACCATCAACCTGGCTGCTCAGAGCAGACCTGGGGGCAGGTAGACGAACCAGTTGGACAGGTGTAGGTTGAGCTGAAATTTCCGAGCAACTCATCGAGCCCATCAATACGTTCACACAGCCGCTGACACAAGTGGGCACCTGCAAAGGGGATTTGGGGAGTCGTTGCTGAGGTGGCTTCTAGCTTCAGAGCTTCCACAGAAGTGGAGATTTTGGCTTAACAATAAGGAAACCATTCCCAAGTCCTTGAGCCCTGTCCCTGGTACCTCCCCCAACTTGCCCTCACCCCCACCCCAATGCAATCTGTGCTGGGTCAGCACGATTTGCTCAGAAAACTTTGCAAAATGAATCTGTCAAGAGAAGAACCAGCTCCAGGGATAATCGACAGTGCGATTGCTACTTGTTCAGCCACTACTGGACACCTACTGTATGCCCAGAGCTGAGCCAGGGGTGGCGGTCTGCAAGGAATGCGCGGGAAGAGGCTGTCCGGCCTGGCTGGAGTTCTCTTAGCTTGTGTCCTCCCTGTGTTTGCCCAGCCCAGTTCGTGAAACTTGGAGGGTGCCGGTGGATTTTAAAAACTAACCAAGGGGAGAGAGAAGGAAAACCAAGGAGGGAGAAGTCCCTTCCATTTGTCAGTCCTCTGACTGTCTCCCTCTTTCGTGGGTGCTATTCTGTGATGTGCGGACCGTGAGTCAGCAGACTGCTCAGCTCGGTCTGTGCCTGCAGGACACGCTGGTTCCATCGAGTCCCAGCGGTAACAGGTACGGGCCTGAGGGCAGAGCAGGCCAGCTCGGAGCTGAGCAGTGTCGGGGCGCCGGGCTTGCCCCTGCGCGGACATCTGCGGTGTGGGAGCGAATCTGTTCCTGCACGCTGTCCGGAGGCTGGCCTGTGTGCCATGCCCAGTCGGCCACCAGCTCGGGGCCAGTGGCTGCCGCTTGGCCAGCGCGCCTCCGTTAAGGCTCAGGATGACTTGTGTTAAGGGTGTGGGAGCAGTGCCCGTGGATTTGCTCTGCCCGTGGCCACGGCACTGCCCTTCTGAAAGCTCTCATTGTCCACATCCCTCCTCCTCCGAGTAACGTCTCCAGAACTCCTCATGCCCTCGGGATGAAGAGTCCCTTCTCAGCCTGGTGTCTGGAACCCTGGCTCCCTGGCCCCGGCTGCCCTGGCTCCCTCCTGCGCCTGCGTGTGTTTGTGCCACCTGCACCACATGGTGTTCCCTGACAGCGCCCCCTGCTGCTTCCTCGCTGCCTCCCCACTAACCGGCTCCTCTCTCTGCGGTGTCTCCCGCCTCCTCTATCCGGTGACTTGAGCTCATTCTCCAACACCAACTTCAGCAGCCTCCCTTCAACACTCGTGACTCCCTCAGGCAGTGTTTCTTTTTGTTTCTCCATTACTGCTTTCTAACATAATTAGATTATAATGATCCATGTCATGTGATTCGCTTATGGCGATCAGCTATCTCTCCAGGCATGCTGTGAGCATCTCAGCTCACCGCCCAGCTCCCGGCAGTGGCTGCCAGGTGATGGTCCCAGACGCTCGCAGAACGGACTGAGCCCATGGTGCTCATCGTTACCTCCTTGGACCACTTCTGTATTCTCTGGGCAGAGTGGGTGGGGAGGACCATAAAGAAAAGTGTGTGTGTGTGGGGGGGGGGGGGGGAGGATCACTGCCCTTGAGGAGGAGAAAAGGAAGAGGCAGAGAAAGCAGGGCTGCCATGTCACCTCTGTCCCGGAAGGCGAGGAGGGAGCACTATGTGGGTCCCTCCGATGGGAGGAGCACCCATCCCCGTATCCTTCTAGTGGCCGAGGTGATGTGGGTCCACTGCACAGAGAATTGGGAGGCTCGGAGGCCCCTCAGGCAGCAAGGGAAAGGCTGGGATCAAACCCAAGACAATATTGAAGGACCCACCTCAGTCTGGCCATGGATATATCAACCGTCTATCCCTTGGAAGGTGGCATCAAATCACAAAGCTAATCTCCATGAACCGGAGCTTCTCTGTGCAGGTCTCCCGTGCCCAAGGCTGCTCTGTAGGCAGGTGCCTGTAGGGCGGGCACCAAGCACCTTGCACCCAGTTGCAGAGAGCTCGGGCATTCCAGAACTCTCCCTTACAACAATCCCAGCTCCCCCTTCTCTTCCTTAACGCGCAGCAACACTGGCTCTTGTCATATTTTCTCATTATGCTCAGCGTTTGAGAGCCAAGTCTGAATTTTAATTCATGCTTTCAATATACTGAGCTTTAAAAAAAATAGGACATTTCAATACCCTATTATACAAAGTTAAGGAACCTTTAAACCTTGGGTGCAATATTTTGCAATTGGCTTGCCTGCCCTATATTTGTTAATAGATCTTTAATTCTCTTTAAACATTTGTTCCTATCTTTTGTTTTTATTAAATTTTGAAATGCACATGTGTTTTTGAGTCCTCTGGGTAATGAAATGTCAACAGATTATAGAATTCATTTTTTTCATTGCCCGCTGGCCTACCCAGTTACAACAATAACCTAAATCCAATTAGAAATGAGGTTATGGCCCCCTCTTACCCCAGAGATTCTAATAATAAGACCAGGGAAACGTGAGAAATTAAACCAATGATTAGTTTCCCCTCAAATATTTATAACTTTTCCCCCCACATTCTTTTCTGGGGATTGGGCTTGGGAGGATGAAGTGTAATTCAACCTTGTACTCAAATCGGGGAGCTGAGCACCTCGAGAATAAGGTGTATTGAGGGTTTGATCAAGAGAGAGTTTGGGAGATGCCGCTTCACACCCATTGGGATGGCCATGATTAAAAACAACAACAAGTTTTGGGAAGAAAGTGGAGAAATTGGAACCTTTGCATGTTGCTGGTGGGAATGTAAGTTGCTGCAGCTGCTGTGGAAAACAGATTGGAGGTTCCTAAATAAATTAAACATAGAATTTCCATATGACTCAGCAGTTCTACTCCTAGGTACCTACCCAATATAACCGAAAACAGGTGCTCAGACAAAAACGCGTGCGCGAATACTCATAGCAGTGTTATTCAGAGGGCCAACAGGTGGAAACAGCCCAGATGCCCAGGAACCGATGTAAACGAAACCAATCGCATGGCATGTCCATGCAGTGGACGGGCTGATTCATGCTACCCTGAGGAGGAACCTGCAACACATCATGCCAGGTGAGAGAAGGCGGACCCAGAAGGCCACTTACTGTGTGACTCCATTGACGTGAAATGTCCAGAAAAGGCAAATCCATAGAGACAGGAAGTCCGTTGGTGGGGGGAGAAGGGCGATGGAGGGGCAACTGGTTAATGGTAGAGAGTTTTATTTGGGGGTGAAGAAGATGCTTTGCAGTTAAATGGAGGGGTGGGGGGGGGGGGTTGCGCAACAGCGTGAACGCACTAAACGCCACTGCGTGTATACTTTAAAAAGGTTATGTTATGTGCCTTCCACCTCCCCTGTAGGAAAAGAGAGGCATTTTAGATTCTTGTGGCACACTGCTGTTCTACTTACCGTGAGGCCAGGTGGGCTGGGTGATCTGACAAGGCAGCAGGGCACAGTGGGTGAGTGAACGGGCTCTGGAGGGAGGTTGGGGGGGGGGGTTCAAATCCTGCCTTGTTCCTGCTGTGTGATGTTGGGTGAGTTAGTCAACCTCTCTGAGGCTCCTTTCCCAAGTCTGTAAAATGGAGTTGCAGCCGTGCTGGCCTCCGGGGTTGCAGAGGAGACCAGGCTCTTTAGATCAGCCACGAAGGGTGCAGGCTGGCAGCCCGGGGCCTGCCGCGTCCCCAAACTCTAGTTTCCTCTTCTGCAAAACCGAGAACCCTGCCTGGCACAGCCTTGTCACACGGGTGATGCCCGCACAACGCCCGGGTCTCTGCATTCTCAGGCCACGGAGGCTGTGGGGGACACGGAGAAGGTGCCTGTCATTTCCTCTCCTCTGCGAGCTGCCTGTCCCACTCTGCGGACTGGAGGCTGGGCTGGGGCGGGCCCCGGCCCCGGAAGCCCTTTGCCAGGGGGTGGGCGGGCCCGTCCCTGTCCAGCTCCTACTGAGAGGCAGCAGGTGGGCCCTGCCCCCAGTCGGGGGCTGCATGTTCCAGGCGTGGATTACCCTCCCGCACCAGGATCAGCTCGTTACCGCAGCTTTAGCTCAGGTGCTGGGAGAGCGTGGAGGGTTAGGGATTAGAACAGAATCCGAATTCTCGGCTGCCTCCCAGGGGGCATGTAACCATGTCCGGAGGCGTTCTTGGTTGTCTCAGCCCCGGGGGAGGGTTTTGCTGGCATCTGGTGCGTTGAGCCCCAGGATGCTGCTGAGCACAAGGACGCTCTGCCCAGGACAGCCCGGGACAGAGGACGGGCGGGCCCAGAATGTCAGCAGTGCCGGGGCTGAGGGAGGCCGTGGGAGGACAGGTGTTCGCCGCCCTGGGAAACGCCGCACCAGGGTACCACTCCTGCCTGCCACGGGCATCTCCCTCGTCTCAGCAGCCAAGTAGGCACCTCCCCACTTCGTGGATGAGACAGGTAGGACCCAGGAGGGATGAGTGAGTGGTCCAGGGACCCACAACGGCCGCGTGGCTGAGCTGGGGTTTGAACGGGGGTCTGCCTCACTCTAGAACCTATTTCCTCAACTGCCCGTCAGTCAGACAAGGAGAATAGCACGTGTCCAGGCTACCTGAGGAAGACCAAGCCAGGGAAGGAGTGTTTTTAGATAAACCGAATCACTGGCGCCTCTTCCGGCCGGAGCCACATGGCGTGTGTGTGTGTGTGTGTGTGTGTGTGTGTGTGTGTGTGTGTATGTGGCAGACCTTGACACGGGCCGATGCAGTCCAGCCTGCTGAGGACCAAGCGCCCAAGGGGAACCGTGTGCCCAGACTGAGGAGGTGCCGTCGAGCAGAAGGGAAGGGTGTTCTCAGCAGATGGAACAGCATGAACAAAGGGGTTGTCCGATGGCGTGGAGCTGTGGCAGCAGCTGAACGCTGAGCTGACGTGAAGACGTGTGGACTGTGTGCCCGGCAGAAGGGCCAGGACCTTGTCCTGAGGGTGAGATGGGAGTGACAGGTCAGGTGTGTTCCGGATCAGGCCTCCGGCTGCCGTGTGGGAGGCGGGGCTGGAGGGGCAGTGGGCCAGGCTGTCAGGGGGCTTCAGGCAGTGGAGTTGGGCTGAACCGGGGTGTGGAGAGGGAAGCAGATTGGAGGCAGGGGCTGAAGTTTGCCTTCTGGGAGAGAGGGGGAGGGGCCTTGGGTCACTGGGGGCTTCTAGCTAGGGTGACGGGGAGTGCTGGGGTCCTAACTGGAGATGGGGCGGGAGGTTTGCATTTGAGCCGCTGTGGGACGAGCAGCCCCCCGCCCCTCCCCCCAGCAGGGGGGTTTGGCCAGCACCAGGTGGGGTCTGACCTCAGGCGGAGGGCGGGGGAGCGGGGGTGGTGGTGATGTGCCTGCAATAGGGCAGCTTTCACGCCCATTGTCTGTGACATTCAAACATGTTGCGAGTAGCAGTCCCTTTTTCCATGGCTCTGCTGACTTCTGGTCTCTCCACTCAGCGGCTGAGTGACATTTAGGTTGTTTGGGGCGGTCGGGAATAATGCTGCCGTGGACTTTCGGATATCTTATTGGACCTTTGGGGGCACGAGCTCTCGTTTTGGTTGGGTGTGGAGGAGCATTGCTGGGTCCTGGGCACGTGCTTTAGCCTCGGCCACACGGTTTTCCCAAGTGCATCCCCGGACGCTCCCACCAGAACGTGCGGAGTTCCCTTTACGCCGGCTCCTGACCAGCGCTTCTCTCCTGGTACCTGGTGGTTTTCATGTGCATTTCCCAGAAGATGGACGGCTCTGAGCACCCCTGCATGTGTCTGTTCCGACGCCTTGGTCTTTCCGCCCGTGATGTGTCTGAGTCTCGTCCAGTCTTCCGTCCGCTCCCTTTTGTGATTGGGGCCCAAGTCCTTTAGCAGCTGTGTGCCCTGGGAGGGTCTTCGCACCCCACCCCGTGCACTTCGTTTTCACTCTCTGGTGTCTTTTCTATGCAAGTTTTTCATTTCAATAAATTGAAGTTAATAAAGACGGCAACGAAGTCTTTATAAAAAGTGGCGCCAAGTGGTACCTTAGAGGAAGACCAGGCTGAGGTTGGTATGACTTTTAAGGGAATTAAAATCCCTCTGTATATCTTCGGGGTTTTATGTATAAAAATTACTTAGACAGACGTCCTCACCACAAGGAACATCTAACTCTGAGGGGGAATGTGACGCTGTAATGGAACGAACCTGCCCTGAGAGTGTGAGACGCTCTGAGTAACCACGGTGCGTGGATTAGGGAGGCTTCATGGAGGAGGCGGCATTTGAACTCCGCCTCGAAGGAGGGACATGACTTAAAGGGAGAAGAGAATTCCAAACTCAGCTGGCATTTGGGGAAAGAGCACCGTGTAAAGGTACATGATGTGTTAGGATTCCCAGGCTGAGAGCTTGTTGTAGGTAGACATGTATTCTTTAATTTACCACCTTCAGAAATCTGTGGGAAACCCAACATAGGTGATATAAAAATGCATGGAAGTTATTAAGAAAAAATTTGCCTTATTGTGTTAGTTCATATCTTGTCTATTATTAGAAGCACTAGAGGCCCGGTGCATGAAAATTCATGCAATGGAGTGGGGGGGTGGTCCCTCAGCCCGGCCTGCTTCCTCTCACAGTCCGGGAGCCCTCAGGGGCAGGAGGCGACACCTCATCACACCTCTGCTGCTGCCACTGCCAGCAGCGCAAGGCTCGGCCGGCCTTGGTTACCTGAGCCTTGGGCGGCCCTGGGTGGCTGGGCAGCCGCCATCTGAGGCTTGCCTGTGCCTTGGGCCAGCCCTGGGTGGTGGGGGTGGGGGAGCTGAGGGGACTGGGGGACTCTGGAGGCAGGCACCCCAGCAGGGCTGAGGGGACTGGGCACCGTCATCTTTCAGGGCATGGCAGTCAGTTAGCATATTCTCTCCTTATTGGCTGTGGGTGCTGCCCTCTTTGCAACGGTATGAGGATCAATTAGCATATTCCCTCTTTATTAGACAGGATATTGGTCAACTTCCTAGCTGAAAACCTGCACTGTTTTTCTTACGAGTCCTCTAACCCCCTTCCTGCCTCAGGGCCTTGGTGCCTGCTGTTCCCTCTCTCTGGAACACTTTTCCCAAGTTTCGACAGGGTGGGATCCTTGGGATCATGCAGGGCCCGAAGCCTTCCTCATCTTGTATGATTAAGCATCTAAACTAAAAAGACTCGTCTAGTTTAGCATTTGCTCTAGGTTATTACAGAGGGAGGGTGAAATGAAGTAGGTTACAAAATAGCAATGTACAATTCTACTCTGGGGTCCTATAAATCTAACAGTTTGTAAATATATAGGCCAGAATCTTTATGTTTGTTTTATATTTGAAAAATCTCTATTGTGAACATATTTTCTACAACCCGAAACATTATGTTTTAAAGGTGGGGAGTTATATTTTTCAATGTTTCTGGTTCAGTGGTTTACATACTCTAGTTATCACTGCACACCTGCCAGAATGACTACCATCAATAAATCAACAAACATCGAGTGCTGGCAAGGATGTGGAGAAAAGGGAACCCTTGTGCACTGCTGGTGGGAATGCAGACTGGCACAGCCACTGTGGAAAACAGTATGGAGTTACCTCCAAAATTTAAGAAGGGGAGTGGATAAAGAAGCTATGGTGCATTTACACAATGGAATACGACTCAGCTGTAAAAAAGCAGGCAACATCATCCTTTGTGACAGCATGGACGGACCTGGAGAGCATTATGCTAAGTGAAGTAAGCCAGTCAGAGAAAGACAAGTAGCATATGATTTCACTCCTGTGTGGACTCTAGTGAACAAAAGGAACTAACAAAACAGAAACACACTCATAGATAGAGAACAGACTGGCAGCTGTCGGAGGGGATGGGGGCTGCAGGGCTGGGTGAAAAAGGTGACGGGATTAAGCAAAAAAGAAAACAACCCTCAAAACCTCGTAGACACAGACAACCGTATGGTGATTACCAGAGGGAATGGGGGTGGGGGAGGCAGAAGAGGGTATAAGGGTATATGGTGAATGGAAACATGGGCACCTTCCCATGCTCCCCCTAACCCTCCCACCCTGTACATGGACTGTGAGACCTTGGGAACCTGGCCAGCCACCCAGTCTGAGGTCAAAGAGAAACTGCTAGACGTGAGCTGGGCTATACACAGCCAGTGTTTTGGTCTTACACAGCTTTCATGCGTCCCCCTCCCCCTATGTTCTGGGCTCCATAAAACCTTGTGTTGGGAAAGTCCAGGTGGCGGCAAACAAAGCACCAGGCAGCCACCCCTGGTGCAGACTGTACAAAGGCCGGATGGGTGTTAGGGGGTCACCGTCACCGGTGGGCCGCCACCAGTGTGCACGTAAGTCCTAAGAGTTGTGGTTCGCAGCCAGTCCTCCGGGTTATTTCTTTGGAATCACAGACAATACACTGAGGTTTTCTAGGGTCTCAACACTTTGCATAACAGGGGGTTAAGGGTGGCAGAAGGAGACTTGACATTGGGTGGTGAACACACAATACAATATACAGATGATATATTATAAAAAAAAAATTAATTGATTTCAGAGAAGAAGGGAGAGGGAGAGAGAGAAACATCAATGATGAGAGAGAATCATTGATCAGCTGCCTCTGACATGTCCCACACCAAGGGACCGAGCCCACAACCTGGGCATGTGCCCTTGGCGGGAGTCGAACACGGGACCTTTCAGTCTGCAGGCCAACGCTCTATTCACTGAGCCGAACCAGCCAGGGCCAGGTGATATATTATAGAATTATACACCTGAAACATATATACTTTTGTTAACCGATGTCAACCCCATCAATTCAACTAAAAATTAAAAAATAGTTTGCAAAAAAGGTCATATATAAAAAAAATAAGAGCTTCTGGCCCTGAAGTAAGCATGGCTTTATGACTTACGAGCTCTACCTTAGACAAAGTAGTTAACTCTCCGGGCCTCATTTTTCTCATCTGTTAAGTGGGGAGAATCCAGTCCCTGCTTCATCCTTATGGTGAGGATTAAATGCATTAATATATGTAAAGTGCTTAGAACTTTGCCTGGCACCCAAGAGGCGCTCAGTATGTGTTAGCTGCTATGCTTGCCGCTACTAAGGTACCAGGTGAGGCTCTTCTAAGTACAATATCTCAGTCTTCCGAACAAACCTGTGAGGTAGGGGGGAAGCAGACACTGAGAGAAGTAAGATGTACCTTGCCATTGATGTCAGAGCAGGAATGGGGACACAGGTTCAAGCTACCACCTCAGGAGGTCATTCGTTGACCACCTGTCTCTACAAAGAAGTTGGTCAGTCCTGTACAATAGTCCTGGAGCAATTCTTGGACAATCCTGGGCTCCAAAGTGTCCAGTGGGTGGGGGTGGAGTCGTGGGGTGGGGGTGGGGTTGTGGAGTGGGGGTTGGGGGGTGGGGGTGGGGACTTCCTTGATACTGTGACTCCAAGGGTCCTGCCTTGGGCGCCCTGCCCTCCAGTGGCCGACATGGGAAGTGCGTCTCTGCTAGGCCACAGACCCTCGTGGTTTGTGGTCTGTAGGGCAGTGGATTCAGAGTCAGAAAACCTGTATCTCGGGCCCTTCTCTTCACTCGATCGCACCGAGGCCGTTGGCTAATCTCAGCTGTGGTTTCCTCACCCACCCCGCCTTAGACCGGCCCCTTCCAGCCGAGCCTGGACTGCTGCAGTCGTCCCTCTCCCCAAGCCGTCATTTATGTCGCCTCCCAGGCATCTTGCTAAGCAGAGGACATGTTCTTGTTATTTTCACACGGAAAGACCCCAGGGGTCCTCAGGGCTGGGGGAGAGACCTAACCGTTCATAAAGGCCTGCCCCGAGCTGGAAGCTTGATGGAAGGAAGACTCTCTGTCTGGTCCCATCCTGCTCTCCAGCCTCACTTTGGGCCCTCTCCCTCCTGCACACCCCTCTCCTGCACACCCCTCACGCAGACCCTGGAGGGCACCGAGAGAAATGGGACGCGGTTGTGGCATTGACAAGCTGAGGAAGGCAGCCACGCAGGTGCCCAGACGCAAGACAGACCAGCCTGGTGTGGGAGACTCTGCCCGCGCCAGCCTCCATCTGGTGGCCCTTGCTTCTCTGTCTCCAGACGCTCGCCCACGTAGCCTTCAGGGGCTGCTGGCTCTCCCCTCTTCTGGAGCATCACCTGTCAGCACGAACTGCTTCCTCTTCTCCTCGGCTGCCACGTGCTAACCCCACCCCCACCCCCACCCCAGCTGCACAGGCCACGCCCATGCCCGTGCCACGCGTGTTTCCCACCTGGCCTCCCTGCTGGACTGGGAACTTCCTGGGGCAGAGCCTGCATCAGCGATGGGAGTCGCCCCCCCCCTGCCCCCCCGCCCCGCACGTGCTCTCCAGTGCTTGCAGTGGAATGAGTGGTCACGCCAAAGGTGAGGCCCGCATCCCAGACAGCAGGCGTCACGTCCCCGTCCCGGCAGGCGCACCTTCCTCGTGCATCCCTTGCGCAGAGCCTCAGGGTGGCCCAGCGCTGCACCTGCACCCCACGCACGACTGCGGGGCACAGGCCCCCGCGGAGAGCTGCGCGGCTCTGACATGGAAGCCAGGAGGAGTCTGGAGCAGCGGTCGCCAACCTCTCGGACCTCGCAGACCCGCAGCGGTCCGCAGACCACCGGTTGGCGACCCCTGGTCTGGAGCAAGCCGTTTAGTGACCCCGGCTGACTCGGATGAGATAGGAGCCGAGTAAACGCAGAGCAGAATGAATTTTTAACCACCGCTCGGCACTGTGAGTGTTTCTTTCCGCTTCGCCTGTGTCTCCCCCCGCCCCCCCCCCCCCCCCCCCCCCCCCCCACACTCTGGCAGGAAATGCACTCTGCCGCTCCTCACAAGAGCCCAGCGGGCAGGCCTTTGGGGTGATGTTGGGAATGATCAGCCTGAGAAAGGAAAAGGACAGGCCTCTTTGGCGGAGGTTGTAGCCTCCTTTTTGGTCATTAAAATGTACTTGACGTTTCAGGGCTGCGTTTATCCAGGCTGCAGGGGGCGTGCCCAGGAGCCCGGTCACAGTTTAGAGCGGATGCTTTCTTAGGGAGTTGAGTGGAGAGGGAGCTCTCAGGTCCGTGTTGTGCCCGGGCTGGGCAGGGGTGATGTGAAGTTGCCCGGCAGGAGAAGCCTGCCTTCCACCGGACAGCTGTGATCCGCTAGAAGGACTTTCTACCCCTCAGCTCAGAAGACAGTTTATAGGGGGGTGGTTACTAAGTGACCCAATGGCAGCACGCAAGGAGAGCGGGGATCTGGCTCCTCGCTGCCTCCGCCCCCACTCCCATCTGCCAAGAGGAGAGGAATCGTCAGGAGGCTGAGCTTGGTGAGGCACGCTGCCTGGCTCTTGCTCAGGCTGGCTGTGCGACTTCAGGTGAGTTACTGAACCTCTCGGCGCCCCCATTTCCCCATCTGCTGTGTAGTGGGATCATGTAAGCAGCACAGCACGCCGACCGTAAGGTTGCCCTGAGCAGTAGAGGAAGCACCCTCTTAGAACCGGGCCTAGCGAGCAGCGCGTGCTTGGTGAGTGTGGCTGCTGCTCCTTTGCGGGAGCTGCTGTCTGGTTGAACCTGCCCAGCGTGGATCAGGCCTCAACTCTTAGCATCTCGGCTAAGACACGGTGCCTGCCAGCTCCCAAGAGCTGTGTCATAAAGCACCTGGGAGGGGTCTGCCCAGTGGTTCCCATCCCCAAAGAGGGGAAAGAAGCTCAGCTGGAGGTCAAGGTCACACAGCCCCATTTAGATGCACAGCCGGGGCTTCTGATTGACAGCTGACGGCTGCTTGGGACCAGCATGGGCCTTGTCACAGGTTCCAGTAGAGCTGGTACCATGTGCTGTGGGTGGGGCTCCGCCTCCCAGGGAGGCTGAGCTCAAGGACAGTGTGTGCCCATCCCGTGTCCCTTCCTCTCTGCCCTCTATGCTCTTCTTGAAATCAAATGTCCCACCTCCCAGGATGTGTGAGGAGCGGGCAGGGGACTGGGTATTGGCCTCTGCGACAGGGCAGCACAGGTGAGCAGTGACGGAGGGGGAAGGACTTCCAGGTGAGCAGGCTCTGGGCGCTCAGATCCCATGTCCCCAGTGGCTTCGAGGCAGCTACCCGTCTGGTGAGGGAGCTGGGCCCTGCACCAACATGGGGGGTGGGGGACCGTCTAAAAGACCCGGGAGGTCCTTCCGAAGGGGAATATTCACACTCCACATCTCCATCCTTAGGAGCCTAAACGTAGGTGCTTTCCCATCTGGCTTCATCTTCTCCCCTCTGGTAGAGGGTTCTAGATTTGTGGGGGCGGCAAGGCCACCTTCTGGGAACTGTGTGGCCTGGAAGGATGTGACAAGCTCCGGAGTGGTGTTGGGAAGAGAGGGGCCTGGGCTCGACTCCTGTACCCTCGGGCACGTCAGCTGCCCTCTCCAAGCCTCAGTTTCTCAGCTTTTTGTAAAATGGGATCAAACCTGCCTCCCGGGGTCCCTGTGCAGATTACCCGCACAAAAAGCACGTGACTTTCCTTTCTTCTACGATTCCCCCGGGTGCCTACGATGGCGGGCCCCTGGGGTCCAGCTGTGAGCAAGACAGACCCTGCCTCTTGGAGACTCCTGTCTTGGGGGCTGGGGTAGCGTTGAGCGTAGTGCCTGGCACACGATAAGCTCTCAGATGGTGCATGGTGCCTGCTGTTAGTCAGAATTTGTATTATTTAAAGCCAACCTCATTCTTCCCCCACCGGCTCCACCAAAGCGTTTCTGTGCACACCCTCACCCCACCCCACCCCAGGAGTTAAGTCAGCAAAAGGGAAAGAGGAGTGTGGCCCGCAGCATGCGCCCACCTCACCGGAGGGGCTTGTTTGATGTTCCCATGAATCTGTTTGGTGTGTAAGCAGATGATCTGAGCAGAACCAGAGCTTCTGTGCAGGATGGTTTGCCCGGCCCAGGCCGGGCTGCTGGCCTGTGACGCTGCCCTTGAGGCTCCTTCACTCTTGGTGTTGAAATTTCAGGTGGCCCACCTGAGATTTGGGGTGGGGGTGGGGTTCTAGAGATGTAAAAATCTGTCTAGAAGGCATCTGTGAGCACAGTGCATTCAACCTGGACCTCCGAGAGGCTCCCAGAGCGGTCCTGCTCTCACCCCGGCCCCTGCGGGAATCCGTCTTCAGCCCTGTAGACCCGCTTGCACAGCCTCCCGCCTCCCTGCAGGGTCGGGGAGGACACAGGACCGTGGGAGCTGGGGCGTCCCGGGGGCGGCGGCGGCGGGTGGGGGAGCAGTGGGAGTGGTCTGCCTCCAGAGAGGAGTAGTTTTACCTTGATGTTTAAAATCGCTGGCCAGTAGTGACCATAAGTAAACCAATTTTATTGTTGTGTTTTTAATTGTGGGAAATATCCTACCTAATAATAGACAAATATGCAAATTGACCGTACCTTCGCTATGCCTGCGATTGGCCAGGAGGCGCGGGGGGGCGGGACTCGGGGTGGCCGGGGTGGCTGATTGGGCCGGCGGGACACTGAGCTCGCGTCTGCGCCATGGCTGTGCTGCGGCACAGAAGGGGCCTCTGGGACAGCGAGCTCAAGTCCTACCGTGGACCGTCAAAAGCGGAGGAGCTGGGTGCCTGTCCACTTAGGCACCAGCAGACAGGCACACAGCTCCCCCATGATCGAAAACGAAAGTGTGTAGGGGACCCTACACGTGCATGATTCAATCATGCACTGGGCCTCTAGTCCTATATAATAAGAGAGGAATATGCTAATTATCCACTATGCCCTGAGGCGTAATGACCTACTGCAGCATAACTACCGGAACATGGATCAGCAGGAGGGTGGGGCAGCGGGCTACTGGCTATAAGCGGGCGGTGGAGAGCTACAGGAGGAGGCAGGGCAGCAAGCTATGAGGGAGGGGGCGGGGGGAGCTACAGGAGGGTGGCAGCGAGCTACTGGCACACAGATTTGTGCGCAGGGCTACTAGTGCATAACATAAAATTCACCGTTGTAACACTGTTTAAGTGCATTCACATTGCTGTGCAACCATCACCACCACCCATCTGCAGAACCTTCAGCTCCCCAAACCTAAACTCCATACCCATTAGACACCAACTCCTCACAGCCCCCCGCAGCCCCCGTTCTAGTTTCTGTCTCCAGGAGTTTGGCTCGTCTAGGGAACCTATGTAAGTGGAATCATAGAGTATTTGTCTTTTTGTGACAAGCTCATTTCACTTAGCACAGCGTCCTCAAGGGTCATCCATGTTGTGGCATGTGTCAATACTTCATTCCTTTTTTTTTTTAAAGTTTGAAGATCTTTTATACACACACACACACACACACACACACACACACACTCTGAGTGGCCAGATTGTTATGCGTTCATAATAATAATCTGGCCTCTCAGTGTATACTAGAGGCCCGGTGCATGAAACTGGTGCACGTGTAGAGTCCCTAGTGGCTGCCGCCTGCCGGCCAGGAGGAGGGGGGTACCAAAGAGGAGAAAGTGCATCCTTGCCCATCTGCTCGTTTGGGGTGTCCACACCAGTTCCAGTTGATGGTTCTGGAGCTCACATGCTGACCCTGGCCCACATTGCACAGCTCCTGGGGGCAAAGCCACTCCCTGTGCCCAGCTGGTGCTGCTGCCCCGGGGCCGCCCTGCTGCCTTAGCAAGCTCCCGCCTCCTGTGTCGTCCCCGGGCCCCTGCACTCTGCTCTCAAATGCCCCCTCTCCCCGGGCTGCTGCCTTGCTGCACCCTCTGCAGTTGGCTGGCTTTCGGGTCTTGTCTGGTTTCTGCACTCCCTCTTCTGCTCAGCTGGTCTGGTACCAGCTGGTCCCTCCCAGAGGTATTGTGGTGCGTTCTCTCTCCCAGCCCCTTGCAGAGTCCTCACATCGATTCCCTCCCTGCTCCTCTCTCCTCTCTCCTCCTCCCTCCTCCCTCCTCCCTTCTCCCTCTCTCCTCCTCCTTCTTCCCTCCTCCCTCTTCCCTCTCTCCTCCTCCCTCCTCCCTCTTCCCTCTCTCTTCTTCCTTCCTCCCTCTTCCCTCTCTCCTCCTCCCTCCTTCCTCCTCCCTCCCCCCTCCCAGATCGCCCAGCTCCCAGGTCTCCCTGCTCCTCTTGAGCCCGTGACTCCCCAGCCTGAGGTGTCCCCACTGCTGCCCCTGCTGGTCTCACGGCCCAGATGGGCAGTTTCCCCTCCCACCTGGGGGAGCATATCTCTCCACTTGCATCAGGCGTGCCCACCCACCTCACCTTCCCTGAGCAGAGGGCACAGCGACTGCCGAACAGGACCTGTTCCCGGCCTCCCACTCGGTTTCGTCAGCCTGTCAGCCTTCATTACATTTAAGATATTTTTAACACTCCACACGTTTGCCTTCATTTCACCCCGCCCTCCCCCCCGCCCTCCCCCACTTAAAACGTGGCTCTCCCTCCAGTTAATCTGTACCCTAAGAGCTGACAAAATATTTTCTTTCATGTTTTCTGAAACTTTATCCCTTCACCACCATGACTCTGAAATAAGCACAGTCACAAAGGTGCTAGAACGTCCTCTGTGGCCGTCCTCGGTCCTCTGCCCGGGCTGGGCTGGGGCTGCCCCGCGGGGTCCGTGAGCCGCTCTGGGCCCGGCTGTATGACCGCACTGTCCCCGACAAGCCTGCCAGTGCTTTTTACAAAAGTGGCACGAACAGCCAGTGTGCTGGGGAAGCGACAGTCTGTTAGGAACCCCGACTTGACTGTGACCAGAGGTGTATCGTATTGGGTAGGACGCCAGCTATAGCATAGCAGACCCTCATAACTCAGCGTCTTAGCACAGTAAAGGCCTGCTTTTCACTGTGTGACACTCCAGAGTGCGTTCCTGGCTGGGGGAGCTTCCCCCACGTGGTCACTCAGGGACCAGGCTCCTTCCATCGATGGCTTTGTCTCTCTAGGGCTCTGTGTCTTGCACGCTCGTCCAGTGGATGGGGGAAGGAGAGGGTTGGACTAAACACACCCGATGCGTGGCAGACGTGGTCTGGAAGGGCACATAGTGCTGCCCCAGGGAGAGCTGGTCTCATGCCCCCCCTAAAGGCAAGGGGCCCTGGGGAGGGCCCCTGGCTAGGCAGTACTTCTGAGCAACAGCTCCTCCTCGGAGGAGAGGGCCAAGTCTTGGGAGGGCAGCTAGCCAGGGGACGGGGGTGCAGACAGAGGAGGGAGGAGAAACTCGCCGTTTCCATGAAGCTCTGAGTTTCACTAAAAAAAGCACCACATCTTCCATCAGGTTTGATCTGTAGACTTTGTGTATGTCGCAGTCCAACCCTGTGCCCTGGGATCAGGCGCTGAGGGCCTGGTGTGGATCATTACCACTTCCACTGTGGTTTCCCCAAGTTTGTCTTGGTGCCCATCACCGCCCCCCCCCCCCACGCTACTGGGAGTAAGCTCCATGGAGAGAGTCCATCTGTCTGATTCACTACTGTCCACACTCCTTCATCCCTAAAATAGTATGGGGTACCTGCAGGTGTAGGTGATTGTTGTGGCCATCTTTGGAAAACACAGAATCTCCTGTTCTTCTGCAGTGACCTTGTCACTCCTCCATCAAATCCCCTCCCCCATCATCTCCCCTCCCCCCATCATCTCCCCTCCTCTATCAAATTCCCTCCCCCATCATTTCCCTTCCTCCATCATCTCCCCTCCCCCATAAAGTCTCCTCCTCTATCAAATTCCCTCCCCCATCATCTACCCTCCTCCATTAAGTCCCCTTCTTTATCAAATTCCCTCCCCCATCATCTCCCCTCCCCCATCAAATTCCCTCCCCCATCAAGTCCCCTCCCCCATCAAGCCCCCTCCTCTGGGAGCTAGGCTGGTTGGTCTGCTGACTTTTCCACCAGTAGAATGTGGCAGAAGAGACATTTTGGACCTTTGAGACCTGACCATAAGAAGCCTTGCAGCTTTCATCTGCATCTCGCAGGACTCTCCCGCTTAGAACCCTGCTGTCATGTTCTGAGAGGCCCAAGCAATATTGGAGACATTCCACTTGGCAGCCCCAGCTGGGCTCCTGGCCAACTGCCTGCATCCACTGCCAGCCATGTGAGTGTGCCCTTGTGGGCATCCGTCCCAGCCAAGCCCTCCAATGACAGTAACGTCAGTGGACATCTGACTACAACTGCATGAGGGACACCACATGAGAACAACTCTTGTGACCCCAGCTCCACATTCTCTCTGCGGCCCACCCTTCCCATGGAGCCCCCTGCCCAGGCTGAACCATTGCCACCAGCCCTGGCTGCATATGGACCTTCCGGAAGGCATGTTTTTCCAACAGCTCTTTCCTCCTCCCCAGTGCCCTGTTTCATTGACCCTGCTCTTTCACCATTGTCAGACACTCATCCTGTGTCATAAAAGGCTAATATGCAAATTGTCCCCTTGGGAGTTTGACCGACTGGGAGCTAGACTGCTCACAATGACGTGCGCTGACCACCAGGAGGTGGCACGGAACTAAGGAAGGCCCCGGCCAGCAGTCGGCAGCTGGGGGAAGGAAGGCCCCGATCAGCCCTGATCTTTGGCCAGGCCTAGGGACCCTACCCAGGCATGAATTTTGTGCACTAGGCCTCTAGTTGTAGTGTACTTTTCTAGAGGTAAGGCAGGATTTCTGGATTTAGAGATTAGTAGGTGGAAAACGAGCATGTCTTGCCAAAACCGGTTTGGCTCAGTGGATAGAGCATCGGTCTGCGGACTGAAAGGTCCCAGGTTCGAATCCGGTCAAGGGCATGTGCACTGGTTGCGGGCACATCCCCAGTAGGGGGTGTGCAGGAGACAGCTGATCGATGTTTCTCTCTCATCGATGTTTCTAGCTCTCTATCCCTCTCCCTTCCTCTCTGTAAAAAATCAATAAAAAAAGAAAAAGAAAAGAAAATGAGCATGTCTTGATCTGGAAAAGACATTGGGTGATTTTAGGATCATTGAAAGAAGAAGACACAAAAGTAGATTCTCTTCTTTTTCTCCCGAGTCCCTGGATTTTGTCAGCCTTGCTTCATTTCATCCTGATGTTCCCTCTGCCTGCCACTTGCCTTCTAGAAGCCTAGGCCCTAACGGCTCTATTTGTAGCCATCACAACACCTTGGTTTATGTATCAGGGTGACAGCCCTCCTCCCTGGGTGGTGACTGGAAGCGGCCTTGTGCCGATAAATGCTCCAACATACAGGGTTGGTTGATTGCTTTGTGTGCCCTGCTGTTCAGCCAGAGTTCACATTCAGAACCACCCACGGAAAAGGGCCTTGGAATGGGAGGTGGGCACCCCGATGCTTCAGTGACGGAATTGTCAACCCCTCCGAGTTGGTGCAAAAAGTAAAAAGGAGAGATGATCAGTTAGGACTGACTTCTCTTTTCTGTCCTTCCTGGAACCTGACTTGGTGAGCAGCACCCGCTCTGGAACCGGGGTGCTTGGAGGTCCCAGGAATTGTGACCTTGTCCTTCACCTGATTACTAAGCGGCTCCTGCAGCACTCAGGGACAGGGAGCTTGCCCCGTGTGGATGCCCACACTCTGAAATGGGCATGGTTTCTGTTTGGTCCCAAGAGAAGCTTTTTTTTTTTTTTTTTAATTTATTGGTTTTAGAGAAGAAGGAAGAGGGAGAGAGAGATAGAAACATCAATGATAAGAGAGAATCATTGATTGGCTGCCTCCTGCACTCCCCTACTGGGGACCAAGCCTGAAACCCAGGCATGTGCCCTTGGCCGGAATCGAACCTGGGACCCTTCAGTCTGAAGGCTGACGCTCTATCCGCAATGCCAAACCAGTGAGGGCAAGACAAGGTCTTGATAGGAACAATGCCGTGATCCCCAGTTTTCCCTTACTTCCATTCTCATCCTCTCCCTCTTTGTAAATGAGAATGTTTTCCTTCATTTGGGGAAATCCTATCCATTTGTAATGTTTTTAAATGCAGAATGCAAACTTCCGTGAGCAGTTAAAAATGGAAATCCAGATGGGAAATTATTGCAATTATAACATTGTTATCATTTTTACTGTAATCCTACCTAAATTTTTGTTCAAAACAATCATTAAGGACACTCGGATCAGGTGATGCTATTTTGGTAGAAATTCAGATTATTCGTCATATACTAGTAACTTTTAAAACTACTCTGAGCCATAAATAGCCCCTTAATACACACACCGTGTAAGTCACCAGCGATACCTTTTCCACATGCCCTGTGAATGCTGTGACATTTTAAATGGTGGGCAGAGTGGGAAAGGAAGTAAGTCATACTCCATCACTCTAGGCTCTTCTGCTTCGGGACAGATTTCCCGGCCTCTTCCACCCAAAGGAATCAAGGCATCAGTTAAGAGATACTGTGAGACCTGAGCTGTGGGGTAACTCCCCACTTAAACGCCAGATAGCATGAGTGACAAGGGGGTGGGGGCGGGAAAAACAAAGGATGCAGGTAGGTGGGGAGAGGAAGTGGCCTGCAGGGGTGGGTAAGTTGGCCAAATTCTGAAAATCCTATATAATAAAACCCTAATATGCAAATCGACCGAACAGCAGAACAACTGCTCACTATGACGTGCACTGAACACCAGGGGGCAGACGCTCAATGCAGGAGCTGCCCCCTGTTGGTCAGTGTGCTCCCACAGGGGGAGCGCTGCTCGGCCAGAAGCTGGGCTCATGGCTGGCAAGCACAGTGGTGGTGGTGGGAGCCTCTCCTGCCTCCACAGCAGTGCTAAGGACCCCTCGGGGGAATCCCAGACTGTGAGAGGGTGCAGGCCGGGCTGAGGGATCCCCCCCCCCAGTGCACGAATATCGTGCACTGGGCCTCTAGTAGGGTTATAAATTGTCATCCTGTTCTCTTTGTAAGAGGTGAGAAAATGTGGGTTCATCTCTTGGTATCACTCTCCCCGCCGGCTGTTTCTGCCTGACTCCGGGGGTGGAGAAGGGTGGGAGGGGGGTTAAAGGTTAATCCTGGCTGTACCACATTGGCAGGAGTGGAAGCCACTCTTCCCAACCCCACTGCCCGAACAATGAAGTGGTGCAAAGGTCGGTGATCCTCAGAGCAGGGTCAGTGGCTTAACTGGGAAACCTGGTGGGCCCCCTGCCAAGCCAGGGCCAATTAAAAACAAAGAAAAAAAACCCTGCCGGGCTTTTGTCGGGAAATAGTGTACCTACGACTAGCTCCCAAAACTTTATTTGCAGAAAGGGTTTCTATTACCTGAGCTAGCTATTCAGTCTTGCGTTGCTAAGACATTTTAAAAAATATATATTTTTAAATTAATTTCAGAGAGGAAGGGAGAGGGAGCGAGAGATGGAAACATCAATGATGAGAGAATCACTGATTGGCTGCCTCTGTACGTCCCTGACTAGGGATCGAGCCCACAACCCCAGGCATGTGCCCTGACTGGGAATTGAACGGTGACCTCCTGGTTCATAGGTTGACGCTCAGCCACTGAGCGAGCCACTGCAGCCAGGCTGCTAAGACTTTTTATTTGTAACCTAAAAAAGTAGTGAGTTTCTGGAATTAGAGGGCACTAATCAGGATTCTGCAAGAAGTGGCTCTGACTTATACTAGGTATACCAGTTAATAATGCAGATTTTTTTTCAATAGATGGAGTTACACATATGTTGATATATATGCGATTTGATATGTATGCCATCTTGTTGTATTGACAACAAGCTTCAAAACTTCATATGTCAAATTTGCTGAAGGTGTTAACATCATAGATATTTTTACGCTTCAAAATGTCGAATTTCGTGCCCCCCCAAAAAAAGCATTTGCAGGAAGTTTTAATTCATTATTTTGAAGAAAAAGTTATCGTATACTTTGGGAAGCTTATGGTGAACATGCTCCATCTCAAGATACCTGTGAACGCTGGTTTAAACGCTTTCAAAGTGATGATTTCGATGTGAAAGACAAAGAATGTCCAGGTCAACGGAAAAAGTTTGAAGACCAACAATTACAAGCATTATTGGAGGAAGATGCGTGTCAAGCTCAAAAACAACTTGCAGAAAGATTAAACATTGCTTAGCAAACAATTTCTGATCATTTACAAGCAATGGGAAAGGTTTTAAAGGAAGGAAAATGGGTGCCACATCAACTGAACGAAAGACAAATGGAAAACCGAAAAGTCATCAGTAAAATGTTGCTTGAATGGCACAAAAGAAAGCATGGAATTGTGACACGATGAAAAGTGGATTTATTTTGAGAATCCCAAACACACAAAATCATGGGTTGATCCAGGTCAACCATCATCGACTGCAAGGCCAAATCGCTTCGGAAAGAAGACAATGCTCTGTGTTTGGTGGGATCAGAAAGGTGTGGTGTACTATGAGCTTCTAAAACCAGGTGAAACTATTAATACTGATGAATACAACAAATAATCAATTTGAACCATGCTTTGATTGTGAAACGACCAGAATGTGCCAGAAGACACGGCAAAGTAATTTCACTTCATGATGACGCACCATCACACACTTCAAAACCAGTTAAAGACACGTTAAAAGATCTTGCCTGGGAAGTATTAACCCGCCTGCCGTATTCACCAAACTTTGCTCCTTCAGATGACCACTTGTTCCGATCAATGGCACACGCACTTTCTGAGCAGCACTTCAAAACATATGGAGAAGTGGAAAATTGGGTCTCTGAATGGTCTGCCTCAAAACAAGAAAAGTTCTATTGGGACGGTATCCACAAATTACCTGAAAGGTGGGGGAAATGTGTAGCTAGCGATGGACATTACTTTGAATAAAGCACTTCTGATGTTTCTCTTGAAATGATCGTGTTTTCTTTGATTACAAAACCCGCATTATTAACCGGGACACCTGGTATGTGTGGAGCGTTGGAATTTTCTGGACTTCGGGGAGGCGTGCTTAAGGTACACCTTCTGTGCTCTGTGTTCAGAGGGTCCCAGTGTTTCGTTGCTGCTGGTCTTGCTTTTAATTCACCAGCAAATCGCTGGTGCCGTGCACTGCCTGGCTCCTGTGGGGGGATGGGGGGGTGGTCTGCACCCCGGGTAAGCGCAGCCACCTCTGCGTGTTGGGTTTTTCACGGGCCAGTAGTTGGCCTGAGACTTGTTATGTTTCCATTTGAGTAAGTGACACTCCTGCCATCCTCAACCCCTTCCCACCTGCTGTGAGCGATGCTTCGTTTCCTCATGGGATCCTTAGGCCAGTGATGGGCAACCTTTTGAGCTTGGTGTGTCAAACTTCGCCAAAAAACTGAGCATAACTCGGGTAGTGTGTCACTTTGAGGAAAAAACTAACTCCAAATGTTTCATCCTCAGGAGCAGCAAATGTTTCATCCTCGGCATGCGGCCGCGTGTCATCAGAAATGGCTACGCGTGTCAGTGCTGACACGCGTGTCGTAGGTTCGCCATCACTGCCTTAGGCCCTGGGGAGTGGGGGCCGATGAGGTTGGGTGGGCCCAGGTGCTCTGCCAGGTGTGAAATGATAAGCAGAAAAACGAATGGTGTGGGAACCCGGCTCCTGAACAAAGACGAGGGTGCAGAAACCACACGGAGGGGGATGGGGACCAAGCCTCTAGGAATGTGACTTTCTGTGTCATCCTACAACCCAATGTTGTATTTAAAAATACACCCACCGCTGCTTTGTTGTAACAGTCAATTTACCTCGAGGGTGTCCGCAGCCCTTGACCTGAGGTGGGGCAGGGTGTGTACAGAGCGTGCCCGGTGTATTCCACGCCTTCATTTCTCCTGTCTGTGACAGTCGGGATTTTTCTTGTTTGTGCAGTCGGTTGAGGTGGGATGCCCTGTTGACAGACCTGGTGGGGGCATTCGAGTCCCTTCCTGAATCTGCTGTCACACTTCTGCTCATGGCGCTCCCCGCCCTACCACATACCCTTTTTTTGTTTGTTTGTTTGTTAATCCTCACCCAAGGATATTTTTTCCATTGCTTTTTTTTAGAGACTGTGGAAGGGAGGGAGGGAGGGATAGGGAGAGAGAGAGAGAGAGAAACATCAATGTGAGAGAGACACATCTATTGGTTGCCTCCCCCATGTGCCCTGATGGGGCTGGGTGGGACCTGTAATCCAGGTACCTGCCCTTGACTGTGAATCGAACCTGAGACCTTTTGGTTCCTGGGCCGACTCTCTATCCACTGAGCCACACTGGCCAGAGCCCACACACCTTCTTTTTACCAGGGTAGAGATGAGGATCTGAGACCCGCTCTAACGTATGGGGTCTAAGGACTCCACCTCCAGTGGTTCTAGTATGGATGAGCCTCTGGTTCCTGCCTTTAAGGCACTCACGACATTTTCTCTCAGTTGGGTGAGAAACTGTGGGAAGACAGCAGACATGTTCCTGATCTCTGAGTTGTGACTGCGTATAGAGACGCATCAGAAAATGGGTGAACAGTGTGCACCTTTTCATGGTAATTCACCCAGCCAGTTCCATTGCTCTGAGGCTGTGGGGTGGTGTGAAATACATCCCAGGGGCGAATCCAAAATGTGCACTTGGAATGCAGAGGTATTGTTCTCAGAATCCCGGGGAGAATGAGCCTCCCTCTGTGCCCAGCTCCTCTGCCCCTCCTGGCTGCTCCTGGCTGGGCGGCATTGCGAGGATCCCTGAGTCACCATGTGGAGCGGCCATCTGTGCGGCTGCTTGAGCAGCTCGGCCTGGAGCTATTTGGGTGCCCGTCTGTGTCTTGAAAACAAGCCTGCGATGAGCCCAGTGCAGCTCCCTGGATGCCTGGCCCAGCGCTTCCTCCTGTTGCAGAAGGAGGGGAGATTGTGCGTGAGAGCAGTTGCCCAAGTGTCCAGCAGGAGGCGACGGTCTGCACTCAGGGGGGATTTCAGTTGGCAAGGGGAATGGGGGCTGGGGGGAGGGGGGCGCGGGCATGAGCAAGGCGTGGAGGTTGGAATGGCTGGAGGTTGTATGCAGGACAGTGGTCAGGCCGGGATGCGGGTCCTGGAAGGCAGCCGCCGGCGAGCCTGGGACGGTCCCGGCAGGGCCACGTTTTAGGGGAATGAGGCTGTCTCTGCACGTTCTGTCTGTGATTACCTAACGGTGCACGTCGTGATTTAATAAAAGTAAGAGCCCATCTGGTAGTGAGGCTTTTGCTACCTATAGTATGCTTCTCACCCTAAAGATAGAAGCAAGTGACATACTGGTATTTAGAGTTCCTAGAATAAGGAGGATTTGACTCCAACGCGGTCCTGCGGCAGAAAGCTTGACGCAGGTCAGCAGGAGCCCAGCCCGGCCCCTCACAGCTGCTCTTTGAGACCCAGCCCTGGGACACGGGACCAACCCTGAGTAGGAGCCGCAGTCACACCTCCTCCATCTCAGCCTCTGCACCTGGGCCCCCGCCGGGCTCCAGGCTGGGCCAGGAGGGAGGACAGGCCGCTGCTCTGACCCCTTTTGCATCCACACATCCAATCTCGGCCTTGCCTCTGTTTTTCAAACATCCCTGGCGTTGGCATGCTTCCGTTGGCATAAACATTCACCTGGGCCATTGCGGTCGGTACCTTGGTAGTCGGAAGCCAGTTGGCCACAGAGGGATGGTCCAGTGCCTCGTCCCCGGGGACAGTAGGGGACACCGAGGGCCTCTGAGGAGTGGCCTGGCACAAAAGCAGCAGGGCTAAGGGGCTGAGAGTTGAGGCTGGCAGCAGGCATCGCACGGGGGTGCTGGGGAAGTGGGCGTGTGGGAACCGTTTGGGAAGAAAAACTGGTAGGACTGTTGGAGATGGAAGACGGGAGGGGGAGGAATCCAGCCTGGGCCAGCCTCCGAGGCCCCATCTTACTGGCATCCCCTCCTCTTCCCTGCAACTTCCCATGTCCTAAGAAAAGCCTGTTGGGATAGGTTCCCTCACATACATCCCACCTGGTGGAATCAAACAGCCCCCTGCGAGGCTAGCTCAGGTGGGAAGGGGTCATTGCTACGGTGACTGGGGCACGCTGGGCCGAGCAAGGTGCAAGGTGCAAGGTGCAGAGAATCCCCATCGAGAGAGACGGCTGTGCTAGGTGGACCTGCACAGAAGGGACACTTGTCTTTCCCACAGGGTGGCCCTCCCTCACTCAGTGACCGCTTCTTTCCCTCGATGAGATCCTCCTGGGCAAGGGCCGTGCGACACGCTTGGTGACTGACTGTACAGTGTCTGAGGATGATCAAGTGGCCTCCCGCAGGGGGCTTCCAGTGAGATTGGGGATCTTAACAATCTCCATGACCGAATCCTGTGGAGCCTTGTTAGAGGACCGTGAAATGCCAGCACGCACGTGGGCTACCTGGGGAGAGGCCTGTTCGTTTATTCAGGCTCCATTGGTCTTAAAAATGCATTTTCAGTAGGAAACAGAGTTACCGAGACCCAGGCTCTGGGAAAAGAACATGTTGTTCATTTCACGCCCACTGAGTTAAAAAGGTCCCTCCGTGGGGTCCAAATGGCCGTGAACTTGCTCGTGCCGCTGGACCGCACCTTGATTCTGACACCTACTAGACAGGGATGCAGCGTTGCCGCTTGGCAGGAGGAACACAGACAGATCTGACGTTTCTTTTCTCCACGAAGAAGGGGGAAGACAAGTATACCTCGAAGACACAAGGAAAGGGCAGTTGGATTTTCACAGGAATTTGGGTAGAAAATAAGCTGATGCTACTGTTACGTTCCGTACGCAAGGTGTCAACGGAGGAAGAATCGGAATTTCATGGCCTGAAACCTTCGGAGCATCTTTCGTCACCTCCATCCACCTTGACGATGGAGAGATGGGAGCTGGTACCCCCAGCACGTTCTCCCGGGGAGAGTTTTGGTCCATGAAATGTGTGCGGGGCAAAGGTAGTTGGAGAAGAGAGTTGAATGCGGCCGGAAGAACGCTTGGCGGAGAAGGAGAATGTGCCTCCTTTGGAAGCTGGGGGTCAGGGAGGAGCGAAGAGGGGGTGGGGCGCCGTTTTCAGTAAAGGACCAATATGTGGGAACAGGTGGCGTCCTGCTAATGATCTGTAATTATGGTACCTCGATAAATGGGGGGAAATCAGACGTTAGCTCAGAGTTGGGGGACACACACCTGCCTATCTACCCACCCACCCCACCCAGAGGACAGGTACCCTGGGGCGGGGGCGGGGGGGGGGGCGAGACTCAGTGGGGCTTGAGTAGGAAGCTCTGGCCACAGCCACCTCGTTGGGGCCGCCCCGGGTGGTGGCTCCTTTTACTCATGGTTTTGAACCCCCGTTCGTCAGGACCATCCCTGCCTCCCTGGGGTAGAGTGAACTGAGTGCCACTGAGCCCGCCGCCATCCACAGCACGAGAGACCACGTCCTTAGCAGCTGCAGCGAGGAGAAGTTGATCGGTTGGTTCCCTCTGGCAGGAAAGCGCCCTGAGGATGGGGGTCCCCTGCTTGCTCTGCCTTTCCGGGTTTGTTTCCGCGGGCACTGGGGGCACTGGTGTGTAGCGGGAGACGCAGACTTGGCACATGCAGGAGAGGAAGAGCTTTTGTCAATACTCTCCATGCCCGGTGCACGCAGTGTGTTTGAAGAGTTGGTACTTGAGCCGGTCCCGCAGGAGAGCAGACATCGGGAGCTGGGAGAGGGGGAGCCTTCGTGGAGAGGGCTGTTTTGAAAGCATCTCCGTTTCGTGGAGAGGGAGGCGCTCACACGTGGTGCCGTGTTCTAAGAAAAGCCTGTTAGCCTCAGTCCCTTGCTTCCCAGGACCCCCGAGCAGCCCGGGGCTGCTGGGATAGGTTCCCTCACATCCATCCCTCCTGGCGGAATCAAACAGCCCCCTGCGAGGCTAGCTCAGGGAAAGAACCATCCCCCTGAGCAGTTTACATAGTGATAGTTCTGTAGTGGCAAAGAGATCGTGTTCGACACCCAGGCTGCCTGGGTTCAGATATGCCCTGTACTGTGTGACCTTGGGCGAGTTGCCTGACCTCCCTGGGCCCTCTGTGAGTTGCTGCTGACTCCTCGGTTCCTCAGGACTCGTGGCCAGGCAGGTGGTTCTGTAGGGGTGAAGCAGGGGGAGCAGAGGGGTGTCTCGGTCCTGTCCGTGCGGCCTGGTAGACTCATGCCCCTCCCCTGCTAATGATCTGTAATTACGGTACCTCGATAAGTGGGGAGGGAAATCGGATGTTGACTCAGAGTTGGGGGACACTCCCACCTTTCCTGGGTGCAAACCAAAGTTCAAATACACCCGCTTACAACAAACCCATTCTGTTTTCCTCTAAACACAATGCTCATAAAAACATATGCAAATATGGGGGTGGCCGGGGAGAGGTCAGTGGGGGGAAGGAGACATATGTAAGACTATATGGGATACTTTAAACAATAAAGAATTTAAAAACAGAAAACAACATATGCAAACGCATCTAGGCCCGTTGCCCGGTTTCCCTGACCGGGGGCTGATAAAAGCGATGGTTCCATACATTTAAGCTCTTCATAGTTTGCTGATTGTGGCCGGTCGTCATTTAACTTTACTCTTGGTTCAAGGTACAAGGGCAAAGCTGTTGAACAAGATAAACGTTTGCTGCAGTAAGTAAACCGTATGGCATAAGCAAGACAGAAAATGGTTACCCTGGCGTCTGAAAACGCCCGTGGGAGGCAGGCAGGATTACTGAGTGCGGAGTGTGGCCACCCACCTCCTAGCTGTGATGGTTGACGTATATTGAGTGACATATCGCAAGTCTAAACTTTTTCCTTCCCTGAATGTGCATCCTGGGGACGGCCATGAAGGACATTCAGTCCTTCACATGACCACACGCAGAGTGTCCCACACGCAGAGTGGCCCACACACAGAGTGTCCCACACGCAGAGTGGCCCACACGCAGAGTGGCCCCACACGCAGAGTGGCCCACACGCAGAGTGGTCCCACACACAGAGTGGTCCACACGCAGAGTGGCTCACACGCAGAGTGGCCCACACGCAGAGTGGTTCACACGCAGAGTGGCCCACACGCAGAGTGGCCCACACGCAGAGTGGTCCCACACGCAGAGTGGTCCCACACGCAGAGTGGCCCACACGCAGAGTGGTCCACACGCAGAGTGGCCCACACACAGTGATCAGATCACAGAGGCGGATGCTTCCAGATATGAGAGCCGTGTGTTTGGTATCTCAAGAAAATGGTATCTCTTGGAAGGTTAGTGAGGATGCCGATCACAGCAGTGACAAGGGCGCCCCCAGTCTCAGCAGCTTCCCCAGGGGAAGGTTATCTTTCACTCGCACGCAGTCCAGTGTGAGTGTTGGGCAGGGAGCCTTCCGGGCGGTGACACAGGGATCCAGCCTCCTTCCATCCCGGCCCTGCCATCCTCATCAGGGCCCCTGTGGAAGGGAGAGAGCGTTGAAGAGGCGCACCTGCTTCTGAAGCGCTTTGGGACAGAAGTGACACCCAGCTCCCGTGGTCTGGCTGACAAAGTCCTCTGGGGGGCAGTTCTCCGGGGCGGCGGCTGTGGCACCTCTGCCCTGCGGGCAGACGGACGGGGAGCACCAGGCTTCAGGAAGTGCCCCATCTGTCCCCAGGCGGTCATGAGCGTTAGCCCCCTCCCCACCTGACTCCCTAGTGTTAGTTCAAAGCCGCAGGCTCTGTAAAGCTCAGAGAGCACTGATTGGGGGTTGAGATCCTGGAAACGGGACCTCAGAAATCAGGGAGAATTGCCCCCTAACTCTTCTAGACAGAGTCGGGGCCAGTCTCCTCTCATCTGTTTCTTCTTCCACATCCTCCTCGGCAGACTCTGCTAAAAATCTCCATTTGGGCACTCGCACCCCACCCCCTCCACATATGCTCTGTGCCTACATTCCCCTCCTCCTTATCTTCAGCCAGACCCCTCATTCTCTCCATGCTGCTGCCCAGCATCACGAGGTGAAGCTGATGGGCTAACTTCTACTCACATGGAATCGACTGACGGCTCCTTTTCTCTGGGACATAATTGCATTTTTAAAAGAAGATGTTTGAACAGGCTTCCCTCTGGGCTTGCCGGAGCCTCAGTTCAGTGACTTTGTTAGAAGAGAGAGAGTCATGTGAATTTAAACACAGATTAAAAAAAGAAACAGAAAAACACACACATATTTGTCCTTAGTGTGTGGGTCCTATGCATGTCTGAGCAGACAGGAATACAGTGTAGTGATGAGGTGTTGACTGCCTGTGTACAAACCCCAACTTTCCCACTTGCTGTGTGACTGTGGGCAAGTTACCTAACCTCTCTGTGCTTTAAACACAGCTAATGCAGAAATGTCTGTAATATCTCAGGAGTGGTGTGTGCCCAGCCAAGCAGACCAGGTAGACCAGTTAACCCTTCAACTGGGAGTTACATCCCGTCCAGGGAAATGACAGGATTTAAGAACGGGGCTTAGGAGCTGTTTGCGTTTGCAATAAAGCGGAACATGTGAACCCGAGTGGAAGCTTTTCTGTCCTCCCCTGAGTGGTCAAGATGAGGAACCAGGAGCTGTTTAGCACAGGCCTCCCCTCAGCAGTGTCCTGCATTAACCCTGATAACAGTATTTGAACCAGTTTGCAGGATGAATGGATACAACCAAGGCAGCAGGATTGATATATATATATATACTAGAGGCCCAGTGCATGAAATTTGTGCACCTGGTGGGGGGGTCCCTCAGCCCAGCCTGCACCCTCTCACAGTCTGGGAGCCCTCAGGGGATGTCCGATTGATGGCTTAGGTGTGGGGAGCAGGCCTAAGCCATCAGTCGGACATCCTTAGCGCTGCTGCGGAGGCGGAAGAGGCTCCTGTCACTGCCACTGCACTCGCTATCTGTGAGCTGGGCTTCTGGCTGAGTGGCGCTCCCCCTGTGGGAGCGCACTGTCCACCAGGGGGCAGCTCCTGCATTGAGCATCTTCCCCCTGGTGGTCAGTGCGCATCATAGCGACCAGTCATTCTGCATTTCGGTCGATTTGCATATTAGCCTTTTATTATATAGGATAGGAGGTGGGGGTGGGGTGGGGGTGGAGTGGGCTTGTTCCCAGTGTGGATGCAATGAACCAGTGTTGACAAGGGATTCTCATATGGTATATGTATGCCTGTTGCTGTGGCAGGGGCTGGGAGAGGAGAGAGAAAAGAGAGAGAGAGAGGCAGAGAGACAGAGAGGAAGAGAGAGATTTGTTTCAAATTCACAAGGGGGTCTGAGTCAGGATGGGAGAAGGGGGTGAATAAATTGATCTGGGATTCGAATCTATTCTTGTATTCCGTGTGGTTCGAGCGGGTCTTCTGGGTTTACTTGCTGAAGGAAGTGGCTTGCTTCATTATTTACCTGATTATCCCAGAATAGCAGGCAATTAGTGCCTGTGTTGGAAACTGCAGCTAACGCTCTCCCACCTGTGCAGGTGTGTGAGCTCATGTCCCCTGGGACGCACGCATCGAGGGGGGCTCCTTGTTTTCCGATGATGGCTGTGAGCAGCGGGCCAAGATGGGAAAACTCCAGGCACTGGAGCCAGGCCCAGCTGGCTTGAGAGGAGTTCTTGGCTGCCTGCTGATGGGCGGGATGGCCTCAGGCAAGCCACTTAGCCTTTCGGAGCCTCGGTTTTCTCATCTGCCGAATGGGGGTTATGAGACTTCCGTTCAGGTGGTCATTAGGATCAAGTAAGATAATGACTTACAAATGTTGGTTCCTTTACTTCTTTACACAGGGTGTCTCAGAAAACATGTACACACACTTTAACAGCTGATAGCTCAATTGATGTTACTTTCTTTTCAGCCAGACTAAGTTTTGAACAAAGGAAATTCATCCTAAAATGCTACTGGACGTTTGAAAATGCAGTTGAAGTACGAACACTGCCTTTATAATTATTCAAAGTGTGTATACATTTTGGGAGGTATAGTGTCCCCCCTTCCCCAAATATACACACTTTAACAGCTGATAAAATTCACTTAATTTTCACTCCTTTTCAGGTTTAACTGATTTGAAATAATGGGTGAAGCCAGACTAAGCTTTGAACAAAGAAAATGTATCCTCTAGACTTTTTTTTTATGGGGACACATAAAAGCTAAAGTTTACGGTACAAAACTGACAACAGTTGAATTGAGAGTGCACAGATATCGAACGGACTGATTCTTGACGTTTGTGATTCCATTGCTTCGCGTTACCAGCAGTGCCTGGACCAGAATGGGCATCGGTTTGAAAACAGGTGTTGACCGAAACAACGATTCATTTCTGCAGATTCTTTTACATTTTGAAAATGAACTGGATGGTAATAAAACGGACGTTATAATCATTCAACGTGTGTATACCATTTTGGGGGTCACCCTGTATTTGTCTCACCCCTTCCGTGGTTCTGAGGCAGGTTCATCTTTACCTGCGCTCCCCATAGGGAGTCTCCTCATGGGAACGTTTAGTGAGAGCAGAAATATTTATGGAAGCATTTCCCTCACGTGAGGCCCCAGGGAACTGTGGTTCCGGAGTGTGAATCACAAGCCACCACCCTCAGGACTGCAGGGAATATCCCAGGGGCTGGAGCGTTCTGAGATAAGCTACAGGGAAGGGAAACTGGCCAGGGGACATCTGGCTGAGTCTTGGGGTGCAGGGGGTGAGCCGAGTGTGAGTGGGGCTTTGGCTGGGGTTTCTGCACACAGGGGTGGGGCAGGGGCAGAGCGGCCTGTGGGAAATAGCCCCTGGGCCAGTGCTGAGTGCCCATCAGGCTCCTCAGCCTTTGCATTCTCAGTCATTCGAGTTGCTCTGGGTCACTGAGTCCCTAGCAGCCCAGCAAGCTGACGTCAGTAACTCCAGGTCCTAAGAGGAGGCGACATTTAGCAACTGGGTAGAGGAATGGACCTGGGGGTGGGGAGTGGGGCAGGACGGTGTTGGGGGGGGAGGCTGCTGGCGCTGGCAACCTCCCAGGGAGCCTTGCTCTGCAGAGCTGACCCAGCTGGAGGCTGCGTTAGGCTGTAGGGCACAGAGATGGAACAGTTGCCCAGGAGCAAGGGAACAGAAAGCACAAATGCATTCCACATTGTTGTTGTTATGGGTGCTGTGCAGCTGCCGCTGACATTCTTTTTGTTTAAGAGTTCTTTCGGTTTGCCCAGCCGGCCTGGCTCAGTGGTTGAGCATCAACCTATGAACCAGGAGGCCACAGTTTGATTCCGGGTCAGGGCGCATGCTCAGCTTGCGGGCTCCATCCCCAGTGTGGGGTGTGCAGGAGGCAGCCAAGCAATGATTCTTTCTCATCGTTGACTAGTAGCCCATTGTGCGATATCTTGCACAGTAGGCGGGAGCCGGCGGAAACCATACACGCCGCCAGGAGCCGTGCCGCTTCCACGGGAGCCGGGAGGGACCCACACTGCTTCCACGGGAGGCAGGCCCACCGTCTCCTCTCTGGGCCTCCTCCCTGTCCATGTCCACTCCGGCTCCAGGTGGCCGGCCCGAACCGGGTGTGGCAATGAAGCAAGCATTCTGCCAGGCTGCTCACGCTGCCCGCTCTCAGGAGATAAGCTACAGGAATGAAAACTGGGGGACTCGGGTGGGGTTGAGAGGACTGGGCACTGCCATCTTTGTGACGGAGTGATGGTTAATTTGCATATTACCCTTTTATTAGATAGGTTGTTTCTATCTCTGTCTCCCTCTCCCTTCCTCTCTGAAATCAATAAAATGTATATATATCCTATCTAATAAAAGAGTAATATGCAAATTAACCATCACTTTGCGACAAAAATGGCGGCGCCCATGGCCACAAGATGGCAGTGCCCAGTCCTCTTAGCTCCGAGCCCCGGCGCGCGATCCGGGGCAAAGCGGCTCTGGGCTCGGGGGCCGGGGGTCTCAGGCTGGCTGGCAGCGCCCCGCCCCCGAGCCCCGGCACAAAGTGCGCGACCCGGGGCAAAGTGGCTGCGGGCTCGGGGGCCAGGGGTCTCAGGCCAGCAGGGCAGTGCACCCCCAATGCGCGATCTTCAGGCCAGCGAAGGCAGCCTGGGCTGGAGCTGCGCACCCCCACCAGGCTATCCCCAGATGAGCTGAGATGGCATTCTGGGCTGGGGTCTCAGCCTGGCCAGGGCCCGAACCCCTTCCAGCGGTGGCAGCCTGGGGTCTCAACCATTGAGTCACACCAGCCAGGCAGATATGGAAGAATCTTAAATGTTTCTTTTTTTATAATATATATTTTATTGGTTTTTTACAGAGAGGAAGGGAAAGGGATAGAGAGCTAGAAACATCTATGAGAGAGAAACATCGATCAGCTGCCTCCTGCACACTCCCCACTGGGTATGTGCCCCCAACCAAGGTACATGCCCTTGACCAGAATCGAACCTGGGACCCTTGATTCTGCAGGCCAATGCTCCATCCACTGAGCCAAACCAGTTAGGATTGTCCAATATGCTAAAGAAAAAACCCTATCTAATAAAGAGGGAATATGCAAGGGAGGGCATTTGGGGGTGACCGGGGTGTCAGGGGAGGGCAGTTAGGCGTCGATCGGGCTGGCAGGGGAGTGGTTAGGGGGTGATCAGGCTGGCAGGCAGAGCGGTTAGGGGCAATCAGGAAGGCAGGCAGGCGAGTAGTTGGGAAACAGCAGTCCTAGATTGTGAAAGGGATGTCTGACTGCCCCCAAGGGGTTCCAGATTGGAGAGGGTGCAGGTTGGGCTGAGAGACACCCCTCCCCCTGTGCACCGGGCCTCTAGTATGTGTGTGTACATATATATATACATATACATATACATATACATATATATATATATATAGAGAGAGAGAGAGAGAGAGAGAGAGAGAGAGAGGACCTTTGGTTTAGAACTTTTTATTGAAGGGTAACATACCTGTAGGAAAGTCCACTTAATACATTTTCAGAAACTGAACATACCCAGGTCAGCAGCACCCAGACCAAGAAACAAAGTACACTTGACCCTGAACCAGGTGGGGGTTAGGGCCACTGACCCCCTCGCAGTTGAAAATCCATGTATAACTCTTGACTTCCCCCAAACTTAACCAATAATAGCCTAGTGTCCCCGCGAAGGCTTACCGACGAACATAGTCCATTAGCGTGTTTTTCATGTTCTATGTATGATATACTGTACTCTTACAATAAAGTAAGCTAGAGAAAAGAAAACGTTATTAGGAAAATTATAAGGCACAGAAAATACATCTATAGTATGAATTGAAAAATATCCACATGTCCATGGACCTGCACAGTTCAAATCTGTGTGGTTCAAGGGCCAACGGTATTACCAGCCCCATGTGGCCCCCTGTATCCCCTTCTAGGCATCCCCACCTCGCTCCCTGTCCCCATCCCCAGAGTGGGGCAACCACTCGCCTGACTCATAACAGCAGGATTTCGTTTTATAGGGGCAGCTGTGGAAGGCAAGAGCCCACAGACACCCACAGGTGTGGTGGTTTGGGTGTCACTGGCTGCACGGAATAGCAAGCGTGTGCTGAGCCCTCACTGTGTGCTGGGCCATCTCCCACACCTTCGTATAGACCCGTGGTCGGCAAACCGCGGCTCGCGAGCCACCTGCGGCTCTTTGGCCCCTTGAGTGTGGCTCTTCCACAAAATACCACGTGCGGGCGCACACATACAGTGCGATTGAAACTTCGTGGCCCATGCGCAGAAGTCGGTTTCCGGCCTGGGCGAGTCTATTTTGAAGAAGTGGTGTTAGAACACTCAAGGGGCCAAAGAGTCGCATGTGGCTCACGAGCCGCGGTTTGCCGACCACGGGTCTAGACCCTCGGGCGCCAGCCTCTGGAGGAGTCTGAAAGGCAGGGACTAACAGGAGGCCTGTCTTACAGATAGGAAACCCCGGCACAGCCAGCTAGGAACCTTGCCCTTAGTAAGCGGCGGAGCAGGAATTTAAGGCTGCGCAGGTCCACTTGCCCACGTGGCCTCTGCGTGGAGGTGGAGGGCACCTGTCCTTGGAGGTACCGTATTGTCCCTGAGAAGGCAGGATGACCAGAAGCAATTGTGAATTTAGGAATTTGGTTACTAAACTCTAAATGCAGCCAAAAACAAGGGTCTGCACACTCCTGACAGCTTGCACACGTGGGAGGCGTGTTCATTTCGTGTTCACTCAATGCACGTGGGTTGGAGCATCTCGTAGGCCAGGGGTGGGGAACCGTTTTTCTGCCCAGGGCCATTTGGATATCTATAACATCATTCGAGGGCCATACAAAATTATCAACTGAAAAATTAGCCTGCTGTATTTGGCCAAACATTTAATTAACTCACCCTTCATGCCTTGGCAGGGCCAGACCACATGATTTCGAGGGTCTTATGTCCCCACCCCTGTCTTAGGCAAACTCTGCGTTCCACCCTCAGGTGGAGAATCATCTCTGGTCCGGTCCTTTCACATACAGATAAGGAGACCCGGTCCCAGACAGTGGAAGTGGCTCGCCAGAGGTCACCCATTCAATGAGTATCAGGGCTGGGACTCAGAACCCAGTGCGTGGACTCCCTGTACAGTGCTCTTACCATTCTGCCCTGCACCCCCATTAATCAGCTTCCCTGTGCACACATTTCATGGAAACTCACAGTTGAGTTGAATATTCTAGAGCCTCTGTTGGGTCTCAGGCCCGGTTCCCACGCTGCCCACCCACATCCCCTCCGCAGCCGTGGAATCGGGGTGAGACCCTCAGCAGAGCTCCGTGGCCCGTGCACTCTCTCTGCCCGGGGAGCTGCTGCTAACGGCCAACATTTTCCATGCCCAGCGTGCGGCCTGCCCCTTTCCCAGTCATCTCTGGGACCAGGTAATTCCCTTCCTTCATTTAGGCTCCTACCCAAACACATTTATAGCCGGTGTCCCGGGAGCCCACTGGAGCTGCCCGGTTGTTTGTATGAGGCAGAAGCAGGTCCCTGAAGCTCGGTCGGTGGAGGAGAAGGGGGAGGAGGGGGGGGAGGGGAGGGGAAAGAGGAGGAGGAGGACGAGGAGGAGAAATAATCCATTCCGCCTGCTGTTGCTTTTCAGAGAGTTGCCTCTAGCTCAGACTGCTTGGTGCCCTGGGGTTACGCGCCTCCATTCTGGCACCAGCAATTATTGAGCACCTACTGTGTTTAAGGGGCACTGTCTAGAGATAAATGAGGTAGATGCAAATGCTCTTAGACAAGGCCATTTGTCAAACAGCCCTTGAAGGTGGGCACTTGGTCCCACCTGATCCCAAGGGCAAGGCCTCTGCCCTCCAGGGCTCCATCCTGACAGCAGCCGGATGTCTTAGGACTTGAGTTGCAGCTCACAAGAGCCCAGCCTGGAGGGGCCTGAGCGAGTGATGGGAAACAGTTCGCTCCTGAGCTGGGAGGTCCAGGGTTGGCGGTAGGTACGGCTGCCTCCAGGGGTCGCCGGTGCCATCAGGATCGGCTCAGCTCCCTTTCATGCTGGCTTCCTTCCCTGGCAGTCTGTCTACACAGAGGCCCCAGGAAGTCACGGCTTGCATTTGACCACGTTTGGGCTTCTCCTTCCTCCAAGGTTGACTCTTTGGACCATTCACTGTCTCTGAACCAATCCTGTAGCCCTGGGGAGGAACAGGCCCCTCTCAAACCGTACAGACCAGAACAGGGGAGGGGTGTTGCCTGAGGAGGGCCAGAGTTCTAGGGTGCTGGCAGGACAAACAACAGGTGTCACCTCTATCGACTGCCCGGCACCCCGAGTAGCCGGCTCTGGTATAACCCGGCTCTCTGACAGGCTGACCTGCATTTGGGCCAGACGCCTCTATCCTCTGGGGCACAGGGTGTATGGCCACAAGTCTTCCTGACCCGTGTCATCACCTGTCTAGGTTCATGGCATCACAGTGCCCTCTTGTCACCCCAGCCAGAGACCTCAGGCTCCTCCCTCCTCCCTTCCCTCCGTCTTCCATCCCAGGGCTCAGGTGGCCACGGCGTTCGTGCTTCTCCATCACACATGAGCCCAGCAGCCTCTACCCGGGGTCCCTGAATGAATTAACAAGACAAATGTCCCAGGGAGAGGTGTCAGCTTTAGTGGAATCCGAGAGAGGGAACCATTACATCTAATTCAGAAAGGTCTCCCATCTCCCCATCATCTGGAGCGACATTTCTGAACCAGGCATCAGCCAGTGACTGCCCGCAGGCCAAATCCAGCTCACCGCCTTGTGTGTAGATGGCCCATGAGTGAAACATAGTTTCTAGGTGTTTAAACGGTCGAAGGAAGAATAGTTGGTGACACATGAAGAGGATGTGGAATCCGTATTTCGGTGAACACGAATAAAGTTTTATTGGCACCCGCCACGCCCATTTGTTTATGTTACAGATGGCTGCTTTCATGCCGCAGGGCGGAGTCCAGGAGCTGCAGCGCAGACCATATGGCCTGCGAAACCTGAAATACTTACTCTCTGGCTCTTTACAGAAATAAGTTTGCCAATTGTTGGTTTGAAATGCGCTACTCCTGTCATTCCTGAGCTCATAAATCTTCCAGGGCTCCCCGGGCCACTGGGACAGTTCCAATCCTGCACTGAAAGGCCTCCTGTCTGGTTCAACCAGTATCTCTTCCCATTGTCCCCTCCCCCGGCTCCTCCCTCCGCCTCGGCTCCTGAGGGCACAGAATTCCCAGTCTCCTGGCTCCCTCCCACCTTCCTGCCGCAGCATCCAGTTCCTCCCTTTGCTAGAAAGCCTCTCTCCTCCTTCCTGGGGAGAATCCAGGAAATCCTTTCGGAGCCCAGCTGTCCCCAGTCATCCTTTCTGAGTTAGACGTCATGGTTCCCTCTCTCGGATCCCACCCAAGCTCGGGGAGACCTCTCCCTGTGGCATTTGTCTTGTTACCGTCACCACCGGCTACACATCTGTCTCCCCCTCCCCGGGGGATTGCAAACTTGGCCTGATTTATCCTGATTCCTTCACAGCTTAAATCCTCCTGGTGGGTGGCACTTGTCGGAAGGAATGGAAGTCAGCTCGGCCTGGGAGCTGCTGCTGCTGCAGGGGTAAAGCTGCGGGCTTAGAGGAACACACCGGGGGAATGTGGGCCAGGCGGCGGGCAGGAGGGAACGAGGAGGCCGAGCCAGACTGGACAAGGAGGAGTTGTCTTTGCGCATGTTCCTGGCTAAGACGGGCAAGAGACGTGTCCTGGTGGGAGGACGTGGATTTGGGTTGAGTTCGTGGGACTTAAAGGAGACAGTGGGGTACAGGGAAGGGGTGAGAATCAGAGAGCTCTCTGGCATGTTCCTAACCACCCACTTTGGGTAGCGAGTTCTGTGAGCGGAGAGGACCTGTGTTTAACAGCACGTGGGTGGGTAGCCACACCGGGTGTGAGCGGAGAGAGTGGGCAGGACTGAACTAGCAGGAGGCGGACGAGGCAGGTGTCAGGGTTCCGTGGACAAGGACGGCAGCCACCGTTGAACGCATCCGACTCCCAGCCCAGCGTCTCTCCCCTGTGTGTGATTTGGGGGAAGGAGGCCGTCCTGTGCCCTGTGGGATGCTCAGTTGCATCCCGGGCTCTGCCCTCCGGAGGCCAGGAACAGCCCTGCCCCTATTGTGACAACCAGAATGTCTCCAGAGGTCACCTGTGCAGGAGGGGCCCATGCCCCGGGTGAGAACCACTTCCCCACGTGACGGCGTCGCACGCTTCCTGTGGTGGGAGACTGGTTTCTGCATTTGACCGATACTCTCGTCACGCACTAGAAGGCTGCATCCCTGGAAAAACGGTCTCGGGCTTGGTTGTCACGTGTCTAATTGTGTGAAAAGTGTTGAAATGCTTCGTCTCACTCTCTCCTGTTATTTCTTCTGGACCCCACCTTAAGCACAGCCCTAGACCCGGAAATCAGAGAACATCGGTGCTCGGGTGGAAGTCGCCGTGTGTGCCGGGATCCGTGTCACTTCCAGGCCCTGGATCCGATGTTTGTTGGTCACCTTCCCTCTGTGTGTACCTACGCATGCGGGGTGCAGCGGGGGGACGGTGTTGGAGCCACTGAGGAGAGGTGATGACTCCCTCTCGTCGGAAGGACTGTAGTGGCTGCTTTGGGGGTAACACCTCGGTAGAGCCTGTTGCTCAGAACCCCCCTGGGGGCGGCTGGGGCCGTACTTTCCGCTGGTCTCCTTAGGGGTTGTTTCACCCCCTGCTCATGCCCCAGAGCTGCCGGCTGTGGGGCCAGAGGTCAGAGGTCAGGCTCGTGCTGGCACCTCCCTCTGCCAGGCTGTCCCTGGACGCAGACCAGAGTCCAGGATGGCGTCTTTCCCTGTGAGGGGGTCAACCTCGGAAGGTGGAGGCGCTTGCCTTCCGTCCTGTGGCCCAGAATGGCGGATGCAGGAGTTTAAATCCTTAAACTCTTGAGACAGAGAGAAATCCCTAGCACCTTTCTGGGAGACATGGTGCTGGTGTGTGTGTGTGTGTGTGTGTGTGTGTGTGTGTGTGTGTGGTGGGCATGTGGGGTGAGAATTGAGGAGGGCCAGTGATTTCTATGGTGTTGCCATTTTAGCCTAACTCCAAGGTGTAGTGCACGAGGCGAAGGATCTGGAGTATTGGGCAGCTAAGTCGAGGGGCAGCGAGGCTGGCGGGACAGGGAAGAATGCAGCTGAGCTGAGAAACACAGTGGCCGGGGTCTCGCCGATGACCCCACACTCCCCTTCCTGGGAGGAAGTGGGCTGGCTGTCAGAGGTACAGGGAGTGACGGGAGCTGAGGCCAAAGGAACTCCCTGGACGCCCAGTCCCGTGGGCGTTGTCCGTGTCTTGACTGCCTCACGGATCTTCATTTTGTTGATGTTCTTGAAGAGGGAGGGAGGGTGGTCCTGAGAAGACGTCTAAGCGGAGAAGAGGCCACAGTGCAGGTTCCATGAGCTCGTGTGGTTCATCTTCCATTTTATCCTACGACTCGATGAATCTCCTGTTTGTAACAAGCTAGTAACCTCCGCAAACCTCACCATGCTTTGTGGAAACGAAGGAGTGAAGTAATTTCCCACCAGCTCACGGAGGAAAGCCAAGAATAAAACCCAGGCCCGAGTGGCTCTTTGTCGGGAATGTTTTTAACAGAAGCTGAGGGTGAGAATTAGCATAGAACTTGGACAGAATTAGGCAGACTTTTTGTCCTGATCTAAGGAAAGATCCGCCCCCAGGGGGATTCTGAGCAACAGGCTCCAAATTACACCTGTCAGTCACTCTCCTCCCTGCATGTGGCACCACTTGGCCGCCTTCTCTGTGTGTCCTCCTCTCTTCTCATTGGACACCCTATAGGATGTAAGAACCACCCTAATCAAGTGTGACCCCTATTTAACATCTGCAAAGACCTCATATATGGCCTGAGTTGTGGCCCCTCAAAATCCATATGTTTGAAGCCCTTACCCCCAAAGTAATGGTATTTGGATATAACACTTTTAGGGACATAATTAAGGTTAAGTTATCAGAGGTCAGAGGATGGCCCCTAATCTGGTAGGACTGGTGACTTTATACGAAGGGCCAGGAGGACACAGCAAGAAGGTGGCCATCTGCAAGCCCTGAAGAGAGGCCTCACCTGCTGGCATCTTGATTTTGGACTTCCAGCTTCCAGAACTGTGAGAAAACAAATGTCTGTGGTTAAGCCCTCCCCCTCCCCCAAGTCTGTAGTATTTTGTTACAGCAGCCCTAGCAGTCTAACACACCTCGTTTCCACATAAGGCCCTGTTCTGAGGTTCCTGGTGGACATGAATTTGGGGGGGACACTGTGGAACCCATCACGGGGGCATATTTAGCTTTCTGTGGCTGGTCTTGAGTTAGAAGCAGACGCAAACAGTGGGGAAGCTGCGCCGCATGGACCGCATCCTGACCGTCTGGGCCAGTCGTCACTGGGCTCTCTGCATAGGCCGTGGGTCAGAGTTCTGTTGTCCTGGGTCTGGCCGTTGCCCGTCTGGATGCTAAGGCTCTCGTCATTCTGCTGCTAACCAGCTGTGCTGTTCGCTAAAGCACTTGAGCTCTCTGCACTTCAGTGTTCTTCCTCCCCTAGTGGGAGGCTAAGCGGTTCCCAGTGGGTGGGACCAGGATGCTCAGCGTCAGGGCAGGGAGAGAGGTGGGGGCGGCAAGGATGGCTTAGGGCATGTTGCCCCAGTGATTCTGATAAGCCCATGTGCCTCCTCGGTGGAGAGCCATCGGACCGCATGGCACCTGGGGCCTCTTCCAGCCTTAAACTCCACGGTGGTTGCTCCTGGACAGAGCGATCCTTCTGCTGGGTCTTCCAATCCTGCTTTTATTTTTCCTGTTACCTAATCTCTTTTGGAATGTGCTGAACGAGAGAGAGAGAGAGAGAGAGAGAGAGAGAGAGAGAGAGAGAGAACCTTGAAACTCTTTTTCATGCTGATTAAGCCAATGACTTAATCTCATTGTTTTGACTTGTCTGGGACACGAGGGTGATGGTATAAAACCTAGACATTCCCATTGTTGCCCATGAAAGGCACCAAGTTCTTAAGTTATTTTACACCACGGAATGGCAGAAATAGTTTTGCTTTTGGTTTCTGGCCCTGCGGTGGCTCCTACGACACATAAGTGAAAATGATAGAAATGTGAAGTTATGTAAATTACTTGCCAGCCTTCCAGTCTAGCTTTCATAGTTTCAGAATAAATGTCAGGGTTTAGAATGCGGGGTTATTTTTAACCAGGGTAGAAAGCAAAGAGAGAATGGCATGTTTTGAGGCAATTTTATTCATTTTTGAAGCATTCAGATCATAGTTTATATTTCCCCAAGGGCATCAACTAATTGAAAGGTTTGCGAAAGCTGGGCATCTGATGGGAGGGCGTCTCTGTCAAGCTCTTCCATGGGGGAGGGTGGTGGTTCAGCATCGAGCAGTGAGGTGGTGGGTACACAACCCCGCGTGTCTCAGAACCCATGGAAGTCACACCGCCAAGGATGAACTTCACTGTGTGTAAGAGAGATGGGTGGATGAATGGACAGATGATTCTTCATTCATTCATGTATTCATATGTTCATCCATGTCCAAACGGGAAGTGGTCAGTTTTATGAAATGTTTCAAGGAAGACAAGGAAGATGAGTGACAGGTTCCCCTGGGTCCATGAAGTTGTGGCCTAGACCTCTGCATGGGCGGGGCCTGGGCTCTCAGCGGAATTGACCTACAAGATTCAATGTGGCCACAGCTGGTTTGGCTCAGTGGATAGAAGGGTCCCGGGTTCAATCCCCGTCAAGGGCACATGCCCGGGTTGCGGGATCGATCCCCGGTGGGGGGTGTGCAGGAGGCAGCCAATCAATGATGCTCTCTCATCATTGATGTTTCCCTCTCTCTCTCCCTCTCCTTCCTCTCTGATGCCAATAAGAACATATATATATATATATATATTTTTAAAAGATGCAATGTGCCTTTTTCTTTTCAAGAGCATGACTTCTTGTCATGCCCTCTGAGCTTCCGGAAGTGCAGAGCCTGCTCCTTGGATAAAGAGGTCCTTGTTGTGTGCCTGCTGTGGGTAAAATACGCAGGTGACAAAGGCCTGGTATTGGGTGGGCTCCCACCCTGGGTTCTCCTCTCACCTGCGCCAAACCTTGACTCCTTAGCCTCTCAGAGGCTCTGTTTCTCCATCAATAAAATGGGAATAACGATCTTCTCAGGGTGGACAGGACACATTGAAGGGCTTGGAAATTTAGTAACGCAGCCTTCAAACCTTGACGAGGGTGGCACTCTGTCCATGGGCTGGCCACCTGCCCCACCTGCCCAAGTCAGTGACCCCTGGCTTGGTCACCCCTCAGCAGCACAGCAAGCTCCTCATTGCCTCTTGGCCATTTGTTTGTTTATCCATTTCCCCCACCAACCCCTCAGGGCACATCTGCAAGGCCCAGTGCCTAGCCCCGTGCCTGGCACCTAGTACGTGCTCAAGAAACCTATATGGACTTGCACTGTTTCAGAATCAGGGTACTTGCCATCCTGAGAACCGGCCGCTTTCTGAACATTTTGGCTTCTGTGAAAGTGAGATCACCCCCGAGATGAGGAGCTCGGGCCGGAGGATGTCCCGGACGCACCGGGACCTCCCGCCTGTTCGCAGAGCAAGTTCACAGGAACAAAGGAATGCGTCTGGAGAACGAGCAGCAATGTTGGCGAAAGGATAGACCCTCCAAAGGGCAACGCTAACTCAGGTTCCTGAGATAGAATGGTATCACCACGGAACTTAGTGTGTCCACCGAAAGGTCAAGAGCGCCCGAGAGGTCTCGTGGGTGCAGTGTTAGAGGGCTTGGTAGCTGGTGCCGGGAGGGGGATGGCAGACGCTTTTGCCCAGGCATCTGTGGTTTCCCCTCCGCTGTTCAGGAAGACAAGTGGTAGGAAAGACCCCGCCCCTACTCTGTGGCCCTGCACACAGTGGGGGGAGACACCTGGGAGTGAAGAGAGGGGTGTGTCCAGAACCAAGAGTGATGGAGAAGCCAGTTCTGGGCACTGAGGTCCAAAGGAAAGAATCCTGGGAGAGGGGAGGTGGGGAGGGTGGGAGGATGGCCGCTGAACGGTTTGTAGCTTTTCCTCCCCTCCTCCCCCTGCTCCCCACCTTCACCCCATGAGATGGGCAGTGCTGGGATCACCCCTGGCTTCACGGGCTGGGCTCCACCTGCAGACACGCCTCTTCTCCTCCACCCCTCGCCCCAGGATTTCTGCGGCTTATAGGCTTAGGCGTGACCTCGAAGGCCTCCTGTGCGCACCCTGTCGATTCCTCTTTGTCTCTGGTGGGGATTTGAGCAGCCGGGCAGGCTTGGCGCCTCTAGACATGCAAGTATCACGCCCTTGAACGTGGATTGGGGCTCTGGGTCTCAGCAAACCCCAGGAGAAGAGAAGAAAAAGGTTTCTCAGGAAGCTGGATTTAAACCCCATCCACACCGAGGTGGTAACGCGGCCCATCCTCCCTCGCCCACTCTCTTCCTCATGCAACTGGCTTTACCTTCTCTTTTGCCTTCACAAACCAAGCCTGCTCCTCTGGGGCCGTGGGGCCAGAAGGCGTCTGAGGGAGGAGTCTGTGAGTCAAGGTCCTTACAGCCTGACTGGCTAAGTGTCCTGCACACATTCCCTCTCATTTCATCACTGCAGCCACCTGGGTAGGTGAGGGAACTGCCCCGAGGTGTTAAGTAACTTGCCAAGGTCATGGGAGCGAAACCTAAGTCACCTGCTTCTAGGGACCGTGTGTGCGCTGAGCCCTGCACAGGCGCCTGCAGTGGAGTTGTTGCTGTTGGTGACAAGGAAGGGACAGAGCTCGGACTGTGCATGCCCCACGGCCTGTACCCCCAGCACCAGTCTCCAGAGGGTTTGACTCCTGAACTGGGAGTGCCCTGGTCCCAGTTACCAGCTGCCGCCTGGGCAGGGCAGCGTGGCCACCTGCCTGCTTGCAGCCTTTGACAGCCGGCGATGGTGACTGTTTCATTACCTCAAGTGGCCACAGGCTGCGGCTGCAGAAAGAAAGGGACAGATGAAGTGACTCAGACGGGGTCCCACAAGCTCGTGGGTAGTTGAGCCAGGACTCTATCCGGGTCTCCTGTCTGCCAGTGCAGGGCGGTTTCCATTCGTGTGTGACCAGCCCCTGACCAGGGAGGGGAACGCAGGGAGCCCTGTGAGTCCTGGCTCAGGTGGCCGGGGGCCTGGAGCCGGTCGCTCCCCACTCTGAGCCTCATCAGGAAAGCAGGGACGTTTTTGGCTGCAGCGCCTGCCTCACGGGGTCAGGATGTGTCCAGAAGACTTGGGTGGGTACCAAGGGCGAAGGGTCATTGGCAGCTGGCCGCGCTGCTGGTTATGTACGCGCTGTCTTTGCTGGCAAATGAGGGCCTGAGTGGCATTTGCTCCCCTCTGCAGCCTGCAGCGTGTGCGTGGGGCTGCAGGGCCAGGCTCAGTGGCTGAAGCAGAATTCTGTTCCCAGCAAGGACAAAGCCGTTTATAATCCATGTTCCCTCCCCGCCGGAGGCCAAAAGATAATGTCCTCGAAGCAAAAAGACAGCATTACTTTATTCTAGTTTTCAGAGAATTCCCAGGACTGGATAAATCACCAGCGCTCAAAACACTGGTTTGGAGAATCAGGGGCGATCTCGAATTTTCATGGCAGAAATGGCTATCGATCCCCTGGAGATGTCCCAGACAGTTAGCTACATCTCTCCCGGCAGCACTGCTCCCTCCCTGAGCCAGCAGACCTTGAAGCGGATCCATGCCCTTGACCTGACAGAGCAATTCCAGCGCATAAATTTGGTTGCAGAAAACAAAACGAAACACCAGAAGTGAAAGAATCTATATTTCATTCAATTGCAGCTTGTTTTACAGGGGATAGCGCTTTCTGGGTGTGTGGGGAGCAGATGTTTTCTGTGTCTTATTGGGAGAATCTAATCTTAAAAAACAGAAAAGTTCCCATATAAAGGAGAAACCATCACGTTCAGAGCTTGGGGCCAAATTACATTGACAGAGAAGGGATTTTTTTTTTTTTTCTGGGAGTTTATTTCATAAGCATTTATCAAGAGCCCGACACGAACCAGGCCATTCTGGTTTATTTATGGGATTTCTAAAGGTGATGCAAGCACTCTAATAGAACGAGCTGACACGCATTGTTAGCTGTATTAGTGTTTTACTATTGTTTATTCAATTGACTTTGAAGGTCTGTTGAGAACCTACTGTGTGCAGCCTGGCCGAGGCACAGAGAATGCCGTACAGGGCAGTGTGGATCCCTGATTTCTAGAAGCTTCCGGGCGAGCTGATGTGATGAGAAAGGATGTGGGGGTGTCTGATGGGAGACCCGCAGAAATGATACTCACAAAGTACTTATCCATGGGTCATCTCGAATGGGGGGTGTGGAGGAATGATTTCTTCATTACCCAGGAGGGTCCCGGGGCCTGGAAGGCAGACCTGGTGCTCAGACCCCTTGTGAGGGGTCATGGGGTGTCAGGGATGGTACCTGAACCCCAAGTGTTTGATTTCCAGCACAGAGGGCTCCGCACCTCACAGGCTGCCCACCACCCGGGTGATGAGAGTGGCAGTGGCCACCCGCAGGGACATGCTTGGGGCCAGAAGAGGGCCTGCGCCTGGTGTGTGATGATCCAAGATGCTAGTGGGAGCGCACCTGGCACCTGAGTGGACCTGAGGGGGCCCCGGGGCTAAGGGGACCAGGGCCAGTGCTCTCAGCCCTCCCCCTCTCCCTCGAGCCACCTCGGCTTGTGTCCTGCTCAGACCCGCCCCTGAGCCTCAGCTCCCAGTCAGCACTAACGCGGCCGTGTCCTCTTGTCTTCCAGCCATTCACGAGTTCCCCACAGACCTGTTCTCCAATACGGAGCGACAGCACGGAGCCGTCCTGCTGCACATCCTCGGTGTAAGTGGCCCTCACGGGGCGGGTGCTCCCACGGGTGAGGCAGGTGGAGCCGGTCCGCAGAGCACGGCTGAGCCACAGTGTGTCCAAGGTCACATGCCCGTGTCAGAGCCCGTGAGGGGGGCAGATGCTGGACCCACAAAGAAACAAAGTCAAGGATGTTGGGTGACTCCCTCAGTGTCACATAGTGAGTGGCCCGAGCCAAGACTAGAATTTCAGTCATCTGATGCCTCATTTTCTGCTTTTCTAAAACGGGCGTGACAGCGTCTTTCCCAGACGCGCAAGTGCGAGTGAATGTAGGCCAGGTGCAGCAGACCTTGCCTGGCGCATAATAAGTGCCCTCCGCGTGCTTGCTGCCCTGATCCCCCCAAATTTACCACCTTGCACGGCTGTAGTGTCAGACTCTGGTGCACTTCTCAGACTTCCCTCTGTACTCAGATGGGCCTGGATGCCAAATGGGGGCGCTGAAGTAGCAATTCAAAAAGGAATCATGGGTTCAAACCCATGTTAAGGCATTACCCTTACCCAGAAGTTTTGACTTCAGGTTAAAGACAATAGTACATTATTAAAGTGTGTTTTTTTTTAAGTGTTTTTCCCTAAGGCAGTGGTTGGCAAACTCATTTGTCAACAGAGCGGCAAACCGAGGCTCGTGAGCCGCAGTTTGCCGACCACTGTTATAGGTGAAAGTTGCTCTTCTCGGGTAGGGGTAGGCAAACCACAGCCTGTGGCCACTGCCCGTGTTTGTAAATAAAGTTTTATTGGAACACGGCCATTCATTCCCATTCGTTTCTGGGTTATCAATGGCTGCCTCTGCTTCCGTGGCAGAGCCGAGGAGCCGTGACCGAGAATCCATGTCCGTGGAGCCACAAGTAGTTAGCTCTGTGTCCCTTGGCAGAAAAGGCTGGCCAGCCCCATTGTAGCATGAAGGTGGCCACTTTAGATCAAACACAGCACATTTTCCTCTTGATTAGGTTCCCGACCGCTCAGCACCATCTGCTTATGTATTTAAACCCAACCAGATAGTAGTCTTTGCAAGAGATAATTAAGAAAGTAAAAGCTGGGATTCTCACATTGGTAGCAGCCAGCAGTGGGTAATGAATGAGTGAAGTTTTAATTAACAGGATGCACCGTTAATGGAAATGAAGGTTAGAATGAAGATCGGCGGCAGAGTTTGAGTGACAGGCCTGTATATTATTTCTGTAATAGAGCTATTATCTCCCTAGTTCCTCTGTGTTTTTTTTTTTTTTTCATGCACTCCCCCCTTCTTCACTAAGGGAGTGTGAATTAAGCCCTTAGTTTTGTTGCTCTGCCTCACATCTTGGCATTGCCAAGACAAAACCTGGAACCTCAGAGCCCCTCGGGAATTTTGCGGGATCCCTTTAGAGCAGGGATTGCCAGACCGTGGCTGGCGGGCTCATTCCAGCCCACCTCCTGTTTTCATAAATAAAGTTTTATTGGAACACAGCCACACCCATTCTGTGACTGTTGTTTTACAGCAATAGAGACCTCGAAGCCTAAAATACTTGCTGTGTGGCCCTTTAAGAAGAGGTTTACTGACCCCTTTTTTGGAGGAAGAGAAGGTTCCGGCTTTAGTGCCAGCTTTGGGAACAGTAGCCCCTCCTTGGCCCCCCTTTCTCTCCAGTGTTTCAGAGATCTCAGGGGAGCGAGAGGCTCTGGCCTCACGGAAAACCCTTTGCCTGGGAGACAACGTTGGGGGGGAATTCCTGGGGGTGTCAGTTCAAGTCAGAATCCTGAGATTTGTAGTGGGGTCTCTCCCACCTCACTCTCTTCCTTCATCTGCACCCCAGTATTTGTTTCATTTTGCTTCCTCCCAAAGATAATCAAATCCGGGGACGGCCACACCTGGACGGCCGTGGACACCTGCCCCCGATGCCTTGGCCACAGCGGATGTGTCTTCCGTTTATTTTATTTGGTCGTAGTTAAGTAACTGTGAAGTGTCGGAGTGCCACACTGTGGGTGGACAGCCCAGGCTGGCCCTCCTCTGCGCACAGGGCATTCATATCACGTTTTCTTCGCGGAAAGTAGTGGCTCCCCCCAGTGCTGAGTGTAAAGTCTCATCTCTTTCCTGCGGGTCCTCATCCTTGCCTCTCCCTCCAGCCTCACCTCCTCCATTTCCCACCTCACTCTCACTGTGTTCTACCTGCACCAGTTCTACCTGCTGTTCCTCAAATGCATCGAGCGCACCCCTGCCTCAGGACCTTTGCACGTCCTCTTTCCTGGCAGTAAGAGATGCTTTATTTGCCTGTTGGTTTGTCCCCCACTAAGCTAAGTGACAGGAGGCAGAGGCTTTTATTGGTGTCCTCACCGTGCATCCCTGATGCCGAGCATAGGGCCCGGGGCCTAGGTGAGCTCAGTAGAGCTGAGTTGGGTGGACAGGGCAGGTGAGGGGTTCTGGATGGAAAGCCATTCTGAAACGACTGATCTGTTCTCACTCTGTCATCAAACCGATGCAGACACTGAGACCCAGAGACGTAACTTACCCAGAGTCACTCGGCAAATAAGCGCGAGCAGCGGCATTAGAATCCAGACTCTTTGCTCCATGAACCTCCCATTGTCAGGGACTTGCGCCAACATCAGTGGCGCCCCGGGAAATGCCAGATCTCAAGGAAATGGTGCCTTCACTAAAAACGAAAGGAAAAGCAGGATTTTCATTTTTTAATTCTTAAAATGATGATTTTAAAACATTTTTATTGATTTCAGAGAGGAGGGAGAAGGAGAGGAGAGAGAGAGAGAGAAACATCAATGATGAGAGAGAATCATTGATCAGTTGCCTCCTGCACAGCCCCACACTGAGGATCGAGCCCGCAACCTGAGCATGTCCCCTGACCGGGAATCGAACCGTGACCTCCTGGTTCATAGATCAGTGCTCAACCACTGAGCCATCCCAGCCAGGCTTACAATGGTGATTTTAAATGCTTTTCCTCCAAGGTTAGGTGTTGCCTTTTGAGGGCATGCTCTGTGCTGGGAGAGCTGCTGCTTTAAGGCGAGAGGACAGAGCACAAGGCCCCGTGGCCTGGGTTTCAGTCCCCTCTGCTACCCAGCAAGTACTTCTCTCTGGGCCTCAGTTTCCCATTTTGTCAGTGAGGGGGTTGAGGGAGTCCGTCTCTGTGGTGCCGGAATTTTCCTCTAAGCCTGCCTGTGTGCCCGGCCTCTGCCCGCAGGCTGGTTCGGGTGTGATGGGTGCCCGGCCGTGCCTTCTCGGTGGCAGGTGCCCTCGCTGACTCTCTGTCCCGCTTCCACCGCAGGCTCTATACATGTTCTACGCCCTGGCCATCGTGTGCGATGACTTCTTCGTTCCGTCTCTGGAAAAGATCTGCGAGGTGGGAGAGACTTGGGACCTGCGGCGAAGTCTGGGAGGGGCTGGGGGTGACCGAGGACACGTGGCACGTCGGTGCCTGGCCGAGGGGAACCCGGAGCGCCTGGCCGTGCAGCCTGTCAGGCCGGTCACTCAGTGTCGCCATGGCGAAGTCTCACTCTGAAACACTCAGATTAGAGTTTGTGGGCAGCCAGCGTCCTTTCCCAGACTTGGCAGAAGAAGGTGCTCCCAGCATGTAACCGCTACCCAGCTTGTCTGGCTCCCAGGCAGGCAGGCAGGCCGGCTGGCTGCCCGCAGTTAAGCCAAACCTGGTTAGTTAGGGAGCATTTGCCATAACCAGGTGTCAGAGGCAGGTGCCAGGTGGGGATCTGTGTCCCGGGGGAGGAGGTGGAGCTGCAAGCGCAGGGAACACCCTCTGTCCCAACCATTGCAGATTGACATTTCCTCCTTTCAATTATTTTGTTAAGTTTTCACTTTTCTTCTTCTAGCCGTACACAAGACCCCAGTCTATTTCTATCCTGCCTTAGTCTTGGCTTCCAGTCAAGGAAGGAAAAGCACCTACTGTGTGCAGACTGCTCAGGGCTTTGCCACACTTTACCCGCATGAAATCTCCCAGCTTTTTGAGGCCATATTGGTGTGACCTTTACAGCTGGGGACATGGATTGTTAGGGGCAGGCACTTCGGTACTTTACCCGGGTGTTGAGCAAAGATCGGGACTGGCAACTTGACCTGGGTCCCCTAAATAATGAGTGACCTGGCAAAAGTATGCAAAGGCTTTGTCTCACCTCCCCTTGCCCCCCTCAGAGGGAGCCACATGCTCACCTCCAGATGGGGGAGGGGTGGGATTCTGGATTGAGGGCCCAGTAGAGCGGCTGAGGGCATGTGCTCAGGTCCAGGGAGGAGACGCTGCCAGGGGAGGAGCTGACTCCACGCTCTCGCTGGTTGCCGAGGTGTCCAGTCAGTGCGTCCCCTGCCCCCACGTCACAGCCTGAGGGTCTGTGGTCATTTCTGTTTCAGAAACTCCATCTGAGTGAAGATGTGGCTGGAGCCACCTTCATGGCTGCGGGAAGCTCAACGCCTGAGCTGTTTGCTTCTATTATTGGTAAGAAATCCCGCCAGCCAGAGACACAGGATCTGGGGAGAGCCCAGGCTTGGTGCCCTGACAAGGCATTTGTCAGCTCCTGGCCTCAGCTTTCTCATCTGTAAAATGGGAGAGTGGGAGAGACAGGAAGTACATTAGTGGTTCCCTGGGGTGGAACCACTAGTGGGTGGAGCCGGGGTGCTAACGGGTACAGGGTTTCCTTTTGGGGTGATGAAAATGTTCCCAAATTAGATCGTGGTGATGGTTGCACAATTCTGTGACTATACTGCAAAACACTGAATTGATACTTTAAACGGGTGAATTTTATGGCATGTGAATTATGTCTTAATAAAGCTGCTCAAGAAAATGGAAGAATTAGAGTAGCTGGTCTTTTAGGGCATTGCGGGTGTTCTGTTTGATAGTGAGAACTCCCCTGGTTTGTGGGGGGCGGGTAGTCAGGGGGACACAGACCTTGCAGCCAGCCTGGGTGTGCGGACGGGGCAGGCCTGGGCCTTGCAGGAGAGGATTCGTGCCTTTCCCTTGCAGGCGTGTTCATCACCCACGGAGACGTCGGGGTCGGGACCATCGTGGGCTCTGCCGTGTTCAACATCCTGTGTATCATCGGCGTGTGTGGACTATTCGCGGGGCAGGTCCGTGGTTTCTCTCCCCTCGGGAAGTGACGTAAGGGACAGCAGTGGGGAGACCCAAGGCCCAGCCGTGGCCATGGCCCTGACCCGCAAGGCTTGGAGCGAGCCTGTCTCCTCCTGCCCTGAGCTGGATTCTGGAAGTGTTTGGGGCCCTGGGCCTCCCAGCAGGGAACACGTAACTGGCCTGTCGTTAATACCCACCAGCATCTTCCTGGTGCTCAGGGCCACAGGAGGCGGGTGGGGGTGCTGCTGTTAGACTTGACCTCAGAGCATTGAGCTCATGGGCAGGCCCTGCTTGGCCGAGGGAGGCAGAGGAGGGTAGCCAGTTACCACCAGGAGGTTCCAGCGTCGGGATGCGCCAGCGCCTCTGGCCTCGGCCTCTACATAGGGCTTCGTTACTTTGGAGGAGCAGGGGGCGGCTTTCCCGTCACTTCCGAGTGTCATTCCCTGGCTCCAGTCTGTCCCCAGAGTCTAATGGAGAGCACAGCGTGGCCCCGAGCAGCCAGACACGATTGTTTCTGGTGGCACAGTTAGGAGGCGCTCCGTGGGCGTGTCCCTGTAGGGCCCTGGGGCGGGGGAAGGCCCCCCCAGCAGCTGTACCCGCTCCCTCTCCCCATCTCTCCAGCCAATAGCAGCTGACAGCCCTTTGCGCGCAGGTGGTCCAGCTGACGTGGTGGGCCGTGTGCCGAGACTCCGTGTACTACACCCTCTCCGTCATCGTGCTCATCGCCGTGAGTGCCCCTCCCCCTGAAGTCGCAGGACCTCCCGCCCCCCATCTTTGTCCCTGGCCCTGTGACCAGAGAACCCCCAGCACCCAGTCCCGGCGGTCGCTTTGACCAGTCGCCATGCCTGTGCCGACTTGTCCCCAGAATCTCTGACCCCTTGCATCCGGAGCAAATCCAGGGACCACCTTGAGGCAATAAGGCCTCCGCAGAGCCAAGCACATTGCATGGTCCACGCGGTTCCCCTCACGCATCTCCTCCGAGGCCTGGGGACCCTCACGCAGAGCCTGTTTCCTAAGGAGCCGAGTTCCTGGGGTCACTCACTGCCGAGCAGAGCAGAGAGGCAGCTGGGAGCTGTCAGAGTTGGCAGCGGGGTGGGGGGAGGGGAGGGAGCAGAGGAGATGAAACAGGAATCCCTGGGGCTTGCTGGTGTGTGTGAGGTAAACAGGGCCTGAGGTCACATCATGGCATATGACTGTGATCTACATGACACACAGTCAGGCTACTGCCAAAGAGTATCTCACCCACAGGGAAGCAATTTCAATCCAAAAGGAGTTTTAAAGGACAGGTTGTGTTTCTGTGGATTGAATTCTGGAGCGGAGTCTTCTGGCTCAGGCTCCCCCAAACCCACGTGAGAATCCACTCTCAGAACCATGTTGCCCTGCGCAGCCCAGGGCTTTCAGAGTGAGGAAGGAAGGAGCCAGGATGGAAGCCACAGTGTGTGTGACCTAATCCCGGGAGTGACCGCCCGTCACTGTTTCTGAGGAGCAAGTCCTAGGTCCAGGCCATGGACACAAGGGGAGCGTGAAGTCAGGAGGTGGGATCATTGGGGCCATCCGAGAGGCTGCCTCTCACACCCCGGAAAATGAGTTCCAGATAAAATAATTTACCTGTACGTAATGAACAAAAACCAGCCTTGGCCGGTGTGGGTCAGCTGCTTGAGCGTCGTCCCGTGTACCAAAAAGTTGCTGGTTCGGTCAAAGCACATGCCGGGTTGAGGGTGCAGTCCCCAGTCGGGGTGCATATGGGAGGCAGGCCACTGATCAATATTTCCCTCTCCCATTGATGTTTCTCTCCCTCTCCTTTCCTCTCTCTCTCTCTCAAATCAACACAAATACATATTTTAAAAAAACCATAACACCTAAACAATACAAAAAGGACAAGTAAAAGTAATTTATAACAAAAGAATACATCTTTCAGTGCATAAAGATTTTGGCAGGAACCTGCTAGAACACCCGATGATGTAATCTGCTGCCTCCGCCTCCCCCCGCCCCCCCCCCCCCCCATGGACAGCAGCCTGACAACCATCAGCTCAGACCTAGGCCCATGTGCTGGGCTGGCCCTTAAACCCCTGAGTGGTGCTGACATCGCTGACATGATTTCCCAAAATTAGGAGCGACTCCCGATAAAATCCTAAAAGAGCCAAGTACAATTTCTCCCCATGGCATGACAGTTACCTCACTAGAAAATTAAGTATTTACCTAAACCATGTAAAAAAACAGCTAAGTTCTAGGCTCCCGATATTTATTTGTTTTTGTCATTTACCTGAATATTTAGCAGGACGCTTAACACTTGTGCCAAATGTGAGAAAACTCGAATAGAACCGTCTCACACATTCCAGGCTGGCCAGCAGCCCGGAGTTCACTGCCTCTGAAAGCCAGGGGCCCTCCATGGGGTTGTAAAACCCAAAAATAGCTCCATAAGTGTCCCGAAATGTCCCCAGGTTGAGTGCCACTGTCTTAGACGCCAGAGCAGGGGTCCTCAAACCTTTTAAACAGGGGGCCAGTTCACTGTCCCTCAGACCGTTGGAGGGCCGGACTATAGTTTAAAAAAAAAAACTATGAACAAATTCCTATGCACACTGCACATATCTTATTTTGAAGTAAAAAAAAACAAAACGGCAAAAACACCCGCATGTGGCCCGCAGGCCATAGTTTGAGGACGCCTGCCCTAGAGTTTGGGGAGCCTCCCAGCAATGCCCGGTCAGGACGACCCTCTCAGAAGCGACACCCCAAAGCAGTTCCTGTGTGTGCAGCCCACATGACAGCAGGGAGCGGGGTGCAGTGGGCCCGGGTTCAGACAGAAGCCCCTGGCCTCTGCTGGTGTCCCCTGTGGGAACCTCTGTGTCTCCAGGATCCAATTTGTGGGTGTAGCCCCTCCATAGGGGGGCAGGGGGAGCAGCAGATTACATCATCGGGTGTTCAAGCAGGTTCCTGCCAAAACCTTTATGCGCTAAAAGATGTATTCTTTTGTTATAAATTACTTTTACTTGTCCTTTTTGTATTGTTTAGGCGTTACGGTAGCCTCTCCACCTACCTGTCCTCCTTGGGCTCGGCTGGGGTGCTCACAGGCCACTGATCGATATTTCTCTCCCACATTGATGTTTCTCTCTCTCTCCCTCTCCCTTCCAGTGGTGGATAACTAATATCCTCCTCTGGACCACATGTCAAAGATGCAGGGTGGGGTTGTCGGGCAAATGTCAGTGCCCGATTAGGGAAGCATGGAGTCCCCCACCATTGCTCCCTGCCTCCCTTCAAAGGGTACTAGTGGGTCTTATGCCCCCAGAAGTTCCAAAGGGTTTACTCTTTGTTTTTATGAAAATAACACCCCTTCTTTCCTATACACGCAGGCGCCATAGGTAGGTAAGTAAATAAGCAGGCAGATAAGTAGGCAGGTAGGATGGATGGATGGATGGATGGATGGATGGATGGATGGATGGATGGATGTCTTCAGTTTTTAAGATTCGTGATTGCAGCAACTCTGTTCCGTTAGTGAGGGCCGGCCCCTGCCAGGTTGGCCCCAGCCACTAGTCGGACCACAATGAAGCGCAGGCCATTCTCGGAGAGGCCCCCGCTCTGCGGGGCTGCAGGTTGCCGCACCTGCTGACCCGGGTTTCACCGAAGGCCAGGTCCCCTTCTGCAGTTGGGGAGCCCGGAATGGAGAGAGGGGCCCAGCTTTCTGTGGGAACACAGAGGTGTGGCCGCTCTGGGTGCGGACAGGCCTGTGTTGGTTTTTCGTTTTCCTGTTGTTTTTTGAGTAAATATGTCCCCCTCCTTTTGTTTCTCTTGCCTTCCAGTTCATATATGATGAAGAAATTGTGTGGTAAGTTTTTAAAGTTTGTTTCTCCTTCTGTTTTGTTAGTGTCCTTATTGGGGTCATTGGATCTCCTTCAAAATTATCTTTACAAACACAGGCTTATCAACTTGTGAAAATAAAAAGGGCATGATTCTAAGCAATCACGCCTTTATTTGTCCTTTCAAAGTGACAAACATGGTTTCTCTTACTATTTCCATCCTACCAGATACCAAGATAGACACTGAGTGGCCAGATTATGATGATCTCTGAACGCATAATAATCTGGCCACTCAGTGTACTTCTCTTGAGTACCTCATTTATTTGATATCAAAGATACTATAAATCGTGCACCTGATCAGTTTTCCCCTTTGCACTGGCTGATAGAAAGCTCAGGGCAAATAGGTGGTTGATCTCCAGCAAAAGTCTAGAATACTTTTGGTACCCATTGGAGATACAGATACACTGAGTGGCCAGATTATTATGCATTGAGAGATCATAATAATCTGGCCACTCAGTGTAGCATAAAGCTAAAATGATTCAAACGGTGCGGTATTTTGCACAGGGAGAAGCATAGGCCAGTGTGGAGTATGAAACCGAGAGCCCAGTAGTAGGCCCACTTCTGGGCGGGGGGGTATGGCAGGTGTCGTGCGTGACAAGGCAGTGAGTTGGGGAGAGGGTCTCAGCTGCTGCTGGGACCACCAGGAATCCATACAGAGCAAGATACCGTCAGCTCTGTCCCTCACACCTTGTACATTCCAGGTGAGCGAAAGTCCTCACTGTAAGAAGCAACATTAAAATAACACAGAATAAAACATAGGGACTCACCTTCATGACCTTGAGGGCTGGAATGATTCCTTCACTAAGATACGTACAGTGCAGACTTTAAAGAAAAGGTTGATGTGTGCACTCTCTGGAGCGTGACTGCATCTTCCCTTCGTATAAACCATAACAGTGTCCTCTGCATGACGGTCAGAATCTGCACACTGTGTGTGACTGTTTGGGGGGTATGTTCAGGAGGCCTGATGTGAGGGGCTGCGTGCTGTGGACCCAGGGCAGCCTGGTGCTGGCCCCGCCTGGCCCCTAAACTGCCCGGTGACCCAGGAACCTCTCCACTCCCCGGTCTCCTTTTCCTCACCTGTGGATGGAGTTGGGGGTGGGGGTCAGATCACCTCCAAGTCCCTTTGTGGCTCTGCTGGTCCTTGGGCTCTTGTCAGCCAAGGAAGAGCTCCCGAAGCGATGATCGCCCATGCCGGGCACATGTGTCGGATGGACGAACCCACTAAAGCTGTGTGGCTCCTCAGAGGCCTGTGGTCAGAGCTACAGAAACCCCACGGTGCCCGGAGTGGGGCACTGCTCATGCGAGACAGCGGTAATCGCGTTGTCTCGGGAAGACGCTGCCCTACTGTGCACCCAGGAGGTCCCGTGCCCCCTCTTAAGGCAGCTCTCAGGGCCCCTTTCCGCCTGCACCCACAGCTTCTCTGCTCCGTGGCCAGAATCTCAGGTGATCATGGGGCCTCTTCGTGTCAAGTCTAGGGGACTCCTGGCCCCTCCCCTTCGAGTCCTGGGATGTGGTGGCCCTGGCCCTCCTTGTTCTGGTAGCGGGGGGACTCCAGCGGAGCCCTGCAGACCCCCTGGAGCTGAGAGGACCCCACTCTCAGCCTTCTCTCTGTGCCACCCAGCCAGCTTTAGTGTGCGGGACAGCCGGGCTGGGGCACACACCTGCATGCCTGGGTCCCGGGTCCCGGGCCAGGCGCTGGGCACGGGGAAGGACACCTGCTTCGCCCTCTGCACGGTCACGCCCCGCCGTCAGCGCGGGCCTTCGCCGCTCTAACCACAGCCTCCTTTCTCTCCTTGAGGTGGGAAGGCCTGGTGCTCATCGTCTTGTACGTGTTTTACATTCTGATCATGAAGTAAGTGCCCTTTCTCTTCTCCTTCCGGGCTGTCTGACGCCTGGAGTCACAGCTAGCCTCTGGCCGGCCCCAGTTCTCTGGGGGACACCCCACTGGGGAGGCTGGAATGGGAGGGAGATGTTCAGACACTGTTTTGGGGTGCTGTCCACACCAGGCCAGGGGAGTCAGGGCTGGTGGGTAGAAGACAAAGCCACTCGCAAACAGTAGCAAACCAGGACCCCTCTCCCACCCCACTCCATGCCAAGGTGACCACTTTTTTTTTTCTCTATATATAAATCTGGTAAATTAATCCCACTCTTTTCAAAAGAGCCGGGCAGCCTCGCTTCTGCTCTAAGCTGCGTAAAATGGCGCTTCTCGGGGCCGCTGCCTCGTGCCACTGCATGGGGCGCCACTCACAGTGTGGAGGGTGCAGACACAGGGTCCGGGATTGTGGCCCCTTGTGGCCCCATGGAAGCTGCCCAGGTCAGACGCACCTCAAAAGTCCCAGGAATATTATTCGGCTGTTGCAACAGAAGGGAATTCTGCCAGATGCTGCACCGTGGGGGGCGGGGGGAGGGGGGCCTTGCAAACATGCGAGTGAAAGGAGCCGTCACAAAGGGACAGATCTCGTCTGATGCCGTGTGATGAGGTACCGAGGAGAGTCACACTCATAGAGTCAGAAAGCGAGGGAGAGAGGGCTAGCGCGGAGGAGGGGCGGTCAGTCACGAGTGGGTCGGTGGGCGAGGAGTTCTGTTTGGGATGCTGAAGAAGTTATAGAAATAGGGGTGATGGTTTCCCATTGTAAATGTAATTAATGCCACTGAATTGTGTGCCTCGGAATGGAAACTCATTAAAGCAGCGCGTTTTATGTTGTATATGTTTTTCCCCATTTGAAAAAAAAAAAAGGAAAAGAACAAACTACCCATGAGGTGAGCCACATTCAGGTTTTATCTTGTTTATATCTCTGCAGTTGGTTAAAAAACAACACTGAGTTTTATGAGGCTATGAATCAAAATGTTTTACAAACATGGGTGATGGACGGTCAGACTGCAGGAGAATTGTCCCTCAACGATGCCCTGAGTGCCATTCAGCCAGGGGGGCAGCCTGGGTGTGGGCCGGGGTGCTGCTGTCAGTGACACAGGGGAGACCCAAAGACTCACCCGCGAGGGGCGGGGGGCGGACAGGCCCAGTCACGCCTCCTTTGAGCCAGTCCCTGAGGCTGAGCCAAGCTCCTTTGCTCTGGACAGGCCTGTGCCCCGCAGGGAGGAGGCATCCGGCACTTTCTTGGGCTGAAGGTTTTTCATGCCCCCGGGAAGCCCACAAACACATCAGGGGGAGCAGGGCGTCAGACTGCACATTGTGCTCCAGTTCCTGTTAGGGATGCTGTCAACTCGGTGGAAACGCTTTGGCTCCCCAGGTCCCTCGTGGGGGCAGTCCAGGCACACCTGACTGTGTGCGCAGGGGTGTGAGGCGCGGGGGTGCCCAGCCCTCCCCCCTGCCACGTCTCTCCCGCAGCCCTGACCTCCTCCTGCCTTAACTTCCAGGTACAATGTGAAGATACAGGCCTTTTTCACAGTCAAACAAAAGACCATTGCAAACGGCAACACGGTCAGCAGCGAGCTGGAGGATGGTAATGATTACTGTGGTAGTAGCTCTGATGACCCTTCCCTGCCATTGCTGGGGTCAGGTAAGGCTGAGCAGACAGGAGTGGCCATGTCGTGACACCACTGTCCCTTCTCCTCCTACACACATACCCGCCCTCTAAATTCCCACTCTCTCACCTGTGGTCACAGGACCCTAAGTGAGGGGGGGGTCAGTGACGGAGACGTTGCTGATTGGCATTTGCTTAACGGAAGAACATGTGCACAGTCACGTCCCTGGCATTTCCCGGGGCCACTCTAGGAAGACCCAGGGCCTGCCTGGCCTGTCCGAGATGCAGGGACTCACACCTCTATCCTATGTCAAAGGCCCGTGACGGGAAGCCGAGGACTTGGGGTAGACAGAGCAGGCCTGGGTCCCCCTAAGTTTCTCAAGTCCCGGGTCTGGAGGACTGTTCTGGAGAAAGCTCTTGCTTGTTGCCCAGAGGAACAGCAAGGCCAGGGCAGGCGGGCAGCAGGAATTCCCAGACCGTCCCAGAGAGCCTGCCCGGGCCCTTCCCAGGGGCTGCCGCCCGGCATCCGCAGCTTCTCTTTGGCCCCCTGGTCTGGGCGTTCTGGCCTCTGGAGCTGGCCCTTGTCCTCTCTTGTCGGTTCTCCTAATTGCCTACTGACCACTTGCTGCTTTCAAAACCTTGTCTTCATCCAGCCAGTTACCAGGTGGGGCAGCTGCCAGAAGGGGAGGGAATTCACTCCCGTCCTCACCCAAGGCCAGGGTTCAGCCTGAGCGGGTTGTTATGGCAAAACAGGACTTAGGCCGTACCCTCGAGTTCCACCCGTGGCGCTGGTGAAGCTGAGAGGCGGGACCGGCCCCCTGAGGGGTCTCTTCCCTTCTGCCCGTGGCCCCGGGCAGGTCAGTCCGCTTTGAGGCGACTCTCATTCAGTGGTGGGACCAGGGGGTCTGGAGGAGCCCGTTTGCCTGTGTCTGGGATGTGGGGCCAAAGTCCATACCCCTTGGCCCCTCCGAAGTCTCCCCCTGGGGGCGGGTCAGGCTCATACCGCCTCCCATGGGCACCTCGGGCAAGGGCGCTCTGTCCATCGCCTGTCCTGAGGTCCCACTCTCTCCAGCAGAAGGAGGAAGCCTCCTGGGCTGGGGGTGCAGGTGTGGCCAAGGCCACAGCCTGGCTGCCAGAGGCCCTCCTGTGAGCCACAGAGAAAGGCGGCCTGCAGAGCCGGGCTGTGCCCAGTCCCGGTTCTCCGTGCCCTGCCCCAGGGGAGAGCCATTTGCAGGGCAACCTCTCAGCAGGGGAGGGAACCACGAGGCTGCTGTTTGGGATTTTAGCTCCATAGACAGTGGCTGCCAGGTCCCCACACAGTCCCTCAGGACAGGCTGATTCCTGTCCGGGACACAGTGTTCCCGGGGCCTCCGACCCTTCATGGCAGAGAGAGAGATTCCAAGTGGTGAGTCAGCGTGGGCCGGCGGGAAACGCCCGCTTCCTCAGTGCCCGCCCGAGAGCTACCTACTGCCCATGTGGCTGACGGAGGAGGCCCATCCCCAGGGCCCTGGGTTCTCTAAAACTTCTTCAAATGTTTCACGTCACGTTTCATAGCTGCTCAAGAAAGCAGAGCCCAGGACGGCAAGCCAAGGTCCCCAGGACCGCGGTGGGGAGGCCCCGTGCCCTGCCCCTGCCGGGAGCACAGCCTGTCTCGCTGGCCTCAGGGGGTCCTGCACACAGCCGGCCAGCCGGTGCCACCTTGACCGCCGGCTGGGCTCCCTGTGGACCTCGCCGGGCTGCGCCGGCCCTGGGCTCAGCTTGGGCTTGGAGCAGGGAAGGAGGGAGCGCTACCCGGCCTTGGCTGAACTGCCAGAACCACTCTGCAATCGAGTTACCTTCTGGGCAGCCACCCTTGGCTCGGAAGCACCACCCTGTGTGCCACTTGGTGGGCAGCACCAGGTCAAGGTACCCAGGGCGTCAGGTGTCACCCTCGCTGGGAGCCCAGCTGTCCCCCAAGGCACTGCCCGGGACAGGGCTGGCTCTGTGGTCCTGCCAGTTTCCGCCTCCCTCTGCGATAGAGGCAGGGTCCGGAGCAGGGGGGATTTGGGCTTTCCTGCAGCACAGAGGGGCGGTGGGCACGTGGGCTCCTACTCCTGAGAGTGGGACGGAGTCATGGGATTCAGCCAGGAGAGGGGCCGTCCCGAAGGCCAGAGGCCCCTGAGCATTGAGATCCCCGTGGCAGCAGCCCCTCTACTAACCCCCCCTTCAATAACCCTGCCACCTTGGCCGCCGTCGAGAACGCTGCCCCAGACTCTCGGCATCCTCCGCACGCTCGTCGCCTCTGGCAATCCCTGTCGGCCTTTGTCTCCTTCCCGCTTCTCTTCTAAATTGTAAGTAATCCGCTTTGGCCCAAGCGATAACACGTGCATTAAGAACACACTCGCCAGCCCAGCGCACGCCTCGCCGGGGGCCCGTGTCCGTCTCCGACAAAGGCCTGGCCCTCCGGCTCTGTTTCTAACCCCCACGCCTCCTGTCTGCTGAGCCTTGCTGCTGTCGGGTGAGGGTGCGTGTCTCGTGTGCATTGGTTCCTGTTTGTGCCATTAACTCTCTCCTGTGGGGTCACCCTGACCGCTCCTGCTTACCCCGTCGCCTGGGGAGGACACTCCTGGTTACCCTCTCAGCGGGGAGCTGGGGACCCGTGCGGAGGGGCGGGCACGTCTGCTGTGACAGCCCCTGGGAGGGGAGCCGCCTGTTCTGTGTGCTGTGCTGAGTGGTCCTGTCACCAGGGCCCTGGGGGCTCTGGAGTTAGATGTCAGATCCCCCAGGACTCCAGCCCTGAGTGTGTTCAGGGAGGCGGCGGGGAGAGGGCTGAGGCCTGGGGAGATTGGTTCTTCGGCCTCATGGGGAGAAGCATAGGGTCAGAGACACCGGCCTCCGGGCTGGAGGGTGGCAGGTTCACTAGCGACGCCGGGCTCGGCCAGCGGCCCTCCATGTGCCCTCAGCAGGCAGGCCCCCCCTCCCGGGTCTCAGTCACCTCGTCCAGGGCCCGTGCTTGGCCCTGGCTGCCTGCCTCAAGGGGAATGAAGTTGGAAGCATCCTCCTGTGCCGGGCGGAGGTGGTCCCTCAAAGACAGAGCAGGTGGCCTCGTGAGAAGCTTAGAGCCAGTGCTCTCTGGTGCTTTCCAGACTTTTCCATCCCAGGGGTTCCTTGGAGCCTCTGTAATCAGGAGAAAGCAAGGTCCCTCACAGTCACGGGTGGGCTGCCCCGGAGGCTCAGGGGAGGAACGGGAAGACCCTTAGCCAAGTTGGGTCCCAGAAGAGAGGGGGCACATGATCCGATGGGGAGTGAGTGATTTTAGGGCAGGCAGAAGAGAGGGGGCGTCGATCGGCAGGGGGGCTGGAGGTGGAGGGCCTGCCCGGGAGAGGGGCTGTAATGGGGGGACCGCGGGGCTGTGTCTCATTCTTCAAGTTGGCAGGTGGTTCAGCGCCACTGGCCCCTTGACTAGAGGGAGGAGCTGAAGCGAGGCTCCCAGGCGGCGGCCAGCGGCCGGGACCTCAGCCCGAGAAAGAAGTCTGCGCCAGAGGGGCAGGCAGTCGGCTGCCCCGGCACTTAGGGGGTGTCCCCAGGCGGGGGGACCTCGGCATTGATCATGGCCTTGTGCTCCATACAGTGAAGGAGGAGCCACGGTACAGCAAAAACCCAGTGGTGATGGTGGACGAGGTCATGAGCTCCAGCCCTCCCAAGTTCAGCTTCCCCGAGGCGGGCTTGCGCGTCATGATCACCAATAAGTTTGGGCCCAGGACCCGGCTGCGGATGGCCAGCAGGATCATCATCAACGAGGTGAGCTCGCGTAAGAGGACCGAGAGAGAGAGAGAGCGGGCGGCCGTGGAGGAGACACGTGTGATGGCACTTCCTAGTGTCAGGCCCCAGCGCGTCCTCTGCCAGGCTGGCGTGTAGCACCGTACCTGTGGCGCCTGTGTGAGGGCGGGAGCCCGGACATCACCCCGATCGGGAGTGAGTGAGAGGCAGGCAGCAATCAGACACCACGGCCAGAGGCTTCCCTAAGTGTTTGTCAAGCACTAGAGCCGTGGTGGGCAACCTTTTGAGCTTGGTGTGTCAAACTTCGCCAAAAAAACTGAGCATAACTCAGGTAGTGCGTCACTTTGAGGAAAAAAACATTATTTTGCGATATTGATAGTTTAAATAACATAAATGTGTCATTGTTATATATAATTGTATTTAATAAACCTCAGTGGCCGCGTGTCATCAGAAATGGCTACGCGTGTCAGTGCTGACACGCATGTCATAGGTTCGCCATCGCTGCACTAGAGTGAAACTAACAGGAGAAAGGCCAGTCTGAAGTATGGCTTGTTTCTTGAAGATGTTATTGAGGGGAGAGAGAGGGGGGGGAGGGGAGGGGAGGGGAGGAGTACATAGCTGTTCTATATGCACAGAACAGCTCTAGAGGGAGACTGGGGCCCTGGTGGGCAGCAGCTACCTCTGGGACTTCTTTTGTCCTGTGACTGTCATCCGGTGGCTGGCGAGCGACCATCGGGGGCGCCGGCACCATCACTGTCCTCAGTGTCGTGGGCTGGGTTGTCGTGGGCACCGAGGAGAGGAGGCCCGGCCTCTGGCCGTTCCCGAAAGGCTTGCTCGTATTGGTCCAAAAGGAAACGAGCGAACTTGGGTGGATTCGAGGTCCTTGGGTCATTCCCAGGCCAACCCATCCCAGGGGTGTGTTCTGGAAACCGCTGAGGGCTGTGTGCCTGCCGAGGAGCCGTCTAACACGGTCTCGTCTTGTTTGTCTTGCCCCCCCCCCCCGTCCACACAGAGGCAGAGACTGATCAACTCCGCGAACGGTGTGAGCAGGAAGCCACTTCAAAACGGGAGGCAGGAGAGCATCAAAAACGGGAATGTTCCCATGGAAAACCCAGAAGACCCCCCGCGGGAGCAGCAGCCCCCGCCGCCGCCGCCGCCCCCGGAGGCAGAGCCCATGGAGGCCGCCTTCCTGTCCCCGTTCTCCGTGCCCGGTGAGTTCCGAGCGAGCGAGGCCCTTGGCCGTGCTGTCCGGGGTTCTGCCAGGACACCCCTGCCCCCAGCTCTACCACGTGCTGCACGTTGAAAACAGAGGCTCTGTGTGGGACCCAGGGCTCCCTGGGGGGTTCCGGATTGGAGCCTCCGGGGCATGCTGGTCTCCCCTACCCAGGGATCTCCCCGAAATTCAGGGCCTGGTTCCCACACCGAAACCAGCAGCCTGGAGTGAGGTCTGGGACTCAGCATTCCAAGCCCTCTCTCTGTGTGTCCTGGGACTGGGCAGGCAAGGAAGGCTGCTCCTGGTCGGCACCTCCCAGCCTCCTCTCACCTGAAGGCCACACCCAGGGAGTGACATGTGTCTCCTCAACTCAGGTTGCCGGGGGCCCAGCACAGGGGTTTGGGCCCCCAAGACCTCCCTCTGCTGACCGGGGGCGGAGGGGATGGATGTGAGTCTCGGCCCTCACCTCACACCCCCGGCACGTCCGCGCACCTGCTGGGACCCTGTGGGAGCACAGGGCATGCGCAGCCAGCTGGTCTGTCGGGCTAACGGTCACCCTGTGGTCGGTGGGAGCTTGGTTTTGGGGTCTGGACACTGAGAGAAAGGGGGTGATCTCCTCTACACCCCAGGAACGTATATGAGATTACCTGTTGGACACACGAGCAGGATCCTGGGGCGGGGGCGGGGCTGCCTCACCTCATGTTTTTAACTTCCGCATTCATAAGAGGACCACCGCCCTGGGGACCCCCGCAGCCCCGATCCATCGCATGGTCAGCACTGTTCCTCTCGGGAGTCCACATGCAGCCTCGCACAGGGACTCTGGGCCGTGGTCACGGAAGGGCTTCCCGTTCCTCGGGGCCTGGAGCCCAGATGCCAGGGAGGGCCACGCGTGGCTGCAGCCACCGTCCAGGACTGAGCCGCGCTGGCCCCGGTGAGACCGAGGACCTCCCGTCCTTGAGTTCTGTCCTCCAGCCCCAGGAGGTGGGTGGCGGGTCCCCATTTTACAGACCTGGAGCCTGATGGGGCCTCAGCCACCCCTTCCATGGGCCACGTCATCTGAGTCCTGGTCCTGAGGCTGCCCGCTGTCCAGGGCTCTGCAGGGACCCGGCGAAGGGACCTGCCTGTGGCAGCTCTGATCCTGTAAAGTGAGGTGTTCACCTGTGAGGCACACTCGTCTCCGTTTTCTGGAAACCTCGGTGGTGGGTTGGATGGGTTGGACCCAGGGCCAGCCGTCCCCCCCCCCCTTGCCCCAGGACTTGGTGCTCCTCCCAGAAGCAGTGATGGGGAATCAGATCTGGCTCCCCGAGGGGACCCTGGGCGAGTCACCTCCTGGGGTGGGTGCTTAGAAGGCTGCTGTCTTACAAGGGCTGGGGCCAGGAGCTCCCAGGGCCTCGGCACCCTGAGGCCTTCTGCAGGGAGCGCTGCCCTTCCTGGCGGGCAGGGGCTTCCATTGCCGTGGTCCACCTTCCCCCTCAGGCCAGAGACTCCAGGACATTCCTGGGCCGGCTCATAACGGAGCTGCAGCTGCGAGCTCCTGCCCAGTGTGGGTCCCTGCGGAAAGCTCCCTTTGTGCCCCCGCGGATGTGTTTCCAGCGGTTGCCCTTGGAAACCAGGAGTCACTTCCTCCCCCTCTTCCCCTCCTGGCTGGGAGACGCAGGGGTGGGGATAGCACAGACAGAGACGTGGCTGCTGCTTTAGGTGAACTTCCATCAAACCCTCGCAGCTGCCTTGTGAGGGAGGCATGATCATTATCCCCATTTTACAGAGGGAAACTGAGGCTCGGAGGGGCTGTGGGACTTCCCGAGTCACACTGCCATTAGGTGGGCAGCCCCTCTCCCACCCTGAGCCTCCCGAGCTGTGAACACCGGCACGGATTGGCCCACGGCGGTCACAGAGGGGGCATTCGAATGGCCTTCGTGGTCACATAAGGGGCGGGCGAATGGCCTTAGATACATATGTGCCCCGGACCTACCATATAGTTCAGCCCACTTCAAGGGAGAACCTGGGGTGAATGTGTGTTTTTCAAAAGTTCAGGCCCTTGGAGGTTCTTGAACAGCAACAGGAGGTAAAACCCACTGAGGACTTCCTGTGGACCAGGCAGGGTGCCTCCCAGGTATCAACTCACCGTGTTCTCATGACGACCTAGAAGGCGGCTGCTGTCACCATGATGCCACTCCCCAGGGGAAGAAACTCTGGCACAGGGAGGTCTAGCGTGCCCAGGGTCACCCAGAAGGAAGGGGCAGAGCTGGGGTTTGCACGCTGACACTCTGACCCCAGGCGTGCCGAGGGGACAACACTGTCACCAACCAATGGATGCTTTCGGCTCCTTTCCTTCGGAGCCCACAACGAAGTGCTTGCCTCCGTGCTGGCTTGTACACTTTGTGTGTGAACCGTGTTGAACTGAGTTGAATTATGGGCCCTTGGGACCTCACGTGCTCTTGTCAGAGCTTGGATGGCAGCCCCAAATCTTGTCTTCCTTCGTTATAATAAAACTCAGCACGGGAAATTGGAAATTTCCGGCGTTTTAGGGCTTCTTCCTCTCACCCCACCCCCGTGTTCCTCAGTTCTCCAAAGCACCTGGCTGGGGAGAGCGGGGTCTGTTTCGTGTCTCTAAGCCCCGGGAGGGGGTACTGCACAAACGGAACTCTGGAAAACTCCATGCACCGGGTCTTTCCTCTCGGCCCCTCAGCACATCGGGGGAAACGGGAGAAACTGCAGGTGCTGTGGGCTCATTTCCACGTGAAACGCCACACGCAGTTCCTGCGTGTCCCAGGCCCCCAGAGACACACAGCACTTTGTGGTGGAAATGACCTTGTTCTTGCCTCGGTGTCGGGAGCCATTGGAGTAATTGCACGTTTGGTGGGTTGGCTCCTAAGTCAAGGTCAGGGTTTCAAAGACGCGACCTTGTGAATCGGTCACCGTGGCTCGCTGAAGTGCCAGTCCACAGCCCGATGACAACAACCGCTGGCTGAGCGTTTTTTATTGGTGAATAGCAGCTTCACTGAGATATAATCCACCTACCATAGAGTCATATCTTTAAGGTATACCATTGAGGGGTTTTCACAAGGTTCTGTGTTCACAAAGTTGTGCAACCATCACCACAATCAATTTCAGAATACTGCACCCCCAAAAGAAACCTTCTACCCATTAGCAATTATCCCCAATCCCATCTCCTGGCAACCACTAAGCTACTTTCTGTCTCTTTAGATTTATCAGTTCTGGACATTTCATATAAATGGAATTGTTCAACATATAGCCTTTCACGACTGGCTGCTACTTAGCATGATGTTTGCAAGGTTTATCCGTGTTGTAGCATGTGTCAGCGCTTCGTTCCTTTGTATGGCTGAGTAATATATCTGTCCATCAGTTCATGGAAATTTGTGTTCTTCCCACTTTCTGGCTATGAGTGGTTTGTAAAAACAGCTAATAGAGCATAGTGGAGAAAGAGGCTCAATATATATATTTTTAATCTAAATGAAAACAATTTTCCTCTTAAGTTCCTTGTGGTTAGCAACAGTCTCTGAAGACTAGGATTAAAAGGGATCTTGGACGTTTTTAGACCAGCCTTCTTATATTCCCAAGTGGGAAACTGAGGCCCAAAGAAGGGCGGGGGCTTGCCCAAGGGGCAGTCTCAACTAGACAGAACCAGGTACCTGGGCCACCTGCCCTGGGATCCACTCCGTGTGGCCCCGCAGCCAGGCCAGAGCAGTGCAGGCTGGGAGGTGGGAGGTGAAGGGCCCAGGACTCCCATGCAGTGGACGTGAGCTGGTTCTTGAAGCCTCCTCACCTGCCAACAACAGGAGCCCACACAGGCTGCCTCGAGCTAAAGAGGAACCTTTTCAAAAATACGGTTCTAGCCCTAACCGGTTTGGCTCAGTGGATAGAGGGTCGGCCTGTGGACTGAAGGGTCCCAGGTTCGATTCCGGTCAAGGGCATGTACCTTGGTTGCGGGCACATCCCCAGTAAGGGTTGTGCAAGAGGCAGCTGATCACTGTTTCTCTCTCATTGATGTTTCTAACTCTCTATTCCTCTCTCTTCCTCTCTGTAAAAAACGCAATAAAAATTTAAAAAACAAAAACAAAAATACGGTTATAGGGGCCCGAGAGCAGGGAAGCAGTTGGACTCGCTGGGGGCTGACTCGAAGCCTCAGTGGGTGTCGAGCCTCTTCCTGGCTCTTCATTTCTCCATCCGTGCCTGTCTCATCTGTTCCTTGGCTGCAGACTGGCTGCAAACTCATGGTTGGTCCAGATGGCAGACTGGGGCCTCCACTGGCCCCAGACCGATGCATGACAGCTCCCGCCTCCTAACAGCTCCCTGGTATTACATGCGAGGTCCAGAGTCCCGAGAGAGAAAATGCCATCAACCCAGACGTCAGGTGTCCACCCCGGGCACTCAGCTGTGCTGGCCAACATGGCTCTGGTGGCCCCTGGGAGTGTGGTTCTGAGGGATGAGGCGCTGAGCACACACACGCCTCTAGCGTTGTTAGAAGATGAAGGATGCAGCCCATCTCAGATGCAGGAAAATGGAAGTACAGGGGCATAGGTGCCTTACACAGTTGTGGGAAGGGCACTGTAAAGTCGGCACCGGAGTGGCACTGCCACCGTGCCAGAACTAGGGGGCAGGGAGCCAGAATGCACCAGAACTGTTGATTTCAAGAGCTCAGCACCAGAGCTGTGAGCCGGGACCAGGAGGCCACTGCCACAGCTGTGTCTTGACTCCCATAGCAACATGAGCTGGACACTGGGATGCTGGTCAGGCCTCCGGGATTGTGTAGTGCTTGGGCATGGATGCCCCGATTTAACCGGAATGCATCTGATGCGGCAGAAAGGTAGCCGGGCCCTACCTCAATTCTCCTCTTCAAATCAGGGAATCTATTATGAATCCTGAACTTCAGCTGCAAGGGATTCTGGGAGATGCCTCTGCAGGCACTAGTGAAGGAGGTTGGAATGAGGCTGCTGAAGGCCAGCTCAGCATGTCCACTTCCATGTTGTCGTGCAGCCTGGAAAAAAGCAATAACGTTCTGCTCTAAGTTAAGTCTTAACAGATGACTTACCTTAGAGCAGTGATGGGCAACCTTTTGAGCTTGGTGTGTCAAACTTCGCCAAAAAACTGAGCATAACTCGGGTAGTGTGTCACATTGAGGAAAAAACTAACTCCAAGACTCTAGTCACAAATGTTTCATCCTCAGGAGCAGCAAATGTTTCATCCTCGGCATGCGGCCACGTGTCATCAGAAATGGCTACGTGTGTCAGTGCTGACATGCGTGTCATAGGTTCGCCATCACTGCCTTAGAGCAAACCTGGCCAGGGACCCATGTGGCTTCAGTCCCATAGTGAGGCAGAGGAGGGTCAGCCCCAGTTTGTAGCTTGGCCCACACATCCTTCAATCAAGCGTTGCACTCAGCACCTTATGTGCAGTACATAGAGTCTGACAGAGCCCTGCTGAATGGCTGGCGTGGTCCCCACTTCAGGAATGAGGAAACGGGGGCTCAGCAAGCCACACACTGGTGAGCAGATGCCACGGGCAGGGCTGGTACCCAGGCTACCTGACACCAAAGTGCTGTCCTCTGCCTGGTCGCAACGCTGACGTTGGCAAGAGGGCCCTCTGCTGAGTTGGAACGTCCGCTCTGGGATTCAGGGGGCGGCAGGAAGGAAGGGGGCGGGAGGAGGCCAGCTGCTGGGTCTGTGTGGTTTGCAAACCCAGGGACCCGACAGCTCCACCCAAACAGCCATCGCCAGTTTGCTGAGTGTTTAAGGCAGAGAGCCTGCCAGTGGGGAGGAGGAGCAGCAAGTGCTGCCTCCTGGTGCAGCCACTTGGGCAACAGTCTGGCAGTTCCTCAAAGAGTTAAACATAGTCACTGCGTGACACAGCAGTGCCCCCCCTAGCTATCTCTCCAAGAGAAATGAAATGCACACCCCCCAAAACTTCTGAGTGAGCCCCTTCAGCCCCCATCCATTCCTTCAAGTGCAATGTCAGGGACATCTGAGAAATGCTCATATCATGGGCTCATGAGTGTTCACAGCAGCCAAAAAGCAGAAACAACCCAGATACCCAGCAAGTGATAAATGGGTAAACGCAACAGGGCATATCCATAAAGTGGATGATTATTCATCCATAAAAGGGAATGCAGGACTGATATATGCTGCAGCGTGGGTGCACTTTGCAGACATATGGTATTTGAAAGAAGCCAGACACAATGGAATGTCCAAAATAGTCAAGTCTATCGACACAGGTAGATTAGCGGTTGCCAGAGTCTGAGTGAGGAGAGGGGATGGGGGATGAAAGCTTAATGGGTATGGGGTTTTTTCTGGAGGGTGATGAGAGTCTTCAGAATTACATAGTGGTGATAATTACACAGCTTTCTAATTTGCTAAAAACCATGTACGTTTAAGCAGGTAAATTTGATGATATGTTAATCATATTGTTTTTCAGTGGAGTTCATCTAAACTGGTGATTCTCAAAAAGTGGTTCCAAGACAATAGCATTACCAGGACCTGGGATCCTATTAGCAATGCAAATTCTTGGCCCCCCTCTGCCCCCCATTTCACCTGCCAAATCATTAGCTCTGGGGCTCTAACAAGCTCTGCAGGGGGTTCCGATTTATATTCAGGTTTGAGAACCACTGGTCTGGAGCTATGCTCTCTAGATCAAGAAAACACTCCTACTTCCAGGGTCCGTGAGTATCTACTTGACAACGTCCAGTGACACCCACATCCCCACGCGCCTCAAGTTAACCACTCCCTTCATTGGACTGGCTAGTTAGTTGACTGTCCAAGTTAATTTGTTTGAAGTTTTTCACAAGCAACTGCATCTGTTCATAATTTATCCTTCACTATGATTAGTCATCTGTTTTGTTACAGTTCATTTTAAAGATTTTTTTACATAATTAAATTGTCATTTTCTACTTCAAAAGAGAAATCTGAAAGCTTAGGGAAAGAACAATAGCAGCCCTTTTTCCTCTTGCTGATGTTTGCATGTTTATCAGAGCCCATGATATGAGCATTTCTCAGATGTCCCTGACATTGCACTTGAAGGAATGGATGGGGGCTGAAGGGGCTCCTCGTGCTGTTGGGACGATGTCCCTGGGTATAGACATTGTTCCATTACCCCAGAAGGCCCAGACCCTGTTATCATTGAAACCATGAATTAGTTCAGACTCTCTTAATGTTAGAGAAACCCGATTCAGGCAAGTTTAAGCCAGAGAGCTCCCAACTTTGTTCCTTTTTCAAGATGGGTTTGGCTATTCTGGTTCCCTTGCATTTTCATAATAATATTAGAATCAGCTTAATTTCTGCAAAAAAGTCAGCTGGAATTTTAATAATTTTATATTGAATCCGTAGATCACTTTGGGGAATATTTCCATCTTAACATTAAGTCTTTCGATCCCTGTACAGTACGTCTTTCCATGTATTTAATCCGTCTCGAATTTTCTTCAATGACATTTGATAATTTTCAGCATGTAAATCATGTACTTCTTTTGTTGTATTGATTCATAAACATTTTTTCCTTTTTGATGGTATGGTAAATTATCTCCTTAATTTCATTTTTGGATTGTTCATTGCTACTATATATAAGTACACCTGAATTTTGTATATTGATCTTGTATCTTGCAACTTGGCTGATCTTCTTTGTAGTTCTAACTATTTTTTTGTGTATTGCTTGGAATTTTCTTTATATAAGATCATGCCATCTACAAATAGGGATACTTTTCCTTCTTTCTTTCTAATCTGAGTGACTTTTATGTGTGGTTTTTTTTTTCTTGCCTAGTTTCCCCAGCTAAACCTTCCACACAATGCTGACCTGGTCTAAAGAGTAAGAGCACACTTCCTCATCTTGTTGAAAGCTTTCAGTCTTTCACCATTAAGTGTGATGTTAACTGTGGCTTCATTGTAGATGCCCTTTACCGAGTTGAGGAAATTATCTTCTATTTCTAGATCATTGAGTGTTTTATGATGAAAAGGCGTTAGATTTTGTCAAATGCCTTTTTTGCCTTGGTGGACATGATTGCAGTTTTGCCCTTTATTCTGTTACCCTGGTATATTGGAGGGGTTAAATTTCATATGTTGAACAAGCTTGTATTCCTGTGATAAGTCCCACTCGGTCCAGGTGTATAATAATTTTTATATGTTATTTGATTCAGTTTCCCAGAATTTTGTTAAGGGTTTTTGCATCTGTCTTCATAAGGGATATTGGTATGCAGTTTTCTGTTCTCTTGGTGTCTGGCTTTGATATCAGGGTAACAGTGGCTTCATAGAGAGTGCTTGGAAATGTTCCCTCTCCTTCTATCTTTTGGAAGAATATTTGAAGGATTCATGCTGATTCTCCTTTAAACATTTGGTAGAAATCACCATGAAGCCATCTGGTCCTGGCTTTACTTTAAAGGAAGTTTTTTTTTATTATTATTACTATGTCAATCTCTTATTATAAATCTATTCAGCTTTTCTATCTTCTTTAGTCAGTTTGGGTAAGTTTCTGTCTTTGTAGAATTTTGTTTGTTGTACCTACATTATCTAATTTCTTGGGCACAATTGTTCATCATATTCCTTAATAATTCTTTTTATTTCTGTGAGGTTCATGGTGATGACCCTCTTTCATTCCTGATTTTAGTAATTTGAATCTTTTCTCTTTTTTTGCTTGGTCATTTTGACTAAAGGTTTGTCAATTGTGTTGATTTTTTTTAAACAACCAACCTTTAGTTTCATTGATTCTTTCATTTTTTAATTTTCTTTTTCATTTATTTCCACTTCAATCTTAATTATTTCCTTCTTTCTGTTTTCTTTGGATTCAATTTGCTCTACCATTTTTGTTTCTTAAGGAAGAAATTAGGTCACTGATTTAAGATCTTTAATATAGTCATTTGTAGCTATAAAGTTCTAAGCACTACTTTAACTGCATCCCAAAGGTTTTGGTATGTGGCATTGTTATTTTCATTCATCTCAAAGTATTTTCTAATTTCCCTTGTGATTTCTTCTTTGACTCATTGGTTACTAAGGAGTGTGCTATTTAATTTTCACATATTGGTGAATCTTCCAATTTCTCTTCTGTTATTGATTTCTAATTTCTTTCCATTGTGGAATGATTGTAGAACATACGAGGCATGATTTAAATCCTTTTAAACTTCTTGATGCTTGTTTTATGACGTAACATCATTTAATCTGGAGAGTGTTCCATGTGAATTTGAGATGAATGTGTATTCTTGAAGGTAGATATTAAGGTTTTCCATCAGATTTGGGAAGTTTTTTAATATGAGTTCTTCAAATATTCTTCCTTCCCCTTATTCTCTCTCCTCTCTGCCTGGCACCCTCATTGAGCCTATGTTGGCATGTTTGATGGTGTGCCATAGATCTTTGAGACATAGTTCATTTCTCTTTATTCTTTTTCTTTCTGTTCCTGAGACAAGATAATCTCATTGACCTACTTCAAGGCTAATGATATTTTTCTTCTTCCTACTCAAATCTACTGTTGGGCCTCTCTAGTGAATTTTTCATTTTAGTTATTGTACTTTTCAATTCCAGAATTTTTTTTGCTTTTTTCATACTTTTTTATTCTGATATTTTATGGTGATAAATTATTTTCATACTTTCATTTTTTAGGCATTTAAAAAACTTCTTTGTGCATATTTTAAAATATCTGATTTAAAGTCTTTGTCTAGTAAATCCAATGTCTTGAATTCCTCAGAGATAGTTCTTAATGACTGCTTTTTTCCCTGTGTATGGGTTGTATTTTCTTCTTTCTTTGCATGTCTCCTAAATTGTTGTTCTTATTGTTGTTGGAAACTGGACATTTAAAATAATGTAATTTGACAACTCTAGAAAACATACTCTTCTCCCTTCAAGTCTGCTTATTGTTACTATTTTTTGTTGTCTTTTGTTTAGTGACTTTTTTCAAATCATTCTGTAAAGCCTGTATTTTTTGTTGCATGTGGCCACTGAAATACCTGCTAGGTTAGCCCAGGGTCATGAAATGATTGCGCAGGGATTTCCTGAGGTGTCTGGATCCAGTGAGTCTCCCAGTCATCACTGACGGGTTCTGTGAATTTGGGGGCAGATCTTCAACACTCAGGCAGGCCGTTTACGACCCCACTGCAGCCTTTACTTCTTCCTTGCTCAGAACCTCGATGTTAGGTCGGGGTGAAAGCTCAGAGCATTCTCAAACCGTTCCTAAGCATTCGAGTGATCCTTGGCACAGCCCTATACATGCTTGTGGTTTTCAGGTTCCCAGAAATATGTAGGAGCTTTGCGAAGCCCTCTATAGATACCACATTCCCCAGCTTTTCCTCATATGTTTTTTGGTTCACTATTGTCTGTCCTCTTACCCACCACCTTCAGCAGCGTGATCACGCTCAACAATGGCCTCTGATTATTTTCAAGGAAGAGGCTATTCACATTGGCTGAGCTCTGGTTCAGGTAAAAGGACATCCTTGGAAGCGGGACCTTCCAAGATTGCACCAGACAGGTCAAATAATGCCCCTTCTCTGGGAATGGACTTAGAAGGAGCTCCATCCTTCTCCTGCACCCTCCAGTGGAGTCCTGGCTGCTGTCTTCAAGGCTTCTGCAGAGCTGGTGAGAGGGAATGGAAACAGGGCACATTAAAACGCCACAGAGCTTGCTGTTCTTACTGAGACCCAGTCAATGTTCTTAAGGAAACACTCCCTGGATTGCTACAAGCCTTTGGTTTCCAGAGTTCTGAAAAGGGTTGATTGTGACCATTTTGGCCAGTGTTCTCGCTGCCTCTATGGAGCAGAGAATTTTCGAGGTCCCCTCCACATTTCAGTGGCATCACCCACGAGCTGGTTGTGAGCCTGCCTATGCACACCATGCCCAGTGGCTTATGAAGCACACCACGCTTGTACTGGGTGGTTTTTGGAGGCCGCCTTTCCTTGGGTAAAGTGTTTGTGGATTCCTTTGGTAGGAGCCAGTGAGGTCATACCCGCATTTTAGTCTTGCACCTGCCGCGGGCTGAGTATGTGACCTTGGAGCAAAGGAGCTGAAATTTCCAGAGTACCTACTGTGTGCCAGGCTGGGCTCTCCCTTGGCTGAGTATTTTATGTACACGGGAGTGTGTTACGTACATCGTGTCATGTCCTTCTTGCCACAACCAAGAAAGAGAGAATGCTCCCATTGAACAGATGAAGAAACTACTAAAGACAAAGAACTTGAGACTGTGCCTGGTACACATGGCAACTATTTCATGCATTGATTATTGTGTTGTTATTGTTACTGCAGCTGTTATTATCAGAGGAGGAAGTAGAGTTGATGAGATTCCTCCAGGCCATTTGAATGCCAACCCAGGTCTGTCTGATTCCAAAGCCCATCCAAATTCCACATCCCCATTCCAGCTACCCTGGGCAAGTCTGTTCCCACTCTGGGTCTCACTTAACTTACTCTGAAGGATTTGGACCGACTGAAGTTATTCAACAAATACTTAATGGATTGTGGTGCTAAGAGCACTTTTGGGGTGACATTATGGAGGTATGTGATTCTGTGAGATCAGTTGCTCAGAGTCATATTGGCAGCATTCTCTTGTTTGACTTGAAAAAAAAATAGACAGACAGGTAGACTGACAGGTGTGTAACCCAGTGTGTGCTTCTCTCTCCTCCCTTCTTGCTCCGTCCCATCCCCCTGCAGAGGCAAGAGGGGACAAAGCCAAGTGGGTGTTCACCTGGCCGCTCATCTTCCTCCTGTGCGTCACCATCCCCAACTGCAGCAAGCCCCGCTGGGAGAAGTTCTTCATGGTCACCTTCCTCACTGCCACGCTGTGGATCGCCGTCTTCTCCTACCTAATGGTGTGGCTGGTGAGTGGCGGGAGCCAGGTGGACCGGACAGACAGCCCCTGCCCAGCACCTGCTGGAGGGGGGAGAGCGAACTCAGGCACTGCTGTGCCACCTTGAGCTAGTTGCCACCCTCCTTGACCTTGGCTTATTTTTCAGTGAGAAGGGGTATTGGCAGAGGTGCATGCTGCTGAGCTCTGCACCAGGGATGCCCAGACAGATACAGTGTGGCACTTGCATGCAGTGCAGGCACGGGGGGGGGGGGGGGGGGAGATGAGCCTTCGCACCCGGCAGGATGGGCAGATAATATGGTGGGGGTGACATGGACTATAAGTCAAGGACTGGGCCTGAACCCTTGAAGATGTCACTGTGAAGAGCTGTAGAGAGCTCATCACTAGGCCCCCGCCCTTTCCAGGGTCCCGGGGGAATGTGAGGGAGACTGGCGTTAGTGGGAGATGAATATAAGCAGCCCTTCTATGCTCCTTGCCAAGGGATATTCCTCTCCCCCTTCTGTGTTCAGGCACATGTATAAACTGTATATAAACTCTTTTAGTCCTCATAACAACCATTTTTATGATGCCCATTTTACAGATGAAGAAACTGAGGCAGAGAGATTGAGTAATTTGCCCAGTTAGTTATACAATTAGCATCTAATACACAGTTACATCATTAGTGAGTTCTAGGTTGGGATTAGAGCCCTGGTCTGTTGTTCTCCTGAGTCCATGATCTCAACCCACTGTCCTGAACTGCCTCTCAGTTTATTTCTGGAATTTTTAATGCCATTTGAGCTGGAGTTTTGCAGGGGGCGAGGCCCGGGCATAGCTCCTGGTCAGCTCCCTGGCCACTCATCACAGCTCTCAGTACAAACCTTCATTGGCTGGGGGATCCTTCCTTTCTTTTCCCTTCTCCATCTCTTCTTCCTCCTCCTCCTTCCTTTCCCCCTCCCCCCCCCCCTTCCCTGTGGGGAGGCCAGGAGCACACAGAGCAGATGTGGTACAGGATGGCTGCATTTCTGTTGTTGTGGAGCTTACTGTCCGCTTTCCCTCTCCTTCTCACACCGATGCGGCTGCAGAAAGGGCGAGCGAGTCTTCGTTTCACAGGCGGAAGGGCCACCGCTCCCTTAGCCGGAGGGGAGCAGCGTGGTGGGGAAAGGTGGGCTGAGGGGGTCACATGGCAGTGGATTTGAACCCTAGTTTTGCCACTTAGGTTCCATGAGACTTAGGGAGGTGGCCAACGTCTCTGAACCATGGCCCCCCTCTGCAAAACGGGGAAGATCCTCCCTGTCTGACAAGGTGACTGGGGGAAGGAGAAGTCTCTGCGCAGGCGCCATGCTCTGAGCTGGCAGCAGAGAAAACTCATAACTGAGGATATCAGCTGCCTGCACCATGAGACACAGCCAGCACTGCTGCTCCAAGCTTGGTCAGATGCAGGCGAAATAGATGCTGGGGTGTGTGTGTGTAGGTGTGCGTGTACCTTTGTGCATGTGTGCCAGTGTATATGTGCGTGTGTGTGCACCTGTGTGTATGTGTGCTAGTGTGTGTGCGTGTGCGTGCACCTGTGTGCATGTCTGCTAATGTGTATGTGTGTTTTTGTTCGTGTGTGCGCCTGTGTGTGTGTTTCGGGTGGGGGAAGAGCTGGAGCTAGCTATTACCCAAACTTCCCAGAAAGGATGTCGGTCTGAGATAACGAAAACTATGCCTTAAATGAATATAATTTGCAAACTTAAAATTTTCCCAGTAGGGTTAAAGGCCAGCGCATCTTTACATTTGATTTTTTAAAATCCAGTGATATCTCTTACTAAAATGCATTCCCAAAACAACATTGCAGTAAAAAAAAAAAAAAAAAAAAAAAGCATTTCATGATATTTGGGTGGGTATGAGAATTAGGGAAGATGAAATGAACGAATGTGTGAAATTTTTTTCTTCTCTAATTACTGAAAATACAGTATTATTAAATCAGTTCTGCTAATTAGCAGTGAGTTTGGACACTTAGTAACTCTACCACCCCCACTTTTTTTTAATTAAATCTTTATTGTTGAAAGTATTACATATGTCCCCCTTCCTCCCCCATTGACGCCTTCTAGCCTGCCCCACCCCCACTTCTTAAAGCAGAGTCTTAGCAAACGGCCTGGCAGGAGTCCGAGGACCCTCCTTGCTCAGGCCTCTCCCCTTGGCTGTGGACTTCAGCTGGCCTCCGTTTAGGGGAATTTCTACTACAGACAATAGTGGAGTGCCACAGGGTAGCCTAATTTCTTTTTTTATCCTCACCTGAGGATATATATTTTTTATTTTTTTTAGAGAGAGAAACACCAATGTGAGAAAGAAACATCAATGTGAGTGAGAAACCTCCATCAGTTGCCTCCCATACACACCCCAACCAGAGATCAAACCTGTAACCTGCGTATGTGCCCTGACTGAGAATCAAACCCATGACCTTTTGTTTGTACAGATGAAGCTCCAACCAACTGAGCCATCAGGCCAGGGCCGCATGTTAGCCTAATTTCTACCCAAGCAAGACGTGCCAGCCCTTTGGGGGAAAAATTATTGAATGTATATCCCAAGGAAACAGAAACACCAGTCAGAAAGGACATATGCACCCCTGTGTCCATAGCAGCACGATTCACCATAGCTAAGATTTGGAAACAGCCTAAGTGTTCATCAGCAGATGAGTGGATTGAAAATCTGTGGTACATCTACACAATGGAATACTACACTCTAAAAACGAAGGAACTTTTACCATTTGCAGCAGCATGGATGGAACTGGAGAGCATTATGCTAAGCGAAATAAGCTAGTCAGAGAAAGATAAATATCACATGATCTCATTCGTATGTGGGATATAATGATCAATATAATTTGATAAGCAAGAATAGATCCAGAGACAAATGGCAGGGGAGGGGGGTCAGTTAGAGAACAACCAAAGGACTTGTATGCATGCATATTAGCATAACCAATGGACACAGACACTGGGGCGGTGGGGGCTTGCCCGGGGTGGGAATGGCTTGGGGGAGGGGGGGTCAATTGGGGGAAAAGGAGACTTACGTAAAACTTTAGACAATAAAAAAAAATTATTGAACGTGTCAAAATGGAGGGACATTCTAAATGGATCATCCCGGCTGGCACCCTGGCACAGCTGGGGAGACTGAGGACAAGAGAAGACTGAGCACCTGGAAGGATAGGAGGTCCCAGGGCTGGGTCCAGGGCAAAGAGACAGTTGGTAGCATCTTTGCTCCTAAACACCTGGACATAGTGTGCACATGCGCACATGCACGCATGCACACGCACGCACACGTACACACACACACACACACACACACCCCTTTCCTTCCTCCTTCCATCCTTCAAGTTCTCAGCCAGGTAGTAGGATGATTGGAGAAAGAAAAGGGAGGCATCCCCAGGAATGCGAGATAACCCAGGTCCTGTGTGTGTGATGTCTGGTACGGCCTTAAAACCCGTCAGCCACAGCCTGCTGTGCTTGCGAAGGCCTTCGTGGCCACCCTCCTCAGAGTCTCTTCTTGCACAGCCCGAGCAGGCCAGTCCGTGTGTGCTCTGCCCTGCGCTCTGAGACAAGCACATCCTGCCATCCTGGTGATGCTCCCCAAAATGCTTATTACTCCTATAATGGGGGGGGGGAGGGGAAGAACACTCATAAGATGTTTTTTTTAATTTTTAATTTTTTTAAAAGTATATTTTATTGACTTTTTACAGAGAGGAAGGGAGAGGGATAGAGAGTTAGAAACATCGATCAGCTGCCTCCTGCACACCTCCTACTGGGGATGTGCCTGCATCCAAGGTGCATGCCCTTGACCGGAATCGAACCTGGGACCCTTGAGTACACAGGCTGACACTCTATCCACTGAGCCAAACCAGTTAGGGCAACGTAAGATGTTTTTAAAACAAAACCCTATCCAGACTTTTTCATTGGTCACAGCAGGACTATTTTCAAGTGAAAAGCACTCAGGATAAGCAGCGCTCCCCCTTCTGCAGGTGACGATTATCGGGTACACATTTGGGATCCCCGACGTCATCATGGGCATCACTTTCCTGGCGGCGGGCACGAGCGTTCCAGACTGCATGGCCAGCTTAATCGTGGCGAGACAAGGTACCCATCGCGTCTCAGCCCCCGCGCCATCGGCATCACCCTGCAGCCCCTCACCCCCGCCCCAGTTACAGCTCACAGCTCTTAGGACGTGCAGTTCAGTTCAGCCATGGAGGAAACTGTGACGGCTGGAAAGCACGTGTCGGGCTCCACCCATAGGGAGAATGCTCCCGGGACGAACTCCAGGCCTCGAGAAGCATTTGCGTGCGTGCAGTTGTATAAAAATGAACTTGTTCTGAAATCCCCAATGTGAGGTTGCAGAGGGCTGAAGCCCAGTCTTCTTTTTTAAAAATATTTTTTAATTGATTTCAGCAAGAGGAAGGGAGAGGGAGAGATAGAAACATCAATGATGAGGGAGAATCATTGATCGGCTGCCTCCTGCACGGCCCCTACTGGGGATCGAGCCCACAACCCGGGTATGCATCGTGACTGGGAATCAAACCGTGACCTCCTGGTTCATAGGTCGATGCTCAACCACTGACCCATACCAGCCGGGCTGAAGCCCAGACTGCTGCTAGCTAACGAGGTAGTAACGAGGAATGTTCTGGTCCCAGGAAGGCAGAGTGGGGGTGTCCTGTACCTCCAGCTGTTTTCCTCTGCTTCTTCGAAGTTCTAGAACTTGTGCAGTGTTTTGGCTCATTCGGTCATTTCTCTGGGGGCTTCCCCAGCGGCGTGGGTTGAGCCAGCTGAGCAGGACCTGCGTGCCCTCTGCGGGCAGGACCAAAGAGCCAGCCTTTGTTTACCGCTGCCGTCCAGCGCGGACTCCCCCAGGTCTCCCTCCACGGATGACAGTTTGAAAGCCTGGGGGCCCGGGGTGTGACTGTGGAGTGAAATCTCAGAGCAGACAGGGGAGGAGAGAGGCGCCCAGCGGAGAACTTGGCTCTGGGGAGAGGGAAAGGGGGCCGTGCGTTCCTCACCTTTGGAAGCGAGCCCTGCCAGAGATCCTCCCAGGGCAGCCTGTGCAGAGCGGGCAGCCGGCCAGGCCTGAGAGGCCTCGTCCTCTCCTCCCAACCGCGTTACACCTCCGACCTGGCCGGCTGGGGCCGCCTCCTCGCCCTCTGTCCTTGCCTGGTAGACGACCACCTCCAGGTCCCCATGACGTCCTCCCTGCGCTGTCTGTGTCCACGTTTCCCCCTTTTCTAAGGAAACCAGTCATGTTGGATTAGGGCCCGCCCTGGTGACCTCACTTTGGGTATCTCTGCAGAGACCCTGTCTCTAAACCAGGTCACATTCTGAGGCCCTAGGGGTTAGGACTCCAGCATACGAGCCTTGGGGGTCACCCTTCAGCCCATCCCAGGCCCCTGCGGACTTCCTGAGGGAGTGGGTCTTGGATCTCGGAAGAAGGGTTTAGAAACGTGGGGTCTGGAAGAAGGCGTTCCTGTGAAGGGACGGCACTGACAGAGCAGTTAAGGGGAAGAACAAGGGTTCCCCGTGACCTGCTCCTAGTGAATGACACGTGGCCGTTGCCCCCTCCAGGCCTGGGCGACATGGCGGTCTCTAACACCATAGGGAGCAACGTGTTCGACATCCTCGTGGGACTTGGCATACCGTGGGGTCTGCAGACCATGGTTATCAATTACGGATCCACGGTAAGTTCCTCGCGCCTCCTTAGCAAGCGAGCCAGGCGCCAGGCACGTGCGTTTCACGGGAATGATGGTGCTGTGGGCCTTTCCCAGCCGGCGGCGCTGGGAGCCACACCCCCGCCCTTCTCCTTGGCACCCCAGTGCCCACTTTCCACAAAGGCCTCCAGAGCAGCCTGAGCGGGGCCTGCAGGGGAAGCCCCTGAGCCCAGCCTCATCGGTGCTTTTGCCCCGTATCTCAGCCGCGGCCGGGCCTGTCCCCTCCCGGTCCTTTCCTCCGACAAGCAGAGTCCAGGCTCGAATCCACAGCCACCTGCTCACCTGGAACGGGCTTTCCAGGTGGGGGAGGGGATAAGCTGGGCTTGCAGATGGATGGGCCCTGAGCAGCCCGGAGAGTCAGGCCTGTGTTTGTTTCTGCAGGTGAAGATCAACAGCCGGGGCCTGGTCTACTCCGTGGTGTTGTTGCTGGGCTCCGTGGCGCTCACCGTGAGTTTTTACATTTCCAAAAAAAAAAAAAAAAAAAAGCCTCATGCTTCATTACAGCGGATCTACCCGGTCACTTAGGTGTCTCTGAAAGCCCTCTTTCTTCCCCCTGGCAGTGAGAGGCAAAGCTGGGGAAACATAGAAATTCAGATACCGCAGACACAATCTGTGCCAATCATGTTGCAAAGTGCCCTGGTTGGTGTTGCTCAGTGGTTAGAGTGTTGGCCCATGCACGGGCTGTGATCCCTGATCAAGGGCACGTACCTGGGTTGCAGATTCCATCCCCGGCCCCACTCAGGGCTGGTGCAGGAGGCAACCCATCGATGTGTCTCTCTCACATCGATGTGTCTCTCGCTCTCCCTCCTTTGCTCTCTTCCACTCTCTAAAAAGTCAAAAGAAAAAAAACTATCCTCAGATAAGAATTGACAGAACAAAAATAAGAAGAATGTTGGCACCCACCACTGCACTCTTCCCTGGACAACTAAGAAGTCACAGAGGAAAGGAATTCGGTCTCCTCTCTGGGAGAGAAGTCCTCCCCCAGCTCATCGGATGGGGGCACGTGGCCAGGCCTGGGGACTGGCACACGGTAAAACTCAGGTTTCTATACTCCATGTGCCCAGGACTGTGCTCAGCTCTTTACTTCTGCTGATTTGTCAGTCCTTACAAACACCGGGTGACACCAATCCCATTTCACAGAAGAAAGCAAGGCTCAGGGGTTGAGTGACTTGCCCAAGGTTAGGAAGTGGCAAAGCTGGGTTGGAGCCCGGCGTGGCCTATCTCTGTAGGTAGGGCCCGTGACATTGCTCCGATGGGGTGACTATGATCCCACCGTGAGGAGCCTCAGTTCAGGGGTAAGAGCTGTGGAGAGTCTGGGGAGAATTTAGAATGAGGGTGTGTTCCAAACTGTCCCTCCAAACACACATGCACATGCACACACACACACGCACATGCACACGCACACACATGCATAGGAGAAGGCAGTCCAAGTTGAAGTTTGCCAGACTGAGCCATCAGGAGCCTTGGAAGAGGGCTGAAGAAGGCCGTGGCTACCAAGTTCTGAAGCAAAGGGAGGACCTGGCGGAAGACCCAGCTGATGCTAGAGAGGGTCTGGGATGGGGAGGGCCTGTTCCCTGAGGGCAGCTGGCGTGTGTCCCCCCCAGGGCTGGGCCAGGGTCTCGCCTGGCCGCGGACAAGTCTGAAGCCTGCAGGGCTTGCGCTGACCACAGCAAGGCTCTGCCTGGCGTCACCCCTCTGCTCCCGCCCGCGCTCTGGAGGAAGTGACGGGGTCCTGGTTTGTGTGTCGTTTCCCGGTACAAAGGCCTTTCGTCTGTATCTCTCTGCCCCGGCCCAACCCCCCTCGCCCTCTCTCCCGCCAGGTCCTGGGCATCCATCTCAACAAATGGAGACTGGACTGGAAGCTGGGCGTCTACGTGCTGGTCCTCTACGCCATCTTCCTGTGCTTCTCCATCATGATCGAGTTTAACGTCTTCACCTTTGTCAACCTGCCGATGTGCCGAGAAGACGACTAAAGCCGAGCTCTGCCCGCTGGGAGCTGCTCCGGACACCGGCCTAGCGTCCTCCCCTCGCTCCCTCCCCCTCTGCGTCCCCCGCACGGGCAGCCGCCGGCTGTCTTTTCTGACACTGGAAGGAAGAGCCATCATGGTCTTTGGCCCCGGGCCAGGCTGCTGGGCATCCTCCTCCTCCTCGGAGTTAGTTCTGCCCCCCCAAAAGGCGAGATGCAGGGGCCGCTATTTGAGCATCTTTTGCGGTCACAGGGATGTGGCGCGTGTCCCGTCTCTCTCGGACACTTCGGTCAGAAGGACTTCGGGGTGCGGTTTGTCTTTCTGTTTCGGGCGTCCTGAGAGATGAGGTGGTCGGTGACGGTGAAGTCTCCCGGGGCACGTGCAGAATGGGAATGTGGTCCTCCAGTGACTCCTCCGGGCCAGAGGGGGGCGTTGCTTAGGCAACTTTTGCTGCAAAGAGACGAAGAGCCCACTGCCGCTGGAGCAGGGGTCTCCCCCTGCCAGGGGTGTGGGGCTGTGATGGCGGACACCCCACTCCTTTTTCTAGACCAACTGGAAGAATGGAAACAGTTTTTCAGGTTTGTTTATTGTTGTTTTTACAGCAGAAGCGAGAAAACAAGAACACAATATTCTCCTCCTTGTATTGATGCACTCGGAGAATGAGCAATGATCTATTAAAGACGAAATGTCCTGCAGATCATCATACTTGAAAAAATATCATTCCGTACAAAATGGGGACCAAAACGGTAACACTCGCGGAAAACGGGTCCTGTGTGTGTGGGTGGTGGTGCATGGACGCTGACACGCTTGGCTTGGAGCTTGGGAAGGAGGGAGAGACTGACCTCGGAACGGGTGCTGATGCAGACGGGCGGAGCTCGTAGTTCACAGCCATACGTTCCAGGCCTTCCGTGGGAGGCGACGCGCTGTCACTTGGGGTTTGTCGTTGCTTTGTTAATGCCCGACTCTCAGAACCATCCTGTGGAAAGACCCAAATGTTGATCTGCCCAGCAAATCTCATAGCCCACTGAGCGGGAAGGAGGGTGCCAGCACTCGGTTCACGACCAGAAGAAAGAGGTCCCGGAACCGGGACTTGGAATGTTTAGAGCTAAGTTTCTTGAACCTTACAGTTTGCTACATGGGAAAGGCCCAGGGCGGGAGGCTGATTCAAAGATAGAAAAATATTAATTTCCGATCGCTTCCGAGCTCTCAAATATATATTAAAAAGGTTTATGAACACAAACCATTTGTGGTTTCTGAAAAGAGAGCACAATTCATTTTATACGTATAGAGGTATTCTTATTTTTGTAATGTTTCTATCGCAGACGTCTATCCGATTCGATGCACTTTTAACACTAAGCTATTTTGCACGGAAGACTGAGTGGGAATCACCCGGGGTGGTGAGAGGAAGGGGGGTTTTTAGTGATGATTCACGCTGGTGATGGGGTGAAATCCAGGAGCTGATTCCTTCCGGAGACACAGCAGTTGTGACCCGAGGTGGGGCTTGGGGCTGTGCTCTTTAAGGCCTCTCGGATTTCAGCAGGAGGAAGTGTTCAAGCATGTGTCCTTTAGTGAGCGTGAGCCTACGCTGGGCCTGAACTCCGTCTCCAGGCTTCCCTCCTGGATTTAGAGCAGTGTTAGCAGCTACACCACATGAAGGCTTCTCTTTGCTGCTCTGTCTAGCTATGGGGCTCCGTGGTCTTCAAGTTGAGGATAAAGGTGATTTTCCTAAGAAATTAGCTAAGTGGGAGGCCAGGGAGGCCATAGGTCATCGTTATTAACTTAAGATGCAAGGGGTGTCAGGGCCCGGGGACACTCTCTCCTCTTAGCATACTAGTAGCTGGCCTGGTCCCTCCGTCTTTACAGACTCATTGGGTTTCAAAGCACATCTGTCTCTATCTTTATTCTCAACCCCCCTCTCTCCCTCCCCCCATAACATAAGTAGGGATTATTCTCCCCTTTAACAGAAAAATTAGTCTTGGAGAAGTGACTCTAGGTCACAGTAAGTAGCAGAGCAGGGACTGAACTCCAGATTGTCACCCACTGTGGCTCAGCCAGTCCAGTGGGGTGGCCATCCTTGGGGGGTGAGTGGGGGGCAGGCTGTGCATGTGTGAGTATGTTTTTGCCCTTGTGGTTTTTATCATTTGAGTTAAAACTCCATCAGATATTTACCATATTTTCCGGCATATAAGATGACTGGGCATATAGAAGATTTTCCTGGGTTAAAAAGTCATCTTATACACCGGAAAATACGGTACTTGATTCCTGGGTGCCCCAACTCATATCCTAATATCTATCCCTATCCAATGTCCCTACATTTTTCCTGATAAAGGGAAATAGTTTCAGCTGCAAGACGCAGGCCACATGGCATGGCCCCAGAATGGTATCCCTGCTGTGTCACTGGTCTGAACGCGTGTATCGTTTTCAGAAAACACATCCTAAGTACCGGCTTTTCCTCAGCAGAATCCTCCCGAGATTATAAAGTACACTGCAGTTACCGTTTGAGACTAAAAATAATGTGTTTAATATGCAGAGCACTCCTGGTTAATTCTCTTTTGACTTTAAAGTGCCAATGTCACCTCCTTAAAGGGTCGATGCATTTATTGTGCTTAGGAAACTATATATACACTGTACGTGAAAATGTCTCTTTTCAAAAATATTTTTCCATCACACGTTTAAAGAACTGCTTGATTAATTAGGCCTTCATTTTAAAATAATGCTTTTTTTCACCATGCAGGAATACTCCCTTTTCTCCCCCAAGCTAATTAGCACGGGGTAATTACACTGCTACCAAAATGGGCAATTAAAAAAAATTAATTTAGCTCTTGTAATTGGGGGGCAGAAGAAGAAAACAAACAATTGCCCTCAGATAGAAAATGTCTGTAGAAGCAGGAGCAGGCGTTCCTTCTGATGTCTGGTTTGGAATTCGCCCTAACCAGCCCGAGCGTGGTCTGAGCGGAAGGTGTGTGGTATCTTGAGAACCTGGCCCTGAAGGAAAGTTCTGGGTCAGCTGCAGTGAGAGACTAATGGTTAAGGGCATTTCAGGGGCAGGGCGGCGGGGGGGGGGGGGGGGGAGGGGGGGGGGGTCAGACTCCTCCCACCCTTCCCATAAGCCACCATCAGCTGGCCTCTGTGTTTCCTTTCCGTCCGTCCGTCCGTGAACACGGGCCTTGCTACCCTGGTGATTTTCCATCTGCTCCTGCCGCCACCTGTTAGGGCGATTTCTCGCTCTGCCTGTCAATCCCCTGCCTTTACAGACCTGAGCAGCTGATTGGGCACCAGGCCTCTGAGTTAACCTAGGCCCGGTGTGCACGTCCCTCTAGGGCGCCGTGGAGACCCCGACCAGAGACCCCTCCTGGGCTCCCAGGCTCCAGGGCCTCTTCCCCTGGATGAGGATTTGAAAGCCTTGTAGCATCCGCAGAAGCCCAGCACTCAGGGACACTGGAGTCACCCCCAGGCTGGGACCAGGGGGGAGTGGGTCCTTCTTTCCTCCGGGTCTTTCTCTTCCCTGAGTCCTAGGGCCCCTCCCTGTCCTGAGGGTGGGGTGCACACAGGTGAGATGGACTGGGAGAGGGTGAGTTCCCTGCCTCCTTCCCCAGGTATGAAATGGACTAGTGGGTTACGGTGCTGGGCAGTGCGGGGTCTGCTGTCACAATTGGGAACTTTCCCCCGGGAGTTGGGGGGAGCATAGCAGAGCCCTGCAGCTGGTGCTGGTGACCCTCAGTGCGCGGTGCCCTCCCCAGCCTGACCCTGAGGGCACTTAGGGCTGGGCGTGGTCTCTCCCCTTCCACCCACCTCTCATTCCCTCTCGCCAGGACCCTCCCCGGCTGGAGAATGTGACAGGCTCCAGCAAATGCCTGTTGCTTGAAGACACCAAGAACTTGCCTGTTGGGGTGAAAATCGTCAGGGGGTTGTTCCCATGTGCCGTGATGTAGATATTCCCAGTCCCTCTAGTGCAAACATGTCAAACCCAAAGGCTAACACGGGCCAGATAAACAAGGCTTAAGTGTGTGTGGGCCGCAAGAAAACAAAAGCTTCAATTTTCATAGAAACGTTAGGTTTATTTCAACAGAGACATGCTGAATACAAAGGGCTGAAATAAATGAGTCATGGTTAACATAAAATAATAGAACATTTTAATAAAAATTAATACTTTTTCTTGAACATTAGCTTACCGGACACTGAATAACTGCACAAATTATTAAGGGTAACGCAAATAAACCTATTTTTCTTGTTCTTCGAAAGCAAAATATTTCCTGTTGCGCACACCAAACAAGTCAGTCCAAGACCAATGACATGGCCATCGGCTGCTAAAATATTCGCTGCTAGTATTAGTGGAGAGAAATGGTGCGCCTGCGCAGAAGGCGCATAAGGGAAATGAATGCAACACGATTATAGTAATCAGTCATTAGCGAGCGTTGTAGTTCGTTATTAATAATTACGTATAACAGAATATTGTAAAAATTAAGTTACGAAATTTTTATTAAAATGTTTCTTACATACCGGTATGTTGGCTGGGCCACAAAAATATGTGTTGTGGGCCGCATACGGCCCGCAGGCCGCGAGTTTGACACGCTTGTTCTAGTGCCTCCAAACATGGTTTCCATGCCTGCCTTCCTCCCTTTCCGGCAGTTAGCAGATGTGTCCAGGGCATCTGAGATGGCCCACATCTTAGGAGCTTCATTGCCACATCGTGCCCATAGAAACTTCCAGAAGTTTCTGAAAATGCTCTCTGGGCGGTTCTTGGGTGGCAGGAAGTCATCATCCCTCAGCCCAACCCCAACACCCTGCCTCCCTGGCCCCTCCCTCTCTCCTTCCCTCCCTCTCTCTCCCTGTGGATTCACCCAGAGTGTCTGGGCCCCCCACCACATGTGAGCACCTACTCTCTCTGGCTTTGCACTCTGCACGCCCCTCAAGGCTCCCTCAGCTCCTCAAAGCGTGGGGAAGGGCCCCCCAGCCCTCGGTAAATCTCCCTCCTGTCAGTGATGTGGGTCTTTCCATGGGCCCAGCCCACAGGGCAAAGGACACGGTGGGGCACAGATTCTGCTGCTCACTTTGAGCCCCGCCTCTTGCCAACCTGGTGGGTGGGGGACCCCTGGGCTGTGCTGCAGAGAAGTCTCCCCAGAGGGCACGGTCTGCAGGGGTACAGATTTTCAAAGGGCATTTAGGTGGTTGTATTTGCTTCTTAACACGGAAGACTAAATTGGGACGCTGGTTTTGCACTAACTTCAGGCCTGGTGGCCGAGAGGAGAAGGCTGCCCGACCTTGGGGAGCTGGTGCCCGCGTGCCGTCAGGAGAAGGGGCACTTTTCTCCTCTTCCGCCTCCCAGGTGGAGCTGGTTTTTCTGTCACACCAGGGAAGCCAGAGGAGTGGCCTTAGAGCTTTGAACTTTTATGGGGGTTTAGAGAATTCTAGCTTTTCGATGACAAATGGCTCTGGGTTCCAGGGACTGGCTTTGCATCACCCTTTGTCTACGTATTTCTAGGCTTCTCGTCGCCTCTCAGTGTCAGTGTCTAGCGGCCGAGGTCCTGGAGCCTCCCCCCTCCTGGCCGCAGGGCCTGAGAAATCTCTCTTCTGGTCTAGGAGAATGCCCGCTGCCTGACGTCCTGGCATGGACAGGGGCGACCAGAGTGGAAGACACTCCCTGTACCCGGGGGAGGGAAGTCCAGCCGTGGCTGTGTGGCCTTGCCTTCGGTAGATCGGTGGGTCTGGGTTGGCTGCTGCTTGGTTAAAAGCCCGATGGCAAATACAGGCATAATCCACACCTCTTCCCACTGTTGCCAGAATTCAAACAGTTGCTTTTTATGCAGCATGTGAGTTAGGACTTTTCCATAGTCAAGGCCAATGAAACCCTTAATCCCGGAGAAAGTCTGTGCCCTGCCCCCCGCACCGCTGCAGAACAATTTGTTTGAAGCTGTCAAGAGAGAGCGTGTGCAGCTTTGGCTTCTAGCTGCGTGGTTTGGAATACAGGGAGGGTCCCGGGGAACAGACCCCTCTTGGCTCCCCTTGGGATTCCCAGACGTCCAGACGGACATGCAAGCCCCTTCAACAGAGGACGAGGCCTTTCCTCCCACTGAAGGTGGCTGGGTGAGCAAGGCAGCTGTTTTTCCAGATCAGATATTCTAATGGTTTTTTTTCTGGCCACGGGGGTACCACTGCCCTCACCCCCAGAGGTGCCCTTCTGAGCTATAGGGCACTTCCTGGAGCTTCCCCCACGTGGCTGGGACTAAGCATATTTGGGGGCCCAGTGGAGAGAGCTGTGGCCGGCTCCTGGGGAGTTTCCTCAGGGAACTGCTCGTCGAGACGGCTGGTGTCCGGTTCAGAGCACACTCTCCCTGGCAGGCGCCCTCTGCGTGCGTCTCCAGTCCAGCAGCTGCCAGCGGGAGTGGATGCTCGGTGTCTGCACACAAAGAGAGCCTTGATTACCTAGAGAGGAAAGAGGGCTGCCAGCCAGATGGGGCCAGTCCCAGGAGCAGGGGCAGGAGCTGCCAAAGAGAAGGCCGGGGGAGGAGAGGCCCGCATAGCCCAGATGCCCAGGAGGTGGGCCGGGCACCGTTTCTGCAGAGCCAGCCGTGTGACCTTCCTGCAGCCCAGCCATGACCTACCCAATAGCAGGCAGAGAGAACCAGAGGGCTGTGTCCAGAAAGAACCCCTAAAAAAACCCCTTCAAGCTAAGAACTTTGGGGGCTCTTAGACATCACTTGAGTCCCCCGCAAGACATCTCAGTGTGCTGGGCTGAATGCTACCACCTTTATTCACTCTCTCCTCGGACAGAGCAGGAGCAATGAGCTGAAAAGTTGTAAGTAATACATCTATTTATCCCGCTATTTATTTTCCAATCACTGTGACCTCCTGCACTGTGAATGCTCTGTGTGTGACATGAGATTCTTAGTTTAATAAAGCTGTCATTCAACGGGAATGAATTGATATTATTGGTTACTAAACACTGGCATGAGTCTGTTTTCATTGTGAAGAAAAACCTAGAGTAAACATGAACTAAACCTTTATCAGAAATACATAGCAGTCAGTATTGTAATGCAATATATCGCAGTCTGTACACCGTCAATAAAACAAATGAGCACAAGTTGTCTTTCCCTCTGTAGAGCTTCCGTTCGCATTTTACTAGGCATACATATTTGTATTTTTTGGAAGAATTATTTACACTGGAATAATAGCCATTGGAAACCATTTATATTTGCATACTGAGAAAAAAAATAAACTTCAAAAGGATGAGGGTTGGAGCTTTTTAATGATAATGATTGGTAATGAATAAAACAACGCAGAAATCTCATAACTTAGCCAGTGCAAATGGGTCCAGACTGACCCAACCCTTTATCAGGCCTTTCATCAGGCCCCCTGTGGGCACACAGAAGGGCCCTGGGCCAAGCTGTCGCCATCTTGAAATTCTTCTTTTTTAAAATATATTTTTATTGATTTCAGAGAGGGAGAGGGAAATAGAATCATCAATGATGAGAGAGAATTATTGATTGGCTGCCTCTTGCACGCCCCACACTGGGGATTGAGCCTGCTCCCTGGGCACGTGCCCTAACCGGGAATTGAACCATGACCTCCTGGTTCACAGGTTGATGCTCAACCGCTAAGCCACGACAGCCAGGCACCATCTCAAAATTCTTAATGTTGTTTTGTACGTTTTCATGTTCACACTGAGCCCTGCACTGTGGCTGCTCCTGCTCACCGGAATAAGGTTATGCCATCAGCTCTTGGGCCTTGAGAAATTGAGATTGGGGGAGAGGTTCTGGTTAATTCCTTTATTCTGCAGGTTTCCTGAGCCTCAGCTGCCTTGGATGTCATTCCAGACTTTAACATGCACATGAATCACCAGGGCATTTTGTTAAAAAAGCAGATTGGCTCAGTGTGAATGGGATGGGGCCAAAAATGCTCCATTTCTAGCACGTTCCCAGGTGATTTGAATGCTCCTGGTTCACACGGAGTGGTGAGGAGATCAGTCCTACTCAGAGTGTGCCCCGGGCTCCTGCACAGGCTCACAAACATCAGTCTGCACCAAGATGAGCATAGAAACTGAGAGAATAGAAATACGGCAGCAACATGAGTTAATTTTATGCCGGAACCTTTTTATTGCATTTTTCTGGTCATTTTTATTATACTTATAAAAACATCAGTCCACAGTGAATTGGAATTTTTTAAATATTTGGAAAACATCTTTCCCACAGGTTCTACTTTAGGTGAGTAAGTCAGAAACCCCTTTCATTTAACTCTTTCCTGTTTAAGTCAATCCACAATGTGTGAAGACTTTGTCTTGGTAATTCCGGTCCTGAAGCTTTGTGGGTCCTCAAGCCACGAGGTCTTGGATCTGAGCATATCAATCCATCAGGCGCCTCCTGGCGTACCATGTCAGCGAATAACACAGTGGGTATTGTCCCCATTTCACAGGTGGGGAAAAATGAGGCACAGAGAGCATATGTGCTGTGTGCAGGGTGCCTCAGGTATTCACTGTGAGAGCCAGCTTTGGAAACCAGGTCTCCTTCCATTTCCCTGGGGCTGCCCAGACCAGACAAAATAGCAGGTGTGGGACACCCCACGCCAGGGCCAGCTTCATGGGCACGCTACCTGTGTAGTCACAGAGCCCAGGCTTAGAGGGTCCCACACTTAGAAGGGTCCCGTGCTTGGCTTAATGCTCTGCAGACGCTGTCTTGAAATTTGCATCCTTTTTGAGCAAGGGGTCGCCCATGTTCATTTTGCATGGGGTCCTGCAATCACGTAGCCAGCCCTGCCCTAGGCCAAGATCCCTGTGAGGACCACCCATGCAGGGTCAGCATCTGAGGCTTCTGTGGACGAGACTCCCAGGGCGGGAGGGAGATCACACCTTCCTTTCTGACCCTCAACATCACCTTGTTCAAGGCAGTATTAATTATGGCCCGCTGCGTCGGATTCAAACTTCCCAAAACATTTCTCTGGGCACCCCTGTCACGGAAAAGGCACAGGATGGAAGGCACGGAGGCGCCCATGGAGATGGGCATATGGTCCACCCTTATAAAAACAAACAAAGGGACAAAAAGTAAGTCAAGGAAGGGAAACCGACATTGGTCACCCGCCTTCTATTCAACAGACACTGTTAGCCACCTTCTCTATCACCTCCAGCTGTGAGGGCCGTGGGCCTCCACCCATCTTCCAGAAGAGGAACCGTGGGCCCAGAGAGGCTGTGAAACTTGCCCAAGGTCACACAGTGGACAAGAGTGGGGCTGAGACGGGAACTGCGCTTTGTTGTTCTGAAGCAGCCAGAGCGGCCCTCCCCCAGCACCCAGCCACCCTCACAGGGGCTCATTCAGGAAGTGAGTCCACATTTGGGAATGTTCTTACCGGAGGTCCCGGGAGCCTCCTGCTGAGGGCACGCCTGTCTTCAGACCCTTCACTGAGCTGAGCTCAGAAGCCCAGGCTGGGACTGTGGCTGAGAAGACCAGCGTGGGATCAGACTTCCTCACACTGGCCGACCTGGTCCCACCCAGGCTTTCTCACACAGAAGGCTTGAGGACACCACACTTGATTTTACAGGAAGTAAATGTCCCTGAAAGGGAGAAGTGAGAGAAATAAATCACGGCCTCACCCTTAAGTAGTTATGGACAGTCTTCTCCGCCAAGCACACTCTACAAAAAAAAGTATAAGATACAGTCCTTGCCCGCAAGACAGAAGACAAATGAAGAGGATTAGCAATTACCTCTCAATCGTGGCCACTGGCGACCCAGTCTCTTTCTTGCTGCTCTATCTTCCCCAGCATATCGCTTCTGCCTCACAGCCCAAAAAGGTTGCCTACCTTCCTCTTGATTGCAGTCACATGAGATCTTCAGTCAGACCCAACCAGTTAAGCTGCTCCCGAATTTCTGACCCATAGAAACTGTGTAAGAGAACAAACAAAAAAGCTTATTGTTGTTTAAAGCTATAAAATTCTAGGGTAATTTGTTATACATCAATGGATAACTGATACATTATGTGTACAGGTGTTAGCCTGTTAGCCCATTTGTTCAACTGTCCTAAACCCGAAACTTGGACACGCACGATGAATCAGACATGATGAAAGATTGCCCACTAGAACATGAGGAGTTCCTGGGGGGGGTGGAGCAAAATCATGTGGTATGTGTCCTTGCCCTTGGAGCCCTTTCTGACCATCACGCACAGTAGGGTCACTTGCCTTGCACATAGTGGGAACTCTGCTTCCCAGAGAACAGCTTCAACCTCCTGGCTTGCCTTCCGGTAGATGAGCCAACTTGGAGATGATGAGCTGCTAATGCTCAATTATCTGGCCTCTTGTCAAAAATGTGGATTTGTTTCCCAGAGGTCACGGTTTCAAAGTCTCTTTCCATTCTCTCACTCCAAGTGCTGCCAAGAGAAAGGACGTGATAACCAGGCAAGTGAGTCTTTCCTGGGCCAGCTGCCTTCCCCCTGCCTGCAGCCAATGTTAAGGGCTGAGCCCTTCACCACCCACCAAGGGCTCCCTCCTCCTTTAGGCCTCCTTGACCATCCTTCATTGGGGTGGAGGGAGGAAAGAAAATGATCTTCTTGAAAATGACTCTCTCATGCCGAATCTTGATGTCAGAGCATGTTGAATTTTACCTACAACTCATTGACCTTGTTTTCTTAAATTATAAGATGTGCAATACTCTACTATATATTCCACATAGCCAATTGATTCTCACTGGGAGCTTTCACAGACTTTTGCAAAACACTTGTATCTGTAACAAACCTCTGGTTGCAACTGAGGAGCAATAAGAATGTTGTAAATGAACATGTTTTTGTTTACACTAATGGGTGCCACCAATGTGAAACAATAAACATGTAAGTCAACACTTGACTCATTCATGGATGACATGAATGACTTCTCTGAATAACCAGACAATAGCCTTTGAAAACCGGAAGAATATTTGCTTTATCTTTCATGCTTTTTGTAGCATAATGACTAGAGCTATGACATGCTTTTAAAAACAGCTTTTTCTGAAGTATAATTGATATACAACAATTGTACATGTTTAAAGTCCACAATCTGATTAGTCTTGATATATAGGTAAATGTCCAGGAAACCACCACCACAATCAAGATGATGACCATATCAACCAACCCTGAACATTTCCTCGTGTATGGCCTTGTTTTTCTGGTCATTTCTATACAGTTGTAGTGGACCCTGTTGGTTATCTACCTGACATCCATTCTCTTCTTCCTTCCCAACAGAACCTTAACCCTTTGCACTCGCTTGCTTTTTTCTCGATTCCTTTATTCTAATGCTAACCGTGTCGAGTCACACTCGACATCCGAGTGCAAAAGGTTAATTTTGATGAGGTCTCATCCTCTCCCCAACATGATCAGGAAAGGTCACCTCCACACCCAGGACCCCGTGTGGGTCCTAATTAACCTAAGCCCATCGGTGCATGATAGTCTCCTGGAGACTGGGCCCGGCATGTGGCCTCGGGAGGCCAACCACACTGCATGGGCCTCTGTTCCAGGCGTAGGAGGGAGGCTTTTCCCCTTTCTTGCAGCACGGACCCAGAGACCATGATTCCAGCGGGCACTGGAAGTTGTCTTGGAACCGTAGAACTCTCCTGAGGATGAGGAAGTCAGAGCAGAGAGAGGGACCAACCTGAGTGATGGATGGCAGTTGAGCCCTGATGGTTTTGCACCTGGGCCTGCTGCATCTAAGGTGGCTCCCAATGAACCCTGCCTCCTAGTTTCCACACCTTTGTTTAATCCCTTCCTCTTGAGTGTGGGCAGGATCTGTGACTTGCTTCTGACAGAATAGGGCAAGGGCGATGGGATGTCACTTCTATGACTACGTTATATAAGGTTGTGACATCCATCTTGCTAGTGGACTCCCTACTGCCTTCTCAGCTTGCACACTTTGATGAAGCAGTGGCCATGCTGGAGATTCCCACACGGCCAGGCATTGACGATGACCTCCAGCCCACAGCCAGCAGGGAACTGAATCCTACCAACCACCATGTGAGTCTGGAAACAGATCCTTCCCTAGCTAAGTTTTCAGATACAACCCTATCGCTGGCCAACAACTTGACTGCAGCCTAGGAGAGACCCCGAAGCAGAGGCAACCATCTAAATTGTGCCAAGACCCCCAATTCCCAGAGACTGTGAGATAATAAATGTATTGTCTTAAGACACTAAGTTTTAGGGTAATTTGTTACACAGCAATAGCTAACTGAAGCACTGGTTTTTGAGTTATACAAGACAATCCAGTTCCTTTGTACTCAATCACCTAGAGTCTGGGTTTTCTGTCACCTAAATCCAAGAGCATCTTCCGATGGCAAGGCTCATCCCACCCACCATGACCTCCCAGGGCCTCACTGGTGTCATCACTTGGTAGGCAATGAATTCAGGGCATTCTTGACCCTAATTTTAGCCCATCTTCTGATGGCACAAAGTCGGCACAATACTCACAGTGGAACAGAACTCAGATATGGAAAAGCCTTTCTCTTTGATTCCAAGTTGTTCTCATTTAGCTGACAAGTGCTTATTAAGTGCCTGCTATTTGCAAAGCCCTCCACTGGATATTGGCAGGGGCGGGGGGGGGGGGGGAGGGAGGGGGAGAGGAAAAAATTAAAAGGACGGTGTATTCCCTGCTCCCAAGGAGCCTGCACTCATAAGGATAATTGAAGCGTGAGACCCGTGTAGTGTCTGAAATATGTGACAAGTGCAGGTTAAGAGGGCACTTCAGTTGGGAGCAGACGAGCTTCAGGGACAGGCCTTTGAGTCAGATGAACCGATGCAGCTGGTGGTCTGGGCAGGACCGAGGTTCCCGGAGAAAGATCTTGGAAGCCTCCAGTTTCTGCCGCAGGGATGGGTGGGGCTGGTCGAGGGGAAGTGGGACACCAGGCAAGAAGCCCACTGATAATCCAGATTGGGGGGGGCGGTGCTTTGAAAGCTTTTTTGGGTGTATCCTCAGTTCATGAGCACTCTCTGAGATTGCCAGCCGGTGCAGACGCTTTGTTCCCTGCTGACCCCTGAGAATACTGGTTGATTTTACAATAAGAAAGCTCCGGCTTCCTCCCCCCTCTTCGTAAGGATTTCTCCAAAGTAACAGGGAGAAATCTTCAAAACCGTGTGGGACTTAGTGGGGGTCAGAGAAGAGGGAAAAAAGTCACAGAAAGAACTGGGTTCGGTACCTACTTTTGCAAAACAAAATACGGCATACAGCAACCATTTTATTCTGGATCACAATTTTACCAGTCAGGAATTCAGGCAGGGCCTGTCCGGTGGTTCTCCCGTTCCATGTGACAGGGACAGATGTCACTGCACGACGGTGTTTAACTAGCAAATGGGCTGGTCCTGAGTAGGATTTGAGCCCAATTTGTCTGACTCCACAGCTTTGCCTTCCTGCTGCCCCCCCCCCCATCCCCACCCCAGCCTTTCTCTACATCCCAGGAAGCTGACCCATAGGGACTCCACACCCATAGGGACTGACCAATGGGCTCCCTAGCTTTCTGCTTCCAGCTGGCTTTGTGATTGGGGATGGGGGAGGGGGGACTGCAAGAGATTGGAGGGAGGGAGGAGACCAGAGTATTTATTTTCCTGGTCACCTCCCTCAAGACCACCGCCTCCCTCAAGACGGCCGTGACAGGCTGTGTCCCTTGATGCAGGTCCCTGCCCTGCTCCACATGAAGCAGATTGACAAGAGAAAATTGCCAAATTTCTTTACATAGGTATGCATGGGAACCCCACCTACACGAGAGCCAGAGACCCCACATACATGAGAGGTTGAAAGTCAGGAAAGTAAATGACCTTCAGAGAGGAAGGTCAATGCATGATGATAAGAAGAGCAGATGTTCAGTAATTAGATGTTTGCCTTGCCTTAAAAATAGGTCAAAAAAGTTATCTCTGATAATCATTTATTATGAGCAAGGCCTCGAGTTTAAGTTCTTCTAGGTAGTTTGGGGGTGGGGCTGGAATAAGTTTCTCTTGAGCTCTCATAATAACCTGCATACTACAGAGGCACATCTTGGGGTGACTCATTCTGAACCCCTACACTAGCAACAGGGTCAGGGTGGGGCTTCGTCTGGTGTCCTCACTTGAGGAACTCCATCTTCACCAAGCAGGCGAGCGGTGGGCCTATGGAGGCCTCTGTGGGCACAAGGCGAGAGCCTCGGGGCTGGCCCCATGGAACCCAGGCCTTGAGGGGCTTGTCCTGAGTTTCTCAGCAATGGCCCAGGGAGCTGAAGGAAACCTCTCTGGGGGGAAGATGTGGAAAAGTGGGATTACTGACAGCTCACATCAGCCTAGAAGGGCCTGAGGGACTGTTCTAGATGCTATAGTTGGATAGATCTTGTCCCTGGGGCCCAGGGAGGCCTGGGAATGGTCGATGGGCTTGTTTTAGCAACAGCAAAGGATTACGAACGGCACCCTGGGCTGGGTGCCTTCTTGCCACCCCACTTGTACTTGTGACTTGTACAAGCCGACGCACTAGGAAGTGACTTGTCCCAGGCTACCCAGCTGGAAGGCCTGGGGTTAGATTTGGATCCAAGGTTGTCGTTGAAGCCTGTGTTTTCAATCAGGAAGCTACAGTCCTGTCCGGGGAGATGTGGAGAAGATGTTCCCACCCAGTGAGGAGAGCGTTTAGCCTCCAGAGGAGAGGATAGGTCAGTGGGTCCTGGTCATGAACTAATGGGGGCTGGGTGGGAATCTGAGCAGGGGAGGAAGTGGCGTGGCTGGAGCAGTCAGGGTGGCCTCCAGGAGGCTGTATTTTTAAAAAATAATAGTTTAAGGTAGAATTCACATAACATACAATTCACCCACTTAAAGTGCACAATTCAATCTTTTCAGTGTAGCCACAAAGTTATGCAACCATCACCACAATCAACGCTAGAACATTTTCTCCCCAGAAAGAAACCCTGTAACCATTAGCAGCCAACCCCCATCCTCCCCTCTTCTCCAGCCTCCGGCAACCACCAATGGACCGTCTCTACGGATTTGTCTATTCTGGACATTTCATGTAAATAGTACCCCACAATATGTGGTTCTCTGTGACTGGCTTCTTAGCGTAATGTTTTCCCGGTTCATCCATGTTGTAGCATGTCTCATATGTCATCCCTTTTTATGGCCTAATGATATTCCATTGGATGGGCATGTCAGCAGCGGAAAAACAGCACTGGGTGTTAGACCAGTGGAGTCACACCGGACCTTGGTTCAACAACCTGGGTACTTGCGTTCTGGCTAAGAAAGAATTCAGAGCCAAGACTCAAACTAGAAGAGAAAGTTTATTTAGAAAGTCACAGCGGTAGAGGAAGTGAGCCGTAGAAGAAATGGGCTCAGGAAACAAGTTATAGAGGCAAAAGAGGGGCCCTTGGAGCTTAGGAGAAAGAGAAGCAAGAAAAATGCACCCAGGGGGAGGGGTGGGGAAGGGCTCAGGCATGCTCCATAGAGAGAGCCTTGGCAGGGTCCTTGCCCTGAGGTCTCAGGGGAGAATCTCAATAGAATATTCATCAGCTTCCCAGCTGTGCCCTTTCAAGGGTTGAGGTCTCACTAACTGGTCAGGCCCCAGGGCAGGGGGTCATTAGTCATTGCAGCTGGTCCTGATGTCAGCCATGGCATCTCCCACCTGGTTTTGCTGCTTTTCTGGGCCTGGAGCTGAAGCACACCTGAGGCCTACATGTCATCTTCAGGGTTAATGCGTAAGGGAGTGGTGGTTCTAGGGCTTGGAGTTTTGCCCATTGCTCGGCACCCAGGGCTATCCGCCCTGTCGACCCTCTGCACCTGGCCTATCGGCCCTACGCTGCTCAGGCCTGTCTACCTGCCTACTACAGATAGGCCACATCTTGTCCATCAGTTCACTAACTGATGGACATGGGGTTTGTTTCCGTTTGGAGGCTATTATGAATAACACTGCTATGGACACTCGTGGACACGTTTTTGTGTGAACATATATTTTCATTTCTTCAGGGTAGATACCTAGGAGTGGAATTGCTGGGTCACATGTTTTGCCTTTTGAGGAGCTGCCAGGGCACCCTTTTACACTCCTACTTGGAGGCTGCACTTTTTTTTTTTTTAATATATATTTTATTGACTTTTTACAGAGAGGAAGGGAGAGGGACAGAGAGTTAGAAACATCGATCAGCTGCCTCCTGCACACCCCCTACTGGGGATGTGCCCACAACCAAGGGACATGCCCTTGACTGGAATCAAACCTGGGACCTTTCAGTCCGCAGGCCGACACTCTATCCACTGAGCCAAACCAGTTAGGGTGAGGCTGCACTTTTAATGCATTTCTCTCCCATTCCTGCCAGGCCGACTTGAATGTCAGGAAAGACAGGGAGGAGCACGTGAGAGGGGACCAGCAGGGCAGAGGCATGGCGGCCTCATGAGGCTTCTGCCAGAGCCTCGGTCCTGTCTGCACTTCAGCTCACTGTGTGGTCCCAGGCCAGTCATCTCCTCTCTTTACGTCTCAGCTTCCTTATTTATCAAAGGAAGGTGTTGACCAGTGGGTCTCAACTAGGACGGTTTTGACCCCCCCACCCCCCCCCCAAGGGACATCTAAAATGTCTGGAGGAAGTTTTGCTTATTATAAGGAGAGAGTGATGCTACTGGTATCTAGTGGGTAGAGACCATGAATGCTGCTAAATATCCTGCAATGCATGCGACAGCTCCAAAAACAAAGTATTAACTGGCCCCCAGTAGTGACAAGGCTGAGAAACCTTGCGTTAGACCGAGGTGACTTCATAGTGTCCCGTTCTGCTCACTGTGCATCGCTCTGAGGGCATTTTTGAGTGTCCAGGCACTTGGAATAGAGGCCTCACCCTCCCACGGGAGTTGCTGGGGGTGTTGTAGATTCCCACGCTGACTAGCTTTCACCCTCTGCTCCCATCTAGGTGTGGGACAGATGAATTAGGTCCCTGGCTTGGCGGGGGAACTGACTGCCTTGTAAGATAGTGAGCTCATCGTCAGCGGAGGCATCCAAGAGGAGGAAGCGTGGCCACCTGTCAGGGGTGTGGGGGAGGCGCTCTGTTTCTGTTCTGGGGCTGGCCCTGGGCGGTTTGGGGGCTCCTTGTCCCGCGAGTGCCCCGCGCAGAGCTCCTGGCCTCCCCACCTGCCAGTCCGCGGCCGTGGCGGGCAGGAGGAGCAGGGAGCGCCCTCCTTCCCACGGGACTCTTGGCCAAGTTGGAGACGTTTCTCGGAGTTTCCCTCCCGGCTCTCCGGGAGCCTCCCGGGCCACAGCTGCAGCCCCAGCCCCAGCCCCGCCGAGGCAGCACCCGCGGTTGGGCGCCCGCGCCCGGCGCCTCCGCCAGGCACCGCCCGCGCCAGGCCCGGCCCCGGGGGCGCGGCCGCCGGTTTCCGTGTGCCCCGGGAGGGCTCCGGGCCGCGAGCCGCCGCCGAAAGGCTTTTGACAAAAAAAAACTCTTGACCACCAAGGCCAGCCTCTTCCTGAAAGCCCCGCTCGCTCGGATACAGGAAGTAGCAGGGAGCGGGCGCCCAGAGCGCGGCGGCTTCCACTCGGCGCGCGGCTGCGGCGGCGCCCGCCGGCCCTTCCCGAGGGCGGCGCTGGGGCATGCGGGCGCCCGGGCCACCGCGGCCCGCGCCGCCCGGCGCCTGAGCCTCCGCTCCGGTCTGCGAGCTGCCGGCGGCATGAGCCGTCGCGCCGGGGCGCTGGCGCGCGAGGACCCCGCGGGGTAAGTCCGGGGCCGAGCCCCCTCCTGCCTGGGTGTCCCCCGTTCCCCCGGCCGCGTCCTGCCGCCCCACCCGCATCCCTGTCCCCGAGAGCGCTCGGAGCTCCGGAGGAGCCTGGGCCGCGGGACCTCGGGGTGTCCCGCTGAGACCCAACCCCTGGCTACGGCCAAGGCCGAACCTCGGTGCAGCACGGAAGGGGGCGGCCCTGGTGAGGCTGCGGGACCTGGAGACTTGGCTAAACTTTCCAGCCCTGGCGTCGCTCGCTGGGAAGCCTGCCGGCGCTCTAGGCGGCGCGGGTGCCAGCAGGGCGTCTGTCTCTACCTGTCAGAGCCGGGCGAGGGGCCGTGTGGACGTGGCCGCCGGGCTCCTTGTCCCTCCTGAACTTTGGATGCAAACACCCGAGGCTCCGCCTGCTCGCCAGGCGTGCACAGGCGTTAGTGCCGGCAGGACTTGGGGTGGGGGACCGGGGTCCCTGTAACTTTGGGCGCCGGCGGCCCATAAATGGCCAGCCCGCCTGGACTGAGGACCCACCGGGATCCCCTCCCCCCCACCCTCCGGGGCGTCCGGGGACGGTGACCTTCGGACCGGCCTTTGCCAAGCCGGGTGCTTGGGGAGGGACCAGGGCGCGCGTGGGCTGAGCGTGTCCTGCGGCATCTCTGGAGAGGGCGCAACTTGGAATGTATGGGAACCAGGTCTCTAGGGACCAGTTTCACCACCTCGAAACCTCCGGCTTTGGGACGGTGCCCTGGGCCTGGGCGTGCTCCGGGGAGGTTCTCTGGCCTCCCTCAGCCCAGCGGGAGCCCAGGGAAGCTTCAGGGGGGAGAGGAGGCTCCCGTGGGCAGGTTCCTGGGAAAGACTCCTAGAACCTTTCTGGGTGCCAAGGTTGATGGGCGCCTCTAGGAGCGCCCTTCCCAGGTTTTTTGGTTTAAAAGTCCTGGCCTACTTCTGTGATGGACACCCAGACGCTGCCTGGCCTGGCTGGGTGACCTCAGCTCCCAGGGCCTCGGTTGTCCGCTGGTAAAACAGGAGGCATGGGCCCATCTTATGCAGTCCCGAGTGGAGGTGGGGGGGGGCAGCTGGAGGTGTTGGCTCCCACTCTGGTGGGTGGGGTGGCTTGGAGGGGCCCTTACATTCATCTAGATCTGAATGCCTTCCTCCTCCTGCCTCCCCCCCTCCCCACTCCCACCCGCATTGTCGCCCCAATGGTATGCCTGCACGCTTTCCCTTGGAAGTGACTTCTGGGAAGACAAATGCCGTCCAGTGGGAGGAACTGGGAGTTCCGTTGGGGAAGGCTCCCCCAACCCCCACCCACCCACCCACCCAGGGGCAGGTATCCGGGACACCCAATATTTCTGGGTGGAGCTGGTAAGGAGGAGTTTCCCTAGGAGGAAAGGGGGGTGAGAGGCCAGAGTCCTAACCTCTCCAACTTCCCATTTTCCTCCCAGGGGTGACTTAGCCTGACCCACTTCCTCTTGCCTTTCTTTGTTCATTAGTGGGCCCGTGACTTAACCTCTCCGTGCCTCCGTTAGCTCATCTATAAAGTGGGTAATAACTACCCCTTACAGTTGTCTTGAGGATTAAATGAGATAGTGCATAGAAGAGCTTTGTACCTTGGCCGTCGTTGTCGTTACTACTATTATTATTTGTCGAGTGCAACCCCTCTGTTTGCCAGCTGTTTAACCTCGGACCAGAGACCTGGCCTTCGCCTCGTCTGTAAATTGGGGATGACAGTAACACCCACTCATAGGATTGTTATGAGGATTGGATGAGCTAAGGGTTAACACGCGAACTCAGCTGGGGACCCCGGACCAGGGACCCGGCAGGGTGTGGGGGTGGCGTGGGGATGGCGTGGGGGTGAAGGAGGCTCCAGGATCTTGTCAGGCCTTCTTAGAACAGTGCCTGGCACATCCTCAGGGTCAGATGAATATTGGTTTGCTGCTGGAAATGTTGCTTTATTTAAGAGGACCTCATGGGTTGGAAGGGTTCCTAGATCCTACCTCCTTTAGCCTTGCACCAGGTGCAGCAAGCATGTCAAACTCAAAGGCTAACACGGGCCACATAAACCGAGGCATGCGGCCCGCGGGCCGAGAGTCTGACGTGCTTGAGGAACAAGAATCCCTTTGACGACATTTCTGAAAGGCCCAGTGACAGAGAGCTTGCCACCACTCGACAGGCAGCTTACCTACGAAAGGAATTCCTGAGCTTGAGTTGCAGTCTGCCTCCTCCTAACGTCTACCATTGGAGACCCTGCTCTCCCCGAAGGAGCCCAACCCTTCTTGTCTCTCAGGTGCCAGAAGGCGGCTCTCCGGTGCAGCCCCTGTTCCCTGGGCCACCCGCACACCTGCCGGGTCCCGGGTCCCGGGTCCCGGGTCCCGGGTCCTCAGCTGAGCACAGCTTTCCAGCTGGCTGCCCAAAGCCCGTTCCTCCTCCATGGTGGGAAATGGATGTTCAGACAGCTGGAGAATGTCTCCCACCCTCAACCCCCAGGGACTCGGATGGTGTCCCTTGGGTGTTGGCCCCCTGGAATAGGAGCGTGAGGATCTTGGCAAGCAAGCTCTGCCTACTTCTGGTTGAAAATGCCAACTGGGGACAAAGGAAATGCAGACAGGACGCCCAGTACCATGGGCACAGGAACTATCTCCCTCCGTTCAGGGTTCTGCTGATTCACGCAAGGCTCATTCAACAGACAGTGTCTGCGTGAGGTGTGGGCGGGGGCCCAGCCTTTAACCAAGACCCTGCCCCCTTGCCGCTGACGTTCCCAGGAAAAGAGTCAGAAAGTCAAGATAAGGGGCGTGGGGAGCCCAGAGGGGCTGTCCTGAAGCAGGTGGTCAGGGAAGTCCGCTCCAAGGAGGTGGCATCTATCAGAGGCCTGAAGGAAGTAGGGAGCGTGAGGCAAGGCCTGGGGGATGTGGTTGGCCTGCTGGGAACTGTGGGAGGAGTGGAGTGTGGGTGCTGAGGACAGATGAAGGCTGGTCAAGTCGGGGAAAGGCTTTGGGGACCCAGTGAGCCAGGCCCATGGATGGGTTTTGCACGGAGGGGTGACCTGATTTGGTGTGGGCTGTGCTGAGGACAAGACTGTGGGAGGCCCCTGCGGGGTGTGGTGGCCAGGACAGAGGGCTGGAGGCAGGGCTGGAGTGGGAGTGGAAATGTGGACGCCGGAGCACAGGACGTGCTGATGGATGGGAGGGGAGGTGGGAGAGGCCGAGGCATCCAGGATGCCTCTGTGAGGGGAGGGGGCGGGACAGCTCCAGGGCCGGGTGCTGAATTTTGTGCAGGAGTCGCTGAGGGTGTGAGTGCTTAGAGCCCACGCTCTCGTATGCTTGATAAATGAGGGCCTGCGTAAGATTTCATTTGAAAAAGGATTCCACTCACAGGCCTAATCCAATCCCCAAATGTAACAACAAGGAAATGGGGACCCCAAAAGAGGAAGTGCCTTACCCAAGGTCTTAGGAGCCCGAGGTGGAGCTGGGCCTAGAACTCTGGGCTCCTGAGCCCAGGGGCTGCCCCAGCAAGGCCTGGCTTTCTGCCTCATGCTGACATAAAGTGGGGGGGTCCTGCTGAACCCCTTGAGAGGAGCCCCTCAACAACCCCAGCCTCTAAGACAGGGGGTTCTCCCAGGGTGGGGCCCACCCAGAACAGGGACCAGTGATGAATTCAGGGACCCCGCTCCCAGCTCCAGCTCTGCCCACTGACCTGGGCCTCTTTGCTTTCAGGGGCTAATGCTCCCGGGTGCTCCTGGCTGGTGCTCAACTGGGAGACCCACCCCCGTCCGCACCCTAAAAGAAACTCTGGCCCGCAGGCTCACAGTTCAGGCCTGCACTCTGGGCCCTGTAAAGCCCCCGTGTACCCCCTCCCCCACCGGCCCCCCATTAGGAAGTCACCTTAGAGCCAAGTGAGGGGCCAGGAGTCACCTCATTCTAGGCAAGTCGGCTTAGAGACAGTCGGTGCTGCTCTGATGGCCAACTCTAGAACTTTCTGGTTGATTTAACTATGACCCTGAACCTGCCGTTCACCCTACAACCCAGGGGTGTCCAAAACATGGGCGTTTTCTTTAAGGTGGAGCTAAAGGGGGAAATCATAACTTTAAGGCTTTAATGATCTTTTTAAACTGTTGATCTCCCCTCCATTCCTCCCCCTCCCCCATGACCCCTTCTGGTGGCGTGGTTTTTGCTGATAGAGACAGATGACAGCTACTCCAGGCCCTGTGAGGAAAGAAGCATGCCCCCCCGCCCCCCCCCTCTGCCCCCCAGTCCTCTAATCACGCTTAGGTGCCACAATCTCGTATTAAGAAAAGACCCCTAGAGGAATCCCTGTCCTTCCTACCCACCCCAGTCCCGCATGAAACCAATGTACCGCTTCACCGTCCTGCCCTCCGACATGCAGACCTCCCCACAGCCTCCCCACCTTTGCACACGGTGCTGCCACCTCCTCCAGGAAGCTTTCCGTCCCCCAGTTCACAGAGATTTCTCCTTGTTGAATCCTCAAAAACCTTTTCACATGGACTACTTAGTCGCCTAGCAACTTTAGAGAAGCCAAACCCCTTTAATATCATGTCTTCCTACTTAATTATAAACTTCCAAATTGAAGGGATCAGATTCTTCAGTTCCATGTCTTCCTGTCCTGCATACAGTTGGCACTCAGTAAATGTTAGAGAAGGAGGAGGATATACTGAATGGCATTTTTAAAATCGCCTCGGAGCCTTCTCTTTTACGTCTGGAAGCACCTGAACCTTTGAAATCATTGGCAAGGCAGCCCAGACCTTGGGGTGGGGCCTGGAAGGGTGGGGCCCAGGACTGGGAGGTGAAGAGCCCCCTCCCCCAGTCTTGCTAGCTTCCTAGGGAACTGAGTGGAGACCCTGTGTAGCCCCCACTCCCAGTCAGCTCTGCTCCCCTCACTTCTTTGGGGGAGAGGCTGGGAGCGGGTGAAGCCGGCTCATGGATAGACACTGCGTCCTCAGATGAAAGAATGGAGTTCGCTGGGTGTGCAGGTTCTGGGGAGCCCTGCTGGGCCGGCAGGTCCCAGATGCAGGTCTGTGGTCCACTGAGAACTTAGGAAGATGTTGTCATTGTGTGTGTGTGTGTGAGTATGGTGTTCATGTCAGCCAAGGTTGCCAAACTCTCTCTTCTTGGGCAGAACTGTTCTTTATCCTGAGATTCGGTCTTTTCTGTTATGAAATGATTGGGTGAGTTGGTGGTGGTTGTTAGTTTTTAATGTCTTTTTAGCAAAATAAAAGGTTGCTGGAGGGAAGTCTGGAGCGCACCACCCTGTCCCTGACCTCGGGAGTCGGCCTCGTTGTATCGCCCTGTGCTGATCAGAACATGCCTAGGGACTCGCATGCCTCAGGACATCAGGGAGTTGGAGGACATCTGTGGGTTGCCCTCTGCTGATTCGGGGTTGTGCTCTAGGAAGCGGGTCCCTTCCTCTCTGGGCCTCAGTTTCCCTGTTAACATGAACTCAGTGATGTCTGAGGTCCCGCTGAGTCTGACATTCGGTGCTTCCCCGAATGACCGGCCGGCGAACAGTGGGAGCTGGTGCCCTAGAGCAGCCGTGGAGTTCAGGGATGGAAGCGCCAGTTCGCAGCGGGGACAGCTGTCTCCTTCAGCCCATGGGACAGTCTGGAACATACGGGTACACTTTCACAAGAGACGGAGACCCAGAAAGGAGACGGGGCATCACCCTGACCCGTGCCTGGAAGGAATGGTTGTTTTCACTGCTGAGGGTTTAGTTTTGAAAAACTAGTTTTGAAGACAGTGTGTTGGTTGAAGGTCCTGCCTTCCTGGTGGGAGGGGCCGGCCGGATGGCGGGCGGGGAAGGGGACGTTGGCGTGGCTCTCGGAGTGGGACTGGATCTGGCTGTTTTGTGTGGGAGCCCCGGAGACGCAGAGGCGGTCCCAGCAGCCTCGTGTCGCAGGGTTCCCGGCTGGAAGGCCGTCCCTGTCAGGGCTGCAGGGACAAGTTGCAGGGAGGGCCTGCCAGGGAGGCTGAGGCTGCGGAAAGCGCTCCTTGACAGGTGGGCCGGGCCCCCCACAGCACGCCCGGTGCTGCCCCAAGAGAGCCAGCCGGTCCCTGCGCAGGTGGGGGCCCCGATGACACGGTGCGCCTCTGCTGCTCCCCCCACATACACATACACACACACACACACACACACACACACACACGCACATGTGCGCACATATACACATGTGCACACACACACACATGCACATGCACACATACACACATATGCACACACACACACGCACACACACACACACACTCTACAGAGAAACCAGTCCCTTCCCTCTCTGCCTTGAAGGAGAAGAACGAGGTGGGTGAGCACAGAGAGCCCTTCCCTCCGCCCCTGCGTCCACAGGGCAGGGAGGAGGGCCTTACTGACTCCATACCTGTGTGGCCTCAGCCTCGGGGCCTCTGATAGAAGAATCTGGAAGCCGCAGTCGTGGCCTCAGCCTCCAGCTCTCCCCGCCTGCCATAGCCCCTGTGCAGCCTCAGACACCCCCCCCCTCCACATGGGTGAAGCTTGGAGGAGGCTCCCCAATGGCTGAGACGACTCCGTGGTCAGGAGCTTCCAAAATGACACAGAACCCCTCGCCCCCATCTTGCCAGTCATTCCTGGGGTGCCCCTTCCCCAGTCGGTACATGTTTGAACAACAAGCCACCCGCCCTAGAGTGTCAGTTCCCTTTTAGAAGAAACGGCGCAGGGAGTGGCTGTGGTCAAGCCCTGTGTGCCTGTGCAGAGGCGGCAGCGCTCTCAGGCCACATCCTCTGGGGCAACTGCACCCGCCTGAGGACCAGGCCCCTGCACCCTCCGTCCGTCCGGGGCCAGGCAGCGTGAGAGTCTCCCAGGCCTGCTCCCCCCACACCCAGGGGCTCAGAAGCGGGCCCGGTGGGTGCCTCCGAGCGGGGGTGTGCGGGGCTGCCCTGCAGGGCTTCCTGCGAGACACTTCCCCCACAAAGGCGGCCCCGTTGCATCACTGACCCTGGCATCTTGATCAGAGCCAAGGACACTTCGTTCCTTAGATAAGAGATGGGACTTCAGATGCCAAGCAGCAGCCTGACTCCTTGACTGACATTCAGTCGGAGGTGTCAGGGCGGAGCCAAGGGCCCGTTTTCTGGAAGACACAAGGTGGGGGGCGAGACAGCCCGAAGAAGGAGAGCGAACCCCAGTGGTAGCGGAGACACTCCCGCACGGGCTAAATTGTTCCCCGGGTCAGCCACCTCCAGAACCAAAGGCATAAAGGACTTTGTTTCTGAAGTTTACAATCTGACGTGTGTGTGCATGCGTCTCTGGCTAAGGGAGCAAGCTGTCAGGAGGAATTCACTGGGGACCTCTTACCCTGCCTCCCTGTCCCCGCTGCCTCAGCTCAGTCACTGTCAGAGACTGGCACTGCACATTGCTCTAGGGATACTTAGCTCTTAGCTCTCTACCCGTGTGACATTTATTATGCTTCCTTTTCTCTGGTCTTGACATTTTCGACAGAGCATTCATCTAAAATATATCCAGAGACTCTTTTCTCAACTAATGTCTTTCTCAGCCATCCTCACCCATCCATCTATACAGCTACATACCCATCTATCCAAATACCTCCCTTCCTCCCTCCCTCCCTTCCTTCCTTCCTCCCTTCCTCCCTCCCTCCCTTCCTTCTTTCCTTCCTTCCTCCATCCCTCCTTCCCTCTCTCCCTCCCTTCCTCCCTCCCTTCCTTCTTTCCTCCTTCCCTCCCTCCTTTCTTCCTTCCTTCCTTCCTTCCTTCCTTCCTTTCCTCCCTCCATCCCTCCATCCCTCCATCCCTCCATCCACTCACCACTAATCCAATCCACTCAACCACCCATCCATCCATCCATCCATCCATCCATCCATCCATCCATCCATCCACTGAACATTTGTTGAACATGCAGGAGTTTCCGGTTTACCAGGGAAAAGAGAAACATGCACATAGTTGCAGCACAGGGCACTGTATAAAAGCGTGCCGAGGCGCCTTTACACTCAGCTGGGCTGAGAGGAAAGACTCCCCGGAGAGGTGGCATCGATTGGGTCTTGAAGGATGAGTAGGATGGAAGCAGCTGACACCGGGCATGTGCAGAGAAAGGTGCCCCAGACAGGAGAAAAGCACAAAGCGGGAACGTGGGGAGCACAAGCTGGGAGTCCTGAAAGGCTGCTTTGGGGACAAGGAGGAGGGTGCTTTGTGTGTGATGGTCCAGAAGCGCCTGGGGCCCACTCGGCTACCCGTGGGAACGTTTGGATTTCTCCCTCGGTGGTGAAGACCGCGGGTCTGCTCTGCCACTTAGAGCTGGGCATCCCTGGGCCAGTGACTGCACCTGTACCTGCCAGGACACCCCCTTCCCCCTCCTCCTCTGCCAAGTGGAGCCATGATCCCTGCCTCACAGGGCTGTTGCCATGGTTACATGAGAGGACGTTCTTAGTTCTCTGGGCTGTGAGACCTGTTGGAGGCTGTTACCTGCAGGGATATGGGATGTGTATGTGCCTGTGTGTTGTTGATTTAAAAAAAAAAATAATAACATTACATGCCTGATGCTCATATACATACCCACAAAACAGTGACATTTCAGGCATCGAACAAGGTTGCTGTCTTTGTCCAAGTACGTTTACCTAATTTCAATCTTTATGTGCACAATTGTGATCTGTGTATATGTGAATTTGCGTTCCTCTTTTTTTACTGTTATTTCCTGTACACATTTTCACATGGCATGCTGTGGACATACGTTACCTACCTCCCGTCTTTGGTGGTCTCATCATAGTATGATCGTTTTAATGGTTGCGGTGGGCACAGCTATAGGTCAACAACCTCTTTCCAAAAGAAGCTCCTGAAAGTTTTAAAAGAAGCTCCTGAAAACTCACGTGGGTCTAGGGTTTGACAATATTTCCTCGAGATCCATCCCCATCCCGGGGAGTTTGAGTTCAAGGGTGAAGCAGAGCCTGCTGATTGGTCCTGAGGTTCAGCTGGGTGTACCTTTTAGCTGAACACTTCCCAGTTGCCTCGCAGCAAGGTCTGGCCATGTGATTAAGTTCAAGACAGTGAAACATAAGTGGGGAGTGCAGTTTTCTTGGAGATGCCCTTAACGAGAAGGGGCATACTTTTCCTTCCTCTTTCCTGTTGGGTGGGATGCAGGCGTGATGGCTGGAATGGAAGCAGCCATCTTGGACTCTGAGGGGAACTTGAGAATGGAAGCTATGCAGGGTGGAGCAACAATCTAGTAAGGGTTCAAGACTCGTCAGAGTATCATCCCAGCCTGGACTCCATATTCAGGCTTTTGTATGAGAGAGGAGTACATACTTATCTTACTTATCACTGTTATTTTGGATTTTCTGTCACTTACAAACTTAATCCTAACACAGAAACTTTTCTCTCCTGCCACGTTGCACCTGATTATATGCCAGAAATAGTAAAGCTGCTTGTCAGGGTCACCTGCAAGTCTATTCCTCGAGGAGGTTGAAGAGGAGGAGACAAGAGAGCCATGTTTGCATTGACTGAGGCTCTTACTCCAAGGACTAGGCTACAAATGTGTTGTGTGTGTTTTTTTTCATGTTGGGTGTTTGTGAATTTTACAAAGCTCAAAAGGTTGCCCGTCACTGGCCTAGGGCCACCAGAAGCTTGGAGGAGGCGAAGGTGACCTTGAAGGCCTCAGAAGGTGACCTTGTTTGGAATCAGGGTCACTGCAGGTGTGATTAGTTAAGATGAGGTCATCCGCTATGACTGTGCCCTCTGAAGAAAGGGACACAGACACAGACACACAGGGCCAAGGCAAGTCTATTCCTCAAGGAGGTTGAAGAGCCACATTTTTACTATTTCTGGCATATAATCAGGTGCAATGTGGCAGGAGAGAAAACTTTCTTTGGGGAAGACCCCACACACCCACAAATGCACACGCGGCGTTAGGTTCTAGGTTTCATCAGAAGCTTCAGACTAGTTACTTTGGTTTGAGTTCTGACTCCCAAACTCGATGCTCTGACGGGGCTAAATAGTGTGAGGCCTGGCCACGTGTCTCTTCCCTCAGCCTCCGTTTCCTCTTCTCTGCTTTGGACGGAGAACGCTCCTGGGTTAACTCTCCCGTGCTCCTTCTGAGATTGGGTCTCCCACCAACCAGCACTAGGCAGGCCAGGACCCACCCTGCACAGGCCTGTGTGCTTGCCGGCTGCCATCATTTCATTCATTCATTTATTCCAGGGGTCCTCAAACTTTTTAAACAGGGGGCCAGTTCACTGTCCCTCAGACCGTTGGAGGGCCGGACTATAGTTTAAAAAAAAAACTATGAACAAATTCCTATGCACACTGCACATATCTTATTTTGAAGTAAAAAACCAAAACGGCAAAAACACCCGCATGTGGCCCGCGGGCCGTAGTTTGAGGACGCCTGCTCTGGGCGAATCCTTCCTCGCCTCCTCCAAGCTTCTGGTGGCCCTAGGCCAGTGATGGGCAACCTTTTGAGCTTGGTGTGTCAAACTTCACCAAAAAACTGAGCATAACTCGGGTAGTGTGTCACTTTGAGGAAAAAACATTATTTCGCAAATGTTTCATCCTCAGGAGCAGCAAATGTTTCATCCTCGGCATGCGGCTGCCTCAGCGGCTGCGTGTCATCAGAAATGGCTACGTGTGTCAGTGCTGACACACGTGTCATAGGTTCGCCATCACTGCCCTAGGCGATCCTTTGGGGTCCCTTGTCGGGCAGCTGTGTCACCCCAGTCTCTGCCTCCATTGTCACATGGCGCCTTGGCCCTGTGTGTCTGTGTCTGTGTCCCTTTCTTCAGAGGGCACAGTCATAGCGGATGACCTCATCTTAACTAATCACACCTGCAGTGACCCTGATTCCAAACAAGGTCACCTTCTGAGGCCTTCAACGTGTCTTTGGGGAAGACCCCACCCACCCACAAACTAAAATGCACATGGAGTGAAATTCGCCCTTCCGGGTGTACATTGCTGCACATTTGGGCAAATGTAGACAGTCCTATAACCACCGCCACCACCATGATATAGAGCAGTCCCGCCCCCCTCCAAAATTCCCCTGCGCCCTTTTCTCGTCAGCCCCCGCTGGCCCCCCAAACCCTGGCAGTCACTCATTTCTGCATCCTTACGTTCTGCGTTTTTGAGAAAGCCACGTGAACGCTGCCTGTGAGCGTGGCTCCTCTCACGCTGCTGAATGCATCGGGGCCCGCTCATCCTGTGCGTCGCGGGGTGGTGCTCCTTTGTTGCCGAGAGAATGTCCTCTTGGGGACGCATCGCCGTTTGTGTGTAGCCATAGGCCCCTGCGGCGCATCTGGGTTGTTTCCAGTTTGGGGCGGTTACAAATAAAGCCGCTGTGAACATTTGCATAGGCCGTGGTCGGCAAACTGCGGCTCGCGAGCCACAGGCGGCTCTTTGGCCCCTGGAGTGTGGCTCTTTCACAAAATACCACGGCCTGGGCGAGTCTATTTTGAAGAAGTGGCGTGAGAAGAAGTTTAAGTTTAAAAAATGTGGCTCTCCAAAGAAATGTCAATCGTTGCACTGTTGATATTTGGCTCTGTTGACTAATGAGTTTGCCGACCACTGGCCTAGAGGGTATAGGTTTTTGCGTGGGGAGCCACATGGGCTGGCTTGCATTCAGGTTGCTGTGTGAAGAAGGGCATGGGGTCGGGGGCGGGGGAGGGCACATGGGGAGACCGGAAGGAGGCTACTGCAGGGGTCCAGCCCAGCAGTGATGGTGGCCTGGACTAGGGTCTCAGCAGCTAAACAGGGACGGGACAAGCAGCCCCATGGGGGTGTATCTAGGAGGTAGAGGGGCCAGACTTTGTGCTGGTGGGGTGTGCACCACGGTGCCAAGGAGGCCACCTTTATGGCCTCCCGCTCGCCCATCCCCCGTCTCCACAGGGGAGGATGGCTGCTGTGGCTCAGCATGGCTACCTGGACATGTGGACGTTGAGAAGTGAAGAGAACAGCTTAGGGGTTATGGGTGTGGGCGCTGGATCCAGCTGTCAGAGTTCACATTCCACACTGTGCCTCAGTTTTCTCATCTGTAAAATGGGGCGCCAATGATGCCCAGTTCATAGTGCTGTTGATGTGTTACATGAGTTAATCCATGTAAAAAGCTTGAACAGAGTCTGACTCACACGAGGTGTTTAAGGAACGTAGTCCTTGGTCTTCTGAATGGCTCTCACTCCATACCCCTGAGTCCACTCCACTCGCCCCTTTGGCCACGAGCCACGCTGTGCACCCCCGTCCTTTCCCAGGCCTGTCCTGACTTGCTGTGAGACCTGGAGCCTGCCCCCTGCCCTGATCATCGCTTCCTCCATCCATACCGAGCCCCACTGTGTGCTGGGCTCCGTGCGAGGAAGCGTGTGGCACCGCAGCCCCCACACTGGAGGCTCTTCATCAAAACTTAAGATTGTGTGACCCGCTCATGACACAGTGAGGGGAAGCCCAAGGGAGTGGCTCTCGGGACACCCCTAGGTTCCAGGGCTGGCAGAGGCTCCCCGAAAGCTGCCCCAAATATCTTCCTCTGTTTACCCAGCCAAATATAAACTCTGCCTCCGACAGCAACTGGCCAGCGTGGCAGCTGGGCAGCCTCAGCAGCTAAACAGTCGCTGATGAACTGGTTGCCTGGCATGGACCACGGGGGGTTCAAGTTCAAATGGCACGGCAGTGGTATGTGGTGGGTTCAAGTTCCAATGGCACAGCAGCTCCCAGTGTCGGATGGAGAGCCCTGCTCTGAGACCAGGGTCTGTGTCCAGGTTGGCTACGACGGGTGCCAGTCTCGTGAAGGGACATTTGCACTCCATCCTCATTACACACAGATTCAGAATCTGTAAGCTCGCCTACTTGCCAAAATTCATGTTACCCCCAAACCATAGTGCCTGGGGAGTCATTTGCAGACGTGGCAGAGCGAGGAACACTGTGAATCTCCTGACGCGCATGTCCCCACCTGAGGCCGCATGAGGGGACGCTCAGCCTTCCTGGCCCAGTGCTCACGCTTCAAACAAGTGTCCTTGTCGTGGTCCAGCTAGGGCCACGTTTGTCACACTTTTGGGTGTTTTGTTGATGGTTTTGCTGTTTAAAAGGTCTGCCACGTTTAGTACTGAAGCACTGCCCAGTGTGTGTAAAAGCAAGAAGGCTGCCCGGGGCCTCACGGAGGACACGTGTGTTAGATAAGCTTCGTGCAGGCCCGAGTTACACGTGCTGTCGGTCGTGAGTTCAATATTAACCAATCAGCGACACATGTTACATAAGGTGTCTTTGGACAGAAACACACACAAAACGAGGTGATGTGTTGATCCGTTGACAAAAATGTGGTCAGAGGTTGGCAGGAACCGACCCCTGTGCTTCCCCTGGCGCGATGGGTCAGAATTTGCTAATTCAGTCTTCGCGGTGACTTCATGGAACAGAGCTACCCCCAGAGAATCCTTATCTCCATTCTGGAGGTCAGTGACCCCAAAGCTCTCCCTGCACTGTCTGCAGCCCCCGGTCAGCAGTTCATCCCTCCGGGTGAAGAAATGCCCGTCTTAGGGATGGTCTTTCTTTAACATGCACGCGTCCTTGCGCTGTGCACTGTCCCTCCGCTCTCTCAGCCTGGGCCCCGCTCCCCTCCAGGGAAATTCAAGGAAAGGACAGGTCCCAAGAAAAGGTGTGATTTCATATCCGGTGATTCTGATAGAAGAATCTGTCTAATAGAAGAATTGGTCAAGGCAAATATAAAGTGAGATTCTTGGCGTTCATAGATTGGACACTTACAATGACAGCAAGTATGTCTTGCGGGCTGACTTCAGGCCCTTTGCTAAGCGCTTTATCTGTTAATAGCCACAGCCTGTGAGGCTGGGGTTACAGGGCCCGACATACAGACGAGGAAACTGAGGCACGATAAGCAACTTGATCGAAGCTCCCCGCAATCAGTGGCAGAGCTAGGACGGGAATCCAGGTTTGTCCGAGTCTGTGACCTCTGTCCTAAGCCCCAGACCTCCCTGCAGCCCTGTGTTGCACCCCAAGGTTGCAGGGCTCTGCTGCGCCCCTCTATCCTGGTGTGCCTGCATCCTGGGAGGGCACTGCTGGGACCTGCCCCAGCCTCCGAGTGTCACCGAGGGGGTGGCCTCCCAGGCCCCTCCCCGAGTTGTCCGGATGGACCAGGTGAATGAGTCCAGCAGCACCCCCCAGTCTCTCCAAGCCCTAGCTGCCCCTGCAGCCACTGGGTGTGGGGACGATGCCTGTCAGGCGTGGGCACCTGCCCCTCACAGCTCCTTGTTCTCTCCCCACCCAGCGCCCCGAGGACCCCCAAAGTTCATGAGCCAGTGTCCTCGCCTCCTCCAACCTCCTGCTCTTGGGAACCTCCCACCAGTGGCTTCCCTCGAGCTGGGGCCCAAACTGTGCCCCGGGGGCAGGGGGGTGCCCCTGGTAACAGGGAACAAAAACCTACAAGAGGTGCGCCCTGCGGGTGGGACCCCGGGCCCATTTTGTTTTAGCAGCACCGGGACTGAGTGTGCACATGACGGCTCCTCCCCCCACAGAGGAAATGTGGTCACCGCACTGCTAGGTGGGTTGCAGGGTGACTCAGTGTCACCAGGGGTGGAAGGAATGTGACGCGGCAGTAGTTTCCTGCAAGGCGCAGGCGGGGGCCGAGTCCACAGCCTGCCCCTGGGAGGCCGCTGTCAGGGATCGCTGCATTCGGCCCCTGGGCTGGCTCTGTGCCAGACCCCCCTCCAGCTTAGAAATGGGGGTTCACTTGGTCAAAGCACATTCCCCCACACACTGGTCACGTGTCACCCTTCCAGCCAAGCTCTGAAGCAGGGGGGTGTGAGTATCCTTCTGCTCGTTTCCTTACTGAGCGATGGAGGCTCAGAGAGGGAGGGAGACTTGCCCAAGGACGCCCAGCAAGCCTGTGGCGGAGGCTGGAATAGGCCCCGGCTCCCTTTCCGGGCCACGCACTTCTCCCGGCCATCCAGGAAGAATGCCGTCTGCAGGGACCGTTCGTGGAGCCGTCTTTAGCTCTGTGGTCCACGCTGCCCTCGCGACAACCCCCCGGGCTTGGTCCTGTCCTCGGCCTCATTTCTCCCACGTGAAATCAGGAGCAGCGTGGGCTTCGGCCAGGCCCCAGACCCCCAGGGGGAGGGAGAGAGAAACCCGAGCGGATATCCAGCAGGAGGGGCCCGAGAGAGGGCACAGGGGCCCCTTGTGTCTCCTTCTGGGGTGAGTCATGTCCCCCGTGGGGCTGCCCCCCTGCGCGTCTGCCCTCTCAGCCCAGGGTCAGGTGGGGAGGAGAGGCCTGTGGCCTCCTTCCCGTTTCCCCAGAGGATGGGGAACCTCTGAGTCAGCAGCAGGCAGGGCCTGGGGCCGGGGTCACAGTGGGACGTGTCTTGCGTGTCGCCCCAGGTTGTGGGTGCTCCTGGAGGGAGGGAGGCCAGAAGGGGCCAAGGACGTGCCTCCCCGGAGCCATCCGAGCCTCCTGCTTTCTGAGCCCGGTCCATCCCTGCAGGGACAAGCCTGGGGCGGGCTGGGCTGGGATCCTGTGCAGAAGCCAGACCCGAGAAGGGCCTGGACCTGCCGTCAGCCACATGGGGCTGCTCCTGAGGGAAGGGCCCCTTAAGGCCCCGGGACAAATGGCCAAGCGAATCTCCTTTCCTGAGGAACTCTCTGAAGAGGGGGATGGCTCACGCAGATAACACGCAGCACGCATACAGTTTCCTTCATCGTCTTGTTCTCTCTTCCTAGTGAAAAACAAGTCCCGCGCGTAGCACATGAGTTCGCACACTGACAAGACGTAGTGGAGATACAGCCACTCTCATTCCAGTGCCTTCGCTCGTAGCCCTGGGCAGCTGTTTTATAAATTAAGTTCATTAAAATGGAGTCACACTCACACTAGCCTTCTTTCGGGTGTTCACAGCCACGGGCAGCGAGTGCTGACCACACTGGACGGTGCAGACGGGAAACATTTCCACCTTCGCGCACAGCACGTCCGGCGGCGCGGCCAGATCGTGAACTGGGAAGGCCCTAAGCTGAAAATTGCTTCTTGGAACCCGTTGGGTCTAGGTTCCCACCTCTCCTCATACGCCGTGCCATCTGACCTGCTCAGCTCCTTGGCCCTGTGGGTAGCAGGATGCTGGTTCCCATTTCTTTCCAGAGGAGGAGACTGAGGTTCAGAGAAGGTTGATGGGCCACAGGTCAGGGGAGTGTTGGACCAGGTTGTTCCCTAGGATAGAGGCCGGTGCCCTTGGCTAGTCCACGTGGCTGAGGGATAGCCCGGCGGGGCCTGCGGTGAGCTTGTCCGGTTCCAGCACTTTCTACCTTGTTGTGTGTGAGGGAGAGACCCAGATCGAGTTGATCATCGGGAAGACTCTGCCCTGGGCACCTGTTCTTCCATGTTTATTGTTTCCCCTGAAATGTTCACCCGTTACTTTCTGGTCTTCACAATAGGGCACACTCAGTGTAAAATTTTGGAGTGTACAGAAAAGTGTGAACAAGGAGAAAAAGGTCTCCTCACCGCAGGATGAGCACCTCCCACCGGCAGAGCAGGGCGCCTGGTGCCTCGACGTGCCCCCCAGACCTCGGCGGAGTCGGTCCTCGTGACGCTCTGCTCATTGTCGTCCTCATTCCAGGGTCCCCGCGTCCTCCCGCCTCTGAGAACCTTCACGTACGCCTGTTGGCCATTGGGACGTCCTCTGTGCGAAGTGCCAGGCCCAGCCCCTGGCCCACTTTTTTATTCGTTCCATCTTTCCCTTATGGGTGTGTGGAAGCTCTGTGTGTACGCTGGTTCTGAGCCCTGGGTTGGTTGTGTGGGTTACAGATACCTTCTCCCACTTGGGGCTGGGCTTCCACCCCCTCCGTGGTGTCTTAATGAACAGAAAGTCTTCATTTGAATGCAGTCCAACTCAGCAGTCTTCTTTTGAGGGTGTGTGTGTGTGTGTGTTTGTGTGTGTGTGTGTGTGTGTGTGTGTGTTTGTGTATGTGTGTGTGTGTGTTTGTGTGTGTGTTTGTGTATGTGTGTGTGTGTGTGTTTGTGTATGTGTGTGTGTGTGTGTGTGTGTATGTACACGCGTGCTATTAAGAAGACTCTTATCCACCAGGTTATGAAGACATTCTTTATTTTCTTCCAAAAGGTTCTCCGTTTTGTTTTGCACACTTAGGTCAGGACAGTCTTCCTGGAACTGGTTTTTGTAGACGCTGTGAAGAGGAGTCAAGTTTCTTTTTTCCCCATGTGGCTACCCAGTTGTCTCAGCACATTTTGTTGCAAAGACTGTCCATTCTGCAGTGTTCCACCGTGGCCACACATAAATCAAGTGACTGTGTATGGGTGGGTGTATTTCTGGACTAGTCTGGTCCGCTGACCTACTTCTCTGTCTTAATCGGTGTAGCTTTAGAATAAGACTTGGTATCCAGCAGAGCAAACCCTACCCGCTTCGTCACACGCGTCTTTGATATCTTGGCCCTTTGCATCTCTCTGTGCCTCTTCACAGAACACCTTTGGGTCTGAGTTGGGATGCGACAGATCCTGTAGATCCGTTTGTGTAGAGTTGGCACCTCGACAGTATTTCGTCTTCCACTCTGTGGGCAAGATCTACCCTCCCATCTCTCTATTCTCCGGTTGTATGTTTGTCAAGTTTAATCTTACATCACAAGCAGCCATCTGGAGGGATTTGGCAGAGGAGTTAAGGTCATGGGACTGTACACTCACAGACTGCCAGGGTTCGAATCCCAGCTCTGTCACTTCCTAATTTCACAGCCTTAGTGAGCTGCTCAGCTTCTCTGTGTCTCAGTTTCCCCCTCTGTAACATGGGAACGATAACCAGAATTATACGGTTGTTTTAAAGGATTAACTGGAAGTTAAGGTATGCAAAAGCAGTTAGAGCAATGCCTGGCCCTCAGAAATCTCTGGAAACATTACTAATTTATTTTTTAAGTAGGTGATACATTCACAGATGCACAATAAAAGTGTAATTTTAAAAAATGCATAGTGAAAAGGTCTCCCACCTTCGTGCCCTGTGGACTTGTTCCCACACCTGGCCCGCTAGTTATTCATTTCTTGTGCCTTCTTTCAGGGCTTCTTTAGGCAAATACCAGTCATTTCTCTTTTTTCCCCAACAGGGGAGCACAGTATGCCTACTGTTGTGTGCTTTTGTCATTTAACCACTTACCCCAGAGACCTTTCCCTATCAGTACACAAGAGACCTTCCTCATTCTTTCCTTTCTTTCTTTTTTTTTTTTTTAAACACTTGCATAGTATCCATTCATTTACCTGGTCCCTTTATGGTGTGCATTTAGATTGTTTCCAGTCATTTCCCCATTTCAGACAAGGCTCCAATGAATCCAGTGAATATCTTTGTCTCTGCATCCTTTTGACATGTGCAACTCTACCTTGACAGATCTGTGATCCTGGGTTTGCATTAGATTAAATACCTAAACGTGCTTCCCTTGTAGGCCAGAAGTGGTTGAGTGTTTCCAATTTTACATAGTACTAATATTTCCTGACCCACTCGATCATTAACACAATTCTATTGAACACACGTTCCATACTGAGCATGGACACAGCAGTAGAAGCGACTGTCACTGGGACGCAGAGTTAGGGGAGGAGCTGGACGTGTGACAAGTGGTGTTGCTCACCATTTGTTTCCAGTTCTGGGCGACTGTAAATCACACTGCAGTGAACATCCTTGTCCGTCAAACGTTATCTGCATTTTTTCAAATATATTTTTGTTGGTTTCAGAGAGGAAAAGAGCGGGGGAGAGAGATAGAAACATCAATGATGAGAGAGAACATTGATCGGCTGCTTCTTGCACCCCCCACACTGGGGATCAAGCCTGCAACCCGAGCATGTGCCCTGACCGAGAATTGAAACATGATCTCCTGATTCATAGGTTGACGCTCAACCACTGAGCCATGCCAGCTGGGCAATCTACATTTTTAAAATATGTCTTTGAGATAGATTCCGGAAGGGAGATGACCTCCAATGTGCAATCTTAGCCCAAACAAGAAAGCTCAGTTCCACACCTGCAATCCCCTTAACGAGAACCTTTCTTGTTCAAAGTCCCAAATTGGTTGTTGTTGTTGTTGTTGTTGTTATTATTATTATTATTTGCAGTTTTAAAATTTTATATACAAAGAGATCACATGCTGCGGTAAGGTAGATGTCGTGAATAACCCATTCCTAGATGTTCACTCAGTCCAGCTTAATGAGCCTGTATCCTTCCCGTACGAATGAGAACCCGGCTGGATTTTCTCCCATGGCTGCAGGAGAGTTGCTAGTGACCCACCCTTCTTGCTCTCTCTGAAGCAATGAGGCAAAAGGCCAAATTGTTTTAATTCTTTGTTTTTAAATATATTTTTATTGGTCCCAGAGAAGAAGGGACAGGGAGAGAGCTAGAAACATCACTGATGAGAGAGAATCGGCTGCCTCCTGCACGCCCCACACTGGGGATCGGGTCCGCCACTTGGGTATGTATCCTGACCAGGAATCAAACAGTGACCTCCTGGTTCATAGGTCGATGTTCAATCACTGAGCCACACCAGCTGGGCTTCATTCTTTTTTGAATAGGTGATGGAGTCATGAGGCTCAAATTCAAAAGGTACAAAGGGTGTGGGGTAAAGTGTCTCCCTCCATCCCTGCCCATTAGCCTCTCAGTACCTAACTCCCTAGAAGCACCATGTGGTCACCCTCCCTGTCTCCTTGCAGAGGTGGTCTCAGCCCATCTCACCGTCCATGTGTCACCTAGACACACGGGGCCTGCCCAGTGCCCTTGCTGACCGGGGTTCTTATATCCCTGCTGCCTCCAGCTTCAGTCCCAGTCAGGAAACTAGCCCCCCAAATCCTGTCTTCTCCAGTAACAGTGTCTATGTTTAGTGAACTTTCTAAGCATTGTTTTGGGGGCAGAGAAGGAGAGAAATGTCAGCTGCTCTTTCACTATGTGTAACTATTATTGTCATTATTATTATGATAAGTTTAGAGTGGTGTCTGGTCCATAGTATATGCTCAATAAATACTTACTGGATGAATGTATGGATAATAACATGATGGGATGTTTGCCATATGGGCGCTATCCTGAACTCTTTACAGCAATCCTATAAGGTAGCAATACTTATATTTAATATAAGTATAAAATATAATACTTGTACTTACAAGTATTATATTTTATACTTATATTAAGTGTAGGGAAATTGAGGCAAAGAGAGGTTTAATCACTTGCCAAGGCAACCAAACTGGGATTGTAACCTAGGCTGCCTGGTTCCCGAGCCCGTGTTTAAACTACTGTCAACACAGCCCCAGCCAGCACTCAGTGCCTCATTGCACACAGCACTGGGGACAGGGTTCCAGCCCAGCTGGTGTCGGGTGGGAGGGTCAGCAGCATGGCAGGCTGAGTCTGGTTAGGCTGGTTCAAGGGTCAGGGGCCTGCGAGCCAGAGGAGGTCACAGAGGGAGGGTGGAGGAACCAGGGTCCCAGGAGGCTAGGGTGTCTAGGGCTCTCAAGAGCACAGAGCAGCCAGGGCCAGAAGCAGGCAGAGGGAAGCCGTGAGGCAGTGACTGGAGCGGCTGAGAAAGGGGTTTTGGGGAGGCAGGCCTGGCATAGTGGGAGCAGCCACCAGGAAGGCCCGCAGCCCTGAAGCTGGTGCCCTCACAGGCTCCACCAGGCCTCATCTGGGCAGGCACAACCCCCAGGGGACAGCTGTGCACCCAGCAGTCCTCCTGGAAGGCAGGCTGGATGCAGGGCCGGGCCTGACACACGCCGAGCAGCAGGGCCTGCAGCACACACAGGTGCGGAAACTTAGAAGGCCTTTGACTTCTAGACCCCTTGATGTGGTCTGTGACGTGCAAGCGAGACAGCCTGACCGGCCCTCAGCACTTCCTGGGTCCGGAAGGCCTGCGGGGCTGGCTTCCCCCAGAAGCTGCGGGCAGAGGCCCACAGGCTGAGCCCCAGGCTCCTCAAGGCTGACATACTGAGGGTCCGGGGCCTGAAGCTGTCCCCGTGCCCCCCTCAACATAGAAGGCCTTTGGTGTCTGGGTGAGAGAAACCCAGGGATCTTGGTCACACAGGATGGATCCTCCAAGGCCCGTGTCAGTATTTAGCCTGTGGACCTGGGCTGGGGGCGTTTGCCATGGGTTTGCCACTATGCGTGCGAGAAAGTCTGATTCTGGACCCGGCTGTTTCTCTCCCATCCCCACATGGCCGCCACGGTCAGCCGGGAGCTGTGGTTTTGGTCCTGAGTCCACCCAAGGCTGGGCCAGAGGTGAAGCAGGCAGCCGCTGCGGCTCAGCTCCCACACGTCCAGGCAGAAGCTTCTGGCAGAGAGGAAGCCACCGAGGAGCTGGCCTGGCCGCCCGCCTCCTCCCGGGCTGCTGCTGGGGCCGAGCCAGCCTGGCTTAGCAGACAAGCCTGAAGTGGCGTCTGGCCAAGGGTCGGTGCGTCACAGAGCCATGGAATTCATTGTGCTGGAGGGACCTCCGTCCCTGATCTGGGCCACGTTCAGTAACGGTGCAGAGCCCGGGGCAGACGTCACGGAGAGACCCTGACATTCTCTCTCTGACCAGCCTGCAGCATAACCATCTGGGCAGCTGCTGCCAGTCACCTGGGTTCACATGGAAACTCAACCTACCTGCTGCCTCAGATCCTGTCCAACCGTCTCATTTTTCTGAAGAGGCCACTCACTGAACCTAGAGAGGGGAGGACAGACCAGACCCAGGTCTCCCGAGACGGAGCTCAGTGCCATTCCCTTTGTGTCACACCCGTTCTGTGAGTGCAGCATTTGCCACGTCACTACGCAGCTCACCAGCTCTTACCTCCCTTCATTTCCACAATGTGATCCCCTCGAGTCCAACAACTGCGTATGGGGATGGTAGAGGACTCCAGGTAGGGGAACAATGGAGGCTGAGGGCAGCCTTAATCCCCATGGTGCTGTAGCTGGTCGACCCCCAGAGACCTACTGTATCTACTCAGGAATTTTGCAAGGTGCTTGTTATACCATTGATAGCTTCAGATCGGCCAAGGTGGGAGTATTGACACCATGGGAATTGGCAAACACTCCATATCAGGGCTTATTCTTTTGGGTCCGAGACAAGTGCTTTACTGGCTCACCACTGACCCAAACCAAACGTTCCCACTGGTCTTTGGGTGTGCTTGCCCTCCACACGTTCTCAGATCCTCCTCCCTCACCAACCGGAATTCCTTCCCTGGGGCCTAGGGTCTTGGCTTCCTCCACGAACTGTCCCCGAGCTTCCATCCCATCTAGTAGTTAGCACTGGCTAAGGGTCAGCTGCGGCTGGATCCTTTCCTTACACTCTCCCATTTGATCCTCACACGACCTTTGAGGTAGGGGCACAGTCTCCCCGCTTACAGAGCGGGACACTTGAGGCACGGAGGGGCGGAGCGGCCGGCCTTTGTCATCACACCAGGGCCTCGCGAGTTCTCCAGCCCCAGATTCCTGCCAGGCTGTTGCAGATCCCTGCCAGCATCTTCACCTGCAATCGGGAATTCCAGGGCATCGTTCCCTCTGGCACCGGCTGCTACTCCTGGCCCAAGTCCCGTGGCTGCCACAGGGCAGAAAAATGACCCGTGACTTTCCCTGTCTCTGCTCTGCTGACCTCTGTGGCAGCTCTCCTAGGATTTCTCAAAAAGTCCCTGGGGCTGATTCTTTGGGTGGACTCATCCTGATTACTTCCAACACTGGCCCCCAGGCTCCCGACTGAGTGGAGAACACCAAGGAAAAATAGCCGGAGTCATCTCCGAGAAATTGATGAGTTTGGTGCCTGAGAACCCCACGCCGTATCTGCTCGGCTGTGCCAGGCTCTGGGGCCTGGGGACAGGTGTGTGTACGTGGGCATTTCATTTTGCTGTTTAATTAAATATTTCTAGCACAACGAAATCTAGGGAAAAGCCTAACAACACCCTGAGTACCCATTCGCCAGCTTTGTTCAATCCTATCTTTTGCCACATTGCCTCAGATCTTTTCAAAACCAGTAAATCGTTATAGAACTGGCTGAGGCCTCCTTCACAGCCCTCTCATCCCGGTTTCTCCTCACCACCCCCTCCCAGAGGGGCTACCATCTTGACTGTGGTGTGCGTACGCACCCACAATTAAGACAGAACTGTTGTGTGTGTTTTTATACCTCATCTACATGGTTTTATTCCTTCTGTGATTTGCTCCTGGCACTTAACATTAGGTTTCTGGGTTTGTTTGATTAAAAAATTTTTTCATTTGGCATGACTCCAGACTCCAAGAAGAGTTACAGGAATAGACCCATGAATCCCCATGTGGACACTCTTCACCCAGATTCACCAATTATATTAACACTAGAGGCCCATTGCACGATATTCGTGCAAGAATAGGCCTTCCTTCTCCTGGCTTCACTCCTGGCCGCCCAGGAGCCTGCAGGTCCCCGCTCCTGCCGCCCAGGAGCCAGCAAGTCCTTGCTCCCAGCCGCAGCACGACTCCTGTAGCTCCCTCTGTTCCCCCATCCCCCTCATAGCAGGTGTCCTGCCCCGCCCAGCAGCTCTGTGCCTTCATAGGCAAATTAACCTGCCATCTTTGTCGGGTTAATTTGCATACTCACTCCTGATTGGCTGTGGGTGTAGCAGAGGAATGGTCAACTTACATGTTTGTCTGTTATTAGGTAATACTAGAGACCCGATGCACAAAGATTCATGCAAGAATGGGCCTTCCTTCCCCTGGCTGCTGGCATTGCCTTCACTCTGTCTGGAGCCACCTTTCTGCTCTGGCCCGGAGCCACCTTTCCGCCTTCCCATGCTGCCCAGAGGCTCCGAGCAGCTGGGGTGGTGCGGAACACCTGTGTCCCACCCCACCCTCGGCCACTCAGCGCCTGTGTATGCAAATTAACCCTCCATCTTTGTTGGGTTAATTTGCATACTCACTCCTGATTGGCTGGTGGACATCACGAAGGTACGGTCAATTAGCATGTTTCTCTTTTATTAGTGTAGATTTTGTCACACCTGCTTGTTTTTTCTCTTGCTCTCTCTCTCCCATTCATGTTTTCCTGAACCTTGTGAGAGAAAGAAGCAGGCTTTGTGCCCCTTTACTCCCATTTATTTCAGTGGGGATTTCCCAAACTCAAGGACATTCTCCTACTAACCTCGGCACCAGGGTCAAAATCAGGAAATCAAGGTGTGCTATACACAGGATTTCGAGATGTAACGGTGAGGCGTTGGTTTCTACCTCCTCGCAGCCTTGTGCCAGTTCAGGGTGGATGAGGCCCAGCCTGTTTCCCCTTCTCTGTGGATGGACATTGGTTGTTCCCGACCTCTCAGTGTGAGCGCTGCTGCAGTGACCACCCTCACGGTTGCCTTACGCTCTTGAGTGCGTCCTGGGAGGGGGGCTGCTGGGGCCTGGGCTCCGGGGTCCCCATCTCGTAGATTTTGACAGGTTGTCTTCTGAGTAGGTGCAACCATTTTCATTCTTGGGGGTGCTTTACCCCCTTGGTGCTCCGATGGCTTTTAGGGGGCTGACTGATGGATTCTCACCTCTCTCAGGCCAGGTCTCATGCTGTTGTCATAGCAACAGGTGTTCCTGGGAGAAAAGGCATGACCATACACATGGTTACCCCAGCTAGAATAACCACCTGTTTGAGGGGCTCCTGTGTGCTGGATGCTGCGTGATGCACCTTACAAGTGGCAGGCATTGCCAGCTCCATTGTACCGATGAGAAACTGAGGCCTGGGGAGGTTAAACACCCCGCCGAAGGTCACAATGGCTGGGATGTGGCCGGGGTTGGTGTGAGAGCTAGTTCTTTATCTTCAGGCTGGCAGATTGTGTGAAATAAGCACCGAGTCTTGGACTGAATTTGCAGTGAGAGGATGTCAGCTGAGAGGTCAAGGCCTCTTCCTGTGACATCCCCCACCCCCGTTCCTGCCCCATCTTCTTGGTCCCTTCCCCTCTGTGCAGGGGGAATGGATGGGCAGCGGTGAGCATGGAGGAGAAGGGAGAGGATAAGGTGTGGGGGTGGCAGTGAGCGACTGTCCCCCCTCACCCGGGAGAGAGGGCCGAGGCATGGCGTGGCCTCAGGCTCCAGGGTCAGAGTCAGGAAACACTCCTCCCCGGGCCGCTGGATGGTCCTGTCCCAGCTTGAGAAAGAGGTGCCACTTCACACTGGAGAGAGGGGCTTTGTCTGGTACTCACACTCTTTGCTCAGAGGGATCAGGCCACACCTGAGCATGGACCACTGCAGCCTCGCCTGCCCCTGTGGGCCTGGAGCCCTGAGAGTCTGGGGACCAGGCCCCTCCCTTGGTCTTATGGTGGCTGGAGGCCGGCCAGCTGAAGTCGGGGTGGTGGATGGGACGGAGGTGGCCTTTTCACAGTCCTCTCCTTCCATCCCACACTCCCTGGGTTCTGCCAAGTCTGCACAAGGGGCCTCAGTTCTCTCCCCCGCAAGGCATCGTTGGAACTTCCTGAGCGGCTGCCCTGGGGCAGAGGTGGCCCCGAGCCGCATCCTCATAGCTGGGAAACCTCCTGCCTTCCTTTCAGACACGCAGCGTCCAGGGGGCCCCACCTGGGGCTGCCACACTCGGGGCTCCGCCTCTGCGCTCAGCGGCCCCCTTGGATGCCTCTCCACCCGGAGCAGATCTTTCTCTTCTTCTCACTCACGTTGCATAAGCCTGTGGCGGGGACACAGGTACCAGGCCAGGAAGCCGGGGACACGCCATGCCAGTTTACTCCTTCCGTCTGGGGGCTAGTGAGAAAATCTCCCCCAGGAACCGGATGCTGAGTCCGGCCTGGTCCCTGCAGCCCCGGTCCAGGGGTCCCCCCACGTGTCTGACCTCGGCAGCTGGGCGGTGCAGCCTGGGTGTCAGAGGCTGCCAGCACTGCAGGTTCGAGCTAAGGGCCCTGTTCCCAGGAGCAGAAGGAAAACTAGCCCTGGAACGGTTTCTCTTTCCGGTGGAATTGCCCTCAAGTTTCTGAGGCTCGTTGTTTTTGCACCAATGGTGCCATTAATCAGCCGAGGCCCCCGGGGCTGCCTCTGCAGGGCCCTGAGCGGGGTTTGGCTGCTGAGAAGGGAGGTGTGGGTGTCGGGGTCACTGGTTCTGCTGGCGGATGACATATCCAGGGCCGTGTGGGCTCCGCGGTGGTCCCTGGCAGTTAGCGCTGACGTGGCCAGGCTGTTGTAGAACAGTAATCACGGCCCTGAAATAGAGCCAGACCCGGGCCAGCTCCGGGGATCCCCAGCTGTGCCATCCTGCCAGAGCCTGACGGCCACCCTCATGGCCATGGGCATCGTGCAGTCACAGGTGCTCAAGTCACCCAAGTCAGCAGGTGCAGCTGCCCGGCCCCGTGACCCCTCCTTGGCCGGGTCAGAGCAGGTGCCCCTGTCACTCTGTCTCCTCAGGGCTTCTCTGCTCCTGTGACCCAAGCGAGACCCAAACCTTCCCCCCCGCAGCTGTTCCTTCTCTAACTTCTCTACTTGCTGCAGCCTTTGACACTTAGAGATCCTCTCCCCGCTTAGGTCCCACAGCTGCCAAGCCACCTCTTAGGGGCCCTGCACAGGCCTTTGTTACAGCTGCCCCGGCCCCCGGGAGAGGAGGACGCTGAGCGGCGTGGACAATTCCTGGAAAGCAGTATCTTAAGAGCCTTTGGCCTCTCCGGTGGTTTAGTCAGAGCCGCCACGATGGCCTCTATGGCACGCGTCATCGCAAGGTTTCTGGGACAGCCAGCACCCGCTGGGCTCGCTGTGTCAGAGGGACCCTCCCAGGGTGTTTCTGTGCCCAAACAAACTGACGTCTTTTTGCATGTCAAGCCATGTGGTTCCCAGGCACTTGAACTTGTGGGTTATCTCTGGGGCCAGATGTTATCGTGGGTATAAGCTGAGTGCAGCACACAGATGCATACCTCAGTCACTCTATCCAATGCGCTAGGTCCTAAAATCAAGTCTACCACGTGGGAGAATTGTAGCAAGAAGAGAATAAGGAGAATCTGAACTAGAAAAACAATAGTTGACATTGACTATGATTGTGTGTGCTGAGCAAAGTACTTGAGAGACATCTTATCAAATCTGCACAACAACTCTACTAGTAGGACTATTATTATTAGTCTTTTTAAAAATGCTTAAGCTGAAGCCCAGAGAGGTAAAGTAACTGGACAGAGATCACACAGCCTGGATTCAAACCTAGGGCTTCTATCAACAGCAGGCAGGCCTCTTCTGAACAGGCCTTCAAGGATGGGGCAAACTTTATCCCCAATAGTTTACCATAAAAAATTTAAACATACAGAGGAGTTGAAAGAATTTTGCAGTAAACACTCACTTACCTTGAATGTTTTTGTATATTACATATCTCTATCCATCTACCTTTTTTTTTTTTGCATTTCAAAGAAAGTTTTGGGCACCCCCTGAATATGTTAGAATGCATATCATTAACTAGAGTCCAGTACTTATCTATGGTTTTCTTTTATTGTTTTGGTGTAAAATTTACAAGTGATAAAATGTAAATACACATACTGAGTGTACCACTTAAACTTCATATAAATGGATTCATACAGTATGAATTTTCTTGCATCTGGCCCCTTTCACTCTGCATAAAGCTTTTGAGGGTCATCCATAAGGGGGCGTGTATCTGTAGTTGCGTATTTATTGCTGTTCCACTCTGCCATCTGTTTGTCCATTCTCCCATCAGTGGACCCCTGGACCAGTCTAGGGCTATTATGAGTAAAGCCGCTGAGAGCGCTTGGCTTCAGGTCTTTTGTTTGTTTTATGTTAATCGTCACCCGAGGATTTTTAGGGAGAGTGGAAGAGAGAGGGAAAGATAGTAAGAAACATCGATGTGAGAGAAATACATCGATTGGTTGCCTCCTGCACGAGCTCTGACCAAGGCCCGGGCCGGGGAGGAGCCTGCAACCAAGGTACATGCCCTTGACCGGAATCGAACCAGGACCCTGTGGTCTACCGCCTGACACTCTATCCACTGAGCCAAACTGGCGAGGCCATCCTCAGGTCTTTTAGTGGACATCCACTTTCCTTTTTTCTTGGACATGGAATGTCTGGGCCAGAGGGCAAGTGTATGTTAAGGTTTATAAAAAACTGCCTTTTCCCAAAGTGGTTGTGCCAATGTGCATTCTCCCCAGCAACGTAGGAGAGTTCTGATTGCATCCATCCTCCACCATGTGATGGTGGCAGGCTTTGTAATGTTAGCCATGCTGGTGGTTGGGACGTGGTATCTCATTGTGGTTTCAATTTGCATTTCCCTGCTGACTAATGAGGTGAGCGCTCTCTCACCTGCTTTTTTTGGCTATTTGTGTGTCTTCTTCTTTGAGGGCTCTCCCAATCTTTTGCCCATTTTATAAATTAACTAGAGGCCTGGTGCATGAAATTCATGCATGGGTGGGGAGTCCCCTTAGCCCAGCCTGCTCCCTCTCCAATCCGGGACCCCTTGGGGGGGATGTCCGACTGCCAGGGATCGGGCCTAAACCGGCAGTCAGACATCCCTCTCACAATCTGGGACTGCTGGCTCCTAACTGCTCACCTGCGTGCCTGCCTGATATCCCCTAAATGCCCCCCTCCTGCCAGCCTGATCACCCCTAACTGCCTCTGCCTGCCAGCCTGATCGCCCCTAACTGACCCCCCCCCGCCAGCCTGGTCACCCCCAACTGCCCGCACCCCCCTGCCAGCCTGGTTGCCCCATGCAGCCTTCTATTCGGTCATTACTGTAAGGGCATCCTGACCAATTTGCATATTACCCTTTTATTAATATAGATTTGCTTGGTCTCTGTTGCATGCATGCTTTGCAAATATTTTCTCCCCACGTGTGGTTTGAGTATTCATTTTTCTGAATGAGGTGTTTTGATGGGCACAAGTTTAAATTGTGATGCATCTGATTTATCTGTCTTTTCTTGTATGGTTCTTGCCTTCTGGGTCCAATCCAATAAACCTTTGCCCACCCATTGGGGAGAATGTTGGAGGAGGTAATAGAGAACCTGCAGGAGCCCCAGGTGGGGAAGTGCAGCTTTTGCTGGGTGATGAAGAACAGCCCTTTGTAGGGGAGTCTACAGGGAGGTGCTGTTCAGAAAAGGAATATCTTCAGTATTAGGAGATTGGACTGATTCCTTAGGCAGTGTGCGCCATTGAAGGCTTCAGAGCAGGGGAGGGTGTGATTGCTAGAGAGGGATGGCACAGTCCCGGGGATACTAGAGTTTCTTCTTGGTCACCTTGAAAGCAGTGCGTGCCCCCCTGCCAGGGAGCTGGGGGCCAGGGTGCAGGTTCATCTCTGTGGCTTCTCGAAGACTCTCCGGTCCCCACTAGGACTTAATGGGCCCATTTCTTGCCAAAGAAGCCTGGGGGTTGGCGTGGGCCAGTTGTTAGAGGGCAGCCCGGGGAAGGCGTCCACGTACATGGGTTTATTTATTTATTTTATTGTTAATCCTCACCTGAGGATATTTTCCCATTGTTTTTTAGAGAGAGTGGAAGGGAGGAGGAGAGACAGAGAGAGAGAAACATCGATGTGAGAGAGACACATCGATTGGTTGCCTCCTGCACACACCCCGACCAGGGCCAGGGATCAAGCCTGCCCTTGACTGGTATCAAACCCGGGACCCTTCATTCCGAGGGCCAACGCTCTATCCATAAGCCAAACCAGTTAGGGCTCCATGTACATGGGTTTAGAGCCAACTCTCCCAGAATCCTTACAAGGACCCCTGTCCTTCCCCATGCTGACCTCGCCCCCTCCCTAGCTCCTGCCACCTCCCTGGCTTCCTTGCAGTTTTTTCTAGACCAGATAACGTAAGCCCTGTGTCTGGACTCTCTTCCCCTCGCTAGCACTGTTCATCATCTGACATCCGCTACGTCACTCATTGTCCTTGTCCATCGCCACCACTCCACCCCCGCAGGAAGTGACTCCATCCTGGCTCATCCCTCCCCCGGGCCTCTCTGGACAGCAAATGCCAACCCTGATCACTGGTGCCCCTGGGCAACATCACAGGAACTCACAGGGCAAAGAGCCACGTCTTCCTGGCTCTATAACTAGGTTTTGGTATGTGTGTGTGTGTGTGTGTGTGTTGGTGTGTGTGTGTGTGTGTGTGTTTTAATCATTTTGTTCTCTGCTCTAACCCAGTGCCTAGACCCATGGTCGGCCCACTGCGGCTCGCGAGCCACATGCGGCTCTTTGGCCCCTTGAGTGTGGCTCTTCCACAAAATACCACGGCCTGGGCGAGTCTGTTTTGAAGAAGTGGCGTTAGAAGAAGTTTAACCTTTTGCACTCGGATGTCGAGATTAAAATTACTCTTTGAATGTATCAATAATTTGAAATATAAAAAAATCCAAATAAATAAGTTTGTATGAAAAGAAACTCCAGTTTTTTTATTCTACTGCCGCGCTTTGTAAAATCTGGGGTATTTAAAAAATTAAATCCCGAGAAGAATAAAGGAATCGAGAAAAAAAGCAAGCGAGTGCAAAGGGTTAAGTTTAAAAAATGTGGCTCTCCAAAGAAATTTCAATCCTTGTACTGTTGATATTTGGCTTTGTTGACTAATGAGTTTGCCGACCACTGGCCTAGACCAACATCTGGCACTTGCAGGCCCTCAGAAAATATCATAGTTATGGGTGAATGTGAGGCAAACCCCCTCATTTCTCCCAGGGGTCACCCAGGGCCACTCAGCCAGTGGAGGAATCTTCCCGGCCACCCCCCGCCCATTGCACAGATGAGGAGACTGAGACCCTGAGAGGGACCGGACTTGCCTAGTTTGTGGCAGGGCAGAAAGGAGCCTATAGCTCTCGCCCCAGCTGCCATTAGAGTCCTAATTGCCCCCCAGGGAGGCCCTGGACCGAGGGAGGAGATTTGAGGGTGATCATCAAGCCTTTTGGTGCCAGAAGATATTTTTGGTTTTCAAGGGGCGGGTGGGGGTGGGGGCGGGTTAGAGGAAACTAATGGGCCCCGAAGTGCTTGTTTTCTGGGTAGTTCTGGCTCCTCTGATTTAACTTCTCTCCCAGAGGAGATGCTGCAGCCACACTTTAGGGCTTGGGAAGAGGTTACATCAACATCAGCTGGGCTGCCCCGGTCTTGAGCTCCAAATGAGACCCACCAGGCCCCAATTTCACAGCCTGTGGACACCCCTGGGACTGCCCTGCTGCCCCCACGCCCCCAGCCCCATGGTGCCCGCTGCTGCCTGGGACACTCCTGTTGTCCTGGTAACCTGGCACCGTCTTCTGTGTGGACCCAGAGGGAAATCCATAAATACCCGCAAGCACACACAGCATCCATGAGAGGGAGGGCCTCGGAGGCTTTGGGGCTGGGGGCGGCAGAGGAGGAATTTTAGCACAGTGACCCTCATACCTCACATCTCCCTGCTCAGGTCCCTGCAAAACCCACCTGCTTAGCACAGCACAGCTCTGCTGGACTGTTTAATCCAGCACTTCCCAGGGCCCCTTCACTCCCCCCCCCCCCCCCGCCCTCCGCAACCACCACCAGGACTCCACCCTCCTCTTTAGGAAATGCTGTTCCCTTATCAGGACTTCTGGGTCCTGCTGCCCTCTGACCCCTCCCCACGCCCCAGGAAGTGGCTCCATCCTGGCTCATCCCTCCCCCTGGGCCTCTCCCAACAGCAAATGCCAACCCTGATCATGGGGGACCCTGGGCAGCATCACAGGAACTCACAGGGCAAAGAGCCACACCTTCCTGGCTTCATAGCTAACTACCCGCTTCGGTCTGATTAAGGCTTCACCCCTGCAGACTTAGTCCCTCCCTCAGGGAGGATGCAAACAGACCACGCAGCCCACCTGACTCCGGGTTTGAGGCACTCAGATGCCTCCCTCCTTTTCTAGAATCAGAGTGTGGGGGTGGGGAGGTGGAGGGTGTGCTCCAGGCAGGGTCCGAGATCTCTTAAACTGGACCTCGGCTTTGGTTTTGCTGTTTCTTAAGCCTGAGACTCTCCTCCTTCGCCCGCCCTGGCCTGTCACGTCCTCCTGGTGGGGGCAGGGATGCTGACTGGGAGGGGGCCAGGAGACACTTCTGGAAATGTCTGCATCAGCGCGTCCAACAGGCGGAACACAAGCCTCGTAGGTAGTCTTAGATTTTCTAGTAGCCACATTTAAAAAGCAAAAAGAAATCAGTGGCATTAATTTTACTAATGTCTTATTTAACCCAATATATCTAAACGATTATCATTTCAGAATATAATCAACGTAAGTTATTATTAATGAGCTATTTATAGTCTTTTTTTCATATCAATAGTGTTCAAAACCCTGTGTGCAGGTCTCAGCTCAGACCACCCACTTTTTTTTTTATTTAAATAACTGTGTACATTCAATATTAGTTTGTATTCGTTTCAGGTGTATAGCATAATGGTTAGACAATCAAATACTTTACAAAGTGTTCCCCCCAATATTTCCAGTACCCACCTGGCACCATACATAGTTATTACAATATCATTGACTATATTCCCTGTGCTGTACTTCATGTCCCTGTGACTATTCTGAAACTACCAATCTGTATTCCTCAATCCCTCCACCTTTTCACCTAGTGCCCTAAACTCCCGGCCCCCAAACCACAACTTCTTTAAAAATATATTTTTGTATTGATTTCAGAGAGGAAGGGAGAGGGAGCAAGAGATAGAAACATCAATGATGAGAGAGAATCATTGATCGGCTGCCTCCTGCATGCCCCACACTGGGGATTAAGCTTGCAGCCCAGGCATGTGCCCTGACCGGGAATCGAGCCACAACCTCCTGGTTCATAGGTTGACACGAAACCACTGAGCCACGCGGGCCGAGCTTGACCATCCATTTTTCAGAGCTCAGTTCCCACATGTAGCTACGGTATCGGACAACACAGTTTTCTGTCTTGATCTGGGTTGTAGCCGACAGGCATAGACACTGTAAGAATGTGTCTAACTGTATGCTAGAGACTTGTGCATTTCACTGTGTGTAAGCTACATGCTCATTAAAAAGGTTTTTGAAATCCTATTCAGAGTTCTGCTCAAATGCACCCTCTGGCTCATCCCTCCCCCAGGCCTCTGAACCCACCCTGGGTTGGGATTAGCTACTTCCCATCACATTGTGATGTTCACTCCAGTGTGTCTATAGCTGGTTGTTTCTATGTATGTTTAACCCATCCTATCTAATAAAGAGGTAGTATGCTAATTGACAGTCACACCCTCACAAAGATGGCGGCACCCAGAGCCAATAAGGAGGGGATATGCTAATTGACTGTCACACTCTCAAAGATGGCAGTGCCCACAGCCACAAGATGGCAGCACCCAGTCCCCTCAGTCCCGCTGGGGCGGCAGGCGCATGGCACGGCTGGGCCGGCCCCTAGGCAGGTCCGGCTGCTCCATGCGCCTGCCTCTGGATTCCCCCAGTCCCCTCAGCTCCCAGCCTCCCAGGGCCAGCCCAAGGTGCAGGCAAGCCTTGGATGGCGGCTGCCCAGCTGCCCAGGGCTGCCTGAAGCTCAGGTAACCAGGGCCAGCCAAAGCTGGCGCTACCGGCAGTGGCAGCAGCAGAGATGTGATGGGGGCATCACCTTTCCCTGATTGCTGGGTCACCTCCCACCCCTGAGGGCACCTGGACTGTGAGAGGGGGCAGGCCGGGCTGAGGGATCCCCCATCCAGTGCATGAATTTTTATGCACCAGGCCTCTAGTCTTATATAATAAAGCCTGATATGCAAATGAACCAAATGGCAGAACGACCTTCCAGAACAACCTTCCAGAACAAACTTTCAGAACAACTAGTGTGCAGGGGGCGGGGCCTTGGGGGCTGCGAGGGTCGAGGCAGCTGGGGCTGTGAGGGCCTACCCTTGCAAGAATTTCATGCATCAGGCCTCTAGTTTTGTTATAAGCACCGAAAGGTGAAGAGTTCATTCATTTCTAACCCCCTCGAGGGCCACTGGCTTCCTAGATGCTAAATAAGTCAGCAGGTTGCATTGAACCCTGATTGGTTCTAAACCCCACTCCAAGGGGCTGCCAAATCGGCTGACCATTTGATTCTGTTTTCAGTCCTGGTCCAGAGGTTGATAAAAGAGAGGAAGAGGAGGAGGAAGATGGCATGGGGCCTTGTCCGCCAGTCACCCCGAAGAACTGCCTTGCTCCCCGGGGCATCAGCGTCCTGGAGAAACTCGTCAAAACGTGCCCGGTGTGGCTGCAGCTGGGCCTGGGCCGGGCGGAGGCGGCCAGGATCCTGCACCGGGAGGCGACCGGGGTGAGTCGGGGGTCTCCCCATCGCGTGGTCAGTGGGGCAGGTACAGCTACGGGGAGCTGCGCATTAGCTTTCCTTGCTTATGTTTATTAGCTTCACAACCAGGGTGGTTTTTCCAGATCTCAGGAGTGAGTGGGGACTGGTGGGAGGGCTGGGTTCTGTTTGGAGAGCAGGTGTCCCCGCTGGGGAGCAGGGCGGGTGTGGCTGGTGTGGGCCCTCTGGGCCTTTGGTCTCTGGAGGCAGGACTGACACTTTGAGAACTAAGCCAGGTGTCTGGGGACTAGAGAGAACCAGAAGCAGACAGACCTGTGAAGTCATCTTACACCCCTTACTTACACATGAAAACAGGGGCTGTGTGATGGGGCCGCAAGATTTCTTTGGAATCAGGCTCGGTGAGTTGGGCAAGTGCTTACATTTGCTGAGTCTCACTTTCCCCCTTTGAGATGGAGCCATGAATAGCACTTTCCTCCCAGTAGGGTAAACCCCACACGGGGAGATGGGCAGGTGGGCAGGAAGGATGAGTCAGCGCTCACCCAATGCCACCCCCACCCACCCCACGCAGTTTCTCTTACGTGCCCCTTCCCTTTTAAAAAAGAATGTACAGTTAATTTGTTTAACTATAAAAGGGATATGCGTGTTCACTGTAAAAAAAAATCAAACTGGACAAAATTGATGAAATAAAAAGGAGTATCTTATAAAGTTCTTTGCCACCAGTTTTTTGTTTTTTTAATGAGCCCAGCTCCTACAAGTCTTTTTGTTTGTTTGTTTGTTTTTCACGAGGTGAAATTCAGTTAACATAAAAGTAGCCATTTTCAAATGCACAATTTAACACATTCACAATGTTGTGCAGCCACCACCTCTATCGAGTTCCAAAACATTGCATCACCCCCAGATGAACCCCTTAGCCCTTAGCCGTCAGTCACTCCCCGTTCCTCCCTCCCCAGGCCCCGGCAACCACCAGTCTGCTCCCAGAAGTCATTTCTGCTAGAAGTGCATGTGTAGCTCTCCAGCCCTTTTCCATGGAGAGTCCCACATCGATGACAGCTCATGTTCACTCAGTACTACTTCCTGTCCCAGGCACGCGTCCAAGTTCTTCCCGAGAATCCGCACAGTTTGTCCTCGCAGCGGCCCTCTGGGGCAGGAAGGACTATTCTGCCCATTTTACAGATGAGGTAACTGAGATACACTTCCCCCGGGTGACACAGGGAGTGAGGCCCACGCTGGAGTTTGACCCCAGGCAATCTGGGTGCTCCTGTGCTGTACATGTGCAGTACACACATGTTTTATGTGACGCAGACGGAATCGTCTCTTTCAGCCATTGGGCACTTTTGCTGTTCTCACCTTCCGTGTAGCCTATGGTGCCGCCCTGTGTCCGGGGCATCGACCACACTCATGAGTTCATGGGCTGAGTTGGTCAGTGGACTCATTCTCACCTTGGACGAGGTAAAATCCATCGAGTTGGCAATGGTACCTGAAAATAGGAATTCCTGCTATGTATGGGGCCTCCAGCCAAGTCCCAGAGTTGGAGCAGATGCCCCTTCTGTTCCCTGCTCTGACCTCCCACTCCACTCTGCCCCAGGAGCTGCTGTATTTTCAAGCAGAAGCAAAGCCCTAAGCTCATGCTCTGCACAAAAGATTGGCCAACTTTACCCAACGTCGCTCTTTGCCTGATCTTACTCATCCTCACAGCGATTTGTCTCTGTTATCAGTGTCCCCGTTTCCAGGTAAGGAAATGAAGGCACAGAGACCTGACCTCGGTTGCCTGAGCGCACACAGCTAGAAAAGCAGAGCCTGCATGGCATGGTCTTCAGGGATGCTGGGAAACCCTTTGCTGCATAACGTCACCCCCACCGAACTGTCCAAAATCCCGCCCCCCAGTGCAATGCCTCCAGTGTTTTTAAGATGCAGATACGGTGTGGGTGGTCCTCAGGCTGTGAGAGCTCATAGGGTCATCCAAGGTCACCTGGACCCACTCCTCCTGGCACCAATGAGAGACAGTGCTTCATCCAATCTGGGGCCAGTGGTCAAGAGATTGGAGATCCAGGTCCTTTTTCCCCCAAATATCTATGTGACCTTGACCATGTCCACCCCTTTCACCACTCCCCGTCTCCCCTCCCTGCAGCCTGCTTCTCTCTGATAAGCTGGGGACACATTGGCCCAATTGTGTGTGTGTGTGTGTGTGTGTGTGTTGTGTGTGTGTGTGTGTGTGTGTGTATCGAGAAACAAGGCAATCAAAAACCCACCTTTATTCATTCTGCACCCAAGTGGTGTTTTTGTGTGTTCGTTTTATTTTTAGAAGTTTTAGATGTATAGAAAAGTGGCAAAGAGAGTACAGAGGGTTCACTTCTAGATCCCTCACCCTGTTTCTCTTGTTGACGTCTAACATTAGTAGGGCACATTTGTACCAATGAGTGAACCAAGACTGATACACCCGTATCAACGAAAGCCCGCAGTTTATTCAGGTCCCCTTAGCTTCTGCCTAATGTCCTTGTTCTGGGCCAGGATCCCTCCCAGGGCACCATGTACTCATCGTGTCTCCTTGTCAGCGTGTCACATGGCTGTGACAGTTTCTCAGACTTTGTTTTTGACGACCTTGACGGTTTTGAGGAGCAGTGGTCGGACATTTTGTGGAATGCCCCTCAGCGGGGAGTCGTCCGATGGTTAGGCTGGGGTTATTCTCATCCTCTCAATACTAGCCACATGATTCGTCGCTGTCCATGCTGACCTTGGTCACCTGGCTAAGACCATTATGTGTCACTTCCTCCCCTGTACGGTTGCGCCTCTCCCCTTCCATGCTGTCCTCTTCAGAAGGAAGTCGCTTGCACAGCCCACACTTAGGAAAAAGTCACACTCCACCTCTTTGATTAGCTACATAAATTATTTGCAGTTCTTCTGCCTAAAGACACGTGTCTCTTCTTCCCTGTTTACTTACTTATTCAGCCATTGACTTGTACCAATATGGACTCTGGATATTTATTTTATGCTTGGGGTGATAATCCAATACTTTCATTATTTTGTTGCTCAAATTACTCCAGCGTTGGCCCCTGGGAGTCTCTCCGCTGGCTCCTGTGTCCCTCTGACATGCCCCCATTGTGTTTGGTTTTGTTTGCTCATTAGTTTTCTGGAGCCCTCCCTTACTTTCTGTCACTACAAGATGCTCCAGGCTTACCTTGTGTTTTCTTGTGTGTTCTTGTTAATCCTCACCCAAGGATATTTTTCCAATGATTTTCTTTTCTTTTTTTTTTTTTTTTTAAAGAGAGAATGGAAGGGAGGGGGAGAGATAGAGAGAAACATCAATGTGAGAGAGACACATTGATTGGTTGCCTCCAGCACATGCCTGGACCGGGGCCGGGGATTGAGCCTGCAACCCAGGAATGTGCCCTTGACCAGAATTGAACCTGGGACCCTTTAGTCCTCAGGCCAGTGTTCTATCCATTGAGCCAAACCAGCCAGGGCTCTCATATTTTTTTGCCCCAGTTTTAGAACCAGCCATTTCTCCAAGGAGCCTTCATTCCTTTTATTGGAGGATAATATTTGAAACCAAGATCACAAGGCCATGTGTGTTCATTGCTGCTGGAGTGTCCTTGCTTCCAGGCTCAGTGGTGTTTAATGACAGACTCCCTATAAGATTGCCTGTGGTGGCGGGGGCTCAGGATGAGCTGAAGAGTTGCAGAAACCTGAGCTGTGATGCGGAACAGCCATGTGGGAGGTCCAGGGCCCCTTCCCAGGTGTGAGTCCAAGGATGCCACTTCCGATCCATGTTAGTTTGGTGGAAGCATCACCGAACCCCTCTCTTGCCCCTTCCGGGTGCTGGGGCCAGGGAAGAGCTCACAGTTAGCAGTTACTACAGGTCTGCTCTGTGCCAAGCACTGTCTCTCATCTCTCCAACAGCCCTGCAGAACAGGGGGCGGGCTCTTGAGTTCATAACTAAGGAAACTCCACTCTGATGGTAAGGAGCCTGACTGAGGAATAGAGCCGGCAATGAGTGAGTGCCTTCAAAAGCTTTTAAAAAACCACCACAGCCCAACTGGTGTTGCTCAGTGATTGAGCATCAACCTATGAACCAGGAGGTCACTGTTCAATTCCTGGTCAGGGCACATGCCTGGCTTGTGGGCATAATCCCCAGTAGGGGTCGTGCAGGAGGCAGCCGATCAATGATCCTCCCTCCTCATTGATGATTCTGTCCCTCTCCTACTCTCCCTTCCTCTCTGAAATAAATAAAAATATATGTTTTAAAAACCACCATGTCTCAGCCTCAGCCTTAGAAATGCTAATTCTTTGGCTTGGAATGGGGCTCAGGCATCCATAGGCTTTAAAAGCTCCCCAGGTGATTCTGTTGTGCAGCCAGGATTGAGAAACTCCACTCCGTGCCAGGATACAGCTCCGGCGTCAGCCATGGGAAGGTGGGCCACGTGCGTCCAGAGCGGGCTCCAGCCACTGGCTCGCCGACCTCCACAGGTGCGGCAGCCCCTGCACCCGTGGCCTCGGGAAGACTAACCACTCCGTTCCTGCCCTGATGGGCCTGATTGAAAAATCTCCCCAAGCAACTGGAAAATAGTCCTACAGTAACAAACGTGGGAAAGCAGACAGCTCGGGATTGTCCAGGCCAACAATGGCGCGTGAACACAAAACGATTTAGAGTATCGAGTGTTGGGTTTTCAGACGTTTGTGTGGAGAGGAGGAGGGGCGCAGTGGCTGCAGACTTCTCTCCCTAAGCATCCCTGTGCCAACCTTTACTGAAATCAGCTGGTCTTTCCAACCCCCGCTGGCAAAGGGAGGGGCTTCCGGGACCGCTGACCCTGCCCCTGGCACTGCAGCCATTTACCTGTGAAACTAAACTCACCTTTGCGAAAGCCTCTTGGGGTCTGGGAAGGACCCCAGGTCACTGTGCTGGGACAGCACCTGGGGTGGGGAACATCCGGCCCACGGGCCTTATCGCAAAATCCTCGTAAAAGGAAAAGAGGAAGAGGTACCCAGAGGTTGAGGCTGTGTGTTTATCTACCCGATGGCTATGTCACTACCTTCTGTTGCTTAACAAACTGCTCCAAAATTCAGTGACTTACAACAGTCACCACTGGATTTGCTCACAATTCTGTGGGTCAGCAGTTTGGGCTGAGTTCTGCTGAGCGGTTCTTCTGCCGATCTCTCCCGGGGTCAGCATGCAGCCACATCGTCTGGCAGTGTGACGATCTGGCTGGCCTGAGATGACCTCACTCACATGTCCAGCGGTTGTGCCTGCTGTCGGCTGGGCCAGCAGACTCCAGCAGGCTCCCTCAGGTGTCTTCACCTGGCTGTGGTCCGAAGGGTGAGCGTGGAAACAGACATGCCTCTGAGGCCTGGGCTCAGAATGCCACAGCGTCACTTCTGCTGCATTCTTTTGGTCCAAGCAAGTCCCAAGGCCACCCTGGCAGGTCTGAGGAAATAGACTTTCCCTCTGGATGAGAGAAGCTGCAAGAATTTGTGGCCATTTTTAATCTACCACTTAGTGAATGGGCTTTGAGTCCTTTTTCTATCTCTTTGTTTGGATAAAGGTACATCATCATCATCATCATCTTATAAATATTTATCAAATGAGATGATGCATATAAAAATGCCTATAAAAATCTTAGCATGTGGTTTAGTGCTCAGTGAATGCTAGCAGTTTATATGAATGAATATTATCATTTAAGTGCATACTCTGTGCCAGGCATTTCACATACATGATCAGCAATCCTCACAGCAACCCTGAAAGATGGATATGATTACTTTCATGGGCAGATGAGGAAACTGAGGCCCAGAGAAGTAAAAGGAACTCACCCACGGACCCATAGCTAGTAGGAGTAGCAGGGCTGGGATTGGAGTCCCACTGCACCTCCCAAAAGCTACCTGCAGCGGGTAGAGAAAGAGAAGCAAGGGGGGGCTCGGAGAATTTGCACATGGAACCCCCAAGGGGAAGAGCTCTGGGCGGCCCACCCAGCACTTTTGCCCCCTCTGTGAGAAGCATCTCCTTAGAGGGTAACCAGTGGGCACCGGGTGAGGGTGGGGACCAGGGGAATTCAGACAGCTCACACAGGTGGTCTCCCTCCTAGCAATGGCCTTGGCTGCACTCCCCTGAGTGTAAGCCCAGGAGATTCGCCATAACTTAGAATGCTTTGCAGGAGTCACTGCTCTGCCTTGTTTCCCCACTTTGCTGCACAGGGACACTGTTTTCACACTGTGGTTACTTCGCAGAGGCGACCCTGTGACTAGCTGAGCAGCTAACCCTCCCTGAAGGGGAAATGAGGAACAGGCCATCTTATTCCAAAGGACAGTGGCCAGGGCAGACCGCTGGCTGGAGTTCCGCCCACAGCAGGCACCTGTGAGTGCCCCCTCCCCACCTGCCCCCACTAACTAGCAGTCTCTTATACTCCCAGCCCCCTCCCCCCAGTGCCTCTCTTGGCTCTTCAGATGAGAACCCCAGGGACTTGGCCATGGCAGAGGAGGTGCTAGGTGAGGCTGTAGCCATGCTGGCAGAAGTGGGACTTTGGGTTCAGAACTGAGGGCTTGTCAGAGCCCAGCCAGAGGAGCTCTCCACCCCTCACACCGCCCCCTCACACCTGCCCCCAAGGAAGTAGATAACGCAGGTGATGGCAAGAGATAAGCGAGATGCTCAAGGTGACACCTGGGTCTGCATCCTGTGGCTGCACTTCCTGTCCACATGGCCCTGGCTTTCTCTGGTCTGTCTGTGCCCCACATCTTCATCCGTCAGAGGGAACAGTAATAGGACCAACTCCAGAGGGCCGTGGTGAGAACTGGGTGATGCCCGGTGTCAGGTGCCTGGGCCGGGGCGCCGGCCTTAGCCGCTCTTTTAACTTGTGGCTCCATACCATCGACTGGCCCACTCTCTCAAGGAAACCCCTCCTTCTTCTCTCCACAGTAAACACGTGTGGTTCTAGATGGAGCCTGGGACCGGGAGACTGAAGAACAAAGGCCGTCACTACGCCCCAGGGCCCCAGACTTTCCTGCTCCATTTCTTCCCTCCCTCCAGCCTGAGCGGGGTGGGGGTGGGGTCATCTGTGGAGACCCACCTGTCCCGCGGGGCATGTTCCTGTGCAGTATCTCAGTTACTTCTCCCAACCCTGAGGGCTTTGACTTCCTTTCTTGCTTCTGTGTGGGTGGTCTTCGGTGTTAGTAACCCCATGTGCAGACCAGAACACTGAGGCTCAGGGAAGCCGCGGCATTTCCCAGGCCCACAGAACTCATAGCTGGCTGCTCCCCTGGCTGGTCTCTGACAAGCCTCGTGCAGGTCCTAGGCCCTCTCCTGCCCATCACCCTCCTAGCACACCAATGTGTCACCAACCAGGGGCTCCTCTGAGCTTCAGGGTACAGAGGTCTATTGCCGGGGGTGGGGGAGAGCAGGGGGGGTGGGGAGAGGAGGAAAGGGGCTGCAGTTCCAACCCCCTTTGAAACTCAGGGCCCACCAGGAGTCACCTGTTAGCTTAAACTCAGGTGTGGTAGCGAGGGGCTATTTGTGAATAACAGAAGACACTCCTATCCCGTCACTCAGGAAATTCCAGGGATTTCTGAAGCTTTGCCAGGAAAGGGGGACAAAGGCCAGATGTATTTTCGTCAGTCACCCCCACGCTCGTGCTCACACACACACTTTCTCCCCTTCCCTCGCTCACGGGTTCCCACTTGGTCCTCGGAGGAAGGGGCAGAGTGACCTCCTTTCTCTGAAAGACCCCGTGCTCCTGGGGTCAGCTCAGAGCAAGGCCAGGCGTGCTGGGAGCCCAGGTCATCCCGGAGCTGAGGACAGCGGCCTCTGGAAGTGAGCCACCTTCCTGCTGGGTCCCCTGGGGAGGGCTCCCCCCAGGGTGGGCCCCTTTGCAGGCAGCATCCCGCCTGCTCCACATTTCTGCCCCCGGAAGCCTCCCGCCCCTCCTCCTGTCCGCCAGAGCTCTCACGCCTCGGCATGCTCCAGGAGAGGGGCTGGTAAACTCATTGCCAAACCCCATTCAAGGACTAAGGGGTTCTTTGTGTCGCTGCTCCCAGGGGGACGGGCACCGGCAGGGAGAGCACAGCCTTCCGGCAAGGGCACCCTCTGGGCTGGGCGGAGGGTAGGGCGGTGCTCGGTGCTCAGGATCCAGAGCTGAGGCCTGAGCTCAGATCCAGGGCCAGCACTTATTCACCTTGTGGCCTTGGGCATGACTGAATGCTCTCCGTTTCCTTCCTTATAAGATGGGGATAATAATAGCACCCACCCCCATGGCGTTAGTAAGAGAATTAACTAAGACCATGGAATCTAAGGAACTGGCGTTAGGGCTTGGGGCTGAGGAGGGAGGCGATAGGAGTTAGCTGTTACTATCAATAATAACGATATTATTATAATGCTTCATTAACAGTAACATTGTATTAATAACAAAGAAATATGATCATAATAACAATGGCAGAGCCGAGACCGGTTTGGCTCAGTGGATAGAGCGTCAGCCTGCGGATTCAAGGGTCCCGGGTTCGATTCCGGTCAAGGGCATGTACTTTGGTTTCGGGCACATCCCCAGTAGGGTGTGTGCAAGAGGCAGCTGATCCATGTTTCTCTCTCATCGATGTTTCTAACTCTCTATTCCTCTCTCTTCCTCTCTGTAAAAAAGTCAATAAAATATATTTTAAAAAAATAAACAACAAAAAAAGAACAATGGCAGAGAATTTGGAGCATCACCAAGGGCTGGTAGGACCGTGGGCCTTAGTGGGAAAAGGGGGGAAGGGCCATCTCAGCGGTCCTCCGGAGCCCCTCGTGTGCGGGCCACGTCTCGGATCTGGCCCAGCCCCCCTCCCCAGGGCCCTCCACCCAACCTTCCCTCTGCAACTTTGGTGGGACTCCTGGTCTTCCCAGCTCTAGACCTGGGTGGAATGCGGGGGAGGGGCAGGGCCTCAGTGACCAAGTCCTTTCTCAGGAAAGGAAGGAATGACCTTTCCTTGGCTAAGGACACCCAGCCCCATCTCCTCGAGGGGAGGCTGTGCCCCTGGAGGCTGGGGACATTCTAGAAGGTGTCGATCATCTCCTGGGAGGAGGGCAAGTGACTAAAAAGGACATTTGAAACCGCAGAGTTTGTGAATGAAGCAGGGACCCCTCCCCAGGATGGCCGTGGGACGTGCAGCCCCTTCATGGAGCAGAAGCACCAGCAAAGCAGAAGTGGGGGGCTGTAAACACCAGCTCTGGTTTAGATTCTGGTGACGCTTCAGTTACTAGAGAGAGACGCATCCGCCAGGCTGAGCGGCAGCGTCTCATTCGACCCCAGCAAACCCCCAGGAGGAGAAAGGCCAGGGCCCACCCGGTGAGCCAGGCCCAGGCGGGCATGTACTCAGCCATCACAGCAGCCAGAGGAGAGGGGCCCCGTCAGGATCCGCGAGTGCCTCTGTTTCCTCATCTGTAAAATGGGGACAACACAGCTCACGTCAGAGGGTTATTGATACGAAGGAGCAAGTGAATGTACGCAAAATATTCATAACAGTTCCTGTCACAGAGCAAGCTCTATGGTAATTATTAGCTATTTTTATTTCTTTGGGAACAATAGTGTGAACTGACCCATGTCTGTGACCGCGTCCACCGGCCTCCCCAGAGTGTACATGCCGTGTGCCTTGTGGGGACGAGCTGACGTTCAACCTGACTCCCGAACGTTAGAACTTTCCTAAGTGTGGACCCTGGACCACCACCCGGGGCAGAATCAGCTGATTCTGGACACACACACACCCCCAACCGAACCAGCATCTCTGAGGTGGGACATGGGACTCTGCATGTTAAACACCCCTTGCCTAACTCTGTCTCCAGCACAGAATTCTTTGGGAAACAACGATTTAGTTGAACCCCGCTCTGTGGGCAAATGAGAAATGGAGACTCGGGAGCCAGGGGACATGGGCTGGGTGACACGTGGCTCGTTGGCCAGAATCCCCCATTCTCCTGAGAGATGCTTGACTGTCCACCCTGCCTCCTTGTTCCTGGAACATTCCAGATGACTCCCATCTCTCTGTTGTCCTGTTGGATTCACGCAGCCCCTTCTCTGTTGCAGACCTTCCTGGTGCGCAGGGACAGCTGCTCAAAGCACCTGGTGCTTTGTGTCCATTTCCCTTCCTTGAACGGGAGTTCGTCCGAGGTGCTCGAGTACACCATCAAAGAAGAGAAATCGAGTGAGTACCCGTCCTTCCGCTCTGGCCTCGGACCACAGCAGCAGATGCTGCACCCCTAACCACAGAGGCCCCCCCTCAGGCCGGAGGGGGTGTAGAATTAGAATCAGGGGAAGTTCTCAGCGCGGACGCGATTGGCAGGTCACTGTCGGTTTCCGCTCACTGTGTCACTGCTTGCTGGCTGGCTTCCTGGGGGCCGCTGTGGAGTTTCCTCCTGTCCGCTCAGGCTGGAGGGAGGGAGGAAATGGAGCAGGAACGTCTGGGGCCCTGGGGCGTAGTGACAGCCCAGCACGCACTCATGATCTCGGACAAGTCACTGACCCTCTCTGGGCCTCTGTTTTCTCATCTGTCAAATGGGCACGGTAGTCGCCTCCTGCCTGTACCGCAGGCCCTTCGTGAGGGTCAAGGAGCAAGCGCTTTGAAAGACAAAACTCCTGTGTGTGCGCGGGGCTGCCAGGGGCGGGCTTGCACCTCAATGGGGAAATGTTTGGGGACCTCCAATCCAGGGTGGGTTTGTACCGAGACACAATAAGAGTGTTTGGGCTTCCCCCTCCTCTCGTGGGCCATGCCCCATATTAAGGCCCCAAAAGCCTGTTAGAAGAATCTGAAGAATATTCCAAGTACCAGCTTAGATCCTCTGATAACTGGATCCAGGGTGTGTGGGCAGCTTTTTACTCTTAGCAATAGTGACAACAGTTAAAGAAAAGAAAATAGCCCTAGCCGGTTTGGCTCAGTGGATAAAGCATCGGCCTGCCGACTGAAGGGTCACAGGTTTGATTCCGGTCAAGGGCACATACCTCGGTTGCAGGCTCAATCCCTGGCCCCAATCAGGGCGAGTACAGGATGCAACCAATCAATGTATCTCTCTCACATTGATGTTTCTCTCTCTCTGTCTCTCCCTCCCCCTCCACTCTCTCTAAAAATCAATGGAAAAATATCCTCGGGTGAGGATTAACAACAAAACAACAACAACAACAACAAAAAATATATATATATATAATATAATAAAATATTTATTAAGTAGTATATAAGTATTATAAGTATATAATATACTTATATAGTATATACTTAAGTAATTTATGTTTACACTAGTAGCCCTGCGCACGAATCCGTGCGCCAGTAGCTCCCCAATAACTCACTGCCGCCCTCCTGTAGCTTCCCCCATTCCCCCTCCCCCCTGCCCTCCCTCATAGCTTGCTGCCCTGCCCACTCCTGTAGCTCTCCGCCGCCCACTTGTAGCTCACTGCCCCACCCTCCTGCTGATTCGTGATCCAGTCGTTACGTGGTCGGTCGTTACGCTTCATGGCATAACGACCATTTGCATATTACATCTTTATTATATAGGATAACTAAGTATTATCTAAATATTTTTAAATATTTATTAAATATTTTGGAATGCTTTTTTCCTAAAAGGCACTTATGCCCAACACTGGGACTATGCCAAGATGAATAAGAGAGCCCTGGCTTCAAGGGTCTCCCAGTCTAATAGAGGGTGGGGCGTGGTGGGTGATAAAGACAGACATCCGCACTTGCTGTGCAGTGTGACAGGTGTGACTGCAAGGGGACCCCGGGCTGAGGGGCACAGAGGCCACGGATATTGAATGAATTCAAAGAGTCTGGAGGATTCAGCTAGAAATAAATGATAGAGATTCAGTCCACAGGCCAGGCAAAAACCCAGAAATGTTCCAAAGAAGAAAGAAAAGTTGAGAATTCTTATCATATAAAGCACATTCTTGAACATTACTGGCCCTGCATTCTTAGCCCTAGGACCACTCCAAGGCCATTACCGGATGTCAGGTGACCTGGAGGATGGGTGCCAGGAGGTCTGGTCATGTCCAGTGGTCAGGATGATGTCATGTGGTCGGGACACGCGAGCCCTTCGGGAGATCATCGGAAGGTTATCTGGAGGTCGGAATGCATGCAGATGTATAGCCAGGCTTCGATGCAGGCCTGGAAAGTTCAAAATGTTTACGTTCCAGGCTCGTTAGATCAAGAATAGAATCGCTTCCTCAGACCTCAGCCTGCTTGATTTTGGTAACTTAGCATCTTGTCTACAGTGACTGTGTTTATTTCTTCAGCCAGTCCCTCACAGACTGTGGTGGGAAGGATTTGGGAGGGTGCCAAGCAGGAGGGGGCCCAGGCTGGGTCCTGAGGGTGAGTGTGTGAGATAAGGGCTAATTTTCTAGCTCAGGAGTTGGAGGAGAAACTGAAGGCAGAGGCTGGTTCCCACTCTTGCTGTCCGGGGGTCCTATCTACGGAGACCAGGACTCACGAAGAATAGGTAAAACAGAACTCTCTCACTCGTGTGTCCAACAGATTGTTATTAAGCGTCTACTCTGTGTCAGGCGCTGTCCTACCACTGGGGACACAGCAGGAAACAAAACCCAGTCCCTGCCTCTCAGAGCTTAGGTTGGGGTGGAGGGAGGAGACAATAAGGAAACCATATTGGGTGGCTGTCAGTCAGATGGAGCCAGGCTACGCAGAAGGTGGAGGTGGGGAGATCAGCCAGCTGCTGGGATGATGATAAAAAGGTCTAATGGCTTAACCATAGAAGAGGCCAGTTTCCTGCTCATGTGCACGATTCCTGGTCCGTGGGTAAGGCTCAGGGATCATGGCTGATGGAGGCCCTGCCACCTTCAGCACACAGCTCCCAGTTTCCCATGGTTGACTCCACCCAATAGGCTGGAAGGGGAAACCTTATGGAGGAGGCTTGTGGGCTGATTTACCAAGTCCTGGAAGAGTTACCTCTGCTTGTATTCCATTGGCTAGAACCAGTCATGTGACCGTACCTAACTGCAAGGGAGACTGGGAAATGTGGTCCAGACGAGTGTCCAGGCCAGACGCAGAGGGCCTGGGTTCTGGTGAACTGCTAGAGTCTAAGGTTATAAAGTGTGTACGGTTGTTAGTTTATATAGCAAACCTTAGTGACACCCCATCCTGCAGTGTCCAGCAGGAAAGAAAGTGTAGGAATCTGAAAGAGGAAAGAAACAACCTTATAGTCTCCCCAGATCAAATATTTAGCACCCTCTACTGACTGCAGAAGGGGTGAAGTCGTTTGGGGCACCTACTGCTCTCCAAGAACCCTTTCTCAGACGTTCTCAGCAGGTGCCTCTGGGGCTGTGAACACCCTGGGAGCTCTCTTGAGGTCATGGGAGAGGGACAGACATGAGCCTTGTGGACTTGTGTAGGCCTGCCTCTTAATGAGAGTAACCGGGCTGTGGGAACTAACCTAGACACTAGTTAGCTACTACAATCCTTTAGAAACCCAAGGGCCAAATGGACTTGAAATTTTAACACCAACATCAGGAAAGTAGCTGGAAGTGGGGAGTAGTGATGTGCTGAGCCTGTTACACGTCAACATGTGCTCTACCAGTGCAAGCGGGGAGCATTGTTCAAGGTCAGGCTGATCGGGAAGGCTTCTTGGAAGAAGAGGGAATCGGGCTGGACCGATGGAGAGTCTGGAAGTCCTGCTCTTCTCCTTTGCCCCGCTGCTTCTTTCCCATCTCTCTGCCCCAGCCTCCAGGGCAATCCTTTCTAGGTCTCTCCAACCCAACCCGCCCCCCAGCTGCCCCAGCCTCTTGGAACTTGGTCAGAAAGCATGCACAAGCCTTCCCAATGGAACCAGGACACCCTGTCTGGTGGCATGTCTCCTTGCTGATTAGGAGACCAAGGGACCAACCAGGCACTTAGGGATGGAGGCAGCTTACTCCTCTGGGTTTGCGACTTCCTCCCAGAGCCATGCGGTAGAATCTGTTTCCATTTTTAAAAAATATATTGTTATTGATTTCAGAGAGGAAGGGAGAGGGAGAGAGAGATAGAAGCATCAACGATGAGAGAGAATCATTGATCGACTGCCTCCTGCACTCCCCCACACTGGGGATCAAGCCCGCAACCCCGCGCATGTGCCCTGACCGGGAATTGAACCATGACCTCCTGATTCATAGGTTGATGCTCTACCACTGAACCATGCCAGCCAGGCTCATTTTCCATTTTTAAACTTTTAAAAAGTTCAGTACCCAGCTTTGCTGAAAAGACTGTCAACACCCAAACCAAAAATCCTTTATGTAACATAACTCTTCTAATCTTGATTCGTGTCCATTCACTGTAACTACACAGATGTTGTCTATAAGTTCATACGTGTTTTGTTTTGCTTTTTTTATATTCACTGCTCCCCATATCTCTGATCCCTGAGGTCTCCCCTGCCCCAAACCCAGACAGAAACAGGAGAGCAGCAGGTAATACGTATTTTTGCCATGTTGCTTCTCTGAGCCTACCTTTCTCCTTGTCTTCCTGTTCGGCGGTTCCCTCCTTCGCATCGTGCTGGAGCACAGAGTGTAGAAACAACACAGCCTGTCTTGGGACCCCAGGGCTGCTTTTTCTACCTGTGTGACTTTGAGCACCAGGATCCTACAATGGGAATGATAGCGGTGCCTCCCCCGGAGGGTGCAGGAAGGAGTTAGTGTGTCTAAAGTGCCTAGAGCCCTAGCTGGTTTGGCTCAGTGGATAGAGCGTCGGCCTGAAGACTGAAGGGTCCCAGGTTCAATTCCGGGCAGGGACACATGCCCAGGTTGCGGGCTCGATTCCCAGTAGGGGGCATGCAGGAGGCAGCCAATCAATGATTCTCTCTCATCATTGATGTTTCTATCTCTCTCCCTCTCCTTTCCTCTCCGAAATAAATAAAAATATATTTTAAAATAAATAAATAAAGTAAGTGCTTAGGACAGGGAGCCTCTTTCCACTTGCTAGATGGGATGCTGCCTGATTCATGAATCGCTCAATAAAGCCAATTAGATCTTTAAAAAAAGATAATAAGGTGCGTAGGCTAGTACAGGGGACAATAACAGTTAGTGTTTGTTGTTCTTGTTGTTAATCCTCCTGCAGGATTAAGCCAAAAGGAGGAGTGGAATGAGCCTACTACACACGTGGTTCCAGGGCTCTGGGTAAGTCCCAGCCGCGTACTCGGGGACTACTTTGTGGTCCCTCTTGGGAGAAGGGAGCCACCAGCCTCCCGAGTCCTCCTGTGGCTGTGGTGGCTGCAGTGAGGGGCGGCCTGAGGAGGAAGTGGGCAGGGAAAGGCCCAGGGCCTAGAACTGGGGCCTTTTGTTGGGATTCCCCACCCAAAGCTGAGGCCAAGGAAGGAGACAAGGGGATCCCCCAAAAGTGGGTGGTCAGTGTCATCTGTGGCCCCGCTCTGTTTGCTCTGGGGGAGAAAGACTCCCCTGGACCACCTCTGTGAGTCTGTGTGCTTGGGTTGTCCTCTGGTTCCGTGTTCACAGTTTCTTTGCAAAACCCTGAAGCAGTCAGCTCAGACTAGTTATGCTGCAATAACAAACAACCCTAAGCTACAGTGGCTCTCACCCAGGTATGTACGCACACAGAGTCCTGCACACAAAGTAGCGTGAGTGTATTTTTCTCTCATGTTACATGTCAGCTGAGGCTCTTGATAAAAACATCTTCATTCTGCAGTCAGGGCTGAAAGAGCAACCCGGGCATGTGCCCTGACTGGGAATCAAACTTTGACCTCCTGGTTCATAGGTCAATGCTCAACTACTGAGCCACACTGGCTGGGCGGGGGCACCTTTTAAACCAAGGAGGGGGAAATTCTAGCAGAGCCCTCCTGGAGCAGACATCTGTATGTATGGGCCGGTCAAGAGTGTCACCCAGAATGACTTGGCAGTCCACACGGGAACATTGCATGGGTGCTCTTGGATTTGACCCCTTCACCAACTGACCCATTATCCTGGAGTGATGTTTACACCTGCATTTGCACCAACATGTGTTAAGTCCAAAAAAGTTAAGGAACGTTTATTAGCGTCAGGTTGGAATGGAGGAGGCCGCTCTTGCTGTGTTAGCAGGGGCGGTATTGCCTCGAGGTGGGTTTGGCACTCTTGTCAATGCCAGGCTTTTTTGAGAACATGAGCTTTGGAAATGTAGCCAGTTCCAGGTCTGTCTCTGTCACCTTGTGACATCAGACAAGTTCCTTAACTTCTCTGTGGTTCAGTGTCCTCATGTACAGCACAGCTCTTGGTGGATTGGTGAGTGAAATACGTGTGGGGACGCAAGACAATATTGCCTGGCACGTGGGAAGCACTCAGTAGCATCGTGACTGTAATACTGTGATTTGTAATAAGAAATAACCTATTTGGTTATTGTTCCATTCCTGGCACAGAACTCTCAAACCCTTGGAATTTTCTAAGTGATAGGAGCAATAAAGGTGTCTTGATGCTCATAACAAGCCCCTTTAACCTGAGCTTATGTGAATGGCACCTAAGGACAGGAACCAGTTGACAGGGGAGCCCACCATGTGATTGGAAACTTTCAGTCTAGAGGTTGAGTCAATTGCTAATGGCCAATGCATCAGGCCTGGGTAATGACGCCTCCATAAAACCCAAAAGGACAGGGTTCGGAGAGCTTCCAGGTTGATGGACACATGGAGATTTAGGGAGAGTAGCCACTCAGAGACCGTTACTTTGCCCTGTGCAAGCTCAGTGGCCCTTCCCACTTACCTTGCCCTGTGCCTCACTTCCATCTGGCTGTTCCTGACTCATGTCACTTTATAATAAACGGGTGACCCAGGAAGTAAGATGTTTCCCTGACTTCTGTGAGTCGCTCTAGCAAATGACAAGAAGGAGGTCATTGGAAGGTCCAATCTATAGTTGTCACCTGGGCTTACAATTGGCATCTTAGGGGTAGGACAGGAGGCAGTCTTGTAGGACTGAGCCCCTAACTTGCGGAGTTTGACACTATCTCCCGGTAAATAAAGTCAGCATTGAGCTAAAATGTAGGACCCCCAACTGGTGTCAGAGAATTGGTTTTGGTGTGGGGGTAAACATGCATTGGAATTGATGTCGGAGTTAGAGTCACTGTCTAACATCATAGCGTTGTCTCCTGGATGAAATGGAGACATTTAAGGGGAAGAGCTATCACAGTACCCATGTGTCGTAAACACTCAATGAAGCCAGCAGTTATAATTAGCTACGGGGATTGAGTAGCATGTAGCTCACACCTCAAAACCATCATTTCCTGCCCTAACCGGTTTGGCTCAGTGGATAGAGCGTCGGCCTACAGACTGAAGGGTCCCAGCTTCGATTCTGGTCAAGGGCATGTACCTTGGTTGCAGGCACATCCCCACTATGTGCAGAAGGCAGCTGATCGATGTTTCTCTCTCATCGATGTTTCTAACTCTCTATCCCTCTACCTTCCTCTCTGTAAAAAATCAATAAAATACGTTAAAAAAAAAAAACCACACCATCATTTCCTGCAACACCTTGCTCCTAAGAACTCCTCTAAGAAGTTTATTTCTTTTTTTTAACATTTTAATTTTTAAAATATATTTTTATTTATTTCAGAGAGTGAAAGGGAGAGGGAGAGAGAGATTGAAATATCAATGATGAGAGAGAATCATTGATTGGCTGCCTCCTGCACGCTCCCCACTGGGGATCGAGCCCACAACCCTGGGCATGTGCCCTTGCCAGAATCGAACCTGGGACCCTTCAGTCCACAGGCCAATGCTCTATTTATTAAGTCAAACCGGATAGGGCTAAGAAGTTGATTTCTTATTGCATATTAATAAGAGCAGTTATTACCCATGGAGGTTTGGGCTAAAAACTTACCAGAGTTTGTTTCTTTTTGTTTTCTGTAGTTTCCTTTTTTTGCCTCTAAAATTGGATTTAGCCCAGGAAAAACAATACATCATTGTGTAATTCAACTCTAAGAATTTATTATTATAAAATTTCAATGGGTTTTTTGTTTTTATAATAGATTTTTGAATCATAGTGGTCCCTATAGTTTTTAGCCTTCCTTTGTTCACTTGAGCATTTTATAGTGAGCTTTTTCTGTGTTATTAAACATTTTAAAGTCGTTCCAACCAATTAAATACAGGCATACCTCATTTTATTGAGCTTCACTTTATTGCACTTTGCAGATATTGTGTTTTTTTACAAATTGAAGGGTTATGGCCACATTGCATTGAGCAAGTCTATTGGCGCCATCTTTCCACCAGGCTCAGGTGATGGTCAGCAGTTTTTATCAATGAAGTATTTTTAAATTAAGGTTATGTACACTTTTTAGACATAATGTGATTACACATTGAATACACTACAGTATAACGCAAACATAACTTTTATATGCACTGGGAAACCAAAACAGTTGTGGGGCTCGCTTTATTACACAATATTTGCTTTACTGAGGTGGAACTGAACACGCAATATCTCCGAGGTCTGTCTGTATGTGTTGAATGGCCTCTGAAGGAAGACACGTACGATGGCCCCTGACATTGGGCGCGTGCACACACACACACTCACACACACACTTAACCAAAAATGCAAACCAGATTGTCCTAACTGCTAGAATGTGAGTGTGCACTTTGGGGCATTAAAATTGATTATTTTTCAACTGTGGGAGATCAACGCAGGCCTCCTTGGGCCTTGGAGGATGGGAAATCATGGTGAGAAAGAGGAAATGGGGACAAGGCATGTTCAACTGAGACCACAGCCTACATCAGAGATAGGAAAGAATGAGGAAAGGATGGGCTGGCGGTGGTGGGGGTGAGGTGACTGGAAGTAGAATTGAAGATAAGGCTCGGGAGGTGGCATTCAGCCCGGTCACAAAGGGCCCTTCCATCCACCTCAGGTGTTAGGCTCTAGTTGGTAGGTCATGAGCAGAAATATCCCGATGAGATTAGTGATTTAGAAGAGAGCTCAGCTGTGTGGGTGATACATGAGATAGTCAACTGTGCCAGGAACAGGACAGAGGGTGAGGTTTGAGAGACCTGCCCAAGGTAAGGATGGCTGCCAGGAACTGGGACTGGGGAGTGGGCGGGGCCAAGAAGAGGGATGTGGCCTGGAGCCCTCAGGGAGGGGAAACCCTCTTGGGGTTGAGGTCTTGGGAGAAGGTGGAAATGTAGGTTGCCGGGCCAGGAAGCATGAACATAGGGACTGCCAAGAGTCTGTTTTGTGACCTGAGGAAATGGGACACATGAGGAGGTTTGGACTGAGGTGGGAGAAAGATCCACAGAGGTAAGAGAAGGGGTACATGGGTTTGTGGGGGTGGGGGTGTCATGCCAGCTTTAGGCCCAGGCTAGTGACCTCAGCCTGTATTTACAGTGACTGTCACCTTCAGGGGCTTTAAAACAGCTGCAGGAAATGTGTCTAAGGGAAAGAAGCCCAATTCAGCTGTTTCGGAGAAACACAGCCTCCCCCTTTTGGAGGTGACTACAGGGGTGTCAGGGGTCAGGGTCCAGGCCTCAGTGCCTCCTGGGCTTCCAGTCACAGGAGGGCATTGGTTGCGGATTATTTTAGCTCAGCGTTTGCATCTGGGTCTCCCACCCTCCTTTCCAGTTGTTTCTGCCTCCCTCTGCCCCCCTCCATGAAAATCTGCTTTCTGGAAATTCTCTAGCCAGTGAACAGATTCCTACTCACTTGTGAAAGACTAACACCTCCCTTAAGTAGTGCCCAGGGCCATGAGGGTGTGAAATTCCATAGGAAGGAAAGTTACAGCCCTGGTGTTACAACGTGGATGGAATGGATGGAATGTCGTTTGTCCTGAAGGTCCTGAAACAGCCAGAGGACGGGACACCTGTCTGTTTAAGGCTCCTCCTGACGGCCAGCATCCTCCCTGTGCCCATCACCCACTCAGGCCCTCTGGCTGCCCCACAGGTGACTTAGGTGGAGTCGCGTGGTGGGTCCCTTGCCCGATGTTGCCTGTTTGGGGCAATTTCCCTCAGGTTGTCCCAGTGTGGAGGGCCCCCTGGAAGAGTAGCAACCCGGCATCCCATCTGGAGCGGCCCTGCTCCCTTCCTGCCTCGGTGCCTGTGCTTGCGTGTCTCCCTGTTCTCCTCGGCCTCTGAGGGCTCATCCTTCGTTGTCTGTTTTATGTCTTCACATCTCTGTCCCCTGCTGGCTGGAAGCTCCTGAGGGTAGCGCGTGTGTCTGGTGTGGCTGATATAACATCTGAGGTCCCCAGAGCCTAGGAGGAGGACAGGGCCTGTAGCAAGTGTTTGGGAAACACCGCGCCACTGATCTGCTGGTTAATAACACCTCACACTTGAGCAGAGAGACAACCTGGTCTGGAAGGACAGAGAAAGTAGCCTTCACAACCCAGTGGACCCCTTTGCATTCATCAGCTGTGAGGTCTTTGGTGATGCTGCTCAATCCTCTACCTCACTAAGCCTTGGTTTTCTCAACTGTGAAATGGACTCATAATCCTGGTGGAAAGACATACAGTAGGTGCTCCTCAAAAGTTAGTTGCCCCTCCCCTTCCCTGACTGCCCGCCTTCCCCTTTGGCCTGGGTCTTAGGGTTCGAAAACCTGGATTTGTATTCGGTTCTGCCGCTTAACTGAAGCAAGTTGTTTGACTTCAGGGCCTCACTGTCATCCACCACAAATGGGTTAATGATGCCTCTAAGGGAACTGTTACGAGAAACTGATGGGAAAACATGTGAACATATCGAAAACCTGGCAGAAATGCAAGAGTGAGCTGAACACTGCGGCATGCATGCATTTGTGTATATATGTAGCTAGCAACCATGGAGCCCTGGGCTGGGATAAGACCAGATTCTACTCTTAAAAGGCTCACGTGGGTAGCTGAGTAGATTGGGGCAAGAATGGAAGAAATGAGGGGAAGTGCTTTGTGGTTCCCATGGGTCCCTGTGCGGAGGCTCGGCTGGCCCTGGGAGGATTACCCACATCTAGGACTTGTAAGGAGATGTTTCTAGGGGACTCAGCTTTGGGGTGTTTTTTTTTTTCCCAAAAGGAGAAGCCAGTTGTTACCTCTGAGCACCTCTGGAGGACCTCCCAGATTAACTTTGCTCTGGGAGTTTCCAGGCAGCTTCCCCACTTGGAAGAGTGAGCAGCCTTAGGGCCATTGTGAGCTTTGCAAAGCCAGGGGTAAGGGCCGATGAAATGGGTTCTAATATGGTTCCCTCGGTAGCTTGCTACATGACTTTAAGCAAGTCACTCAGTGTCTCTGGCCATCCTGACTCCACCCAGCAAGAGATGGATACAAAATGCCCTGGAAATGCAAAAAGTTAACCCTTTGCACTAGCTTGCTTTTTTCTCGATTCCTTTATTCTAATGCTAACCGTGTTGAGTCACACTCGACATCTGAGTGCAAAAGGTTAAAGGTAAAGAGAATCTTAAAAGCAGCAAGAGAAGAGCAGTTAGTTACCTACAAGAGAGCTCCCATAAGACTATCAGCTGATTTCTCAACAGAAACTTTGCAGGCCAGAAGGGAGTAGCAAGAAATATTCAAAATGATGAAAAGCAAGGGCCTACAACCAAGATTGCTCTACCCAGCAAAGTTCTCATTTAGAGTCAAAGGACATATAAAGAGTTTCACAGACAAGAAAAAAACTAAAGGAATTCATCACCATCAGACCAGTATTACATGAAAATGTTAAGGGTTTTCTTTAAGAAGAAAGATAAAAAATATGAACAATAAAATGGCAATAAATACATATCAACAATTGAATCTAAAAAACACACAAAATAAATGAACAAGCAGAACAGAAACAGACTCATAGAGATACAGAGAACATTTTGATGGTTGCCAGATGAGAAGGGGGTCGGTGGGGCGGGGGGGGGGGGGGGGTAAAATGGTGAAGGGATTAAGAAGTACAAATTGGTGGTTATAGAACAGTTATGGGGATGTAAAGTACAACACAGGGAACATAGTCCATAATATCCTGAAAACTATGTCTGGTGTCAGAGGGGTATGAGATTTATCACTTAGTGTGTTATGTAATGTCTAATCACTGGGGTGTACACCTGAAACTAATATAATTTTTAAAAATGCCTTGGAAGCATAAAGGCCCACACAGAGAAGGTGCTATTCTCTCTCTCTTTTTTTAATTTATTGATTTTTACAGAGAAGAAGAGAGAGGGATAGAGAGTTAGAAACATCGATGAGAGAGAAACATCAATTAGCTGCCTCCTGCACACTCCCTACTGGGTATGTGCCTGCAACCAAGGTACATGCCCTTGACTGGAATCGAACCTGGGACCCTTGAGTCTGCAGGCCGACGCTCTAGCCACTGAGCCAAACCGGTTAGGGCGAGAAGGTGCTATTCTTCATTTACCTGACCCAGGCACCTGGATTATAAAGCCTCGCCACAGCCAAGGAAAATACAGGATGCTCAGTGCCCAGGGAGCCCACCTGGCCTCCTGGGAAGTCATGTTATTGTGCCTGCCCCATCAACTTCTCCTTTCTGCCCAAACTACTTAAAGAAGCAGTCAGAGGTGAGGCCTTCTGGAAAGTTCTGTAGAAATGGACTGGTATCTTTGCAGCCCTTTGTGTCCATCTCCCCTTATCTGTCAAGAATCAATGATTAGTCTGTGCTGCTTTTATCAGCAGTCCAGATCCTGTTACACACCTTTTGTTGTGCTTGTGGCTGTCTTGGCCTTGGTTTGCACAGTGGAAACTTTTAGGGAACCTGCCGAGCAAAACTTCCCCTGCTGGGATATTCCTTTAATGCAGTCGTTGTTGCCAGCCCAGGCTGCCCTGAGCAGCCCCCAGGGCGGACCCAGTTCCCCAATAACTAGGCCTTACCCAGGCCATTCTATCCAGCTTTCCCCAGTTATTGGGGACCCACTGTGTACCAGGCAAGTGTGGGCTTCCATAGAATCCGTCACTCTTGTCCTCACCACAGCCCTTTGGAGCAGGTGCTAGGACCCCCATTTTAGCTGAGGAAAGTGTGCCCAAGGAGGGAACTGGGGTTGAACCGGGGCTGTTAACTCCACTTTCACCTGGGCCAGGTGCTTTCTTAGCTGGTCTTGCATGGTCCTTATGCACGTGGCTCTCCAAGTCAGGGGAGGTGGAGGACGCCAGAGAGAGAGGTAGAGCAGACAGTGATTGAGTACATCTAAGAACTCTAGAGTTACCCTAGAATCAGAGCCCTAAGCTAAGATTACACCCCAGGGCTTGATGTGCATTGCAAAGAACCAGAGCTGGACAGAGAGGTGGCAGACAGGAACTAGATGGCTGCAACAGGTGAGGAGGGCTCTCGAGAGTCAGTGACGTCACCTGAGCTTCAGGTCTCTGAATGATTCTGGCTCTCTTGTTGTTGTTGTTGTTGTTGTTGTTGTCGTCTTCAGTATTACAGATGTCCCCTCAACCCCTCTCTTTCCCCCCACCACACAACCCCTGCCCCACCCCGGTCTTTTCCCACTATTGTCTGTGTCCATGGGTTATGCACATATGCATATATGATCTTTGGTTAATCTCTTCCACTCCCCTCCCCACTGATCTCTGTTATTCTGTTCCATGCATCCATGCCTCTGGATCCATTCTGTTCATCAGTTTATTTGGTTGATTAGATTCCACATATAAGTGAGATTATGTGATGTTTGTCTTTCTCTAACTGGCTTATTTTGCTTAGCATAATAGTCTCCAGGTCCTTCCACGCTGTCGAAAAGGGTGATGGTTCTTGCTCTTAAGGACCATCTCAAAGTGGACCTGTCTCTGAGCTGTGTCTTCGGTGGCCGGAGCTGGTTTGTCCCAGCCCGTGAGAGTTCATTGTGCCCATCTCTCCCCCAGTCACATGGCAGGAGTATTTACATTATGGAAATTGACAAATGCTGTAAATCGGGGCTTTCTCTCTGGAGAGCCTGTTGCTAAACATGTACCAGCACCCCACTGCTGATTCCTCATCAGTACTGCCCACCTTATGGAACCTTTTGGGAGGCGACGTATGGGTGAGCATTTTGCAAACTTAAGCGATTATTATAATTTTTACATGAAAAGATATATCTTTAGAAAAAGGGGGGCTGTATCTTTGCAGAAACATGAGATAAATTGGGATCAGGGAGAGGTATGACAGGTGTAATGTAGGCCCCCAGAGAAATCACGGGATGACGTCTGAGTCCTAGATAGAAACACTATCATGTGGCAGAGAAAGGTGGCTATACTTTCATTGACACTCTTCCCATCAGGAGCTGAAGGCTGTGGCCCCTCCCCTAGAACCTGGGTGGCCTGAGACTGCTGTGGCCAATGGAATAAGGTGAAACGATACTATGCCAGGTCTATGTGCACCTTTTAGGAGAACTGGCGTCCTCTGCTTGGACTCTGGGAGGCCTGCGTTGCCACGTAAGAAGTCCAGTGATGGAGAGACCACCTGGAGAGGCTCCAAAACTCTAGGGAGAGGAAGAGAGTCCCAGGGGGGCCCGGCTGAGTCTAGTCTTCCTGCTGTCCTACCAAGGCACCAGGAGAAGGCTTCTGGGACCTGTGGACTAGAACAGTCCTCCCCTGATTACCACCAAGCGACCTGGTCAGTGCCACGAGGAGCAGAAGACTCTCCCAGCTGAGCTGCACAGGGGCTTCTGAAACTCGGCGCCTGGCATTGTGTTGGGTCATCCTGGGCTGTGGAGGCTGTCCTGCGCCCTGGGGAATGTCTACCGACATCTCTGGCCTCTGCCCACTAGTAGTATCACCCCCACCCCCAGATGTGACAACCTAGAATATCACCACACTCCCAGATGTGCCCTGGGGACAAGTTTGCTCCTGGATGAGAACATCACTTAGGGCTCTGCCGTCCAATGTGGCAGCCACGAGCCGCATGGAGCCATTGAACCCTTGCGATGTGGTGAGTCTGAATTGAGATGTGCTGTTCGTGTAAAATACACACCAGATTTGAACACTTAGTGTGAAAAAAAGGAACATCAAGTGCCTCATTATGTTTATGGTTTGTTGAAGTGATAATATTTGGATATATCGGGTTAAGTAGAATATATGATGGAGATTAATGTCACCTAATGTCTGTCTACTGGTTCTGATGTGACTATGAGAACACTGAACATTGCACGTGGAGCCCTCATCACATTGCCACTGGACAGCAGGGTCTAGAGAACAGCAGCCTGCGTGCTGGGTGAGAGCATAGACTGCAGAGTCAGGCTTGCTCACCGTCACGTCCTGTCATCATGGCTCCCCGGCTCTGTGACTGACAGAAAGCTGCTCACCTAACTCTCTGTGTCTCACAGCTCATCAGTGGCGGTTACTTTCTTCTGGACCTCAGATCAAAGTTCCCAGACTCTGGGGTGAGACAAACTTTGTAAGACCCTGACATTGAAGGTGTGTTGTTTTCTGGGTTATTTCTTTTTCCTTTTTAAATATATTTTTATTGATTTCAGAGAGCAAGGGAGAGGAAGAGAGCAATAGAAACATCCAGGATAAGAGAGAATCATTGATTGGCTGCCTCCTACACGCCCCACAATGGGGATCAAGTCCGCAACCCTGGGCATGTACCCTGACCGGGAATTGAACCGTGATCTCCTGGTTCCTAGGTGGATGCTCAACCACTGAGCCATGCAGGCTTGATGGGTCCTCCTGGGGCACTCAGAGCTGTTCTCACCATCAGGAGGTGCCCTGGGCCACCTCCCTTTCCTGTTTCTGCTCCCAGGAGAGCCAAGTGCTTCTTCATGACAGTTCAGGCACAGACACCTCCTCGCCCTGCAGTGTGAGTGGAGGGGCAGGCAGTTGCTTTCCCAGACTGGCAGTCAGTTCCCAGTGGGTGATTCAGTGCCCCCATAGGACGGGCATGCGGGTAGGGATGAATGGCAGGCCCCTGCTGGGCGTCTCCTCCTCCGCCCTCCCCAGGTTCTTCTCCCCAACACCTCCCTGTCTCCTTGCGCTTTATTTAGTCTTTCCTGACACTTGGCAATTCACACATCTGTCTAATGTCTCCCCTTCTGTTTTGGCATCCGAACCTATAAATAGTTCCCAGGCAGAGTCCTGTCTGCTTGTGACAGTTTATTCTGTCCTCCTGTTCCCGGACTTCAGTCCGCATCTCCACATCGCTAAATATGGAAGCGCAGCGTGAGAGAGAGAGAGAGAGAGAGAGAGAGAGAGAGAGAGAGAGACTTTCATTACAGCTTGGACAGGGTGGTGGCAGCTGCTGCAGATGTGACTGCCAACATGGGGTCGGACACAGTGCTTGCAGCAGCACCGAGGCCGTGAGGCGTGTGGTGTGATCCAGGCAGGTCCCGGGATGGTGGGAAGAAGGAAGGCCTGGTCCCTGCTCTCCGAGAGCGTCATTCCGGGCCAGAGGTGGGCCTGTGAGCACATCGGGATGGGGTGTAATGCTCTCCGGTGGGGTGAGCCCAGCACCGGGGCCTGAGGGAGGGGCTGGGAGTTCTGCCCGGGGAAGGCTTCTCCGAGGGGAGCACGGGGCCTGCCCAGTGACGGGGGAGATGTGGGGGAAGATGGGAGGCATCTCTGCTAGCCAACCAGTGAGGCAGGGGTAGGATGAGAGCAACCCAGGGTGAGGCACGGGAACTCCCTCCCTTCACCCCACACCCCCTCTCCTGAACAAAGGCTGCTCCCAGGCCATGACGTGGGCCTAGGGCCAGTTACTAAACCTCTCTGAGCCTCCATTTCCTTGCCTGTAAATGAGGACAATGTAATTGTTATGATGATTTGAAATATAGACACTGGCACACAGTAGACATGATAAATGGCAGATGATATTATGATTACTATTAATGTTATTATTAAAACTTGACAACAATAACCCACCACTATTCACCAAGAGGCTCAAAGCCCATGCTGGGAAGCTGGGAGAAGGGGAATCATAGCAGTCGGAATCTAGATTCCAGAGAGACCAGAGTCAAACTCCGGAAAGCGCCCAGGCTCACCCTCTCTCACGGCACGATGACACCCCTTCTCTGGGCCTCAGTTTTCCCATCTGTGCAGTGGGGAAGGCTGGACCACCAGGAGTCTCTCAGGGCTTTCAGTGGTTTCCTGTCCACTGGGAGGGACATGTGGGTGTGTTGGGTCTCCAGTCTGAGCAAACTTGGAGTGTGGTGCCGAACTCAGTAAAAAGGCATTGCTGCCTTTTCCATCCTGACATTTGTAAGATGTAGTCAAGAGGCGATTGCACTTTATGCCAACCACGACCAGCAAAGATGGCCATGACTCATCCCCGGGGCTGCCGTGGACAGCTGCATAGCCATGCACTGCCCAGAGAGCCTGGGAGGTGAGCTGAGTGGGGTTGCACTTGTCAGGTTGTGCATTTTCGTGCCGGGCAGCCGTCCCCTGGACCAGGAGGCACTTCTCTGCTCCTTGGCCAAACCTGTAACAGGGCTCCCTGCTTGGCCCCCTGACCATGGCGGCCAGGGCCTCCCCTGTTCCTTTCCCGCCTGCACAGGAGGTCCTGCAGCTGGGCCTGCACAGGGGCCTGTGGTTGGTGGAGGAGATGGGCAGGGGGGCAGCACTTCAGGGCTGGAGGGGTGTGGGCCTTTACAGAAATAGGCTCGGGCAGGCTGGTAAGCACAGTGAGGGGCTCCAGGGGCAGCCAGTGAGGCAGAGGCCAAGGTGCCCACCTGAACTGTAAGTCAGTGACAGCCCGGGAGAGAGGTGGGGGAGCTGATTCCAGCACATTTTCAAATCGGCGTTCTCTCCCCGCTCCCTGAACCCTAACTCGCCCCCTGTCCTTTACTCCCCGCCCCCTACCCGAGCCCTTCCAGACCTCTGTTATCTTTTCACTCAGAGCCTCTGCACAAGGAGGTGGGGGGTCCGGAGGGCCTCAGTTACCCTTAGCCTCACCTGCAGGTGGAGGAAGCAGGTGTCAGAGTCCAGGTCTTTGATCTCAGGGCATGTGATGGGCGGAGCCAGCAGCCGCACCTGGTCAGCCCTGTCCAGGCTTGGGCTTTGCCCGGAGCAGGAACCAGTCCGTGCGCCGGTCCCTGTGTGGTTGGGCAGCACGTCTGCCCAGAGAACACAGGAGACCTGCTGCGCGCGTGGGGTCAGTGGGTTTCTCGCTTCTCCTGGCACCGTCTGCCGTGCACCTCCTCCAGGCAGGAGGGTGCGTGTTCCCGCCCCATGGGTGGGGCAGCGGCTACAGCAGCATCGCCAAGCAGGTGAGAGCCGGGGGGCGGGGAGGCTGGAACCACGGGGTCCCGGGCTCCGGAGAGACTGCTGGTCTCCTCCCTTTTCCTCCTGGGAACAGTGGGAGTGGTTTTCACCTGTTACAGAAAGCAGGGCCTTTGGAGAGGCCTGATGGTAGTAGAAACAGTCTTCCATCCCAGCCACAGACTGTCCAGGTGTAGTTCCCATGGCAACTGTGGTGTTGCCGGGCAGCAGTGGGATCTGCAAAGAAAAAGGCCACCGTGACCTTCCAAGTGGGTCTGGCCCTGCCTGTCTCCTGTCTGCAGGTGCCCCTCCCTCCTGCTCCCAGCTGGGCACCACTCCCTGGCCTCTCGTCTGCACTCCAGGCATCTCCTGGCAGGGACCCAGCCTGGTCAGCTAGTGCCCCTTGTACAAAGGCGGATCGGAATCCAGTAGGCTCAGGCTTCCCACCCATTCTGGGTGCCAGGTTTCAGGGAGGTGGGCTCAGCAGTGTCACATAAGGCTTTGGCTCAGGGCCACTTCCGGGGCCCACCAAGTCCCCACCCCACCCCCTGCCAGCCAGGTGTGATGGCCTTTTCTCTCCAAAGGTGAGCCCTCTGACTGCCCACATGTGGTCCTTCCTGGGACCCTCTGGGGACACTTTCCTCCTGGGACAATTCTCACCCACCCAATGCTCACCCCGTAAATGGGCATGTTGAGGCCTGGTTACATGCCAGGTTTCCTCTTAGATGAAATCAATTCATGCCTCTCCCACCCCCACCAAGCAAATTTTCAATCATGAAAAGAGTGTGAGCAGGCCCAGCCGGCATGGCTCAGTGGTTGAGCATCGATCTGTGAGGTCACGGTTCGATTCGCAGTCAGGGCACATGCCCAGGTTGCAGGCTCGATCCCCAGTAGGGGGCGTGCAGGAGGCAACCAGTCATTGATTCTCTCTCATCATTGATGTTTCTATCTCTCTCCCTCTCCCTCTCCCTTCCTCTCTGAAAGCAATAAAAATATATATTTTTTAAAAAGCGAGTGAGCCAGCTGTTTGAATCTCTGGCCCTCAGGAAGGAGTTCAGATAGTCCTGTGCCCAGGCTTTGGCAAGTCAACAGGGGTCACCCTTCAAACTACGAGGCTTCCTCTCACTTTCTCTGTCCATTTCCCCTTTCTTTCTACAGACCTGGAACACGGTAAATATCTGTCAGTGATGATAATACAATGAAAACGTTTTATTTTTTATTTTATTTTATTTTTTTATATTTTCTATCATTTTATTTTTTAAGAAAAATGATTCTAAATATAATGTTACATGCAATAAACATTACTATTTCAAGAAAAAATATTTTAAATACAATAATATTACCAAAACTGTACTAACATAGTATAATATCACAAAAGTTGTAGGAAATATTAAAAATCTGCAAATGACAGGATTACTTCTATTATATTCTAAAATATTTTTTTCCTGTGGCTTTATTTTTGTTCATCAGTTTATGTTGTTCATTATATTCCACAAATGAGTGAGATCATGTTATATTTATATTTCTTCGACTGGCTTATTTTGCTTAGCATAATGCTCTCCAGGTCCATCCAGGCTGTTGCAAATGGTAAGCGTTCCTTCTTTTTTTACAGCAGCATAGTATTCCATTGTGTACATGTACCACAATTTTCTAATCCACTCATCTGCTGATGGGCACTTAGGCTGTTTCCAAATCGTAACTATTGTAAATTGTGCTGCTATGAACATAGGGGTGCATATATCCTTTCTGATTGGTGTTTCTGATTTCTTGGGATATAATCCTAGAAGTGGAATTACTGGGTCAAATGGGAGTCCTATTTTTAATTTTTTGAGGAAACTCCATACTGTTTTCCACAGTGGCTGCATCAGTCTTCATTCCCTAATGAAAACGTTTTAGCTGAGGAGTAACTCTGACCCAGCCCTCCCAAGGGGGCTCAGGACGGGGAATGTATGAACCTCTGCCGTGTTTGATCTCCGGGCTAACAAGGCCATCTGCTAACAGGAACGACGGGGCTTACGTTTCTCAGTCCGCGTTCCCGTGGCCATCTTAGTGACCTTTGGCAAGGTGTAGCCTCTTTCCACTTTTGTGTACGGATCTGTTCCTCCTCGAAGCCGAGGGTCAGGCTCAGGTGAACGAACGTCCATCCTTCATTTCCGCGAAGACAAGTCTGGCCCACTCTCGGCTCAGCGTGAACGTGACGTGGAAAGGTTTTCTTTTGTCAGACTCTCTCGCCTCGGTCCCTGGGAGCTTGTGGTCATTAAAACCAGGCTTGTCTCAAGTTTACCTTTGCACCGTCCATGAAGAAAGTGTCTGTTAAGGGAATTAACAGTGTCAAGATTGCAGAGGGACTTTGGCCTAGATTATGGTAATAGCTGGTTAAAGGCCCGTTAAGCAGTAATTATAACAATAGGCGCTGCCAACTGCAAGTAAGAGTTGGCTGTTCATTGTAACAGGTTGGAGATACCCCTCTCGAATCAGTTATACACCACCAGTTGATGCTTACTATTTTGCAAACAAACTTGGACAGCATTCATCATTTTCATTCTTCTTCCTTTATTTTTTTAATCCTCACCTAAGGATATGCTTTTATTGATTTGAGAGAGGGAGAAACTTCAATGTAAGAAACATCAATCAGCCCTAGCTGGTTTGGTTCAATGTCTAGAGTGTTGGCCTGTGAACTGAAGGGTCCTGGGTTCAATTCCAGTCAAGGGCACGATACCTTGGTTGCAAGCTTGATCCCTTGCCCTAGTCAGGGCGCATGCAGGCGGCAACCAATCCATGTGTCTCTGTCACATCAATGTTTCTCTCTGTCTCTCCCCCTCCCTTCCACTCTCTCTAAAAATCGATGGGAAAATATCCTCAGGTGAGGATTAGACAAAAAAGAAAGAAACATTGATTGGTTGCCTCCCATATGTGCCCCAGCCAGGGATTGAACCCACAACCTAGGTGTGTGCCCTGACTGGGAATCGAACCTGCAACGTTTTTGGTGTATGGAATGACACTCCAACCGACCCAGCCACCCAGCCAGGGCCTTTTTTTTTTTCTTCATTCTCAAAAATAGATGTTTGAAAGACCTTATGAAAAGGATGAAAAGGCAAATTACAGACTGGGAGAAAATATTTGCAAATCACACTACTGACAAAGGCCTTGTATTAGAAAAAAAAATCTCAAAACTCAACTTTAAAGACAAGTAACCCAATTTAAAATGGGGAAAGGATCTGAATAAACTTATTTCCAAATACTATACACAAATGGCCTGTTAGCACACGCACAGACATTCAACATCACTAATAATTAGGCAAATGCAAATCAAAACCACCGAGAGATATCACCTCACGCCCACTAGGAAGGCTGCAATAGAAAAGTGTTGACAAGGATGTGGAAAGTTGGAACCCTCATACATTGCTCGTGGAAACATAAAGTGAAGTAGTAACTTTGAAAACAGTTTAGTAATTGGTAGTTGTTGTTTTTTTTGGGGGGGGGTTGCAAATTTCATTATTTTTTATTTTCTATTACAGTTTACATGCATCATTGTATTAGTTTCAGGTGTACACCCCAGTGACCAGGCATGGCATAACTTACTAAGTGATCACCCCAATAAATCCCACACCCACCCAGCACCACACCTACTTATTAGAATATTATTGACTATGTTCCCCATGCTGTGCTTTACACCCCATGACTATTCTGTAACAACCAATTTGTACTTCTTAATCCCTTCACCTTTTTTGCATATCTCCCCAACGCCCCTCCCACCCACCAACCAACAAAACGTTCTCTGTATCTATGAGTCTGTTTCTGTCCTGCTTGTTCATTCTGTTTTTTAAATTCAATTGTTGATAGATACGTACTTATTGGCATTTTATTGTTCAGATTTTTATCTTCTTCTTCTTAAAGCAGACCCTTTAACATTTCATGTAATACTGGATTGGTAGTGATGAACTCCTTTAGCTTTTTTTTCCCTTTGGTCTATTTTGGACCATCATTTCTAAATGATAGCTTTGCAGGATAGAGTAATCTTGATTGTAGGTCCTTGCTTCTCACCACTTTGAATATTTCTTGCCACTCCCTTCTGGCCTGCAAAGATTCTTTTGAGAAAACAGCTGACAGTCCTATGGGCATTCCCTTGTAGGCAACGAACTACTTTTCTCTTACTGCTTTTAAGGTCCTATCTTTGTCTTCAACCTTTTGCATTTTAATTGTGATGTATCTTGGTGTGGGCCTCTTTGGATTCATCTTGTTTGGGACTCTTTGCGCTTCCTGGACTTGTATGTCTGTTTCCTTCACCAAGTTAGGGAAGTTTTTTGTCATAATTTTTTCAAATAGGTTTTCAATGTCTTGCTCTCTCTTTCCTCCTTCCAGCACTCTCATGATGTGAATGTTGGTTCACTTGAAGTTGTCTCAGAGGCTCCTTACACTATCCACCCCCCACTTTACTTTTCTTTTTTTTCTCTTTCTTTCTTTTCTTTCTTTCTTTTTTTTCTTTGTGTGTGTGTGTGTGTGTGTGTGTGTGTGTGTGTGTGTGTGTGTGTGTTCTGTTTGGGCGTTTTTGCTTCCATGTATTCCAATTTGATTATTTGATTCTCAGCTTCACCTACTCTACTGCTGATTACCTGTAAATTATTCTTTATTTAAGTTAGTGTATCCTTCATTTCTAACTGGTTCTTTTCCATTTTTATGCTGTTGTGGTCCTCCAGTTTGGTCGTTTCTTAAACATGTAGTTACCAGATGACCCAGCAATTCCACTTCTAATATATATCCAAGAGAAATGAAAACATATGTCCACATAAAAACTTGTATACAGATTTCATCCACTTTTTGACCACTACTACATGTAGTGGTCAAAAAGTAGATACAACTGTATGCTAGTTTACATGATTTCCATTAATTTGCCTCAACAACAACCTATGATGAAAATACTATTGTCACCATTTAAAGATGAGAAAATTGAAGCACAAAAATATCAATAAAATGACTAAGCCGAGGACACACACACCCAGGGTTTCCTTTTGGGATGGTGAAAATGTTCTGCAATTGATTGTGGTGATGGTTGCACAAGTCTGTGACTATGGTAAGACCATTGATTGTGCACTTTAAATTGGTGAATTGTATGGTATATGAATATCTTAATGAAGTGATTTTAAAAAGCATCAACGTTAAAAAAATACCCAATTAGGAAATTGGCAAACGATATATAGAGACATTTCAGCAAAGAGGTTAGATATACAGATAACAAATAACCACATGAAAAGATTGCCAACACCTTTCCAAAATCCAAATTAGAGAAATGCAAATCAAAACCATCTTGAGATGTCACTCTACACCTCCTGGAATGGCTACAATAAAGAACAGTGACAACAAATTGGCAGGCACGGGGAGATGCTGGACCCTGCCTGCATTGCTGGCCACTCGGAAAAGCAGTCTGGCAGTTCCTTTGATGGACTTACCGTATGACCAGCAATAGCACTCCTGGGCATAGATCCCAGAGAAAGGAAAGTATTTTGTTTTTCATATATTTTTTTTATTGACAGTATTACAGCTGTCGCCCAGAAAGCGTATTTTCATGCAGAAACTTGTACACAAATGTCCATAGTGGCTTTGTGCATAATAACTCAAAACTGGAAACTCCCCCGATGTCCTTCAGCGGGTGACTAGTCAAGCAAAGAATGCTCTATCTAAACCATGGATGCCGACTCAGCACTAAAGAGGAACAGGCGATTGGCTCAGCCAGCGGCCTGGATGACCCTCGAGGAAATCATGCTGAGTGAAGCCAGCCAGTGTCAAGGCTGGATACTGTGTGACTCCACTTATAAGACATTCGTGAAATAACGTCACCATAGAGATGGAGAACAGATTGGTGGTTGCTAGGGGTCAGGGGTGAGCAGAAGAATGGCTGTGGCTCTAAGCAGGGAGCCCTGCAGTGATGGTGCAGTGATATATCTTGATTGTGGTGGTGATTACAGACAGCTACACACAGTATACAATTCATAGTACAGTACCAACATACACACGCACATGCACATGCACACACATGCACCCATGTGAAATTGGGTGAAGGGTGCCCAGGACCTTCCTGTACATCTCTGCAACTTCTTATGACTCTTCTAAGTATTTTCAAATAAAACGTTTTGTAAATAAATCATTAAATAAGCATTGGAGAGCCGGCAACATGCATAGCACCATGCCTGGGTCTGGGTAACCGTGAAGAACAGAAGATACACACGCAGCCCCTCTCCTCGGCAGTTCATTTGGACGATTGAATGATTAAATGGAATTTCTTTTTTTTTTTAAATCTATTAGCTTTCCATTCTTTTTGGATATCTCTTTTTTAAAATATATTTTTATTGATTTCAGAGAGAAGGGGAGAGGGAGAGAGAGATAGAAACATCAATGATGAGAGAGAATCATCTATCGGTTGTCTCCTGCACACATACCCTGGGGCCCGAGCCCACAACCCAGGTATGTGCCCTGACCAGGAACTGAACCGTGACCTCCTGGTTCGTAGGTCGACACTCAGCCACCGAGCCACACCAGTCAGGCTGTGGATATCTCATTTTGACATTGGGGTTGTGAATGCTGGGAGCCATTCCGGTGTGTGAGGGCCTGGCATCTGGACCCTGTCTCCACTCAGTCTTGATGGGGAGTCATAGGTGAAAGTGGAGGCAGAGTTCTGTTGTTGTCACCTGTGGTCACCTCGGGACATGCCGGATGCTGCTGGCTGCTACCCATTCTCTCTCCTCGCCCTTTGAAAGAGAAATGCTTAGAGAGGGTCTGGGTGTTCCCACCAAGGTTTCTGCTGAGGGACCCTGGAGACTGCACACAGTGGAGGGGTTGCTGCCCGAGCTTTTATTTTTATTTTTTTATATTTTATTGATTTTCTACAGAGAAGAAGAGAGAGGGATAGAGAGCCAGAAACATCGATGAGAGAGAAACATCGATCAGCTGCCTCCTGCACACCCACCACTGGGGATGTGCCCGCAACCAAGGCACATGCCCCTGACAGGAATCGAACCCGGGACCCTTGAGTCCGCAGGCCGACGCTCTATCCACTGAGCCAAACCGGTTTCGGCATGCCCGAGCTTTTCAAAGGTGCCGCCGGCACTGGCATCTTTATTGGGAGAAGCCGCTGGCCAGGTCCCTGCGTGAGCTGCTGCCAAGGGCAGAGTGGGCGCTGGACGCTCCCAAGGCTCTTTAGAAGCTGGCTTGGGGGCAGGGGTGTGTGTTAAGGGGTGACATGGTGGGTGGATGGGGGCCTGTCAGCTGTGCCCTGCAGGGCTGTGAGCGGCTCTATAGCAGCGGGAGCTGAGGGGACATCGGAAGCCAGTCGGCTTTAGAGCCACGTTTACAGAGAACGGTAGAAAATTAGAGAAACGTGTAGAGAAGCTTGACAGTTTCTCTGCTTACGGAACTCATAGATGCTCGTTATAAAAATCCCAGAAAACCTTAATACAGGCAGTGAAATTGTCCACTCGGCGAGCATTTTTCTTTGTTTAATAATGGCTTTATTGAGACATATTCCTGCCTTGTATCCTGTACTTTCAGTTTACCCATTTCAAGTGGCTCTGCTGATGCTGAGGGAGACTCACACAGGGGCCCCGCCGGGCCCTGGCGCGCAGGAGCTCTCCGGGGGCGGCGGGGGGCGGGGGGCAGACGTGGGCAGCTGGCTGGGGCGGGGGCAGAAGAGGTCACAAGGAACAGACAGGAGCCTTGACCCTTGCTTGTGATTGTAAAACTCGACTGTTTTAACGGTAGGAAGGCGACTGGTGCTATGGCTAGAACTGTGCTCTGTCCTCCTTACCAAAGTGAATGAGCCCTGGTCCCTGCCCTGGAGGACCCGGCCAGCACGCGGACGATCGGTAAACGACGTCAAAGGAAGTACGGCTTTATGTCAAGTGCCAGCAGGCCCAAGTGCCTGCTTCATCTCAAAGGCTTCATCTGTGTCGGCCGAGGTCAGACCAGGTCCCCACAGTGAAGGAAAGATGCTCATTGTTGAGCACGTCCCGTGTAGGAGGCGGGCTTTCTGCGTGCGTCACCACCACCCCCTGGAGGGGCTCCTGCTTCCTGGTCTCCTTATGCAGGTGGAATGGTCTCTAGCAGGTCTGTGGGCACCGGGCTCCCTTGGCCGGTGCTGAGGAGAGTAGGCGATGTACCAAATGCCAGCACCAGATGGCGCTGTGGGCCGCCCCACCGCTAGTACTTCACAGAGGGTGCGGGCTCCATGGAGCGCTCCTCAGACTCCAGTATTTGAGGCATCTTCAGAGAACCTCCCATGCTATCACCTGCTGAATGTTTTTCTTTAAACTCCCTTTTCAACTTCTCATATCTGTCCTAATGGGAAACCAGGACCTCTTTGTCATAAATAGATGATGAAGGTAAACGTTTTTTTAAAAAGCATGTTCACTGTTTAGAACATGGAAAGACAGAACTGGACGACCTTCTCCCGCTGCCCCCACAGCCCTCAGAATTGCTAAGTTGAGATGACCCTGATCAGTTAAGCGTTTCACTCTGCTTTTATTCTGGAGGCTTCTGTGTTTTTGTGCCCAAAATGATGTGTATTCGTTCAGATAGTCACCACCCCAAATCTCAGTGGGTTAACACGATAGAACAGTGATTCTCAACCATGTGCTGTAAGAATTGTTAAAACATGCAATACCTGACTGTTTAGTCAGGGGCACCGACTTCTTTCCCCCCTAGATCGATAAATCAAAAAATGACAGCAACCAATACAACAATAGATGTTTGGGGTGACGGAATCCATCGAATACCTTTGGTTTTTCAGATAGGCCAAAAATAGACACTTTCGGTGTGCTGCAGAATTTTTGTAATTAGTTATGCGCCGGGAGATGAGAAAGGTTGAACATCGCTGCCATAGAAGTTCGTTTCTCACTCCCCTGTGGTCCCCAGGGCAGCTGATGAACATGTGGCTGCAGCAGGCCAGGCCCTGCGATAATGACACCGCCCCACCCTCAGGGACCCTCCCTCCCTCTGACCGGGACACTCATCCGGGCCTCTGTCATCTCTCCTCAGTATTGTACCTGGAAGGCTCGGTTCTTGTGTTTGAGGACATCTTCAGACTGATCGCGTTCTACTGTGTCAGTAGGTGAGTACACCCGGCCCCACGGGTGGGCGTCTGGTGGCAGCAGGTGGCCATGCAATGTTGGGTGGGGGCGGGGAGTCCCAGGGAAGCCCCCAGAGGGAAGGGGGCAGCCCACAGGATGCAGAGGAGGGGGGCAGTTCCTGGCTTTGCCCTGGGAGCCCTGGAGGGTGGTGCTTTCTTAGATCTGCCAGTAAGGACCCCTCCTCACCACCACCTGCTCCCCGCCTCACTGCCTATCACCTTAGCATCCCGTGTTCCGGCCTCCAGGGCAGCTTGGGGTCCTGTGTGGACCTGGTGCACCCCGTGAGGGTTCGAAGAAGAGCTTCCTGTAGGGGCGGCAGGAAGGGCTGGTACCCTCCGTGGGAGGGAGCTGTGCTTGTTGAGCAGCTGCTGGGTGGAGCGGGTGTCTGGTAACCACCCTCAGAGCTGCTCTATTTATTCAGAACTGGTTGCAGGTCAACAGGAGTTTAAAAATACATTTTGGTGTCAGAAGCCGCTGGCTTAAGCTACAGTGTCTTGACTAAAACTGGCTAGAGGCTGGATAGGAGTCTCGGGCTCCGGGGCTCCAGGCCCACTTCTCCCAACTTCAAAGACACCATTCTTGCTGGTGAAAACCGCACTCGGCCCAGAACGCCACCCGCCACCTGCCAGGACGCCCCTGGGCCCCGATGGGCCGAAAAGCTGGTGCTGGTGAGAACGGTTGCTAAGAGCTGCTGCCTACTGAGCGCTTTCCTGGTACCCAGCACTGAGCTCTGACAACCATTACCCTCTTCAGTCTTGCCAACAATTACACGAGGCAAGCGCTCTTGTAGTTCCCATTTCATACATGAGAAAACTAAGACTGAGACAGATTATTTGCTCAAGGTCACACCGCTGTTAAATGGCCGAGTGGAGATTCAAAATAGATAAAACGCCCTGGCGGGGCGCTCAGTGGTTAGAGCATTGGTCCATGCACTGATTCCCAGTCAAGGGCACGTACCTGGGTTGCAAGTTTGATCCCCAGCCCCCCAGTCGGGCATGTGTGAGAGGCAGTCAATACATATCTCTTTCACATCAATGTTTCTCTCTCTCTCTCTCTCTCTCTCTCTCTCTCTCTCTCTCTCTCCACCCCCTCCCTCCCTTCTACTCTCTCTAAAAATCAATGGGAAAAAAATATCCTCGGGTGAGGATTAACAACAACAGCAACAAAATTAGATAAAGCTCCAAGGTCCACTACGCACATCCTTCAATGATCCTGATGACCTAGCATGTCCCTCCAGGCCCACAAGGCAAAGCCCCAGAGGCCCTGGCCCCTTGTAAACAATGACGTGTCCGTCTCTGCGGGAGACAGGCCTTTCCTGTGCTGAGACCTTCTCACCTTAGTAGACGGTTTGGCACATTCCAGGTGCTTTGGATGAGAGAATGAAAGAATGAATGATGGCAATCGCAGAGCCCAGAACTTGAGCTACTTAATCTCTCTGAGTCTCAACTCCTGTGGGAATAATGCTCGTGAGAGAGATGCTGGAGGGGGAATGAGATAGAGACAGCACACTGCCCGACACCCAGTAGGTGCTCTGGTTCTGTTTTCAGGGACCGTTGGATGGGGGGACCCGAGGGCTGGGGCAGCCCCTAGAGCAGCGGTTCTCAACCTGTGGGTCGCCTAAGACCATCGGAAAACACAGATATTTACATTACGATTCATCACAGTAGCAAAATTACAGTTATGAAGTAGCAACGAAGATAATTTTATGGTTGGGGGTCACCACAACATGAGGAACTGTATTAAAGGGTCGTGGCATTAGGAAGGTTGAGAGCCACTGCCCTAGAGGGAGGGGGTGAGAGCAGGGGCTGCGCGGGAGGTGCTGGGGCTCCTATCCTGAGCAGCAGGAGGGTGAACACAGTTGACCGTGTCTGAAGCAGTTACTACACGGTAGGTCTCGGCTGAGCCCTTAGCAAGCATGTCAAACTCGCTGCCGACGGCATGCGGCCCACCAGCCGCAAGTGTGACATCCTTGCTCCAGGGCCCGTGAGGTCTGGTCCTCTGCACGCCCTGGGCCAGGAGTCTGTAGCCACGTGAAGAGGGTGCAGTGACCCAAATGAGGAAGGAAGGGAGGAGCCCCTGGGCCTGCCCTCTCGAGGAGGTGTCCAAGCGCCAAGGGCTGTGACTAAGCTGCCATCTTCCTGCCAGCTGGAGGAGGGGGGCCACGGGCCTCTCTGCCTTTGAAGAAAGAGCTGTGACCACTGCCTGGAGCTGGGGCCCTGCCCCCTCAGCCAGGAGCCACCCGGTGAGCAGGGCGAGGCCCTGAGAGGTGCCCGTGGCCTCGCTCCCAGGAGGAGGAGGAAACGCAGCCGCTGCCTCTGGGTCCCGGCCGGGCTGTGCGGCCCCTACACCCCAGATCGTTGGCTTCACAAAACGGCCCCGTTAGCAGGCAGCGTGCCCCCACGGTCACAGGGGAAATGGAAACGACACCCCGCAGGGAACGCAGCGAGGGTTCGAGCTGGGCCCGTGGATTCTCAAGTTCAGGCTGGCTTTTTTCTGTATTTCTCTCTCTTAAAAAAAAAAAAAAAAGGCACCAAAATGAACTCATGCTCTTCCCTCTACAGTGGTCGACTTTCAAAACCACACGTCACCCAGGATGTGTGAGGAGGTGGATCTCAGGGTGCCGTGGGCATCAAAGGGGTTCAGATATTGTTCTCCTAGGCCTGACATCTTAGAAGTGCTCCCCAGGTCACCCCAAGTTTTTCCAGGACCTCGGGAGGTGCCCAGCCCTGTGCCAAGGAGTTAGTGCGATAATAGACATGGTGTGTGGTGCTTTTCCATCTGGGACCACAGCCGGGGGTGGGGGGCGCGGTGCGGGAGAGAACAGAAAGACGCGGGCTTTGTCCAGCTCCCTGGCACAGCTCCCAGAGCCTCGGGGCTTCCTGAGTGGTGGGGTGGCTTTCCTTATTCATGATGAGCCCCTTCCAACCACCGCTGAGTTTATTCTGAGGTGACACAGGGGGGGCCCTAGATAACCTCAAGATGGGGCTGACCCCCAGAACACCAGGGGGTGGGAGGGCCGGAGCTTTCAGCCCCATCCACCCCCGTCCCAGACGGACACGCAGGCGCGGGCAGGGCGTTGGGTCTCGGGAGGTGTGGACGTTCCCTGCCCCTCCCCCACCCCTTGGCGCTGCACCTCTCCCATCGGGCTGTTGCTTTATAATAAACCGGTAAACATATAAGTGAAGTGTTTCCCTCGGTTCTGAGAGCCATTCCAGCAAATTGTCCAGCCTGAGGACGGGGTCTTGGGAGCCCCCGGTTTCTAGCCGGTCGGAAGTCCAGGTAGCCTGGGATTCGCAGAGGGCACCCGGACGGGGGGCAGTGTGGTGGGACTGCGCCTTAACCTGTGGGGTCTGCACTGACTCCGGGCAGGTAGTGTCAGAACTGCATTACCATGGGGGACACTCCCCCCCCCCGCCCCCCCCCTCCCCCCGGGTGTCGGTGGATTGTTTGGTGATGTCAGAAGACACCCAGAGCGGTCGTCAAATCAATTGAGTGGATCATGACTGGCTCTTTTTGAAAAATATATGTTTTTATTGATGAGAGAGAGAGAGAGAGAGAGAGAGAGAGAGAGAGAGAGAGAGAGAGAGAAACATCAATGTGAGAAACATTGATCGTCCACCTCCCACATGCCCCCTACTGGGGATCAAGCCCCCAATCTGGGCATGTGCCCTGACCTGCAAAGCTCAATCAACTGAGCCATAATAGCCAGGGCATGACTGGCTCTTTTTTTAACAAAAAATTAAACTAGACTAGAAAAGACCAGCATGTGTCTCGTGTGGCTGGACTAAGTCTCGTGCTACACTTATTTTAGGGGTGTGTATGTGTGTGTGTGTGTGTGTGTGTGTGTGTATGTGTGTGTGTGTACGTGTACGCACTGCACCAGGATGCCAGATGTGTTTCTTGCTGACAGTCATAATCCAACAAGTTTGAAAAGCATCAGCTAGAACAGCGGCCTCCAGGGAGGGGCGTTGGGGCCCTAGGAGGTGAGCAAGCTGACCCTCCAGAGTGTGTGTGTGGCAGAGGAAGGTTAGGACACTTGTTCTGAAAATCCCAATTTGAAATTTTCTCTTCGTGAATGCTTTTCACTGGTATTAGTAGTTTATAAGGAAGTTCGGACATACATACGTATCTGCAGAGCTACTTAACTTTTGTTTTTATCGATCACCCTTGCTTTGGGGGACGTGATTCTCACCTAAGGCGTGTCCATCAGGATCCCCACGAGAGCTGTTAAAAATGTGCGTTCCTGGCCCACCCCCAGACCTGACCCTGGGCACCCCTGGGCGTGGGTCTGGAATATGCATTTTTAGTAGCTCCCCTAGGGGATTCAGTGCCAAATCAATTATTTAACACAAAGGTATGAATGCCTACCCATAGGGTTGGAATTGGGGTTTGGGGAGAAGGTGGATAGAGCTGGAAAGGGGTTGGTGGGGGGGTCAGGGTCAGACTGTGATGGGCCTTGAATGCCCGGCTGAGATGTAGAATTGGGACCGTCATCCTGGGGCTCCTCCCCTTCCCGGCCCCTTGAAACAGCCCTGGGCTAGAACTCAGGAGGCCCAGGGCTTAGCACACTCTGCCTTCAACCTGTTGTATGGCCTGGACATATTCCTTTTCCTCTCTGGGCCTCAGTTTCCCTATCTGCACAATAAAGGGAAGAGTGTTTGAGTCCCTGCCAGGAGATCTCTGGGGAGATCCCTGAGTACATCCCCATTCAGACCCAAGGCAGCAGATGGAGCTGTCTGACTATGCGTTGTCAGGGATGTCTGACTGCACTCACTGGGGAAGCCTGACTGTGTGTTCACTGGGGATGTCTGACTGTGCGCTCACTGGAGAAGCCTCACTGTGTGCTCACTGGGGGATGTCTGGGTGCTCACTGGAGAAGCCTGACTGTGTGCTTGCTCGCTGCCCATCTCAGTGTGGAGCAGTGAGGGTCAGAGGGCAGAAAGGGGTGGGTCACTGGCTTTACCCAGAGTAGAGGCTTCCCTGGAAGCTCCCTGAGCTCCCAGGCAGGAAAAGTGGGGGAATCTGTACCCCCTCCCCACTCCCATGGGGGTCTCCCACTTCTCAGGGTCCATCGTGCTGGCCCAGGGCCTGGACCTGCCTGGATGCTCCGTCAGCCTCGGGGCTGTGCCCTCCACCCCAGGGAAGTTTCCCGTCTGCGTGGAGGCCCAGCAGCCAGCAAGGTTGCTGGGGTTTCTCCTTTATGGGCTCTGGGTGTGGGGGCTGTGGGGGTGGGAATGGACCCAGAGATCCCTCCCAGACATGACCTTGACCCCTCTTGTTTCCACAGAGATTTACTGCCCTTCACGCTGAGGCTGCCGCAGGCCATCCTTGAGGCCAGCAGCTTCACAGACCTCAAGACCATCGCCAACCTGGGCCTGGGTAAGTCCGCCCCGAGGGCCGGGGAGGTGGCGGGGCTCGAGGAAACGGGGCCCCAGGACTGCCCCTGCTGACCACTGTGCAGAGAGGTGACCCCGCCGCTGAGACCCAGGCTGGATCCTGAGTCCCGGCTCCCACGGGATCAACGCTGAGCCCGACAGCAGGGAGAGCCTCCCAGGCTTCATAAAGGTGCCTTTTAGCAGCTCTCCAGGGGACCTGCGGGGCTGGGCTGGTCAGGGCCGCCGGTGGTCAGGCGTGGCTCTGGGAGAGGCTAAACCAAATGCCAAGGTCCTTCTCAACGGTGGCCAGAGAGGGGGGACCAGCCGCCGCCACAGCCCTGGTCCCAGCCCCATCCTTGTCAGAGGAAGAGCAGCACGAACATGACCATGGACTAAAGCGTGTGCCCCCATCTGGCCTGCCCCGCCCAACCAACTGAGCCTGCGCCTTACCCTTCTGACCTTTTGAGGGATGAAGAGGGAGAGGGAAGGAAGGAGGAGAAAAGACAGGAGTGTTTCTGACCCTCGTCCTTCCACATCATAGTGAGATCTCACATCTACGGGGCCTTCCCCTGGGCCAGGCTTTGCTGAGCGCTCTGCCTGGGCCTCGCCGTGCTGGCCCCCAGCCGCCTCTGCGGGCTCGGACTCCCGGGCAGAGAGACCTGGTCACATTAATGAACCAGCCGTCAATCACTAGGCCTTTACCAAGACCGAGCCACACACAGGACGGCACAGCACGCGGCTGCGCTCGGCGCCGGGAGAGAGCGGCACCCTGTTCCCAGAGCTGGGCCAGTGGGGGCAGCGATAACCGAGAGGCCAGGACCCGGTCGTAGAAGAAGTTGGGGGCACACGTGGGATCAGGGCACGCCGGTTCCCAGGCCAGGCTGCAGCCCACCACCCAGAGGGGCCTCTGGGCAGCCGTGCGTGCGATGCCACAAGAAGCTCGGGGTCCCAATGAGCAAGTAGAGCCCTCCAGGCCGAGGGTGTCGACCTTTAACGAGCGCTGACTGCGTCCTAACCTCTTGACCTGCACCGACTCCTCAGACCTTCAAGCAGCCCTAGAAAGTGGGTTCTGTTATTGTAACCCTCACTTCATGGCAGAGGAAACTGAGGCACGGGAGCTTGAGTGGCGTGTCCGGCGTCACACAGCCGGTTCAGCTGCTGCACCGCCCCTCTCCCAGGCTGCCCCTAACTCTTTATCTGACTCTCCGGGGTCTGATTTACCCCGCTTAGAAACTTTAGGGCCAGTTCTCAGTTGCTATTGGGAATAAATACTGATCCTTTCCCCTCCCCCCAGATAATGTTAGTTTTGGCCTCTGACACTCCAAGAAGTTTGTGGACTGGGTGACAGTTTTGAAATTCACACAGTCCGAGGTCTACAGTGGCACGAATGACACTCTCCTTGCAACACCCTTAGCACTGTCTTGGGTAACCCTTGTGTCCCTTTACAGGTAGGAAATTTAGTGTTAGCACAGAGACGTGTCAGGGAGCTGGGAGGGAATGAACAAATTTCCGACTCCCAGCCCAGCTCTCCACTGCCCCTCGGCCGCCCCTCATGACCTTCTCGGTGTCTTTGCCATGAGCAGTCAGTGGCCAGTTTGGGGCCAGTTGGCAGGGGAGTAAGATGGGAGGGTGACCTGTGAGAGGAGGGGTGCTTTGCTGCAGCCCTTGGCCCCACGTGGGGTTCAGGCGGGCATCCCTGAGACATTCCTTTCTGGACTAGACAAGCCCTTCTCTGGAGGAGAGCTTGACCGACCGCGGGTGCGATGAAGTGGGGGAGGGAGGTTGTCATCTGGGAAGCCAGTGGCGGTTCAGACCCGTCTGTCAGCACTCATGCCCCTGAGAAGGGGATTCACGTGAAACCCTTAGGACTCGGCAGCTGAGGAAGCAGAGGGTTCTGATCAGACCTGGCGTCCCCGAGGGCTGAAGGGTGTACAGCGAGGCTCATCGGAATAGCTTTTCCTGGCTCCATCCGCCCCTGGGTTCTGTCCATCCCTGGGTTCCATCCATCCCCAGGTTCCGTCCATCCCCGGGTTCCATCCATCCCCGGGTCCTGTCCATCCCCAGGTCCTGTCCATCCCCTGCACGGATGGAGACCAGAGCTGCGAGGGCACACCCGGTCAGAGGCCGGGGCTTGGCTCTGAGATGTTCAGGCCTGAGCCTGGCCACCCTAACCTACGTTCTGTGATAACAAATGTGCAAAGAGCAGCGTTTGCCGAGGGCCATGACACACAGGCACCTCACATATCGTTCTAGGCAAGGCACACAGAGAACTGAAACCCAGCCAAACTGGCTTAGCTAAGACAGGACTCAGTGAAGGGACGGGAACCTCCCAGTAGTGGTGAAGACAGTCAGCGGGCTCGGCGGGCACAGCTGCTCCCCACTCGCAGCGTCCCATCCCGTTAGCTCCCGGTTCCTGCCCACTTGCAATCGGAACAAGTTGTTTTTATTTTTTCAATTACAGTTGCCATTCAGTATTATTTTGTACTAGAGGCCCGGTGCATGAAATTTGTGCATGTGGGGGGAGGTTGTCCCTCAGCCCAGCCTGCACCCTCTCCAATCTGGGACCCCTCAAGTGATGTCCGACTGTCGGACATCCCTCTCACAATCCAGGACTGCTGGCTCCCAACTGCTTGCCTGCCTGCCTTCCTGATTGCCCCTAACCGCTTCTGCCTGCCAGCCTGATCACCCCCTAACCACTCCCCTGCCAGACTTATTGATGCCTAACTGCTCCCCTGCCAGCCTGATTGCCCCTAACTGCCCTCCCCTGCAGGCCTGGTCACCCCTAACTGCCCTCCCCTGCAGACTTGATCGCCCCCAACTGCCCTCCCTTGCAGGCCTGGTCCCTCCCAACTGCCCTTCCCTGTTGGCCATCTTGTGGTGGCCATCTTGTGTCCACATGGGGGCAGCCATCTTGTGTTGGAGTGACGGTCAATTTACATATTACTCTTTTATTAGATAGGATTGGTTTCAGGTGTACAGAGTCATGGTTAGACAACCATACTTTACAAAGCACACCCCCCCCCCCCATTATTTCCAGTACCCACCAGGCACCATACACAGTTATTACAATGTTATTGACTATCTTCCCTATGCTGTATTTTATATCCCTGTGAGTATCTTGTAACTGCCAATCTGTGCCTTTTAATCCATTCACCTTTTTCACCCAGTTATCCTACTTCCCTCCCCTCTGGCAACCACCAGTTCTCTCTCTGTATCCATGTGTCTATTTCTATTAGGTTTGTTTGTTTGTTTATTTTGCTCTTTAGATTCCACATATAAGTGAAATCATGTGATATTTGTCTTTCTCTGACTGACTTATTTCACTTAGCATAATACCCTCTAGGTCCATCCATGCTGTCACAAATGGTAAGATTTCATGCTTTTTTTATGACCGAGTTATATTCCATTGTATATATGTACCAAAACTTTTTGATCTACTCGTGTGTCTATAGTTGGGCACTTGGGTTGCTTCCAAATATTGCCTATCCTATAATATGCAAATGGTCGTTACACTGTGAAGCGTAATGACCGACCGTGTAACGACCAGATCACAGATCAGCAGGAGGGTGGGGCAGCGAGCTACAAGGGGTCAGTGGAGAGCTACAGGAGGGGGCAGGGCAGCAAGCTGTGAGGGAGGACCGGGGGGAAATGGGGGGCCGGGGGAGCTACAGAAGGGTTGGGCAGTAGGTGAGAGCTACTGGAGGGCGGCAGCGAGCTACTGGCACATGGATTTGTGCACAGGGCTACTAGTTGTAACTAATGTTGCAGTGAACATAGGGGTGCATATATTCTTTCTAATTAGTGTCTTGGGTTTCTTCCGATATATTCCCGAAGTGGATGCTCTGGGTCAGTTCCGTTTTTAATGGTGTGAGGATCCTGCATATTGCTTTCCGCAGTGGCCACGCCACTCTGCATGGAATTCATTTATGAGGCATGTGTGTTTCCCATCACTGGGGTGAGCAGTGTTCTTTTTCTGGCCTTCTACTCACTTTTTACGAAATGAGTAGAATGTAATAAATACCCAAACAGTTACACAAGCCCTGCTGGTCAGGCACGAGTGATGTTGTTTGTTTGTTTGTTTGTTTGTTTGTTTGTTTGAAAGGGAGCTATTGGTTTGCTGGCTCAGCGCCACACGATAGCCCGGGACGCTCGCTCGTGAGCTGACACAAGGAACTCTGAGTTTAGTCTTGGAAAAGCCATCATTTGAAAGGGCAGGTCAGGCGGTAAAGGAATAATCTTAAGGCTACAAAACTAACATTGGGAGCAATTTAGCACTTACCTGTAGCGGTTGATCCTAAGAGCAAAGGAATCTAGAGAAAGCGGTGGTAAGTAAGGGTTAGGCTTGCTGACGTTCTCTAACTTGTCTGCTGTATGTTTAATAGGTTTAAAATATGTCTAGAAAAGGCATAGATTCCATAACTCTTCCAGGTTGGCATGGGACTTGCTTCTTCCTTTATATCACATGTGAGAATTTTCCTAGTTATTGAAAACTCATTGAACACTCAAGCTGTCCCACCGCCCGTCTTTGGGGTTAGGATTCCACGAAATATTTCTTCTCTGAACCCCTGGACTTTGGAGCTGCTTCCCTGATATCTGGAATACTTTGCTGCATTTACTCATGCCCCCTCTGCCCTGCCACTAGCCCCGGCTCCCCAAGAGGGAAACCTTCGTCACCTTTGCCCCCAGGGCCTACAGCCCAGCACCTGGCCTGGCCCCGGCCCCCCTCCCCCAAGGATTATAGGAGTGGACACCTGGCAAGAGGTATCTCCATATAAGGCGGGGGAGGCCACGGGCCAACAAAACGTCCCTCAGTCCCAGGGCAACACAGAGGCAGTGAAGGCAGGGCCCTGAGCCAAGGCCTGGCATTGTGCCACTAGAAACAGATGCCGCAGCTTTGCCAACCACTAGCTTGCATGACCGTGTTCTGCTTTTCCTCTGGCCTCGATATTCTGCTTGCTGCAAAGAAAGTGACCCACTTCCTTTTTTTTTTTTTTTTTTTTTTAGCATAAAACCCTGCACTGCCACTGCAATTCCTTAACAGGCGCCCAGCCCCTAAACTGCAGCCCCTTGGGTTTCAGCTTCCCCCACCGCTCAGAGTGGCATTGGCTCTGCCCTGCCGGGTTGCGGCCAGCAGGCTGTCTTAGGAGCAGGGGAGCAGTTCCTAGTCCCCCAGGCTCTGGGCCCATATCCCTGAACCCCAATGTTTGCTCCATGCCTTCCAGAACCCAAGTCTGGGCTATGGGAAATGTGTGTTGTTTTGATTTTTATTTATTTTTAAAATATATTTTACTGATTTTTTTACAGACAGGAAGGGAGAGGGAGAGAGAGTTAGAAACATCGATGAGAGAGAAACATTGATCAGCTGCCTCCTGCACACCTCCTACCGGAGATGTGCCTGCAACCAAGGTACATGCCCTTGACCGCAATCAAACCTGGGACCTTTCAGTCCGAAGGCCGACGCTCTATCCACTGAGCCAAACCGGATAGGGCTGTTTTGTTTTTTTAATATGTGCAGGATGGACCCACCTTACTATCCCGAGACAGGCCGTCCAGCTGTTGGTCACCCCACCTGTGGAGCTCCATGGCCCTCCTTTGTGCCTCCCTCCTCTCGTTTTCTCGTCTCTTCATTCTCTTGCCTTAAGACATCTTCCTATGGTTCAGGTCATCCCCACTTCCCCGTCACAACTAACCTTGCCTGTACCCCACTCCTCAGAGTCCCTCTCTCCCCTCTGGCTAAGCTAGTCCACTGTGTAAGCTAAAGGGCTGAGCTCCTGCTCTGTGCCAAGCACCGTCTTAGGTGCTGGAAATGCTCGGATGAAGCGTTGTGGCTGCCTTCTGGAAGCTCAGAGTCTGGGGAGAGGAGGGGGGAGTCTGACAGAATCAGAGAATACAGCCCGGTGATGGCCACTTCTGTCAGAGTGTGTGCCAGGGCTGGGAGCACAGAGAGTGTAGGGGAGGCCCCGGTGTGTCAGGATGACTTCACCCAACAGGGAGCCAGTGTGCAAAGCTCTGTGCACATCACAGCCATGGGCACAGAGCTTCGGCCCTAGTCCAGAGGGATGAGTGAGAGTTTGCCAGGCGGAGAGGGTGGGGAAAAGCATCCAAGGAGCGTGAACAGCATCAGCCAAGACTGAAGGTGGGGCAGCCCAGGAAGAAGTGACAGAGAATGGGGGGAAGACTCAGCCGTGATGCTGGAAAAGGTGTACAGAGCCCAGCCAGTGTGGCTCAGTGGTTGAGCATTGACCCATGAACCAAGAGGTCACTGGTTCAATTCCCAGTTAGGGCACATGCCTGGGTTGTGGGCTTGATCCCCAGTAGGCAGCTGCTCAATGATGTCTCTCTCATCGATGTTTTTATCTCTCTATTTCTCTCACTTCCTCTCTCTCTAAAAATCAATAAAAACCTATTTAAAAAGAAAAGGTGTGCAGATTCAGATCCCACAGGCCTTGAATGCCAGGCTACAGGGCTAGCAGGCTAGCAGTGATTCTGAACAAACAGCCTACTATATGCCTGGCGTAGTGCCACGGGAGGAGAATGGATGGCGGGAGGGCAGACTATGGCCATGATCTAGGCGAGAAATAATGGGGGTGCCAAGGCATGGGTGGGCAGTTCTGTTTATGGTCTGCCCCATGACATCCACCTTCACCCAGAGGAAGGGCTTATGGGAGCTTGGAGGTGACATCAGGGGCCTCCACTCACATAGGGGGCTGCTGTCCAGTTCACCTCTGAGACAGGCTGGCTGTCAGCCCAGGAAAACTTCCAAGGAGGCAGCTTTCCTGGGGCTGGGTGGACAGGGCCCGGTGCTTCCACTGCTCACTCCCCGAGGCCAGAATTGCTGTGTGCTCGGTGCCACGCACCCAAGGAGAGTGGGTGAATCCTGGAGGTGTCAGTAGCTGCCTCCCAAAGTTACGTGCAAAGGCCTAGGCAGCCGTGAAGAACAGCTCGCCTAGGTGGTGTGTGGGGGGCGGGGCCCGGAGACACCCCCTCCCTCCCGGCACTCTCTCCTCAGATAGTGGCTGTGATGTGCACAGAGCTTTACAAATTGGACAGAGTCCCACGAAGGTTTGTCATCCTTGCTGCCGTGGAGACAGCTAGCCACAGCACTCAGGCTACCAGACACAGGATCTCTGCCCAGGGCGGAGCTGAACCAGGAGCCCCGGGGTCCTCCCGGTCACAGCCACGCCTCAGAGGGGATGCGCAGGCTCACATGTCAGTCTCTCAGCAGCCCCCTTGTCCTGAGATGGCACCCTGCTCACCTGGACGGGGTTTGCGGTCCCCTGGCCAGCAAGGGGGCAAACACCTGCATCCCTGAGAGTGCCCATCTCAGGCAACACACACTGCCCTCAGCCTTTGTGTGACACTCACTCTCTTTCGGTGTCAAGAGCCTGTCGTGTGCTTACCACATCCCCAGTTCTGAGGTACACGCTGCCCCTCACTCACGCTGGCCGAGCCGCTGAGATGGGAAGTGTCGCAAGTTCCCAAGAAGGGAGGCCACACAGCCCAGCAGCCGGGCTCACAGGCTTCAGACCTGCAGACCCGCCCCGCACCCCAGCTCCTTCGCGCACCAGCCCGGTGACCGGGGCTGGTTCTTTTTTTCTAAATATATTTTTATTAATTTCAGAGAGGGGAGAGAGAGAAACATCCATGATGAGAGAGAATCATCGATCGGCTGCCTCCTGCACACCCCACACTGGGGATTGAGCTGCAACCCAGGCATGTGCCCTGACCAGGAATTAAACTAGTTCATAGGTCAACACTCAACCACTGGGCCACCCAGCCCGGCTGGCTGTGGGCGGGTTCTTGACTCTCTCTGGGTCTCTTCTCCTCACGTGTAATGCGGAACGGATCAGCACTTACACCGAAGGCCTGGGGTCAGGATCCGTGAGAGAACCCGGGTAGAGCCAGTGGCCCTCACCGCCAGAACTCAGGGTGGGTCTGCCCTGTGACTGTCCTGGATGTTATTTTGGTGGTTTTCTTCCTGACGAATCGTTCCCAGAAGTAAGGGGCTCTAGGTGAGCGTCCGGAGGCCTGGCCCATCGTTAACAAGGGAGTCCGCACTCCGAATCTCTAACAGTAACAGGTAGACCCAGTCCTGGGTTCCCTGGTCCAGGAGGAGCTGCCTGGGGCTCAGGGAGGCTGCAGGCCGACTGAATTGTTCTCAGTCACCATGCCTGTGCCCTTCGTGGAGCGTCCTGAGCTTCCGTCAGTCTCCACAGGGCTTGGGACCCAGAAGTCAAGAACTCTGAGCTCGAGGACCCCCCAGTGCGCTTCAGTTTGGATGTCCCACGCTCCTCCCCAGAACACGCCTGGTGCTGACCAGCAATGCCGATAGGGACAGGTGTGCCCTAGTGGCCACAGACATGGGCTGCATCCTGAGGGCTAGGTCAGGAGAAAGGCACGGGCCAGAACGCCACCCCGTTTGCTGACACCCCTCCCATGGGGGATGGGCGGCTTCCTAGTGAACATCAAGACTGACCAGACCCGTCGTTTTGCAGTGGCAGGTGCTCCCCACGCGGAAGGTCAGGTCTGCGCTCACCAGCCACAGTCCATAGGTGTGTTCTCCCCACATAGAACAGGCCCCACGCAGCCACCGCCATTCTAGAGGTGACTAGACGGGGGCCTAGAAAGATCCAGCCACCTGCCTGGAGTCCCCAGCCGGCCAGCTGCAGGAACTCTGGCTGTGGGCCCCTCCGTCCCTCCAAGGCCTGCACCGGGGTCTCTGTGCCCTCCGTGGTGGGCCCTCACCGCCAGGGACAGAGCTGACGCTGCCCTGTCACAGGGCGCCAGGCCCCACCCCAGCTCCCCAGCACCGCAGGGGAGGATCTCGCGGGGCTTCCCCTCTCGAGACAGGAAGTGGTGGGAGAGGTTTAAAACAGTCCAAGAGGGGAAAACAACCCTGGGAGCAGAGAAGCCAACGCTGTAAGGCGCCCCCAGCCCTCCCGTGCCCCGTTCCCACCCCACCCCACCCCACCCCACCCCACCCAGGGGGCCGGCTCCGGGACTGACCGCCTCTTCTTCTCTTGTTTCCACAGGCTTCTGGGACTCCTCGCTGAACCCCCGGCGAGCAGCTGGCAGCCCAGCAGAACCCCCAAGAGACCCAGCCCCCAGGGCGCCCCCCGCCTCCAGCGTCAGGTCCACTTCCCACCAGGAAAACTGTGCGTGTGAAATTGAGCTCTCCGCAGGAAATGACCGCCTGTGGTTTGTGAACCCGATCTTCATCGAGGACTGTGGCAGCGCCCTGCCTGCCGACCTGTCACCCCTGAGAAGCTGCCCCTCTGGCCCGTTGCCTCCCACCTCTGACTCTACCTCACCCACCTCCCGGTGGGCCCCTCGCCGCCCGGCGCCCCCGCCCCCAGCACCACCTCTCCACCCCCTCAGTCCTGCCCGGCCTCTTCCACCCCCTGCCCCAGCTCCGGCCTGTCCTTTGCCCAGTTCTCCCCCACCTCCAGACGCCCTTCCTCCTGCATCCCCAGCATCTGTCCCCCACCTGGCACCCCATGCCAGAGGCCCCCCGGACCATCCAAGCCAGCTACCCATGACAGCCTGTGAGAGGCCCCCAGGCCCTCCCACAGGCCTGGGCCCCCTCAGAGAGGAAGAGAAGAAGCCAGGGGTGGCCCCCAGCCCCTTGCAGCAGGCCCCCGCCCCTCCGGGGCCAGGGAAGAAGGGCGCCCCTGCTGCTCCTCCCAGACGCCGCCTCTCTGAGAAGGTCTCCCTGGAGGACCCGAATGTGGAGAAGGTGGACAGGGGCACAACGGCACAGTGGGACCAGCCGGGTCTTTCCCGGCCACCCTCACTCGCCCTGCCTCCCCAGGGGACCTCAGACAGTCCTGGGGACAGGCCTCAGAGGACCACAGAGCAAGGACAGGAAGTAGTGGCCCAAGCCAGCCAGCTGGGCATCCTGCCAGAGTCGGCAAGGAAGATCCGGCAACCCCCAGTCCCCCCTCCTAGGAAGAAGCGGATTTCCCGGCAACTGGCCTCAGTCCTCCCAAGCCCCTTGGAGAGCGCCGAGCTCTCCACGGAGGAGGTAGCCCCTGAGAAGCCCAGCCCTGGCCCACCCGAAGAAGGACAACGCCCTGCCTCCCAAGCTGGGACCCAGAGCCCAGAAGCCCAGGCCAGCGTCTGGCGCCAGAGCGCCCCAGAGTTCAAGGGCTCCCTGGCCTCCCTCTCAGACAGTACGGGGGTGCACACCCCGGCCACCGATCAAGACTCCTACTCGACCAGCAGCACGGAGGAGGAGCTGGAGCAGTTCAGCAGCCCCTGCGTGAAGAAGAAGCCGTCCATGATCCTGGGCAAGGCACGGCACCGGCTGAGCCTCGCGAGCTTCACCAGCGTCTTCCAGGCCTTCCTCTCCAGTGACCGCAAGCTGTACAAGAAGGTGGTGGAGCTGGCCCAGGACAAGGCCTCGTACTTCGGCAACCTGGTGCAGGACTACAAGGTGTACAGCCTGGAGATGATGGCGCGCCAGGCCTCCAGCACCGAGATGCTGCAGGAGATCCGCACCATGATGACCCAGCTCAAGAGCTACCTGCTGCAGAGCACCGAGCTCAAGGCGCTGGGGGACCACACCCAGTACTCCGAGGAGGAGCTGGGTCAGTCCCGGCGGGGGTGGCGGGGGGGGGGGGGGGGGGGACGGGGGAGGGCTGGGAGTGGGCGGGAGGGCGGGGTCATCCCAGACAATCCACTGTCCCCACCCCCGTCCCGAACTAACTGAACTAATCCCTCTGCTGCTCTGCCTCGTGCTTCCCAGCTCTGCTCATGCGCCCACGTCAGAGGCTGGGCAGGACCCCACCCTCAGGGTGCTCCTGGTTTTATTAGGGGGACAGTCACAAGGAGCAATTAGAGGCCAAAAGAGTACTGACCTGTGACTGCTGAGAGCCAGAGGCGGTCTCTGCAGGGGATGTGGCGGCTCTCAGGGATGAAGGACCCGGAGGGCTGGGCCGAAGCCCTCTCTCATTTTGCAGATGAGGAGACAATAGCTGAGACCCTTCCCCTGGGGACAGGGTAAAGCCAAAAAGACTTCCCAAGAATATTTCTCTACTGTCACCCAAGGCAGCGGGGCATGGCCCTGGTGTCAAGTAGACATGGGTTCAGATCTTTGGTCAGCCCCCAGCGAGCCGTGTGGCCCACACCATCTGAGCCTGAGTTGGTCCGTCTGTAGAGCGGCGGTAATGGCAGGTGGGTTCCAGAGCTGCTGTGAGATAAAAACTGGCTGACTCCCATTCTACTAGATCAGTGGTCGGCAAACTGCGGCTCACGAGCCACATGCGGCTTTTTGGCCCCTTGAGTGTGGCTCTTCCACAAAATACCACGGCCTGGGTGAGTCTATTTTGAAGAAGTGGCATTAGAAGAAGTTTAAGTTTAAAAAATTTGGCTCTCAAAAGAAACTTTAATCGTTGTACTGTTGATATTTGGCTCTGTTGACTAATGAGTTTGCCGACCACTGTACTAGATGATCAGGGTGCCTTTTGACTCCTCCAGGCAAAAGGAATAGCAGGTGTAAAGGCTCTGAGGCAGGAGCAGGCATGGCAGGTGGTAGCGCAGCAAGGAGACCATTGTGGCTGGAGCAGCATGCACAGGGGAGTGAGTAAGTGCTGGGTGAGAGAGGTCACAGGGACAGATCACTCAGGGGCCTTGAACGGCACAGGGAAGGCTGTGGTTTCTGTTGAGATGGAGCCATTGGAGGGTTCTCAGCACAGTAATGTCATGGTCAAACATGCCATAGCGGGATGACGCTGGCTTCTGTGTTGAGAATGGACTGTAAGGGGCCAGAGCAAGAGGCTACCAATATAACTCAGGCAACAGATGATGGTATCTCAGGTCAAGGTCAAACCTTGGAGGTGGTGAGAAGTCAGGTTCTGGATATACTAGATTCTTGAGACTGAAGTCAAGTGGACTTGGGGATTGAAAGAATCAAGAAGAATTCCACCAAGCATGTGCTGGGTTGTACACTGCACAACTCCCATGTGAACAGTGCCCTCCAAAGCTGTGTACTGTGGGCAGCTCTGTGAGAGTTTAACCTGTGCCAGGCTCTGGGAAAGGCATGAGGATGCAATGTATCAGTCGGAGGGCTCCGAGTGTGGCTTTCCGTGGCATGTACTTCACGGTCTCATGTGTTAGAATGGCGGTTGCACTTGCTGGGGCTGTGAGTATGTTTTCCCAGGGATCAGAAGATGGGCATGGCCACACTGTTGGGCAACAAGGCCCGGGGCCAGGATCCCTGCCACTGGGGTCCTCACCCTACTACTCTCTCCCACCCACAGAAGCGATTGTGGAGTCCGCCTTGTACAAGTGTGTGCTGAAGCCCCTGAAAGAAGCCATCAACTCGTGCCTTCATGAGATCCACAGCAAGGACGGCTCCCTGCAGCAGCTCAAGGAGAACCAGCTGGTGATCCTGGCCACCACCACCACCGACCTGGGCGTGACCACCAGCGTGCCCGAGGTGCCCGTCATGGAGAAGATCCTGCAGAAGTTCAGCAGCATGCACAAGGCCTACTCGCCCGAGAAGAAGATCGCCATCCTGCTCAAGACCTGCAAGCTCATCTATGACTCCATGGCCCTCGGCAACCCAGGTAGGCGGCCGGCCCGGCGGGGCCTGGGCTGGGGCTCCCGGGGCTGTGATATTGCGTGGGTCTGCGACTCCTCCCCCGCCGAGGCCTCCAGGGCCTCTGGAAGGCACTAGAGAAGCCTTTGTTGATTCAGAGGCCTGCGGGGGCAGAACTGGGCGTGGGTGGGATGCAGTTCCTGCGCACCTTGCAGGGTGGCCTGGTACCAGGAGGAGGGCCACAGTCAGCTAGAGGCAGGCAGGGAGGCCAGTCCGGGCTGTGCCTTTGTGTGAATTACAGAAAGGTGCTGTATTAGCTTCCTAGGGCTGCTGTGACAAAGTACCGCAAACTGGATGATGGCGGCAACAGAAGTTCATTCCCCCGCAGTTCTAGAGGCAGGAAGTTTGAGGTCCAGGTGTCTGCAGGGCCATGCTCCCTGCGAAGGCTCTAGGGACGGATGTCCCAGGCCTCGCTCCCAGCCTCTGCTAGTTCTTAGCTTGTGGCAGCACCACTCCCATCTTCACGTGGCATTTCGCCTGGGAGCATGGCTGTGTCCAAATGTCCCCATCGGTCATACAGGATTAGGGGCCCACCCTGCTGCAGTACGACCTCATCTTAACTAATTACATCTGCCACAACCCCATTTCCAAGTAAGGTCACATTCTAAGGGACTGAGGGCTATGATGTCCACATAGGGCCCTGGCCAGTTTGGCTCAGTGGATAAAGCATTGGCCCTCAGACTGAAGAGTCTCAGGTTCGATTCCAGTCAAGGGCACGTACCTCGGTTGCAGGCTCGATCCCCCGCCTCGGTCAGGGCTCATGGGGGAAAAAAAAGATGTCATCGTATGAATTTTGGAGGGACACAATTCACCCCATAGCAGCCACCTGAATCAGTTAGCATGTATTCTTGTTCACGCATCGGAGCGGTTATGCCGATCTGGTCCGGTGGGCTGAGCGTGGCTGGGCTGGCTCCTGGGTCTGTGGTCAGAGAGGGTTGTTTGGAGGCTGGCTGGTCTAGGACGGCCTTGCTGGGTGGTTGATTGGCTGGTCTGGAATGGGAGTGACTAGGCCATGCATTTCTCATGCTCCAGCAGGTTAGCCCGGGCTTGTGCCCATGGCAATAGGCGGTCCAAGAGAACAAGCAAAGCCTGTGAGGCTCTCAGGGCCTGAGCTTGAACTGGCATGATGCCACTGGGAAATATTTCATCGATGTGTTTCGTCACAAGACCAGCCCAGCCCTTCTGGGTGGGAAGGGCTGCAAAGTCAAGAGCCTCAAGGGGTGCAGATGTGGGGCAGGGAGTCAGTGGGCCATTTATAATCGGCTTCTCACGGCACCCCTACAGGGGAGAAGCTCAGGGTCCTGCGCCAGGGAGCGTACCTTAGTGAGCAAGCGCTGGCCGGGCCTGGCCCCCCAGTCACCCCGTCAGCGGATGGCCCGTGCAGCAAGCAGCCTGGGTAACTGTCCGTGACAGCATGGCCATGGGGAGTAGAAGGACCGTCACCTCTGTAGCCACACAGACTTGGGGGCAAATTCCTGCTATCACTTATGCCTTATGTGACCTTGAATGAGTTAACCCCTTAAGGCCCAGTGTCCTCGCCTGGGGAAGCTGCTTTACAAAGAGGGGAACCACGACTCCTAATGCCTCAGGAGCCACACGCGTTCCCTGGTGAGGCAGAAACACCAGATGTTCAGTGTGGACCTCCGAGCACAGCTCCCAGCAGGCCCAGCCAACGGTGGCTATTTCAAGGGAGGGACTCTCCCCTTCTCCCTCGGAGGAGGGCAGGCCAGTCTGGCCAAAGGCCCACAGAAAACATGGTCCGTATGTGACCGGGGGACGGAGCATGGTCCACTCACTCTAGAAAAGCTCTCTTCAGAGACCTTCCCTTCGGAACTTCTAATCTGGAGAATCATCTCCCCTCTCCCCACCCCCCCCAGGCTATGCTGGGGCTCAGGGCAAAGTCAGGGCCAAGGGCCTATAGTGTCAGAGACTGTCAGAGCGACAGCTTTGGACTTGAAAAGGGCAATTCTATTCTCAGCGAGTCCCAGTTTACTCAGAAAGCTTGGGCATCCTGGAATTCTTTGAAACACACAATCTCTCAACTAACTTCAAACACAATGGTTTTACTGACAGTGAATTCACTCAGTAAAAACCAGAGAGCAGGCCCGGGGGCGGGGGGGGGGGGGGGGGGGCGGGGGGGGGGAGGGAGGACACGGGGGAGGAATGGCTGATTTTGAGAGAAGAAAGAAAAGAAAGGCCTGCCTTTCTTGTTGTGAGAGGCCTGCCTGGCACAGCGTGTGGAAGAGCAGAGCAGCAGGGTGCTCAGAATACCCCGCCCTCGCCGAGAGAGGCTGGGAGCTCTCCTGAGCCAGAAGCCAGCCCCCGTGGAGTCTCTGAGCCTAGACATTCAGGCCAGGGGCCTGGCTCCACGGAAAGACTCCCCACCAGGACCAGGTGGGTTTCTCATAGAGGAACAGACAGCATACTCCTCCACCGCTGGGTGAGCACCGGATAGCGAGTCCTGCAGCTCCTGGTCTCAGCCCTGCCCTGAGCAGGCCGAGGCTGCCCTTTCCCCTGGGAGCAGGCAGGTTCTGCTAAGAGCAGGGTCTTTGGGGTTCATTCACGGGCCTGGGTTTGAACCCCAGCTTTGGTGCCGAGAGCAGGAGAACATATAGAAAACACCTGGACGGCTTGGCCCCAAGGAGGTACTTACCTTCCAGAATCTTGATCTTCTCACTTACAAAGTGGGACTGAGGACGTCTCTCTCAGTGCTGTTTTGAGGATCAGATGCAACCAAGTATGTGTGTGTGTCCAATGGACGTGAGGATGCAGGAATGGCTGCCTCCTCACCACTTTCCCAAGAACGTGGAGGCTGGACCCGCTCAGTGGTTTCCAAACTGGGTTCCAGGAGGCACACCGCCCCCTCAGGCCACCCAAGGGGCACAGGCAATTGGGGCCCACCCTGGCTTCACCCGGATAATCCAGCATGTCCCTGTTTCACACATGGGGTTCCACGGGGGGTTCTGTGTGAAATAACCAGTTCTGCTGCGAAATCTTTTGGCTTTTTAAAAATCTTTCATTTGGAAATAATGTCAGACTTCAAAAACACCAACAATGGAAAGAGTACGTTACGATGGAAACATCCACATATCCTCTGTGGATTGTTACTATCCCGTTTGCTTTGTCATTAATGCGATCTCTGTGCACACTTCCATTTTCTTTCTGAATCGTCTGAGAGTAAGTCACAGACATCTTGGCTCTTTTCCCCTAAGTGCTTTTCTAAGAATAAGGAAATTCTCCCATGTAACCACAGCAAATTTGTCCACTTTGCAAATTTGCATGGACACTATTTTTAGCTGAGCCGCCAACTGCATTCCTGGTTGGCGCTTGAGCATTTCCTAGTCTCATTAGCATTTCCTCCCCCAGCTCAGATCCAGGGTCCCGTATCACGTTTAGTCTTCGTCATGTGGGACATCTCCACAGCCCTTCTTCGTCCTGTATGGCATTGGTATTTTTAAGGAATAGAAGTGTCCTTCCCCATCCCCCACCTTTTTTTATTTTTATTACTTTTTTTAGTATTTATGTTGAATTTACTCCTGGGCCATACGTTTTCGTTTCTTCCGTTTCTTCTGGGATGTCTATTCCTCCTGTGCAGCCTCCTCTGCTGGTTCAGGAACCGTCTGCTGTTTTCAGTAGGATCACCTCCAGGTGCCCGGGAGGGCTCTGGTTGGGGTCCACCTGCCCAGGAGCTCTGTAAGGTCCGTGCTGCATCTTGGGAGCTCTGTTCCCCTGGATGTGCTCAGTGACCAGAGAGCCTACATCTAAACCCCTAAGTCCAGCATTGCTCTCTGCACTCTGAAGCATGTGCAGCGAAAATCCAGCTCTCTTTGTGGGCCCCCGACCCTGTGTCCAGCCCCACTGCTTGGCCTGGGCATGCTACCAGCTCCACCGTGGTAATGACGGAACAGCACCCACTGCTTCTGTAAGGTGACCGCCTTCAAATACATGGTGGCTTTCCGGCGACGCACATCCTCGATGGCCTGGGCAGTTTCACAGGTGTTCTTAAAGTGAACACAGAGATTTGAACCTCTTGGTTTGCATGATTCTGTGGGGTGTTCTGGGTCAGGGGGAGAGCGAACCATTTTCAGAGGTCACCTCTGGCCGCTTCCAAAAAGAGGAAGGCCCATTTTTCTTTTTAATTCAAGTTCCTCATTTTGTCTTTGTCAGACGTTTCCTCGTGACCAGATAGAGATTGAACATTTTCAGGCAGACCCCCCTCCCCCCCCACTGACTCTTTAATTCTCCTGACTTGGGCATTCAGCATCTTAGGACCAGGCCCTTGACCCCAAGCATCGAATCCACACCTCCCTCCCGCCAGATGCTCCCAGTGCCTGGCTGCTCAAAATGGTCCCACACCAGCAGACCTGCATAGAGGCCCTAAAGCTGTAGGCCAGCAACCCCATGGAGGGCAGAATGCCAGGGTGGGTCCTGTCTGCCTCCACCCCTGGCACACTCAGAGCCATCAGCCCTTCCTTCCCACCCTCCCTCCCACCCCCACCCACCCTGCCCCAGCCCCTCCATCTCCAGGGAAGAAGCTGGCAGAGTAATCTGTGGTCCAGCCGTGGCCACTTGAGACAAATATAAATATAGGGCCTGGCTGTTGACGAGACCTGTTGGAACAGTGGTCAGAGGGTTAAACTTGGAGGCACAATGCCGGGGCTGACCAGCAGACCCTGAACGACGGATAAATGATTACTCTGACACACGATTTCTGTGAAAGAGAGGGCTAAGGGACTGCCTGGCTAAAGGAACCAGACAGCCTCCTTCGCCTGCCTCTTCAGGCTTTTATTGTAACAGCAGTTTGGGGTAAAGTTTATCTTTTAGATACAATCAGATGGCTAAGTAATCTTGGGAGGACACATGTGTCTTCAGTGTCCTTTAAGCAAGAACACCTAAAGATTAAGCATAAAGATTCCGGTAAACACCCGAGGGTCTGCACGTGCACAGACTTATTTGGAAAGGTCAAGGAACCATTAGGAGTAGCCACCTTCGGCCAACTCCCCTAGGTCAGAATTTCCTCCTTACAAACTCTCCAACCAAGTTTCCTGTGCTTCCCCACAGCACAAGGCCTGAGGTCACTGGCCGGGCCGTCTTTTCCAGAAACATGGTTGGTATTTATGCCCAGGATACAGATGGGCCAGGATTCAAACCGAGCGTGTTCTCACTCTGAAACACATGTGCTTTTATCGCTGTGCCGAGCAGCCAGCCTAGGAACAGATCTCAACGTTCCTAATTCCTGATCAAGAGCTTCCTCCACCATTGCAGCAAGTGAGGGGCCTGAGTCAGGCAGAGCAGGGAGTTCAAGGACCTAAAGGCTCTGGATAAACATGGCCCTCCATCCTCAGCCAGGAGCAGCCTGGCTTCTCGTGGGTGTCACGAGGCTCAGTGAAACCAGTTGGGACTTCTAGAATCATGTCCCCATTACTTTGACAAAGAAGTGATTCCCACCTCTTCAGTGTCTAAGACCAGATAGCTGGCCTGCTATTTGGGAGACATAGATTCAAGTCAAAGAACTCCTCTCTAAGATGGGAGGGAGGGGGAGAAATGTAGGAGGAATGCAGTGTTTGCAAATGTGGGGTTCTTTCTTTTCTTTTTTCTTTCTTTCTTTCTTTTTTTTTTTTTTTTTTTTGCTAATCCTCATTAGAGGATATTTTTTCCAGTGCTTGTCAGAGAGAGAAAGAGAGAAACATCCATGTGAGAGAGACCTGGATGTGCTCAATGATCAGAGAATCTACATCTGGGATAGCTTTTCCTTCTGTGCAGCCTCCTCTGCTGGTTTAGGAACCATCTGCTATCTCTGAGCATACTTAATTGTTTTTCTGAATCATAGGAGAGTAAGTCACATACATCTTGGCTCTTTACCCCTAAGTACTATTCTAAGAATAGGGAAAAGTACTCACCAGGGCCAGGGAGCTAACCTGCAACCCAGGTACATGCCCTTAACCGTGAATCAAATCCACGAGCCTTCGGTGTGTGGGCCAGCACTCTAACCACTCAGCAACACTGGCCAGGGCCATGGGATTCTTTAAAAAAGAATATAAAGAACCTTCTTCTAACATAGATAAAGGCAGGCAATATCCCAGAGGGCAGTGAAAGCCGACTGCCTTCTTCTGTCCCTTCAGCCGTCTGTCTCAACACCCCTGACTTCAGGGAATGGAACCCGGCTCCTGCCCCTGGGGGACAGGGTACCCAACAGCCAGGTGGTTGACTACGGGGGCCCCAGGGGTCGTCTTGGAGTCTCAAAGTCCCTCAGGCCCTTTGCCCTCTACCTCCCTGGCAGAGACCACACAGGGAGCTCAGAATCTGCAACTCTTCAGGGTGGGGCAGAGGCTGGGGGTTGGGAGGGAGAAGGAACCTCGACGGAGACCCTAAGAGTATGAAACGACAGGCCTATGGCATTGACTGGGGTGGCGAGGACAGAGAGAGGTCAGGCTGCGGTTGTTTTAAAATCTGTGTTGAAAAAAATCTGAACTGATTTCTGATGACAAAAGTCACTCCTGTTTGTTGTAGGAAAAAAGATTAGTATTTTGATGGATTTCTTTGTGGTGTTTTAGAAATAGATACAGATAGGGAGCTAGATAGGTAAGTAGTTAAGGAAACACTTGTGCCTGTCACAGAAAAACCCTGCAATCTCTAACTTGAGGGAAGTTTATTTCTCAATCATGAAGTCCAGTCGAATGGAGGCTGGTTGGGGGCTGGGGGCTGGGCTCCGCTCCATAGAGTCACTCAGGTAGTCAGACCGAGGGAGGTTTTCTAAGTGCCCCTGGACCTTGACATCCAGAAGAGAGAGATGCACGTATGAACCAAGCCTGGCAGGGAAGCACAAGCTTGCTTTTACACCCCACAACAGAAATGGGGTTCAGACCCTCTAAGATGCCATGTTCTGAGGATTATTAGACATGTTACCCCCCTGTCTTACATTATAACCACATCTAACATTCCTCACATGCCAGTAACCCAGCAGGCACCGTGTTAATCACTTCCCACCTGCCTCATTGAACCCTCACAGCCACCCACAAGGTGTGGACACTCTTGCTCTCCCCATTTTAGAGCCGAGGAAACTGAGGCTCAGCGAGCTGAGGCAGCATGCTCAGGGTCCGCCTGGGCAGGTGAGTGGCAGACCTAGACTTGGAGCCAGGTGCCGTGCTGAGCTGCTGCATTCTCCTACCTGTCCAGGGTGTCCTGGGGTCAGAGGTGACCTCAGAGGAGATGGGCCCACGTCATGGGCGGCCTCCGGGCTTCCCAGCCAGGCGGGAACTTTTGGCCTCAGGTCTCTGAGCTCTCAGCTCCTCGGCTGGCTGGCTTGCGGGCTGAGCTCTCCAAAGAGGAACCCAGGGAGCTGGAGTGATTTCCTCGGGGATGTGGCCTTGCTCAAAGCAGAACTGAGACCGAAGCCGCACCTGCACGCAGTGCAAACAGCCGGACCGGACAGCTTCGGGGCTCCGTGGGGGAGAGGGGCAGGTTCCCATCTCAGTCAGTCAGCCAGAGAAGCCACCGTCTGTATAAAACACCCCTAACAGAAGGCTCCCGCTGCCAGAGTAACTGTACAGCCTCCTGCTCTAGAGGCTGTCTGCTTCCTGCCATCCTACGTTTTCATCAAGTAGGTTCATTTATCCAGCAGCTTAACAGACATGCGTGGATGATATGGCTATTGACAGAAAAACAGCCCCTGTCTTTAGGATGGTCACTATTCAAGCGGAAAAACAGCACCAAACAAACGATAAGCTCGATTCATTCACATAGCAAATATATGTATTCAACACCAACCAGGGGCACTGGCGAGGCGTTTTGTATCAGCAGTAAGCACCAGAAAGTCCCTGCCCTCACAGACCTTCCATTCCAGTGGGGGAGACAGGTATGAAACAAGGAAACAAACACCAAACACATTCTCAGATGCTGGAACATGCTACCTGGCTAAACAAGGAGGGGTCCAGGCAGTGCTGAAGGAGTTTGCTGCCTGGGTTGGGAGGTCGGGGTGGGGGGTAAGGGCCTCTCTTATTCATTAATACAAATATCCTATATAATAAAAGGCTAATATGCAAATCGGCCGAACGACCAGTCACTGTGATGCACACTGACCACCGGGGGCAGACGCTCAATGCAGGAGCTGCCCCCTGGTGGTCAGTGCATTCCCATAGGGGGAGCACCGCTCAGCCAGAAGCCACCTCCGTGGCAGCGCTAAGGACCCCTGGGGGGATGTCCAACTGCCAGCTTAGGCACACTTCCCGTTGGACATCCCCTGAGGAGTCCCAGACTGCAAGAGGGCGCAGGCTGGGCTGAGGGGACCCCCACCCCTGTGCACGAATGTCATGCACCGGGCCTCTAGTTTGTATATATTTGTTTTTTCATTCATTTCGTTTATTTACGAGGCATGTGGCCCACTGGCCTCGAGTTTGACATGCTTGACCTAGTTGGTGGGGCATGGGGTCTTTGGTAAGACTTCCTAGAGAAAGGACGTGGCTATAAGTGGGAACCGTGGAGGAGGTAAGGGCCGAAGCAGGTCACAGCTGAGAGTCTTGTGTTGCCCCAGGATGGTCGCATCAGTCAGAGGCCAGTCAACAAATTGGGGGTGGGGGGAGAGGAACAGTTATAAGACAACAGACCCTTCCTCTAGATCGGGGGTCTGCACACTACGACCCACAGGCCCGCTCTGGCCCGCCACCTGAAACGGTCACGTCCACTCATTTACGCAGTGTCTGCGGCTGCTTTTGTTACAATGGCTGAGTTGAAGAGTCAGGATAGAAACCATGTGGCTTGTGGAACTAAAATATTTACTATCTGACCCTTTCTGACCCTTTACAGAAAACACACACACACACACACACACACACACACACACACACAATTGCCAACTCTTCTTTTAGATAATGCTTGCTAGAAGAGAAAACCTTCTTTCCCATCCAGCCACTCATCTGATGCTCACAAGGGCCCTAGTAACAGGCTGAGTGAGTTTTGTCATTATACCCATTTTTCAGATGAGAAAACTGAGGCTCAGTGCGAGTGGTCCCCAATCGCTCAGCTAGTTAAGTGGCAGAGTTGGGGACCCTTTAACCCGGTGTGCCTCCAGCTGCGTGACCCAGGTGAGCACACTTCGGCTCTCCTCCTCTGAAATCTCCTCCTCTGAAATCTCCTCCTCTGAAATCTCAGACTCTCCTCCTCTGAAATCTCCCAGCCAGTGAAACACCTTAAGGCTCGAACTAGCTCTTTGAAATGTGATCAGCTCCCCCCATGCCTACAGGCGGGAAGCAGACATCACTAGGAAGTGCAGGCTGCAGCCCAGCAGGGCTCCCGGAGGAGGAGGCACAGCTAGAGTGGGGAGATATCTGATTCATGAAAGACTGAGTCCCATCACAGGAGGGTGTTTTGTGTCTGTGCCCCAGCATCCCCGTGGCACTGCCTGGGGCCCCACCATGCACAGGGCTGAGATGGGGCTGGGGCTGCTGGCCTCACAGGAAGGAGAGAGCAGCCCTGACCACCCTGGGAGGTCAGTGGGAGCTGGTGCCTGAAAACGGTGCTTGAAGCTTGTGTTTGTCTGCAAACAGCTCTCAGGGCCGTTCCTCACGCACCCGGGGCAGAGAGGCCAGAGGCCAGGCCCAGCGCCACCTCTGACCAGCTGCGGGGCTTGGAGCAAATGTCTCGCATCTCTGAGCCTCAGTTTCCTCACAGTGCGATTGGACTTGATGGACCCAAGGCCATGATGGGTTAAGTCAGCTTGTGCCAGCCCATGAGAGGTAATTGTGTGCATCTCTTCCGCCCTCCTCGTCCATGTTGGTAGAAGCTGAAATGGACCACTGTGGAGATATTTATGCCGTGGAAACTGGCAAACTCTACAGATCCTAACTTATTTTTCTTCAGAGAGCCAGTCGTGAAGCATTTCCTGCACACCCCTGTCTAAGGCCCATAGCAGATCCCAGTATCTTTGACCATGGCCCCAGCCCTGGGCAGGACAGAGTAGTGACCAGTGTGAACACACGTGGGCCTCAATTCAGCCCCCTGTCCGGGTCCTGTGTCCCAAGCTCTGTGGCAGTGACTGGAGATTGAGGCAGAGGCTCAGAGTGGTTAAGCAACTTGGGAGCGGGAACCATCCAGCTGTGCCTGAGGGTGTGGGAGAGGACACGAAATCAGTAAGGGAAGGGTAGGAAGGCTGCCCCAGGCAGAGGGAATGGTGCATATGAAGGCACAGAGGCATGAAAGTGCCTGTGGAGGTCAGAGAATGGCCCACAATTCAACACAGCGGAGTGCTATGTAGGGGGTGATGGAGGCCGAATGTCTTTCTGAGTCGGAAGTTGCAAAGCAGAGGGTAGAGTAAGCACCGGGAGCTGGGGCAGTCCAGGAGGGCTTTGTGGAGGAGGTGGAACTTGAAGCAAGAGTGTTGACGTAGCAGGAACATGGGATTGTGAGTGTAATAAAGCTAGATTCAAGTCTTGGTTCACCACCTCCTAGCCACATGACCTTAGACCAGAAGGTTAACTTCTCTGGGACTCACTTTCCTCATCTGTGAAGTAGGCATAATGAGTCTAACAGCTCAGAGTGGGTTTAGGAGTTCACTGGTATAATGTTTACAAAATATGCGCCGCATCTTTAAAGACGCGCACAAATGTTGATGCCGTGTGGGAGATGGAGGCACGGCCTTTGGAAGGAAAGGGGAGGGCTTGCCAGGTGGGTGAGTGTGGCGAAAACCAAGGGGCAGGAATGCAGGTGACTTGCTCTGAGGCCATCGACTAGGCCAGTGGTCGGCAAACTGCAGCTCGCAAGCCACATGCGGCTCTTTGGCCCCTTGAGTGTGGCTTTTCCACAAAATACCATGGCCTGGGCGAGTCTGTTTTGAAGAAGTGGCATTAGAAGAAGTTTAAGTTTAAAAAATGTGGCTCTCCAAAGAAATTTCAATCGTTGTACTGTTGATACTTGGCTCTGTTGACTAATGAGTTTGCCGACCACTGGCCTAGGCCACGTGGCTGGAAGAGAGGAGGGTCAATCACGTGGGACGGGTGTCTGTGGGCCCGATTGTGGAAGGCCTTGAACGTCAGGGTAAGAGATCTGGACTTGATTCCCTAAGCCAGTGGGGAGCCATTGATGGTTCTTGTGAAGAGACGTAGCATGATCAGAGCTGTAACTCGAGGTGAGTTGGTAGACAGAGTAGACTGTAGGACACAGAGCCTGCTGGGAGGCAGGCCTGGAGAGTGGGGCTGGGAAAAGCAAAGGCTGAGCACAGGAGGCAGTCAGAAGGAAGACACCTGGGCTCTGGTCAGGCTGGCCACAGGGGAGAGAGAGCCCCAGAAGAAAGGGGGGACTCCCAGGCCTTGCAGCTCAGCACTTGGGGAGGTGGGGATGGATTCCTTGATGGAAATGGGAGGCCTCAGCAAGGGCTGGTTTCCAGGAAAAGATGATGCACACCTGGCTTGGCCCCTGATGGGGAAGGACTCATGGCGTCTCTGCAAAGACTTATCTGAGTTGGTGCCAAGTCACCAGCTCTGAGGCCCTGCTGGGAGCTCAGCAGTCATCCGTCACCCTTTCATTCATTCACTCACTCACTCATTCCCCCAGCACTGTGCCATGCCCAGCACTGTGCCATGCTCTGTGTACTGGGGAGACAGGGAGTTGCTCATGGGTAGGTGGAGGGACATGTGCAGGAGTCCCCGGCAGCGGGTGGCTGAATACAACGTGGTGGGAATCAAGGAGATGCGCCCCAAAACCCGCCTCTTGATGCACCGGGTCAGCCAAGATTCTCAAGAAGAGAAGCAAAAGGACTCTCCAATCCCGCGGAGCACAGAGCCCCAGTCTGGAGGGCTTCCTTCCCCCCGTCTCTAAGTCCTCAAACCTGGCCCCAAGCTGGACAATCCTTTTGGCTGAAAGTCACTGTCCCTCAAGCAGGGTTTCCCATGTTAACGAAAAAACCATTGAAACCTGTAAAGAATTTTAGTGAGTTTATTTGAGCCAAAATGTCGACATATGCCGGGAAGCAGAACCTCAATGAATTGAGGTAATGCTCCGGAGAATGCAGGGTTACATCTATATTTATACCTTGAAATCAAAGAAAAGGGACGTAGGTGAGTTACATGAAATCCATTGGTGACAGATTAGGGAGGTGGGACAAAGCAAAGCGGGGAAACCTCTGGGATTGGGTGAAAAGTGAAATGATGGACATGTGCTTCTCTTACAGAGATAGATACAGGATACTTTAACGTAATTAACAGTTGACAATTAACTTGATAACAATAACAATGAAGGAATGTCCCGGTGCCATTTGTTGTGCCCTGAGGGGTCCGGGGTAAAAAGGAAGTTACAAGTTACCCAGACATCTCACAGACATCTCACAGATATGTTATCTTAGAGGCAAAAAAGGCAAATGGGCTCAGTAAAGATCTAAGTTGACCTTTGTCAGGGAAGATATCGGCCTAGGACATGACTGCCCACTATAACCTGTTTGTAGTTAAATATTTAATTTTCAAACCATCCTTTGTGGTTATTTCAGGTCTCTGAGTTTGCAAGACTGCCACATAGGCCTCCCCTGAGCTTGTCAGGTCAGCATGTGGCTCCTTCCGTTCACACATTCCCCTTTTGGTCATAAATCAATCCAAAGGATGCATTGATGACCAACCTTTTGGTTGGATAATGGAGTCCCACGGTGCTAGGAAGGCTCATTCCTAGGATGTCTCAGTGTCAGCATGTCTCGCTGAACAGGTGGACCACTGGGGATGGGGCAAGACCATAACCTTAGATGGCATTTAAGGTCGAATTACATATATATTTTAAAAAGGCAGGTAAATGGGAGGCAGTCAGATCCTATATGTCCTTGTTAAAAAGTATTCTGGATCATTTCTAATTTTGAGCCACCATGATCCGAGTCTTTTTGCTGTTTGTCTTACATTCTGCTTTTCTGCATCTAATATAACATTTACATATCATGAACAAAAGTAACAATAGTAAACCAATAACACTGATTAGGAACAGAAAATGTCTAATACTAGACAAGGAAAAGTCTAAGGGGAACAAGCATCACAGCCAACTGAAAAACCCTTTACATGTATTATCATAATTTTTATTAAGCTAATTATATGTTTTCCTCCTTCATCCACTGTCATTCGTACCTTATGATATGTTTGGCCAAATGAATTAAGACTCCACTATTTCATTATCTAGAAGCTCTAATTTTCTTCTGGCCAATTAGTTCCCATAAAAATGGCCTCATGGGGAGGAGTTCAATTTCCCAATACATTGGTTTTTCAGTATCAATATTATCATAGGTTTTATGAACCTCAGGCAAAGTTATTTTGCCTATAATTTCAGTATTACACCATATTCCAGTATTATTTAAAGTAAACGTGGTGTTATTACAGTAAAAATCAGTTATTATAACAGAAGAGTTTTTTAACCCTTCCCAGCAAAACGCCCCTTTCCCATATACCATATGTTGTTATTCATGGGGGTATATACAATAGGCCAGGACTGGGTGAATTCAGTATTCCCTATGGATTGAGGGCATAACCATTCACCTTTCCAATTTTCACTGACAGTGAGATGGGTTCACATTGTTTATTATTTTTAAATATGGCCCATAAACTTCCCATTGGAAGTATTCTAGTATTATAGAGGATAGTCCTTACGCCAGCCAGTTGAACTACTGGGAATTTTAAGCTTAGGATTTAACTCACACCTGGGCTTTTAAAAACACAATATCGTAGATAACATTTCCCATTTAAAATTTTCCAAATTCCTGGGGAACCATATGAGTCCCATAAGTGTCTGGCCTGGGCTTCTGCAACCATTATAGTTGGCCATTGTTGCAGAGCCACTTCAGATTCCTTGCATTAACATAGACAATAGGCCCTGTTGAGTTAGGGCACAGGCACGTTCCCATTATTGGGTTTGTGCATAAGTTTTTAGAGTCTGTTCTATCCATGAAACTAAGGCTTTATTGTCTTTCCATGCTGCTTCCCACTGTTTTTCCTTCTTCCTGAAACAGCATTCCCTCTAGATGACCTATTTGAGATAAAAATCCTTTTCTAATGAATGATGTTCTTCATTAGCTGCAAGTTCAGCTTGTCCCAGGATACCAAGGCCAGCCCCTACTCCTCCAAGTATTCCCCTTTTGCTTCTTTTAGGGAGACCAATGTTGTTGGATCCACCAGAAATATTGTTGCCATTGGGTAGCTATGACTTGGGAGCAGTTAGGGTATACTGAGTGGAGCCAAAAATGTTGAGTTTCCCATGCCATAGTTAAATGAGTGAAGGAGACTCCCAAATGGGCTAGAGTTTGAGTATTTATAGGGCTCCTCAAACATCCAGGACACAAGGACGGTGGGGTAATTATAAACATATCTACCCACCAAATGATGTCAATAATTTCTGAAATGGGGACCCATTGATTTCTTTCTTATTTCACAGACATCCAGCCATAAGAGCATGGCTGGTGAGTCTGAGGACATGATATGCTATGACAGATAGCACAGGCTGCTGCAAGCTTTTGGCCATTATATCAGGGTGTTTTTCTTAGTTATTCATCACCCATCTCTATAGCCATACAATATTCATCCAGATTACATCCATATACAATTCTACCAGTGGAATTATCAGGGAGGTGTTCTTGGAGGTATTTGCCTAAGGTGGGTCCTTTATAATGGATAGAGCCAGAAAACAACAACCACCAAAGCTTATATTGATAGTAGGAGAAGACCAATGTGTGGCTAACAAGCATTAATTTCACGATCATACCTGATAATCAGAACATCATTGTATACTAGGTGGGAAAGATTAGCAGGCATTTAGGTTAAATTTTCATATCTAATAAAGGAAGAGGTCTGGGGAGGCAGATATTGTTTCCACTAGGGAACCATAAGGATAATAATAATATGAAAATCATTTTATATACATTCAATCAATAACCATCAGTTGATATAAAACAAGGTTCAAGCAGTATCAGTTTGTGATCATACAGGCCTTGTTGATGTCATCTTGGGATAGCTGTCTGCCTCCGTGGTCGGCGACTTCTCGTCCTCCAAAGGTCCCAGCTGTTCCTTATCCTTGAAAAGTCTTTGATCTCCGCTGCAGACGGAGATGGGGTCAGAGATGGGAGTAGACGTCCATTCATAGTCAAATGCCTTTTTTAAATGAGAAATGTGAATCCATGAGCTACCTCCTTTAAGTTTAGTTGCACATGGGTTAGTTAGTAATACCTGGTAAGGTCCCCTCCAATGAGGTTGGAGAGTCTTTTATTTGGTGTATTTTCCAAGACAGCAAATCTCCTGGTTGTAAGCCATGATCTTTGAACCCTTCGTCTCCCGGGAGCGCACTGTGAAATGAATCTGTTACCAATTTGTTAGTTCCTACAATGCAGAATGTCTGCTCTTTACTTTTCCCTATATTCAGGAAACAAAAGATTTAAGTGTCAACAATATTTTAAATAGAATCATAAGAATAATTATCCTCAATTCATTTAGTCCCATAGTTGTTTTTGTTTATTTATTCCTTGAAGTTCTATAAATCTTCATCCAGTTCAAAATATGACCTGCTTAGAAGCCTGCAAGTTAAGAGTAAATCCGAGTCCTTTTCATGGATTTTTCTAGACATATATACCTACAAATGCATCAGAATAAAGCAGTCCACAAATGACAAAAATTTAAAAGTAGCATGGTTATAGATTTGATAAAAACCTTGCTTTTCTATAAAATATAACATTCCAAGACAACAACTTCTTGGTAAGTAATAATCCCTGTAAAATGACATAGAGAATAATATAAAATTTGTATACCTTTAGATTCAATTATAACTTTAACATATAAAGAATAATATGCAAGATTTTAAAATGAGGCACAAGGCTTATTGCAAGCAGTGTATTGAGCATTGAAAATAACAAATAAACTCCCAATATGTGAAACGCAAATTCCCAGAGTATCACTGGCAGACGCCCCCACAGGGAATCATGACTCTTGGCTTGCCGGTGTCCCTGACTGGACACATGCTACCCTCCTAAAGTTTCCTGTTTGAACTTGGCTCTGAGAATCTCTGCAAGTTTCTTTCTGAAGCAGAGTGCCTTAACAACGCACGTGACCTGTCCTTGCTCTTGATTGGAGCTCAGGCACACAGTCTTTCCTGATTGGCTAATTCAAAGGGAGGGGTTGGCCCTTGCTCTTTCAAGGGAAGCATCAAGCCATGCGGCCAACATGGCGGCTGCCAAGTCACAGTCCAAAATGGAGGCTGTCTAAACTATTCTTAGACAGAAAAGATGATTTGTTTATTCTCATAACAAAGGAAAGAGCAAACCGAAATCCCTAAGAGATAGACAGCCACAATTATATTTCAGACAACAGACAGAAATCTCACTAGCTGTTTCTGGAAGCTGAACCCTGAGAGGGAGAGCAAGAAGAGCCCCCAAGATTAAGAATTCTTGGCAGCTGCTGGGACGTTCTTGCAATCTCTCTCACACTTTCAACCCCACCACACACAACTAGGCTTCCCCGAAGTGGGACTTGCCTTTTCTTTCAACAAATTAAACAACAACAAAGCGACACAAAAACATCAACACTGTTATTAGGCGCGCAGAAAACACACTAAGAATTTACACCAGAGAATGTCTAGCATTAAAATTACCAAAGCAGTGTCTTTGTCCCCGGTTCGGGAACTGCCCCTCTCTAGAATTTCAGTCCACTCCCAAAGGACTATTCAAAAATGGCTGTAGACATTTGTTAACTTCAGAATAGTTCTGAGACAGTCCCTGAAAATCTTTTTTATTAATTTCCATCGATAGGAAGAAAAAAATTTTTTTTCTTAGAAGCTTCTAGTTTCCAAATCAAGATACGCTTCCCATATACTCATTCACTTTAATTTCAGAGCCGGCATTTTTTTTTCTGCATGCAAAATATTAACAAAGGTACCCCAAACAAACTGCATTTTTTTTCTTTCTGGCCATTCCTCAGTTAATATGTTCTAGTTAAATTTTCTCATTTCTGTTAAGTACTTGCAAGTAAAGGCTTCTTATCAGGAGTATTAAATGAGGGCTGGGGTCTTGGGAGCTTCTAGCCTTGGAGGCACAATTTCCCATGTTAAATTTTTTTTATTTTTGGATATCTGTAGTCTGAGCAAACTTTAGATATGTTATGTAGTAGGTCAAATGTGGCCTCAGTTTCTCTCCCGGCTGTCTAAAACCACAAAAAAGTTTTTGGGGCCCGGGCAGACCAAGCCTTTATGGTGGCCCCCTAGAAAAACCATTTAGTTAATTACAGTCGGAACTTCCAGACGGGGCTCCTGCATTTCTGACACTACCACAAAATTCTTAGTCACCTAAGAACACCTCAGAATCAGACTATTCTTTAAAAATAAAAAAGTGTTGCCCCTTTATCTTCGGAGCTGAATGAGTTCAGCTCATTTATACGGCGAAGGTTATTTTTGCTCAGACTCTCAGCAATTCCAATTGAAAAGCCAAAATCAAAACCAGCCACCCATTTTTCCTCCAGAGAAAGCCTAAGCCTGGGTTCTGCCAACCCTTAACCTGGGGTTTTGTCAACCCTGGTTCTACCTCGAGGATTTTAAAACACAGCTCAAATAAAGTCAGAGACCCTCTACCAACAAGGGACGGTCCTGGATCCGAGAGATCACTCACCCACGTTCACCCAATGGGCGGAGAACCGGTGGGCTCAACGGGCCCTTTGCTGGATCCTAGCTCCAAGTCCAAGTCCAAAGGATGATCCCGGGTGAGTTTTCTTTGGAATCCTGCCATGACTACGCCAAAAATGTTAACGAAAAAACCATTGAAACCTGTAAAGAATTTTAGTGAGTTTATTTGAGCCAAAATGTCGACATATGCCGGGAAGCAGAACCTCAATGAATTGAGGTAATGCTCCGGAGAATGCAGGGTTACATCTATATTTATACCTTGAAATCAAAGAAAAGGGACGTAGGTGAGTTACATGAAATCCATTGGTGACAGATTAGGGAGGTGGGACAAAGCAAAGCGGGGAAACCTCTGGGATTGGGTGAAAAGTGAAATGATGGACATGTGCTTCTCTTACAGAGATAGATACAGGATACTTTAACGTAATTAACAGTTGACAATTAACTTGATAACAATAACAATGAAGGAATGTCCCGGTGCCATTTGTTGTGCCCTGAGGGGTCCGGGGTAAAAAGGAAGTTACAAGTTACCCAGACATCTCACAGACATCTCACAGATATGTTATCTTAGAGGCAAAAAAGGCAAATGGGCTCAGTAAAGATCTAAGTTGACCTTTGTCAGGGAAGATATCGGCCTAGGACATGACTGCCCACTATAACCTGTTTGTAGTTAAATATTTAATTTTCAAACCATCCTTTGTGGTTATTTCAGGTCTCTGAGTTTGCAAGACTGCCACATAGGCCTCCCCTGAGCTTGTCAGGTCAGCATGTGGCTCCTTCCGTTCACTCCCATGTTGGCACTAGAGACAGTTAGGGGCCGAGTAATTCTGTATTGCGGGGGGCTGTCCTGTGCACCCTAAGATGTGAAGCAGCATCCTGGCCTCGATGCCAGGGGGACCATCACTCTAGTGGTGACAACCAAAAAGCGACTCCAGATATTGTCACACGGCCCCTCAAGGGTAAAGTCCCCCTGCTTGAGAACCACATTTGCTCGAAAGCAAGTGAGCGTGCCTGACCGTATTCCTCGGTGAGTTGTTAATATAACACCCGCAGAAGATGATGTTCTTGGAGCCAGAGTAGGAATTCCATCAGCCCCGAATCCACATGTGAGCGCCAGTGAATTCCAAGGCCCAGGCAGTCTGCCCCACATTCCTGCTGCCTGACTCTCCTTGTTCCTAACTCCTAACTCAAACAAGAAACGAGTCTCCCAGATGCCAGGATTCTAATCATTCCATTATCACCCTGAAAAACAGCCTCGGGCACAATACCATCTTTCCCCGGGACTGATTGGTCGTGTCTCCGGCTCAGGAAGGTTTACAGGAAGGCTTTCTCCCGCCCTGGCCGGTTCTGTGCAGGGAGGGCACGGGAGCCTTGGAACAAATCTTCAGAGAGCCTCGCAACACGGAGCTGCACCGCGAATGCTCTTTAGCGGGTGTTTCCGTGGGAGCATGGTGGGAGCACTCCATGTAAAGCGTCCCATAGGATTCTCACCAGAATCCCGTGGGATATCATGTTCTCTGGGTCAGTTCACCTAGGACGGGAAACGTAGGCTCAGAGAAGTAAAGCAATTGGCCCAAGGTCACACAGCTAGGTAGCAGTGTGCTGGGACTCCCTGCGGGTCTGCCTGACTCTGCCGTTCAGTGCTGAGTTCCCAACCCCTTCAGCCCATTCATTTCACAGGTAGAAAAACTGGGTCCGCCCGAGAAAACAAAACATGGATGTCGGTAATAGCTCACCTTCCCATAGCACTGTATGGGTTCCAAGTCACGTTTATGTTATTTTCCTCATGTTATTCTCTTGAAAACCTGAAAGCCCATCAGGGCCTGTGCGGCTGGCCCCATGTTGCAGATGTAAAAACTGAGTGTGGCCAAGAAAAAGAAAAAACAAAAAAAAAAACTGAGTGCGGCCAGGAAGGCAGGCCACAGGCACACCTTTCTCTGGAAAGCAAGCAAGGATGAGTGGCAATATGGAGACACCCATGTCCACTCAGAGCCCACTGAGGCAGCGCTGGTTCGTGCTTCTCGGGGTGTGATCCAGACCCCATGAGGGCTGTGGGGACAGAATGCCCCCAGAGGGGCTGGGATAGTCAACACTGAGCTCCTGTATTTTTTTTAAAGAAACTCTGTACCCATTAGTAGCCATTCCCCATCTCCTCCTCCCCCCCCCCCCCCCCCCAGTGCCTGGCAACCACTAGTCTACTTCTGTCTCCCTGGATTTGCTTATCCTGGACATCTATACTAATAAATGGGTAATATGCTAATTCGACCAGGTCGACCGGCCATCTTCAGGACATCCATCTTTCTTCCGGACAAAGCCATGGTGGTGGGGGCCAAGGCAGAGGCAGTTAGGGGTGATCAGGCTGGCAGGGGAGGTCAGTTGGAGGTGACCAGGCAGGCAGGGGAGGGCAGTTGGGGGCGACCAGGCCGGCAGGGGAGGGCAGTTGGGGGCATTAGGCAGGCAGGCAGGTGAGTGGTTAGGAGCCAGTGGTCCTGGATTGTGAGAGGGATGTCCGACTGCCACAAGGATCAGGCCTAAACCGGCAGTCAGACGTCCCCCGAGGGGTCCCAGATTGGAGAGGGTGCAGGCTGGGCAGAGGGACACCCACCCCCCATGCACGAATTTCATGCACCGGGCCTCTAGTTTCATATAAATGGAATCATACAATACGTGCAACATGTGGTCTTCGGGGATTGCTCCTTTCACGTAGCATAATGATTTCAAGGTTCATCGGTGTCAGAGCATGTACCAGTAGTGTGTTCTTTTTATTGCTGGCTGGTGTCCCATTGTCTGGATCGACTACATTTTGTCTGCTCGTTCACCAGTCGATAAATATTTTTGCTGTTTTCTGCCTTTGGGCTTTTATGAATGATGTTGCTATGAACGTGTGAGTACAACTCTGTGTGTGAACATTTCTCTCGGGTGTGTCACCAGGAGTGGAATTACTGGGTCAAATGTTAAGATGAGTAATCGTTTAATTCAATATTTTAGAAAATGAAAATTAGTGCACAAAAATCTGTAATGAACAAAACATCAATCTTTTTAAGCAAAGGCAGGGTGTTGTCTGTTTTGTGGCCCGGTGTGATTGTACAACAGGAACCAGTCATTTCCAAGCAGCTGGTGATTCCTGGCCTTGTGTGAGTTTATGGGGGCTGACAATGGCATGCAAGCAGATTTTTAACCCTGGTTTGATATGCAGTCATGTTTTTCATTAACTTCTTTTGAGCCCCCACTTGGGTTCAAAATATGAGGGGATATTTTGATAAGTAGCTGTAGGCACACACATTTTCCTGTTGCCACAGGCCCCAATATGGCTCAATAAAGCACTGACTGCTGACATGATTTCATTTAATTCTCAGATCTCCACCTCATTCTCCAGCCTCTCTGCTAAGGTTAGAGGAGGACAGGAACGTCCCCGGGTTTGCAGCTAGTGAATGGGAGAGCTGGGATTTGAACCTGGGCCTGAGGCCAGAGGCCTAGCTCTACACCACTCACTGTCCCTCTCATGACTTCATAATGTGTGTGGCCAAGGGAGAGCCCCTTAAGCTCTCTGAGCCTCGGTCTCTTCTTCCGGAAGATGGGCAAAATACCCACTCTGTGTGATCGCTGTAAGGAATGACGTGCGCATGCACAGTTAACTGTGAAATGTGCCTCGTTCCTGTGAAGAGGCTCCAGCCCTGTGAACACCTCCCACAAAAGCAGCAGGGAGGCGCTCTCCCTTTTGGAGGCATGTACATTTACGTACGTTTTGAAGGAAACCCTCTGGAAAGGGCTGGAGCCCAAGGAATGAATGTCGAATGTGGGATTTCTGGCCTGATAGCGTCCATTGAGGGCGGGCTTTCTGTTTTGCAGATGGAGGGAGATGTGTGGTTCCAGAGGGAAGGTGGGGGGGCGGGGGAGGGGGGAGGAGAGATCAACCAAAGGACTTGTAAGCATGCATATAAGCACAACCCATGGACACAGACGGTAGGGGGGTGAGAGCATGTGCTGGGGGGTGGGGACGGCTGGGGGGAGAGGTCAATAGGGGAAAAAGGAGACATATGTAATACTTTCAACAATAAAGAATTTTTAAAAAATAAAGGGACAGGGAGCCTTCGCAGAAGACATCAACGTAAGAGAGACAGGTGCTTCTGGGTGGGCCCGTGGATAAGCGTGGTGTGAACTTGACTGCCAGTCAGGCAGCAAGTGGCATTGAGGGGAAGAGCTGGGAAAGAGGAAGGGACTGGGTCTTGCCCACCCCGGCAGAGGGCACCTTTCTCGGTTCCTCCTTCCCAAGCCCGGACTGTGTCCCAGGCCACCCCATGAAGTCTGGTTCCAGGGCCGCCCTCGTCCTGAGAGTCATCAGAAAGCAGGAAGGTTCCTCTTCTAGCGGTGACCACCCGCTACCCAGAAAACCACCGGCCCCTTCCCCTGGGCAGGGGGCCGTTCACAGGGAGAACCTCTCACTCACCACCTTCTGCCTCCTTCCTCCTCCCAGGGAAGCCCTACGGGGCAGACGACTTCCTGCCCGTGCTCATGTACGTGCTGGCCCGCAGCAACCTCACGGAGATGCTTCTCAACGTGGAGTACATGATGGAGCTCATGGACCCCGCCCTGCAGCTGGGGGAGGGTGAGTCACTCCTGGGCGGTCTCTAGGCCCCAGGGGCCTATTGCACACCCCCAACCCAGCCCGGCCGGGGCTACACCGGGCAGCCCAATGAGCACCTCCTAGATGTCAGACTCCACTGAGCTTTGGGGACACGGCACAGAGCCCGACACAGACCCTGTGCTGGTGGAGCTCACAGACCAATCAAGGGCCCATGTCCCTGCTGCTTGACATATGCTGAAATGGTGAGAAGCCCAGAGGGTATGGGAGCTTGTTTACCCAGGCTGTGCAGTCAGAGAAGGCTTCCTGGAGGAGGTCACACCTGAGATGAGCATGGAAGATTGGATAGGAACCAGCCAGATAAAGAATGGGGAATGGCCCTAGCTGGGTTTGCTCAGTGGTTAGAGCGTCAGCCCAAAGACTGAAGGGCCACGGGTTTGATTTTAATGAAGGGCACAGACCTCGGATGCAGGCTCGATCCCTGGCCCTGGTTGGGGAGCGTGTGGGAGGCAACCAATCAATGTGTTTCTCTCACATAGATGTTTCTCTCTCTCTCTGTCTCTACCCCTCCCTTCCACTTTCTAAAGATCAATGGAAAAAAATATCCTCTGGTGAGGATTAACAAGAAAATAGCAGGGGGAGCAGCAGTTGCCAGTCATGTGAAAGAGAAGGCTGCAGCAGTGGGCAGTGTCCATGGGGATTCTGATCGGGGAACGATGGTCATTTCTCAGCCCCTGTGGGCTCTCAGCCTCCAACTCAGCCAGCCCAGGGCCAGGTCCTCAGTGGGCGGAGGTTAAGGCTCTGAGTAAATAACAGGGCTGTGGTCTGCTCCACCCACCCTCAGTTTTCCTTCCCCTTTCTTCCTTCCCTCCCTTTCCTCCCACCCACTCGGCCTCAGCCACGCCTCCCCCGAGAATCCCAGAGGTGCAGCCCGCCCAGGTATCAGCTCCCAGGGACCCGGAATTGTCCTCTAAGACATGACCTTGAAGGGTGAAACAAGGCTCTCAGGCCCCAAGTGGCCCCTTTGGGCTTTGTGGTTTTATGCTAAACTGACCCTCTTTGCATCTGTTTGCATTTTTAGTAAGCATCAGTCTTGGTCTCTGAGCGACAGCTTCTGTGATTTCTTGGAAGGTCAGAGGAGCGTGTAAAGCATGAAGTTTACTGACTTTGGTGTGTGCCCTGGGACCACTAGATCTATTTTTCTCTCCTCCATAGTTAAAACTTCCCTGCATTGGAACAACCTGTCTTCCAGAGGGTGTAGGAATTCAGTAGAAGCCAGGCTTCTTTGACAGTGATTATCAGCCACCCAGCACATCCATCCATCCACCCATCTATCCACCCACTCACCCATCCACTCACCCATCCATCCATCCACCCCCATCCATCCACCCATCCATCCACCCACTCACCCATCCACCCACCCATCAATCCACCCATCCACCCCATCCATCCACCCATCTATCCACCCACTCACCCATCCACCCACCCATCTATCCACCCACTCACCCATCCACTCACCCATCTATCCATCCACCCCCATCCATCCACCCCCCATCCATCCACCCATCTATCCACCCACTCACCCATCCACCCACCCATCCATCCATCCACCCCCATCCATCCACCCATCTATCCACCCACTCACCCATCCACCCACCCATCCATCCATCCACCCCCCATCCATCCACCCATCTGTCTACCCACTCACCCATCCACCCACCCATCCATCCACCCATCTATCCACCCACCCATCCATCCATCCACCCATCCATCCATCCACCCCCCATCCATCCACCCATCCATCCACCCACCCATCCATCCATCCACCCATCCATCCATCCACCCCCATCCATCCACCCATCCATCCACCCATCTATCCACCCACTCACCCATCCACCCACCCATCCACCCACCCATCCACCCACCCATCTATCCACCCACTCACCCACCCACCCACCCATCCATCCACCCACTCACCCACCCACCCACCCATCCATCCATCCACCCCCATCCATCCACCCATCCATCCATCCACCCCCCATCCATCCACCCATCTGTCCACCCACTCACCCACCCATCCACCCATCTATCCACCCACTCACCCATCCATCCATCCATCCATCCATCCATCCATCCATCCACCCCCCATCCATCCCACCCATCCATCCATCCACCCATCCATCCACACATCTATCCACCCACTCACCCATCCACCCACCCATCAATCCACCCATCCACCCCATCCATTCACCCATCTATTCACCCACTCACCCATCCACCCACCCATCTATCCACCCACTCACCCACCACCCACCCATCCATCCATCCACCCCCCATCCACCCACCCATCCATCCATCCACCCCCTATCTATCCACACATCTATCCATCCATCAACCCATCTATCCTTCTACACACCCATCCATCTATCTATCTATCTAGATACATACCTACCCATTTACCCACACATCCATTCACCCATCTATCCACCCACTCACCCATCCACTCACCCATCTATCCACCCACGCACCCATCCTCCCACCCGTCCATCCATCGACCCATCTATCCATCTACCCACCCTTCTGTCCATCTACCCAGATACCTACCTACCCATCTACCCACATACCCATCCACCAATATATACACCCATCTATCCATCCACCAGCCCATCCATCCATCCATCCATCCATCCATCCATCCATCCATCCACCCACCCATTCATCCATTCATCTAGCAGCTACTCAATGAGCCCCTGCTGTGTGCTTAGGGCCCCTGCCAGACACTTGGGTTGCGGTGCAAGCAAGACAGGTGAGGCTGATAGTCTCGTGAAAGTGAATGAATGCCTTATTCTGCTCTGTCTCATCTAGTGGATGTGGAGAAGACAGGAAGAAGGCTGGTGGGATAGGACGGTCGGGCAGGACAGGGCCCAGTTCGCTGAGCACATAGAATCTTCTCGTTACTTTTTTTTCTGTTTTCCGAATTTCCCACAGTGTGCATATGTTGCTCATCTTTCTGGGAAGAAATCATTTACAAATCCTGTGAAAGGATTGACCCCAAACCCACGGGGCTGTTATTGAGTCTTAGAGACAAAGGATGGCATGAGGCCGGGAGGCTCTGTGGGTGTTCTCAGCACTGACTCACTCTCCGGCAGTGACCAGCTTGCCCTGGCCACCAGGACTCTTAAATGGGGCTCCAAAGGGGCTGAGCAGGGACAAGACAGGGACATCCTTGACCCAACTACTCTCTCCTTATGGACCTCACCCCCACTCCAATCCTGCCATGGCCTTCCTGTTCCTGAAGCTTGTGAGTTCCAGTGGAAAAGGTGATATCCTACAGGCAGGAACACTGGTCTATTATGGGCGACAGTGTGTTTCTGAGAAAAACGAAAGTATAAATAAATACATAAATGGCTTATCGTTTCTGACCCAAGGCTGCCTCAATGCCCTGCAGCCTGCCCTCTTTCAGACTTAAGTAGCCAGAGACCCTCACCCCACTTCTGGCCCTGTGAGGGGATTTCAAAGGAATCTGTGGGCTGTTTGCTGGAATAAGGATTAAGTGGGAAAAACCTAGCCAGGCTGCTACACTTGTCCCTCCCAGCTGTCCTGCCCCCTCACCCCCTCCACACACAGCAGCGTCAGACCCTGCCCATGGGGACCAGAGGACAAATGTCACACCATGCTGCACACACCTGCATCTGTGTTCCTAGGCCGATAGCCAGGGTGGGAGGTCACAGCACCCAGGACAGGCCTCAACAGCTATTAGCCTCCTGTTGTGAGATGACTTGGGGAGTCTCCAGCTTGGGCAGGGACTCCCAACCTTCAAGTCTGCCAGCTGTCAAACCCCCATCTGGAAGTATCTGAGGGACAGACACTGTATTTCTCCGGCGTCACCCTCACGTCCTCGCTGGGTGGTGGTCCCAGGGTGCTCCATCGCCAAAGCCCCCGAGCGCAGGTAAAGAGGGTGCCGACAGTCCCTGCCCTGGGTCATCGTGGAGCTCAGAGATGCTTGGGACACAGGCGTCCTTGGGGAGTCCCCAGTCTTGAGCACTTCAGTTGCTAGAACCTAAGAGGAGAAGTAGCACAGGATGTAGTAAAAAGAGCAGTGTGGAGGCTGGATTTCGGTCCCGGTTCTGCCTCTGATTGGCTGGAGACCTGGGCCAAGTGGTTTAACCTCTCTGGCTCAGCAAAGTGAAGGCATTGGGCAGGATTTGGGGTTTTCCACTGTCTGAGCAGTTTTGTGTTCTGCAGAGATAGCCAGGGGCAGAAGGATCGGTGGAGCTGGGCTCTGCCTTCTCGTGTTTCACGGTTCATAGTAGCACACGGCTCTGCGTTCAACGAAAAGCCCGCAAGCTGGGCTCCAGAGTCTGGGCACCGTGGGACCTTCGTGTTCCGCCAGCTGTTTCACCTGCTGTAGTTTGGCAAAGGACAAGTGACGGGGTCCCATTTTCTCTGCAGCAAGCCTATCTATAGGGTGTGAGAGGTCGGGATAGACCAGGCTGGGGAGATGCGAAGTAGAGAGGTCCTAAGCCTTAGGCTGATGGGACCCCAGTCCCCTGCTAGCCTCTTCCTGCAGCTCCCACCATTCTGCCACTGTGGGATGGACAGGAGACCCAGGGAGCTGCCGGGCACCTGGCTGGAGCCAGCTCCAATTCCAAACCACTCCCAGAAGCAGCCTCATGGACTAATTCACCCACGTCCACTCTCCACGCTGGCTGACAGTTGGCCATGCTGGGCTAATATCTTAACAGGGGCCATGAGTTTTACCCGTCAATGGGCAACACTTTCTCCCCAAAGAGAACAACCAGCTCCAAACCTCACTGTGGTTGGAGTCGCCTGCCACCTAGTGGCCCGCGGTGGCACTGCATAGCCTCAGGTCAAAGGGAAGTGGCCTGGAGAGTCTCCTGGGCTGTGAAAAAAAATCAGGACATGAGCAAGAGGAGTGGGCTGCAGGACTTGGGATTCCTTCCCCTTCTCCTGAGAGGGTGAGAACCCCCAGAGCACCTCCCTTAGGTCACCTACCCACCGTGCATTACTCATTACTAAGCACACTGTACGTACATTCATCACACAGATATTATGGGATTGGCAGATGAGGAAACAGGTGTAGAGTGGACACTAACTCACCTGAGATCACAGGGCAGAGCCCTAGATCCTGCTCTGACTCCAGAACTGTGTTCTCCATCAGCCCACTGCACTCAGGTCCCAGCCAGGGAGACGCGGTCAGGGATGGGAAACTGGACCATCGAGGCGCGCCAGCTAGAGGACAGGGACTCCCGGGCAGCGCGGGCTGGAGGCACCAGGAAAGGTTTCCTGGCACGCGCCGGCTTCCTGCTCCACTGAGAAAGGAGACACATGGGTGGTTCACTGGCCCTTCTCTGACAAGGGACGCCAGGCCAAGTTCTACACGGGCCTCGGCTCACTTATTTTTTTTAACGTCTCTTTCCTACTATGACAGGGTGTGTGATCCTGTGGCCATAAACCCCTTTATTATAACCTCCGCCAAGCCCAGCCAGCACATGGCCTTCTCTCATGTTGGTTGTAGAGTTTGTAGGTAAATGTAGCTTCATCCAGGGCCGTGGTCGGCAAACTGCGGCTCACGAGCCACAGGCGGCTCTTTGGCCCCTTGAGTGTGGCTCTTCCACAAAATACCACGGCCTGGGCGAGTCTATTTTGAAGAAGTGGCATTAGAAGAAGTTTACGTTTAAAAAATGTGGCTCTCCAAAGAAATTTCAATCGTTGTACTGTTGATATTTGGCTCTGTTGACTAATGAGTTTGCCGACCGCGGATCCAGGGAGGTTAAGGATGCTTTAAGCTGCCGATAACTCATGATGCAGCTAATCATGGTTTAAATCAGCGTGCAGGGCTGTCTGTCTCCTGCACCAGGAAGTCGTGGGGGTATGCAACTGATCGTGACGGCGGCTTTTAGCCTTGCCATCAGGAGAGCATGGACCCAGCTCTCTCCCTTGTTCTTAGGGCGTGAGCCTTTGTCTGTGTACCCCTCACCCAGTCACAAAACAGCTGCTGTGCCTTGGGGCTTACTTCTGTGTTCCAGGCCGGAAGAAGGGAATGGGCAAAACCCAAAGGGGCATATCAGCTGAGTCTGCTCCTTCTCTTTATATATATATATATATATATATGAATTAATAGAAGCTACTGTTTCTTACTTTTTAATTGGATTTATTGGGGTGACATTGGTTAATAAAATTACATAGGCTTCAGGTGTACAATTCTCTAATGCGTCATCTGTGTTGTGTGCTCACCACTCCAGAGTCTGCCCCACCCAGGGACGTGCACTTACATCTAAATAGCCAGAACGGGGTCTCCTGCCCTCTACCCCGAGTTGCAAGGGAGGCAGGGCAGTCAGCATTTTCAACCGATTGTTACTTCCCTCAAACAGGTAAAGGTCGGTTAGTAAGGAAGAAAGAGAAGATGGAGTTTGGGCGGGTCACTAGGAGCATCAGCCTCATGTCAAAAATCATTGTCCTGGTCCCTAAAGGGCTGGGGGAGAGGCCGGGGGAGTGGGAGGGAACCCCACGAAAGTCCTCCTCCCTCTCGAAAGTGAGGGGCTCCCTTTGTGGGTGGGCCCGGGCGGTCCCAGCCAACCTGCACACCCTTGTCTCCGCAGGTTCCTACTATCTGACCACCACCTACGGGGCCCTGGAGCACATCAAGAACTACGACAAGATCACGGTGACCAGGCAGCTGAGCGTGGAGGTGCAGGACTCCATCCACCGCTGGGAGCGCCGGCGCACGCTCAACAAGGCCCGCGCCTCCCGCTCCTCCGTGCAGGTGACGCCTGGGACAGGGGACGGGAGGAGACCATGCCCACACACCGTCCCCACTGCCAGGGGAGGGGACCGTGCCCACACACCATCCCCACTGCCAGGGGAGGGGAGGTGCCCACACACCATCCCCACTGCCAGGGGAGGGGACCAGGCCCACACACCATCCCCACTGCCAGGGGAGGGGACCAGGCCCACACACCATCCCCACTGCCAGGGGAGGGGACCAGGCCCACACACCATCCCTACTGCCAGGGGAGGGGACCAGGCTCACACACCATCCCCACTGCCAGGGGAGGGGACCAGGCCCACACACCATCCCCACTGCTAGGGGAGGGGACTGTGCCCACACACCATCCCCACTGCCAGGGGAGGAGAGGTGCCCACACACCATCCCCACTGCCAGGGGAGGGGACCAGGCCCACACACCATCCCCACTGCCAGGGGAGGGGACCAGGCCCACACACCATCCCCACTGCCAGGGGAGGGGACCAGGCCCACACACCATCCCCACTGCCAGGGGAGGGGACCGTGCCCACACACCATCCCCACTGCCAGGGGAGGGGACCAGGCCCACACACCATCCCCACTGCCAGGGGAGGAGTGAGCTGGGCTTCCCATCCGGGAAGAAAAGGGGATCCCAGTGACGTTCTGGACACAGGGCCTGGCGCCTGGTAGGCACCCCTGTCACCATCCTCCCACAGGGGCAGCCCCACACATACCCCTTCCGACCTGCCCTCCGGGTGCTGGAAAAAGAGGCCTCTTCCGGGCTCGGAGCTCGTGGTATATGCTTCCTCGCAGCCATGGTGTAAGGGCGGGTGTTATCCCACTTTACAGTTGAGGCAATGGAGGCTCAGAGAGGTCAGGGTCACACAGTGAGTGGGAGCGGGGACTGGAGGGCCCATCCTTCCACCGTAGGGTCCTCCCTCCCGGGCTGGTGGAGGAAGGTGGAGGTGCCATTGGTGTGCGTGCGTGTGTGTGTGTGTGTGTGTGTGTGTGTGTGTGTGTGTGTGTGTGTTCATGCACATATGCGTGCTCCCATCCCCAGCCACATGCAAAAGCATGGCCTCACCCTGCCCTGCCCCTCTCCACCTGGCCTCAACCCTCCACCTTTCAGGCCCAGCTCCTCTCCCCCTTCCACCAAGCCTCTTCCTTCCCTCCAGTCCCCCTCTTCCCCCACCTCCCAGTCTCCAGCTTGTCCCCACCCCAGGCTCTTCAGCCCTAAGCGCTGAACTGTTCCGCCTGCCTTAGCCGTCCCCGCTGGACCAAGGGATGCTGGGGCTGGGATCCGCCTCCAGTTTCATGTAAGCCGCCCTCCCTGCCCTGCATTGCCCCTGGGGTGCAGGAGGACTGCTGGAATGAGGAGGCAGTGACAGATGAATACATGATGGCGAGCCCGGGTACTGGCCGCCAGGGGGCGTGCTCCCTCCTCGGTGCCAAGACAAAGCCACTGACTCGCCCTGCACGGTCATCCCCGCCGAGAGGTGAGGGGCAGGGGGCCTTGCCTTAGGCCACAGAGCAGGGTCGGCCACAGGCACCCTGGCTTCAGCCTCACGACCGCTCCTACCACCCCTTCTCTCTACGGAGAGGAGCCTGAGGCCCAGAGAGGGAAAAGGTCTCGAGTGCAAGGTCCCTCGGCTCCTCTGTCCCTGTCCGAGCTCCCAGCGGCGGGTGGGGGTGAGACAGGATGCCCGCCTGGCCGGCTGGTGACGCGAAGCCCCCTCCATCTCTCCCCGCAGGACTTCATCTGCGTGTCGTACCTGGAGCCGGAGCAGCAGTCGCGGACACTGGCGTCGCGGGCGGACACGCTGGCCACGGCGCTGTGCGCTCAGTGCGCCGAGAAGTTCGAGGTGCTGCAGCCCCAGGACCACCGGCTCTTCGTGCTGGTCGACGGCCGCTGCTTCCAGCTGGCGGACGAGGCGCTGCCGCACCACATCAAGGGCTACCTGCTGCGGAGCGAGCCCAAGCGCGACTTCCACTTCGTGTACCGGCCCCTGGACGGCGGGGGCAGCGGGGACCCGCCCTGCCTCGTGGTGCGGGAGCCCAACTTCCTGTGAGGCCAGGGCCACCGCAGCCCCCTCGAAGGCAGTGTTTACCGAGACTGGCTGGGCGGAGAAGCGGGCAGACCGGGGTCACACTCGCTCCCCCCTCCCCCCCATGCTCACACTCAGCTGTACCTCATACAGGCAGGAGGCCCCCCCCCCCCCCATCTGACCACACACACCCAACATGGATGCCTGGATGTCATGCATGCTTGCAACCCACTGAGCATGCTGAGGCCAACGGAGCAGGACAGCTGTGAAAATGACAAGAAGCAGCGGCCAAGCATGCTTCCTGAGGGAGAGTCATAGCACTGGGAGGCCAGGTTACTTGTTAGACAGAAAGGGAAACGGGCTCGGAGAGAGAAGGGGCTCTCCAGCCAGCTGCAGCAAAAACCGCTCAAGACTGGGCCCTGGTCACACACGGGCCCTGCCTTCCCGCGCCATCGTCCAACCTGAAGTATTTCCTCTGCGCCCCAGGGTGGCGCTGGGGTATTTTGGATACACAGGATCTCAAGAGTATCTCTCAGGGCATGTGTGGAAGAGACAGGACCCCCTCCCTGCACCAGAGCCTGCCCTCAGCTGTCAGCACCCACAGCCTCTCCCGCAGCTTCTGAGCGCCTCCAGAAGCCGCCAGACATGCACCGGGACCCCAAACAAGGGCAGCTCCTCTGCACCAGGGATGAGCCCACCCTCGGCCACTCAGGAACACTGACAGGGCCCTTCCCCTGGTGGACACCAGGGCTGTGGCAATTGTGGCAAGAGACCCTGTGTGGGGACAGTTTAATAAAAGCCCTTTTAAAAATGGTATCTCCTTTTTCTCAAGGGGCTGGGACTCCGCTCAGCCGGCCAGGCAGCCCATTAATAGCCTAACTCCCACCCCAGGAGGGGTTCAGAAGACTCCCTCCTTTCCACCGAGGGCCCTATCTTTGGAGAATTTGCTGTGCAGCCTCAGCCCTCAGAGCTCCGGCCTCTGTGTGCCCCTCAGCCCGGTCCTCTCCTGCCTCCTCACCATCTTTGGTTCCCATCATTCCCAACTCTGGATTGTTTTCCAAACAGTCTCTTACCTTCCTGCTTCCTCTACCTATCCCAGAAATCCCATTCCCTAAAGTCTTTGCCCGGTCAAGCTCCTATTCATCCTTCAAAGCCCACCTCCTCCAGGAAGGCTTCTCTGATTTCTTAGACTGGCCAGATAGACCTTGTCCACGTTCCCACAGCCCCCTGGGCTCATCTCTCTCACAAGAGATATCCCATCAGAGTGCAGTTGTCTGTTGATTCTTCTGCTTTCTCCACCAGGTTTGGACCATTCATGTGTGTCCCCAGCATTAATTAAAAATATGTATTTGCGGAGTGCCTGCTCTGTCAGGCCCTGGGAAACAGCAGAGAACAAAACAAAGTTCATGTGGCAATGAGCAGGGTGCCCAAAGGAGGTCAGCCGGACCCACCTGAATTAAACTGGGTGCCACCCAGCTCATCCAGCCAAACACCTGTAGGACTCTGGCCCTGGGCCAGCCCTGTGTGAGACGTGGGGCTTGCTCCAGCCAGATGCAGCCAGCCCTGGAGGACTTTCCAGGCTGTAGTAGACATGACAAAACGCAAACCCAGAGCTGAGGGCAGCCAGCCAGGACCCCAGGGTGCCCCCTCCCCCATGCAGACCCTCTCCCCTTCCCGAGCTTCCAGGGTGCCCCACAGCCCTGGGCTGAGCTGCCTTCGCAGCCTGGTGCCCTCAGCTGTAAGGCGAGGTGCCCACTGCCTCCAACAAGACCTGAGGCTGGTGGGGAAGGTCATGGGGGTCCATGACCCAAACACCCTCTTGCCCGGGGGTCGGGGGAGCTTTAGCTTGGAGTGGGGCGGAATTCAGGGGTGGATTGGGCACAAGCCCAGCCTGGGGGGATTATGTTAAGCTCCCAAGTAAGGGAACAGAGCCAGCCAGCGAGCAGGACTGAGCGGCCACTGTCAGAGTGTGAGTGTGTGTGTGTGTGTACAGTGTATGCATGGCTGTACACCAGGCCCACCATCCTGAGGCCAATGGTGAAGTCCACCCATCATCAGGAGAGGCCAGATGCGGAGGGATGGGGCCACCTGGAGCCCCTGTCATCCGATGCCTCTGCCCCAAGGGAGGTGTGATGGGACAACCTCAGGTGTGGGGCCTGATCCAGGGCCGGGAGACAGGGCCATGACGCATGTGCAGCCCTCGGTGGGCCTGGTGCTGTCAGCAATGCACCTGCGTTGTTTTACTGGATCTGCACAGCCACGTGAGGGAGATATCATGGATGAGCACGTGGGCTCAAGGAAAGAGGGTGCTCGTCTGCTTGGGCTGCCATAACAACACCACAGATGGCCGGCTTCGACAACAGAAGCTGGTTTTCCCACCGTCCTGGGCACTGGGAGTCTACGTTAAGCCGCTGGCAGAGTCGGTTCCTCCTTGGCCCACAGACCCCACCTTCTCACTGTGTCCTCACGCGGCCTCTCCGCGGTACATTGGGCCCGGTGTCTTTTCCTCTCCTAATAAGGACCCAGTCCTGTTGGATTAGACCACCCATAGGACTTCAATGAGAGGGCCCAGGCTGGATGAGCCTGCAACCAAGGTACATGCCCTTGACCAGAATCGAACCCAGGACCCTTTGGTCTGCAGGCCGAAGCTCTATCCACTGAGCAAACCGGCCAGGGCAGTTCCTTAATTCTTGTAATGTATTTGCATTGTAATGCCTACAGACATTAAACACACACACACACACACACACACAGATACAATTTACATACCATAATATTCACCAAACACACTTTTAGTTTTAATCTTTACTATTAACATTTATTTCATCATTTTCTCAAGTCGAGAGAGAGTAGACACTAAAGAAAACAAATCAAGCCCTGATTTGGTAACATTTGCCAATTTCCTTGGTGTAAATATTTTCATCACAAGCAATTTCTAACTGCCAACCTGGAGTCCCTCACCACCAAGATGAGAATAGACGTATCATGCTGATACAGTAGGTATGAATAATCCTAGAGCATAGGTAACAGGAAAACAATTACAAGTGGCACGTTTGGAGTATTTATTGCCTTTGTTTGTTTAAAATGTTTTTATTTATTTTAAGAAGAGGAATGGGGAGCAAGAGATGAGAGAGAGACATTGATCAGTTGCGACCCCCACATGCCCCTACCAGGGATTGAACACACAACCTGGGCTTGTGCCCTCACTGGGAATGGAACCGGTGACCTTTTGGTGCACAGGACAATCAATGTCCAACCCATGAGCAACACCGGCAAGGGGTATTGCCTTTGATTTAATAGAAATTATTTAATCCCAAATTCACATAAGTTACTTTTCAGCCAGGACTGAGGTCAACACCTGGCTGGTGAAGTCCCTGGAATCACCATGGGCTCTCCCAAGCCAGCACAGGCTGGCTCCAGCACAATCAGGGGCACTGCCCAGTAGGGTGTCTGAACGGAAGGGGCCAGCAAGGGTGAGAGAGAGGCCTCTGCCAGTACGTGCCCTGGAGAGGACCCACAGGAGGGGCTGCAGGGGACCATGGTCAGAAGGAAGGGAGAAGAGCTGGCTTCTCCCAGGGTCTGCCCGAATGTTCTCCGCCAGGCTCAGTGGGTGGAGGCCAGGGAAGACACCTGGGTTGTGGCTCGGTGGCTGGCTGGTGAAGGGAGCTGGAGAAGAGAGTTGGGTGACCTTGCAGCCTAGGGGCCCCCACACTCCATCCCCTCTCACAGGGCATCTCCATGCTGACCTTTCACCTACCAGATGGGCAAGGATGAAAACCCATGAAGGAGGGAGGGTGGGGAACAGGCGCTCACTCTCAATGTGAGTGTGAGTTGGCACACAGGAGTATTGGAAATTTGGTGCTATCTGTTAATTTAAAAATATATTTATACATTTTTCCCTAAGCTATTTCTAGGATGGTAACCTGTGAAACACTGGCACATCTTCCAAATACATAAACACACTCATGCACACACACACTCATGCACACACAAACACACACATACTCATGCACACACAGACTCATGTACACGCACACACATGCACACAAACACTCATGCACACATGCGTGCACACCAGCACCCTGGCCCTACCACTTGCCCTGTTACACACCCATCAGCCCCTGTGTCATTCATGGGATGTTGTATGTTTGCAAGCAGCCCTTTCACCAGGTCCAGAGAAGCAGACGTTTCTGTCCAACAACTGCCCTGAATGCCTGGGGAGGGCGCTGACATTCATTCACTGAGCAGCTACTGTGGGCCAGACCCCTTCCAAGCACCCTGTGGGAATAAACGGATTTACTTCATTTGTTACATGTGCTGACAAAAAGGGAGACTGACTCCCTCTTCCCAATTGGCACCAGAGAAACCATTGGATGAGAGACAGGCATGGGCTCCAGGGTGGAAGACAGAAGGGAGACCCTGTAGAGACCTGGGTGGGGGTAGTAAGGATGCTGAGTATCCACACGCAGCAATGGAGGAGGTGGGACAGACGGAAGACACGCCTGCACTTGAGTCTCCCTTGCACAGCCCTGCACACAGGTCCTCAGCCCTCTGGCAGATACCAGCCCTGGTCCACCTGTCAGGGCACAGGATGGGAGGTTCCCAGGGAGGCAGGGATAACCCAGTGCCCAAGGCACCCCCTCTTCCAGCTCCTCACACCCAGCCTGGAGGCTACAGCTGGGAGTCCCTTCCTCTCCTGTGACTTCTCTCCAGGAGCATAGGAGACAGTGATCGGGCAGGTGGGCAGGGACCAGAGCTCTCCACACTGCCTGTGAAACGCTCACTCCCGGAAATGAGGGTGAGCGCAAGGTTGGTCCTTCTGGGGCTACAAGGGAAAATCTCTCCCAGCTTCTGGGGCTGCCAGCTGGTTCCCTGTCTTGGAGACCTATCCTCCCCACCCATCTCTGCCTCCAAGTCACATGACCTTCTTTCTGGGAGTGAGTCTAATTTCCCTCTTACAAGGACACCTGTCACTGCAGTCAGGGCCCACCCAGCCAAGACCCAAGGCCTCCTCTGAACGTGATTACATCTGCAAAGGCCCTATTCCCAAATAAGGCCACGGTCACTATGTCCCACCCGCATGGATTTGGGGACACTGCAGAACACACCTCATAAGAGGTATCACGCGGCCCAAGGTGGAGTGGAAACACCAGTCTCAGAACAGCAGAGTAGGAATTTCCTGTAAATACTGGTAAATACACGCCCAGGCACAAGGACACATTTCCCTATGGGCATGTTCTCTCCCCCGTCAGTGCACCCGTGTGTCACAAGATTCACGCCCTGCGACAAGCACGGCCCCTTCCGTGGCAGGGCGGGAAGAGGCCTCTGTGCCAGGACCTGCAGGGCTTCCCAGGATGAAGGGAGAACTCACCTCTGCACTCCCCACCTCCTCCTGGTACAGCTTGGCTAGAGGAGACACACTGCTGCTGCGCGGTTCCCTGCACTGCCGCCGCCCGCCAGCAGGGGCCGCGCCCCTCACAGAGCCCGCTCTCCGCCCGGAAGTCCCGCCCCTGCAGGAAGTAACCAGGTGCCTCAGGAAGATGGCAGGGTCCTGGGACTTAGGAGTGCCTGACCAGAGTGGCTGCTGGCAGCACGGGACCCTGGAAACCTGGAAGCGGACGTGGGCCTGGGGCGGCGGGCGGGGCCCTGAGACGGCTGACCCTGCGGGGGGAGGGGAGCTGGTGCGGCGACCCCGGAGGGCAGCCCCGCGGGGAGACGTGCTCACTGCGGGGAGTCAGTCAGCTTCTGCAGCAAAAATGGGGAGTGGGGGCCTCGGGGCACGGGGCGCGGGCTGAGGACCGCCCTGCTCAGGCCCGGGTCCTCCGGGGTGGGCCTCCCCGCTCTGCGTGGACCCGCCGCTGAGGGAGGCGCCTTCTGAGTCGGGTTTGTTTCTGAGGAAGACTCCTCCTCACAGGCCAGGCCGCCCTCCCCACAGAGGGAGATGGAGCCGCGCCTGCCTCTGCCCCGTGTGGCCCCGCTCAGGGCGCTGCTCCAGGGCCGCCCGGGCCCAAGTCCTCCTGTGACGGACCGGGACCCTCCTCAGCCAAAGGCTCTGGGCTCAGACAATGTCACCGAGTTTAGTGAAAGCCATCGGCCCTGCCACCTGCTGCAGGTCCGGCGTCCACTGGACTGAGCACAGGAGGTCACTGGGCCACTTCCCACGCCAACCTGCTCTCCTGGCCTGAGGACACCAGGAAGGACTGGATGCGGGGCCTCATCATGGTGCCTGGGCGCATGGCGGCCCCTGAAACCTGTGCAGAGCCATGAGCTCTCCGGGGTGGCGGCCATTAAGCTCCAGTTCTGTGGTGACAGGAGCGTCCTCGTGGGACCCAGACTGTGTCACGAGCCCGTGAGTCCGTCACTGAGCTGCTCTTGAGTCATTTATCAATCAAACATGAGGTCTCTGCAGAGTTGTGTGCAAGTCCCATCGGAACTCATGTACGTGCTTAGCAACTTCAGCAACAGGAATGGTATTGCTCCTTTTAAATGCTCTACGTTATAGTTTATATTGAAGACATCAAATGCATTCAGAATTTCAGATATTTGGTGTAGTTAAGTAATTTCAATCATGTGTTGAAAACCTTCAACCTGAGTATTTCATACATAAATTATTTTTATGACTGCAGAATTCTAACTTCCCTTTTTAAAAATATCTTTCTATTCATTTTAGAGATGAAGGGAGAGGGAGAGAGAGAAAAACATCAATGATGAGAGAGAATCTGATGGGCAGCCTCCTGCTGGCCTCACATTGGGAATTGAGCCTGCAACCTGGGCCTGTGCCCTGACCAGGATTCAGACCTCGGGTCCATAGTTCATAGGTTGACTCTCAACCACTGAGTGATGCCGACTGGGCTAATTTCTCTTTTTTAAGTTATATTTGAGCATAATGTTGTGGTCATGGTATGCTCTTCAGGTTGATTTTCGTGAAGGGGCTCCAGTAGGGAGTTTACAGATTACATTATTATTTGTTACCCACAGAGAATCCCCCGTCTATGTGCGCTGGCCTCTGTGAGGTCACTCCCTCCTGCCCATCTGTGCCTTTCTCTGGAGTCTTCTAGCATTTAGGGTTTGTCCTTCAGCAATGTCACGTGTGTATCACACTCTCACCTGTCTGGCTGAGCTCACCTGCAGCCACAATTGAAGCAGCCCCCCTTAACCTGCTCCTCCCCTCCAGGTTTCCTCTTCCAGCTCCTGATCCTCAGAGTTTAACCTTTTACGTCTAGTGGCCGAGTGGCTGGTCACAGCTGCCAGTTCTGTCTCGGGGTCTTTCTTCCCAAGTCCTGCAGGTCTGAGTTTGTGCAGGTCTCACTTCCCAACTGGACCTTCGACACCGCTCCATGCCTCCTCCAGGCTCAGTGCGCCTTCAGAAGGAGTGCTGTTAGGTGGGCAGCCTTGCAGACAGAGCTAGGCAGTGGTCTTTTTCCAGTGAGCCAGACGGCTGCTGGCTGAGGCAGTCCAACTTGACCTAGAAGACGAGAGGGTGTGCTTACAGGGGAGGCTCCAGTGCTCTGGCGGATTGTTCTGTGCTGCATCCAACAGTCCTTGTGGCCATGTATCCATACTGTCCACGCATACTGGTTTTTAAAGTGGATGACCTTGCCCTGACCGGTTTGGCTCAGTGGATAGAGTGTCAGCCTGCAGACTCAAGGGTTCCAGGTTCGATTCTGATCAAGGGCATGTACATTGGTTGCAGGCACATACCCAGTAGGGGGAGTGCAGGAGGCAGCTGGTCGATGTTTCTCTCTCATCGATGTTTCTAACTCTCTATCCCTCTCCCTTCCACTCTGTAAAAAATCAATAAAATATATTTTTTAAAAACAGCCTAAAATAAAGTGGATGCCCTGTGGGCATGTGTATCCTACCATGTGTATATGGATGCGTTGATTTTAAAAGTACTGACACTTTCAGCATAAACACTTAAGCTTGTTGAAAAGAAGGATCCCTGAGAGGAACTTGCTGTCACGATTGTCAGGTATTGGCGATGATGTTTGGTCTGTTTCATTTGTGCAGGCCACAGCTCCCTTTCTGGAGACCGCAGTGAGGAAGTTTGATGACGTCTATAAAAAGGGAAGCGAGGGCAAAGAGGGTGGCAGCCTGTTCACCATCATTGCCCATTTGTATGACTTCCACGTGGTACAGTCTCTCCTCATATTCGACATTTTGGAAAAACTTACTGGGAATTTCACAAAGATATGGAACTGATCCTATTACTGCTGAGAAATGTCTCCAGAAGTGATCACAGACACCCAGGCCAAAGCCAGCAGTGCAGGCAGCAAGTTCCAGGACAAGACCAGGTACCGTGGGTCACTCAACCTGCCTCCTAAGTGCCTCAATCCTCAGAAGCTGACCAGCACATAGAAATAAGTGGGGAAATGTTATGTTTCATTTCCTAGTAATCTGTTATCTTCTTCTTCTGTGATTTGATTTTTTTAATCTTTCAAACTAGAGGCCCGGTGCACAGATTCGGCTCTCCGACATCCCCAAATGGGTGCCATATTGCGAGAGGGCATAGGCCGGATCAAGGGACCCCAGTGATGCACCATCAGGGCCAGGAAGGGACCTTGAGAGGGCTCCAGGGCATGTCTGGCCCATCTGGCCCAGTCCCGGTCCTCTGGACCCCAGCAGCAAGCTAACCTACCAGACAGAGCATCTGGTCAAACGGTTGGAGGGACAGTTAGCATATTAGGCTTTTATATAGAGAGCTTTTATATAGAGAGACTAGAGGCCCGGTACACAGGATTCGTGTACTGGTGGGGTGGATGGCCTGCAGGGATCTGCCTGCTGTGGAAGCTCCATTCATCCTGATCAGCCTAGCAGCGCTAACACTGTCGGAGTGCACTGACAACCAGGGGACAGCTCCTACATTGAGCGTCTGTCCCCTGGTGGTCAGTGAGCATCATAGCGACTGGTCATCATTCTGGTCATTCCACAGTTCAGTCACTGGGCTTTTATTATATAGGATGTGAACAAGCCTTGTTTTATTACTAAGAATAGGATATTTTGTGAGTTTAAGAATTGATTTCTTAAATGCTCATCTACTTAAAACATGTTTACTAAGGAAGGTCATGTGGTTCGGGGCTTAGGTATCAGCTCACCTGGACTTCTGGCTCAGCCACTGGACAGCAATGTGACCTGAGCCTTCCAAGCCTCAGTTTCCCCTTCTAGAAAGCAGGGCTGGGCATAGCTCTGACCTTGTTTCCTTTTCTGCAGAGCAGAGATACGGGAGGGCGGGGAAGCCCCTAGGGATGTGTGAGAACCAGGAAAAGGGTTGGTGTGGGGCCCACAGGGGAGCAGGGAGCTGGCTGTTGCAAGGACTTGGGCTTTTATCCTGGAGGCACCTGAAGGGTTCTGAGTGGGAAAATGGCCCGGGAAGTCTTTGTGCTAATGGTCCCGTTGGCTACAACATAGAAGACGGATGTGGTCAGGCAGGTGTACCCCCCTTCAGGGGTCGGAGATGGCGGTGGGAGGACTAGCTCAGTTGGAGTGGGTGTGGGTGTGGGTGTGAGGACTGACCAGGTAGGGTATGGATGGGAGGGAAGGCCACAGTCAGCCCATGTTCTCAGCTTGGGCCTTCAGTGGACAGTAGTACATGCAGGAGATCTAGGCTCAAAAAGGAAGATGGGCTCTTTTCTGAAATCCCGTAATAGTCACTGGGAGGAGTTGTGGTCTGAGCCCTCCGAGGAGGTCCTGAGGCCCTGAGGTGGCAAGCTTCAGGCTTAGAATCACTGACATTCAGACATTTGAGAGGACGAGCGGGAGGAAGCTCCATTCATCCTGTTTTTTATAAAAAACAAAACAAACCATATATATATATATATATAGTTTGTTTTGTTTTGTTTTAATTCTCACCCAAGTATATTTTTCCATTGACTTTTTAGAGAGAGTGGAAGAAAAGGGAAGACTGAGAGAAATATCAGTGTGAGAGACACATATCCATTGGTTGTCTCTTGCACATGCCCCAACCAGGGCCTTAGCCAGGGAGGAGCCTGCATCCTAGGTACGCCCTTGACTGGAATTGAACCCAAGATGCCCCATCCACAGGCTGACGCTTTATCCACTGAGACAATGCGGGTGGGGCTATATATATATATATATTATTGGTTTCAGAGAGGAAAAGTGACGGGGGAGGGAGAGAGAAACATCAATAAGAGAATCATTGATTGGCTGCCTCCTGCTTACACCACACTGGGGATTAAGCCCACAACTGGGGCATGTGCCCTGACCTGGAATTAAATCATGACCACCTGGCTCATAGGTCAACACTCAGCCACTAAGCCAGGCCAACTAGGTTCAGGTGCCAGTAAAAAATACTTGTATAAATAAAAAAATTGTATTGCCAGTTTAGTTCTCTTCAAGGTATTCTTTGAAACTATTGGGAAATTTGGTAATAATTTAGAAGTTAAAATTTGACAATTACCTTCTAAGATGTAATGGAACCCATTCTTTCTTTCAATCCTATCCCAGGGATATGATTCCTGATTTGAAAGAGAGAGAGAGAATCAGTGATGTTAGAGAAAAGCATCAGTTGGTTGTCTCTCATATGCACCCCCACTGGGGACTGAATGCCCAACCTAGGTACGTGCCTTGACTGGGAATTGAACCCACAGTCTTCCATGTACAGAATAATGACCCACCCAACTGAGCCACCCCAGTCTGGTCATGGAACCAATATTTAGAAAAGAAAACCTTATATTCCTCCTAAGATTTCTGCATATTGAAAGTCCAAAATACAGCTAAGTCCATGGGAATTGATGGAACATTATGATGACTTTGAGTGGGTTAAAGGAGATATGATGTATACAACATGCTCATCGCTGTGCCAGGCTGGCACTCACTCTTTTGTGGTTTCAGTCGACCTCATCCTGTTTTCTGTGTCATTGTTATGTATTTTCCCTAAAATAGCTCTAGGTTCATAAATTTTGCATCATTTCTCTGAAACATTGGCCCAAAAAATTGGGAGCAGAGAATTTAAAATTTTAGCATCCACTTAATATCTCACTGGTGTAAGCTTATAAATCCGACCATTATTGAAATCTTGATATGCATAATGATGATAAAAGAAGTAATTGGTCAATATATCAAGATTCTTTCTTTTTTTATCCTACTGGAAGATATTTTTCCATTGATTTTTAGAGAGAGGGAAAGACAGAGAGAAACATTGATATCAGAGAAACACATCGATTGGTTGCCTCCAGCACCCTCCAGGCCTGGGAGGAGTCTGCAACCAAAGTACATGCACTTGACTGGAACGGAACCAGGGACCCTTCAGTCTGCTTGTGGATACTATCAACTGAGCCAAACCAGCTAGGAGAAGACTCTTTCAATGTATATGTTATTTGCTGTGTTCTCAGTTCCGGTAACTACATCTATAAATTTGTTTCCAATTTTGTTTGACATCGTTTTAAATCTCATTATGCTTCCAGAAATGAAGACTATTACATTTATGAGACAGGTTCTATAAGAGAAATTGGTTGAGGTAGTTATGAAAGAATAACACCTTTAGGTGGGATTCTTTTTATTTTTGTTCTTTTCTTAGGGGCAGGAATAGAATATTAGTGACAAGCTATAATTATAAGAAATATTACTAATAACCATGCTCTGTTAACCATGATTGTTCTGTTTTGATTAGAAAAAGCACGTTCTAATCTGTTTGAGAGTTGTACGCCCTGGGGCATGGGAGCTCACAAGGGAATGCAGCTCCGAGAATAGCCTAGATCAGTGATGGGCAACCTTTTGATCTTGGTGTGTCAAACTTCGCCAAAAAAGTGAGCATAACTCGGGTAGCGTGTCACTTTGAGAAAAAAACATTATTTCGCAAATGTTTCATCCTCAGGAGCAGCAAATGTTTCATCCTCGGCATGCGGCCGCCTCACCGGCCGCGTGTTATCACAAATGGCTACGCGTGCCAGTGCTGACACGCGTGTCATAGGTTCGCCATCACTGGCCTAGATTAACGACCTTTGTTGCCTGTATGCTGGTCACTGAGGCACCCGCCCTCTGCCAACTCCAGCCCGCATTGCACGTAACCTGTAACCACTGTACCTTGCCTACTTTCCCATGCGTGTAATTTCTACTTTCCATGGAACCTGTGTCATTCTACCCAACATCAGCAGCTGGCTTATGGGAGAGTAGAGCAGATGTTTGTGGATGACCTGCTGCTCTCCCATTCTGCCCACATGAATGGAATGAACGCCATAGAGGAGCCAACCCAGTGTCTGCTCCATTCGATCAAGTAGTAACCAGCAGCCTGGACCCATTGGTTGTCCAGTGTCACTTTAAGTAATTTCATAACAGTTATTGGAACTGGATTATTAATAAAAATGCCAGTCAGTACTATTTTTCCATCTAACGTAAGTCCAAACATCTCATTTCCTTAACATTTTTAAAATTTATTTTAAATGAAGAATGAGTTTTTTAGTTAACCCAAGTAAAACCATTCCTACTTTAGAAATAACTAAAACACTTTTAGTACATTGGTTGACAGCCTAAATGTTTAAATTCTGTTCTGAGGATACCTGCATATTTGTTCTCTAAATGACTTTCTTGCATGTACTAATTTAATACTCCTTGCACAGAGAGCTATGTACAATATCTTTTTGATAAAATATTTTCCAGTCCGGCCAGTGTGGTTCAGTGATTGAGCATCAAACTATGAACCAGGAAATCAAGGTCGATACCTGGTCAGGGCACATTCCCGGGTTGGGGGGTCGATCCCCTTTATGGGGCATGCAGGAGGCAGCCTATCAATGATTCTTTCTCAGCATTGATGTTTCTATCTCTCCCTCCTCCTCCTTTCCCCTCTGAACTTAATAAATATATATTTTTAAAAGTAAGTAAATAAAGTATTTTCCAAATATACATCTTTACTTTGTTCATTTTTCTAATAAACTACACATGAATGAATGGTCTGTCAAATTGTTTTTTAGGCAGTTGCCTGGTGGAGTTCAGGTTTTCTAATGTATGAACTATTCACAGTTGATGATGAGAAGAATTTCGGAGCTGAGCTCTCTAGGTAAGACTCCACAAAAGAAAAGAAATATGTTGTTATCTAAAAGCAATGGATCAAATTTCTATAATTTGGCTGATGGAAAGCAATAATTTTTAGAAATGTGGATAGACAAAATTAAAATTAAGTGGTTAATGTTTATTTTTATTGATGTAGGATATATATATTTATAACCTTCATGTTTCTTTGTATTTTCTATGCCCAGATAGATGTTAAGTTTCATAGGAAGAGGGTCCTAATTTTTGTGTATTCCAAAGCAGTTAACATGGGGCGTGAGCCACTGGCAGAGCCGTTTAGAATGCAGGGCACAGGGCCGTTTGGAATGGGGGGTATGGAGACAGCGGAATGTGTGGTGCTGAGTCGGTGGGCGTGGAGTCGGTTGGGCGTGGAGTGGTGGAGTCGTGGAGTTGGTGGGTGCGAAGTCTGTGGGTGCGGATTCGGTGTGTGAAGAGTCGGTGTGTGAAGAGTCGGTGGACGTAGAGGCAGTGAACGTAGAGTCAAGTGAACTTAGAGTCGGTGAGCGCGGAGTTGGTGAGTGCAGAGCCTCTTCATATGGAAGAAGGGACTGTCCCTGCCTCCCCCTCGGGGCGGCTGTGAAGAGTGAATGTGCAAGGACAGAGGGCACCCAGTGCAGGGCTGGGGATGGGCAGAGAGACAGTGCCCAGGTGAATCCAGGGTGTGTGAGCCAGCCCTTCCTGCTGCCAGGCCTTGATCAGAACTGTGTCCACTGATGGGAGGTCCACGGCTTCCCTTCTGCCGAGAATCTTGGGTTCTGGCCCCTGCAGGGAAATGAACACGAGGTGGAAAAGCAGCTGCTACTGCCCACTCCCAGGCGCTAGAACCCATGAGTGGGGCCAGCCTTGGAGAACTGCCCACTGAGAGCAAAGGTCACATCCCATGTGTGCGTGTTCCCCAACTGTGAAGGCATTCAGGGGAGACTCAGCCCCCTAAGACACCGAGTGGTTCTGGGAGGGCTCCTGGGGCGGGAGCAGAAATGAGGGGGAAGAGCTGAATGGCTCCCCCATGTGTGCTGGGCACTGGGACAGGAGTAAGTCCAGCAGACTCCTCCCGTGAGGGGGCCTGTGAGGGACCCAGCATGTGTCCCACAGCCAGCATGTGTCTGACACCCAGAGGCCCACAATATTGTTAGTTGTGTCTTAGCCCTCATGTCCAGGAAACTGCTGAGAGCTGCCAAGAGCTGTTGGCTTTCCAAGAGAACGTGTGTGAACTGTTCAGATACGAACTGTGTGTTGAACAAAAGCTCACCCGAATAGCCATTTATTTCCAGCACCCAGATCAGTGGAGTGACTGTGGAATCGAGAGGCCTAGACTCAGCCCTGAAGCGCGGGATACACCCTTAGCCCAATTCCTTCCTTGTAAAGGAAACAGCTCAGCAAAGACCCATGCCTGGTGCAGTCGTCCAATAGACAAGGCTGTACATGTCAGACACTCTCTCTCCACGTGTACAACCGATTGGGGCACTTTTAGGGTTATGTTGTGCTCTTCTCTGACTTTCTCTTATTGGGTTGGGATTGCTGTCCACGCAGTGACCTGCTGACGCTGAAGAGTAGCTTGCTTAGCTCAGCAGCTTAAGTGAGCAACACTTAAGGTCCTCAAAACAGACAGGGCCTTCCTGGCGGGGGCCAGTGCCCAATTGCAGGCTCCATGCCCAGGGGTGGCCAGTGGGAGGCAGCTGACCAATGATTCTCTCATCATTGCTGTTTCTATCTCTCCCTCTACCTTCCTCTCTGAGATCAATCTATATATATAAAAACCAAGGTGACCAGACTACTGACTGGTCATTAGCTATGACACACACTGACCCCCAGAGGGCAGATGCTCAACACAGGAGCTGCCGAGCTGCAGTCACTTAGTAGTGGGCTTCTCGGGTGACGCGGGCCCCACTGGTGCACAAATTCGTGCCCTGGTCCTCTAGTATGTATATGTATACTTAAACAAACAAACAAACAAACAAAACAACAGATAGGGCCTGACTGCTGTGTTGCTTTTCTGTAACAACGGGTGTCTGTGAGTGACTATTGCAAAAAGGGTCTCAGCTGGTGTATAGGATGTTGTTTAAGCTGTGCTTTAGGAGTCTCTACAGCCTTTGCAAGACATGTTAAACCTGCTAAGGGGCTGCAGAGCTGCCATTCATCATATTACTTGCTTGAAAGCCCTGTGCTGTACGCCACTGTGTTCAGACACCACTCAGAGACGTTGGGCGTCTTCATCACCTAGGCCACTGGGTCATCGTGTTTTTAGTGGCTCTAGGTCTCCCAGCTGGGCCCTGTGTTGGAGTCACTTCTGTGCAGCGATGTTTTTGGAAGTGAGCAGGTGCATGCAGGCCCTTCATCCTGGGGAATGAGGGTGGGTACATGGGGGAGGAGCCTGTTCAGAGGATGGCATGGGGGCATCCTCACCACTCCCCTCTTCTTGCACTAGGATCGTGGACACATCCCCCAGCAGTTCCTTGAGGAGCTGCTGGGGGACAGCATGGCCCTCGAGGCTGAACAGCTCTCCAGGATGAACCAACCCGCCCACCTGAGCTGGGAGATGGAGCAGCTTTCAGAAGGTGGGTAGCACCCCCTGCTACCTGGGAGCCAGGCTGGTTGCGAGTTCTCCCTCATCCAGTAAGCTGAGCCCTTGGCTCTGAATCTCATGTGTGAGCCCATCCTCACCCCAAGTGAATAGGGTTTTATTCAAGGGCCATTTAGAACTGTTTCATTGCAATTCTACCCAAGGGGAACATGAAGGGTCTGGCAGCCTTGAAGTCAGGACCTGAACTACAAAGTAAGTTGCCAGATTTCTCAGATCCCATGCGGACAGTCCCAGGAGCTTCCAGATGACAGCACGCTGACACCCAGGGGATGTCTTTGATCTGTCATGGGGGTTTGAAAACTCTGCATGGCAGGAGCCTTCCCCAGAGGTCACAAACCTCCAGTATCACTAACCCTGGGCATGATTTCCTCCGTTCTTCTCATAATCGGGCAGATGGGTGCATTCTGTTCTCTGTCTCCCTGGGCAGGGGCTGCTAAGTGTCTCCTTCTCACTCCCTCTTGTGCGTGCCCCCTCACAGCCCCCAGAGGAGGTGTGGGGTTGACCAGGGGAAGATGGGTGGCGAGGCAGGCAGTGCACCGGCAAACAAGTAGCCAGTTCCTGTGCTCAGCATCATCACATGTGCACCTGAGTGCAGGAGGGCCTTGGGCTGGTTTTGTGGGTGGGGGAGGTGCTGCTTTTCCAATTCTGATCCACATTCCTAAGCATCATGGGGAGGCTGTTGAAAGCAGCTGGGTATTCCTTCTCTTCAAGGATTGCCATCGTTTCCAAAACTAAAATCATTTCATTGAACTCTGAATCTGTGTGAGAAGTCAGTTCTTTCTGTGGTTTGGTGTCTCAGCACTCCTGTACCAAGGGTGGGCAAATCAGAGATCCCTGCTTTGGGAGTTCAGGTTCATGGGGAGGACACTACCTCCTGATGGAAGGCAGGAGTGGTGCCGGCTGGCAGGGACCTCTCAGACCTAATGTTTCTGTGAGAGACCAGGGAGGCTGGGGGATTGGCCAGCCTCCCTGACTCAGGCACTCTGTGTAGTTTGTGAGCTCTTTCAGGTGGCTTCTTGAGTCAGAAAGGCCTGGCTTCAAGTCCTGGCTTCTCCACCTGTTAGCCAGGTGACCTCTTTTAAACCTCAGTTTTCTTATCTGCAAAATGGGAGTAGTGAAGCTGCTTCGCAGGATTCCTAGGCGTATCTCATGAGAGGAGACAGTGAAGCGTTAGGTTGTGCCTGGCCCCCGGGGCAGCAACAAAGGATGGCTGTCCTCATCGTCCTTGTTGAATTAAAAGATCCCCATTGCTCTGGTTGTTGGGGTGCTTGTGAGCACAGCACCCAGTAGAGAACCATCGGTTGTTTTCCCAATAAACTGTTGTGTCACCTCAAAAGCCTCGGGGGCGCTGGCCTCAGGGAAGAGGAAATGAGGCTGGTCATGAGCTCCATTGCTGCACTTGGAGGTCCCTCACAATCATTTCCCAGGAGCACAGAGCCGAGGTGTGAGGCACTGAGCGAGTCAGGAGGGGGGCGGGGTGAGTTGCAGGACAGTGGGGACGCATCTAATGCCACAGAACCATCGCTGAAAAATACCCAAATCGGTAAAACCCGTGTTGTATATATTTCACCCCAATCTTCTTACATATGTATTTTTTAATTGATTTCAGAAAGGGAGAGGGAGGGAGAGAGAGAAACATCAAATATGAACGAGAGTCATTGATTGGCTGCCTCCTGCATGCCCCATACTAGGCATGGAGCCTGTAACCCGGGCATATGCCCTGACCTTGAATTGAACCATGACCTCCTGGTTCATAGGTTGGCACTCTACCACCCAGACCCCCACCACTCTGAGGGCTGGCACAGAAAACGAACGCCATCTCTTTGCCATCTCTGTTAGTCTCTGAAATCCTTGACTTGAGGATCAGGTTAGAACTTGGTAAAAAGTGGTTCCAGCACTTTTGCCATCTTGAGGATTTGCATTGGCCTCTCCACCGTCACCTTCTTTCTTCTTAAGCTCTGGGTTGCTTCCCTACCAGGCCCCAGCTGAGGCAGCAGAGGGGCCATAACCGCCTGAGGAGCCCTCAGGTGCCGACAGCAACAGCACCCTGTGAACAATGGAGGGCACCCAGCCGACCATCCCAGGCCCCTCAGACCTAGGGCTCTGGGTGATGGTTGTCTCGGGGCCGGAGGCAGAGAGTGGAAGCCGAGGCCCTGGAATCTGGGCTCTGACTGGACTTTGCTCTTTAGCCTCCAACCATACCATACAGTTGAAAAATGAAACACAGACCCTCGAGGGCATGGCCCAGGAGTTGCGGGGTGGCTCTGTGGCCCTGCAGGAGAGGAGCGTCAAGTCCCCGGAGCTACAGGAGGAGAACCAGATGCTCCGGAAGCAGGTAACCGTGGGTGGTGTCTGGAACATACGGGTAAGCAGGTGGCCAGGTGGAGCACGCAGGTGTCGGTGAGGATGCGCAGCTGGGAGAAACGCGGAATGCAGGGCAGCCACAGTAGCGGGACACGAGTCCTCATGGAGCAGTGTCCTTAGGCAGCATGATGTGTCCCTGCAGCAGAGTGAGCGGACACTATGGACGTCTGTGTGCCCCATTGCCTTCATCTTCACCTGTGACATGGGGTTACTGATGTGCCTCGTGTAGGTGGTATGAGGATCATATGAGTTAGTGTGGGTAAAGGGTCCCAGCACATAGTAAGTGCTCACGGAAAGGATAACAGTGCCCTGTTAGACAGCACAGGGCGGGCCTGGGAGGGAAGCAGTGGTGGAAGCCACGTAGGTGTGTGTAGGACCTCGGAGGGGCCGCTTCACGGCTGGGTCTTGGCCCTGCAGATGGAGGAGTTGCAGTTGCAGCTACAGCTGGAAAAGGGCCACAGCCAGGAGTGGGAGACCCTCACTGAGGAGCTCGTGAACGAACTAGAGCAGCTGCTTAACGAAGTTGGCACCCTGAAGGCGGACAGAGCCCTGCAGGTAGGCGCCCCCTGGCACCCCTGCCTGCAAGGGGGAGCGTCCAGGATCACAGCCCTGTCCTGGTCATTGATCAGTGATTCCTGGGAGACCAGTTTCCTCACCCACCTGCAGCTCAGAGCAGCAATCCTCAGCTGCAGCAGGGGGATGGGGACAGGTATCACCTCCCAGGGACACTGGCCATCTTGTGTTTGATTGACAGGACTTGGGGGAAGAGAGGGGAGGTGCTCCTGGCTGTGGTGCAGTGAGGCCAGGAATGCTGCTAAATGTCCTGCAGCCCCTGGGACAAACAAGGACCCCGCTCCATATGTCCAGGGTCCCCCTGAGAACCCTGGCACACCTCCAGGGCGGATCCGCCTGGCACTACAACAAGTGCTATGGAAGGCAGCCCAGCGCTGGGGCAGTGGCTCAGTGACGCCACCCAGCGTCCAGGCTTCCCTCTTCCTGCTCTGCCAGCCTTGGCAGTGACTGTTGTACCTCCCCAAGTGGGCAGGAAGGTTTTTCCTTGAGAAAAGGCCTGTGAAAGTGTTCTGTGGGGTGACACGTTTGGTCTTTGCTTTAAAGTTCGCTCCACGAAACGGACTTTGACACGGGCTGGGTCTTTGGCTCTGCAGATGGCAGAGTTGCAGATGCAACTCCAGATCGAAAAGGACAATGGCCAGAACTTGGAGGCCATCAATAAAGAGCTGTTGAAAGATCTAAAGCAGGTGCTCGACGCTGTAGTCACCCTGAAGATGGAGGCCTCACAGGTAGGCCCTCCAGAGCACATGCCTCCCCTGGTAACCCTCGCTGCAAGGGGGGGCGTCCAGGATCACAGCTGTGTCCTGGTCATTGATCAGTGATCCCTGCGTGACTGGTTTCCTCATTCAGCTGCAGCTCAGACCAGCATTTCTCAGCCGTGGCAAGGGGATAGGGACAGGTGTTGCCTCCCAGGAACACTGGCCATCTTGGTTTTGATTGGCAGGATTTGGGAGAGGGGAAGGGAGGTGCTCCTGGCTGTGTTGGGTGGATGGTTGTTGTGTAAATATCTGGGTAAATTGGTTGGTACTGTTGTTCAGATATTCTATATCCTTACTAATTATCTATTCCTCTCTTTTTCAATAGGCTTTTCAAAGTAGTCAGAGAGGGCACCCAATGAGTTTATGCAGAGAAAGGGCTCAAGTTTCCCAAAGAAGGTCACGTGTATGGAAGGGGGCACAGGTCTCAGTGTAGCACCTTGTGATAGTCCGTCTATGCTTTGGGCCCTTCCCAGCACAGTTCCTTAAGTGCTGGTAGAATTGTCTTCAGCACAGCTGGGTTTTCCCTGCCCTGAGGTTCCCTGCTATTTTGGTGCCTTCAACTTGCCCTGCTCTTGGCCCCTCACTGCTTTTGGGGGTGCGGGGATGCAGAGTCTGTGACTCCCAGGACCTGCACCCGGTGAGGCATCATCACCTTTTCCATCCCGGCAGGTGGATCCTTCCTCCAAGAACCAGCAGGAGGCCAAGGACAGGGAGCTGGAGGAGCCGTACGAGCTGCTGGAGCAGCTGATTGAAGCCCATGAGGCCCTGCTGCAGGACCACGGGAGCCTGGGGGCGCTCCATGAGCACCTGTGTGGGCAGTACCAGGCCCTCATGGAGGAGCACAGCCGCCACAAGACCCTGCTGCATGGTTCTCTAGCAATGGAGAGCAAGGCGTTCAGACTCAGGTGGGTGCCGGCAACTGTTGGGGTGACTAGCGAGCTCTGCAGGCCTTATCCTTCAGGCCCTAGACGGGTAATGTGCTAATGAGTCCAACCAGACATCCTCCCGGATGTCCTGACAAAGCCGGGGCCTGAGCAAAGCCGCCGGGGTCCCGGGTGCCTGCAGCTGCCCAGAGGGATGGAAACCAGGGTTCTGGGCTCCTGCGGCTCGCTGGGGGAGGGAAGCCTGGATCCTGGGTGCGGTAGCTGAGGCAAAGACTTTTAGGGGCATTCAGGCAGGCAGGGGAGGAGATAGGGGCAATCAGACCAGCCAGGGAGCAGTTAGGGGCAATAAGGCAAGCAGGCAGAGGTGGTTAGGGACAATCAGGCAGGCAGGCAGAGGTGATTAGGGGCAATCAGGCAGACATGCAGAGTGTTTAGGGGCGATCAGGCAGGGAGGAGGGGAGCGGTTAGGAGCCAGCAGTCCTGGATTGCGAGAGGGATGTCCGAGGGGTCTGAGATTGGAGAGGTTCCAGGCTGGGCTGAGGGACCCCTCCGCCTCCTCCCCCTTCACAAATTTCGTGCACCGGGCCTCTAGTGATATACTTAATGTCTGCTCACATATGGAAGGTTTGTGCAAGTGGAATCTGACTGGCTCTGAAGGAGGAGTTCATTGTCGTTCTGCCGGTAGCTCCTTGCTTAGTAGACCTCCTGTGTTACTCGGTGGTTTTGCTGGTTACACAGAGAGCTGGAGCCCTTGGTGTGTCTGCAGCAGGGCTGCAGGGTGGGAGGTGGAGGTGTCTGGAGCCCATGCTGCTGACTCTGTGTTCATTTCACTTGACGCCTGCCTGGCACCCTCACTGCTTTTTTCCCAGCACACATTTCCTGGGTGTCAAGCCTCATCCCAGAGACTCAGTGGGGAGTGAGACTCACAGTTTCTGCCTTGCAGTAGGGTGGTTACCAACGTTTGGAATGTGCTTGATCCGTGTGTTTTCCAAGACACAACGGGGAAGCAGGAGTTGGGAACCCTAATGGTCCATGCCCTATTTGTCAACCCTGGATGACTTTTTCCAGAATCGTTAACCTGGATGAGAAAGATCACTGTCCTGAAAGCCAGGCAGATCCCCCACCCCCACTTGCCACTCCCCATGTCGGGGCAGCCTCCACCTGTGGCTAAAGGCCACAGGACGCTTGTCTTTCAGCAACTGTCACTGCAGGTTTCCAAGTCTGAGTCCCCCCAAGTCTTGGCTCCAGGTAGATGGTACTAGTACAGCTGATGGGAGTGGTAGAGTGGAGGCGGAGGGATGCAGACAGAGGCTGCAAAACCTGGAACCCTGGGTGGTCTCTGTCAGCCTGTCTCTGGATGTGGAAAAGTCAGGAAGGTGGTCTGGATACGGATTTGTCTGTGTGGGATGAGTGAATGGGGATGACTCACGAGGAGCTGCCGAGTCACCCTGAACCGGGGAAGTTCCAGCAGGTGGGAGGGACAGCCAGGGGCTGGTCAGGGACTCCCCCTTGTTCTCTGCAGCCCTCCAGAGAGGCTGTGCGGGACCCTATAAACACTGAGGCAGGGAGAAAATAAAAGCCTTGAGCTGAGGGGGATCTGAGGAAGAGGGTAAAGGCTGGACTGGGGTGCCTGGAGGAGCAGGGTGTGAGTTTGCACGTGCCTGTATGCCACTGGCCCCTGGCAGCTGCTGGGGCCCCAGCAGGCAAGCCTCTGGCCCCCATGCTACCTGGCTCAGCACAGGGAGACTCTGTTCATGAGGTGGGCGGAGGGCTCATCTGGCCCTGGTGAGGGGGGGGGTTAGCTGTCACGTGGGTAGAATTCCCTGAATATGTGCTAGTTTCTTTGAGATGTGCGAGTTCAGAAAACAGTGTTGGTGTTCCCAACTGGCTAACAGAGAGAGGCTGCTGAGACTGGGACTCGAAGGGACCCTGGAGAAGGGTCGTGTGGGAGGAGGGACACTCGGCTCCCGGGCTAGAGGAGACCCGTGTCCATCCCCGCCTCCCTCAGCTCTGCAGAGAGAAGCCGCTCACAGAGGCTGTGCAGTCTCCTGTCTGTGGGTGCCCAGCGGGTGTGTTTCCCTCCTCAGGGAACAGGACCAGCTCCAGCACAAGACAGCATTGCAGGAGCTGAGGAACCTCCTGAGCACCGAGAGGGAGGCTCTGAAACGGGAGCAGGAGTTGAACGCCCTGGCTGCTCAAGAGAAGCAGAGGCTGCAGCAGGAGGTCCATAGGTAACCGCCTCCGCCCCTGCTGTGGCATCTGCCAGGTTTCATTCAGAGCAGCTCACTCAGCACCCACTGAGCTAAGCTCAAGCGAGTCTCCTGGTGATGGTGTATCTTTCCCATCCCTGTCATGGTCACAGCTGGACGGTCACAAGGTAAAGGCACGCCAGCTGGCTGGATGGAAGGATAGCAACACTGGGATGCTGCATTGTCTAGACTTGGATGGCCTCCCCTCCCACCTTGATGATGGTGAGGACGGTATCGGGCATGGGCCCCTTCATCCTCTAACAGCAGCCATCCCGTGAGGGAGAGACGCTCGGTCCTCGGCATTCATGCATTCCCTACTGGTGAATTCACCTCCTCGCTGAAATGCACTTGAACCCTCAAATCGGTAGCCGTGGCCTTTCATGGACCAGTCCAGACTGTGAGATACAGGAGTCGCCTGATGGGCACGTTTGCAGATGAAGTTGAACAAGACCTTTGGCTCCTGCCTTGTTTCAGCTCTCACACTGCAAACCAGTGTCCCTTCAGTGGTCCATTGAGTGCCATGGAGTTCTATTTCTGTGCTTTTTGGTGGTGACATCGCTGTTTGAAATGGCCCCCAAATGGAGTGCTGAAGTGCTGTCTAGTGTCCCCAAGTGCAAGGCTGCGCTGGGCCTCACGGGGAATAAAGCAGCGGCACATGAGGCTCATTTTGGGCCCGAATGTGGTGCTCTTGGCTGTGAGTATATTACACAAGCGTCTTGACGACTTGATTCGTTGACAAAAATGTGGCCAGAGACTCGCAGGAACCAGCGGGGACAGTTTCAGTATCCACTAAATGAGTGTTCTCGGTGGCTTGATAGGACATTATACCGTGAATCATGAGAATTGACTGCACTATTGTTATTCCTTTTCTTAAAAAAAAACAAAAACATATGAGGAAAGAGGCTCAGAGAGATTAAGTAACTTGTTCAAGTTCATGCTCCTAGTCAGTGGCCCCGTCAGGATTCAAATCCAGGTCTTGTCTCAACCCAGAGGCATGACCATATGAAGCCTTCCTTCCCACAGCCTTGTTTTAACATGTATCGGGGCTACAAGCTCAGGTGCCTCCAGTGGCCAGGCAGGTCCAGCAGGTGGGGAAGGAGTGTCAGCATGAGAGCAGACCCTCGTGGAGAATACACACCCTCTGAGGGCTGTGAGCTGAGAGTCAAGCCTGGGATGCCAGGTCATTCTTTAATAATTTTTCTTTTTTTAATCCTTACCCCAGGATAAGTTTTCCATTGACTTTTAGGGAGAGTTAAAGGGAGGGAAGGAGAGGGGGAGAGAGAGAGAGAGAAACATCGATGTGAGAGTGTCACATCTCTTGGATATCTACAGCACACAACCCAAGTACACTGGGGAACAAACCCGCAACCCAGGTGTGTTCCCTGGACTGAGACTTGAACCCATGACCCTTCTGTACATGGGCTGATGCTGGAACGGCTGAGCCACACCTGCCAGGGCCTCTTGTTTATGCTTTCTCCCCACCCTCTGAGAAGCTAGATATTTTAATGTTGATGTGAAACTTAAAATTTTTAAAATATTGATGAACTAATTAATGTAAATTGAAAAAGACAGGTGATGTGGGCCAAACAGGGCACATCTGTGTTCAAATTGAGTCCATGAACCTATGGTCATGTGAGTGTTCTGGTATAAATCTTTCCCTGGAATCCAGTCGGGCAGTTATGATGACGAAGACGATGATGATGATGATGATTTCAGTGGATTTACATAACCCTCAGAATCTCATATTTTACTTGTCTCAGGAGTTGAAATGAGAAAGGGACTTGGAATTGGGTAGAAGAGCTGGGCATATTTTTATAGATATAGAACAAAACCGTTCTGATTCCACGTATTTCAAAGGCATTTCAGCCGAAGAACCCTTTGTTCCAAGTCGGCAGGTGTGCCCAAGCCTCCATGGGAAGGACTCTCACAGGGTGCTCTGTTGAAGTGGTGTCCGAGCTTACCTGTCCTGCCTCCCCCAGCCCACGGTGGACAGCTGGGCTAGCCTCCTAGGACCCCAATGGACACAGTTTGAAAACCGCTGATTTGGTTCAATCCTCATTTACACACGGGAAAAACGGAGACCCAGAGAGGTTGTGGTTTTGATTAAGGTGCACACCGGGGACGGAGGCTGGGAGTGCTCCTCAGCTTTGTTCCTGTGGCTGTCCACCCCCAGAGTCCAGTTTTGGAACCGGCTGGTGGAGGGGGAGCAGAAGGAGCTGCGCAGTAAGAGCAAAGACATGCAGGCGTCCCTGGAGCAGCTGCAACAAGACGTGAGGCTCTGGCAGACCCGCTACGAAGGGGCCCAGGAGGACCTGCAGAGGGTGGAAGGCTCCCTGAGGAAGCTCCACAGCCACTGCGAGGTGAGGCCCGGGCTGGTGGGCTCAGGACACCGGGCTTGTGCCCTGGGCGACAGCCTTGGCTCAGCCAGGTCGGAATGGGTCCTCACTGGCGTCTGTGCTCAAAGACTGTGTGTGAATGTCACACTGAGGCCGAGAGGAAGCCAGGGGCAATTAAAGGGGACAAACCTCATGACTGGTGGGGTTGCGTTAGAAACACCTTTCACCTGACCTTTGGTTTTTGCAGGGTCGGGGTGGTGCATGGAAACAGCCAAGTACTGTTTTATTTCCAGACCCTCAGCTGAGCACTTTGCTCTGTGCTCCCCTCGTGTCCTCTCATTTAATCCTTGCAATGATGTTGTGAGCTGGCGTACCCATCCTCGTCCCTCTGAAGTAGTGGGTTGCAACCCAGTTTGTCTGAAGCCAAAAGTTGCTATTCTAGAACAGGAGCAGACCAACCTCAGCCCAAAATTCATTTCCAGCCCCTCCCCCGTGTGTTTCTCTGTCTGTGAAAAAAGAATATTTTAAATATGTGTGTGTGTGTGTGTGTATATATATATATATATATATATATATATATATATAAAATTTTATTGATATCAGCGAGAGGAAGGTAGAGGGCGAGAGGGATGGAAACATCCATAATGAGAGAGAATCACTGATGGGCTGCCTCCTGCAGACCCCTACTGGGGATCAACCCCACAACCTGGGCAGGTCCTTGACCGAGCATCTCACCAGGGACCTCATGGTGCCTGGGAGGATCCTCCACCAACTCAGCCACACAGTCGGGCAGCTTATTAATAAGATGTTCTACATTGTTTTTTAACATTGTGATTAAGGCCTCAGAATCTGTTGTCTATTTTGCACTTGCGGCACATCTCCGCTCAGACAGGCTGGGTTTTCAGTGCTCGGTGGCCACAGGAGGGCCGTGGTTGGCTGATTGGACGGTGCACTTGGTTGTCCCCATGTCATTGGCTGTGTTGGTCATTCCCACTGGCGTAGATCATAGCGCAGTGGCCTCTTTGAGCACGTGGCCTGTTTCTTCTTTGGGGAACAGATTCCCAGCAGTGGAATCACAGGGGCGCATGGTGTGGGAGACATTGTTGCCCTGTGTTTTAGATGCTGTCCTCTGAGAAAGAGAACTTAGAAGAAGCACAAGATAACCTGAGAAGCCAGATTGAGACACTGACGGACAGGAACAGGAAGCTTCTAACAGAGAATGAGGACCAGGCTCGGCTCATGTAAGTGGTGTGGGCTGACCTGTCAACAAAGGGGTCCTGGCTTCCAGCTCCACGCCTAGGCCTTGGCCTTCTGGGCAGAGGCGCGGGCACACTGGTGTCCCAAGGACAAGGGACAGACCATCTTCCCAGTGCATCCTCCTCTCGTTTTCCTGGAATGGTCCTCGATTTCTGTAAGAGGGGTGGTTGGCTTTTCAAAGATACTGCCCACTGCCAGACGGTTCTTCTTCCGCTTTTGAATTTCAGTTCAATTTAAAAACTATGACAGCGATAAAGAGAGGTACCTAGGGGAGGAATTCAGATGGTGGGCTGAGCCGTTTCTGTGTGTTTTCCCTTAACAGGCTGGAGAGAGGGTCGTTGGTGCACCGTGGTTGTCCTCCCTCTGCCAACAGGACACTTTCCTGGCTTTGGCATAGGCCCTGCGAGGTGCACAGAGCCAGTGACCTGGTGGCCAGGAACTAGTAGGCATGATGGGATGTGAGCAGAGCTGTGTGCACAGCAGACAGATGTTGAGGAGCTTCATAGAAGCCTGGAAGGAAGCATGGTAGTGGGAGTTGGGGTGCTGCTGCTGACCCGGATGGGGACAGGGCTGGCCAGTGGGGGGACGTGAAGGTGGAGCAGCGGTGGCCTGGGTGCAGGGAAGATGCAGGCAGTGGCAGGAGGGAAGGGGGCAGCAGGTGACGCCCAGCTGTGGAAGGCGTCCATGCCCGGCTAAGGAGTCGGGTTCACAGGGAAGTGAGTGTTGATGGGAAGCTGGCCTATAGGCCCAGGAGCTGCCAGAAAGGAGGGCAGGAGGAAGAGCCTTGGTGATGGAAGCCTTGTGGTTGGAAGTCAGGTAACCCGAGATGCATCTTGTGGGTCCAGGGTGGTCTTCCCCCCTCAGTGCCATGCTGCTGGACTGTCCTTCCTTGAGGTCGGGAATGACTGGCCATGTGGGACAGAGAGACATGGTCACAGTGACCACGGGGGCACTGTCCCAGCTCTCCGGGGTCACGGTGCTGCTTTACTATTCTCTCAGATTCTTCTGCTCATCTACAGGTGGTTGGCCACCTACCCAGGATGTTTACATGGAAAGCCACACTGTAGTTTTGGGGTAGAAATGACTGTGGCCTGAAGTTGGCTCTCTGTAATGCAGCGGGTAAAAATGACCAGCAGAGGTTGGGCAGGTGCCAGCTAGAAGCATCGGGGCCTGGTGCCCAATGGTTTTTCATTAGACAGTGTCTGCAGGAGGCCAGGGAGTTGTCAGAATTGCTGAGCCTGCTCTGAGCAGAGTGTTCCCCAGTCCTGGGAGGGTAGTGCTGCTGCCCTGCGTGAGTTTGTGCGCCTAGGGGTGGAGGGTTGGTCAGAGCCCTATGGGAAACGCTCTAGCATAAGGCCAAGCAGCACGGCTGTGGGAAGAGAAGACCACAGACTAGAAGAACAGTGCCAAGGGCGCTGGGAGCAGAGCAGGGTGGTCCAGTGGTTTGAGAGCCATCACTTCTCACGGGATGCTTACTTCACGGTGAACTCGCAGAAATTTCCTCGTGCTGACGGAGTCTGAGCAGATGCCTCGATCCAAAGGACTCACTTTCTAGCGAGGAAACCAGGGTCTGAGCTGTCAAGGACCACAGTTTCCGACCCTGAGTTTCACATGGGTCAGGGCTTGCTCTCCTCAGTTGACGTTCAGCCTGATCCCCGGTGCTTCGGGTCTCCTCACCTGTTAGGGTGCCCGGACCCACGTCACATGCTTCCATCCTCACAGTCCCGACTCCGCGATCATAAAGGCCATGAGCACCGTGATGTCCGAGTCCCAGGAAAATGCCGGTCCTTCTGGGCCAGGTCCCAGGCTGGGCCGATGAGGCAATTTGCGTGTTTTATTTTAAAAACCAGATTGTTTGTTTTTCTCCTCTATTTACAGAGAAAAAGTAAATTTCTCACCAACAGTAAAAGTGGAGGAGGAGGGAACCTTAGTCAGTTCCTGCGAGTCCCAGGCTCCGGTTCACAAGAAGTGAGTTGATTTAATGGCAGTAACTTAAGCCCAGAACAGAGAGCTTGCCCTTTCCCGAGTGGGGAAAGCTGTGGCCATCTAGATCCAGGACCCGTTTGTTGGCCCGCACCTTCCCCTCTATGGCAGGTCCAGAGTGGGCTCTGTGTGAATTCACTGCAAGTTGTGTTCTATCCCCTGCGCCCCACATACGAAGATCATGGTGCTAGCGAAGAGCTCCATCCTTCTGAACCCCAAATTAATAGCCACTTGCCCGGCTGGAGGGACAGTGAGGTTGGCAGTGTCCTAAACCTCTACTTCTAATAGGAAAAAGCGCTGGATGCGAGCCAGAGCAATCGTCAAATTCTTCAAACGCAAAAACAGCAATTCTAGAAAACCAGCCAAGCCGACCCCCGACAGTCCTCCCGAGCCCGTGGAGGCCACGCCATCGTGCTCGAAGTGGTTGGAAGAGCGAGACAGCCACAGTGCGGCTGTGGGAAAAGGTAGGAGGGCTGACTTGGCCGCAGGCGGGAAATGAAGGGGAGGGCCTCGGGTCTCCTTCGTGGACAGGGCAGCTCCAACCAGATGGCGTGCTGGGTGTGCACACGTGTGTAGGAGCCTGAAGGGGGTGTGCACCCGCCTTAGATATGTGAACAACCAGGTAGAAAATATAAGCCCACGTCAGTGTTGGGGCAGTTTCATCCCAGAACAATTTAGTTCCTTTAGCATGAGACCGTCACCCTTTACATACAGGTGGTGGGTCCTGGAATGTTCATAGCAGATCTCCATACAGTCACCACAGAGAGGGCTCAAGAGTGTATGTTTTTGGGGTTCCTTGTATCTTCCAGGCCTAGGATAAGCCACTTCTGGAGGGAGATCCCAGTGCATTTAACATGTAGTGGACATGTGCAAGTTCTTCAGCAAGGTCTCGGGGGCTCTGATCTTTCTGACCCTCTGAATAGCAGGTGCGGTTCTCTTCTCCCACCTTCCTGGCCTTGAGTCCGCCCACCAGAGGGCGCTGTACCAGTCAAATTAGGGCTGTCAATGGGCGTGAACTAGAGGTTCCACAATGGATTTCTAGTTGCATGTGCTGCATGTGTTTCATCAGATCTGAGAGCTGTCAGAAGCTGCACGAATATGTGTCCATAAAAAGAAATGAATGGGTGTTGGCAGTGATGATTTTGTCAGAATTGCCACTTAGCTGACAGTGACTGTGAGAGATGCTTGAAGCTGCATCCTGATTTCAGAGATGTGAGGTTTAGGGGTGAAAATGTGCATCTTGCACATTTGATTAAACAAAGCCCTCATCTTAAATGTGGCTTTTTTTAAATTCACTTTTAAATATCATTGTGTACATTATTTACCTGTAAACCTGCCAAGCATGCCCCCTGAGAAAGCTAAAGGTTATGAAGGACACTAGGGCTTTCTGGGGACCAGGGCCGTGCCTGAGACTCGTGTGCTCTCAGAGGCGGGCGTTACAGCACCTGACAGGACCCAGGGCCTCTGACAAGCCGCCTTCTGAGTGTGACGTGTGCACAAGCCTCTTTGGGTGGCATTCAACACTTCAAGTCCTGGTGTGGCACTCAAGATGCAAAAGTGAAGTGTGAACACGCATGCCCACTGTGTGGGGTCTGATGCGTGCATTCCCATTCTTTACAGCAGGTGAAATGCTCACGTGCAGGTAAATGATAATAAAGCTTGCTAACATTTGTTTTATCTAGAGGGGTTCTGTTGCATCAGGGTTTCATACAGGCTCCTTAAATGTTGTGACATTTATCACCTCAACTTGTGTTAAATTGACTTAATGGATATAATTAGCCTAATTGAGTTAGCAAACCTTTCAGAGAAAAAATGCTTGACTGATCCAAACGGTGGTTTGGCCCCATGAATGCGCGGTCAGTGGTAAATATTAGTAACGGCAGCCGTGCAATGGTGCTTCCTGGGCTCAGCAGCCTTTAGGTAGTTGACCTGCTTTATCTATCGCCTTTAGGTGTAACTGCCAGGTGAGGTAGGCATGATTCCTATCCCCTTTTCAGAGCTGGGAAAGGGAGGTTTGACAGGGTTAAGCACTGGCCCAGAGAATAAGTGGTGGAGCTGGGTTTCAAACCCAGGTCTGAGGGATTATGGGGCTTGAACTTTAACCCCTGTGAGCACTGCCTGCACTTCAAGCTGCTTTGGTCCCTGAAGATGCTGAACCGGCCTGGGCCCCTGCATTGAGTAGTCAGTCCTTCTCCTGTGGTGTGAGCTGTGGTCAGCAGGTGGCGCTGTGAGGAAAGAAGTAACAGAGGTTCCTCTATGGGACTTGAATCCTCAATCAGAAATCATCGGGTAAATCAGTTATGTTCACGTCCATGTACATGACATGCTCAGTAAGTTAGACCAATTGTCTGCTCTGATAAGACTATAATTTAAAGGTCATGAAGGGTAGGTTTAGAGTAGAGGATGTGTAGGGATCTAAACAGGAATATTTTTTTCAAAATATATTTTTTATTGATTTCAGAGAGGAAGGAAGAGGGGGAGAGAGAGAGAAACATCAATAATGAGAAAGAACTATTGGTTGGCTGCCTCCTGCACTCCCCGTCCTGGGGTTTGAGCTGCATCGCAGGCATGTGCCCTTGGCCGAAATGAAACCTGGGACCCTGTAGTCCACAGGTCTATGCTCTGTCCACGGAACGAAACCAGCTAGGGCTAAATAGGAATAATTCTTGATGTTGAGGGTGTTTGGGCATCCAAAAGAGGTAGAGCCTTATCTGTTTTGGCAGAGGTAGGTACTCTCATTATTTTCAAACTTATCCTCTATAAGAGGTTATGTTAGATGTATAAGAATTATTAGCGAGCCCTGGCCAGTTTTAGCTCAGTGGTTAGAGCGTCGGCCCACGGAACAAAGGGGCACAGGTTTGAATCCTGGTCAAGGACATGTACCTCGGTTGCAGGTTTGATCCCAGGCCCCAGTTGGGATTCATGTGAGAAGCAACCAGTGGATGTGTCTCTCTCACATGGATGTTTCTCTCTCTGTGTCTCTCGCTCTCTCTCTTTCTCTGTCTCTCTCTCTCCTCCCGCCTCTTCCACATTCTCTCTAAAGATCAATGGAAAAAATATCCTCCAGTGAGGATTTAAGAAAAAATTATTAGTGAATAGTGGAGGTAGACAATTTTACTACAGAAACATACCATGAAGTGTTCCAAGCTCTTTGAAGAGGAGCAGGAGTTAGTTGTGTGTGAGCCAAGGTGTCAGGGAGCCTGTCATTAAAATGGATGAGTAAGCCCAGCTGGTGTAGCTCAGTTGGCGGAGCATCGTCCCAAGAACCGGGAGGTCACGGTTCCCTTCCTGGTCAAGGCATGTGCGTGGGTTGCGGGCTCGATTCAGGAGGCAGCCAATCCATGATAGAAACATCATTGATCTTTCTGTTTCTCTCTCCCTCTCCCTTCCTCTCTCTGAAATCAATAAAAACATATTTTTTAAAAAGGATGAGTGAGAAAAGCCAAGTCCTAAATTAACAAACAGCCTTATTTAATAATTTAACACATTGAAACTGAAAAATGGTCTACCCGATCAGCTCCTAGAGCAATAGAGACTTCCCCTCACGTGCTAAGTAAAGCATTGGCACAAGGGTGCCACTGAATTAACAAAACGGAGTCGGAGCCTAAATGATTCACCGAGTCCTGATTCTGGTTGTGCCGTGGGCATTGTTTCCATCTCTCCTGGGCTGGGCAGAATTCTGATTCCCAAGTACGTTTAGCCCATGTTGCGTCATTTGTTATTATTCAGTTCACTTATTGGCTGTTTTGTGTTGTTTTCTTTTTCCCTTCTTCTCTTGGGTTATCTGGGGATAACACTTTAGCTGCTCCGCCCAAAAGGAACAAAAAGAAGAAAAAAGACAAGTCAGCAGCAGCCCGCCCAGCTTGGTTGCAGCGCCTTCAATTCTGGTCATCCTTGGCCATCCCATCCCCTTCCAAATAGGCTCTCCCTCTTCCAAACACTAGATATTCCTTTCCCTTTACCACTTCCTCACCAAATACCCTCCCTAATTTATGAAACAAACAAACAAAAAAATCATCAAAAAAAAAACACCCATAAAAGACCACCAGTGACACGTACCAAAAAAGCCAGAGGAACCGTAGTGGCCCCCTCCTCCTGACCCCAAAGCAGCTCCCGAGCCTTCAAACTACCAGCGTGCCTTCTGAGGACAACGGCCTCCTCTCCTGTCTGCTTCCGGTGCCTGGAGTGGCTGTAGAACAAGGAAAGAGGTTCCCGGGCTGCTTCCATTTGTTCTGTTAGTGACAACGCTGCGCCAGCCCTAAGGGTCACACACCACATGTGGAACTCCGTCTGATCCTCCAGCCACTGGTATCATTCGAACAAATCCACTGTGGCCTGGGGATGCTCACAATGCAGTGACAAACCGACTTCCCAGATGCAGACACTATGTGAGCATGCCCCTTAGAACACGTGTTAGCTACATCACCTCCATTAAAGTGTGTGTGTGCGTGTGCGGGTGAGCAGATACACACACGCACGCACTCTCTCAGGGCTGGGCCCTCGTGGTCCGGAAACTCGACTCCCTTTCCCAGAAGCCTGGTGGTCCCAGGGGAAGCCCAGACTATCCAGACTACAAAGACCTTGAGGTCCTGGGTGGAGCCTGGAGTCAGGCTCACTGTTAACCCAGAGCGTTGCCAAGCTAGGCCTGGGCCCCACGTCCTGCAGGCCAGGGTGGTCTTCCAGGCAGGTGGCCTCAGGCTTTGCCTCTCTCCAGCTGGCTCCTGGGGCCGCAGGGGGACCTGCCTCCCCTGCTCACTTTTCTATAAACACTGGGTCCGCCCGGCCTGGGTGACGGGGCAGAGAAAAGCCCTGCCCGCCCCCTCCCAGCAAGTGGCCACGGTGTGCAGAGGGAGCGTGTGCAAGAGGCAGGCGCATCCTGATTGGGAAGTGGCTGCAGCGCCCCAGTGTGCCCCATGGAGATGAGACTTTGATTTATTGTTTCTGAGTGACTTCCTGGGGTAGAAAACACATTTAATATATTACATACATGTGTTCAGCCTCATGAAATACGGGCTTTGAGGTGTCCCCCAAATATATGTACTACAGGGTGTCCCCCAAATGAAAGCACACTTTAACAGCTGATGACTCAATTTTCACTCCATTTCAGGGTTAGCGGATTTGACGTAATGGGTGAAGCCAGACTAAGCTTTGAGCAAAGAAGATGTATCCTCTGGACTTTGTTTTGGGGACACATAAAGGATGAGGTGTCTGGGCCACAGTGCAGGCATGGCGGCCGCTGTGGACAGAGGAGGCGCACAAACAGAACGCAGCGATCTCGGGGTTGGCGGTTCCATTGCTTCCTCAGCAGCAGCGCCAGAACTCAGGCGAGCGATGGAGGCGCAAACAACAAGAATCGTCCCTTCGGTTTGGTGTGTGTACGTCTCTCTCTCCACAGCTGCGCTGGACTCCTCAACCGTTGTCGGTTGTCTACCCTCTCCTTTATCTTTTATGGATCCCCACAAGAAGCCTAGTAGGGAAATTTTCTTCGCTCAAAGCTTAGTCTGGCTTCAGCCATCTCTTCAAATCAGTGAGACTTGAAAAGGGGTGGAAATTCAGTGAGTTGTCAGCTGTTAAAGTGTGTGCACATTTTTTGGAACTCTACAATCTGTTCCATTGGGAGTCATTCTCTTCCACCAGTCACACCCGAGTGTACATTTTTTGGGGGGACACCCTATATTTATATTCAAAAGGCAGTCATTCTTTTCCTTCCGTGGTTGATATTTATTTTCACGGGTGCACATTGTTTGACAAGCCTCTATTCTCATTCCATAGGGCAGTGATGGGCAACCTTTTGAGCTTGGTGTGTCAAACTTTGCCAAAAAACTGAGCATAACTCGGGTAGTGTGTCACTTTGAGGAAAAAAACATTATTTTGCGATATTTATAGTTTAAATAACATAAAAGTATAATTGTTACATATAATTGTATTTAATAAACCAAAACCTAAACATTTAACTCACCTGCTTAGTGACTTCTTTGTTCATCCGTCAGTCGGTTTCTTTCGTTGGTCTTGATATTATTTAGCTTGTGTGGGGTGCCGTGAACTAAGATAAGTGAGGGGGAGGGAGAATTCTCTAACGAACCTGCCTATTAGTGACTTTTTGTTGCTGAATTTCATTGGCTAAATCTTCAATTGAAGGTTGGTATTTTGTACACTTCAGGCCCAAGCAAGCGCTACCAACTTCATCTGTCAATCTGTTTCTTTTGTTGGTTTTGATATTATTTAGCGCTGAGAATAAGGCCTCACAAAAGTATGTAGAGGGAAAAATTGTGAGTAAAGCCATTGCTATATTTTTCAGGGTGCTCAAAGTGTCTGGTAGTCGGTTCCAGGCACTCCAAATTTCCTGTTTGTAGTGGCACTCCTCTTGATTCTCCAAGCGGCACCTTTCCAGATTCTCAAGCTTTGACCTCAAGTCGACAAACACCTGAGCCCAGATACTGTCTTGAAATTCTGCAAGTTGCATCTCCAAATCATCAATTTGCATCCATTGGAACCATTTAATTCCAAACTACTGTAGACTGCTACATCAGGATACTTAATTATTTTCATGGTCTGTTCTAGACTTCTAAATTGACTAAATCTATCACTAAACTGGTCAAGTAACGAGTCTAAAACGTGCTGGTACTTCATATGCAAGAGTTCCATTTCATTTTGTACAGCTGCACTGGCCTTCTCAAAATACTTTGTTACTCAAGGAAAATACTTATAAGTTTTTGTTTCTACATCTCGCTTGAAATTTTTAACTTGACTTTCAAAAGCTTTCATGTATCCAAACGTAACGTCAATACTTTTGCCAAAACCTTGTAACTTTAAGTTCAGTTCATTAATATGAACAGAGAGATCTGTAAAACACATCAGGGTGTTGACCCAGTTATCATCATTAAGCTGAGGAAAGATTCCCAGATCCTTATCGTCAAGAAATACCTTAATTTCTTCAAAGCACTCCACAAAGCGATCAAGAATTTTGCCTCGGCTCAGCCATCTTACATTATTGTACATCAGCAGTCCACTGTAGGTGGAATCAACCTCGAATAAAAGTGCCGAAAATTCTCGCTTATGAAGGGGGCGAGCAGCTATTAAATTAACTATTTTTGTAACAACTGACCTTAAGTCGGTGAATCCTGCCTTGGCACATAAAGCCTCCTGATAGATAATACAATGAAAAGGCACAATCGGATGTCCAATAGCTTCTGTAAACAATTTGACAAATCTGACTTTTCCCCCGCACCATATTTGGTGCCCCATCTGTCGTCACTGACACAACTTTAGAGATATCAATGCTTAGGTCACAAAATGTTTGTATAACAACCTTACATATTTCGCTTCCTGATTTACTTGTTGACACTGATACTAACTTTATCAACTCTTCTCTCATTGTGAGACCATCAGAATATCGACCAATAATGGCCAACTGAGCATGTGATGTGACATCAGTAGTTTCATCAAGAGAGATCAAAAAATATTTACACTTCCTTATGTCTCTCTTTAATTGATGTTGTACGTTTGTGTTCAGTCTCATTATTCTGTCTTTTATGATATTTCTACTGAGTGGTGACTCAGATATTCTCTTAATAATTGCACCTTGATTCTGCATGTCATGAAATAAAACTGGTGCACATCTTAGGAGTGTTTCTTTAATAAATTCTCCCTCACTGAGCGCTTTTCCATGCTGAGCTATAGAGTGAGCAATGCTCAAACTTGCAAATGTTAAATTTGTAGAGCTTTTCATAAATTTAAGGATGGAATTAGATTGACACTTATAAAGGTGTAGCTGCCTGGAAATGTATTCCTTCCTTTCATCCTCACTTTTTTCCAAGAGCTGGGAATGATTAGTTTCAAAATGTCTATTTATATTCCACGTTCTCCTTACTACCGTTTCAGTACATAGAACGCAAAATGATCTGCCATTGTTTTCTCTAAAGCCATACATCTCGGTCCATGTCTCTTGAAAGGGTCGGCCACTGCTACTACCACTTCCTTTACTTAACCTTAGTTTTTTATTTTTTGGGTTCTCCATCAGGGGGGCAGTGACAGAAGATAGAATTATAGATAGCTTGTTAGGCCTGCAGGCAATTAGGGGTTAACTAGCCTAACCACAAAATGGTGCATATAACTGTCTTTTAGGAAAGGACAGGGTTAACAAGCAGAAATAGGGGTTAATAAGGATACACAACAGTAATAGTGGTGAAAAGGAGTCTGAATTATGGAGCAAGATGGTGTTCCTTATGTGAATTAAAATGGCTGCCGCTATTTCTAATGGCAGGAAACGGGACCCATAGCACACCACAAACCCTTGCCTTTCCCAGCCTCTCCCTCACTTATCTTAGTAATGGTGGATTAGAAATCCATGACACCCCAGAACAGTAGATAATGGTTGCTGTGGTTAACTGTTATTTGGTTACTGGTAATGGCAGGGCCCCCAGAGATGCGTCCCCCGCTGCGTTCTGCTGATCCCTGCTCTGCCGGCAGAAGTGAGGGCAAAGATCCCGGCTTAACCTGAAGTCCCAGAACTAGACGCTCTTTGCCGGACTTCTGTTGTTTTGGCCTACAGACCTCCAGCACAGGGTGTCTAATAGGGGAGGATAAAACATTTGCGACTAGAGTCTTGGAGTTAGAGTCTAATTCCAAGACTCTAGTTGCAAATGCTTCATCCTCAGGAGCAGCAAATGTTTCATCCTGGGCAGGTGGCCGCCTTAGCAGCCGCGTGTCATCAGAAATGGCTACGGATGTCAGTGCTGACACGCGTGTCATAGGTTCGCCATCACTGCCATAGGGAGTCATTCATGTTTGTCGGGAGTCTGACCTCTGTGTACCTTTCTTGGGGGACACTCCATGTTTATGTTCTATAGGGAGTCATTTGTTTGTGTCGGGAGTCTCACCTGCTGCTGTGTGTTCGGCCGGGTTCCTGACACAGTTGTTTCCTCTTGCTACTAAAGGTGCTCATCGTGGGATGGACTAAACCTGGAGATTGGGGTTTTATAAAGATTTTCTCCATTTGAGCTAATGCACTGAGAAAGAAGTGTTCACATGGTCAATTGTCAAAGTGCTTTGGGTTGTATGTTAAATGGCCATTGATTCTGGAACTCAAGGATGGGTTTGTAATGAAATGAGATGTAGAACTGAGTCCTAGTTTTCCTCACCGCTCGTCACTGGCAGCGTTTTTGGGGTGTAGGTTCTCTGGGCTCCCTTCATCAGCCCCCCAGTCTGCCCAGCCCCCAGAATCCACCAGCTCTCTTTGCCAAAGGTCAGAACATGGAAAGCGAGGTTTCCTGTTTACCAGGCAACAGAGTTTATTTTATGCTCCTATTAGTAGAATCCCATTTTGATTGGGGATTTATCTCAAACAGGAGCTCAGCTTACAGTGCTCCATTGTATTTTCCCAAGGCTACTCAACCAGGAAGTGTCAGAAGAAGGAGGGAGGGAGGGAGGGAGGCATGTAGCAATCCCCTCCTGGCCTAACCTAGTGGTGTTCTGTGCAGCAGCCGCCTGGATGTGCCCTTGCTTCCTCACCAAACCTCTCCTGTAAGGAGCCTCCTCTCCTCCCTCCTTTCCATTCTTTCCCCAGATCCTGCCGCTCTGGGAGCCGCCCACTCAGCGAGCTGCCCTCCCCAGTGCTTTGAACCAAACTGAGCAGCGGCACCTTAGGCCTCCTCCCCTGTGCCTTTGGCTTTTGCAGGATCTGACACTGGCCAGTCACCCCTCGGAGCTCTCAGCCTCTGTCCCCTGACTCTCTCCCTTCTGGGACAGCCCTTCAAGGCTCACACTTGCCAGTCGCTCTGTCACTCACTCATTCCTTCCACAAACACTCATTGACCGCTCCTGTGTGCTCACCCCCAGGTTCCACCGTGGAGGCAGCGCCCTCCAGGCCCCCTCTGCAAGGCTGACCACCTGCTCCTCTAGCACTGACCACTCCTGAGCTTCAGGCCTGAGGTCGGCTGCCTGAGACCTTGTTCCCGGGCGGTTGGCTTCCTCCACTCTCCCTGGCTCCTCTGGGCTCCCTACTTATCCAAGCACACCAGCTGTCAATCACCGATGCCAAAAGCCTGTGGTATGGGCTGGACTCCTCCTCTCTCCACTTCCCACAGGTGGTAGCTCCCCTGAACCTGAGAATGGGTGTGGAATCTGTCCGGCCATCTTAGCTGACTGTTCTCATCCCACGCCCCCCGACATCCCTGTCCCTGGGTCTTGGCAGGGGCTTGTCCACTGGTCTGCTTGCCTCATGCAACTCCTCCAGCCAGTCACAGCCTAAGGGACTCTTGTTTGGGGCTCAGCTCCTCACGAGCGGCTCACTGGCCCAAGGTCACGTAGCCAGTTAGAAGTCACAGTGATGCTTGCACTTGGGGCTGACTGACCCCCCAACTCTAGAGTTCTCTTTCCAGCCCCAAGCAACCTCCCAAGTGACCTGTTTGTAGAAATCCAAAGTCACACAAGCCTCGCCTGTCACAGGGCCCAGCTCTGGGACCTTCCTGAGGCAGCCGCCCCGGTGAGCATCACAGGCAGCCGCCCCGTTGAGCATCATCCAAGAGGACCAGATGCAACTGCACAAGCTGTGCTGCTCTCGGGCCCAGCAACAGGTCAGCAGTCTAGAGTGTGTGTGTGTGTGTGTGTGTGTGTGTGTGTGTGTGTGTGTGTGTGTTTGCGTACAAACACAGAAGCACATGTGTGTGTGTATATGTGTGTGTCCAAGGGTGATGAGAGCACAAACTGTGACCAAAATCAAGGGCTTGTCTGTGTCTCCTGCCTGGCACTTGTCCCCTCTCCCCTCGGCAGACTGCCTGCTCAGTGCCAGCCCCGAGGGGTCTTGGAGGCCATGCCCCCACCTCCTGGCGAGAACATGCTATCACTCTGCCCTCACTAGGGTGGCAGCAGGGACCTCAGCAATTTTTATTTTATAAGTAGTCTCCATTTTAATTCCTTCTCACTTTTGCCTCATTGGTTTACTTAGGATAATGGCTGCCCTGAACTCAAGATATTTGGAGATATTTCACCCAATACAGTCGAAATGTTCCTACCTATACCCCTCCCTTCAAAATATGCTGCTGGGCCCTGGTGGTGTTGCTCAGTGGTTGAGCATCGACCTACAAAGTAGGAGGTCATAGTTCAATTCCTAGTGAGGGCACATGCCCTGGTAGTGGGCTCCATCCTCTGTAGGGGCCATGCAGGAGGCAGCCGATCAATGATTCTCTCTCATCGTTGATGTTTCTATCTCTCTCTCCCTCTCCCTTCCTCTCTGAAATCAATAAAAATGTCTTTTACATAAAAGTTAGAAAAATATTATCGCTTTTTTGTATATTCTATTACTGAGGTAAATTTTGCTTATCCCCGACTTAGAGTGTCATTTTCCGAATGATTTCCTCAAACCTGCTGGTACAGTTACTGTGTCCCCACAGTGCCGAGTCCCTTCTACCTTTAAGTGTGAGCTGAGTAATCCTTTTCTGCAGTGGCCTCGCAGCCTAATGCAGGAGATGACTCAGCACAGGATGAGTCTGAAGAGACGTTTCAATGACGTGTCAGGGAAGCTCACAGGAGACCAAGCTCCCAGCCCAAGAGCAGCCTCCATGGTGGGGCGAGAAGGCATCGGGCTGGCGGCTTTGCTTGGAAACTTCTTGGTAGAAAGAGAACCTGTTCATCTGTCGATGTGTACATTTAACCAGGGTGGCGACTTTGCAGGTACATGGAGAGTGAAAAACAAGGGATCCTTGTATGTTTGTGCAACTTGAGTATTTGAGGTGTCTTGTTATCCAAGCAATGATCCCTTTTACATTTAAACCAGCACGATTACATATATATCTTTAATTGATTTCAGAGAGGAAGGGAGAGGGTGAGAGGGATAGAAACATCAGTGATGAGAGAGAACAGTTGGTCAGCTGCCTCCTGCACGCCCCCTACTGGGGATAGTGCCCATGTACCTTGAGCAGGGATTGAACTGTGACCTCCTGGTTCATGGGTCAATGTACATCTACTGAGCAACACCACTGGGCGAACCAGCACGACTGTGAGCTTGTCGGGTAGATTGCTTAAATAACTGGTTCCAGTTTTAGTATACGGACTGCCGACGCGAGCACAGACTGCTTAAAGACATGGCTCGGAGAGCTGCATTCTCCCGCTGAGGCTGAGATGGGGATTCTCTTTGCTTTGCCTCCTCTGGCTCCTTCCAACAGGACGTTAGTGCTTCTCACAGGATGGCTGTTGACAGCTTCTGGTGGCAGCATCATGTGCTTACTGTGGGCAGGAGCTGGCCAGTGGAGTGACAAGTACGGGTGGAAAAGGAGATTGTAGGGACCCGTCTCATCTGTTCATGGGCATCCTTATATCTACACATACCTATGACATGGGTATATGTCTACACATACATGTGATATGCATACATATATACATATACATGGCCATCTCAGCTAGTGGCTGAATAAAACTGCTGGACCGACCAGATAGAGTGGTTTTCGAATTGGTCTTCTCAATGCCAATGCTCCTGGACAGGATGGATTAGCTCCATTTCATCCTGATGACAGCACTGAGGAAGGTCTCATGACCCCTGTCTTAGAGATCAGAAAACTGCAGAACAACCAGCTTATGTACCTTCCCCAAGACCAATTGGCTGAGCCAGGAATTGAACCCCTGCCGGTCTGAGCAGAAAGACCTGGCTCTTAACCACCAGGCTGCACTGTCTCCTTCACATAGTGAGATGCTAGCATGTGCTGGTGAGCAATGTACAGGGGCCAAGGGCAAAGCGGGTGCTGGAGGGCCTCAGAGAGGCAATGGTGCTCTTGAAACCAAGGATGGACACCAAAGGGCTGGCCTTGATGGTCTACAGGGGCCTGTGCAGCGAGGAGAGGCTGGTAAGCCCTGCTCTAAAGGCGTGAACAGAAAAGATGAAACACATTCACCGCCTTAGGAGGAGCCGGGCCCTCCTGTATGGGCCTGTGATGTTCTGTCCTCCCCGGGGATGCGCGTCCCACATGCCCCATTGCCAGTGGGAGTCCAGTGTTGGCCCCTCCAAGGTCATGGTGATTAGCTGGGAAGCTTGCCTGTAGGGGTCAGTGCCTCATCTTGAGGGGCAGCTGGCTTGGGGGGCTTAGGTGGGTGTGAGGAGTGGCCAGTGGCAGCACTGGAGAGGACGGGAGGCAGCAAAGTCACAGGACAGGAGGGCACAGAATGGGCAGGCCATTTGGTTTCCATCTTAATGGTGGTAAAACACACACAAGGAAACTGACCACTTAGCCAGGTTAAGAGCACAGTTCAGTGGCATTAAGAGCTGCTGTACAACCATCCTACCACCCATCTCCAGAACTATTTCCATGTTACAAAACTAAAACTTCATTCGCATTAAACACGAACCCTCTCCTTGCCCGCCCCCGCCCCTTTCTCCAAGAGGCCTCCAGAGAAAGGTAAAGCATTTCTCCTTCCACTGTCCTCCATCATGTGATGTCAGAGGGCGAGCAGGCTTTCTAGAGGGAGCCCTTGTGCCAGGAGCTCTGTCTCCAACCTGATCAAAGGAGAGAAAGAGCCTGGGCCTCCTGGGCTCTGAGGCTTGTGACAAGGACACAAGTTCGCCTGCACCCCCTGCAGTGTGACCAGGACGGCTTTCCGGCTCACGTTCCCACATCCTGCTGACCCCTGGAGACTCAGAGCCATCAGCACCTTTATTAGGAGTAAAGTGTGGTTTGTTCCAATGAGATGTGTAGGCTCCATCGATGTGTTTATTGTTTTAATATATTTTTATTGATTTCAGAGATGAAGGGAGAGATAGAAACATCAATGATGAGAAAGAATCATTGATCTGCTGTCTCCTGCACACCCAACACTAGGGATCAAGCCTGCAACCTGGGCACGTGCCCTAACCGGGAATCGAACCGTGACCTCCCGGTTCATAGGTCGATACTCAACCACCTAGCCATGCTGGCCGGGCTCCATTGATGTGTTTAATGACTCAAAAGGAAGAGGGGTCAGGTCTGCTAGGTCACTATTCTGCGACCCTGGAAGAAAAGGCCTTGTGCTTCTTAAGGCCGAGTGTTTTGGAGCCCAAGGGCTTTCTCCGTGTGTGGGAGTCGGAGGGTTTGTCCCTGTGGCAGGCCTTTGTGCCTGGGGACTGTCCTGTCCTAAGTGATGAGTCAAGAAAATGTTTCCCTTAAGTTTCCCTTTCATAGGGGGCTCCCCTAGACTTTCTCCGTCCCCATTACCCCGGGAAGGAGAGTGGAGGGGGTACAGGCCATGTGTCATAGAGCTCTGTTTGTTTCCAGCAAAAGTGCCAGGAGCCCTTGCCCACAGGGTACCGTCAGACATTTTCCCTAAGCTCTTTCTAGATGATAACTTGTGAAACACTGGCACATCTTCAAAATACACACACACTCATGCACACACACACTCATGCACACATGCGTGCACACCAGCACCCTGGCCCTACCACTTTCCCTGTTACACACCCATCAGCCCCTGTGTCATTCATGGGATGTTGTATTTTGCAACCAGCCCTTTCACCAGGTCCAGAGAAGCAGAAGTTCCTGTCCAACAACTGCTCTGAATGCCTGGGGAGGGCGCTGACATTCATTCACTGAGCAGCTACTGTGGGCCAGACCCCTTCCAAGCACCCTGTGGGAATAAACGGATTTACTTCATTTGTTCCATGTGCTGACAAAAAGGAAGACTGACTCCCTATTCCCAATTGGCACCAGAGAAACCATTGGATGAGAGACAGGCATGGGCTCCAGGGTGGAAGACAGAAGGGAGACCCTGTAGAGACCTGGGTGGGGGTAGTAAGGATGCTGAGTATCCACACGCAGCAATGGAGGAGGTGGGACAGACGGAAGACACGCCTGCACTTGAGTCTCCCTTGCACAGCCCTGCACACAGGTCCTCAGCCCTCTGGCAGATACAAGCCCTGGTCCACCTGTCAGGGCACAGGATGGGAGGTTCCCAGGGAGGCAGGGATAACCCAGTGCCCAAGGCACCCCCCCTTCCAGCTCCTCACACCCATCCTGGAGGCTACAGCTGGGAGTCCCTTCCTCTCCTGTGACTTCTCTCCAGGAGCATAGGAGACAGTGATCGGGCAGGTGGGCAGGGACCAGAGCTCTCCACACTGCCTGTGAAACGCTCAGTCCCGGAAATGAGGGTGAGCGCAAGGTTGGTCCTTCTGGGGCTGCAAGGGAAAATCTCTCCCAGCTTCTGGGGCTGCCAGCTGGTTCCCTGTCTTGGAGACCTATCCTCCCCACCCATCTCTGCGTCCAAGTCACATGACCTTCTTTCTGGGAGTGAGTCTAATTTCCCTCTTACAAGGACACCTGTCACTGCAGTGAGGGCCCAGCCATCCAAGACCCAAGGCCTCCTCTGAACGTGATTACATCTGCAAAGGCCCTATTCCCAAATAAGGCCACGGTCACTATGTCCCACCCGCATGGATTTGGGGACACTGTAGAACACACCTCAGAAGAGGTATCACGCGGCCCAAGGTGGAGTGGAAACACCAGTCTCAGAACAGCAGAGTAGGAATTTCCTGTAAATACTGATAAATACTCGCCCAGGCACAGGGACACATTTCCCTATGGGCATGTTCTCTTCCCCGTCAGTGCACCCGTGTGTCAAAAGATTCACGCCCTGCTACAAGCACGGCCCCTTCCGTGGCAGGGCGGGAAGAGACCTCTGTGCCAGGACCTGCAGGGCTTCCCAGGATGGAGGGAGAACTCATCTCTGCACTCCCCACCTCCTCCTGGTACAGCTTGGCTAGAGGAGACACACTGTGCTGAGCTGTGCGGTTCCCTGCACTGCCGCCGCTCGCCAGCAGGGGGCGGCGCCCCACACAGAGCCTGCTCTCCGCCCGGAAGTCCCGCCCCTGCAGGAAGTAACCAGGTGCCTCAGGAAGATGGCAGGGTCCAGGGGCTTGGGACTGCCTGGCCAGAATGGCTGCTGGCAGCAAGGGACCCTGGAAACCTCGAAGCGGACGTGGGCCCGGGGCGGCGGGCGGGGCCCTGAGGCGGCTGACCCTGCGGGGGGAGGGGAGCTGGTGCGACGACCCCGGAGGGCAGCCCCGCGGGGAGACGTGCTCACTGCGGGGAGTCAGTCAGCTTCTGCAGCAAATATGGGGAGTGGGGGCCGCGGGGCGCGGGGCGCGGGCTGAGGACCGCCCCGCTCAGGCCCCGGTCCTCCGGGGTGGGGCTCCCCGCTCTGCGTGGACCCGCCGCTGAGGGAGGCGCCTTCTGAGTGGGGTTTGTTTCTGAGGAAGACTCCTCCTCACAGGCCAGGCCGCCCTCCCCGCAGAGGGAGATGGAGCCGCGCCTGCCTCTGCCCCGTGTGGCCCCGCTCAGGGCGCTGCTCCAGGGCCGCCCGGGCCCAAGTCCTCCTGTGATGGACCGGGACCCTCCTCAGCCAAAGGCTCTGGGCTCAGACAATGTCACCGAGTTTAGTGAAAGCCATCGGCCCTGCCACCTGCTGCAGGTCCGGCGTCCACTGGACTGAGCACAGGAGGTCACTGGGCCACTTCCCACGCCAACCTGCTCTCCTGGCCTGAGGACACCAGGAAGGACTGGATGCGGGGCCTCATCATGGTGCCTGGGCGCATGGCGGCCCCTGAAACCTGTGCAGAGCCATGAGCTCTCCGGGGGCGGCGGCCATTAAGCTCCAGTTCTGTGGTGACAGGAGCGTCCTCGTGGGACCCAGACTGTGTCAGGAGCCCGTGGGTCCGTCACTGAGCTGCTCTTGAGTCATTTATCAATCAAACATGAGGTCTCTGCAGAGTTGTGTGCAAGTCCCATCGGAACTCATGTACGTGCTTAGCAACTTCAGCAACAGGAATGGTATTGCTCGTTTTAAATGCTCTCCTAAGTTATAGTTTATATTGAAGACATCAAATGCATTCAGAATTTCAGATATTTGGTGTAGTTAAGCAATTTCAATCATGTGTTGAAAACGTTCAACCTGAGTATTTCATACATAAATTATTTTTATGTCTGCAGAATTCTAACTTCCCTTTTTAAAAATATCTTTCTATTGATTTTAGAGATGAAGGGAGAGGGAGAGAGAGAAAAACATCAATGATGAGAGAGAATCTGATGGGCAGCCTCCTGCTGGCCTCACATTGGGAATTGAGCCTGCAACCTGGGCCTGTGCCCTGACCAGGATTCAGACCTCGGGTCCCTAGTTCATAGGTCGACTCTCAACCACTGAGTTATGCCATCAGGGCTAATTTCTCTTTTAAAAGTTATATTTGAGCATAATGTTGTGGTCATAGTATGTTCTTCAGGTTAATTTTCGTGAAGGGGCTCCAGTAGGGAGTTTACAGATTACATTATTATTTGTTACCCACAGAGAATCCCCCGTCTATGGGCGCTGGCCTCTGTGAGGTCACTCCCGCCTGCCCATCTGTGCCTTTCTCTGGAGTCTTCTAGCATTTAGGGTTTGTCCTTCAGCAATGTCACGTGTGTATCACACTCTCACCTGTCTGGCTGAGCTCACCTGCAGCCACAATTGAAGCAGCCCCCCTTAACCTGCTCCTCCCCTCCAGGTTTCCTCTTCCAGCTCCTGATCCTCAGAGTTTAACCTTTTACGTCTAGTGGCCGAGTGGCTGGTCACAGCTGCCAGTTCTGTCTCGGGGTCTTTCTTCCCAAGTCCTGCAGGTCTGAGTTTGTGCAGGTCTCACTTCCCAACTGGACCTTCGACACCGCTCCATGCCTCCTCCAGGCTCAGCGCGCCTTCAGAAGGAGTGCTGTTAGGTGGGCAGCCTTGCAGACAGAGCTAGGCGGTGGTCTTTTTCCAGTGAGCCAGGCGGCTGCTGGCTGAGGCAGTCCACCTTGACCTAGAAGACGAGAGGGTGTGCTTACAGGGGAGGCTCCAGTGCTCTGTCGGATTGTTCTGTGCTGCATCCAACAGTCCTTGTGGCCATGTATCCATACTGTCCACGCATACTGGTTTTTAAAGTGGATGACCTTGCCCTGACCGGTTTGGCTCAGTGGATAGAGTGTCAGCCTGCAGACTCAAGGGTCCCAGGTTCGATTCTGATCAAGGGCATGTACATTGGTTGCAGGCACATACCCAGTAGGGGGTGTGCAGGAGGCAGCTGGTCGATGTTTCTCTCTCATCGATGTTTCTAACTCTCTATCCCTCTCCTTTCCTCTCTGTAAAAAAATCAATAAAATGTATTTTTTAAAAAGAGACTAAAAAAAAGGTGGATGCCCTGTGGGCATGTGTATCCTACCATGTGTATATGGATGCGTTGATTTTAAAAGTACTGACACTTTCAGCATAAACACTTCAGCTTGTTGAAAAGAAGGATCCCTGAGAGGAACTTGCTGTCACGATTGTCAGGTATTGGCGATGACGTTTGGTCTGTTTCATTCGTGCAGGCCACAGCTCCCTTTCTGGAGACCGCAGTGAGGAAGTTTGATGACGTCTACAAAAAGGAAGCGAGGGCAAAGAGGGTGGCAGCCTGTTCGCCATCATTGCCCATTTGTATGACTTCCCTGTGGTACAGTCTCTCTGCATATTCGACATTTTGGAAAAACTTACTGGGAATTGCACAAAGATATGGAACTGATCCTATTACTGCTGAGAAATGTCTCCAGAAGTGATCACAGAGACCCAGGCCAAAGCCAGCAGGGCAGGCAGCAAGTTCCAGGACAAGACCAGGTACCGTGGGTCACTCAACCTGCCTCCTAAGTGCCTCAATCCTCAGAAGCTGACCAGCACATAGAAATAAGTGGGGAAATGCTATGTTTCATTTCCTAGTAATCTTTTATCTTCTGCTTCTGCGATTTGATTTTTTTTTTATCTTTCAAACTACAGGCCCAGTGCACAGATTCGGCTCTCCAACATCCCCCAATGGGGGCCAGATTGCGAGAGGGCACAGGCCGGACCAAGGGACCCCAGTGATGCATCATCAGGGCCAGGAAGGGACCTTGGGAGGGCTCCAGGGCATGTCTGGCCCATCTGGCCCAGTCCCGGTCGTCTGGACCCCAGCAGCAAGCTAACCTACCAGTCAGAGCATCTGGTCAAACGGTTGGAGGGACAGTTAGCATATTAGGCTTTTATATAGAGAGAGAGACTAGAGGCCCGGTACACAGGATTCGTGTACTGGTGGGGTGGATGGCCTGCAGGGATCTGCCTGCTGTGGAAGCTCCATTCATCCTGATCAGCCTAGCAGCACTAACTCTGTGGGAGTGCACTGACAACCAGGGGACAGCTCCTACATTGAGCGTCTGCCCCCTGGTGGTCAGTGAGCATCATAGCGACTGGTCATCATTCTGGTCATTCCACAGTTCAGTCGCTGGGCTTTTATTAAATAGGATGTGAACAAGCCTTGTTTTATTACTAAGAATAGGATATTTTGTAAGTTTAAGAATTGATTTTTTAAATGCTCATCTACTTAAAAGATGTTTACTGAGGAAGGTCATGTGGTTCAGGGCTTAGGTATCAGCTCACCTGGACTTCTGGCTCAGCCACTGGACAGCAATGTGACCTGAGCCTTCCAAGCCTCAGTTGCCCCGTCTAGAAATCAGGGCTGGGCATAGCTCTGACCTTGTTTCCTTTTCTGCAGATCAGAGATAGGGCAGGGCGGGGAAGCCCCTAGGGATGTGTGAGAACCAGGAAAAGGGTTCGTGTGGGGCCCACAGGGGAGCAGGGAGGAGGCCATTGCAAGGACTTGGGCTTTTATCCTGGAGGCACCTGAAGGGTTCTGAGTGGGAAAATGGCCCGGGAAGTCTTTGTGCTAACGGTCCCGTTGGCTACAACATAGAAGACGGATGTAGTCAGGCAGGTGTACCCCCCTTCAGGGGTCGGAGATCGCGGTGGGAGGACTAGCTCAGTTGGAGTGGGTGTGGGTGTGGGTGTGAGGACTGACCAGGTAGGGTATGGATGGGAGGGAAGGCCAGAGTCAGCCCATGTTCTCAGTTTGGGCCTTCAGTGGACAGGAGTAAATGCAGGAGACGTATGCTCAAAAAGGAAGATGGGCTCTTTTCTGATATCCCGTAATAGTCACTGGGAGGAGTTGTGGTCTGAGCCCTCCGAGGAGGTCCTGAGGCCCTGAGGTGGCAAGCCTCAGGCTTAGAATCACTGACATTCAGACATTTGAGAGGACGAGCGGGAGGAAGGTCACCAGAGACAGGCCATAGTGTCACAGAGAAGGAGCTTCCCCTGTATTGAATGCCAGAGATTAGCTTTACAACACAGAAGTCAGCCTGGCCAACGTGGCTCAGTGGTTGAGCATGGACCTATGAACCAGGAGTCCCTGGTTTGATTCCTGGTTGCAGACTCCATCTCCAGTGTTGGGTGTGCAGGAGGCAACTGATCAATGATTCTCTCTCATCATTGATGTTTCTCCCCTTCCTCTTTCCACCTTGAAATTATATATATATATATATATATATATATATATATATATATATATATACAGTTTGTTTTGTTTTAATCCTCACCCAAGTATATTTTTCCATTGACTTTTTAGAGAGAGTGGAAGAGAAAGGGAAGACTGAGAGAAATATCAATGTGAGAGACACATATCCATTGGTTGTCTCTTGCACATGCCCCAACCAGGGCCTGAGCCAGGGAGGAGCCTGCATCCTAGGTACGCCCTTGACTGGAATTGAACCCAAGATGCCCCATCCATAGGCTGACGCTCTATCCACTGAGCCAATCGGGGTGGGGCTTCATGTGAGTGTGTGTGTGTGTGTGTGTGTGTGTGTGTGTGTGTGTGTGTGTGTATTATTGGTTTCAGAGAGGAAAGGAGACGGGGGAGGGAGGGAGAAACATCAATAAGAGAATCATTGATTGGCTGCCTCCTGCTTACTCCACACTGGAGATTAAGCCCACAACTGGGGCATGTGCCCTGACCTGGAATTAAATCATGACCACCTGGCTCATAGGTCAACACTCAGCCACTAAGCCAGGCCAACTAGGTTCAGGTGCCAGTATAAATACTTGTATAAATAAAAAAAAATTTTATTGCCGGTTTAGTTCTCTTCAAGGTATTCTTTGAAACTATTGGGAAATTTGGTAGGAATTTAGAAGTTAAAATTTGACAATTACCTTCTAAGTGGTAATGGAACCCATTCTTTCTTTAAATCCTATCTCAGGGATATGATCGCTGATTTGAAAGAGAGAGAATCGATGATGTTAGAGAAAAGCATCAGTAGGTTGCCTCTCATATGCACCCCCACTGCGGACTGAACGCCCAACCTAGGTATGTGCCTTGACTGGGAATTGAACCCACAGTCTTCCATGTACAGAATGATGACCCACCCAACTGAGCCACCCCAGTCTGGTCATGGAACCAATATTTAGAAAAGAAACCTTATATTCCTCCTAAGATTTCTGCATATTGAAAGTCCAAAATACAGCTAAGTCAATGGGAATTGATGGAACATTATGATGACTTTGAGTGGGTTAAAGGAGATACGATGTATGCAACATGCTCATCGCTGTGCCAGGCTGGCACTCACTCTTTTGTGGTTTCAGTCGACCTCATCCTGTTTTCTGTGTCATGTATTTTCCCTAAAATAGCTCTAGGTTCATAAATTTTGCATCATTTCTCTGAAGCATTGGCCCCAAAAATTGGGAGCAGAGAATTTAAAATTTTAGCATCGACTCAATATCTCACTGGCGTAAGCGCATAAATCTGACCATTATTGCAATCTTGATTTGCATAATGATGATAAAAGAAGTAATTTTCAATACATCAACGTTCTAATCTGTTTGAGAGTTGTACGCCCTGGCGCATGGGAGGTAACATGGGAATGCAGCTCCCGAGAATGGCCTAGATCAGTGATGGGCAACCTTTTGAGCTTGGTGTGTCAAACTTCGCCAAAAAACTGAGCATAACTCGGGTAGTGTGTCACTTTGAGGAAAAAACATTATTTCGCAAATGTTTCATCCTCAGGAGCAGCAAATGTTTCATCCTCGGCACGCGGCCGCCTCAGCGGCCACGTGTCATCAGAAATGGCTACGCGTGTCAGTGCTGACACGCGTGTCATAGGTTCGCCATCGCTGGCCTAGATTAACAACCTTTGGTGCCTGTATGCTGGTCCCTGAGGCACCCGCCCTCTGCCAACTCCAGCCCGCATTGCATGTAACCTGTAACCACGGTACCTTGCCTACTTTCCCATGCGTGTAATTTCTACTTTCCCATGGAACCTGTGTCATTCTACCCAACATCAGCAGCCGGCTTATGGGAGAGTAGAGCAGATGTTTGTGGATGACCTGCTGCTCTCCCATTCTGCCCACATGAATGGAATAAACGCCATAGAGGAGCCAACCCAGTGTCTGCTCCATTCGATCAAGTAGTAACCAGCAGCCTGGACCCATTGGTTGTCCAGTGTCACTTTAAGTAATTTCATAACAGTTATTGGAACTGGATTATTAATAAAAATGCCAGTCAGTACTATTTTTCCATCTAACGTAAGTCCAAACATCTCATTTCCTTAACATTTTTAAAATTTATTTTAAATGAAGAATGAGTTTTTTAGTTAACCCAAGTAAAACCATTCCTACTTTAGAAATAACTAAAACACTTTTAGTGCATTGGTTGACAGCCTAAATGTTTAAAAATATTCTGTTCTGAGGATACCTGCATATTTGTTCTCTAAATGACTTTCTTGCATGTGCTAATTTAATACTCCTTGCACAGAGAGCTGTGTACAATATCTTTTTGATAAAATATTTTCCAGTCCGGCCAGTGTGGTTCAGTGATTGAGCATCAAACTATGAACCAGGAAATCAAGGTCGATACCTGGTCAGGGCACATTCCCGGGTTGGGGGCTCGATCCCCTTTATGGGGCGTGCAGGAGGCAGCCGATCAATGATTCCTTCTCAGCATTGATGTTTCTATCTCTCCCTCCTCCTCCTTTCCCCTCTGAACTTAATAAATATGTATTTTTAAAAGTAAGTAAATAAAGTATTTTCCAAATATACATCTTTACTTTGTTCATTTTTCTAATAAACTACACATGAATGAATGGTCTGTCAAATTGTTTTTTAGGCAGTTGCCTGGTGGAGTTCAGGTTTTCTAATGTATGAACTATTCACAGTTGATGATGAGAAGAATTTCGGAGCTGAGCTCTCTAGGTAAGACTCCACAAAAGAAAAGAAATATGTTGTTATCTAAAAGCAATGGATCAAATTTTGGTAATTTGGCTGATGCAAAGCAATAATTTTTAGAAATGTGGATAGACAAAATTAAAATTAAGCAGTTAATTTTTATTTTTATTGATGTAGGATATATATATTTATAACCTTTATGTTTCCTTATATTTTCTATGCCCAGATAGATGTTAAGTTTCATACGGAGAGGGTCCTAATTTTTGTGTCTTCCAAAGCAGTTAACATGGGGCGTGAGCCACTGGCAGAGCCGTTTAGAATTCAGGGCACAGGGCCGTTTGCAATGGGGGGTATGGAGACAGCGGAATGTGTGGTGCTGTGCAGATTAGTGAGGCGTGAGTAAGATCACGGTTGTGCAGTGATGGTGGAGTCGAGGAGTTGGTGGGGTAGCGAAGTTGTGGGTGGCGGGTATTCGGGCAACT